>NC_143141.1:66755512-68005512 GCF_059928025.1 Delphinapterus leucas | reverse complement strand
ACTTTTCAAGATCATATAGCTTGTAAATGACATTTGAGGTTTAAAATTGGGTTTTGTACCTCTAACTTTAGGGTTCTAGATCAGGGATTGGCAAATTATAGCCCGTGGGCAAAATCTGTCCCACCATCTGTTTTTGTAAATAGTTTTATTGGAACACAGCCATGTCCATTCATTTATATACTGTCTAAGGCCGCTTTCACGCTGCCATGGCAGAGCTGAGAAGTTGAAACAGAGACCAAATGGAGCTGAGAAGTTGAAACAGAGACCAAACAGAGACCAAAGCCTAAAATATTTATCTTGCCTTTCACAGAGAAAATTTGCTGACTTTTGGGCTAGATCAATGCTGTCCAATAGAACTTCCTGTGATGATAGACAGTGCAGATACAGAACATTTCTGATGTGATAGACTAGTCACAAGTGGCTGGTGTGACTAAGGAATTGAATTTAAATTGTATCTCATTTAAATTTTATCGAAGTAGTAGTATGTGGCTAGGGTCTAACAAATTGGATCTCATAGTTCTAGATCTTTTTTTTTTTTTTTTTTATAAAGCTGATTGGGTAAATGACTGCTAGATCTCTCTAGCAGAGAGAGAAAAATGGGCTTTCCTTCCTGACTTGGTGGTTTTGTCCATGGTGACATTGTTCTCCCCAGAAATGAGGCTGGGAGCCTCTGTGTCACCTCTGACTCTGTCATCTCCTTTGGTCTCCAAGAAAGTCATTAGATCTTCATAATCTATTTTCTACCTTTTCCTTTCTTCCCACCTCCTCTGTGGCTGTCTCAGCTTAGGCTCGTAGTTTTCCTCACTTAGTGGTCTCACAGCATCATGGCCTTGAGGTTGTACGGACAGATCTGTGCCAACTGTTTGCTCCCACGTAAAAGCAGTAACAACCAAAACCGTGACAGTAATGTAGTAATCTTTACTGTGTACTTACTAAGTGCCAGGCACTGTGATGAGTACTTTATATAGATTATCAAATATAATACTTACCAGATTTCTATGAGGCTTGTAGTGTTGTTCTTCCTATTTTAGAAATGAAGAAGTTGAGGCACAGAGAGTTTAAGGATATTTCCAAAAGTCCCACAGCCTATAAGTGGTAGAGCCCAAATTTGAAACTCAATTTGTCTCACTCCACAAGCTGAGCCTTTAATCAGGAAGAGGAAACTGGTCTAAATTGACAGGAGCAAATCATCTATTTAAGCGGAGCCACTATTTAGTCTCACTGTAAAGTGCTGGTCTGACTCTGCAGTGGCCTCAGAATCATTGTTTTTTTAAAATTTTGGTTCTCACAGAATTTATTTTTAATAACCCATTTCCTGAAAAGGGTGCCTATGGGCTCTTACTTCCCTAGGAAATTCATCTCTCAGACTCCTTCTAACAGTGTTACTTGCTCCCCACACCTGCATCCCAGCACTCATCCCATTGGGACTTTAAGCTTTAATGGCATGAAACTCTAATGTGGAATTTCATCCAAGAAGTGAATAAGGATATTGGAGGTGTTTGGGGAAGGGGGGGAGTGAAAACAAACCAGTAGGAGAGGCTAGCTTATATGCTGTCTCCTCAAGTCTTCTGTTTTTCAACTTGTTCCAAGTACCAGGTTAATTTATATCTGCTTAATAATATTTACATTTATGTTTGAATTGATAAGAGCAGCATGGCTTTGAAAGTTTAATCAGAGTTGGTTGTACGACCCTATAATTAAGTTGGTTAATACATTATTGGGGAACCCAAATGTGAGAACCATAGCATCTTACCTTCTCACGGTGGTTTGTTATGTAATCACCATCAGCATTGGATATATATGGTGAAGATTCAATACTATACTTGGGTATAGAGCTATATGTTTATTTCTTTTTTTTTTTTTTTTTTATGTTTATTTCTTTGGAAGATTTTTCCCATGTCTGTCACCAGGAGCAAAAGATTTGTTTTCTTGACTGATGTGGCATTTCTAGTAGGGTTTATGCTTCTGAAATGTTTTTCCCTCTATATAGAGTACCTGAATCTGTGCACCTGAATCTTAGCAACACATCCTACAAAAAATACAATCTGCAAAACCCATATTTCAGGGTACCTACATATATGAACCTACCAGCACGCTTTGTAATTCCTGCTCATTGCTCTGTCCCATTCCCATTTCCACCAATTCTTTAGCAATCTTTGGGCAATATTGACTTTTTTTTTTAGTATAGTGTAAATCCTTATGATGCAATAGACTATATAATCACGTTTATTATATTTTAAATAATAAATGTAGTATACTAATGAATTAGCCTTTACAACCAGCCTTTCAGTCTGTGGTTAAAGATACTCAGACAGTAGAAACACCAATCATGCATCATTCTAGGTGGCATATTGTTCCTGGGTTTATGTATCATGTTGAATGTGAAAATGCTAGAGGTGTTTAATGAAATAAGTGAATTGCCATATAAGTCACTTGAAATGATAAAAGAATAACAGGTGGCTTAGACATTAAAATAGAGGCCATTTTAAAGGGCACATCCTGTTAGAAATCTGAGGGAGGCATAAATTAACACTTTTTGATCCACATAATTGTAGAGCAAAGAAAATTTGAATCATAGGAGCATTAGTATAATTTAGGCATGTAAGCCAGACCTTTCCAATGGCTTCCTACTGGGATTTCTTCCATCTTTGAAGGAGCAGATTTTTTTTATTAGTTAATGGCTTATTATTATGTGCACTTGGGGTGAAGCACAGTGTTTAGCTACAACATGGTCTGATGTTCCCTGACACACCAACAGCTGAGTTTGGATGATTCTGTAAGCCAGTGATTCTTATTCCCTTAAAGACCCCCACTTGAAGTGCGTTGGAAGCTGTCGTGGAAAAAAAAAACAAACACCAGTATCCTAGCACTTAGGGAGAATCTCTGGGTTAGGAAATGATACAAGGAGAAAAACCTATAAAACAGAGACCTTTCAGGAGAAGATGTTTAGGAGGAATTAGCTTCCTTGACTTCTGTCATTATTCTCCACATGATAAAATGCCTAACATTTTGCTTTTTCTGTGTGTGTGTGTGTGCCATGCATGGAGCCTCAACCAGAGACTTGCTTTAATGAACAAGCAATCTCTTATAATTCACTTACACACAAATACACATACTAATCCCTTAAAAACTGAATTGCTGATTTGGAGTTTGGGGTTAATCTGGGCGGTAGGCCTGATATGTTACTTTAAAGTAGAGTCCTTGGATAGAGGAGCAGAGTAAGTGTAACAGGGATGGTGCCTAAGGTGGTATCACTACCCTGGATATGAGGGCGAAGTAGATACCAGGGAGCGAGTGTGGACAAGTCAGCACAAGGGGCCAGTGTCACTGTCTGCCAATGTCCAGGATTTGGGGAAACTCTGCCCTGCTTTAAATGGCCCTTGTTCTTGGGATCTAGAACTAACCTTAATGCGATTAGTGTTATAATTAATCCCTACCACGTGTAAAATAGGCTCTTGTGAGTTGACCTGACGTTGTTTCTATGGAAATATGTGTTATGAATTCCAAACACTTTGGTTGGAGAAGAAATTTTGGAGCAAAATCCTTGGTGAGCTGATTATCCTAGAACTATGTATATGTTCTTAAGATTATACAACTTATATAGAGAGACAGACACACACCCATATGCTATATAATTGATGGTCAGTCATTCCAGAAACTTATCCTTTTGGGGGTAATAACCATACTCATAAATTTTCTTTTACTTTTCTTCTGTGACCTTTAATCTTTCATAGCTGACTTGCACAGACTCCAGAAAGTGAGTAGGAGAAGGGAGAGGAAAAGACTCAAACTTCTCCCTTTTACCACATTTTTAGTAGTCTTGGGCAAACCTGGCCTTATTAGAGGAACTAAGTTTTGAAGCCTTAGGAAGGTCTCCCCTGCTCCCCTCAATCCTCTGCTCCACCCTCCAATTCACCCATATCCTTTTTTCGACTGTTTTCACTTTGTTGAAATTCTACCGCTACAGCAGTGATCAAGTCGTGTACAAATGCCCCTGAGAGGATGGAGATACCTGCTTTTATTAATAAGGCAGGCTGACGTGTATCTTGTGTCTACTCTGAACCAAACGTTTAGCATATGATATTTTGAGTCTATACATTGAGCTTGTCACCTATAAGTGAGGGAGTTACTGAGGCTCAGCCAGTGTATGAGTCAGCATTCTCTCCAGAGAAATGGAGCCAACAGCGTGGGTGGATGAGAAGGGATTTTTAGGGAATTGGCTCACATGAATGTGGAGGTTGGCAAGCCCCAATCTGCAGGGTAGGCTGGCAGCCTGGAGGTCCTGGGAACAGCTAATGTTGCAGCCAGAGTCTGAAGGCAGTCTGCTGGCAAAATTCCTTCTTCCTCTGGGGAGATCAGTCTCTTTTTCTCCTAAGGCCTTCAACTGCTTGGATAAGGCGCACCCACATCCTGGAGAGTCATCTGCTTGACTCAAAATCTACTAATTTAAATGTTAATCTCATGTGAAAAATACCTTCACATCAACATTCAGACCTGTCTTTGACCAGCTGTCTAGGTTCCGTGGCCCAGTCAAGTTGACACATAAACCATTGCAGCCAGTCAAGGTGACTTCCCTAGGTTATGTTGCTGGCAAGTGGTGGGCACACTATGTGAGCCCAGGTCTGTCTGGATCTAAAAACCCTTGCTCCCTTCACTGTGCTGCAGTGCTTTCATTGAATCAGGTTGTTCCTTGTAGCAGAGATGTCAGTCGTTTTGTGAGAATGAAAATTTAGCTCTGAGCGGGAAAGGAAGGTGATTTGGAAGTGCCAGGTGCTAGAGGAATTGGGTAAGGGAAAGGCAAATCGGGAAAAGCTCATTTGGACAGTGATGCACTAGAGAAGAGCTTTTGTTGACACGGGGAATGAACAGAGAGGTGACCATCAAGCTTGGTCTATTCAGCAGTGTGGACTTGGCCTGGAACTGGCTCTGTAGAACATTCTCCATGCACATTTACTCTAGAAAATGATCTTTGTGAAGGCAGGGACGTGTCTTTCTTATTCTCATAATTGCCCTACGTGCCCAGTAGCTGTTAGATTAATGAAGTCTCATCTACTAAATTTATAGAAGAGGAATCAGAATGAGGACTTAGGTATTGGATGACTGTGGGCGGATGTGCTTTTGGGATGTTTCCTGAGGGGTTGAGGATGTCATCTGTTCCTTCTCTGCTGTGCTGTCTGGCTGGACCGGGGGCCTTGTGTGGCATTGCCAGTCAGAAGCTGTCCTCTGCCTCCCATTTGCTGGTCGCTAGCCTAGGATGAGGCCAGATAGGGCCCTGCAGGCTCTCACGGTCCTCCAAGCAAGAAGAGTGATCGCTGATTTGTAGTATCTACTATGTTCAGTTCCTGATTTTCCATGATACCTGGCTGTTTACCAAATTCTGCCCTAGAACTACCTCTCTTATGGCTAAATACAGGACAACAGATGAGGTAGTGATTGTGATAATTAGGTTTTATAGTTAGGTTTATTTGGGCAGGTTTATTTTGGTTGAAATTATTTGTTCTCACTCACGCACATAGTTGATTTTCAACACTTACTAAAATGGAAGAAGGGACCAGACAGAGACAGAGACGTTTGATGTCCTGACTCTCGAACTCATTTGGTCAACTGACCCTAAATTAAGAAGGGTAATGCCCTACATCTAGACAGATTTATTCTGAAGTATGATTTCTAATCCAAAATTTAGGTTCATTTTACTATTATGTGAAATGTCGAACTGGTTTTTGCCGTTTCTTGGGTGACGTCAGGCCTTATCTCTCTGCTTCAGCGGATACCCCTGTGATCTCTGAGGAGAAAGGGCCCTGTTACCGACTTGTCAGTTCCGGAAGGCAGTGTATGCACCCCCTGTCTGTTCATCTCACCAAGCAGCTCTGCTGTTGTAGTGTGGGCAAGGCCTGGGGCCCACACTGTGAGAAATGTCCCCTTCCAGGCACAGGTAAGACATGCCCCGCTGTGCGCTCACATTCATTCCCAGCCACACAAGCACACAGGATGATTTGGGCAGCTTGGGTTATTTGTGGTTTCTGACTTTAAAATTAGTTATTAATAATGCGATGTGTTTTTATCCCTTTTGTAAAAACCATGACCATACGAGGTTGAGTCAGTGGGAAAAATTACATGCAAAGAGCTTTCCCCATTTGTATGTAACATTAGACTTCCTTTTGGATGTTAAGAAAAGCCATTGCGTTTTATCCCTAGCTTCTAGGGCCCTAAGTCTGTTGTTTGAAAGTGTGGAGAGACCAGAAGGCCCTGTTGGACTTGCACTTTCCTGATGATTGCTCACCGCCTGCACAGCGACTAGACCTGGTGCAGGTTAACTCTTTCACTCATGTATTGAACAGGTGCCTCTCAGGTCCTGTTAAGAACATTGTGCTTGATTTCTCCAGTTGGAAATGGAGAAAATTATATTCACTATGAATATAATTGATTGAATTTATGCTATGAAGATTAATAACTCAAGGGCAGATCCTGCCAAAGCTCCCATGAACTTCTGGGTGGGGGCTGAATATTAAGAAGTGATGATTCTTTATCCTTCAGTTGAGTACATAATGGCCTAAAGCCGTGAAAGCCTAAATTTATCTAAGTGCCTTGATTATACCAGGGAGTCACCAACTTCTCAAGCAGGGTCAAGTAGAGTTAAAGAGAAGAGAAAGAGATATACCTGCAAATACCGGGCCTGATATTGTCAAAAAAGGAGCGGCCCCAATTTCACTGGCATGGGGTAGGCATAAAAAAAGTCTACTCAGTTTCTTGTTCCATAAGGTGCTTCCCACATAGGGAAGTGTATTAACTCCCACAGGGCCATTTAATGTCTTAAGCCTATAACTTGCACTGTTGCAGACAAGTTTTAAATATAAATTTAACTATCGTGAGCCATGTTTGTTGATGGCTAGGATCAGAAAGAACTGGTAAAGCAGAGACGGTATAATGTTGATGGTAGTTTGGTTTACTGGGTAACTTGACACATCTCCAGAAGGCCCTAGTATCCTCCTGTGGGATCTGATTCTCTCAGTATTAAAAAGTAATAATCAGTTAAATTCATGATCTTGATAATTCACAGACCCACTTTAAGTTCAATTTTGATAGCTTTTGTAACCCTTACATGAAGCATAAATCAAGATGGTAACAGCAGAAGACTTTTCCATAAAGTGCAGTAACTAAGTTTGAAAATAATATAAAGATAAAATTTTGGCACTTAACCAGTTTTTGGATGTATGGTGATTTTCATAAGAGTAATGTGTAGTTCATTCATGCTTCAAATATTTGATAGAAAAACATTTTTGCTAGAAACATCTATTCTTCCACATGAAAATTGTATTTCATGGTTAAACATAAAAATGAGGTTCTACCATTTAATGTGTGATCCTTAGAAAAACAAATTTTAGCATGTTTTAAGGAGTATTTGGGGGTTTTATTTTTACCGAGAGCTAATTTTAGGTCCAGAACATCAAGAGGAGATCTCTTGTTCAGTGGAAGTGAAAAGTGACTTATTTTACTTTCAGTTTTAAAAGTAGAAATAAAAACGTGGACCATGAGCTCCTTGGTGTCTGCATTTGGTAACTTGCCTCCAGCGCTGACACCAAAGGGTTTAAGGTGGATCGTTCCTCCTCGGGCCACACACTGCCTTGCCTCTCTTGTCTTTCCCCTTGACTCATTCCTGGCGATTATGCGATGGAGGCTAGCAAATCACAGGTCCCCAGTCAACCTTTTTTTTTTTAAAGTATACAAAACCACCTTCCTGGTGGGAACAGCAGTTCCAGTGCATAGAATATTTCCTAGCCCTCAGGATAATTCGACCAGTTGGTCATGGTCAGGCTTTTGCTCACTTGTCATCCCTCTCCTTGAAAATACCTACATTCTAACTTGGTGTGTCCTTTTTTCCTTTATTTCTACCCGTCATCTCTTTAGCATGTGTATTTCGCTGGATTCCTTTTCACCATCCTGAGAATCTCTCTTCAAAGCCACTTGCCCTGTTTCAATCCTTCTTAACCAGCCTCCCCGTATCTGCTGACAACCTCCATCCTGGCTGAGTCCTTTGGTTTCTTCAACTGGAAACAAATTAGGATGATTTCAGCACCTCATTTCCCTCAATAGTGATTTCTTTTTCAACCTTCTTGCTAGTCATTTAACTTAGATGTTACTGAGTTCCTGGTTAATAACTAGTGAAATTAGACCAAAGCAAGAGGGAACAGTCTGATTTTTGCTGATATTACACTCCCCCTGAGATATATATAATATATATAGTATGTTCTGTACCTAAAAATCTAATGTATTACATATATTTTGTGTGTGTAATACATGATATGATATAGAATATTAAATAGAAAATATATGTATGCTATCTCCTAATTTGTAGCTGACATATGTTAATATATATAAAATATGTGCTCTCTATATGCTATATATGCTATATATATATATAAAATTCTGATTGGGTAGGATAAGGAATTAACAGATGGAGAAATGTTTAGTAAAAGAAAGGGTTGGGTTTTTTCTGTAAATATGCAAGTTTGACAGAAATTCAAGCATTTTGCATCTGTTTTTGAAGTTTTTAAATGTAACTATATTAGTGATGATTTATTAAGAGATATTCATCATGCTGTTTTCCTCTGTATAAGTTTGCACTTTTAGATTTTTAAAAGGAATATTTTCCCATCCCAAATCTAGCTGCTTTTAAGGAAATCTGTCCTGGTGGAATGGGTTATACGGTATCTGGCGTTCATAGACGCAGGCCAATCCATCACCATGTAGGTAAAGGACCTGTATTTGTCAAGCCAAAGAACACTCAACCTGTTGCTAAAAGTACTCATCCTCCACCTCTCCCAGCCAAGGAAGAGCCAGTGGAGGCCCTGACCTTCTCCCGGGAACAGGGGCCAGGAGCGGCGGAGCCAGAAGGTGAGAGTGGAAATGGATCGCGGACCTAGCCATCTGTCTGTGGGTCTTTGCTTTGGTTTCCCTGCTTATAACCTCTAGAACAGGGGTTTTCAGCCTCGGCACTATTGACCATTTGGGGTGGATAGTTCTTTGATGTGAGGAGCTGCTCTGTGCATTGTAGTATGTTTAGCAACATCCTTGGCCTCTAACCCCTAGAAGCCAGTGGCACCCTCCCCCTCCCAGTTGCTACAACCAAAAAGGTGTCCAAGTATCACTAAGTGTCCGCTGAGGGCAGAATTACCCCTGATTGAGAACCACTGCTGCGGAGTAGTATGTACCTAGCAGGTGGCAGTATTCCATGGTCATCTCAGGACAGTGTCTTGTGTTTGGGAGCTACTTTTTCTTGGTGTTTATTCCTGGAGAGTGATTCACATTTTTCAGGGAGTAGCCTGAATTCATTTCTGTGTCTACAGGGCCATTTAATAAATACGTATTTACTTTAAAAATTGGAATCCATAGACTTTAAAAAGTTAAAGCGTCAACTGAGCGTCCGTGAAATAGAGTCTCACAGGCAGTCAGGGATAAGGGGAAGCAAAGTGAAGAAAGACAGGATCAATGAAAGAGATCTTGGAGATCACCTAGTGAAGTCTTTTAATTTACATTTTGAGAAACCAAGACTTAGAGCAACTGACTTGCGGATGTCATACAAAGAGTATGTGATATGACCAAAGAGCACATTTTTCCGAGGAAGTGGTTAAGGCCGGCTACTCCAGAGGGAGACTAGAGACAAGGGGCTTTGACTCTCTGGTTCGGAAAGAGGGATTATCTATCTCCGTCTCTCCATAGAAACCAGCATGTCCAATACTTTGAATATCTTTGTCACCACAAAAGTGCTCACCCCAGATGGGAGGAACAAAAAGCTTTGTGTGGAATAGGTATTGGCTTTAATAAAGCTCCTGTTGGCCTTTCACACCTGATTCTTAGGTCAGAATTCAGGGTGTCCATTTATGGGTTTTGTGAGGGGAGAAGGTGCCCAGGTTAGTGAGGCGCTGGGAGCTTGGCAAGGAAGAGAGGTCTCTTTTCAGGACTCTGAACCTCTGTGTGTTCTAGCCTATTTTATTCCCCTCTCTCACTTGCTGCATTTCTCCTTGGTTAGGCAGACGAGGTAGGACCTCACCTAGAATTGACAGTGCTGGCCAGTTTGCTCCTGTGCACTTGGCCAGATGTTTGCACCTTCTCCGTCTTGGCACAAGCGGGAGGAAATGGGCTGTGGTCCAGATTCTGCCTCAAGAGTTTCTTGGTGGTGGGTTAGACAGGATAGAAGGTTAGTTGACTTTTTCTAACCACAAGAACATTGCAGCAGTGGTAACAATCTGGTGCCCTGATTGGTTTTACAAGTTAATGCATCTACCTTTTATACTAATGTTTATAGAGACGTTGACTCATGAGAAAAATCCCTGGGATTATTGATCTAAGGCTTAAGGACTAATTCTACATACTGATTTTTGAAAAGTGTTTCAAAATAGAAAGGCATAATCACTCCTGCCACCACCCTATAATAATGTCGATGATGGTGTAACCTGTGATTTGTTCAACATACTGATGCTAATCTCTCATTGGATCTTGCTGGCTTGTGATTTTTTTCATGATCTTGTTAGCATATCTTCCTGAAAATGCTCACAGGGCTTCATTAAAGATCACTACGCACTAAGAATGCAGCACCCTTTCTTTGGTCTCTTATTGAAATAGGGCGTTCTCTTTTAACAGTGACATCAGAGAGCATTTCAAACATTATTTATTATGTTAAGGATAAGTATAATGAATATGTTTGTTTTCCAAGGTGTGGGAGGTTCTACAAAATTGAGATTAGGCATGAAACAATGTACCAGGAAGTGTTGCCTCCTTTAACTTTTTTAGTTAGCAAGTGAGTTGGAAAGAACTTCATCACATCTGCTACCTGATCTCCTGTAATTGAGGAATGACATAGCACAGATACTTTTCCCCTGTCAGTCGTGTAAAATTCTCCAAAATGGTAGATGACCATAATTCTGCATTTGATTTAGTTTGATTCTTAATCCTGTTGGAGACATACTGAACTTTTGTTGCTTTTTAGAAAATGAAATATTATGTAGTGGACTGTCTTAAGTTGTACTAATGTCCTTCTTTCTTTTTTGATTTTAGTGGCAACTGTACCTCCTGAGAAGGTAATTTATTCGTTTGCAAATCATCTTTTGTTACCTTCAAAATGACTTTCTTCTAGATTATGTGTGATTTTTTAAGACTTAAATACAGTAACATGTCTATTATGTATTATTTGGTTTAAGGAAATATAGCATTCATTCATTCAGTAAATATTTATTGAGCACCTACTGTATAACTGGCACTACTCTGAATGTTAGGAAAACAGTAGAGAACAAATCAGACAAAACTCCTTGTTCTCATGGAACTTAAATCTAGGGAGAAAAAAACGATAGGACTGATGAGAATCAGGGGCTTAAATGAAATTCAAGGAGTCAGTTCATGGCCTGGACCATCTATGGAAAGAAAGGTTCTGGCATGTTTATGTAATTGTGTATTCTCAGAGTGCATATATATACTGAGTGATGTACTTCTTAGTTCAGCTAATATTTGACGTGCATGTTTGAGTTAAATTGGAGTAGGAGCAGAGCTTACCCTTGAAATTTATAATCAAATGCTGGGATATTGCTTCTTTAAACTTTTAGAGAAATTTTAATCTTTTTTTGGCACCAGAAAAAGGCTATGAATTGTGAGATTTATCAGTAGAAAATACTGGCATTTGCTGGAGCTCTGTCCTATTTATGTACTATTGAATATTTCTTTATTGGTAACATGAAAATTAGGTAATTATTAAATGTTTATACATTTGTGTAGTGTTCATTCAGTTGGCAAGAATGCAGTAATTATTAGGATTTAGATGGGTCATATACATATGTGAATTATTATAAGTAGTTTTTTAACTCTTTAGCTTATAAATAGGGGGATAGAATAACATAAGTGTTAAAAGTGCTGAAAGAATCCAGAAAAAAGGAACGATTTTAGACTGATAGCATCCAATAAGGAAAAATGTTACATTATATTGACCCCAAAAGAAGTACAACAGATATGCATATTTTACATACATATTTGCAGCTCTTGGGTAGCATTTCCAAAGATCAGTGATGTACAGTAGTTTGCAATTTTGTTGATTTTGAATTTCGTTCTGGGTGATGAGTGGGAGGAATCCTTTAGCCCATGAGTGGGCCAGCCAGCTCCCTGACAACCTCATCGTATCTGATTTTGTTCTCCTCTGTTTATGATTGAGTTTATGGTAACCCTCATAAAGGATCTGAAAGAGGGCCTGAGAATTTGCTTGTGTACTTTTCCTGCAGTTTATATGGAGAGGAGGCAGTGGGGAAAATGCAGCCATAGGCTTTGCGGTCTTGACTTTTTGCAGAGGTCTCACGATATTAAACGTTGATGAAGAGAAAGCAGGGTGGTCCCTTGATGGGAAATTACGTGCGCATAGGTGCAGTGGAGGGAGGGGACAGCAAGAGGTCAGTTAGGGGAGCAGGGGAGACTCCGTCAGAAAGAGAACTTGGTGGGGGGCGGGGGACGCTGCTTTGGAAGGCTTGGAACACCAAACTGCAGTTGCAGTCGGTGGGGAAATACCCTCCTCCTCAACTGGACCGTACTTGTCAAGTGGAGAAGTGACATTGGTTAGGAAGTAGGAAGTCGGCCGCCCCATGCTGCTGGGGGCGGGGAGTCGAGGGGCAGGTGTGGAATTCTGTCTGTAAGCTGCGGGAGTGGACTCACATCTGGTCATGGTCTGCTCCTTGCTAGCATTGACCATGGGCTGCAGGGGGTGGGCTGCAGTTGAGACTGACTGGGGTCATCTTTTAATAGATAATAGAAAAGCTAGTCTGTATTCTTAAGAAGAGGGGGAGACTCACCGGACAGGAAGCGTCTCGGAGACAGTCGGCGACCGGACGGCTCTAGGTGAGACAGAAGCCAAGCAGGAGGAGGAAGTGGAGGGGTCAGCTTTTGAAATACTTCAATCATGACGAAAAGAGAAGCAGAGGAGCTGATAGAAATTGAGATTGATGGAACAGAGAAACCAGAGTGCACAGAAGAAAGCATTGTTGAACAAACCTACACTCCAGCTGAATGTGTAAGCCAGGCCATAGACATCAATGAGCCAATAGGCAATTTAAAGAAACTACTAGAACCAAGACTGCAGTGTTCTTTGGATGCTCGTGAAATTTGCCTGCAAGATATCCAGCTGGATCCAGGACGAAGTTTATTTGACCAAGGAGTAAAGACAGATGGACCTGTACAGCTTAGTGTACAGGTAATTTCTTACCAAGGAATTGAACCAAAGCTAAACATCCTGGAAATTGTTAAACCTGCGGAAACAGTTGAAGTAGTTATTGATCCAGATGCCCGCCATGCCGAAGCAGAAGCACATCTTGTTGAGGAAACTTAAGTGATAACTCTCGATGGCACAAAACACATTACAACCATTTCAGATGAAACCTCAGAACAAGTGAAGAGATGGGCTGCTGCTCTGGAAGGTTATAGGAAAAAGCAAGAACGTCTTGGGGTACCCTGTGATCCCATACAGTGGTGCACAGACCAAGTCCTGCATTGGGGGGTTTGGGTAATGAAGGAATTCAGTCAGCATGACCGATATAGACCTCACTATGCTGAATATTTCCGGAAGAGAACTCTCGTCTCAACCAAGAAGATTTTTTTCAGCGGGTTCCTCGGGAAGAAATTCTCTGGAGTCATCTGGAACTTCTTCGAGAATATGTATTGGCAAGCCAAGAACAACAGATGAATGAGATAGCTACAGTTGATCAACCTGTGCAAATTATTCCAGCATCAGTGCAGTCTGCTACACCAACAGCCATTAAAGCTATAAATAGTAGTGCAAAGGCAGCTAAAGTACAAAGAGCTCCAAGGATTTCAGGAGAAGATAGAAGTTCACCTGGGAACAGAACAGGAAGCGACGGCCAAATCCAACTGTGGCACTTTTTGCTAGAACTTCTTACTGACAAGGATGCTCGAGACTACATTCCTTGGGTTGGCGATGAAGGAGAATTTAAGCTAAATCAGCCCGAACTGGTTGCACAAAAATGGGGACAACGTAAAAATAAACCTACAATGAACTATGAGAAACTTAGTCGTGCATTAAGGTATTATTATGATGGGGACATGATTTGTAAAGTTCAAGGCAAGAGATTCGTGTACAAGTTTGTCTGTGACTTGAAGACTCTTACTGGATACAGTGCAGCAGAGTTGAACCGTTTGGTCACAGAATGTGAACAGAAGAAACTTGCAAAGATGCAACTCCATGGAATTGCCCAGCCAGTCGCAGCAGTAGCCCTGGCTACTGCGTCTCTGCAAACAGAAAAGGATAATTGAGCCCAGGACCTTTTGGGAGTCCAAGGTCTTTCTTAAATGTTAGAGCAAGTATTGCTCTTACCTTTATTACTGAATTTGAATCTTCTTTTATTTCTAGACTGTACAATCTGATGTATGATTTTTTTATATGTAGTTCATACTCTTGTGAAAAAAAGGGGGAAATGTGGGAAAAAGTAATAAGTGCTCAATGTTTCTAGAAGACGCATCACAGCAGGTTTAACTGAGATGGGGAGAAAGAGGAAGCTTGAGAGGTCGATTAGATGACCACAGGAAACAGAATGAGAGAGCGAGTGCACACGAGGGCAATGGGGGCTGTGGATGTGGAAAAAGATGAACAAATATAAGGAATAGTGGAAATGAGCAGGGCTTGGAATGAGGAATGAAGGAGGGGGTACTAAAAAGTGACTTTAAACCTGGACAGGTTAATGACTGTGGCGTTAATAGAAATGAAGAAGGTGGAATCAGAGCCTGGATGCTGTGGGGAAGGGATGGGTTTGAGGAACTTGTGGAATATCTAAATGGAGTTACCATATAAGCACTCATGCCTACACAATTGGGTCTTTGATGACATACTCAGGCAGGATATCTATTTTATCAAAAACAGAAAAGGTGATAAGGTGATAAGGGAAACAGAGGCCAGGGGAGTGAGCTTTCTGGAAGATGACAGTGATTAAAGCAAGGAGTGCTTTAACCAGGAGTGGTGATGTGAGCGCTCTGGGCCCACAGTGGTGTGAGTGAGGTCTCAGATCCTTACCTAGCCCGATTGTTCAGTCTGCAGGAGCCCTAAGGAGCTGTAACTGGAAACTGAGCCCTGGGTGCCAGTCTGTTTCTTTGCTTCTGGCCCAGAGGACAGGATTGGTCAACAGGATGTGTGAGGTGTTCCTCCAGGTCCCTATTTTTCTGTTGCTGTTTGACTACCAGTATTCTGAGAGGTGGAGCTGTAAAGTTACTGGAATGACTGACCGGCTTACTGTATTTTAATGTATTGTGTTCTTTGTTATGGCACACCTGTATCCATTACTTAATCTGCAAAGTGTGACTGGTCATTTTATTTGGGCAGAAGCCACATGTGAATGAGGTGATGGTGGAGTTCTCCTCTGGGGTCAGTTTTGCCTTGTTCCAGACCAAATGTGGGCCCTTAAGCCAAGGCATTCGTTTAAAATATCTGAAGAGACCTTTTGCTTTGGGCCCCCCGGGAAATGGGTGAGGGTGTGTGCACATATCAGCACTGCTGGGAAAACTCAAGGGCTTAGTATAGTAGCAGCACAGCAATGGTTCATTTTTTTAAATTTCAAGCAATTGCCCAAGTTTTTGTGTACCTGTGATATCTGTTGCCTTTCTAAGAGTAAAATTTATAAAAATAGTGATATGTGGAAACTAAAAATTCCTACTTTCTGTTTTCTTCTTTTTTTCTTTTTAATACAACCATCTAGGAAATACCTTCATTGGATCAAGAGAAAACCAAACTTGAGCCTAGTCAGCCCCAGCTCTCTCCAGGCATTTCCACTATTCACCTGCATCCACAGTTTCCAGGTAGCCTGTGTTGATTTGTGCTGTTCGTAAGAGTACTCTGAATAAAAGAGTAAGATGAGGATTTTTTTGTGTCTTTGGTTTTAAAGCTTTAATCAGGAGAGTTCCTAAGTGAAATGTGAAGTACACTTATGTATATTAATATACTCATGTAATGTTAGTGTAAGTATGGTACAGTCAATCCTTCTTTATCCGTGGTTTCACTTTCTGCGGTCAGCTGCAGCCCAAAAATACTAAATGGAAAATTCCAGAAGTAAACAATTCATACATTTTAAATTGTGCATTGTTCTGAGTAGCATGATGAAATGTCGCGCCGTGCTGCTCCATCCTGCCTGGGACGTGAATCATCCCTTTGTCCAGTATCCACGCTCTATATGCTTCCTGCCCATTAGTATAGGAAAAAACATAGTATATGTAGGGTTTGATACTATCTGAGGTTTCAGACATCCACTGGGGAGGTCTTGGAACATATCCCCCTCAGATAAGGGGAGACTACTATATTATTAGTATTATAATGATAAAATTTTTTCACTATTTTCTGTGGTCAGGAGTAGTATATATTATTAGAACATTATTGAGGTTCATCATTTGATGAAGGGTCATTTTTCTTGGCTTCCAAATTGCTCTCAGATATTCTTGCTGAATGTTGAAACCAGGGCTACAGGCTAATACCATGAGCTTTAGGGACCCATAGCTGTTCCTCTATCCAAGAATTACTGTGGTATGTTGTTAGATTAAATTATGCTTGCATTTTGAAATGGGATCTCAATGCACATAACAGCCTTTAATTTTCATTTTATTCCCTCCTTCCTCGTATAGTAGTGATTGAAAAAACATCACCTCCTGTGCCTGTGGAAGTAGCTCCCGAAGCTTCAACATCAAGCGCCAGCCAAGTCATTGCACCTACTCAAGTAACAGGTAGGTGCAGTATTGATGTCACAGAGCCTGTGGAGGAGACGTGGATATGAACTTCATTTTAAATGTAGTGTCAAAGCTGTATCACATTATCACAAGATTGCTCATGGCAGAGTTAGTCATAAGAGCAAATATTTGGAAATAATCTAAATACTGTTTAAAGGAGGAATATGTTTAAACAAGTTATGGTACATATGCAGCGGAATATCACATAGCTATAAATGTTTTAAAAGTATTTAATGTTGTAAGGAGATGCTTATGGCAAAATATTAAGAAATATAGAACACAGTGATTCCAATTTTATTTTTTAAATGTTTACAAACAGAAAAAGTTCATCACAGTGTTTAACCATCCCCAGTTGATAGGATCATGGATAACATTTATGCTCTCCAATATATTTTTATATATTTTAAAATTCTTTATAGTAAACATATATTATTTTAATCATTAGTGACAAATTATAAAGATTTATCATAATTTGTAACCAACAGCCTAAAAGTTAATATCCTTAATGTATAGTGAGGTCTTATACATCAGCAATAAAAATGCTGATAGAAAAATGGAAATAATGTAATCAGGTAATTCATAGATAACGTACCAAGAAACATATATGTAATAGGAAATTTCAACTTTACGAGTAGTCAAAGAAATGCAAATTAAAATGAGAATTCTTTATTCTTAACAAATTAGTATTTAATTTTTACTAGAGTGAAATTGAGGCTCTCACACATAGCTGAGAGGAATGTAAACTAGTTCAACTTTTCTGGAAAGCACAAACTGGCAATATGTGTCAAGAACTTTAAAAAATCTTCAAGACTTTTAAGTCAGTATCCCATATTAAAATAACTAGTATAAGGAAATAATGTCCCTGCAAACTGTTGTAATGGTTTATATGAATGGACGCTTACCACAGCACCATGTATAATAGAGAAATAGAAAAAAAAAACCTAAGTATTTAACTATAGGGAAATAGATAATTATATCTACATTGAAACAGTATGCTACCATCAAATATTACAGTATTTTTGAAGAATTTTTATTAAAATCTCTCAGAAAATGGTCACAAGATATTGTTAAATACAAGATGAAGTATATAAAAATGAAGGATACAGTGTATTAAACCAAATATGTATAGCTGATTCACTTTGCTGTACAGTAGAAACTAACACAACATTGTAGAGCAGCTATACTCCAATAAAAATTTAAAAACAAAGAAACACAAGGATTTACTGTGTAGCACAGGGATCTATATTCAATATCTTGTAATAACCTATAATGGAAAAGAACCTGAAGGAGAATATAAATATATGATTGAATATAAATATAAAAAAAAAGACATACGTACATTGAGAAAATGGTAGAAGAAAATACACCAGGTATTAGCAGTGATTATTTTTTGTAGTGGGGTCTGAGACATTCGGGTGTTGTTTCATTTTAGAATTTTTTGTGTATTCCACATATTCTTGTGTGGAAATATAGTATCATAATCAGAGAAAATATCACTAAGATGTATCACAGCAGCTTAAGTTCCTGATGTCATTGCAGGATGAGGCTGGCAATGAGGTTGGCAGGAGAAGCTAATAGAGGAGTTTGCAGCCTCCCTTAGAATTTCACCTCTTCAGAAACATGACATGCATCATTTCCAATAGACATGTGCTTGGTTAGATGTGTTAATTAATGGGACTGTGGTGATCATTTCACAATGTATACATATTAAAATATCAAGTTGTACACCTTAAATACATACAGCTTTTATATGTTTTCAAAAACCAAAAACTTTTACCCATTTTCTCAAAATTGTGGATGTAATTTCTCTTAGATACTTGAACTGATACAGCAGACTAGAAAGTGTTTTTAAAAAGCACCCCTGCCCCAAGGTGAAATGCAGTTGACTAAGTAGTGCAGAGTCGCATCATGGACCCAGCAGTGTGTTTTCACCTGCTTCAGGGATACCCTCAAGGTGCAGCTGCACCCAGAGCCATGGTCTTCCCACGTGAATGCAGGGCAACTGCTCTTTGGTTTTACTATAAATACCGAGTAAAGTGTTATAGAAATGTTAGCTATTCTAAATATTTCTAGTGATACGGTGAAATGCTAGTGATTTTTTTTTTAATGGCTGTGGCTAAAATTGTTATTCTCTGTTCTGAAGTCACATGTATGTCTACCCACTTTATTAATCCCATCTATGAGAGACTCTGCTATGCAGTGCAAGGCATACAAACATGTTATATACCATCTTGGTCAGGGAGGATCTTCCCATTGTTTATATCAGCATTAAAAAGAAAAATTGCAGTCTGTCAGTGCAAAAGTTCTTTCAAGCACTGTTTCCATTTTCCAATGTGAAGACATACTTTTGTGCCTTTTTAACAATGGCTGACTTCAACCATCAGACTTCTTGCAAACTAGCTTTGTAGAGGTTAAGTCTGGCTGGATAAAGGTAGTTTCATCATTTAAATGCAGGCCTGTGAGGAATAATAAATAGCAGTTACTCAGCTTCAACTGAACTGCGGAGCTGATTGAAAGAAATGAAAGTAGCTGTGCTATATGAAGTTGTTAGAAGACAGCTTAATTTGAGTTTGGCAGAGATACAGGGCTAACATCTGCTATCACATGTTTGAAGCACAAATATTTCCTTCCAGGAAACAAGTGACATTGAAATTTTATTTTCATGCAGCATTTGTAGGTGCTCTGACTTCATATAGTAAAAGAATCTTTCTAAAACAATCCATGCGGAGAACATTGTAGATAGTCTTTGAATTTAAATGGCTTGCAATTTTTGGAGCCATACTACATGATCTGTAATCTACACTAGAACAAGAGGACTGTTTTGTATCAAATTTAATTGAAATCAAAATATAGATGTTCCCATTGGTTTTGATAAGAGAGCCAAACATGTAGATTGAAGGAGCAATCTGATCATTTCCTTCTGAAACATTAGGCAGTGTTTTTTTTGTTTTGTTTTGTTTTGTTTCCCCTAGAACACAAAGGAGGTAGATGTTTGTCACTCTTAGTTTCATCCATAAATTGAAGAAAGGAATAGAATAATAAGTAGGTGCCTAAAATAAACAAAATAAGCTCCACATTGCTCGACGATGATATCTTTATGATGGTGAGATTGGAAGTAGCCTTTGCAGATTTCATCAGACTCACTTTGACTTGCAGTAATTATAAAGTGAGCCACATATTTGCAGGGAATAAGTGTGATACTTCCCACTCTCAGCAGCTCAGTTGGTGGTTTGCAATATTATTGGTATACTGTTTCCAAATAAATGATACATTTCAGCATATAAATTCTTGATTTAGCATAGTATCTTAATAGCTCAAGGATAGGTTGGAAAATCAAACCTTTATTTCTCTGGCGAGTATTTACAAAGTGGAAACATCTGCTTCGGTTGTTGTGGGACAGTTTATGCTCTTTGTGGGGCAGTTAGGAAGCCAGGGCATTTCTGTAAACCTTTCCATGAGTTGACATTTGATGCCTTCCTCCAGCTCTTCCTAAACTTTCTCCATGGCCCTTGCAGACCAGCCAGAAATTATTCTTTGACTTTCAATGACTGCTTTGTGTAAACCTTTGTAATCATCATGGCCCAAACATTATAACAACTATTTTGCTCATTGGATCTTTTCCAGAACTCAGAAATGACCACTTTATAAAAACCTTTGTCCCTGAAGCATATTACCAGTATCATGACAGCCTCAATAAACTATGTACGCTAATGGAAGGTGAACTTTTTTCCATGTTAACTCATCATGCTTTACTATTTCCAGGTCTGTTTATTTATTTATTTTGAGTAATCACATGATGAAAAAAGCTATAGGTCAGCATACTCATTTTCATATTTTGTCAAGAACTCTTTTTCATTTAATTCTTAAAAATAAAGACACCAAACTCTTAAATCCACCACTGGCCTTTTTGCCGGGATAAATAGAGCATTTGGTTTTCCACTGGCTTTTGGTCATGGCTCTTCTTCCAAATTCTAAACGGGCTCCCGGGAAAGAAACAGTAAGGTCCTTGGCCCAGTGCAGGTGAAGCTGTTTCAGGGGCCACATGTAGTAGGAAAGCATAGGGCGGTCCTGCAAACCCGGGGAAATGTGATAGGTGTAATGAAGGAGGATACCTGGAAGAGTCCAGTGGGAGCAGTCTCTTGATCTCTGGGAAACCAAACATGCTTTAGAAGAGAAGACATTATCATTAACCAGAGTGCCCGGGAGGCCAGTAATTAGTGCTTCCTGTGCGAGGCTTTGCCATATTCCCAGTGCTTGTGTTGACGCTATCAGCATGTACAGAGAAATGTATGTTTTGACCTGAACTGATCCTTTCCATGGGAAGAGGCTCACAAGCCCATGTGTGAGTGACCTCTTAGAAAAATGTAAAGCATAATGTCTGTGCCCCACAAAACACAGAGAAAGCCAGCAGCTTTTTTTCAGTTTTAAGACAATACCCTCAGGACTTGGCTTTCTGTATAACTTATATGTGATCAAGAATGAAAGCGGGGCTTCCCTGGCGGCGCAGTGGATGAGAGTCCACCTGCCGGTGCAGGGGACACAGGTTCGTGCCCCGGTCTGGGAGGATCCCACATGCTGCGCAGCGGCTGGGCCCGTGAGCCATGGCCGCTGAGCCTGCGTGTCTGGAGCCTGTGCTCCACAACAGGAGAGGCCACAGCAGCGAGAGGCCCGCGTACCGCAAAAAAAAAAGAAGAAGAATGAAAGCGTAACAGACAAGGAGGGAAAGCATGGGAAGAGGTGGTGGGAGACATATTTTTAAAGTTTTAAAATAGGAGTAGCAGTAATTTACTTTTTACCTTAAAAATAGTATTGGTCAATTTTTTTTTTTTGAGACGTGGTGACATAACATTATATAAGTTTAAGGTATACAGTGTGTTGGTTTGATACATTCGTATATTGCCCTGTGATTCCTACAAAAGCATTAGCTAACACCTTTATCATGTCACATACTTCTCCTTTTCGTGTGTTGAGAACAATTAAGATTTAATCTCTTAGCAACACTGGAATTTATAATACAGTATTGTTGACTATAATCTGGTAAATTTTTTGATGAGTAGTAAAGAGAAAGCAGAGGTGTTTCGAAGTTGTTATGGCTTTCTTTTTTTGTTTAATTTAGAAGGGTGGAATCCTCCTAGCAAATGGATAAAAGGTATCTCTGAGGACAAACTGATGAGTTACACTCATCACTCCTATATTAAAAAAAAAATGGGGCAAACAGTGTAGAAATCAAGTATACGTTAGTAAATGTCCCTTCGTTCCTTTGATGTATCTCTTAGTACCCTCTAGTGGTGTCAGAGTAACATTTTCTTACATACGTTAGTACCAACCGGGATCAACATTTTCAAGCTGCATCTTTATATACTTAATCTGAGGTAATCAACTAAAAACCTCAAGCTTTCCTCATAACTATTTCAACCTCATAGCTTCCATTTAAGATACTAGACTGGAAGGAAAGGCTATTATTATTCATTTCTTAAGACTAAGGAATTAAAATTCTTAACCATTTCTCCTATCTTAGATCTGACTTAAGAAGAAAAGATCTAAGTATTGGCACACTGGTATAGGAATGTATCTCATCTGAATTAAGCATCACATATTTTTGAAGACTTTTGTTCACACATGTAAAAAAATCCATCCTAAAGCTATACCTGAAAGGACAAATAAATATTTGGTAATCAACAAATTGGTATGTGTGGGGCTGGGGGTGGGGCAATGAGTACTGATCAAGCCTTTCCTGAAAACCCCAGATGTACAGCCTTTTAATTCTGAATTCTTGTTCCTAGTATATTAAGTCATCTTCTAATTTTTCTTTTTGCAAATCTGATCAGTATGTCTTTTCTGTTTTAAGAAAATGGCAGATAAGAACATAATGGAAATAATTACAAAGAAAATCAAGAAATCTAAATACCAATAATTTTCAAAGAAGGCATCTACCTACATTAAGAATAGCTGGTTAAAGATGTGCTTCTCACACTATTCTACTAAAGAATTCTTAGAAACAGAGAAGGAAGTGCTTACCTGAGGGTCTAGGAGTAGAACCTGGAGAAGATTACCTTTTCTACCTTCAGATTTTTGTGGCACATAAAAATAATAATTTTTTAAGAAAGACTTTTCTGATTATAGAAGTAATTATACCTGTTCATTGTAGAAATTTTGAAAAATACAGAAAAATATAGACAATACAAATCCCCATAATTGTAACACTTAAGATTTATTTCCTTCCAGTCTTCTTTTCTGTGTATAAAATAATTTAGATCATATCCTATATTATAATTTGTACCTAACTATATTTTCTTAACAAATAAGCATTATCCTATCCTGTTAATGATTATATAATGATCTATGCTACGTATGTATCATAATTCATTGTTTTATGTTGTTAGTATCAGTCACTTAAGTCAGGGCAATCATGTTAATCACCCATGTTTTTTTAGCCTTTTGGACTATTTTTTCTGTAATTTGATATTATACTGACTATAAGCAATCTATTTTTATGATAGTGAATTAGCATAAATAGGCTCACTAAAGGTATAAGTAACTTGTAAATGTGTGGTTTTTTCATAATCCAAGTGATTTGGTGCAAAATACTGCAGCTCTGTAGTCATATGCGTCCTTATAAAGCCTAGCAACTTTTCAAATGACTTGCATCGGTTGTCTTAAAATCACAGCACAGTGAATAACACTTGATGAAAAATGAATGTGGTTTGGGTTTTGGAGAGCAACCTCAACCCCAACTTAGGTCATTTCCATAGGGAATTTTTGTTAAAACACTGTTTTTCACATCTTTCTTCAGAATTCACAGTGGGTTATTGGTGACAGTAGCATGCCTGTTTTTCTTTTCCTTCAAGCCATAGATTTCTCTAACAAAGGTGTGATTTAGCTTGTCATGCTTGAGGCCCCGTCTTCCTCCACTGGGCCACTTGGGCTCATCCATGGTCTCATCTGTTTTAAGCGTTGTTTACTACGTGATGACAGTGAGATAATAGCCCAAGGTAGTTATTATAAATGTGCTGTTTCTTTGTTATCTATTCTTAAATGACTTCAATAGGAACAACCACAGTAATCAGTAATAATGGCTAACTTTTAAAATTTTTTATTTATTTTTTTATTTTTGGCTGCGTTGGGTCTTCGTTGCTGCGCGCGGGCTTTCTCTAGTTGCAGTGAGTGGGGGCTACTCTTCGTTGCCGTGGGTGCTCATTGTGGTGGCTTCTCTTGTTGCGGAGCAAAGGATCTAGGTGCGCAGGCTTCAGTAGTTGCAGCACGCGGGCTCCGTAGTTGTGGCTCACGGGCTTAGTTACTCCGCGGCATGTAGGATCTTCCCGGACCAGGGCTCGAACCTGTGTCCCCTGCATTGGTAGGCGGGTTCTTAACCACTGCGCCACCGGGGAAGCCCAATAATGGCTAACTTTTATTGAGCACATATAATGTGCCAGGCATTGAGCTACATGCATTATTTAGGTTAACTCTTTAGAACTTCACGCTCTGAAGTTGGTGCTCTGATAATTCTCATTTACACAGACAGAAAAGTGAGGCTTAGATTGTTTAAGTAACTTGCTCTTTGTTACAGAGCTAAGAAAGGGCAGCGAGGTTGGTACCTGTACTGTCCTCCAAGGCTGGGCTTCTGACCACCAGCTGTGCCCCCCGCCCCCCACTATTCTATTATACATTCTTACAAAGATCATTGAAATCAACAGACTGTCTTGGAGTAATTCATCTCAGGTCACCTTTGAGCCCTCAGGTCCTCTTGGTAATAAAACACGCCGTGATGGCCTTCACCCACTGGGAGCTCCTCTCACCTTGCCTTGACCACGGCCTTGTCTGTGGGTGGAGTGAGGACTCGGGGCTCATCTTCTCAGGCTTCATAGAAGAAGCCAGTCTCATGCAGGAATCAGGAGGAGAGTGAGGGAGGAATTGAGCAGAGAAGATTTGGAAGAAGATTCTGTACTAGTGTAAATAAAATATGCTCCTGTTGAAATTGGCAAATGAAGAGTAAGTTGCATCCAGAAGTTCTGCTTTGATTAGAAGTGGTAAATCTTTCTGGAGAATTAATGAGAAATTTGGAAGGAGGTTGAATATAGTTTTTGGAGCTTGAATTTGGCCTGCTAACAAATAGAAAGTTACCATCTATTTCTTATCAGGAGAAATCATGTGATTGGTCCATCATTCAAAATGAACTGGAGTGGATAGAAACTCATTGATGGGCCATCTTGGAAATTCACAATTGACTATAACGTTTTAACATGGCCTCTTTCTGAATTTCCACCTTCTCCAGTTCATCTTAGAAGTTGTTTCATTAAGAATTATTCATGACCTTGGCTGGGACTAACTGATCAATTATGGAATGATGATCATTGGTAATCAAATGAATTTATACTTGATTTTAGAGTAAAAAATTTTGTTTTCTAATTGCATACCTGGCAATAAGGTAATCAGGAAACACAAGTAATGGTTTGCAAGTAGCAATGGAATCTTTGTTTATATCTGTTTTTCCCTACATTTTTTTATTTTTAAAGAAATCAATGAATGTACCGTGAACCCTGATATCTGTGGAGCAGGACACTGCATTAACCTACCGGTGAGGTATACCTGTATATGCTATGATGGCTACAAGTTCAGTGAGCAACAGAGGAAATGTGTTGGTAAGAAGAGACACTTTTGGTAGATGAGATTATTAAATATCAAATATTTGCACATAAAGAACATTTTTTTATTATGGGGAAAATGTTATTGTGTTTAATTTTTTAAAAATTTTATCCCTGAGCTAAGGGTACTCAAAAAGAGGTTCAGTAAACTCCTAGGAGGCTCTTACCACTTGGTTCAATGCTACCTACCTTACCAAGTGTAATACAATTACATAAAGGTGGAATAACTTCCCAAAGCTTTTCAGGTAAAGAATATAAAATTAAGAGTTCTAGAAATAGCTATCTACAAACATATCTAGCAAAACAAATTAATATATTCTGCAGTAAAGAATTATGTTCATCTAAGTTCATAAAATTTGATTTTTAAAAGGGATTTCTATATTGAAAATCAATATATGCTGACACAAAACTATTAATGAATTTATGAAGTAGGGATCTCATATATGCTTCTTTGGGGAAAAAAATGAATCTCAAAAAGGGGTGTAATAGTGTTAAGTAAGTCATTTTAATGTGTTAACACTAAATTTAATATCTTTTTTTTTAGAAAAAGAAAATTCAGCACTAAGAGTTATAAGGCAAATATAGAGCAACAAAGGCATATACCTAATTAAACCCACTTTAATATGCTAAATGCCATTATGCAGATGTGACTTTTGCCGTTTTGTTTTGCATATATATGCGGGGTGAGGTGTGAGGGGAACATCCACCTGCTCCATAACATGGCTCTTTCTCTTGAATCTGTATACATTAGATGTATTATGTTTAGAACCCCAGCACATAAAGTTGAAAAGGGCAGTCGGTTGAGATGATTCAGTCTCGCTTTACCCAAGTGCACAGTGAAAGAGTGCCTGTCCCAACATTTCTGACTGTCTCTGCTGAGCTGGCCTGGGAGTTGCACAGTGAATTCCAGTGCTTACATGACTCCAGTTATCAGGCAGGTCCTTTTGTGGTGACCTGAAATCTTTCTCTTTGAAACACCTATGTCAGGGTTGTAGCTTGAGCTTTCAAAGCAGTACACCGTATGTGTATTCCCTTTTCCCAGTAACAGCCCTTCAGGTATTCAGGAAGACTGATCGTGTCTCCTTTTACTGTTTTCCTCACTTATAAAGGTTTGTGGGACACAGGGGTTGGTGTGCTGGTATTTCATGAACAGAGAGACTGAGAATTTCCTGCTAGACTACACTAATCCTTTTATCTGTCTTTTTGTTAACAGATATTGATGAATGCGCTCAGGCCCAACACCTCTGCTCCCAGGGACGCTGTGAAAACACCGAGGGAAGTTTCTTGTGTATTTGCCCAGCGGGGTTCATGGCCAGTGAGGAGGGTACTAACTGCATAGGTAATGACAGTGTTCTTTCTGATGCATAAATTCCCACATGCGGGTTTCTAGCTCCCCTAAGGTTCCATCAGTCTAGGGCTTATTCAGACAACCCCAAATTTATTATGAAACCCCTGTTACAACATAGTTATCTGCTAGATACTGGAAGATTAAAAAATGGAATTTTTTCCCCCCAACAGTTTTGAATGAATAGTATCAAATGTCTGCAAAAACCAGAGGCGTTAAATGTTTCTTTTGGATTCGAGTAAATCAAAACCACTCAATTTTTTGGAACAAATCAAAGAGATGATAGATGTTAGGAATCAGTTGCTTCATTCTTAACATCGAACTAACCTGGGAGATGGGAGAGGTTTGGAATTATGTTTTGGGAAATAAAACTCGACGTTTTCTGCTTTGCGTAGATGTTGATGAGTGCCTGAGGCCAGACGTCTGTGGGGAAGGGCACTGCGTCAATACCGTGGGGGCCTTCCGGTGTGAATACTGCGACAGCGGGTACCGCATGACCCCCGGAGGCCATTGCGAGGGTGAGTCTGCTGAGAGGATGGGGAGCCTGCGCCCCTTTGAAGTGCTGAGTGCACGTGACCATGAAATGCAGGGCTGGGTCCGGAACCCAGGGCTGGCGGGCACCTGGCCTGGTACGAATTTTCCTTCACCACCGATCTGTGCAGGATACCAGCTCATCCAAGCTCTTGCTGCCTTCTGGGATCACAGCCCCTTTGCCTTACTTCAGTGGCTCTGTCTGGGTCATTTTCCACCTTCATACGCTCTTTGTTACTCATTTCAGTATCTGCCTTCTCTGGTATGTGGAGTGAAATCACTTTAGAACAGTTAACTGCAGAGGATTTTAGTACAAACCCAGACTTCATTGTAGTGTCTGCATCATTCATCTGGGGGCATGGTGCAGGTGTCACCAGTGTGGACTTTTTGTTTTCGACCTTTTCGCCTTGTTCCATTCCTTTGTCTCAGCTTCTTTCTTTCGCATGTGTTCTGGGACTTGCTTGCAGACTGTCTACAGAAGTGCTGTCTGACCAGCTCCAAGTCAGATTCCAGCTGTGCTAGATAAAATTTCTTTCGTATTGACCCCAGCAATGAATTTGCTCCCGTTGTAAAAATGTTTTGAAAAGTTTTTAACTTTTCAAAATTAAAATGATTAACCATTGAGTATTCCTGCTCGTGCCTGTGTCCAAGTCACACAGGTACTTTTTGAAACCACCATGGTACGCTTTGAATAATTATTTTCGTGAAGAAATATGTTGAACCTCTGCTTAAATCTTGCCAAAGAAATGTGAGGGCGAAGGAGCAGGGGTCTCTGGGCACGTTTTTGAGGAGCCTGCCTGTAGGGATGGTGCTGGTTCTGTGGGGTTCCCTGCCCGGCTGCCTGACATTGAGCCTCTTTTCAGACGTGGCTGGGCCTCCAGCACTCGGGAGGGATGGGCCGGTTGGGGCAGGCTGCTCTCAGCTGTCTCTTGGCTCCTACATGTTGGTTTTCTTCGTGGTTCTAATGACCAGCTCTGGAGGGAGAGCTCATTAGACAGTTTTTTGGCAGCCTGCACCTGCCTTTCTTCCTGGCCCCTTGCCCCAGCCCCTGAGTTATCTGGAGAGAAGTGGGGAGCGTTTTATGTTACTGCATCTCTGATCAGCTCCCATCGGAACACAGATATGAACTCTTCTCCTGACGGCTGAGGGCCATGGGACAGCACAGGTGTGAAGTGTCCCTACTTTCCTCTTATGGGGGACTCTCCCTCTGCTCTGGAGGTAGCTTGAGGATGGGGAGAGCACTGAGTAACTGTCTAACTTGGAGCCAGGTACGTAGCCCCTTCAAAACTTAGTTCTTCATCTGTAAAATGGGAACCATGCAGTGAACTTTCAGGCTTGTGCAAGTAAATGGGTGGTGCAGAATGTTGTATGGTGCCTGTCACCTTGTTAGTTCTCAATAAGTGTTAGTTTCCTTAAACTTCCCCTTTCCCTGACTCGTTTTGTTTTTGCATAGATCTTCTCAGAACATCTGTAATTGTGGGAATGTTTAAAAAAAAAAAAAAAAGGCGTGGGTATGTCTGACAAGCATTTATTTGCAAAGCAATGCTCCTCCAGAAGGTCGAATATGGATCCTCAAGTTTTACACACAGACTCAGGACAGGAAGATAAGCTATTTAGGAATTAGCAGAGCATAAGGATGGACAGTAGAAAGGAATAGAAAAGAAATTTGAAGATAAAGGAAATAAATGGAAAGCAGTTAGGAGACTGTTCAGTGTATAGAAATTATTTAACAGAAATATCACCAGCATTCCCTGAGTAAATAATTATATAATTCTATCCCCATGAAAAGGCTTGAAATGAAGGAGTCAAATAATGTAGCTGTTTTCTCATTTCATCATGGACTAGAACCAAAGGTCCCCGGGCTTCTGGCTCACTGAAGATTTTCTCAGCTGTCACTGACAAAGTTGCTTTCAGACAGCGCCAGTCTCCAAGGAGTCTGTTGTAGTTTACAGACGTTATCTCATGCATCCTTACTTTATTCTGTGAAGGTATTACCAGGCCGGTAGTCCCTCATTTACAGATGAGGGAACAAGCAAACAGAGGTGAGAGCAACAGGAAATGCAGGAATATTGTCTTGTGTTTCTCAGCATTGTACCTTATTTATCAAACCAGCCTATCTCAATGACCCTCTCTGACTTAGCAGTTGTAGTTCCATTTTTTAAAATATCCCATACAGAGAAGGATGTAATGCTGTTTGGGAAATGAAACTGGCAAGCATCATCTTTTTGTAGAACAAGAAGTCCCAGAACATCTGACCTAAAAAAAAACCACTGTGTGTCATTGTCTATTGGCAAGAATTTTTCACTGATAGGAAAAAAAAAATTACAACACTGACCTGGTGCTTATTCTATTAATAGCATCTTTTACCTTAAGCATCTTTTCACACATGTCTAGTGATATATAATGAGAGATGATTTTTGAGAATTTACCAGAATGATGACCTCAAATACCCATGTATGTTCAGTGTATTCATTATATATTTCTTTCACTTTTTAGCTTATGTCCTGAAAAATCTGTTTACATTTTAGGTATGATTAGAGGTCCTATATACATCTCATATTGAGACACTTAGACATTGAATCCACTCACTTGAATTCAAAACTCAACTCCAGAAATACACCTATTTTTGTTGGGGTTGGTACCCAAGGTGTTACTACTCATTTTAAACTGTTGAACCATCTCCTATATGTTACTTTTTCCTCCATTTTATTGTTTTACTATTCTTAAAAAAGCCTGAAGCTCTTGTATCTCTGCCACAGTTCCATTTGTATTTAAGGTGTTTTTTTTCTCCTCACATTGAAAAGAACAAGGATTAATAACTTTCGTTAGCTGTGAATGTGAAAAGTAAGGTGTATTTTAAACCAGAATGTATTACCCTATGATCATTCACTGTATTTTCTGGAAAATCTTGGAAGTATTTGATGAGTTCATTCTCTCCTAATATTCTTTTTCCACCTCCAAGGAATTCCTATCATATGCAGTGTTTTAAATTATTCAAACCTAGGATGTTTTGGGGGCCATGAAGCCAAAGCAAGGATTTCCCTAGGGCATCCAGTGTCTGCAGAGAGAACCCCTAGCCAGGTGGATCGATGGCTTCCTCACTCTCATGTCCATTTCTTGTATTTCTTTCTGGCAAAGCCATGCTATTACTTGAAAGGTTTGCTGTCCAGAAAGTGGCCCCAGAGAACTGCCAATTCCCAGAGTGGAGAGGCCTGGGCCTGCCAGTTGGAGAATTGGGGCCATAAAGGTTTGCATGCATGGTATGCATGGTATACTCGGCCATGCATTCTCACTGTGTGCTTAAGTACAGACCCAGTGTGTCACTTTTTCAGTTACTGTTTTCCTCACCAAAATGTAGATAAAACATGCCTCTTTCCCCCTTCATCGTACGAGTCAGTTTGTGTTTTAGTATTCTGATAAAATGTCTGTGACCTAGCTTTTTTATTTTTTCAGATGTTGATGAATGTTTGACTCCAAGTACTTGTCCAGATGAGCAGTGTGTGAATTCTCCTGGATCTTACCAGTGTGTTCCCTGCACGGAAGGGTTCCGAGGCTGGAATGGGCAGTGTCTTGGTAGGTACTAGAGTGTTATCATAGTTGTGTTTAGTCTGTCTGGCCCGTTTTCTGACAGAGTGGTATAATGCCAAGTGAGGCATCTTTCAAAGTGGAAAAAGAAAAAAAAGGGATGTAACAAACTCATGTCGTTCAGAGAAAAGTTCTAAGTAACTTTTAACCATGAAGAAAGTAAGAAGTTCAGTTGACATGAAGGAAGTGAGATTTTACATGGGACAGATAATTCTGATTGAAACCAATTGTTAGCCCTGGTGTGATTAATACCCAAAACCAAATAAAATAATCAGTGCCACAGAGAGAGACAAGTGGAGAGCAAAATGCTTAAAAAGAGAGAAAAGGCATGAGAAGCTACCACAGACTCATAGAATCAGGAAATATACACAGACTTGCAGCACAAGTTGCAAATGTGGAAAGAGAAATCTGGATTGATTGCCCATGCCCCTTATGTTCATTCATTCATTCATTCATTCAAGTATTTAACAAATATGGAGTACCTACTTTAGGCACTGAGGAAGCTAAGTGATGAATCTGCTTTGGTCCCAATTACCTGTGCTCTAGTTAGCTTTCCCTGTTAATGGTTTTCCTTTGTGTTTCTGATCTTTTTCTGCTCCATGCCACATTCTGACAATGTGAGTTAAACTTTTCCATCCTTCCTTCCTTCTTTCCTGTCTTCCACAAATGCAGTAGAACTCACTATCTGTACCCAGAGTTGTACTCAGTGCTGGGATACACTGAGAGACCAAAAAAGTACCTTCTTCATGGAACTTACTATCTAGTTGAGGAGACAGATACTCAGCTAGACATGTCATAAGTAAATGCAAATGTACAAATGAGCCAAGTGTTAGGAAGGAGGGTTCTTTGATGTTACAAGAGCATATGACAGAATGAGTTGCCTCAAGGAAAATTCTTGAGTGAAGCTTTGGCCGGGGGTTTGACTGGGGTAGGGGATGGGAGGGAGATCATTTTGGACATTTGACATGTGCAGGGGGCTCGTGGAAGGAGGAAGCAGGTCATGTTCCAGAAGCTGAAAGGCTAGTGTGCTGAAGGCCAGAGTACAAGGGAAGATTTGCTGCAGGATGAGGGGGCAGACCATGCCAGACCCTCTTGGTTCTACAAAAAAAAGTTGGTCTTTATTCTTACATCTCTGGGAAGACGCGTGGGTGTTCTAGAGGAGGTGGGATAGGTAGGCCTGGTGGAAGCACTCCCAATTTCAAAGCTTTGGACTCATCACCTGGCAGCATGAGCTAAGCCTCTACCAGTTGCAGGTGGCCCCCTGCCCTGAATCTCATGCCCATCCCCAAGGGTCTCTATCAGTGGAATTGTAAGATGTTGATCTTTGGGGAGAAGAAAATTTTTTGTTTTCATAAGCATTTGTTTATGTAATCAGTGTTGGTCAGAATGTGCATTTGGTTTTAATTTTTCCATTTGGCATGAATTTCATAGTTGCCTATCAAGGTTCCATTCTTGTACTCGTTTTCACATATCAATGCATATTGTAATCCAAGAGCAGAGCCTGAACTTTACCTTAACTAACTAAAATTCACAATTGTGGTATAAACACAGCCCTGATTCATGAATTTGCTAATGCAACATGACTGACCAAATGGGAAAGTGATGCTCTTCAATGTAAATGCATGGATCTAGGTTAGGGAATAATAACAAATGAGTTCTTACACCTAGATGTGCGTAATCAATCTGATTGTGACCACGCTGCTCCAGTTGAGTGACAGAAACAGAGCACCTCATTTAACAGCAATATCATGTTGCCAGCCAGATTAGTAAAATCATAAGCAGAACTATTAGGTCACCATGTTACTCACCCCAAGTCACACACTTGGCCACTTGGCCAAGCAATAACTTTCGGCTTTGCATTGCTAACTAAGGTTACACATTTCCTATTAAAAGTAGGCTGGGTACTTTTCTCCTTCTGCCTTGGGTAGAGTTTTAGGTTCTATGTCATCTGTCAATCAAGCTTCTCCTCTGTGATGTAATTACAATGCCATCCATTGCTCATCTTGAACTTGCAGTTCTTGTAAATTTCTCCTGTGGGCTATTGCAGATTGTACCAAAATGGATTTTCCCATCTTAGTTTTTTACGGCAGTTGAGCTGTAAATGTTAAAGTTGAGTGTGATGAAAAGCAGATATTGCAACGTACCTTTCTGCTCAGATTGAGCCAATGAATGGACTGGATTTTTCTGCAATACTCTGACAGTGCTTGTGAATACCCAGTCATATCTTTTTGGTTTTGTTCCTTTATACATTTTAGGTCGTATCTTTCTACTTCTGGTACTCTAAAATACTTTTCAGAAGGTGCAATCCTACCTAAGCTCATCTTTGAGTTGAGCTCATTGATAACACAACCTGACATATATTCATTTCTTCATTTGCCACTTTCATCGTTCAACACTGTATTCATACTTTGAGCCAGGCATTTTGTTTTAGACCCTGGGAGTTGAGAGTGAACAAAATAAATTTCCTCCCTTCGTTGCACTTAGCCTCTAGAGTTCACAAGTAAGAAAGTAGAGTATATGGTATGTCAGGTGTGATGAGTGCCATGAAGGAAAAAAAAAAAAAACTGCCTAAGGGATATAGAGAGTGTTAGAGATTCTGTGGAGGTCAGAGAAGGCGTCAAATGATAAATGGTTTACAAAATGTTCCTTGCTAATCGACTGTTCCTGTGTCTAACAGTTAAATGTGACTAGTTTTGAGGCTTTCTCTATCCTTTTAGTGCAGACAATTCAGGGTATATTGATGAGATATTTTCTCCCAAGTTTTAATGTATGAGGGCATTAAAGACTAAAAAAATTCCTGAATCTCACTGTTGGGAGAAAAGTCCTACACAGAACATTTGTTAGTTGTCATCTGTAGAGATGATAATCCCTACCTCGCTGGGCTGTTCTGTAAGTCTTAGTATCCTTCTTTTTCTACCACTGTCCTCTCACAGCATATTTTTAAGTTATTATAATTAAACTTGTACAGTGTTGTACAGAATAGTACTTTCTTTGGCATTACGCTTATGGGTTTTTTTAAAAAAAAAAACTCGATCTTGATGTCCAGTTGGCTCTTTTTTCTATTAAATGGTTTCATTAAGAATTAAGAATTGCCATTTTGACCCTTATGTTCTGCAGGGATTCGATGCCAGTTACACTTTCTGCTGCTTTCACTGACTAAATGGTGAACTTGCTGAAACCATTAATGGCCTCTTTGTATTCATGCCATGTAAACTGGATCTTACTGATTGATGCTTCTCCTTGATTTATGAATTAGAACAGAAATTGTTTGGGGCAGAAACAGGTCAAATGTCAGCAGGTGCTGTCTGGGGTTTTATACTTTTTCCTAGGGTTTAGTTCAGGGCATATGATCCTTCATTCTCAATAGTTTATTGTGCACTTTCAAAATTTCTATCCCTTAATGCTTTTTTGGCAACTCGTGTTGGCTCTTCTGTTAATGTACCTTCTTCTTTCCAATTGTGGATTTCTGTGCTCTCTTGAGAGCCACTTTCATCGTTTTAACACTGTATTCCTTGGACCTCACATTCAGCCTGGAGCTGTTGCCCACATGATCCCCACCTTTTAGGACTATTTCATCACCCTGGGTTCTGGCCAGTTCCATCTGGCTGCTTTCAATCAGAACCTTTCTTGAAGGAAGCTAACGTGTCAAGTCCTCAATTTACAGGTTTCCCTTGACTCTTGAAGTACTAGCCTGATTCAGACCTGACTAGAGCCATCCCCCAAAGGAAATTCTCTAATGTATAATTGTTTAAAGGTGCATTCAGTAACTGTGATATAAAGATCATATTTCCCTGAATTTAGGCAGATTATGGGCTATGTGACCTCTCTGAAGCTTGGTTTCAATATCTGTAACATGTGTATTGAAATACTTTCTTCATGGGGTTTATTGTTAGAATTAAATGTGATATAAAGCACTAAGTAAGGTGTCTGACACAAGGTAGGACCCAAGAAATGTTATAATCCTTCTTCCCCCAACCCTATTACCTCCGTTTTATTTCCCTTGTCCTGAAATAGAAGAAATGCAATAATAACTGATACCTGTTAAAGTAAATTATATGTCAAATTTTTATGGATAACTGTCTTCTCTTTGGCTTTCTTTAAGCTCATTTCATATAGTTTTTAACTGTCATAGGAGCTTTCTCTTTTGAATCTAAGTTATCTCAATCTTACAGTTTCCTTTCAACTTCTGAGCATTTTTGTTTTGCTGGAATATACTTCTTGAGAATCATAATGCTTCTCTGCAGGGTCATCCCTAACAAATGTTTTCACTTCTACAGTACTGCCATCCTCTTTCTTTTGCTTCACTTTCTTTGCTCACCTTCACAATATCTACACAATAGACACAATATATAATATCTGTCACCTGGTAGATGTGCGCAGCTAGCCTTTTTTGAGTTTATCGCCTTGCCTTATAGTTGAGTCTAACAAACCATGTGATACGGGGACACAAATTTCTGAGATTTTAATCAAAGCGATCCTTCTTTGTTGGCCGTAGTTACGTTAATGATGACTTTGTGACTCCCATTTGAGTGTTCTAAATGTAGTAGGTCTTCAGTATTTGACGAACTTAGTATTGTTCAATCCACTTGACAACTGGTTAGCCACAGTCTTGACCAAAACCAGGTGCAGAAAACTTGCAGGATAAACGTGGAGAGCTCCTTGTTCTAGGAGTTCTTTTCACCTTAGGATTTCTTTTCAGATTTTAAGACTCATTGTTAACCTTTATGGAATATATGAAAATTCATAAACTTAAAAAAAATTGAAGACTTCAGTCCTACAATTATTCTTTTTATGTAAGATGACAGCTGAGCTCACCATCTACCTTTTGTGGATATTATAAAATGTGCAAACATCAGCCTTGTCCCTAAATCATTATATGCTAAAGGAATCTTCTAGTCAGTAAGTAGTTATTGAGTGACTACCTACGTATATGTCTGCTAGATGCCAGAGAAGATTTGAAGTTGTAAAGAAGCAAAACAAAACAGTGTAGAATGGTATAAGGGCCTGGGGGTGGGGGAATTGGGGAGATGTTATTAGAGGATAACACACATTTGCAACTAGTAGGTAAGCCCTGGAGATGTAATGCACAGTTTAGTGATTGTAGTCAACAATACTATATTATAAACCTCAAAGTTGCGAAGAGACTGGATATTAATTGTCTTCACCAGGAAAGAAATAATAATTGTGAGACATGATGTGTTGGTAATGCTACAGTATTGATCATTTTGCAATATGTGTATCAAATCATCCCTTACACTTGCACAGTGTTACGTTTTATTGAAGTATAGTTGATTTACAATATTGTATTAGTTTCAGGTGACAACGTAATGATTCAACATTTTTGTAGATTATGCTCCATTTAAAGATTTTACAAAATAATGGCTCTATTTCCCTGTGTTGCACATTACATCCTTGTTGCTTAACTTATGTAATGTTATAATGTCAATTATATCTCATCGAAAAAAACAAACTACTTCTGAAGGCAGGAAATATACCTGTGTGGGAATACTAGTTACTGTAATAACAATTTCTCTTTACATAGTTTACAGTATACCTGTAGTACAGATATATAAATATTTTCCCAAATAGGTTAATGGGCTTGTTCCTGGTCATAGGTAATAAATGGCAGAGCTAGGGCATGATCCCAGGTCTCTTAGCTTCAAAGCTACTATTGTTTTGTTTTATATAATGTCTCATATACCTCTCATGTACACCCAAGACAATTAGAGGACAAAACAATATAATTAAGATAATAAGGAAAATAAAAGTTCATAGAATGGAAAGATTCATGTGGACTGGAATTGTCCCTTACAAGCAGCAATAGTTCTGGCTCAGGGGTTCTAGAGTCTGAGATGGCAGGCCAATCCATAGGTAGCCCAGTTGAGATTTTCTGAAAGACACAATGTTCTTTTAGAAAGGTGAGGTAGAGGGTTAGTGATTTGCTCAGAATAGTGGGTTAATTTTCTGAGGTCATCTTTGGATCTTCATCTGCGATGTACATAGCATTGACTGTTTTCCAATTCTGAAAAGCAGTGATGACTCTTTGAGGAACATATAACCTATTTTGGTAGGCAGCTCTGCTACTGCATATTTTTAACTTCGTCAGAATTGACAGAGGGGTGATATCCTGAGGATTTACTGTACCTCAAGTGCAGGTGAGGTGATTTCATTGCATTGGCCTAATCAGCATGTGTCTCTCATGTTGCCATGCTTCCTTTTTTTTTTTTTAAACATCTTTATTGGAGTATAATTGCTTTACAATGGTGTGTTAGTTTCTGTTTTATAACAAAGTGAATCAGCTGTACATATACATGTATCCCCAAATCTCCTCCCTCTTGCGTCTCCCTCCCACCCTCCCTATGCCACCCCTCTAGATGGTCACAAAGCACCGAGCTCATCTCCCTGCGCTATGTGGCTGCTTCCCAATAGCTATCTATTTTACGTTTGGTAGTGTATATATGTCCATGCCACTCTCTTACTTTGTCCCAGCTTACCCTTCCCCCTCCCTGTGTCCTCAAGTCCATTCTCTAGTAGATCTGTGTCTTTATTCCTATCTTGCCCCTAGGTTCTTCATGACCTTTTTTTTTTTTTTTAGAGTCCATATATATGTGTTAGCATACGGTATTTGCTTTTCTCTTTCTGACTTACTTCACTCTGTATGACAGACTCTAGGTCTATCCACCTCACTACAAATAACTCAATTTCATTTCTTTTTATGGCTGAGTAATATTCCATTGTATATATGTGCCACATCTTCTTTAGTCATTCATCTGTTGATGGACACTTAGGTTGCTTCCATGTCCTGGCTATTGTAAATAGAGCTGCAATGAATATTGTGGTACATGCCTCTTTTTGAATTATGGTTTTCTCGGGGTATATGCCCAGCAGTGGGATTGCTGGATCATATGGTAGTTCTATTTTTAGTTTTTTAAAGAACCTCCATACTGTTCTCCATAGTGGCTGTATCAATTTACATTCCCACCAACAGTGCAAGAGGGTTCTCTTTTCTCGACACCCTCTCCAGCATTTATTGTTTGTAGATATTTTGATGATGGCCATTCTGACTGGTGTGAGGTGATACCTCATTGTAGTTTTGATTTGCATTTCTCTAATGATTAGTGATGTTGAGCATCCTTTCATGTGTTTGTTAGCAATCTGTATATCTTCTTTGGAGGAATGTCTATTCAGGTCTTCTGCCCATATTTGGATTGGGTTGTTTGTTTTTTTAATATTGAGCTACATGAGCTGCTTGTAAATTTGGGAGGTTAATCCTTTGTAGTTGCTTCATTTGCAAATATTTTTTCCCATTCTGAGGGTTGTCTTTTCGTCTTGTTTATGGTTTCCTTTGCTGTGCAAAAGCTTTGAACTTTCATTAGGTCCCATTTGTATATTTTTGTTTTTATTTGCATTTCTCTAGAAGGTGGGTCAAAAAGGATCTTGCTGTGAATTATCTCGTAGAGTGTTCTGGCTACGTCTTCCTCTAAGAGTTTGATAGTGTCTGGCCTTACATTTAGGTCTTTAATCCATTTTGAGCTTATTTTTGTGTATGGTGTTAGAGAGTGTTCTAATTTCATTCTTTTACATGTAGCTGTTCAGTTTGCCCATCACCACTTATTGAAGAGACTGTCTTTTCTCCATTGTATATTCTTGAATCCTTTATCAAAGGTAAGGTGACCATATGTGCGTGGGTTTATCTCTGGGCTTTCCATCCTGTTCCATTGATCTGTCTTTCTCTTTTTGTGCCAGTACCATACTGTCTTGATTACTGTAGCTTTGTAGTATAGTCTGAAGTACAGAGGCTGATTCCTCCAGCTCCGTTTTTCTTTCTCAAGATTTCTTAGGCTATTTGGAGTCTTTTGTGTTTCCATACAAATTGTGAAAGTTTTTGTTCTAGTTCTGTGAAAAATGCCATTGTTAGTTTGATAGGGATTGCATTAAATCTGTAGATTGCTTTGGGTAGTATAGTCATTTTCACAATGTCAATTCTTCAAATCCAAGAACATGGTATATCTCTCCATCTGTTTGTATCATCTTTAATTTCTTTCATCAGTGTCTTATAGTTTTCTGCATACAGGTCTTTTGTCTCCTTAGGTAGGTTTATTCTGAGGTATTTTATTCTTTTTGTTGCAATGGTAAATAGGAGTGTTCCCTTAATTTCTCTTTCAGATTTTTCATCATCAGTGTATAGGAATGCAAGAGATCTCTGTGCATTAATTTTGTATCCTTTTGCTTTACCAGATTCATTGATTAGCTCTAGTAGTTTTCTGGTAGCATCTTTAGGATTCTCTATGTATAGTATCATGTCGTCTGCAAACAGTGAGAGCTTTACTTCTTCTTTTCTGAGTTGGATTCCTTTTATTTCTTTTTCTTCTCTGATTGCTGTGGCTAAAACTTCCAAAAGTATGTTGAATAATAGTGGTGAGAGTAGGCAACCTTGTACCTGATTTTAAAGGAAATGCTTTCTGTTTTTCACCACTGACAATGATGTTGCCTATGGATTTGTCATATATGCCCTTTATTATGTTGAGGTAAGTTCCCTCCATACCTACTTTCTGGAGAGTTTTTATCGTAAATGGGTGTTGAATTTTGTCAAAAGCTTTTTCTGCATCTATTGAGATGATCATATGGTTTTATTCTTCAATTTGTTAATATGGTGTATCAATTTGATCGATTTGAATGTATTGAAGAATCCTTGCATTCCTGGGATAAACCCCACTTGATCATGGTATATGATCCTTTTAATGTGCTGTTGGATTCTGTTTGCTAGTATTTTGTTGAGGAATTTTGCATTCATGTTCATCAGTGATATTGGCCTGTAGTTTTCTTTCTTTGTCACATCTTTGTCTGGTTTTGGTATCAGGGTGATGGTAGCCTCGTAGAATGAGTTTGGGAGACTTCCTCCCTCTGCTATATTTTGGAAGAGTTTGAGAATGATCAGTGTTAGCTCTTCTCTAAATGTTTGATAGAATTTGCCTGTGAAGGCATCTGGTTCTGGGCTTTTGTTTGTTGGAAGATTTTTAATCACAGTCCCAATTTCAGTGCTTGTGATTGGTCTGTTTATATTTTCTGTTTCTTTCTGCTTCAGTCTCAGAAGGTTGTGCATTTCTAAGAATTTGTCCCTTTCTTCCAGATTGTCCATTTTATTGGCATATAGTTGCTTGTAGTAATCATGACCCTTTGTATTTCTGCAGTGTCAGTTGTTACTTCTCCTTTTTCATTTCTAATTCTATTGATTTGAGTCTTCTCCCTTTTTTTCTTGATGAGTCTGGCTAATGGTTTACCAATTTTGCTTATCTTCTCAAAGAACCAGCTTTTAGTTTTGTTGATCTTTGCTATTGTTTCCTTCATTTCTTTTTCATTTATTTCCAATCTGATCTTTATGATTTCTTTCCTTCTGCTAACTTGGGGGGTTTTTTTGTTCTTCTTTCTCTAATTGCCTTAGGTGTAAAGATAGGTTGTTTATTTGAGGTGTTTCTTGTTTCCTGAGGTAGGATTGTATTGCTATAAACTTCCCTCTTAGAACTGCTTTTGCTGCATCCCATAGGTTTGGGGTCATTGTGTTTTCATTGTCATTTGTTTGTAGGAATATTTTGATTTCCTCTTTGATTTCTTCAGTGATCTCTTGTTTATTTAGTAATGTATTGTTTAGCCTCCGTGTGTTTGTATTTCTTACAGATTTTTCCTGTGATATCTAGTCTCATAGCGTTGTGGTTGGAAAAGATACTTGGTATGATTTCAGTTCTCTTAAATTTACCAAGGCTTGATTTGTGACCCAAGATATGATCTGTCGTGGAGAATGTTCCATGAGCACCTGAGAAGAATGAGTATTCTGTTGTTTCTGGATGGAATGTCCTATAAATATCAATTAAGTCCGTCTTTTTTAATGTATCATTTAAAGCTTGTGTTTCCTTATTTATTTTCATTTTGGATGATCCGTCCATTGGTGAAAGTAGGATATTAAAGTCCCCTACTATGATTGTGTTACTGTCGATTTCCCCTTTTATGGCTGTTAGCATTTGCCTTATGTTTTGAGGTGCTCCTGTGTCTTTTGGTTGAGGCATTTAATCCATTTACATTTAAGGTAATTATTGATATGTATGTTCCTATTACCATTTTATTAATTGTTTTGGGTTTATTACTGTAGGTCTTTTCCTTCTCTGTGTTTCCTGCCTAGAGAAGTTCCTTTAGCATTTGTTGTAAAGCTGGTTTGGTGGTGCTGAATTCTCTTAGCTTTTGCTTGTTCGTAAAGGTTTTAATTTCTGCATCAAATCTGAATGAGATCCTTGCTGAGTAGAGTAATCTTGGTTGAAGATTTTTCTCCTTCATCACTTTAAATATGTCCTGCCACTCACTTCTGGCTTGCAGAGTTTCTGCTGAAAGAGCAGCTGTTAACCTTATGGGGGTTTCCTTTTATGTTATTTGCTGTTTTTCCCTTGTTGCTTTTAATATTTTTTCTTTGTACTTAATTTTTGATAATTTGCTTAGTATGTGTCTTGGCGTGTTTCTCCTTGCTTTTATCCTGTATGGGACTCTCTGCACTTCCTAGACTTGATTGACTATTTCCTTTCCCATATTAGGGAAGTTTTCAACTGTAATCTCTTCAAATCTTTTCTCAGTCCCTTTCTTTTTCTCTTCTTCTTCTGGAATCCCTATAATTCTAATGTTGGTGCATTTACTGTTGTCCCAGAGGTCTCTGAGACTGTGCTCAGTTCTTTTCATCATATTTTATTCTCCTCTGTGGCAGTTATTTCCACTGTTTTATCTTGCAGGTCACTTATCAGTTCTTCTGCCTCAGTTATTCTGTTATTGATTCTTACTAGAGAATTTTTAATGTCTTTTTTTGTGTTGTTCATCATTGTTTGTTTGCTCTTTAGTTCTTCTGGGTTCTTGTTAGACGTTTCTTGTATTTTCTCCATTCTATTTCCAAGATTTTGGATCATCTTTACTATCATTACTCTGAATTCTTTCTCAGGTAGACTGACTATTTCCTCTTCATCTGTTTGGTGTGATGGGTTTTTACCTTGCTCCTTCATCTGCTGTGTGTTTCTCTGTCTTCTCATTTTGGTTAACTTACTGTGTTTGGCGTCTCCTTTTCGCCGGCTGAAGGTTTGTAGTTCCCGTTGTTTTTGATGTCTGCCCCCAGTGGGTAAGTTTGGTTCAGTGGGTTGTGTAGGCTTACTGGTGGAGGGGACTGGTGCCTGTGTTGTGGTGGATGAGGCTGGATCTTGTCTTTCTGGTGGGCAGGAATGCATCTGGTGGTGTATTTTGGGGTGTCTGTGACCTTATTATGATTTTAGGCAGCCTCTCTGCTAATGAGTGGGGTTGTGTTCCTGTCTTGCTAGTTGTTTGGCATAGGGTGTCCAGCACTGTAGCTTGCTGGTCGTTGAGTGGTGCAGGGTCTTAGTGTTGAGATGGAGATCTCTGGGAGAGCTTTCGCCGTTTGTTATTACGTGGAGCCGGGAGGTCTCTGTTGGACCAATGTCCTGAACTCAGCTCTCCCACCTCAGAGGCACAGGCCTGACACCTGGCCGGAGCACCAAGACTCTGTCAGCTACACAACTCAGAACAAAAGGGAGAGAAAAAGAAAGAAAGTAAAAAATAAATAAAATAAAGTTATTAAAATAAAATATTTTTTAAAATTATTAAAAATTTATGAAGTAAAAAGTAATAAGGCTTCCCTGGTGGCACAGTGGTTGAGAATCCACCTGCCAATGTAAGGGACACAGGTTCGTGCCCTGGTCCGGGAAGATCCCACATGGTGCGGAGCAGCTAAGCCCGTATGCCACAACTACTGAGCCTGCACTGTAGAGCCCACAGGCCACAACTACTGAAGCCTGTGTACCTAGAGCCCATGCTCCACAACAAGAGAAGCCACCACAGTGAGAAGCCCGCGTATGACAATGAAGAGTAGCCCCCACTCACTGCCACTAGAGAAAAGCCTGCGCAGCAACTAAGACCCAACACAGCCAAAAATAAATAAATTTATTTTAAAAAAATAAAAAGTAATAAAAGGAAAAAAAAGGTAAGAAAGAAGAGAGCAACCAAACCGAGAAACAAATCCACCAGTGATAACAAGAGCTATTCTAACAAATAGCTATGATAAAAAAGCTATGATAGCTATTTTGTTATCAAATAGCTATGATAACAAAAACTATTCTAAAAAAACAAAGAAACACAAAAACGGACAGACAGAACCCTAGGACAAATGGTAAAAGCAAAGCTATACAGACAAAATCACACAAAGAAGCACACATATACACAGTCACAAAAAGAAAAAGGAAAGAAATATATATATTAAAAAAGAGGAAGAGAGCAACCAAATCAAAAAACAAATCTACCAATGATAATAAACTCTAAATACTAAACTAAGATAAACGTAAAACCAGAAGCAAATTAGATGCAGAAAGCAAACCCCAACTGTAGTTGCTCCCAAAGTCCACCCCCTCAATTTGGGATGATTAGTTGTGTATTCAGGTACTCCAGAGATGCAGGGTACATCAAGTTGATTGTGGAGGTTTAATCTGCTGCTCCTGAGGCTGCTGGGAGAAATTTCCGTTTCTCTTCTTTGTTCGCACAGCTCCTGGGGTTCAGCTTTGGATTTGGCCCCGCCTCTGCGCGTAGGTCGCCTGAGGGCTTTTATTCTTTGCTCAGACAGGATGGGTTAAAGGAGTGGCTGATTAGGGGGCTCTGGCTCACTCAGGCCAGGACGATGGAGGGGTATGGAATGCGAGGTGAGCCTGTGGCTGCAGAGGCCAATGTGACGTCGCTGGATCACGGGACCCTGGCAGTGGCGGGCTGCACAGGCTCCCCGGAAGGGGGGTGTGGATAGTGACCTGTGCTCGCTCACAGGCCTCTTGGTGACTGCAGCAGCAGCCTTAGCGTTTCATGCCCATCTCTGGTGTGTGCACTGATAGCCGCGGCTCGCGCCCAGCTCTAGAGCTCATTTAGGCAGTGCTCTTAATCCGCTCTCCTCGCACACCCTGAAACAATGGTCTCTTGCCTCTTAGGTAGTTCCAGACTTTTTACTGGACTCCCTCCAGGCTAGCTGTGGCACACTTGCCCCCTTCAGTCTTTGTTCACACAGCCAACCCCAGTCCTCTCCCTGGGATCTGACCTCAGCTCCTAGACCCCACCCGTCCCAGCTGGTGAGCAGACAAGGCTCTCGGGCTGGTGAGTGCTGGTCGGCACTGATCCTCTGTGCGGGAATCTCTCTGCTTTGCCCTCTGCACCCCGGTGGCTGCACTCTCCGAAGCTTCCCCCCTCCGCCACCCGCAGTCTCCACCCAAGAAGGGGCTTCTAGTGTGTGGAAACCTTTCCTCCTTCACAGCTCCCTCCCAGAGGTGCAGGTCCTGTCCCTATTCTTTTGTCTCTGTTTTTTTCTTTTTTCTTTTTCCCTGCCCGGGTACATGGAGAGTTTCTTGCCTTTGGGGAAGTCTGAGGTCTTCTGCCAGCATTCAGAGTGGTTCTGAAGGAGTTGTTCCACATGTAGTTGTACTTCTGATATATTTGTGGGGAGAAAGGTGATCACATCTTACAACTCCGCCATCTTGAAGGTCTCTCCGCCATGCTCGCTTTTCTGTCAAATACGTTCTCCCATCATCTTTAGTATTTGTTTGGCCAAAAAGTTCATTTGGGTTTTTCCATAAGATGTTACAGAAAAATCTGAATGAACTTTTTGGCCAACCCAATGTAAAGACTGTGTGAAGAATAGTTGAGGGATAATTGAAGTAATGTTTGTGGGGGGAGTAATCCTGTATTTTCATGTAGCATGGTGATAGAATAAGATGTTTTCTTCCCATATCAAATGGTGCTCACTCACTGAAGTCTCTTGGTCACTAATGAATTACATGAGGTTGAATGGCTTCAGAAAAATGACTGGTTCACCGTGTTGACAGACTCATGTCCTTGGTAGTAAAGGAAGTAATGCAGGTAAACTCTTGCTCTGGACCCTATTCTGACCAACCCCAAGGTGGGTGAAGTGGAAGGGGTCAGTGCAGCCACGGGCTGGCCTGTGGGAAGGTGGCCACTGCGGACCCTTAGAACTTCAGAGGTCCTGCCCACCACAGAGGGGCTTTGGGCTGTCTGGTTTGTTCCCAGGATATTAGGAAGGGAAATTTCAAAAGGGTTCCTGACCCAGATGAAGTACCTCTTGAGGCAATGAGAGAATTTGCAGGTGGGATTGCTGGCCAGCTGGGAATCATCTTTGTGAAATTGTGGAGAATGGAAAGTTGCCCAGGACCTGGAGAGAGATTAATGTCCTCATTTCCCCCCAAAGAGGAAAGAAGGTGGAGTTCGGGAACTAACGACCACTGAACTTCATGTTGATCTTGAAAAAGAACTGTAGACTGCAAGATTCCAATGATGAGGTGAAACATTTTTTAAAGGATGTGATGATCATAAAAATCAGCCAGGTTCATTAAGGACAAATTATGCCTCTGACTGCCTCTTATGATAGGGTTATTAAAGGAGGAATCAGGAAATCCTATAGGTGTGGCATATCCAGTTTTCACCAGGCATTTGTGAGAGTCATTCAAAGTATTGCGGATGAGAAGGATTAATTTGGATTGGGTGATAGTACAGTGAGGTGGATTCATAAACTCGTTAACAGTCATCCACAAATTGCTGACCTAGTAAACTCCTGGCAACTTCCTTACTGTGGAGGTTTAATTAATTCATGAATGGCACCTGCCAAATTATGTCCCCAAAGCCCATAGGTAAATTGTTTTTCTTGAATTTGTGACCCATTTTTCTATGGACAGTTTCCCTTTTGAACTCATTATGTATTATGCGTGTAAGAATTTGGGTGATACAACTCTTCTATAAGACTGTAATCCTAGAATGAGTTTTGAGCTCCAATACAGAAAACAGAGACATAACCATCTCCCTCTGCTGCAGGGGTAAAAGGGGCTGTGGGTGTTGGGTGGTAGATAGTAGGGTGGGTAGAGACCACCTTGTTTCCCATGGCATTGGTCCTCCCAAGGGTTAGAAGTAGGGATTATGGGAGCCTGACTTTCTGTCAGTACCATTCAGGGCCCCACAAGTTTGTACTGTATCCTTGACTGAACTGAAAAACCCTGGAAACGATTGGAAGTTTTTAAAGTAGAGGAACAACATCATTGGTCAGATTTGTATTTTAGAAATATTGCTGTGGCTGCAATTTGGATAATGGATTTGATAGGGTAAAACTTTAAATAGAGAGACAAAAGATTATGCCAGTAACCCAGGTGAGAGATAATGGTAGTGGTGGGAATGAAGTAAAGTTGGGTGTATTTGAGAGAGATTTGGTAAGTAGAATTTACATGACTTGGTAGTAAATTGAATGTGGGGAAAGAGGGAGAGTAAGGAATCGAGAAGGGATGACTCCCAAGTTTCTGACTTGGACATCTGAGTGGGTCGTGGTAGCCTATATTGACATGAAAGACAGCTTAAAGAGAAGGCAGGAAAAGGATCAGTTTGGGCCATGAGGACTGTGGGACATCAAGTAGAGATGTCCCAGTAAACTAACAGAATATAACAGTAAAATTAATTTCTAAGATCGTAGCTGTGGTGATGAGCAGTTAAGGAGAGAGGTCTGGCTAAAGATACAACACTGAGTTTATTTCATTCCCTTTACATCCACCAACTGCGACTCCACTCTAGACACCTTCCTTCTGTATAGAGATTCTTTTTTTTTTCTTAAATTGAGATATAATTGTGAGATAGCATTATATTTCAGGTGTACAAAATGATTCAGTATTTGTATACATTGCAACATGATCACCATAATAAGTCTAGTTAACATCCATCACCATACATGGTTACAAATTTTTTTTTTCTTGTGATGAAGACTTTTAAGATCCACAGTTGACCCTCTAACAATGAGGGCGTTAGGGGCACCAACCCTCTGTGCAGCTGAAAATCTGCATATAACTTATAGTTGGCCCTCTGTGTCCACGGTTTCTCCCAACCACGGATCACGTAGTACTGTAGTATTTACTGTTGAAAAAAATCCATGTGTAGTTGGATGCATACAGTTCAAACCCGTGTTCTTCAAGGGCCAACTGTATTCTCTTGGCAACTTTCAAGTACACAATACAGTGTTACTAACTATGGTCACCATGCTGTACATTACATCACCATGACATTTATTTTATAGCTAGAGGTTTGTACATTTTTAGTGATATTTTACTATATATCATTATCTCCTTAAGAGCATAAGTGCCACTAAGCTCATGTACTTATTCAAACTGTTCTATCTACAGGATTCTGGTTCCATGCAATTATGACTGTAGTAAGTAAAGAATAAACGCACCAGGGTCTCCTAGATATTTCAAAGCATTCTGCTTCATCGTTAATCATGGTAGTAGCCTGGTAAAATAGAAGTTTTATAAGTATCTCCTGAATGGTAATCTGCAATGCCTGTTAATTTACTTTAAGAGAAAATATGGTCTTAGAAATTCATTTTACTGTTATACCCTGCAGTCTTATAAATCACACTGTCTGGTGCATGAAAAATTAAAAAGAGCAATTGATACATTTTCAACTTGTTAATATTTTTGAAACCAAACCAGATCCTAGACGTGACATTTTTGCATTGCTGTTGGAATTTCCATGCCCAGCGTCTATGTTCATTCTGTCCCATTATTTATTTTGGCTCCAGTGTTTGGCTTCTTCTTTGAAGTAGTTTGCTTTCAGTGTTTACAAAAGTGGACTCCCACAACCAAAGAAAGGATGGATAATGAGTCAGTCTGAAAGTGTTACAATTTTTGTTTGTAATGGAATAGGGTCACTCTACTATAATTAGTGATGTTGTGAAAGCAAGGCAGAACGCCTAGGCAGTGTCAATTACTTGGCTGTTTTCAGTATGCATATGGCATACACACACGTGGACACACACAAGATCCCCGGTGCCTTATTTTGGTAATACTCTACTTCTGAATTCCATTGTAAAAAAGAAAAAGATAGAGTACAGTTTTAATGAAATGCAGTGCAAATGAATGATTGCTGACTTAAAACTAGGTCTCTGTTAATGTGCTCGTGATTCTCTGTTAATATTGAGGTGGAAAGCTGTATTGCTTTTGTGGCAAGCATTGTGAAATGAAAGGGATACAGTCAAGAGCCTTTTCCTTTTTATTGTTTGTCTGCCTTATGTATAAAATACTTTGATTAAGTTGTAGCCCACTGTAAAATTAAGTATAAATTGTGATGCTGTGTATATTTTTGGTACTTTATGGTTGAAGTTTTTTCTCTTTAAATTTTTGATTTTTTATGCTACATTATATACCTTCTTTCTGCAATATACAGTCGACTTACCCAGGGGCATTCAAATGGGGCACAGAACTCAAATTTTTCTTTTTGAATTAACAATATTCTAGTAGGAGCTTAATGAAAGTTTCTTGAATGAAATCAGTGAACACTTAGATAATGATTATTGATATAAATGCTGTGTTAGCAAATCATAAAAACAAAGTCATGCTTTTTCTGTTTAACTTTTTCTATCTCTAGACTTAACTTTGCCTATGACAGAACCTTACAGTTTAAAAGATGGTCTTTGGAGTTAGGCTGACTGAGTTCAAATCTGAGCCATCAGTTTCTAACCATGTGGCCTTGGACAAGCTTTGAACTTCTTTAAATCTCAGTTCCGTCCTCTGTGAAGGGTTAACCCATATGGATTTTGTTAGCATTAAATGAGAGAATATGTGTAAAGCCTTCAGTGCCTTCATACAGTAAGTGCCTGATAAGGATTAGCTATTATTCCATTGTATATATGTGCCACATCTTCTTTATCCATTCATCTGTCGATGGACACTTAGGTTGCTTCCATGTCCTGGCTATTGTAAATAGAGCTGCAATGAACATTGTGGTACATGACTCTTTTTGAATTATGGTTTTCTCAGGGTATATGCCCAGTAGTGGGATTGCTGGGTCGTATGGTAGTTCTATTTTTAGTTTTTTAAGGAACCTCCATACTGTTCTCCATAGTGGCTGTATCAATTTACATTCCCACCAACAGTGCAAGAGGATTCCCTTTTCTCCACACCCTCTCCAGCATTTATTGTTTCTAGATTTTTTGGTGATGGCCATTCTGACTGGTGTGAGGTGATAACCTCATTGTAGTTTTGATTTGCATTTCTCTAATGATTAGTGATGTTGAGCATTCTTTCATGTGTTTGTTGGCAGTCTGTATATCTTCTTTGGAGGAGTGTCTATTTAGGTCTTCTGCCCATTTTTGGATTGGGCTGTTTGTTTTTTTGATATTGGACTGCATGAGCTGCTTGTAAATAAAAAGAAATGAAATTGAGTTATTTTTAGTGAGGTGGATGGACCTAGAGTCTGTCATACAGAGTGAAGTAAGTCAGAAAGAGAAAAACAAATACTGTATGCTAACACATATATATGGAATCTAAAAAAAAAAATGTAAAATTGGTAGCTAGTGGGAAGCAGCCGCATAGCACAAGGAGATCAGCTCGGTGCTTTGTGACCACCTAGAGGGGTGGGATAGGGAGGGTGGGAGGGAGGGAGACACAAGAGGGAAGAGATGTGGGGACATATGTATATGTATAACTGATTCACTTTGTTATAAAGCAGAAACTAACACACCATTGTAAAGCAATTATACTCCAATAAAGATGTTAAAAAAAAAAGATTAGATATTATTATTGTATCTGCCTCTTCAGCCTATACCCCACCTTCACACTACCCAGTAGGCTTATGGTTGTCCCTTAGATTGTGTTTTTTTCTTTAATCACTGATTCAATGCCATCTTAGAATGTTTTGCCTGATTTTTTTTCACCTTTCTGTTAAAACTTTCCCATGGTTTTTGTGGGTCATGAGTCATATCTCTTGTTTCGGTGAACGCTGACATTCTACTGAAGTTCATCAGTTCCCTAACTAGACCTCCACGCATCTTTGGTTCTTTGGAATATTTTATCTTGCAGGGGATGTTGCTCTACATCTATCGTCTCTTCCTCCCTCCTCTCTAAAACAAGCCTTCCATTGAGTTTATTTGTAGAGCATGTATGGTTCCTTTTTTGACTTACTTTGCAGAAAGTAAATTAAGCCATGGAACCATCATACACATACCTCATACCAGAGCTTCTCTTCCTCTTAAGCGCTAATTTGAAAGCTTATCTTAAAGAACCTGCCCCTCTTGGGAATTCTCTGGTGGTCTAGTGGTTAGGACTCCACACTGTCACTGCTGAGCGCCTGGGTTCAATCCCTGGTTGGGGAACTAAAAATCCCAGAAGCCGCATGGTGCGGCCAAAAAAAGAAAAAGAATCTGCCCCTCTTTAGAAGATCCACTATTTCTAACCAAATTCAACTTTACTTACGTTTTATTTCTTTTTTTCCTCTTTGTCTTTTGTTTCCCCTTTCCATTATACCCCATTCTTTAAGATGTGGATGAATGCCTGGAACCAGATATCTGCACAAATGGTACTTGCTCCAACCTCGAAGGATCCTACATGTGTTCATGCCACAAGGGCTATACCCCAACTCCAGACCACAAGCACTGTAAAGGTAAATACTGTGATCAGATGTCTCATTTTTATTTGAACTGCACTTAAAAACATATTAGAGTAACCAGCCTTAAAAAAGGGAAACATACTACCTGTCATTTATTTTGATTGAGCTTCTTGGAGCACATTTTGGTTGGCATCTTTGAAAGTGACTCCTCATGGTGATTAAATACAGACCCTATCTGTTTACATAGAGAAAAACAGTGTTTTTTTAGAGAACATCTGTAAACCACAGATCTATTTTGTTTTTTCCAGTTATAAAAACAAGACATGCAGTTGTACAACTCTGTGAATATACTAAAAACTATTGAATTGTACACTTTAAATAGATGAATTATGTGGTGTGTGATTTTTATTTCAATACAATTGCTATTAAAAAACATGCATTTGCTATACGAAATGTGGCAAATGCAGAAAGGTAAAAAAGATAAAGTAATAATCTTTCCACCTCATTTGTGGATATTCGTATCTCATGGATATTTTATATCATTATGTTCTGTGCACAGTTTTCTATCTACCTTTTTGTCATTTAATAGTATATCATGAGCATTTTACAGTTCATTAATAACTCTTTTCAAACATTAGTTTTAAAGGCAGTGTAATGTCCCGGTGTATTGCTGTGTCACCATTTTCTTGCTGTTCTTCAGGTGTTGAACAACATACTTTTTCCAGCTTCTGATTATTATGTAAAAATAAAACCTAACAGGCATCTCTTTAAAAAATAAACCTTTGCCTGAATTTTCGGATAACTTCCTTATTTATAAAAGTGGAATAATCAGGCAGAATGTTCTGTGTTTAACTATTTCAGTAGAAGAACACTAATTTCTAATTTTAAAATGTGTGTTTCTTTTACTTCTAAAAGATTTAATATGTATTTTATGTGCTAATTTCCTAAACACCTCTAATTATTAAACACTTATTTCATACATCTGTTAAACATTTATATTTCCTCTTTTGTAACTTTGTTAATATCTTTTCCCATTAATCAAGTTTTTAAGTCAATGTGTATGAACACTTTATATATAGGATATATATATATAAACCTATGTACAGTGTATATATTTAACGTATACCGTTTTCTTTAGAATATTAGTGTAATTTGTCCAAGGTTTTGCTAATTTTTTAAATAATTTTTTAAGAAGTTTTCATTTTTTCTGTGGTTAAATCTATGGATTGTTTCCCTTCTGCTATCTTCCATCACTTTTATACCTAAAAGCATGCTCTTTCAAAGGGAGAAAGAGGAAATAAGTAAAAAAATTTTTCTTTACTGTCTCAATGAAAGTGAAGGATCTAGGGTAGTGGTTAATTTATCACTGTGGTAGGGAAGCAGTAAACAGATACCGTACTACTGACCTGTAAGAATTGAAGCATCTTCCACTGGCAGTAGGGAATTCACAGACGTCTGAATTTGCTGCCTTACTCCTTCCATACAGCAAAATACTATCCACTCCCAGGAGAGTGTATGAAGTAGGCACATCTCCCTTTTCTCCTGGTCCTTTCCCACATCCGCAGCTTTCCTTCTGACTCCTTAAGCTGGGCATCTCCTCAGAAAAAGTTAAACATGAGAATCACTTGAAAGGTATTATATCTTCCTTACATACAGGACTAATGGTGGCTGAAGGTCTCAGCATTAGAAGCCATTGTTAATCTTTATTTGATTGCTGTATCTGGTTTATTGCCTGTCATGTTACTTTCTCTTCCCAGTCTGCCTGCTTCTTCTCATCTGCTTATTCATAAAAACCCTTGTAATCGGCCCGCACTTCATATTCCAAATTTGTCCCCACTGCTTTCTTCAGTTTGCAATCTCTGTCCCATCCAACTGATGTCACAACTGCCCTGGGTATATTCTGTGCTTATTTTGACTCAAGTACTTGCTCATAATTATCCTGCCCTGCACACCGATCTTCTTCCTCACTACTGACCTGAATCCTTGCTCTTCCAGGGATTCACTATACCACCTTGGATAAATAATCTCAGGTTTCCTGATATCATGTCATCCCTAAAATTCGAGGATTGGACTCTCTAGAGGGAAAATGCTCAGAGTAAATACATGTTGAATGAATGACTCATTACCACCGTCTTCCTCTTGGCATTGCCATCCCAGATGAGCCTGCTCCTCTCTAGTCAGTCTCCCTACTACCTGAGAATTCACGCCATCAGTTGATGCCACCCCTAGGAACACTCGTATTTTCTAGTCTCTGGGGCACTCTGCTGGGCTGCTGCAGAAGCTTCTATTCATCCTTCCTTTCCTTCCTCTCAAGTGTATGAAGGAACCAACATGTTCCAGCCACTGCGTATGTTACCAAGAGGCTGAAATCTCTCAAAGAACTATTACTCATTGGAAGAGATGCAAACCTGCATCAGATAATTGGAGACAGTGAAGTACTAAGTGATGAAAGTTAAGTTGTCAGTGATGTCATGTGAATGTCATGTACTCCTGACATTATGTGAGGACCAAAGCACTTTACCTCTGTGCTATTCTTTCCAAAAACCTGTAACCCCTGTCTTAATCATGAGAAAAACATCAGACAAGTCCAAATTGGGGACATTCTGTGGAATTCTGACCCATATCCTCAAGGCAATTGACGTTGTCAAAACAAGGAAAGACTGACTGGAGAGATGAGACACCCGCATATAATGTGTTCCCCTGGATTGGATCCTGGAACAGAAAGAGGACCTGCATAGAAAAACTGGTGAAATCCAAATAAGTCTGGAGTTTCGGTTTTTTTTTTCTTTTAAAAGGCAGTATGTCATATTCTAGCTGTGATACTCTGAAGCTGTGTTAGCTTGGATAAGTTATCTCATTTCGCCAGGGCTTACTTGCTCATCTGCAAGAAGGTAATGATGATGGCATCTGTGAGGGTTGCATGAGATAATATAGGGTAATGAGATATCAGAGATAATACATGGAGGATGAGATATAAGGCAGGGGCAGAGCATGACATTTTGTGGTAGATGTTGTTATTCACCGAATAATAGGCATGTACAAAGTTCTGCTGAAGCCAAGAAGTGTGTGACTAATTCAGATTGCATGCTTCTGGGAAGGCTTTGCAGAGGTGTCGCTATTTGAACTTGGTCTTAAAATATTGAATACAGGGGGGAGAGAACCTTAGCAGGCAGAGGAAACAGCACCGCATTGACTGTGTCTTCACCTCACTCAATGTACTGACAACTCTTTTCAGGTTGTAAATACATTATCTAGTGTATTAATCCATTACTTATTTGTATCTTTGTATTTCTTTGTACATTTTAGTGCTGTATGTACTAAATGTATAAATACCCTAGAGATAGTCTCTATTTTAACTCTGAGCAGGACTTATCATAGTAATATGGGCAAAAAGTCCCTTAAAGAAATACCTTTTGGGACTTCCCTGGTGGCACAGTGGTTAATAATCTGCCTGCCAATGCAGGGGACACGGGTTCGAGCCCTGATCCAGGAAGATCCCATATGCCACAGAGCACCTAAGCCCGTACGCCACAACTACTGAGCCTGCGCTCTAGAGCCCAAGAGTCACAACTACTGAAGCCCACACGCCTAGAGCCCGTGCCCCGCAAAAAGAGAAGCCACCACAATGAGAAGCCCACACACCGCAATGAAGAGTAGCCCCTGCTCGCCGCAACTAGAGAAAGCCTGCGTGCAGCAACAGACCCAACGCAGCCAAAATAAAAATAAAATAATAAATTGATTAAAAAAACCAAACAAACAAATACCTTTTGTGAAGAATAATATTTTCTGTTCATCTCTTGGCACAAGAGAGAGAAGACATTTGTCCTGCATGCCTATTTTATTAGAAAGTATTCTTTTGTCATAGGAATTTTGTCCCTCATCAGAAGAGAAAAAATGCTTTTTAATGTGTAGAATTATGCTGCCTCTGTTCCTGTGTCCTTTTAAAGACCCAAAGATCACCTCATTCAAGATAACAGAGTTGCCTCGAGTTTTTCCAAATATGTGTATCATTACTTGTAATGAATTACTTCTGACAGTCTTCCCAACATAAATGAGTAACTTATGTAAGATGTCTGGTGTATCCTGACAGTACTTGGAATGGAGGGTATAGCCTTGCTGCAAACATCTTCACATGGGAATGCTTAATTTTTCATCTTCTTTGAGAAAGTCAAAAAGAGGCCAAAGCATTAAAAATGTTGTCAGACATTACGCGAGATCCGACCAGCTACATGAGCTATTGTTGGTCTTAAATTCTTGAACTGACGTCTCAAGTATTTTATAGAATGTGCTGAAAGAAAACATGGTGTGGGCTCGTCTTTGCTGTCGACCACTTGAAAAGCTAGTAGACTGAGAATGCTGGAAAGGTGTAAAATCATTCGTAAGACAAAATTCTTATTTAATTTCTCTATTGGTAGTCAACAGTTGGCAGCCAGGAATTATATATAAACAAAAGGGATCAACTTCACAATAAGTGAAACAAAAGTTTCTAGTAAACTCAAGTAATTTCTGCAAGAAATTAAATCAGAAACAAATTTCTGAACTCCAGTTACATTAATAGTCAATGTGAGCTTTTTCAGGAAGCATAACCTGACACCTTGCTTACATGAAGATAAAATTCAAAAGGTTAATGCCTCACTAGAGGTTAAGAAATGCAACTTTGCTCAGGAAACAGGTAATTGTCAGTGATACTTGAGGGAAAGGACTGTGCAGTTAATTGAGTTCTCCTGGCAAAAACTTGTAGATGCAAGGGGGGAAAGTGGTGGAAGAGGGGCGTGGTGGTGGGATGAATTGGGAGATTGGGATTGACATGTATACACTAATATGGATAACTAATAAAAACCTGCTAGATAAAAATTTTTTTAAAAACCTTGTAGATGCATTTTAAGTAACAGGATATTTTCAGAAGGAAGCACTAGTCAGACATTGATCTTTAGGATGTGATTTCCTTAAAACAAGTTCTGCTCTTTTAAAATCAGGACTCCTCTCTCCCACCCTGAGTACAGGGCTGATGTGTTTTCATCCATTGTCTCCACTAATCCTCACAGCAGACCTGTGGTGGAGGTGGTGAAGCTCAGTCCTACCATATTTTAATGATCATAAACTCTTACAAACTGACTAGCTCTTCAGCAGAACATTCTGAGGCTGTATCCTCATAGAGAAGGCAAGACAGCACTATCTAATTAGATCAGACCAACCTGACAGCCAAACAAAAGCGTTTAGAAAACACGCGCTGCTTCTACCACAAGTGTTCAAGGTATTGAGGAGGCCAGGCTTTTCTTCATTCGTGTAAATTCATATCCACGACTAGGAAACTTATAAAGAATTATGTTCTTTCTCAGTCAAGAGCTCTATGTTTATTCAAGGCATTTGAAAAAAAGTCCTCACTCATCACTTTCTCCTTAGACATTCCAACATCTATCATCAAAACATCATGCCTCTTGGCTTTCCTTGTTACTTTGAAAATGAGCTCAGTGTCCTTTAACACAACTGTTTGACCTTATACTTTTCCAGGTTCTTCTAGTACAGTAGAAACCTCTATTTCCTCCCATAACTGCCTCCATTATGGTTTTGTTTTTTAAATTCTTGGGAGAGTTTTAATTCTGCCTTTTTTCTGCCTTCTACAGGTCTGCAAACTGCCTCGTAGCCATTTGTGCTGAGGTTCTTTCTTTTTTCAACTCTAAAATATTTCATATTGTGTTTGTGCTATATCCAAAGTATGAGAGAGAGAGAGATGGCAAAGAGCTTGATGTTGTATTGAAGACAATTTTACTTCATCATAAATTTATCATCTATTTGTAATTATTTCTTTTCTACAGTTCAGCGTACTGAGGTTGATGGTTGGTACACTGGTGGGCTGATTCAAACTAAAATGTAGAGTGCCCCACCTAGGAGAAGTACTATTATTTTTGTGATAATAACCCCAGAATGCATTGGAAAGGGCAGAGCCTTTTTTCTGCTTATTAAAAAGTTTCTATTGTGGTTCATGCCTTAAAAGGCCAGCCTGGAAATGGAAGGCTTGGAGGGCAGTAGCTTGGTTTACAGTCTCAAACTTTAGCTAATGGGGTGTTTAGATATAAGAACTAATGTAAACAATTGTCATTGTGTTTACAGATGTTGACGAATGTCAGCAAGGGAATCTGTGCATAAACGGGCAGTGCAAGAACACCGAGGGCTCCTTCAGGTGTACCTGTGGGCAGGGCTACCAGCTGTCAGCAACAAAAGACCAGTGTGAAGGTAGGAGTGTAGCACCATGAACTACTGTGATTGCAGTTTAAGGCACGTGCCTACAAAAAAATGTGCACTCAGTAAAGTGAGTGGGTTTTGAGAAACTACCTACATGATTGTTTTATTGTGCCAGAAATCAAGGGACTTACACTTAAGTCAGGAAAGTCAATGAAACAGGATGGGAAAAGTCTAAATTTGAAAACTAAGGTATTAGTGGTCAGTGGCTGGGCATTACTATTGGAAAGAAAAATGGTTACTCTGTGTAATTCCTTACTTGCAGAAAATCAATTGTATTAAAATCATTTGAAAGTTTCACCTAATAGGATTAACACTTAGAAGCGAATTATGTCAGCCTGGTATTATGTTTTGGAATATTAATGATCTAGTTTTTGTATGCATTGAGCTTTTTAAAATTCTTACTTTAAAAAAAATAATCACTAAACAAGACTTTTCAGGAAGACTGAAATAGCATCCCCCTTATACTCAGGGATGAAGTTTGTGAAATATACCCTGTTCCTACAGGTGATAGTGAGGATTTTGGACCTCACTGGGGTTGACCTTAGACTTAAAAAAAGTATTTTTCTTCATTGAACTTCATACAGAATTACAGATTGGCCCTTCGACAACACACGTGTGAACTGCATGGGTCCATTTATACACAGATTTTTTTCAGTGAATACTTAGAGTACTACACGATCTGTGGTTGGTTGAATCCTCAGACGCAGAGCTGTGGAGACAGAAGACCAACTGTCAGGTTAAATGCAGATTTTTGACTGTGTGGTGGTTGGCCCCCCATAACCCCCTCATTGTTCAAGGGTCAACTGTACTTCACTTCCCAACACGTATATGCTTCCTGAGCTTGAAAATACTATGGTATCACCAGTGACAAGCACAAGTGTCCAGAGTTCCTGAAAAGAAATGTCATTTAAACGTCATTTATTTAAGAATACACATTGTACTTGATCAGTTGTTTTATTATAGGGAAACAAATCATATCCATGTCTGTATGTAAACTTTAGATATTTAATAAGTAGAAAGGTCTCCTGAGGCACTGTTATAAAAGAGACAATGTATGGTGGTCCTACAAAGGGATCTACCAATATTATCATAACCTTCTTCAATTATCCCTTTCTAGAACAAAGAGAGTCATTACAATACCTAATCTAGAGGTGAAGAATGATCAAACACACACAAACACACTCATATACACAGATAAATTAAGTAATTTGTTCTAGATTCTAGTCCCTCTCAAAGTTTTTATACTTTATTGAATGAATCCTGACCTTTACAGTGTGTGTGATAAGAGTAGACGTCCACACATAATATAATAAGGCCATCGTGTTCATAGTCCTTCCTTTTGAAGAGCCAGTGATGTCACTCCTAGAGATAAGTCAGACACAGGAGAATCACCCACCAGGTTAGAAATAGGGGCAAACCAATGTTAGGTGCTAAATGCCAGGATAATCAGAATGATGCTATAAAGCCGAGTAGGATAGAACAGTGGTGTAGGGTCCCTGTGGTGTTAACTCTTGCAGAATCACATTGCCAGAAGTAGATACACATACGCAAAATGTGATGAATAAAGTTGATCAGCAAACAACATGAAATAAGTGTCTGCTGATTGCTGAAACACTAGGTCATCTAAGGAGTCAAAAAAGATGTGGTAGACAGAGGCCTTGCCTCAGGAAAGTCAGAATCTGATGGTGAAGGTAAATGATGGAATACATGCAATATATTATCATGCCTTTTATGTGTGGATATGATGCAGGCACGTGTGTGAGCCTGAGCTCAGGATTGCGTTTACAAAACAAATCATCTCTAAGCAGAGGATGTGTGTGTCAAGCAAGAGAGATTCAGAAGCAATGTAGGTATCAAATGGGCTGAGAGCCCATTTGAAGGACCATTAGATTTGCCCAGAAAATCATTGAGAGAGAGAGAAGGTGGAAGCCTGATTGCTAGGGGTCTAAAGGGTAAATTACTGAAAAAGAATTGAAGACCTTCATGCCATGACACTTTTCAATCAGGGGGGTCAGCAAAGTTCTCCTATAAAGGGCCAGATAGCATATGAATGTGTGGTGCTATTTTCCAATAAAACTTTATTTATAATAATAGGCAGTGGTGGTCTGTAGCTTGCTGACCCCTGCTTTAGACTATCACAGGCCTTAGTGCTTTTAAACTCAGAGTGTTAAACTTGAACCTATAGAAGGAATTCCAAGAAGCTTCGTTGTGATTCCCAGATTACAGCCAAGTATTTGCCCCTCATCAGTGACCAGTGGAATTAATAGGTACAGATTCTTAGCTCATTGCTTAAAATTTTAAGCTCATCTGGTTTTCCCTACAGGGATATTAATGAGTGACTTTTTACTAGAGGTCAGTTTGAACCACATAATGAAAATTCTAAATTAATTAGAAACCAGATAGTTTATGAACGATTAAAAACTCACTTTTAAAGCACCACTTCTAAGTTTCTTTTTACTCTCTTGCTCATAGATATTGATGAATGCCAGCACCGTCATCTCTGCAGTAATGGGCAGTGCAGGAACACGGAGGGCTCCTTCCGCTGTGTTTGTGACCAGGGTTACAGAGCGTCCGCCCTTGGAGACCATTGTGAAGGTGAGAATTGCTCTTGATGGCAGAATCATAAAATGTGAGGATCAGGGAAATCTGGACATCATCCTGGCCTCTGTCCTTGACCCCATACTTTTGACTTCACAGTTGAGGACACGAGGTCCCTGCAAGATATTTTCCCCATGGTCACACAAATAGTGCCAAGAAGTGCATAGAATCAAGGTTTTCCTTACACTACTCAGAGCAGTTATGCCAGAAGAATTATGCCAGCTAAATGAATAAAGAATCAGTTTAACTTTTCTCAGCTGTGGATGGTTTATCCTGGGTGTATAGTTCTGTATAGCATCCATTGGGATGCAGGACCAGTGGTACCAACGATCCAAGTAAGTAAAGACAAGTTAATTTTCCAGAAAAATGTAAAGTTTCTAAAGCCAGACTTTAATTCAATTTTGAGCTTTTCACATAAAATATTTCTTCAAGATAACCCATGTGTACAGCATTTGTGAGCTGTTAACCACTTTCACTACCTGCCTTGGCTCAGAACCCCTTTGGGTGGTCAGAGCTGCTGAAGCTGCCTGTCACCAGCCTGTCACTTGTGAATTCTCTGTGTTCACTGTGTGTTTTTCCCACTCATCTGCTGATTTGCTGCGTTTAGACCCTGTCAGTTATGAAAGCAGAAATGTGAACATGGCAGGGTTTGCCTCACATGGTGAGGTGGTATCTGCTTGAGGGTCTGAACCCCACCTTTGATAGAAGAGAATGAGCTTTTCAGTGATTGGTTTTGTGGCACATACTTCAGTGGCCCCAGATACTTTTGGACTTTTCAGTCCCATTGGTTGGGAAAGATCAACTGTATTGTATCCTTCTCTTCTGACCAGAGAACTTGGCTCAAACAGTCACAACCTGTCTGGAGGGCAATTGGTACCGTTTCAGAGGTGTTAAAATGTACATTATTGTTGAATCAGTGGGTCATCTTCTAGGATTTTATCCTAAGGTGATGTTTTTCAAAGGGTTAATACAACCAGTGAAAAGTTGTAATCAACATACCTATTGAAAAAATAGGCAAATGATCAAGTGATAAGTCATAATAACAATAATAATTGGTTGTCTGAAAACTATGGATGGGGAACTCTCCAATATATGGGTAAATGTTGATGATTCAACATAGTGGCAATGCAAGATGGAAGAGGCAGTCGTGTTTCTGGGAGCCAGTCATGGAAGAATCTATTCTAAAAGTAAGTAGGTGGTAGGGCACATGCTAAGGCACTGAAAACCTACACTGACCACCAGTATGTTTTTTGCCCTAATTCCTGGCCTAGCCAAGAGGATAACCAGGCCATTGACTAAGTCTTGGGTAATGGGTGTTTATTATAGGACATGTTCCTCTATTTTGGCTGTTTTAATATGTAACCATTTCACCAGAAGTCCAATATTTTTATTCTAAAACCATCCATTTCATGAAAAGCCAAATAAAAACGTTTCCCCAGCTTCCTTGGCATTATTAATATATATGTTCCATTAGAAAGCTTCTTTTTAAGTATATAATCAGACTCTTTTCTCTTCAAGTCAGGACTAATTTGCCTAGTGTCTTAGGTTATAAATAGGACTGGAGTCCAGTCAATTAATTCAGAGCTCCCTTTGAAACGATTTTAGCACTTCAGCCTGCTAATTCCCAGCCAGCACTGTTTCTGACCCTTCCCAGCCTTATGCAGCCGTAATTAACTGAGCTGTGACGGCTCACTTACCTTTCACGGCTGTGGGAGGAAGAGCCATCTTTCTTGTTGGCATTTCTATTTACATGTGTAATTTTCCTCTTCTAACTCTGGCAGAGACTTGTTTTCTTGCAGCGTTATCCTGCAGTCCTGCTGGCCTTCTCGTGGAGTCAGAATCCCAAGCATTGTGCTGATTTCTGTGGGCAACGTATGCCAGCACACTCAGTAGCCACTCAGTCTGTGATTCTGGGTGGCCTCAGTGGTCCTGGTTATTAGAGGTCTTGGTATCTCAGCCTTCAAAGGCTCTGCCTCTGACTTGTTTTCCCTCCAGGCACAGTCTCTGCTTCCATGCCTACCTTGGCACCTTCCCCAGCCCCTTGCTGTGGTTGCTCCATGCTAGTCCCTTGCAAAGCCTGAGAAGAAGATTCATGATTTACTCTGTCTTCCTATGGCCCTTCTCTGTTGGTCATTTCTTTGCAGACCAAATCGAAAAAGGGAAGAAGTGCTAGTATTTCTTACCTTCTGACATTTCTTTCCAAGTCAGAGTCATCCATTTATTCATTTATGCATTCATTCAACAAAAATTTGAGTGTCAAGGATGTGCCAGGCACTGTTTTAGGTACAGGATATACAGCAATAAACCAAACAGACAAAAAGTCCTGCCCTTGTGGAGCTTACATTTTAGTGAGGGAGATAACAATAAAAATGATAAATAAATAAACTATATAGTTTGTTAAATGGCAGTAAATGTTAAGGGGAAAATTAAAGTGGGGTACATGGGGGGTGCGGAGGGAGGGAGGAAGAGTGATGGTCTTAAATAAGTAGGCAAGCAGAGGTTAGCCTGAGATGATGACATTTGATTATTTCTGGGAGAGTGTTCCATGAAAAGGCTTTGTGGAGGAGATTAAGAGCTTGACTTGGGCATATTCAGTCTGTGTTGCCTACAGTGGGTATCCACATGAAGATATCCGAAAGACAATTGGACCTATGTGTTTAGAATTCAGGGGTGAGTTCTGAGCTGGGATACATCAGCATGTAGACAGTGTTTAAAGCCGTGAAGTTGGATGGGATCACCAAGGGAGTGAATGTAGCTAGAAGAGAGAAGTTGTCCAAAGACTGAGTCCTTGTCCCTCATTTATTTAGAAGTGAGGAGGTGATAAGGAACAAGCAGAGGGGATTGAGAAAAAGTGGCAAGTGAAGGAGCAAAACCAGAATCCAAGAGAACATTTCAAAGAGGGCGTGATGAGCTTGTGTCAAACATTGCTGCTAGGCAAGATGAGGACCAAAAGTTGACCATGGCATCTAGCCAGGTGGAGGTCCTTGGTGACTGCCAAAGCACTCTCAGTGGAGAGGTGACCACGACTGACTGTTGCTATCCTTAAAGCCTGATGGCCAACTCCTAGAAGAAATTCCTTTCATATCACCCTAGTTGGTGGTGTCAGACAATCCCACATCGGGCTCTCTTAATATTCCACCTACTCTTTTTTTTGCTTTTGAAGATAGAGATCTTGCAAAATTTTTAAACTAAACCAGACTCTAACATAGTGCACTGGGTTTTAAAATCTGTACAATTATTTATAAACATTTTTAAAATGCTTCCTTTTACTCTCATATACATTATTTCTCTTAGATTTTGGAAAGTGAATGAAAATTATTTTAGGATAGGGTGAACAAAGCTGACACATTTCCATTATGCTGAGGCACATATATTGGTAACAGAGTGTTGTTCCTGAAATTCATATCCTCAGGATTCTACTTGCTCTATTTTGAATTGAGATTTTTCACATAATGCTAATGATCAAATGTGCCTTTTCTTATTTTGTTGTCTCAATTTCCGAAAGAGCAAAGAAAGAAAGGTAAATCTAAAAATGGACCTCCAACTCAACACCTGTTAGAATGGCTGTGGAGCTATTAGAATAAATATGGAACAGTTGGAACTCTCTTACCTTGCTGGTGGGAATGTAACATGATGCAGCCACATTAGAAACTTCAAAAGTGAAACCTACTATGTGACCCAGCCATTCTATTCCTAGGAATTTACTCAAGGAAAATGAAAGCATATATTCACACAAAGACTTACACATGAATGTTTGTCAAAACTTCATTCATAATAGCAAAACTGTAAACAGTCCAAATACCCATCATAGGTGAAGGGTAAACAAATCGTGGTGCATTCATACAATAGAACACTACTCAGCAATAATGAGGAGAGAGCTATTGATACACATGACAACCTGGATGACTCTCAAAAACGCTATGCTGAGCAGAAGAAGCCAAACAGAATAGGGGCACAAGTAACCTTTTGGGGCAATGGAAATGCCTATACCTTTTTGGTAATGATTGGTCCAGGTTATTCCTTCAGTACATGTTTTTTTGTTTTTTTTTTGTTTTTTTTTTTAGCTGCATTGGGTCTTTGCTGCTGCGTGCAGGCTTTCTCTAGTTGCGGCGAGCGGGGGCTACTCTTCGTTGCAGTGCACGGGCTTCTATTGTGGTGGCTTCTCTTGTTGCAGAGCACAGGCTCTAGGCACGTGGGCTTCGGTAGTTGCAGCACGCGGGCTCAGTAGTTGTGGCTCATGGGCTCTAGAGCGCAGGCTCAGTAGTTGTGGCGCATGGGCTTAGTTGCTCCATGGCATGTGGGATCTTCCCAGACCAGGGCTCGAACCCGTGTCCCCTGCATTGGCAGGCGGATTCTTAACTGCTGTGCCACCAGGGAAGCCCCTTTAGTACATGTTTTATGGCAAAGATCCATAAACAGTAGACTAGAATATCCCCATTTGGCTCAACCACTTCAAAATCATGAAATAAGCAGAGAGTTGGGGCTTAAGAATTATTTTCACAGAAGTTATGTCTAAAACCCTTTTCTCAATTAAATTTGGTTCCACTTTTAGGAATCTTGATCTACCAAAGGTCAGTTAATCAGTGAATAAAACCTTTGTTGGCATAGTCAGGCTTTGCAGGAGACACTTAGTCCTCCGTGCTGTTATCTTTCTTAATTGTGCATGATGGTTCCTTTACGGATTCTTTCACAGAAATTATAACACCCAAGGCATTAGATTAACAGGAATGGAGATTTTAAGGTCAGACTGGAAAAAGAGACTAAGGAAAATGTCACCAAGCTTTATGTTTGTCACTACAGAATGACATTCTTACAAAGGTGTGTCATTAATTCCTTAAAAAACATTGCATTTGCAATGATGTTAAGAATCCAGCAGTGGATCCTTACAGATATAAATTGATACAGAAATGCCTGTGCCTTGATTGTGATGGTGGTCACAAGAACGTGTCTACATTTGTCAAAACTCATTGAACTGGACTCTTAGGCACATTCGTTTTATGTAAATTATACTTCAGTGTGTTGGAGAACTTTAGTGTGTTGGAGAAACACACTAAAGAAGAAGTGATAAATCACTTTAGTTGTGACGGAGTCACATCAGCATTGTTTTACATTTTAGGATCAAGTATTCAGAAACACTTTAAAAATGGGTGAACCTCATAATAATTTATTTTGATAGAATGAAATTATAAGGTGCTTCTCTTTTATCCGCCCCATGAATGGTACGGAAGGCAGTTAATTAGTTGCTTGGGTTCTATGAGGAATATTTAATTCCTGTGCCCACATTTTCAACCAGACAGCGAGGAGAATAAGGCAGCAACAGTCTCCATAGTCACTTCTTCCTGGACCGCCTCATGTATTTTAGCAGCAATCATAATTATTAGCAAGAAATGCCATAACATGCCAAATTTCTGAGAAAACAAAGAAGGTTTTGTTCTTTAGGTTTCTTCAGTGCTAATAATTTGAATCCTACACGTACAACAGAATCGGGGCTCGTGGAGTGTGTTAGGAATAATGAGCTCTGACTAGGAGTAAATGAGGTAATAAACAGCCCTAGTGAAAGATCTGCCTCAAGTTCATGCAGCAAGGGGGGGTCATTAATTGTCTTACATGCTCACAGTCAAGACCCATTATTGGTTACATAAACCATTTTTAGTTGCATATACGTTATAAGTACATACGTTAGAAAAAATTCAGGCAACATTATACCTGTTTGTGATAACTGCTGAGTAAGTGACTTTTGATTTTGTTGACTCCCTTGCCCGCCAAAAACTCTTCTTCCCCCTCTGCCACTTTCCACCCTGCTGTCAAGGCTCCAAGTAAGTTCCTTATGTTACCCAGGCCACCTTTGAGCTCTGTAGTGTCTCTTCTCTAAATTCATGTGACACTGGAAGTTGGTTTTAGTCTTTTGACAAATATCTTTTTTGACAATTCTTATGTTAAATTATTTTGAACTTATAAAGCAACTCAATATTTTTGTGTTTTTTCTTATTAATATAATTTGGGTTTTTTGGTACAATCATTTTCCTTTGGAGGCAGGGAGCATGCCAAGTACTTTAAAAACCTTTCCTGTAATGCATAATATAGGATCTTGTATAAATAGATGCTCAAGATATTCTTATTTGAGGAATAATTTTATTCTCTATCATCACGGAGAATTTAACCAAGTAAATTACTGTTTGTTATAGAATCTTTACTTTCCTCTTTGAATTGATTTTATTTGATGTTAAAACTTGTTTATTGTGCAAAGCCAAAATCCTTTCAAAATATTTCATTTCTCAAAAACTCTAAAAGGTAAACCGTCATCCATTTAAAATAATGCGTTATGAGAGATGTAAAATAGTGTTCATTTATGTGAGTCTGGTGTGTAAACATAAGGAAAATGTTTTGCTAAATACGTTTTGTCTTTTAAATTTTGTAAATTGACTTGTAGATATCAACGAGTGCTTGGAGGACAATAGTGTTTGCCAGGGAGGAGACTGCATTAATACTGAAGGGTCCTATGATTGTACTTGTCCAGATGGATTCCAGCTAAATGACAATAAAGGATGTCAAGGTACTTCTCTCTCCATCTTCTAAATTATAATTTACATTATTGTTCAGTTCTGCGTTGCTTCCTGATGATAGTCTGCGGTTTTACCACTTTATATTAAGTGAGCTATGCCAATTTGTATTTGTATAATATTTTTCTTGAGTCTACATCAAGTACAGGAAGTTCTCGCTTTGCACTGCACCATGTTAACTGAAACTCATGTGTTTTGGAACTGTGTCCTAGCTTTGTGTGCTTCTGTGGTAACTGAGATCACCTGTACTTTGCTGTTCCTTCCATGGGCCAACCTTGGTACTTGATTCTAAATTATCTTCTAGTTTTTTTTATCTCCTTCATGGGTCTATTTAATTTTGTCCCGTAGCTGATATGTATCTGCTTTTTTTTTTCTTCTCCTGATCCCTGTTTTTATCCAGTATCTAGCTTCTCCTCTCCCCCAAAAACCTCACTAATGTTTTGGTCACAATTATAGAGGACAGGATTTTATGTTTTTTCAAAGTGCTATCATGTTTAATCTCCTAAACAGCAGTCCTCCTCCCCTTATCTGTGGTTTCACCTTCTGCAGTTTGTTACCCACAGTCAGCTGCAGTCAGAAAATATTAGGTGGAAAATTCCAGAAACAATTCACAAGTTTTAAATTGCTCACTGTTCTAAGTAGTGTAATGAAATCTCATTCCATCCCATTTCATCCCACCCGGAGCGTGTATCATCCCTTTGTCCAACGTGTCTCATCTGTTAGTCACTTAGTAGCCATCTCCGTCGTCAGATCCACTGTCGAGGTATCACAGTTCCTGTGTTCCAGTAACTCTTATTTTACCTAATAATAGTTCCAGAGCACAAGGGTAGTGATTCAGCAATTTGGATATACCAAAAAGAAGCCATAAAGGTGCTTTTTTTTTTAAATGAAGAGGTGAAAGTTCTTGACTAACTAAGGAAAGAAAAAAAATCATGTGTTGAGGTTGCTAAGATCTATGGTAAGGGCAAAGAGGGAAAAAGAAATTTGTTCTAGCTTTGTTGTCACCCCTCAAACTGCAAAAGTTACGGCCACAGTGCATAAGTCCTTAGTTAAGATGAAAAAGGCATTAAATATGTACAATAAGATAATGGAAAGAGAGAGAAATTACATTCACATAACTTTTATTACAGCATAGTGTTATAATTCTATTTTTAGTGTTGTTAATCTCTTACTGTGCCTAATTTATCAATTATACTTTATTATGTGTATGTATAAGAAAAAAGTAGTATATATACGGTTCAGGCCCATCCATGGTTTCAGGTATCCACCAGAGGTCTTATAATGTATCCCTTGGGGGTAAGGGAGGACTGACTGTACAGTGGACACAAGGTACTAATAAGAACACAGCACCAATCACAGCACAGCTTTAACTGAATACCTACTATGTGCCAATTGCTGAATTACCTTACTTAATTTGTAAAGAATTGAAGAGGCAACTTTTCTTTTATCCATTTTGTGCATGAGTAACTGAAGCTCAGAGAAGTTAATTAGTATGTTCCTCACTAATAAGTAATTGAGCTGAGATTTGAACCCAAGATCTTTCCCCACTATTTTCTCTACATCGCCATACCAATTATTGTTACACTTATAGCCAAAGGAAGGAAGACAATGAGATTCAGTGAATTTTTTTTTTCCCAGTGTAACACATTGAGTTATTGTTGATGCTGGGGTTAAAAAATCAGATTGTCTAGATCATTTGTTCCACCATTTTTAGCTACCCCTAACTGCCCCACAAGTTTTCCTATAATTATTAGTCTAAATAAATCCATGCCTTTTTTCCCATTGAAAACTCAAACTTACCTGTACTCTTACTTATTTCTAATACTGGATAAATTTTTTTTTCTCATTGTTCCCCCGCCATTATGGGACTCTGTAGTGTATCCCAAAGTACATATAAATAAAGGCTTGTTGGAGTCATTTTTTATCCATTGCTACTGGACATGTATGACTTTTTTGTTCTCGATTGTCATAAATTATATCCCTCTCACGTGTCCCAAATCACAGTATTCTTAAAAGAGAATATGGTGTCTATTCTCTTAGTTGTGAATATTATACTCTGTGTATCATTATCTACACTCAGCTTTGTGTCCCTGAGATACAAAAGACATGGGCCTTTGCCTTACTGATCCCAAGATTTAAATATACTGCAGTGTGTACCTCATTTGATATCATATATTTATTTACCTTCAAGGTGAATTTAAATTTTTCAGTATTTCCAATACAGAAATTAAATGTGCTTGGATTTAATGTAGTTGAGAAGAAAGGTTTGAATTATAAGTTTATGTGACAATATTTCCATTTGGGGTCTTTTACATCTTAATAAAATCTTGATTTATATAAAAATGCCAAGAGATACCCCCCAAACCACCTGAATCCTGTTTTTATTACAGACATTTGGGCTTAGAAGTAATATTTTTTCTGTTTCCTCTTGTCACAAATTTTTGACCAAATACAGGTAAAACCAAGTCTTGTATAAAGAGACCATGATTTCATATTGCAAATTATATGCACTTTTAGACTTAAAGTGCATAAAATTCATTTAGCCATCTGATTAATTAATTATGCTGTCTTCTCTCCATATATTAAATTTGTGTTTGTGATTTGATAGGAACTCATATGTGACTGCTCCAAACATGATATTTTATTGACTATAAATCATTATTAAATTGACTTTGTTCTCAGTCACGTTGATGATTCCTGATTTCCAGAATAAATTAATGTCTGCTTGAAAAACTTATATCCAAACGAATGAAAAATATTCCTGAAGCGGGATAGAGTACCATTTAAAAAATACTGTCTGTGAATATGCTCCATCACCCACCTTCTCTGATTAGAAGTCTGTTTATAATACCATGTGCACTCACCTTGTTTTGAATCATCTCTCTTTGCGACGTCACTGGGGGCAGCTTTGTGATCCTTCGCTCTGCCTGAAGTTAGTAGCCTACTTCTATCTAATCCCATGATCGTGTCAGCATTCTGTACATGGGTGTAGATTTCAGAGTTTGTTTTAATGCTGAAAACATAATTGATGACAATGTGAATAACCGTGGAACATAGTTGGATAATAATGCATGATTGGCCTAAACTTTAAACCTCACCTAATAATCTGAAGATAGTTCCATATTCAGGAAGGCATTTTCAATTGAAAGTGTAAGAATGTCTTCCCCCAGCAAAGTTAACGATGTCATACAGACGGCATGGAAATTCTATGTTAATTACTCTCTTTAGGAATGTGGCAGCACACATTTGATCTTCAGAACACACTCAGTTTCACGTTTTGACTTACACGTGCCAAATTGTGAATTTCTGTGGAATCTTGGACCTATGAAAGAAACCCAACTTAAATACAGTCTGGCTTTCAGCAGAGTTACTAGCAGCATAGTTTAGAAATGCCTCAATAAGTGCAACCCAAATTGAATGCATATGTTTCTCTGGTTCCAGATATTTGTGTTGTTCTTTCTTGGTGGTTTCCTGGAAAAAAGTCTGGGAATTCATCTTCAGTTCCTGTCATCAGACTTTTTAGACAATTGTTTGTTAATCAGTGACTTCTCTTTAAGCAAGAAGTTTATGCCCATTCTTCCCCGTGCAGAGTTGCAAAAGTCTGACAGCTTTTATAGGGCCGTATTGAGTCACAGATAAAATAAGGAGGTGGTCTTGGATAACCTCTAGGGCTCTACAAGATGGATATCGACCTGGGACTTGATCTCCAGGCCAGTGGAAGTTTATGGCACTTTGTTGCCCAGGTAGAGGGCAACAGATTCTAGGCAGCAGATTGGAAAGAAAGAATGGAGCTAACGGGTAAAAGAAGGTCAGAGTTCAAGAAAGATCACAACCTAAGGTATTATCAGTAGGTAGAGAGGAAACACAGAGGATACCAGAGATTTTATAAAAGAAGTGACGAATTTCACAGAGTGGAATCATGTTGAGAAATAGTAAAGTAGGAAATGATTCATTGCTCTTCCTTGAAATATTTTAGTGACAATTAGAAGAATGGGCGAATTGTTAAGAAAATGAGTAACTCCTATTTGATTTCTTAGTTGGGTTCAGCAGTAGATAAGCCAGTTAGCCTGAAATATATGGCAGAAGGAAGGGTAAAAAGTTCAGGCTTAATACAGAGATGGCTAAATCAGTAATATTGCCGGAATTCCTATTACACAATGAGATCAACAGGGCAAAAAGAAGAGCCCCAGGAGATCCTGGATATGGGGAAAGGGATGACTCTCTGGAGGAGGTGAGCTGCCGGGTTGGTGGCTAAGCATGTTCTAGAGGTCACTAGGAAGGTCCCATCATCTGTACCTTTCCCATGTTCCCATTAAGCCTCCCCTGTTACATTGTGAGTTTCATAATGGCAAGGGCCCCTTCCTACTCAGCCTTCTCATAGAAAGCCTTCAGCCAAAGTTTTTAATTGAATTAAAGATGGATTTTTAAGAGGATATGTTGAGGACCTCTTTAGCAAGAGATAAAGAGGAGGACCTAGGAGACTTCAGAAAGATAGGAAAATGACCTTAGTAGGGCTACTGCCTGGATGGTGCCAAGGACCTGTGATACTTTTTATGACCCCCAATTAACTAAGAGAGCCTCAATCAATCACTCTTCAGTTATTAGAGAATGAACAAAACTGTGAAATTTTTTGGTGGGCAAACATTCATAATACACTGTTCACTTGCTGTGCTAGGAGTTGGGGACTCAGAGTTAAAATATGCAGTTCTCCTTAAGAAGCAGTCAGTGCAAGAGGGACACAGATGAGACAAACAGCAGTTAAAATGCAGTGCGCATAGGCAGTTGCATGTGTCAGCACCAGTGTGAATAGGTGAACCATTCTCCATGATTCCTTATGTTGTCCACTGTGGGCACTCTTAGCCAGCATAACTAGGATTAGTCTGAAAGAACACTGCATTTACACCAAATACTTCAGGCATTATCAGTGTTTAGGAGTGCATCATCACCCTGGCTACAGGGAGCATAATCATTCTTCACTGAGGGCAAGCAGAGTATGAGATGGTCAACACAACTACAGCATGATTTGTTCATGGTAATAGTCGCTACCACTTTTTGACTCTTGGTTGTGTTGGGCACTACATTAAATAGCGCCTGATGCTCATTCACTAATTTCATCATCACAGAGCTGTGCCAATATTAAGACTTTCCCTGGTATAAAAGGCCTTTTGCTTGTACTTTATTTCTTGTATCCATTTTCAGTGAAATATAGATTGTGGTCTATTTCACTTGTATATTCAGACATCTGAGAAGTGCCATTTTTGAGCCAAACACTGTAAGACACGTCCAGCCTTGCCCTTAAGAAGTTCACGTCCCAGGGATGGATAGGCATGGACATGGGGAGACATACAGGCCACAGGAGAGTTGTTTGCATGGTGGTGGGAGAGGACAAAGGACAGCACAGTATTCACACTGAAGAATATTTCACAGAGGATTTATTTGATTGTAGACCCTCAAGCCTCCAATATGTCTTTTAAAAAAAGGGTACCTTTGGGTTGAAACTATGAAACTGCTTTTTTTTTTTAGGTTGAAAATGGTTTGAACATTGGCTAGTTCCTGTGATTCAACCTAAGTAGTTTCTCTCCGCTGACAGTCCAACTTGTCTTGTGGTCTGGTGTGTGTACAGACTGTATAGTTGTGCCATCAAATAAGTGTCTGACCATGTTGTAATAGATTTTTCTTCCTGTATGTCTGGTATCATAAGAAAACAAAACAGATTTTTTTCAAGTATGTGGAACTCTTCTCGATTCCAGATATTAATGAATGTGAACAGCCTGGACTCTGTGGTCCTCATGGAGAGTGTCTAAACACAGACGGTTCTTTTCACTGTGTCTGCGAGCAGGGTTTCTCAATCTCTGCAGATGGACATACATGTGAAGGTAAGACAAACCATAAGACATCACATAATTATTGCATGATAAAGCAGAGAGGAGATCACTCTCTATTTTAATAGGCAAAGGCTCTGAGACACTGAAAGACACGCATGATTTAAGGCCTTAGAACATGTATGCACCAAGATGACCCCTACCCGAAATCACAGCTCGGGGTGGCTGGGATTTACAAACAGGATAAATGGCCATTATGATGGTGAAAATACTCACAGGTGATTCCACTACTGGTACTGAATTAACAAGTCAAAATGTGTGGGAGGTGATGATTTTAGGTGCACATGGGAGACCTAAAGGAAAACGGGGGCAACATTCTGATGTAACTCGAGACTCTGCCAGTTTTGATTATGCTTCATATAGACCATCTGAATCATTCTGTTTATAAAAATGCCTTGCTTGATTTTTTCTCTGCACCACTGTCAGCAGAGATTTTCCAGAGTTATTCCTCTAATATCCTTAGCTCTAAGCCAGTATATTTTCTTATCTATCAGTATTTATTATGTCCTAAAAGCTAATTAACTTGTAAGATGTTAAGATAACACTGTGGGCTTCCCATTGGCAACCTCTGTATGTTTGCAGGGATACAGCACTGGTTATATTCATAAGATTTATATCTTGATGACTTATTATAGTTTGATAAATTGAGGAATAATTCATCTGAACCTTTATAAAAGTAAACCGAGAAGGTTCCTATAATCATAATTTTAATCCATCCCTTTGTGAATCTAGGTTATCAAAACCCAGCTATGTTTTAAAGAAGTACGAAGGTTTTGTTCTGGGCCTATGATAGGATCCAAATGCTTTGCTCTAAAAAATAGTGCAGCAGGAAGTGTGTGCTCTCCTTACCCATACCACAGTGGAATCAAGCCGAGGAACGGCAACCAGGTTCATCTGAAACTAATTATTATATTGGGAAGAATAAACTGATCTTATAAAAAGCAGGAGATTGTTGAAATTGCTCTCTTGCTGAGCAGACAAAACATTGATACCAGATTTGGTTTCAAGTGAAAGAGAGATAGTGCAGGGTGGGGTTTAAACAAGCAGATTCTGAGGGGTTTGAAAGTGATCAAAAGTGGGGAAATGGAGAAAAACATCATAAAGATGGCCATGAGAGGTTTACTCCATGATTCAGTGGTTCAAGTTTTAATTAATTTTATATTTAGAGCTCTTAAGAAAGACAGAGCCTGAATGCATACATTCTGGGGGGATCACAGTATTCCCTGGTGGAGGGAATAGGGTGTTAGCCCATCTGAGTCACAGACGAAACGAATTTGCAGAATGCACATTTCCCTGCCTTCTAGAAAGGTGCAGGTTTGCTTCTTCAGCTAGCTCTCAAACATGGATAGTAAGGGCTTCCTTTGCTGAAAAATGGTCCCAGTTACAACTGCCAATAGCTGTGCCATGCAAAAACTATATTCAGAAAAAATGTAAGTCACCTCAAGTGCTCACCAGTCAAAGCCATTGCTCCAGAAGAATATACCAATATAAGCATATTCACATTTATTTTTTCTTTTGTACTTTATAATTTGTCTTTAATTCTGTATCTTTTAAAATCCTGATTTCTGCAACTCCAGAGTTACATAATCATTCTAATTTAGTTGCAGTTCTAATTTTGTTAGTCATTTACTTGGCAGAGATTTTAATTTTAAAATGTGTTTTTAGAAAACTTCCAGTGCTTTGTAAATTACTGTACTTTAGTATACTGTCTTTGACACTTGTTCCATATTTTTTACTCCAGAATCTGGATAGTTTTACAAAAGTAAAAAAAGTAGATAATTTAGAATATTGTGCTGATATATGGCAGTATAACTAGAAAGCTCCCTAATTATTAGGCATGTTAATCTCTTTTTAGAATAAGCTTTGCAAGATTTTCATTTTTTGTGGTCTTAATCCAATATATTAAACTGGTCCAAATTTTCTGTTGTTGGACTTAGTCTGAAACTTGTGACAGTAGCAGTATGTCCTGATTCTACCTTTTGGCGGTGGTGTGGGACGAAGCTAGTCCATGTGATGGGAATTTAACTATGGAGGTGATGTGCATAGGACTTGAATTAACATTGAGAAGTGGCTGGCACCCTTATTTCATGCCCATCCACCAGCTTACTTCCGAACTTCTAATTAAAGCAGTTGAAGCCACGTGGATGTGTGAGGGTTGGCATACCCTGCTTTAAGCAGGGCTGAAGGAATCCCACCCAGATGAGGGAAGGAGGGCCCTTCCCTGATTTCCTATGACTTGGAGAGTTGTCAGCATCTCTGCACAGTTATTGAACCACAACGAAGAGGTGCACTCTTCAACATGAACTGTCTCAGGTATCAAGTAGCATGGCCGATTCTTTGGAAATACAAACAGCACCACTGGCCCCTTCCTTTCCCTTATGTATGTGCCGCTCTGGGAGCACGTATGTGGGAGAGGATGGAGAAGCATCTTGTTTTTCCCACGTGAGATAAAGAAGAACAACAGTGTCATTTGCAGTTTGAGTGGAGTGGGAAGGAAGTGATGGGTGAGCAGCTATTATTTATTTATTCATTCCCTCAGCAGTGACAGAGTGCCTGTCTTGTGCCAGGCACCATAACCGTTCCGAGGGCAAGACACACACTGTTCTTGTCCACATGGAGCCTACATTCTAGGAAGGGATTCAGGGATCAATAAGTAAATAGTACATATAGAAAATTACGTTGTTGTAGTTAAATAATATAACATGGTTATACTTCATGGATATAAATAAGTGCAGGGTATGGCATGCCATATATAATTTATAATGCACAGGGGTTTTTTTCCCCAAGTCCTACATGTGGGTGTCAGGAAAGTGCAGGGGAGCAGGACCCTTCTGGTTTACTTCCACCTCGGTAGTTCTCGGTAATTCTTTCTTTTCTTCTCATAACTGCAGTTCATCTTTTCCTGCCACCTCCTGCACCCTCTAGCCAGAGCTTTTACTTTGTGTAGGAAAACAAAGGAAATTTTTTCTTCTTTCATTCAGCTCACTGTTTTATATTTCAATTTATCTTATCGATTTGTTTTAAAAAGTTACACTTCTTTGGCTCCTTTATTTTTCCCCACTTTTTAAATTGCAGCGTTTTAATTCTTAGGAAAAATATGTATCACCCCGTTTATAAGCTGACTCAGGGTTTTGTTTCTTCATCCTCAGAAGAATGTGAGTGAGTGGGAAGAATAGGGAAACTTGTGCCTGTATCCTCAGTGTCACCATGTCTGTCCCCTGACTCCCATAGAGAAATGCCTCCTGGTCTCTGACTTGGCATCACTCCATTCACGTGCCTCTGGGCAGGCTGCCCTTGGCCAGGAATGGCTGTGCTCTCCCACTTGGGTGTCCAGGTTGACTGAGACCTTGTATGACAACAAGTAGAATTGGGGACATTGGGCATCTCTAGACCCCACTGTGCTTTCTAGTCTGTTCACATAATAGACTGGGCACACTGGTCTAGCAGGGACCTCAGAGCAGCCTGGCAACACAGAGGGAGCGTTGGTGACTTACGGAACCTGCTTAGTCATGGCTAATTAGGCCTCCAAACCGTGACCAAAATAACTCCCTAAAGCCCTGTCCTTTAGAAAGAAGCCTCATTCATTCATCCATTTGACAAATATTTATTACGTGTGTGCTATGTACTGGCCACTCCTCTAGGAACTGAGGCTGTGTCAGTGAACAAAAAAAGATCCCCAGTTTCTAGGAGGCAATAAACTAATAAGCAAACTATGTAATATGCTAGACAGTGATAAACCCCATGGAAAAGAGCGGAGTAATGGGGTTCTGAGGTCTAGAGTGAAGAATGGAAGCTGGTACAATACAGACTAGGGTAGTCACAATGGGCTGTTCTGCCTCTGTAATATGGGTTAATGAAAGTAATACTAAAATTGTGTCTGAGTAACAGATAAAGCCATATTAAGTGCCTTTCTTTTTCAAACTGATCATCTCCTGGCTAAGTGATAATAGCCTGTCAATAAATAGACAAGAGGACATGAGATTATCTGCTAAAGGCCTTTTTCCAATTACCAACATGAGTTCTGTTGTCCGGACAGGGGAATAAAAAGTCAGAGTACAACGCCAAGAGCAAACCCTAATGTGAATTATCGGCTTTGGGTGATCATGATGTGTCAGTGTAGGTTCATCAGTTGTAACAAATGGAGCCCTCTGGTGGGGGATGTTGACAGTGGGTGACGCTAGGGGAGGGTTTTGGGAAAACAAGGGGAATATGGAAACTTTCTGTGAAATTTTACTGTGAACCTGAAACTGCTCTTTAAAGGCTGTTTTTAAAAATCAGGCCTTCCTGGCATTACCTGTTTTTCATCAGAAAAAAACAAAAAATCAAAACCTTTAAGTTCAAGTCTATATTCGACTGCTATCTTTTTCTCCCCTGAATTTTGTTGTTTATTTCTCACTTTTCAAAATAATACCCCCAATGGAGTATGTGATCAGGAACTTCTCTCATATTCAAAACAACTCTCATATTGATTTAAAAATTGAGAACTATAGGATTGGAAGGGGACTTCTTAGAACATCTAGGCTGAACTCTGAATCCCAAAGCACTCAAATCAAATCAAGCTGTAAAGGCTCTAATCCTGTAACCTATTTAGATATCTACTATAAACCACTTCTTGCTAACTCATTCATTTGGAAGGGAAAACACGACAAATGCAAGTGGTAAGGATGGCTGGTTTCTTGAAGTTGACTGAGAACAGTGATATCAGAAAGGTTAAAAGAAGTTGGGTCCAAACTCTTAGGCCAATTTTGTGTTCGCTGGGAACCAGAAAATACAGTAAAGGCAACCTTTGCCAAATCAAAGAAATAAAAACGAACTGGGAGCTAGTGTGGTTTTGTTTTCAGACTTTGAGGTACATTTTCTATGAACGGTGTAGAAAGAAAGTATAAAACCATTGTTGACAACACTCCAAGGCAGTTGGTGGTTTTGTGGCATGGAGATAGAACTTTATGTCTATCACCGAAGAGAAAATATTTTTGAAAATGACTTAGCCAAGTAGGACATTGAAGTACCCTGACACAATAATATATTACATCTGGCTGCTTGGCGCAAAGATTTTTAGGGGTTTTTTTTAGTACTTTTAGAGTTGGAAACTGAAAAGCCCAGTAAGAGAACACAGCCGGAGCGTTGCTTTTCTCAAGACAGGGAATTCAGCTTAACAACAGGATCCTTTCCCTCCCTTGTGTGTAAAAAAGGATCAGACAACATTCCAGGTAAGGAAGGGAAGTGGCCTCTTGCTGTAAAGGCTACTGTTCTTCACACTCACCCCTCCTGTGAATGTACTTCTGCAGAAGTGAATGAAATGGATGATCAAATCATTAGGGAGAGAGCTGAGGAAATCTTGCTGCAATAAGCTGCTTTTGGACCTGGAATACATATTTTCCATGCATTGTTTGATTGTCCTCCATATATGAACATTTTTATAAAGAAATTCATAATGGTAGCAAAAAAAATTCAAGAGCTCTTCCTAAGCCTTTTATCGCTGCTGACCTTTTAAAACCCCAGAGCTATGGAAAATCATCTGTTTATAGAAGAAGTAAACACTTTTCCTTGCAGCCAAAAAAATAGACATGAAACTCCCAGAAAGGGAAGTCTGTGGATAGGCGGGCTGCCCCTCACACTTCCTACTGTGGCCCCCCCTCCCCCAGCTCACGTCTGGGGCACCGAGAGCTTCCTGCGTCTACTTTGACCGGTCTTTTGATGTCATCAACAACCCAAGTTCTTGAGAGATCATGGAAGGTCGTTGTGAATAATATTTTTATACTTTAGACCTACATTGTAATGCTTAATATATCGATTCCAGAATCAGTTACTTTTTAGGCATCTAACAGAGAATATCATATGGTTGTCTTGGACGCCCAGTGTGAGTGGACTGGAGATACTTCACACGTCTGATTTCATGACTTTATTAAAACAACAGCAGTAACAGTAATAGCCAGCATTCACTGAGTTCTTGTTAGGAGCCAGGCACTATGCTAAGCGTGTTGTACCCATTTTCTCTTTTAATCTTCACGACAAACCTATGGGTAGGTTAAGTACTAATTGGTATGCTTTTGGCTGCAATGAGCAGCTTACTATAAAGAAATTTATTATACTAATAAGTGCAGAGATTGTCACCTCTCATCTACTATAGGTCTTTATTTAAGTAAAGTTAAGCCCTTTTTTTCTCCTTTTTTTTTTAGTATAGTTGACTTACAATGTTGTGTTAATTATTGCTGTACAGCAAAGTGATTCGGTTATACATATATATGTATATACATTCTTTTTCATGTTCTTTTCCATTATGGTTTATCACAGGATATTGAATATAGTTCCCTGCGCTATACAGTAGGACCTTGTTGTTTATCCATTCTATATATAATAGGTTGTATCTGCTAATCCCAAACTCCCAATCCATCCCTTTCCCACCCTTCTCCTGCTAGGCAACCACCAGTCTATTCTCTATGTCCCTGATTATGTTTCTCTTTCATAGGCAGGTTCATTTGTGTCATATTTTTGATTCCACATATAAGTGATATCATGCGGTATTTGTCTTTCTCTTTCTGACTTACGTCACTTAGTATGATAATCTCCAGTTGCATCCACGTTGGTGCAAATGGCATTCTTTTGTTCTTTTTTATGGCTGAGTAGTATTCCATTGTATATATGTACCACATCTTCTTTACCCATTCATCTGGCAGTAAGCCCTTTTCTAACCACCCTTTCTCACCTTCACTCACCCCCAACATTCCTGTTCCCTGTTTTTTTTTTAACTACTTTATTCTCCTTCTGTGTCTTATCTATTATTTATTGTCCGACCCCCCTGCTAGACTCTAAGGCTGATAAGACAGGAATCTTCATTTGTTTTGTTCATTACTTTGTGCCATTAGTTAGGGCCCAATAAATACTTTGTGAACGAATGAAGGGATGATGAACTGTCTGTAACTCATCCTGGACTGTCAGGAAACAGACATAATTGAGTGTGTTGTGCACTTCTGTGAAGGCTTCCCTTTTTTTTTGAGGATTTCATTCCCTAAAGCACACCCTGCTTAGTATTTGGTGCAGCAGTGGTTAAGACGTTAGGCTGTGGAGTCTGAGTATACATGGGCTTGAACTCTTGCTCCAGCACTTCCAAGCTGTGTGGACTTGAGTAAGATGCTCACGTGCCTCAGTTCCCCACTGCATGATGAGGACAAAATACAGCACCTACATGGAGTTTGTTGGGAGAGGTAAGTATGTTGATACGTGTTGGCAAGTATCAACTTAGAATGCAGCCTGGCCCCTAGAACATGCTCGATGAATGTGAATTATTGTTAGTATTTTAGCACTTCTTACATGGGCACTCTAGTTATTGCTGTTTGTTTCCCTTAATATGTGGGCACCTAAAAGGAAGGGGACATTTAACATCTATTTATTTTTATATGATCTGTGCTTAGAAAATATACAACACACAGTTGTATTGTTTGTGAATTAAATTGTCTGATAGTTCTAAGTCCAGGTCTGGATATAAACAAATTACTATATTTTTTCCATTTTTAAACCCCCAATTTTATTAAAGTTATGTAGAATATGGTACAGTAACTCATTTATACATAATTTGCTTTAAATTCCTCACCTTTTGTGTTCCCTAAGCATTACATGTGACTAACTTTCCCCATTCACCTCTGAGGTATTTCAAGTTTTTAAGTGTGTGATGTGTCAATTGCCAGTAAACTGATCGCTCATGCAAATGCTTATTTGCGTTTAAGTATTGACACTGTTATTTCTAGAGGTACACTGTCTATCTTCTGTGGTTTCATAACTAATCTTTCTTGGACTCCTGTTTGAATATAGAAAGAGAAAAATTAGAATAGTGAAAAAAAATGGGAATTTTTTTGGCTGATCTCATATTGCCTCTGGGACCCAAGTGTCAAAAAGATGAATCTGGGGTTTGATGTAGTTGGCCTGTGCTTAGCGTTTTCTCCCAGTCTCACTGGCAGCACCTCTTAGTGTAAGAGACACTATATGAGAAGGGAAAATGTACAGCATGACTCTGAAGTTAGAATGAGATATTTTTTAGAAAAGCTCAGGTGTTAAAATGTAAAACCATTAAATGAATGCAGAGGTAATCCAAACGGTTATAAATTGACCTGGTAAGACAAAACATTGCGTTTTAAAAACTGATACAATGTAAAAACACACAGAGTATCTTTTTCAAGTAATTGTGGCAGAGGAAATATGCAATTGGAGTTCAGGATATTTTCCACGAATATCTAAAGAACTTTTTCTTAATGGCATGGAATTTATTCAAAATGGAGAATTTATTCAAACGCTCCACTTTTTGTGATATTCCATTATATGATGGTAAATGAGGATTATTCTTTACCTTTGGGAGTAGAAAAGTGTTTTTTAAAAGCTTTCATCCAGTTTCTTCTCTTTAAATTTTTAGAAATGTTTTTTTCTGTGGCAAATTCAAATCCTTCTCATTCAGTTTCCCAGTTTTTATATAACATTTTTTCAGTCCATCGTGGGAAGAAATAGGAAGAAAATGGCTTTTTAAGTTCAGAAATCACTTTGATTCTCTTTCTCTAGAACGAAAGAAGAAGTGTTTGGTGTCTCATTAAAAATATACTACCTTTTCAACTTAACTCAGAGTTTTCCCTTTAAATGTCACAGATACTCAGTTTTGGATTTTCACCGATAATACCGAGGTTTTATCGTAATTGAACAAACATCTGGTGCTTGCAGTGGCTTCCCCAGGCAGCGCCTCTTCCCTCCACCTGTGTCTCCGTTTTCTGAGGGGAAAGATCTGTACCCAGTGCAAACTGCGGGCTTTCAGAGCTGTTTAATGACACAGATGCCCTTTGCAGCTACAGAACCTGAGGAGAAGTGAGACAGACCACTTTCCCCATTTTCTTAGTCTTTCACTGCATGAGTTTGTTAATACGGTTTGGAATGTGAAAGCCAAAACACTCTTCTGAAGTTTTTTCTAAAGCAGTTGACCTAAAATTATTTCATTCATGAGGATTTTCATCCTTGGCCTTATTTTGAATAATAGAGATAGTCTTCTGTACATTTATTCCACTTCCTTGTCTTCAAAAGCCAAATGGAAATGAGAAGGGACATAATTTAAAAACTTGAAAAATTCTTAGGACTTTTTGGGGTCTTAAAAAAAACCCACAAAATTTAAAAACTCATTAATTTTATATTTTACCCTCATGTAGAAGAATATTTACTAGCTGTATTAATTTTAAACTTATGAAAGGGCATGTGGGGTAGAGAAAGAGAACCAGGAACCCACTCTCAGCAGTTCAGATGCACGTGGGAGGGAGTGTTGCCAGTAAGGTCCTGGGGAGCTGTACTGATCCAGATCAATCATCATTAATGCTTAATAGTCAAATATGACCTCCCTTTGCACATCACATGTTTCTGTTTAAATATTCATGATTCCTAAAACCCTATATCCTGGAACATTAGGATTCCAGTCTGTTCTGAACATACAGCAATGCTGTTATAATTCTAAGAAAATGATTTTAAAATTCATTCCATAGTAATTCTCCATCACCTTCTACGAGACAAAAAATAGTAGCATAGCCTGGACAGTATTCAAATGATTCCCTTGACTTGCAGTGGGTCACATAGAAACGTTAAAATTTTAAGAAAAGATGTATTGTGTTACATTGGTTCTCTTATTTTCACCTGTATTCCTACTTAAGAAAAAACAAAAACAGAAAAATAACTTCATTTGCATATGGAAGAAATTTAAGTGTCAGCGTATTTGAATGGCTTACAATGGACAGGTAGCGAGTGGTGACCAGGCTTGCTACTTAGAGTCCCTTAATATTTTAGTCTAATAGGTATATATCTCTTACCAAGGAGAAAGGAAGACAGAATGAGCTTTTGAATGTGTAAGATGGTCTTTAACCAGGAAATACAACAGTGTGGATTGGCTTTTTTTTTTTTAAGTAAAATTTTTAAATTGCTTAAAATATATAAAGAAAAGTGTATCAGTCATAAGGGTACTTTTGATAAACTTTTACAGAGTGAGCACACTTGACAATGAGCCCCTTGAATGCTCTCTCAAGCTTCTTCCTGATTATTACCCATCCCCCTGCCCAATACCCATACACAGCAGTAACCACTATTTTGTCTTCATTACCATGGCTTTGTTTTGCCTGTTTTTGAACATTGTATCAGTGGAATTATGTAGTAGGTATTCATTTGTGTCTGGCTTATTTCATTCAACATTATGCTTATAAACTTCACCTGTGTTATATGTAGCAGTACTTCATCTTCAGTGCTGTACAGTATTTCATTGTATGAATGTACTACAATTATGTATCCATTCTACTGTTGATGGCCATTTGGACTTCTTCAAGTTTGGGACTGTTGTAAATAAAGCCTTAGTAATCTTGAACATACCTTTTGGTGGATGTAATCACTAATTTCTGTTGGATATTACCTGGTAGTGTAATTTATAGGTCATAGAACATATGTATGTCTCATTTTCATAAATACAGCCAGTTTTTCAGACTACCAGTTTACACTGCCACCAGTTAAGTTTGAGACTTCCAGTGCCACGTCTTGTCAACAGTTGGAATTGTCAGTCCTTTTAAAGGTTAGCCATGCTGAGTAATGGTATCGCACTGTGGTGTCAATTTGCATTTCCCTTGTGAGGACTGATGTGCAACAACTTTTCATACCTTTATATTGGCTCTTTCAGAATTGTTTCATTTGTCTACTTCTGTATAACAAACCTCTTCAAAAGGAGGTACCCTACACAACAGTTCTCTCCATGGTAACTTCAGTTGAACCCAAGTTCTTAATTTTAATGAAGTCCAGTGTTTTCATTATTTCATTTGAGATCAGTACTTTATTGTGTCCATAATCTTTGCAAACCCTGAAGGCATTATGATACCTTTTATATTTTCTTCTGAAAGCTTTATTTTATATTTTACATTTGGAATCTGTCCTTGCCATGAAATTGATTTTTGCATGTGGTGCGAAATAGAGGTCAAGATTTATTGGGTTGGCCAAAAGTTCGTTTGGGTTATGGCGCCATCTTCTGGAAAAACCCGAACGAATTTTTTGGCCAACTCAATACTTTTTTCCAATGTCCATTTGGGTCGTGGCTGTTTGAGAAGAGCAGCCTTTCCCCACTGATCTGCACTGGTAACTCTGTTATGAAGCATGTGGTCAAATATATATGGGTCTATTTCTTCCTCATTCTATCCATAGGTTTACTTATCTACCCTTGCTCCAATAGCATACTCTCTTAATTACAGTGGCTTTATAATCAATTTAAATATATGGTGCTGCAAATTCGAAATTGTTATATTTTGTTGTCCACTGAGATTTTCAGGCCTATTCTTGGCCCTTTTCATTTCTATATAAGTTTTATAATCAGCTTATCAATTTTCACCAAAAAAAACTCTGCTGAGGTTTTGTTTGGAATTGCATTGACTCAATAGGTCAATTTGGGAAGATTTCACATTTTACAATATTGAGTCTTCCAATCCATAAATAAGATATATCCCTCAATTTGTTTAGGTTTTCTTTCATTTACCTTGGTGTTTCGTTGCAGCTTTTTTGTGTAAGGTCTTACACAATATTTTTAGACTTATGCCTAGGTTTTTAATATTTTTGTACTGTAGTGAGTGGTACTTAAAGTGGTTTTTTTTTACCCTTATAATTGTTTGTTACTAGTGCATAGAGCTACATTTGATTTTTGTACATTGACCTTGTATCTATTACCTTACTAAATTTACTTGTTATTTCTAGTAGTTTATCTGCAGATTCTTTTGGATTTTGTACATAAGCCATTATGTTGTAGATGAAAAACTATTTACTTATTTTCTTTTGATAATTATACTTTTCTTAGTCTTTCTAGGACCTCTACTACATAAAGGTTGTGATAGCTAGCTTCTTTGTCTAATTCCTGATCTCAGCAGGGAAAGCATTTAATATTTAAGTATGGTGTTTGCCATAGTTTTGTTGTTTTTAATATGTACTCTTTATCAGATAAGGAAATTCTTTTTTATTTATGATTTGCTAAGTCTTTATTATGAATGGTTTTGAATTGTAATAGATGCTTTTTCTGTGTCTATTAAAAAAAATTATTTTCTCCTTTATTCTGTTAATGTGAATTGCATGGGCTGATTTGTTTAAACAAGATGAAAGTTTGTTTCTCTCTATGTAGCTGTTCAAGAACAAGTAATCGAGGGTTCAGAATGCAAGTGTACAGCACTGGAACCCAGACAATATCTGTTTTATTCTGCTCTCCTTGACATGTGGTTTCCATATCATGGTCCAAGATGGTAGCTCTAGTGGTCACCATCACATGCGCATTCCAGCCATATTAATTTTTTTTTTTAGTGAAAATACCCTTGCATTCTTACAATAAACCCATTAGTCATGATGTATTAGCCTTCTTACATATCCCTAGAGGCAAACTGATAACATTTTTTTTTAGAATATCTACATCCGTGTTCATGTAAATTTTCCTTCCTCTTAACGTCCTGGTAAAGTTGTGGAGTCATGGTGGTTCTGGTTTCATAAAATAAGTTGAAAGTATCCCTTCTTTTGGTTTTTCTGAAAAAAGTATGTGTTAAATTGGTGTTACTTTTCCCTCGGATTCCCTGAAGAATTTACAGGTAAAGTCATTTGTGCCTGGAATTTTTGGTTTTGTTTTATTTTGGGGGGGGTGTGTTATGAAAGTTTTTAAACTGTAGTTAAGATGTACTTAAAAGGTAAAATAACATTGTTTTTTGACTTTTCATGTCAGTTTTGGTAACTTTTGTTTTTCAAGGAATCTATACACTTTAGGTAAAATTTCCAGTGCATTGGCACAAAGTTGTTCTTAATATCATCTTCTTATCTCTTCCTAATGTCAGTAGAATGTGTAGTAATGCCTTCCATTTTTTATTTTACTAATTTATGCTTTCACTATTTTGCTCTCAGTCTTCCTAGGGGGTATTGGTCTTTGCAAAGAAACAACTTTCTTTTGTTAAATTTTCTTTGTTTGCAATTATATTAATTTCTGCTTTTATACTTTTTACTTTCTTGGGGTTTAATTTGTCCTTAATTCTAACTTCTTGTGATTGATCCTTGGATCATTGGATCTCAAACTTTTCTAATATATGTATTTATGATTAAGAAGGGCTTTACTGCATTCACAAGTTGTGATGTTTTTTTGTTATTCAGATAAAAATATTTCAAGTCCATTGTCTTTTTTCTTTGACCAATGAATTATTTAGAGTTGTTTTGTTTAATATCTAGAAATTTAGAGATTTTTACTTATATTTTTGTTATTAATTTCTATCTCTAGTCAGCTAAACACACTTTCAATGACTTCAATCCTTAAAGTTTTTTGTGGCTCAGAATATGGTCACTTTTAGTAACTATCCCTTGTGTACTTGAAAGCAGTGTATATTCTGCATTTGGACCTGTGTATATTGAGTGGGATCAGTTTGTAAATTGTGTTGTTCATATCATCTATATCCCTATTGGTTTTTTTGCCTGCTTATTACATAATTTTCTGAGGGAGTATTTTATAATCTCCATTATTATGGAGATTTATGTTTCTAGTTTTAGTTTTCTGGATTTTGTTTTATATATTTTCTGACACAGGAATTAAATATAGATTTTTGTATCTTCCTGGTGGATTGAACCTTTCATCCCTTTGAAATGTCACTATTTGTCTCTATCAGTGCATCTTACCTTTAAATCTACTTTATCTTTCATATAGCTACATATGCTTTCAGTTAAATTTTGCACAATTTATCTTTTTTTTTTTAACATCTTTACTGGAGTATAATTGCTTTATAATGGTGTGTTAGTTTCTGCTTTATAACAAAGTGAATCAGCTATACATATACATATATCCCCATATCTCTTCCCTCTTGTGTCTCCCTCCCTCCCACTCTCCCTATCCCACCCCTCTAGGTGGTCACAAAGCACTGAGCTGATCTCCTTGTGCTGTGCTGCTGCTTCCCACTAGCTATCTGTTTTACATTTGGTAGTGTATATATGTCCATGCCACTCTCTCACTTTGTCCCAGCTTACCCTTCCCCCTCCCCATGTCCTCAAGTCCATTCTCTAGTAAGTTTGCGTCTTTATTCCCGTCCTGCCCCTAGGTTCTTCATAACCTTTCTTTTTTTTTAGATTCCATATATATGTGTTAGCATATGGTATTTGTTTTTCTCTTTCTGACTTACTTCACTCTGTATGACAGACTCTAGGTCCATCCACCGAACTACAAATAACTCAATTTCGTTTCTTTTTATGGCTGAGTAATATTCCATTGTATATATGTGCCACATCTTCTTTATCCATTCATCTGTCGATGGACACTTAGGTTGCTTCCATCTCCGGGCTATTGTAAATAGTGCTGCAATGAACATTGTGGTACATGACTCTTTTTGAATTATGGTTTTCTCAGGGTATATGCCCAGTAGTGGGATTGCTGGGTCGTATGGTAGTTCTATTTTTAGTTTTTTAAGGAACCTCCATACTGTTCTCCATAGTGGCTGTATCAATTTACATTCCCACTAACAGTGTAAGAGGGTTCCCTTATGTCCACACCCTCTCCAGCATTTATTGTTTGTAGATTTTTTGATGATGGCCATTCTGACTGGTGTGAGGTGATACCTCATTGTAGTTTTGATTTTCATTTCTCTAATGATTAGTGATGTTGAGCATTCTTTCATGTGTTTGTTGGCAATCTGTGTATGTTCTTTGGAGAAATGTCTGTTTAGGTCTTCTGACCATTTTTGGATTGGGTTGTTTGCTTTTCTGATATTGAGCTGCATGAGCTGCTTGTAAGTTTTTGAGATTAATCCTTTGTCAGTTGCTTCATTTGCAAATATTTTCTCTTATTCTGAGGGTTGTCTTTTCGTCTTGTTTATGGTTTCGTTTGCTGTTGCACAACTTATCTTTTCCTGTCTTTCTGTGTTCTTATATTGAACGTTCTTTCTCTTGTAAAAAGGATATAATAGTTCTTTTCTAATTCATGTTGGCAATCTTTGTCTTTTAATTGGAGAGTTTAGCTTGTATACATTTAATTACTGGTATTTGAGAGGTTCAAATCTGTACCTAATTCTGTTTTCCATTTGTCTCATCTCTTTGTTCCTTTTCCTTTCTTCCCCACCCCTGCCATTTAGAGTATTTTTGATTATATCACCCCTAACTTGTTTTTTTATATATATTTTGGAAAGAATGTTTTCCTATGATTTTTTAACTGAATAGTGAATTAAAGGAAAATAAAATGCACCAAAAGTTAAGTTTGAGATCTAAAATGTTTTGGTCTAAATTCTATTTTCACATAATAAAAAGTGAAATTGTATACAATACTTATCTGTAAGCAGTAGAAAAGTCAATCTTCAGATAGAAACATTTACAACTGGCAATGTACTATTTGTGTTTGAGGAAGGGATTAGGTTCAGAGTGTTAATTTTTCATTCAACAGAATCTCTGAATTCATGTTCAGAAGATTGTACTTTTGGACAGGGTCTCCAGAGTTTTTGAAACTAAACAAACACAGCTTTGTATGAAAAAACAAAAATCTTGGTTAGATTAAAAAGCACTTAAAGCTTTTTTGTTTGGATTTTTTTTGTTTGCTTTATTATTTTCAGTTGCAGCTGTAATTGTTGAAAATTGCTATGGTTTCCTGACAAAATATTTCCTAACTTAATAATTAGCAGCAGCATTTCTCTTAAGTAATTTTTTAAAATCACTTCAAGCAAAACAGTTTATTTTAAAGTAAAACATTCAGCTTTCTTAATTGTCAATTTGAAGAAATATTTAAATGTTACAAGTTTTTCAGTATATTTTAGAATATTTATGAATGTCTATTCCACTTTTGTACAGTTTTATTCATTGCTGTTAGAGTGCAGAATATACTTAGGTATATACTCAAGTAGAATAATTTTTTACTTTCATATCTTCAAATAGTTGACTGCAAACGAATAATTTTTCTGATTTTAAGAGTAATATGTCCTCAATCTGAAAAACTTAGAAAATGTTAAGAAGTGAAAAAAACAATCATTTATCAACCAACCAGTTGCTATTTGGTCTATTTCTTTTTTAAGTTTTCAGTATTTAAGTGTTTTAATAAGATCATGTGCTTTTATCTTTACTTTTTCACTTAGAATTATGATTGTACCATACGTTTTTAAAGATATGCTCCTAATTATGGAGATGGACTCTGTCCTGTGTTGTTGTTGCCGTTAAAAATGTTTTATGAAGAAACTTGTATATAAACATTTCTTTTCATCAATGATCATGTCCCTAGAGTAGATTCTAAGACATTTAATTACAAGATCAAAGGATATTAGCAGCTTTATGGGTCTTAACAACATATGTGAGCTCCTTGCTTTCCAGAAATGTTGTACCAGTTTCTGCTTCCACCAGAACCCAATGAGACCTCCTAGTCTAGACCTCCTAACATTCTCTCCAAAAATAAACTCATGTTCACATTTTTCTGTTAATTTGATAAGAAGAAAATAATATTTAATTTGCATTTTATATTAGGTTAACCTCTTTTATATTTATCTCCTTTCTTCTGTGAGATTTTTTTTTACCTACCTGAGGTAAAGTTTTTCTAACTGATTTATGTGTACTAAGGATAATAATCACTGATCAATATTTTACAAATGCTTTCCCCATTCTTTAACTTGCCTTTTAATTTTATAGTGCTGTTATTTCTTTCATTGCTTTATACTTGGCCATTTTCCCTGTTCTGTTGTGAACAATTGTATATTTATATTTCTTATAGTATTTTATCTTTGTGAGTTTTTTTTTTGTTTTTAACTCTTTCATACATCTGGGATATAAAAATGAATGTTTTCTTGCCCATCAGTTTGTCCTTTTCTCTTCATTCTAGAAGAGCGTTTTAAATTGGAATTTGAAAATTTCAAATACATGTTCCTGTATTATAAATTCTACTTTTTAAACTGTCTGCAGCACAGCTTTAATTTGACTGTTGCTTTCGGATGGAATGGGAAATGGCTAGGTTACCAGCTGTTTTTCTAGCTCAGCTCCATTGCTTCAGTAGTTCTTCCTCCCATGCTGTGGCTGTGAGTGCTCAGCCTTGTGTTTTGGTGATGATGTGATATACCATCGTTCTAAGATCTTCATAAGTGTTTAGTGAGGGTCAGGAAGAGCCTGTGTGAGTAGACACATTTTCAACACAAGGTTGGGTCAAAAAATCTTCTAAGAAGCTCCAGCTGAGACTAGAAGAGCTTGGAGGGCAGAGGAACATTATCTAGGTGAAAAATATGACCTGAGATCTGTGGGGAAGGGATGGGGGGAGGGTGTCCTGGCATAACAGATGCCACTAGCAAAGATTTGGAGACATGAAATATGGCATGGATTTTGGGACATAGCAATTAAATTAGTTTCAGTTGAACATGTGTGATGGGGGAAAAGTGATACATAAGCTATAGCTAAAGAGGTAGGCAAAGGCTGGTTTGTGGAAGGCTTGCTTGCTTTTGTATTCAACAGTATTATGTTTAATGTTGCCATTACACACCTATTATGTGCCAGACTTTGTTCAAGGCTATGGACATACAGTGATTAGCAAAACAGACATGATCTCTGCCTTCTAGGAACTGCACTTGCAGGGCGCAAGCAGTAAATACACAAGTAAATGTTTCAAAAAGCATATGACCACAGATCATCATGCTGCTGCAAGGGAAAGAACAGAGTCAATGAGAGGAAAGAGGAGGGAAAGCTCACTTATTTCACCTGAAGGGTCTCTTAAGAAATGGCATTTGAGCTGAGCCCTGAGGAGTGAGTTCCCCATGGAAGAGGGAGGTGGTGTGGAGCGTTCCCAGGTGGAGTTGTAGGAAGCGCAAAGGCGCTGAGGTAGGAAAGTACTAGGTGCATTCAGGGAGGTGAAAAAGACCAATGCCTGGTACTTAGAGGGAGGGAGACACAGCGAGGGATGGACTGGAGAGTTGGGGATGGAATGTACAAAGCCTCACAGGAGACATTAAGGGTTTGAATGTCATTCTAAGAATAATTGAAATAGACTGATAGATTTTAAGCAGGACAGTGATATACTATATTTCATCATTTCTAAGATGCATATTTTTTTCATACTTTAATATTGGGATGCTTCTTCCAGTTGATGTGATTTGTCTAAAAATAAGCAGTATGAAATACTTGAATTTGCAGAGCCTTTTTTCTTTCTCTTTTGATGGTATATAAAGTAAACTCTTAGGTTTGATGTTATTCAATACTCTATATTTTTAAAGTGTATATTGCCCCGGGGACATTTGAAAATGGGATTAGAGGGGCAAGAGAAAACTCAGGGTGTCTTCTCAGATGTTGTTCAGACCAAGCATATTGGTAGCTCAAGCTAGAGTAGTAACAGTATTATGGAGAGAAACGAATGACTCAAGAAATGGTTTGGAGAGAGAACCTAGTACTGGATTAGAACATAGTGCTGGTTTGGATGTAGGGTAAGGAGGAAAAGGGATACTGAAGATAGATCCCTGGTTCTGAATGTAACAATTAGATATTTGGTGGCACTATTTGCTGACATGGTGAAAAATTAAGCAAAAAAAAATTTTAACATCAGAAGTACGATTTGGGTGTATTGAACTAGAGTTGCCTTTGAGATGTCCATGTGGGTATGACAGTCAAGCAGTTGGATCAAGTTAGATCTGGTGTTTGAAAGAGAAGTCTATGCTGGAGATACAAATGGGAAGTCCCCAGATATAGATGGTGTTTGAAGCTATTAGAAAGGATGAGGCCATCAAGAGAGACCATGCAATGAGAAGAAAAGAAGGCCTAGGACTAAGCCCTGAAAAACACATCTAGGGGTAAAGTAAAAGAGAAGGACTGTGGAATGTGGCTAGAGGATTAAGAGAAAACCCTGGAGCATATAGGACCATGGAATCTAAGGGAAGAGCCTGCTTTAAGAAGAGGAGAGTTGTCAAGTGTGTTAAACACCACTGAGAGATCTCTATTAACATGACAATCAAGAGTCCTTTGGATTTTACAAAATGATGGCCTTATCAAGAGCCATTTTGGTGGAGTACTATATATGAGAGCCACCCAGGAGCAAATGAGAACTAATGGAGTAGACACAGCACGTGTAGGAAAGTCTGGAACCTTGACTGTTAAAGGGGGTGAGAAATATGGTTCTAGCTGAAGAGATTTTGTGCCCTGAGGCTCTTTGTTGCTTTTAAGATGATAGCAGGAAGTGTTTGATCCTGATGGAATGATCCAGTAGACAGGGAAAGGGCAGTAGAAGATGCAGAGGCAGAGGGGCCAGCTAGGAAAGCAAATAATTTGAGAAGCGAGTATGGATGAGCTCCAGAAGGCACATGGCATGGGCCTTGATACTGTTATCCCTGGAGAAAAACTGAAGAGGCTTTAAGCAAAGAATTATTTGGTTGGACTATTTCAATAGGTTAATCATTCCCTCAACGTGGAGGATGGGTTTGGAGCGGCAGTGAGTGGCTGAGAGCACAAAACCCGGTAGAATGTCATTGCAGGAATTCCGATGAGAGATGAGGAGGCCCCCAGTAAGGTTGGAGAAGAGGGGAGAGATTGGAGATAGAACAAGAGAGAAAATCAGAGGAGTGGGAGGCTTGTATGTGGGGAGGTGACCGAGGGTGAGTCCCGTGTCTTTGGGTAAGTTTGGGATTATGATGATTTGTGATTTTAGGGTGGTTTTCCACTAGGTTATCTTTAACTGTGGCTGGTGAATATATGTTATTCATGTAATGACTGATTAAAATCAGAGCAGAGTTTAAGTTTTGTTTCTCGGGAACTTCTAGCTATTCCCATATATCATTTGGGAGGCTGCTCTGGGTAATTTTTAAAGAATAATTCAAGTAAATCTCTTTTAAAGTAGTGAGTTTCAAGGCTGGAAAAAAAAAAATTGATCTCTCATTGGCCAGCCTTGTTTTCCAGAATTTGGGGCTAGAAAGTTGGATTTGAAATAACTTGCTATACATCTGTCATTTCTCGTTGCTGATCTTAGGCCACTGGCTTTCAAAACATACTTGTGACCATCAAGGTCCACAGGTTTTCTCCCCAACTTCTTCTCTGTCAGGCAACAGCATGGAAGTCAAACTCTGCACAAGGATGTCGTCTTCTGCTGTTTTCTGGCTCATCCCCATTTCCCAGAACAAAGTTATTTTCCATAACAAGGCCCATATTCTTCAGCCTTGTTGACGTTGCCAGACCTCAGTGGACCTTTTTTAAAAGGCTCTTTCCATATCCTATTGTGTTGCCTGGACCGTCTCCAAATCCAGTTTTTAATTTCCTATTGGCTAAATTTTATTTTTTTTCTTTAGGCCTGCGCTCATCTTCCGTTTAATCCTGGCTTCTCTCCTATGCTGTGAGAGAGACCTTAATCTCTTTTGGGCCCATAGCCATGCCATTTAAAAATTCCTTTGGGCAGATATTCAGCTGGTTTAACATTGTTCAGTCCCACTTCTTGGCTGGGATTTACCGTCTCCTGGTCTGCTTCTGTTCCATTCAGTAAAGAGTCTGAGGGCTGCATTTCTCCTGAAGCAGGAACCCTACATCCCTTCCAGTGTAAGCCCCCTTTCTTTGGCTCTATTCTCCTAAGAGTCTAGTGCCAAACATTTAAACAATTCCAATTGGGCAGGAAGCCTTGGGCTGAAACAGTGGGTCATTCCTTCTCATGGAGAGATCCAAAGAGCACCAATGCTGGACATGGTCCTGGGACATTCTGTGGGTTACACATCCCTGGTGCTTGATGGGTCTTTCTTTGCAAGGGTCTTCTAGAAAAATAGCGTCTTCAGGACCTACAAAACCTCAGATCTTTAGATTTCAGGTACGATGATACTTGATGTCAAGGCCTTGTTGAAGGACAAGAGGAGGTTACTTGATTAAACTGTAAGTCAGTAAGTGGTAAAGTCTAGGAGTATGTGTTCTGACTTGCACCTTCATAGTGGACACACTCCAGTGTACTTGATGGGCTCACAATTGGGTTAGTTCTGTTCATCCTCTCAGTTTTATAACCATGGTGGGAGGCAAGAAGATGTGGTGGATACAGCCACAAACTTAGATTCTGAAGATTGTTCCTTCATTAAGCTCTGCTCCTTTGCCAGTTGTACCACTGGTTGACTGCGTAACCTTGAGGCAAGTTACTTCTCCTCTCTAGGCCTCAGTCTTCTGGTTCTTAAAATGAAGAGATTGAACTGGATAATCTTCAAAGTCCCTTTGAATTAAGATAAACCTTATCATTCATCTAAAAATGCTTTGATGGGGACTTCCCTGGTGGCCCAGTGGTTAAGACTTTGCCTTCCAATGCAGGGGGTGCAGGTTCAATCCCTGGTCGGGGAACTAAGATCCCACATGCCTCACAGCCAAAAAACCAAAACATAAAACAGAAGCAATATTGTAACAAATTCAATAAAGACTTTTAAAATGGTCCGCATCCAAAAAATCTTTTTAAAAAAATAAATAAAAATGCTTTGATGACAGGAAGGCTTTTTCTTCCCAACCATCCAAGAGCTGTGGGGATTTTCCTATGAGTCATCCCTTATCAAAAATGACACCCCGTTCCCATCATGCACCTCTCTAGAGAGCCCTGGCAGCAGAAGGAAGGCTCGTCAGAGAGCTCCTTCCTTGAATAGATGGATATGTCTTGCTCAGAATAAGGAAAAGGAAAAGCAAGAAAACAAAGGTAGGAGATGTTAAAGTGAGAAAGACTCTTGTTAATTCAAAACAAAACAAAAAACTGAAGAGCATATCTGAAAAGAAGAAAACCACATCATTTATTTGACAAAATATACCCAAATACTCCTTTTCCCCATGCACATGGACTTTTCTGCATATAACACAGAACATCTAATGGAATCATTGAGGTTTTTTTATGAATTTCATTGTTTGAGGTCTTTGAACACAGTTGTAATTTCTTAGTTAGTAAATAAAGTTTACCTGACCCCAGCTCCTTTTAGAAAATCATGTTTCCTCTCCATACGTTCATGTTATTTCATAGTTCACTTTACCTAAGCGAGAATCGAAGGACATGGTACAAGGTTGGAGTTCTGCTGTTATATGTAGAATCCCTAATAACAGTCAGTAGGTTTTGAAAAACTTTTGGTCCATTGAGAAAATGGACTAAGTAAAAAGCATACGAACAAGGAAAGTTGATCTACCAAGTAGGACAGTGGTTAAGACCCTCAAAGTGCGAGCCTGTTGGTCATTGACAACATTGCTCCTTTAAAAATGAGCCCCTGGCAGTTCCATTCATCCAGGACTATGCTCTATTTCTCTTTCTGACATTTAGGTTATCTTGTTATTGGAAAATTCACATCAGTGATCTGCTTTCCTTGGTCTGTGTAATTTTTTCTTGAATTCATTTCCATTGAAATGGTAATATTTATATCTGCCTTAGTAAAATATAACTAACAAAAACTTGCATGAGAAATCAATTTTTACAGTAGTGTATCAAATTCATCTGGGTTGTCAGCTGAGAGATCTCTGGACAGTTACTCCTGTATCACTTACCTGGTGGACAGTATGACTGGTGATAGATAATATCATGCATGGCTTTTACAGATGCCCAAGCAAAATCCTTTTAGTAATTTAACAGAGCCATCCTTAATTAAGCAAAAAGAAAATCTGTGATATATGAATCATTCAAAATTTAGTTTCATATTCAAAATTCAACTTCAGCAAAAATGGGATAGCTTTTACTCATCCATTTAATGAAGTTTGCATCTTGATCGGGCTTTTATTCTAGCATAATAATAAATTCTTTTAACATTTAGCTTTATTCTTAGAGTTAATATTAGTTGTAGCAGTTCTTATAAATCTATTTATAGACAGGACTAACAATGGAAAAAAATCTCTGAGAGCTCATGTCATCAAAAAAAATTCTAATGAAATGATGTTTTTTTTTAAATATGTCATTAGAGAAGTGAAACAAACACCCTCTTATTAAGCTATTACTTCACCTCATTGTTGAAACATGAACCTGCTGAAAGTTAGAATATATCATTTTCATAAAATATTAGTTGTTGAAGAGCTAGTCTCCAGGCATTTTATGTTATTTTTCCTATTCGTTGAAATCCAAAATATTGCTCATCTAAACTTTCTCTGTTAATCACTATTACAGTAAGTCTGAGACTGCAAGACACCCAGTAATTCATAACCGGCTCAGGATTTGTTCACCTTAAGGTCAGTTATTCAGTCCCTGAGCTGGCAGTCATTAACAAGAAATCGTCATCTGTAAGTGCACAGAGTTCATAAAAAGGAAAGCAAGAGCTTTTACTTCCAGAACCTGGACTGAAAAGCCACCAGGTTTCCAGGCACTGCTTTCCCTTCCTCCTCCTTTGCTGTCCACTGTCCCATTTCGTAGGGAATAAGTTGCTGGTGAGGTTTACTTGAAGGTTCCCCAACCCCAAAAGTAGCCCTGATAAGCACGGTAATGTCCCCAAACACTCTGGGAGTACAAAGAAGGGTCCCTGAAATCAGCCACACAGGAGGGACCACACAGGAGGTGTCTCTTGGGCTGACCAAGGGCCAGGGAGAGTTTCTGAGCAAAGCGGACAGAGGGGAGAATTTCTAGTGGAGGAAGAGATGTGCACAAAATCAGTGAGAAATTAAAAACTCCAGGGTTTTCAAAGAACTCTACTGCATATCCTCATAGGACTGGAGCATAAATTAGGAAGGAGGTTGGCTAAGAACCATGGCCAGACATGTAGCCAGACGCCAGACGATGAAGGGGGCTCTGGGCTCTGCCAAGGAGAGTGGTTGGTATTCTCTAGCCGTGAAGCGGTGGAATATTCAGAGCGAGGGAATGTCCCTGGCAGGTTTGCAGTTTGGTGGAGAATGGATTAGAGGGAGGCAGACAAGACCAGAGATAAACCAAATAGGAGTATGAGGAATATCAGGAAAGATAAGAGGGTATGACTGGGGAGGCATGAGGAGAAGGAGAGAGGGAAGGATTGACACTAAGGTTCATGGCTGGGGTGGCGCGTTGGGTTCTCGGGAGAAGGGAATACAGGAGAAATGGTGAGTAAGTTCATTTACTATGAACATGTCCAAAAGATATTAGATAAATGGTTCTAAAGGACAGAGGGCCAGCCCTTGAGAGAGACTGGGAGACCGTCAGTACGTAAGTGGTAATTAAAGCACTTCTGAGTTTCTTTCCAGCCCTTAAATCCCGTGGTTCAGTGAATAACGTAATCTCTTCAACAAGTGCCCATTTCAGGAAGTCTAAAATTAGCAGTGGCCTGTGTGAAGTGACTTGATGACACAGTGCAGTTACCCTTCTCACGGTTGTGATTAGTAAATCAGTTGTGATCCCAGCCTGATGCTGCCATTGAAAATCCATCAGGGCAGATTTATTGAGTGTCTTTGTGTTGGATCCTGCAAGGGAGATTCATTTTTTTAAGATGTGAAATAATTTCATTGAGTTTTTCCATTGAAGTTGAGGTAAGATGAAGAGGCAAAAAAGGAAGGATAGAGGTGAGAGGGATTGCTCACGAAGGTCAGCAAGTCGGGTTTAGTAGGAAGACAGTGAATGTGGTTTTAGGCTTGGTAAGTTTGAGATGATAATAGAAGATGAAATGATCAAGAATAAGAAGGATCCTGACTGGAGACAAAGTTCTGGGGATTTGTGCCCTGTGGAGTCTGGAGAGTGTGGAAAGGGTGGAGAACAGAGAAGAAGGGAGTGCTGAGGATGAAGCAGATCCCAGAGAGGGCTGAGCCCTGGCAGACACCACCTTCAGGCTGGAAAAGGATGAGAGTGAGCCAGAGGGCTTAAAGGTAGAACGAGAATAATACTCTGCCTGGGGTCATGAAAAGGGAGTTCAAGGAGAAGATGTTGACCAGACATGGAGATCTAGGGTGATGATGATTGACTGGGAAATGGTCATTGAACTTAACGATAGGTTGGCCATTGGTGTTTTTTCTCAAAAGGGTTTTGTGGGGTAAAGAGTTAGAAAGACAGATTGTAGGTCATTAAGGGAGGAGTAAGAGGAGGACGAGTAATAATTATAATAGTAATAATAGTAGGTAACATGTACACTTCCTACCTTACATGCCAGGCAATGTTCTAAGCACTTTATACATGTTATTTTGTAAATTATCATAGTAATTCTAGAAATGTACTAATATTATTAATGTTATTAGTATTTTTACTGTTTCCTTTTTACTGTTGAGGTATATTAGGAGATAAAAGCAGTGCACGTAGATAGTTCTTTTGATATGTTTTGCAATGATAGAAGGAATGGAAAAACACGGTTGGTGACGTCATGGTAAAATGAAAGCTTTTCCAAGAGATTTTAACATGTTTGAAGGCAGTGAGGGAAGGAGCCAGGGAGGAATGATCGAAGATGCAGAAGAAGGATGAGCAGGTGGGACTATAGGAAGAAGAGACTGGTAGGGATGGAGAAGGGGCCCCGGACACAGTTTTGAGTTGAGAAAATTAAGAAAAGTTTGTAGTCACTCATATTTTACAATTCAGAAGTGAGACAGTCTCTGAAGTTACGCTTGATAGTGTTGGACAATTAGGAAGAGAAGTGAGAGAGCTGCTGAATATCATTGCATGCATCTTCTTTATCTTCTTGAAAAATTTTTGACTTGGTGTTTAAAATTTTAGAAAGAGAAAACTCAACTTTATTAGTATGAACTCCACCCAACTAAATTCTGTCGAGTGCAGTTTAACTTGTCATTTTCTTTATCGTTTGTTATTTCTTTATTTGAACATAAACCTGAAATCTTCTTCACATGTATTTGGATGCCGTAATTGCGTTTTCTCTTGGTTGTTTCTCCAAAAACTTGTGTTTGGGGCCTGTGTAGTCCAGAGGCAGAGAGGACAGGGAGCCTGGAGGGTGGAACGTGCAGTGTGGCCATAAACAAGGAGAACGGGAGTGATGGGGGTGGGAGAATGGAGAGGAAAGTGAGTAGCTGTGAGGGTAAGGAAGAACTGTATGGAAAAGTCCATTTGTAACTTCACCATTGAGACATCACTTTTTTTTTTTTTTTTTTTTTTGCGGTACGCGGGCCTCTCACTGTTGTGGCCTCTCCCGTTGCGGAGCACAGGCTCCGGATGCGCAGGCTCAGCGGCCATGGCGCACGGGCCCAGCTGCTCCGTGGCATGTGGGATCTTCCCGGACCTGGGCACGAACCCGTGTCCCCTGCATCGGCAGCGGACTCTCAACCACTGCGCCACCAGGGAAGCCCGAGACATCACTTTTATGAGAACATTTTTTTTAACGGGATAGAAAGCACAGGACTACTATCACCAAGTTTATAGAGAACAAAGTGAATTCACAAGTTGGCCACTGGCTAATCAGTTGGAGCAGCACTGACATTTAGGACCTGAGTGGCTATAACTTGGTGACAGGAAAGTGTTTCTTGTGAATAAAGTCTTTTTTCTAGAATAACTGGGACTGGCTGGCGACACCGCTGAACTTATCAGATCAAATTCTCCCTCTCCCCCTCTCCCCCTAATCCCACCCCCCATTCCCAGCCCCCTTCATGGGAATGCTGTTTAGACTTGACCAAGCTTATGTCTAGGGTTGAATAAACTTTTGCCCAGGCAGGCCAATGCTTTCAGCTCCCAATTCGCCAGATAGAACTGTTAGCATTTACAGCAATCACAAAAGGTGACAATACTTTCACATATTTCCGCTGTAGGGATCTCCTCTCCTTGGAAATAAAGAGTTGAAAACATTTAGAAAACACTGACTGTGGCAACTGCAGCAGTCATTTCAGTTGGAAAACATTTCCTGAGGAAGAGTAAATGTTTTCTTTCTCATAGAACCCAATATTTGGTCTAATGAGATATGTTCATCAAAACATTTTATGTATATGTAAAATGTTTTAGAAGTTCACTCTGTATAAACATGATCATCTCACACTAAGCGGGGTGTGCTGAGCACCTCTGTCCATTAATAGCTGGTGTTTGTCTGTCTGTGTTTTGTGTCTCATGGTCAATGTCTTTTTTGCAGATACTGATGAATGTGTAAACAACACTGTTTGTGACAGTCACGGGTTTTGTGACAATACAGCTGGCTCCTTCCGCTGCCTCTGTTATCAGGGCTTTCAGGCCCCACAGGATGGGCAAGGGTGTGTGGGTGAGTTTTTAGATTTTTTTCTCCCGACATGTTTCATATCTCTCTATCGAAAAGAAATCAAAGTCATCAACCACAGGAGAGATGGAAGCAAGATAATTGGGCAGAATTGCATCATAATTTGACCTTGTCGTACGGTTTGGAGATGTGCAGAAAGATCCTGTGGCTTCTGAAATGGTTAGGGACATTCAGAAATAGAGAAGCATAACTTTGGGTTTAAATGTATATTAAAAAGAGCATCTGTTTAAACTCTTAGCTGGGTATGCGGAACGCTTCAGTCCCTCCTGCACAGGAAATAGAGTCTGGTGTGTGGTGGAGCTTGTCTGTCTTCAAAATGCACCTCCCTTAGGCAAGTGCATTTAAGGAAAAGTGTTGGCAAGAGTTTCTGTTTCCAGGAATGACACCCGTAAAATGATGCTTTGGGTGGTGCAAGCATATTTCTTCAATCTGTTCTGGGATTGTCGGAGCTGGAAGGAATCTTGAATATCGTCAGAGGTCCTAGAATATGGTCCAGCACATGCTCACATAAAAGAAGATACTTTATAGTTCATGTTCTGATCAGCCATGATTTCTTTAAGTGAAATTCATTATGAAACGTTTGCAATTAGAGCAGTTAAATGGGAAGGAGGGTATTCTTTTCATAACTTCACCGATAACAAGGCTTTTTCTTTATTCTTAATTAAGGAGGAAACCTCTGGTCGTTACATGGCAGATGACACTTGACGAGGAGTCAGTTAACTTTTTAGTTTGGAAATTTGCAATTAAAGCACCAATTCATTTCCCATCCAGATTAAACTGGAAACACAAAATCTAGAAATTGAACAATAATAGCACTTGAATAGTAACCACCTTTAAGCTAACACTGTCGTTAACACTTGTTCCAATTCCTGCTGTAGTCTCCTTTGCACTAAAAAACAAGTGGTAAAAACCATCTGCTATTCACTAAATATTTTGACTTAATAGGTTATGTGGTCTGGCCCCCCACTTAACCTTCTCAGCCTCACCACCTGCTTCCTCCCCATTTACGTTCCTGCAGCATAAAACTGCTTATGGTTGTTCACGTAACTGGGAAGTTATTAGGCTGTTGTTTGCTCCTTCTGCTGGGAATATCCTCCTGGCCTCCCCTTCCCTGAGCCTAGATCCATCCCATGCGTTCCTAAAGCTGGAAGTTAGATGTCATCTCCTCCCAGATACCATCCCTGCTCCACTTTTCACTCCAGCTGAGCTGTGATCCCTTCTCCTGCTTCTGGAAAACCTTGAACAAATTCTGTTATAGTACTTACAACCTTTTTTGCAAGAATTTAATCATGTATGTACTGCCTGCAGCTGCCTTTTCCAAGGCAATAAGCTCCGTGTGATTGAGAATTTTGTGTCTCTCTCTCTCTCCTTGCTGGGCCTAATGTTGGGCCTGTTGTAGGTGCTCAGTAAATGTTAACTGTTACCTAATGGGGTATCAGATGTCAAACCACTGACTCCACATAGCTCCTGGGCCCCTGGTTAATGTTCATTTCTAACCAGTCAGAGGAGCACACCGAACCCATGTTGATGCTTCATTTTGACCCATAAAATACCACCCTTATAGAAGGAATATTTGTTATGTTAATGAACCCAACAAATATCGTTATATTTGTCTGTTTCTTCTCTCTTTGAAAAGTATTAACTGAACACCTCTTATATGTACCTCACCACTCTGGGTGTTCTATAGAGTTTAAGAGATGAATCAGCCCTCTGGGGTTGTAGCCTTTGGCCACACTTTTCCCTCTGCTTTGGACCCTGGCTGCCCAGCCTTCTTATCTACGCATCCTTCAGGTAGAGCTTGGCTCCTATATCACTTCCCTAACCCACCCCTGCACTTAAGGTCCACTGTTGCATGCTGTCATCGTGCTCTGTACTTTTCATTCCCAGCACTTCTTCTGGCCTGTATGAGTATCTGATTAATTTCCCTGACTGGACAGTAAGCTCCCTGCAGGCAGGAGTTGGGCCTGCCTGACTCATCATCGTTGTCTCCCCAGTCTGACCCATAGAAATAAACTAGAAAATATTTTTTGATTGAATGTACAGTCTGGTAGGAGAGATTTCAATGGCCTTGGAAATATTACAAGTTAGAAAGTAGAAAATTCCATTTGACAGTTACCTAAAATTGATAAATGCAAACTGGCAAATTTCTAAAGTCAATTTTTCTGGTCTAAGTTATGACTGTCCAGGTTGATTAAATATACCAACTGTCTGCTTTACTTTGTCATAATATCTTTTCATAAGCAAAACTCAGCTCATTGGATTTATATCTGTTTATATACAAAGTGAAATGGAAAACCGAGGTCATTATCCAAATAAGTCAAGAGACATAAACTTTTTGTCCAATTAACTGGGAATAGCAGGTGAAAATAGTATTTTTTTTCCTGAATGATTTGGATAATTGCTCAAATTTTTAACTTTGTATAAACCATCTCAGAGTGTGCTCATGAAAACTGATGTTTGTAGATGTTTAATCACATTTAATGCATAAAATACATGAGCATTTCAGATGCCAAGTCAGGTACTTTGTTTAACTGGACACTCATTAATAAAATTTCTTCAGAGGAGAATGGGTAAAAAGTAGTATTGGGCAAGGGCAAACATAAAATTAGCCTTTCTTTATGGCTATGTACTTAAATAAAATGGACTTATCTGTGAGTTTTTAGTGTTTTAATTAAGTATATTTAAGTACAAAAGAAAAATATCTGGCAAAATAGAAATGACACTGTGGAACACCAAACAGAATTTTTAAAGGCATCGTGAAATCACTGAGGAGTTACTGGACCAGTTTGTTTCCCATGAATGATTAATGTAGCCCAGTAACTACTTACAGGGGTTGTTCCTTCAGTTCTCAAAGGGATACACAACCTGAATTCTGGTTGTTAAGTTGTGGACATTTTGGCTGCTAGGAAACTATAGTTTCAGACATTTAAGTAGATTTAAAACAATTTCTAAAAATGCACTTAAAGAATTCTGCAGTTTCTGACGTGCCACTGCTGCTAATTTTCCTTGGATTAAGAACTGAGAGAGAAGTGTCATATTATTTAAGACCTCATTATGTCAAAAAGTCAGGGAAGAGAAAATTAAACAAAGTGTACATACGATGCTTGCAGTACAATTCCGAGTTGTTCCTTAAAGCCAGGATCGGAGTTTGGAAACTTTGCTTTGTGTTTTCATGGTCCTTTCACACAAACCAAAGCTTTCAGCCCTGCCTCTGGGAGCCCCTTCCCCCAAATAGCTGAAGGGTTTGATTGCGCCCAGGGGGTCACCTTGTTTCCAGCAGACACCACTAGTCTTGGCACAGCTGGTAAAACAAAGAGCTGTCAGGAGTGAGGAACGCGTCTGACTTGATCTGTGCTCCCTTTTCCAGATGTGAACGAATGTGAGCTGCTCAGTGGCGTGTGTGGTGAAGCCTTCTGTGAAAATGTAGAAGGGTCCTTCCTGTGTGTGTGCGTTGATGAAAACCAGGAGTACAGCCCGATGACTGGGCAGTGCCGCTCCCGGGCCTCGGCAGGTAAGTGACACTGTGTCGGGACGGAGGGCTTCTCTCAGGGACCTATACCTACACAGGTTTGGGCCAAACACTCTGGGAGTGAGGAAGAAATAACCAAATATTTTGGCGCCGTGCTGTTTCTGGAAGCTTCCATGCTCTTTCCGAGCCTGCCTTATCAGTGGAATTAGGATGTGGGTGATGACTGTTGGAGCTACATGGCCTCTAATGTGCTTTCCAACCCGGAGACGCCATGGGTAGGGTGAAGGATCCAAAATGATGAGCACATTGGCTGGGAATTGCCTAAAACTCAGAACCGTCAGCCCAGGGTTTAATATGGCAACATCTCATTAAGTTGCATAATTCTTCTTTCTTGGCCCTTGGAGAAACGTATTTTGACACTTCTCTAAATTGAAAGCAACTTAAAGGCCCCTCAGGATCTACAAAGACTTCCTTCCACTTGGAATTCTTAGGTGTTTTTTGCTTTTTTTCCCCCAGAATTTGGCCTAGAGAGTGGCTATGATTGTGTTTGTTTAAAATTTGATTGAGGCTGTGTCATCATGGCACATATTGAAATGGAGAGCTGATGCTTTTCCAGATACATCATCAACTTCCAGATCACCGTTTTAGTTTATGCCATGTGGCTAAAGCATGGTTGTATTTTGAGGGAAGCAGGAGACTAAATGGTCCTTTGAGACCCAAATAAAATGAAACATAGACTGTGTTACTATCTTGCTCAATCCCGGTTGATTTTATCTATGCTTCTAAGAAATCTATGCTTCTAAGAAAGCTTTCGCTCTTCCTCAATAGGGTACACTTGTTCTGTGTGAGAGAATTATCTTTGCAAGCAGTAGGGAATAAAATATAACAATATTTTCATCCACACACATTTTCTTCTCAATGATTAAATATAGAAAGGTGATGGTGCAGAATTAAATGTACAGACAGTAATTCAAAAACACTGTGACGGGAAAGAGAGTGTTTCTGGAGGGAAGGGTTGCTCTTCCTTCAGTGACCACCCCTGCAATGCATGAGCCATAAAGAAAGGACTTTTCATTTTAGCTCTACTTGTAATGGAAAAAAACAAACCAAAAATCAAACACCTGGCTGGTCAGTGACAGGACTGGTGAAGTAACTGCCTTTCTCTTGTTTGTCTTTGGGTCTATAGAGTAGCACCTTCCCCGTAGTAGTATTTTGACTGGAATAATTCACATATAATATTGTATAGTCATTAAGTCATCTATATGAAGGTTAGGTAGTCATGATAGATGCATGTTGTACAATGTCAAGTGAAAAAAAAGATACTCCAGTGATCACAGTCTGTGGAGGGAGGGAAGGAAAGACGATGTAAAGGGATAATTATTAGAATTAATAGAAATTTTAGTTTTTTCCTTTATTTTCCAAACTTTTTGTAATACTTTAAACTGGAATGACCAGGGTTCTGGTCTGCTATTTTCCGGCTATGTAAGCTTGGGCATATCATTCAACATCTATGAGTTTCAAACAAAGGTTATATTTACCTCACAGAGTTTTATCCTTTTTTAAAAATTATATACATAAAAGCCATTTGTTAATAACTAAGTACTATATGAAGTATTAAAATGAATTATTAAAATCCAAACACGTAAGGGTTATCTATTTCTCTTCCTTTTGTGATCTCTTCTGAGATGGTGGGTTTTTTAAACTATAAATACAGTTTTGCTGGAATGTTTTAGTAATGTCAAGAAGTGGTTCAGTTCACACAGCTTCAATTAAGGTACATGTCTGGGATCCTAAAGTTTGCTCGTGTCTTTTGTAGAGATTAATAATGCTTTAGGGGCTTCCCTGGTGGTGCAGTGGTTGGGGGTCCTCCTGCCGATGCAGGGGACGCGGGTTCGTGCCCCGGTCCGGGAAGATCCCACATGCCGCAGAGCGGCTGGGCCCGTGAGCCATGGCCGCTGAGCCTGCGCGTCCGGAGCCTGTGCTGCACGGCGGGAGAGGCCACAGCGGTGAGAGGCCCGCGTACCGCAAAAAAAAAATAAAAATAAGAAAAATAACGCTTTAATAGGATCATGAGACGATCTGAACCATTTTTGATGAACTGGATTAGCTCACTGTAAACTACTTCTTAAAACTTTACAGTGACTCTTTTTGTAAGCCTTGTTCCTCATCTCCTATTTTTTAAGTTCTTCTGTAACCAAGTCCTTAACACCTGCTTTGCCTTTTTGCTCTCTTTATCTCCTTGTTCTCTCATTGACTCTTTCTGGAAAGTTCTTCCAGTCAGAGTTCACTAAGTACTCTCCTACTTTTGCAAAGAACAGCATTTTGAATACTCAGCTTCATAAAGCTTGTCTGCCAGTGAATACGTAGTTAGTTTCTCTTTCCGCTTAACATTATATCTGATCCTTTAATAGCTTCTTGCTTATTTTCCCCATAGTTCTCTGGCTTCTGCCAAATATTGTACACACTCAGTCGTTTTATTGGTCCATGTCAGTAGAATCTGCCTTAGTAACTGGATAAGCTTATTAACTTGTATAGTTCCTGGCAATTCTGACTTCTACCATACCTCAATTTGTAGTGTTCTTGGCAAATGCGAACTGATTGTATGGAGTCTTCAGATTGTCTATGATAACATCTTCATTTTAGCAATTCTCTATCCTGAGAGATAGATTGGCTATAAACCGCAGCAAGAGTTTCCCTCCCTGACACTTCATCAGACTTCATCATAGCTCACTTGTTTGGAAAAGGTGATTAAAACTGGAAATCATAAAGACAGATAACACATCTTTTAAATATTTAAGTTTTAACTTAAAGCACGTAATGTACATTTATTCCCCAGTCTCCGAAGAAGAGCCAAGGTCTGTCTTCGGGTAGAAATCCGTTTGCATTCTGTATGGGCTTGTCTTGCATAAACCATATCTATTATGCATTATCTACACTGCCCACTTTAAAGGGAGTAAGAATTTAAAGGCCTTTGCTGAGTAAATAAGTGCAAAGTCACTTTAGGTTTTCACTTTTTTTTTTCGATTTTCTGCAGTTGTATTATCCATTCCTAGTTTGATAACCTTTTCTTTTCTTTCTTACTTTTTTTAACCTTAGTCTTTCTAAAGGCTTAACTTGTTCTAGAAACAACTCTTCTACTCATTCATATTTTATTGGTTTATATACTATTTAATTATGTAATTACAATAATCAATATATTGGCACAGAGTGTTTGAGAATGACCATAGCTGAGTCTCCCCGTTGGCGTACCGCTCAACACGTCAGTACAGAAGTATGCTGACCCACCTGAGAACAGCCAGTGGCTGTGAACCTTCCACCTGCTTGTGGGCATCAGCCAGGATGTTTTTCAGAGGACAGGAGAACATTAGTTCATCTAACAAGGTGGTTAAGTGGAGGCTAGTTAAAAGTTTGTATCATACTCCAGTCAAAGAATCTGCTGTTACACAGAACGAAACATTTTGTACCAAATTGAAGTTAGAGTTTTTATCAAGATAGGATTCAAATTAATTTCATTATATACATGATAGACTAACAGCTTAGATCTCGTCCCTCCTGGAAGGTAATTAGGAAAAGAAAGATAAATTTGCTCTCTAGGCTGTAGTATCTCCTCGGCTTTAAAATTTCCCCGGGACAACAGACATTCCAACAAGAAGCAGTAGCGTCATCATCTGAAGTGGTATCTTACTGAGGACGGAACTGGGGCTGGACGTCAACAAGGCACGTTTCAGATCGGTACGCAGAAGAACTTTGCAATAGCTAGAGATAGTCAGCACATACCTGTCTCACGAAATCGTGGGTGTTTCCTTAGAGGTGTCCAAGAACAGGTGAGATACTCACTGGCTGGCGGAAGGGCTCCTACTTCCAGCATGACATTGTCCCAGGTGACCTTGAAGGTACTTTTGAACTTTAATGTCCTAGGATTTTTATTTCTAAAATACTTGTTGGCTCCCACCTAATTTTTTAGGTCTGGTCTAATGTTTTCATTGCCTGGGCCTTTGGCCACTAATTTACATTGCTATACGTTGCATAAAAGCACCTGAAACAGGTGTCCATGTCAGACCACTCATCACCTGTAAGAGGGTATGGCTATGAAACATAGCCTGATGCTTTTATTTCCTCAGTGCCTGTGATAATTACTCAATAAAAATTTTATGTCCTTGGGCACTCTAAGGGTAGCAGTAAATATTTAGTGTTGGCAACTGCAGCCTTCAAGCCTTACACACAAAATGCTGTTCTCTGTCTTGATTGGTGCACAGAGGGGAGACTCTGTGGTGGTGGCAACTGAATTTTATTTTTAAAACAGAAGGTATAATGAAAGGAACACAAAGATATATATTATAATTAATGCAGGTGTGCCTTGCTTTAAGAAAACAAAGTAAACAAGATCAGAAATTATAAAACATGTAAATCAGGCTGATTATTTGCATTGTGTAATAATTGTTCTTCACTTTAAGACAAGCAAATAAACAAGATCAGAAATTAAAGATCTATAAATAAACAAGATCAGAAATTAAAATCTATAAGCAAGATCAGAAATTAAAGATTATTTGTATTATACAATAATGGCTCTTCACACAATTCATGATAGGGTTTCCTTAAATATCAATTTTCTCTAATATATTTGAGAGCTTATTCTTGCATCGCAAGCTAAGTCCTAGACTTCTACATCTAGAAAACACCCTAGTGTTTTTCCAGCCCAGCAACTTTATTTCCAGGTGAGGAAGCTGAGGCCCAGAGAGAAGTTCTAAATGTTATACGTAGGGCCATATTGCTAACGACTGGCAGAATTGGCCCAGGAACCCGACTCCAAGGTCTTTCCCCTTAATTCTACTTCTCAAGGCTGAGGATCCCATGACAGCACATTCTTCTGAAAATTGGCTTCCTTTTCACTTTATTTCTTTGTTTTGTTCTCGTTATTGAAACAATGCATATTCTTAGAAAATTGGCAAATACAAAAATATATCAAAAAAGAAAATCCCCTGCTGTGTTACCATCCAGGGATAATCTCTGTGACCATGCTGACCTCCAGATTCTTTGAAGGGGCATCCCTACCTCCACTGAACTGTCTCCCAGTTGATCCTCAACGCACTGAGATCGAGCCCTCAGACCCTTCATCCGGGTGAAACTCTTTCCTCTTGTGACAGTAGTTTCTCATCTTCCCTCCCCCTTTCCCTTTTCTTGATTTCAGGACATTACTCTTCCCTGTATCCTCCTACCTCTTGCTCTGGTCTTTTTCTGTCTCATTCTTGACTCTTTCTTTCACCATTCCTTAAATAATAACGTCCCAGAGAGTTGCATGGTTAGCCCTCTTTTTACTCTGGGATATTTTATCCTCTTCTCCAAGTCAACTTACCTGGAGTATTACTTACTTGGTGTGGATGACCAAGTGAATATCTATGCCTCTCCACCTCTCTCTTGAGTGCCACACTCCTATTTCCAGCTGCCTGTTACTGGACCTTCCTCCCAGGGTGTCTTGGAAGCATCTCTGCCTAAAATTATCCAAAAGCAAATTAATTACCATTCCCTCTCCAACCGGTTACTCTCCCTGTGTACACTCATTAATTGCCAAACAGCCATACTATAGATCCTGAAGTCATACTTTACTTTTTCTCTCCATCCATCCAAGCCGTCATAACATTCTGCTATCTCTACCTCAACAGTATCCTTCAAATCTCTCTGCTCCTCTGCTACCACTGCCCTGGGCCAGTCCTTCAGCCTATCTTCCCTGGACTGTGGCACTTGCCTTCTGACTTCTCTCCCTGCCTCTCCCATCAGTTCCTGTTCCACATTGCTGCCAATTCACATTTTTGAAACATACATCTGGTTTTAAACCCCTTTCAGCTGCTCATTCCTGCCTCCAGCATGAAGTCCAAATCCATCAGCAGGGTAACAGGACCCTTTATCCTCAGTCATTCATTCCTCTTTGTATTGTCTGTCACCCAGCTCACTGCTAGGCATCGTGCCTGACCTACAGCAGACACTGTAGCCTATTGAGTAATAGGCTTCTCCGCATTCGAGAATGTGTTCCTTCTGTATCCCATCATCTCATTCCCAGCTCGTTCTGCAGAGTAAGAATTATTCATTTTATCAAAGGTATCATGGGGGGCTTCCCTGGTGGCGCAGTGGTTGAGAGTCCGCCTGCCGATGCAGGGGATGTGGGTTCGTGCCCCGGTCCGGGAAGATCCCACATGCCGCGGAGCGGCTGGGCCCGTGAGCCATGGCCGCTGAGCCTGCGCGTCCGGAGCCTGTGCTCCGCAACGGGAGAGGCCACAACAGTGAGAGGCCCGCGTACCACACACACACAAAAAAAAGGTATCATGGACCACACTTAATTGATCTATTCACACTTCTAGGTAGAGGGGACAGTACCCCTATGTGCTTTGGTTAAATTACAAGTAGAGGAAAAAAATTTAAAAAGAGCAGGTCCCTGCTATCAGAGGAAACTGTGCAAATCATCCTCGTGGTTCTGACAATTGAACCTAAACAGTGTGCTTGTTCTCTGTTCCTGGAGAGGTCCACTACAGGTTTTGTGTATGTACATATTTTTTAAAGGCATGAGACCACATATAATATCACTCAACCATTATATTTGGCACAGTGCGGTGTTTTTTTTTTAATGTGTTTAGGTAACCTGTAAAATAAATTAACTTTGGAAGAATTTTTTAAAAATAATTTCTGATTGGAAAAAAAAGACCTTTGGTAGGAAAAAAATTAAAGACAGTGAAACCACAGTATTTAGAATGCAGACATTGTAAAATGCCATAAAACTCCTGAGGTCTTACTCCTCAGCTAAGGCTGAGGAAGATATGCTCATTTGTTATTTAAAAAAAAAAAAAGTCAGGTTTCTTCCCACCTTCAAAAACAAGAGTGAGAAGAGTTTACTACCAAATGGTGCTTTTATTTTCATGAAGTTTTATGCTTGCTGTGTATAGTATCTAAAATGAGTTTTTAATAAAGAGGTGTTGATATTTGAATGAACTGACCTATCAGTTAAGTAAACCATGTACATAAACCATTTTATCCTCTTAATACAAGAGACACCACACTGTTGCTTTAGAAATGCATTTTGTATCCTAGAATTCACTACCAATAAGGCCTGGAGAGGAATGGTTTGTACAGTTCCTTTTAAACGTTTCCAGACATTTTACATGTCGCTGCAGATGTGGCTTTATTCTTGAGGTCGTCCTCACAGGGCCTCGCCATGCACGTGTGCGGGTGTTGTGACAGCTCTCATGCTGCTGTGACGTCATCTCCTTTCCGACTGTGCTGCCTGTTGCACCTCGTCCCAGTGTGCGTCTCCCGGTTTTCTTTCTCTGGGCTGCTTTATTCTGCCTTCGGGAGTCTCTTCTTCCACCGAGATCTGCCCGCTTTTCTTCTGACTTCTCCAGTTTCTAATAATATTTCCATCATTGAGACTTTCACTTCTCACCGTCTCCCCAGCCTGTTCCTATCCCAGGCTCCCTCCTCCCAGTGTCTTCTAACTTCTTCACCAGAAAAAGCAAAACCAAAAATATCCTCCATTCCACCTGGCAAGGCTGAGGCGACTCTCTTCCAATAGAGACTGGCATTGTCCTCTGTCTCAGCACCTAAGTCACAAACACACCTATCACTTGTTCACATGTTAATGCATCCCTGCCCTGTTCTCTTGTTCTCAAAATCAGTTCTGTGACTCCTTCCACAGACCACTTCTCCCCTTGCCCGCTCTACCCACACAGACCTAAGGAGAGTTGTACTTTTTATTCCTCCTCACCTCTGTCACACCTTACTTTCTAGCCAATTTTTTTTAAGTTTATTTTTCAAGAACTTGACTCAAAATATCAGCTCCTCCAGGCAGCCTTCCGGGATTGCCTTGCCCCCTGACCCTTTACAGTGTGGCTTACACACCCAGCTTGCTTTCCTTGCACTGTCATTACCTGACCACCTGATTGACCTCTTTAAGGATAGGCACTGCTTTGAAAGTATTTTTGCTCTTGTACTTCACTTTCTAAACTTTATTTTGACTTCTTCCACGTCTTTTACTATCTGAAGTTACCACCTTTCTACAATCTTCCTTTTTATTTGCATCCCTTCATGTTCAGTCCATTCCTATTGTCAGTGCTTATTTTCTGAAACTCACCAATGGCTTCCTTTTAAATTCCACTTAAAACACATACACACTTCTCATCTTCCAAGTCTTTGAATGAGAAAACTAGGGGAAAAAAATGAATTTCCAAGTTCTCTTTTACTCCCTTTGGATTATTACACTGGAATGCTTTTTCTCATAAAATTATGAGTTGGTATAAAACATTAGTGCTGTGCTTGCTTCGGCAGCACATATACTAAAACATTAGTGCCTGTGGTGATTTTTAAAATAAAGAGAATAAAGCTTACTGAGTAATCCTATTCAAAGTCATTTGCTGAACATTATTACAGACACAGACTTTTATAAATTGATACCTTTTTCAGGACTAGGGCAGGTGTTTCATTTGGGGGCATTGTTTACTCACACGTTATTTGTGATGTGACTCTTGGGTCACTGTCGTCATCCTGTCTCAGAAGGATATGGAGGGGATTGGCATCTGAAGGCCTTCAGAAAATATTGCAAATGGAAAGTGAAAGCAAAGGCAAGGGCCATTTAGAATGTTTGTGTCCACTCTAACCAAAGAAATGTTCCAGATCTCCCCACTCCAACAGCAAACCTAAGATTAGACATATTTAGGGAAAGACTAAAGCAGGAAATAATCCTGTAAGTGCACACCCACATCCTCTTCTTTCTGACGAAGCAAGAGAGAAGAGCTTCTAGAAAGGGCAGTTCACCAGTGCTACCTACTGCTCAAACCCTGTCTTTAAATATTCAGAGCAAGGGAAGAGGGTCACGCTGCATGCTGCTTTGTCACTGAACTCTACATCAGCAGGATTATCTGCTGCCCCCTGGGCAAAGGCAAAGCAAAACAAACTCATGCTCGCTGAAATGTTAAGAAGCTGAGCCCCATAGAAGAGGTTTAGGGAAAGCATTAGGCACTGGACATTGGACCCAACCTAAATGTTCTCCTCCAAAAAGTGAGGATGCTCTATAACCTGTGCCGTCTAGCTCATGGAGTTACTTTGTGTATCACATGAAAAGGCATCTGTGAAAGTTTCTTCAAAAAAGGCACACACATGAGAGGTCCAAAAACTCATTTCTTATCACCAGCCATACATACCCCTGGTATTAAAATATACACATTGCTTTTTATAAACAGATGTTAAGCTAACCTCTTAATACATATTGAAAAATCAAATCTGAAAATACTGGAGGTGAAGTAATATATTCCCTAGAAGTCTATGGCATGAGATATGAAGTATGGCTAACCTTATTCATAAAATCTTTCCGAAAAATAGAATTCATTCTTTTCTGAGCTTGGCACCTTCTATAACTTTTGACTTGATCTTTTAAAGTTATTTTGTGATAGAAAAATTCCTCCCCTAACGACAGTGACAAGCTCATAGAGATTTTTTAAAGAAATCACATTACATGTCTTTACTGATCGCAGTGTTCCCCCTGTGGAAAAATGCTCTAGGCGGTTAATTATTTAAAGGTTAAGAAGATAAGGAAATTGTAGCTTTTCACAGAATGACCTTTGTGGACCAGTTTTTTTAAAAGGAATTTGCATCTCTTTCCAAACACGGATGAGGGCCTGACTAACCCTCAATTTCAGCTGTGTAAACATTGAAGCTTCAAACTGCTTGGAAAGAAAATAAGAGCAAAACTTGTAATAACCAATGTAAAACCTGAATAATACAGTGATATTGATTATTTCCCTATGCAGTCACCTTTGAGTTTCCTTCCAAAGAAAAAAGAAAAAACTATTTTATTTCTGTGAGTATAAAAAAACATGGTAGAAATAGTGTTTAAATGTATATGAAGTTTTTGACTCAGAAGCCTGTGGTCTCTAATTACCTATGAATATAGCAGCCTTCATTGAAGTGTTACTGTACAACGTTTCCATATTGTAATAAAAACTGTGACATATCTACAACTTTGTACAAAGAGAAAAACAATTATTGAGCACTCTTTTAACATAGGCTGTAAACGTGATTGGCAAAACTCTAGTTGTGTTGCTGACTTGATTTATATTTCTAAGTGCATTCGTTAATAACTGTGTTTTAGGCAAACTGAATAAAATGAGTGGAATTGTCCATAGTAATAGTCTGTCAGTTTATTCACACATATTGGGAGAAAGTTTATAAAAATTTTTACAGGGTTCATGATTGAGTTCATATTAATTTAAAATACCTACCCTTAATTTTCCTCAATAATACCCTGTGTAAGAGCTTGGAGCCCCGCCTGAAGGGAATGAACTGGTGATGGTGATCCATTCCATGAAAGCAGGCAAAGCACATGTCTGTCCCCTGCACACTTGAAAAGCTAGTTGAGACGAGGGATGTGGCAGGTTTTATCCAATTTCACACACAAGGAAATGATTTAAAACCACTTCATAAACTGCATAGGAATCCGCATTTCAGTTTTTTCCTGGACACTTATTCTGGGTTCGAATTTGTCATCAGCTATTAAGACTAAGTTAGAGTCCAAGCTGAACTGTCAAAGGTAGAATAATCTGAGAATTAGCCAGAATCAAGCGTGAGAGGGATCCTTTACATTCTCATTGATATTCTGCATTCTGGGAGTAATATATACGTCGAAGTTTTGTTTGCTTGCTTTTACTGCCATAAGGGAAAACAAAGGGCAGTAGCTCTTCGATAGAATTTTACGAACTTACATTTTTAAGAATACCTTTGTTATATGACATATTAATCAGGTTTCCGCAGTCAGTTTGACCCTGCCAAAGTAAATATATAGGAAACTATTATGAAAATAAATCATTAAACTTTCCTCATAGTATAATGATGTGCCAACTTTTTTTTAAAAGGTAGGTATTGAGATTAGAGTCTTATCCTTACTGGCAAGTGTTATCCCCTTGTCCCTATAGTTTCTTTGGGTTAAGAATCTGTAGATAGCAGTTCTAATGAAAATATTTCATTAGTATTAATCTAAGTAATTGTGACGGCAGTAGTCAGTTTATCTGACATAGCATAAAATTAAAATAAGAAATTCTAACTGGATCATGGGCAGTAATTTGAACTCTATAGCATTTAGTAGGGAAGAGGTTTTTTTTATCATTTTTTAAAAGCACAAACTTGTTTGTAGACTTCAAATCTGATGGAATTAAATCATTTTTAGTATTAATTGAAAGTAGGTGGAGTTGTTCTTATCATTTGTATTCTATCATATCACCTTGACTTTTATCACAGAGGGTTAAACAGACTCTGTTGAAATATATCAATGTATTCTTTAGGACACACTTGAGCTGGGACTAGAACCCAGCCTTGAAATTCTACCCCGAGGATTAGCTGGCTCTTATTGTTTCATTCAGAATCATATATTTGCAGCACTATAAGTAGATTTCTAGTAATGAAAGAGTTCTTTTTAATAGACTCAGGTTACTGCAGTGTTTTTCTATTTGTCTTCTTCTGCTTTGTACTGTTTAGAAAATTTGGGGGGGGGGCATGGTTATCTCAATAACCATCTAAGGGTTAAATATTATGTGTGGCCCCATATCTCTGGTCCAGTGTTGGGGAATATTTTCACTGATTTACGTAGGTGTTCTAGCTCAGTAAAGAATGACCCTGTGTTTGGCGAGAAAGCAGATATGGAAACTGTACTCACAGCCAAATTTACAAGAATAAAGTAATTGGTTAAGGTAAAAGGAAATGATTTTGACAGACTTACACTCTTGGGGTGGGTTAGAAATCCACCAAAATTCAAGATTCACGTGCATTTTTATCTTGAAGTGGAAGAATCCAACATAAAGTGTAAAGCAGCTTTCTGTAAATGAAGTGCCATTGGCACGTCCAATCTTTTTTACCACTGTGTTTTCAATTCCGTTGTGATACAGGTGGATCTGATGTATCCTGTCAACACTCTTTTTTACTTTCTCTGCTCTTTTTAGACTTAGAAGTAGATCAACCCAAAGAAGAAAAGAAAGAGTGCTACTATAATCTAAACGATGCCAGTCTTTGTGACAACGTGCTGGCCCCCAATGTCACCAAACAAGAATGCTGCTGTACCTCTGGTGCTGGGTGGGGAGATAACTGTGAGATTTTCCCCTGCCCGGTCTTGGGAACTGGTAAGAATTAGCTAAGTGCTGTGTTCATACTGGTATTTGTTGTGTGGTGTTCATGGGCCTTGGAATGTTCTCATTTGCGTTATTGAAGCCTTGAAATGGTAACATCTACTGGTACCTGCCATAGTCAAATTGAAGTGAGATTACCTTAGAGTGGGTTTCATTCAGGGCTGGACCCATACCCTTATCCCACTTCAGTATGAATTCTTAAACTTCTGTTTCTCACAGAATATGCTGTTATAGTGATATTCCATATAATATTTTGGCAGAAAGATAATTCAGTTTTATTCCATTTTTAAGGTAAAACTAATCATTTTTGCTAACAATGACACAGCATTATTCCTAACTGGAGCTTGCATATTTAAGCTAGGATTTTGGATTCTTATTGAAATTTGAAAATACTAGAGACCACAGTAATGGAGAACTAAGTCATAACACACTATAGTACCCATAGCTAAAACATGTGTAAATAATATATGGGTGAACTAGCAAGGATTTTTGTAAATTATACTTCTGAAGTCATTAGGTTTATTTGCACCTAGTCTGTAATTTTTGAGATTGTACTGAATTTATTTGTCTGAATTAGATGGCAAGATTTGCCTTAAAGTCTCTGAGTCTGAAAAAGCAAAACTGAATTTAAAACATACTCATGGAAGATATTGGTTGTGGTTTTTTTTCAACTTTTTTTCCCCCTTATCTCTCCTGAAATCAGCTGAATTCACTGAAATGTGTCCTAGAGGGAAAGGTTTTGTCCCCACTGGAGAATCCTCTTACGACATTGATGGCGAGAACTATAAAGGTCAGAATCAAGCAGAAACTAATTTGCAATGTGTGTGCATATTTGACATTCAAGTAAACGCATGGCTTGGGTTAGACAGAAGAAGAATTCTTTTCAGCCATGGGAACTAATTACAAAGCCTTGAATCCTACCATCGGAAGAAGTCTCCAGTGGACTCTAGGGAGAACCGTGCCTTGGGCGCTAGAACATTTAAGGCTGTATGACAGTGGGACTTCACTTAAGATTCTGAGTTTCCACTTCTGAGATAGGAATAATGTTTCAAAGGTTGTCATGAGGATTAAATGAGATAACATATGTAAAAGTACCTAACACAAAATTCTGTACTTAATAAATTCATTCTTTTATTGTAGAATTATATTAGAAATCATGTTAGAACCAATATAAATTTGACCATCATGTTGGCCTTTAATGGTCATCAACAAAGCAAAGATTCTTGCCTTTTTAGAAAGCATCCTACTTTGCTAGGACCATTTACTAATGGCCACAGATGAATAATAAGGAATGGAAAGGAAGAAAGCAAAAGTAGATGTGTGTTTTATATATTTAATACTATTAGCCTGTAATTCTAAAATAAATGTGCAGCTTTTTAATTTTGGTGAAATTTAAACTACAGATATGAGTACTTCCTCATTAACCACTAACTTTTAACATTTCAGTGATAGAGATATTATGACCTTTTCTATACAAAGTGATTTTTTTTTCTTTACAGTTTAATATTGAAAACTGTTAAGTGGCTGGAAAACAGACTAAAAACATTTTTATTGTCTATCCATTTTTTCAAACCAGTGTTTTACTAATACGGTATAATTCAGCAGCTGGATAAGAAATTCCATATGTGTTTTTTTAAGTACATCTATGAGTTAATTCAGTGAAATAACAAGAGTTAGTTGGCAAAATGTGTTTAACAGTTTTCAAATTCGCAAATATCATATACTATGTTCTTTCAGAGATGTAGTTAAATTTCACTTTGTGCTATGAAGTGCAGCCCTGATTTCACCATAAAGTCACCCTCTTTTTTAAAATAAAAATAAATTCCTCTTCACCCTATCTTAGCAGTGCTGTAAATGGTTGAAAGAATATTAGACTCGGATTCAAACAGTCATATATTGTCGACTTGGTTTTGCCATTTTCCAGCTGTGTAACTTTGAGCAATTTATCTATGAAGTCTCCAGCTTTTTAAATGAGGACTAGATGACATTAGCTTTAAAATGTTAGAAATGATGCTAATAATACTTGCACAAAAGCAATAGATCACACTTTTTGAGAGTATACCGAGTCCTCTGCATGGATTTTCTCATTGAATCCTTTCAATCCTATCAGGTCGATGTTCCTCTTATCTCCAGTTTACCATTGAGTAAACTGAGGTTTGTGGACAATAAGCTCTGTAAATTCTGTGGAGGAATGGGTCTGCCAGCATTCTTAGCAACTGTGCTTTCATTAGCTCATTATCAAGAAAGAAGACTTCCATCAAGTTGCATCAAACTCTTCGTGGGAGTTTTCTTCATCTCAACTAGTTAATGGGCCAAAATATACATTTATAGAAAGGCACATGTCTTAAAGGCTATTTTCTTCAGAGAATGTTATTGGTGCCATTATGGAACCCGTAGACTATTTCATCAGATACGAGGTAGCATCTCCGAAGCTCTGTTTACAAATATACCTTCTCTGATAATGTTTTGGGCATTGCTCCTTAAACAGAGAAGCCTGATTATATTTCTACCTCTGTGAATTAGTCCTAACTTTAAGAATTTGATATTGCTGTGTTTTTAAGACTCTTTGTAATATAAATATTATAATATCTAACTTGCCCAATATTGGTTAGACTCTTCTATTTAACTGAAAATCCCCAAATAACTCCTCTTTCTAAATATTTCTCCGTTTTTCCCCCATAGATGCAGATGAATGCCTGCTTTTTGGACAAGAAATCTGCAAAAATGGCTTCTGTTTGAACACTCAGCCTGGTTATGAATGCTACTGTAAGCAGGGGACATACTATGATCCCATCAAATTGCAGTGCTTTGGTAAGTTTTAAGAGGATATAGTGTGATGTGCTATGCAAATACATGGAAAAAATAAGTAATGCTACATATAAAAACAATTTCTTTGAATCTAAATCATGTGTTGAAAAGATCTGTAAATGTTTTATGGATCTTTTTCTTGAGCAATATTTAAGAAAATAAAAACCCTTCCTACTACTATTTGAATAGATTTCAAAGAGTTAATATTCAATGTAGAATTATAATTCAGGTCACTGGTATAACTGAAGTGTTCTTTTGGTCTGGGGAGCCTCCTGTTTCATCACTCATACCATGCACTGAAAGTCATTTTTAAATACTGACCCAGACTTTAATGCCTAAGCAGAAAACCATATACACTAGGCAGAAAAACATAGCAAAAGGAAATAATTTAAAAACTGTCATAAAGAGACATTTTATCTTAAATTTCTAAGCATATCCTGTTCTTAAATGTTTTCTTTCCTTATTTAATGTCAGCAGCTGTAGGGCAATGTTATTTTTCCAATCAATACAACTTAACATTTTTATAGTCGGAGCTGTTCTCTTTTGGATGATGACGTGTAGCTGATTAGAATGTGGCAGCCCCTGGAATCTGGACTAAATTTTGCAGTGTATTAAGTTTGGTTAAGTGTATGAGGTGCAGCTGGTTGCTGATTTTCTTTCATTTTTTTTTCTCTTAAGATATAGATGAGTGTCAAGACCCCAACAGTTGTATTGATGGCCAGTGCGTTAATACAGAAGGCTCTTATAACTGCTTCTGTACCCACCCAATGATCCTGGATGCTTCGGAAAAAAGATGTATCCGACCAACTGAATCACATGGTATGTTTGGATATGAGATGCAAGTCTGTGTCCAAATAAATGTCATAAGGTTTCCCTTTTGACTGAAATGTGAGCTGTTGGAAAATTTAAAAATTGATTCCTTGGGTATTTTGAAATAATTAAAATGAGATGCTAAGAGAAAGAATAAGATGCATATCATCAATATGTAGGAGATTTAACACCTTGCACATACTGATTTAATAGACAACAGAATACGGAGTGGCTGAGCAGATGGCAGAGCTGTTCAGTGTCTGAGGGTTGATCACATTGAACCATTGAAGGCAACTGAGGAAGATGTTAAGTTGAGGGAAAAATAATTAGGTTTGCTTGACTGGACTGGAGGACACAGGTGAGGCTGGACAGAGCAGAGGGCAGAGTTCATCAGATTGGTGGAGGGCTCTGAAGTCCATCGGTAGGAATCCTTGTTCATCCCCGAGAAGGTAATGTGCCACTGACTGATCAATGGCTTAATTGATCAATGTATCAGCACATTCAGGAGACTGCTTTGGTTGAAATCAATTGGAAAGTAGAAAGGTTCGTGTTAAGGACCCTAGGATGAAGTGTCACTAGTTCAGGGCTTCGGCAAATGAAATGGATGAAAAAGGATGAATCCCAAAAATTTTATGTAGAAAGAAATGGTAGGATTTGACAGACGAGTAAATGTGAAACATCAAAGATCAGAAGAATAAGAAGTCCATCAGGATTATGAAGTACAGGCAAGATAGTGGAGGATTTTATGTAATGATGGAAGCAACAGAGGGAAGGATTTAATTGGAACATGATGGGCAGGTTGAATTTCAGCTGATTGGAGTGACACCCAGTTGGAGATGACAGAGGTTTGATCCATGGAAAGACCCAGACTGGCCTCAGACTTTTACTTGGAAGTCACTCTTAGAAATAGGGATGGAAACTTTGAGACTCGCTGGCTTCTACCACAGTGTTTATGAAATAGGAATAACAGTGCAATTGTCATGGAACCATGTCTTCCCTTTCAGAACAAATTGAAGAAACCGATGTCTACCAAGATCTGTGCTGGGAACATCTGAGTGATGAGTATGTGTGTAGCCGGCCTCTTGTTGGCAAGCAGACAACATATACTGAGTGCTGCTGTTTGTATGGAGAGGCCTGGGGTATGCAGTGCGCCCTCTGCCCCATGAAAGATTCAGGTGAGCCCTTACCTTGTTCCTTCTATTGCAGGCCTTTGGAAGTATCCTTTGGAGCCTGACAATCCTCTTTTACTTATATATCTTCACCTGCACTCCTGATAGCTTGCTTTCATCAGAGGGGTGTGTGTGTGCACGCGCATGCGTGTTTAGGGAGTGGAAGAGCAGGACTGCATAACATCCGGCTCCTGGTTTACCTCCAATCCAGACCTTGTCATTAATTTTTTTTTTTTTGCGGCACGCGGGCCTCTCACCGCTGTGGTCTCTCCCGTTGCGGAGCACAGGCTCCAGACGCACAGGCTCAGCGGCCATGGCTCACGGGCCCAGCCGCTCCGCGGCATGTGGGATCTTCCCGGACCGGGGCACGAACCCGTGTCCCCTGCATCGGCAGGCGGACTCTCAACCACTGCGCCACCAGGGAAGCCCTTGTCATTAATTTTTGAAACCCTCATTCCATTTCCCCAAAGAATGCTAAATAACCCAAAGAAATATAATGCATCTTAGCAGTTGGAGGCATAGGTCTTTAGAATTTATATTTCCTGATACTTCTTTTTTTTTTTTTTTTCCCTACAGTTCTTCTCATTTCTAACAGTTTCTACTTAGAGCAAAAAGTATTAATATAGACAATATAGGTCAAAGCCCAAGTTTTTATGTCAACCTCTTTGTGGGAGAGATCACAGAAGGGTTAGAACCATAAAGGAAGAGAGTAGAAAGTAAGTAAAATGTACTTGAACAAATCTCCTTGACTTTTAAGTTTTAGACCTGGGGTTAAAACCTTTGGTCAAATGGAAAAAAAAATGGGACTGGCTAAGCTCTCAGTTTCCTCCCCTCTCCTCGTGTGGGAGGAGGGCTGGAAGGTGCTGACTCTTGGCTCCCAGGCTGGGCTACTTGGTGACTGTTGGGTTGTGCGCTGATTGCTTATTTCTCTTCTTGACGCTGCAGCTACTTACTGCCTGTTAAAGGAAATCACTTGAAAGTGTTCAGTGTAGCATTTTGTCTTTGACTATAGAATCGATTTGTTAAAGCTGGAAAAATACTGTGTGGATATAAAGTGAAAGAGTTTATAATGAACAAATTCTCAGAATGGCCAAGAGGGGAAGAATTGCTTGAAAAGAGGAACTGCATTAATTTTTAGTTAATTAGAATGTAATCTTCAGGATATTTAATAATAAATTCGCTTTTTAGCTTGGAAGTAACTGAAACCAATGTAGCACAAAAAAAGAAAGTAATTTGAAATGCCAGAAAAGGAAAAGGAACAGCAAGGGATGAAGAGCAACCTCTTAAAGATATAGATGGTAATGATAGTAGCCCAGAAATGGAAAGAGGATGGGTTCTGGGGCCAGAAAATCTGGATCTGGAATTCAGAACTGCCCACAGCAGCTGCGTGACTTGGGGAAAAAGAACCTCACCCAATGCAGCTCATTAATGGAGGCATCTGTCTTGTTGGGTTGTTGTGAGAACTGGGAGGTTGTAGATAGGGCAGGAACACAAGGAATGGGGTATATTATTAGTGTCACTATAGCCTCTGTCCCGAGAGGCAATTGCCACAGGGAGAAGAAGGTGAAATCTTAAGGAAGTGACTATAATATATATGACTTGAGTCATCTTCTCACGATGCTTGAATACTTCAAACCTTTCTACTTAGGCAGTGTTTTTATTGTTTAATTTTTTTTTGCATGTTTTACATGTATGTTTTACTTTTTTTTTACATCTTTATTGGAGTATAATTGCTTTACAATGGTGTGTTAGTTTCTGCTTTATAACGAAGTGAATCAGTTATACATACACATATGTTCCCATATCTCTTCCCTCTTGTGTCTCCCTCCCTCCCACCCTCCCTATCCCACCCCTCCAGGTGGTCACAAAGCACTGAGCTGATCTCCCTGTGCTATATTGTTTAATTTTTTAAAAAAATATATCATTCTTCTAAAGAATTAATCAAAGAGGTTATGTCCCCCTCCATCTACCCCATCACAGTTGAACTCCACTCCTTGAAGGTGTTCACTCTTTTTTTTAATTGAAGTACAGTGTTGATGTACCATATGTTACAGGTGTACAATGTAATTATTCACAATTTTTAAACATTATACTCCATTTATAGTTATTGTGAAATATTGGCTATATTCCCATGTTGTACAATATATCCTTATAACTTATTTTATACCTAATAGCTTGTACCTCTGAAGATGTTCACTCTTAACGGTTGGTTTTAATTATCCAAGTCTTTTTTCTATACATTAATTATTGTTATATTTTTAATCTATATTAGTTATTATAAATTTATATTTAAGAGAATATTTAAAGCCGAAATCCATATCATCGATCTGAGGCACACGTTTTTTGATTTACTCATTAGCATCTCTGAAATTGGGGGTATCTTACAATTGATGACATCTATTAATGGCCACAAGCAATTTTTTCACATTTTAGTGTCTGTTATATCAGGATGTATTTTGAAATCTAGGGTATCTTAGAACTGGTGAAAGATGGTAACTTTTAAATGGCTGCACAGACTCTGTTTTATGGATGTACAGGCATACCTTGGAGATATTATGGGTTCAGTTCCAGACCACCACAATAAAGTGAATATTGCAATAAAGCAAGTCACCCAACTTTTTTGGTTTCCCAGGGCATATAAAAGTTAAATTTACACTGTACAGTGTTTATGTCTGTTAAGTGTGCAATAGCATTATGTCTAAAAAAATATACATGACAGTTAAAAGTACTGTATTGCTAAAAAATGCTAACCATCACCTGAGGTTTCAGCAGGTCATCTTTTTGTTGGTGGAGGGTCTTGCCTCGCTGTTGGTAGCTGCTGACTGATCAGGGAGGTGATTGCTGGGGATGGGGGTGACTGTGGTAATTTCTTAAAACAGCCAACAGTGAAGTTTGCACCTCAATTGATTCTGCCTTGACAAACGATTTCTCTGTGGTATGTAATGCTGTTTAATAGCATTTTCCCTAGAGTAGAACTTCCTTCAGAATTCAAGTCAGTCCTCTCAACCCCTGCTGCTGCTTTCTCAATTAGTTTTATGTAATATTCTAAATCCTTTGTTTCAACAGTTAAGTTTGTCTCATATAGGTGGGGTTTGTGGCACCCTACAACAATTACAATAGTAACATCAAAGATCACTAATACCATAACAAATATAGTAATAGTGGTAAAGTTTGAAATATTATGAGAATTTCCAAAATGTGACACAGACAGGCAGTGAGCGAATGTGGTTGGAAATATGGTGCAATAGACTTGCTTGATGCAAGGCGGCCACAAGCCTTCAATTTGTTAAAAAAAATAAAAAAAACAGTAAAGCGAAGCACGGTAGAACAAGGTATGCCTGTACCATGGTTTATTTAATCACCTCCAGCACTGGACATTTGGGCTGTCTGTCTCCCCTAACCCCTGCCCTTCCCCAGTCTTGATTTTCCTATTATAAACAATGCTGCAGTGAACCTTCACATAGGTATCTTATATATAGCTGTGGAAGTGTCTTGATAAGAAAATTCCTACAAATGAAAATACTATACTATATTACTCTCCAAAAAATACAGGACAGATTTACACTCACATTGACAGTGTTTGAAATGCCTTTTCCTCATACCCTTTTACCACTAGATATTCTCAGCCTTTAAAATTGTTATCATATGGGTAAGAAGGGTATCTTATATGCGTCTCCCTATTTCTAGGGAATTGGAGCGTCTTTTCCTTGTTTATAGATGATTTGTATTCCTTTGTCAGTGAATTATATCCTTTGCCCATTTCTTTGGTTGGACTTTGTGTCTTTTTCTTGCTGATTTGTAGGAGCGTTGTGCATATTCTGTCCACAACCCCAACATTTGGGCTTTGGAAACTTCTTTATGAAAGGTTCTGCATATATTTTCATTTTGTTCTGTCCCTGTCCTGATGCTGTGATATTAAGTATTTACTGAATGAAAATCTGATGAGCTAGTTGCCTTTGCAAATCAAATCTAAGTTTTTAAAAGAATATTCAAGTTATTTTGGTGTTAGAAATGAATTTTAGAATATTGCATCAATTATTTTTAACTGAGGCTTTACAAAACAAAATTTTAAATGTAAATTCAAACAAATCCATGTGAACAAGTATATACTGTCTAATTTTTTAGGAAAGTATGGGGTACGAGGAAATAGTGGTACCACATGCCAAATTAAAAAAAAAAAAAGCTTAGTATCTTTGCTGCACTCTTTCTAGCTTATATATGCACAGTACTGGTGATGAATTTTCCAAAAAGAATCACTAGTCTACAGTCAGCCAAATCCTCAAAAATCAGTGATTTTCAGTCTTTTATTTTTTTAGAAAAAGGTAGTCTTTTGTCAACTGAATTATTATTTTAACTTCCAATATATATAAATTCATTAACATCAAAGATGCTGGAGCTACTGGTAGGGAGAACAACTAGTTAGGCTCTCGAGGTATCTGTGAAGGACCCCAGGGTTCCAGGAAACACATATTGAAAAACACTATTCTGTTTCTGTTGGAGTATAGGAAGTAGTTAGACATCCCAGAAGGAGTATTTCTTTTATACTCCTGAAATTATGGGCCTTGAACTAGACTTAGGGATACTCTACCCTGAATCCAGGGAGAAGCCCACGGCAAAGTTAAGCAATTTTTCCAGAGGCCCTGTGATTAGCTGGCATTTCCTTGATTGATACCTGATGTTCTGGTCATATCTACACCAAACCGTCTCCCGTTGAGCATGTTTCTGCCCGAGTATAGCAAGCAAGAAGACCCAGAGCAGAGGGGTTAGCATATGGACTCTGGAGCTAGGTTGCCTGGGTGGGAATCCTGGTTTGGCAACTTTCTATCTACACAGCCTTGTTCCTCTGTCTCTCTGTGCCTTAGTTTCCTCACAAGAAACTAATATCACCTGCCTCACAGGGTTGTTGTAAGAATCAGTTAATACATGAACACTTAGCATAGTGCTTGACACGTAGTAAGCATTAGAAGGTTGTAGCACCTAATGCTACTACTGCCGGGTGAGTCAGATCAAATGCATTTTCAAATGTAACTGAAATCTAAGGTTCTTATGAAAAACACACTTACCTAATGGCATCTGAACGTGAATTAAGAAATTAAGGATAGACAAATGCAGAAATAATTGTCCTCATATAAAACTTTCTCTTCTAGACCACTGCTTCATAAACATTAATGGGCATGTTAATTACCTGGTGATGTTATTAAAAAAAAAAAAAAAAGATACTGGTTTCTAGGTGGAGGTGGGTGGGCAGGATTCTGCATTCTTAAGCCCCAATGCAATGCTGCTGCTGGTCTTCAGACCACACTAGCAAGGTTCTAGAGACTCGTAGCAGCATTCAGCCGGATTTTGTTAAAACCGACTTTAATGCCGTTATTAATTTTTCGTAGAGGAAGCAGAGAACGTGTGAACTTTAAAACTGATTTGCTCATTCTGCCATTGAGCCTTTTAAATGTTGCTCTTCAGGAATACATGATAGTTGAGAAAGGACCATATTGTCTATTTGTTAATAAAAGCACTGGATGAATTCCAGCCTGTCAGGCACTGAACCTTCCAGTTTCCCTAGGAGTGCAGCACTGCTTTGGGGAACAATTAGTTACTGATGGAAACAGTGCTGGAGGAATTTAAGTAATAAATCGCAGTGCTTGTCATCAGCTTTGAGCATTAAAGTGCAGTGTAAAGTAAAGCTTTGGCTCCCAAACAGGCTTTCACACTTCTGGTCCAATAGGTTATGGGCACTAATTCTCACTAAGGCAGCAACTGCGTCTGAGAATACTGGTAGTTGGAGGAGGTAGGAGTGGCTCCTGAAATAGTGTTCTCTGAAGTTAGATGGCAACTTGCAGATTGGTACCAGGTGCAGACTGGTACCACATGCAGGGTGAGTGAGTGGAGGCTGATGGATTGTGTCAGGGTAACTTTACATGAGAAGAATTACCTAGTTGTACCATGCAGTACATTTCTGGAGCTGCTTGGGGCTCCCATTTTAATCCTCAGCTAAAGTCTGGGAGGCCAGACACCAGGCATTAGGAGGTTTCAGATGGTTGAGGGCGGCCCGGCAGTGAGTTTGCTGAAGTGGTCGTGTCCTGACATCCTCCCCCTCCTCAGCCTCTGGAGTTTCTCTTTTGTGTGTGTGTGTGTGGTACGTGGGCCTCTCACTGCTGTGGCCTCTCCCGTTGCAGAGCACAGGCTCCGGACGTGCAGGCTCAGCGGCCATGGCTCACGGGCCCAGCCGCTCTGCGGCATGTGGGATCTTCCCCGACCGGGGCACGAACCCGTGTCCCCTGCATCGGCAGGCGGACTCTCAACCACTGCGCCACCAGGGAACCCCTGGAGTTTCTCTTATTCCTGCCCCAGCGTCCTCTTCTTCTCCTGCCCCTCTCAATACCCTCTAATCCTGCCTGTTCTTAAAATTTTTTTTTTTTCCCTTGGTTTGGGGGAGTGGCTGAACTGCTTTGGGAGGACCATCAAATTTGGGTTCTTTATCATGATATCATGGCCAGCCTCTGAGAGAAAAAGCTATTCGAAAAACCAAGTCAGGAAAGACAAACCACTGTGTCCATATTTTGAATGAGAAAGGGTGGTCATTGTTTGATCTTTCTGGAAATTTTCAGTGCTGTGCTAGAAGGAAGTCATGAACCCTCAAATCTGGAGTTTATTGAATACGAGTTTTATGTAGCTTGGTTTTTCTGGGTCTCCACCTGAGTAACAAATGATGGTAGCTGACATGTGTATAACACAATGCCAGGCACCGTTCAAGAGGCTTACCATCAATTAAGATATTTAATTCTCCAAGCCATCCTATGAGGTAAGTATATAATTACCTCCTTTTGGGGGGAGAGGAACTGAGACACACAAGATTACCATCCGTGGTCAGATACCAGGAAGTGGCAGATTCAAATCTAGGCATCCGTGCTATCAACCACTTTAGTGTTACCCCAGTCCCTATCTCCCCAAGGTCTCAAAGCACATCTTAGATAAATAGTATCACTTAGAATATAAAAGTAACAAAGTGAAAAGTTAAAGATGAGATTTTTTTTCAATTTCCTCATGCGTTGTGTGCTTAGAGAGAAACTCTACAGCCTTAGAGCCAGTCAGTAAGCTTAGCCAACTTAGACTCTGTATCAGAGTCGAGCACACGGTGGCCATAATAGATAACAATACATACTTGATGAATTAATGGATTAAAGCAAGTCAGTAATCCTCAGTGAATTAAACTGTTGGTGATGCCTAGCACATAGATAAAATGAACTTTTAATGTTTTTATTTATTGCTACTCTTAAAAGTATAAACTCAAAATTTTCTGGAAAAATGTACCTATGGGTTACAAGGTATGTAGGGTGCTATTATCTCATGGAAATAAAAACCTATTGACCTGCAAATGGAAGAAAATTAGACACATTTGAACACTGGAATCTAAAGTACCCAGGGATCCCAGTGTCTGTGGTTATCTTGCTAAAATAATTAGACTTCTGTTAAGTAAATTATTAAAATAATTAGACTTACTGTGAACAAACTGAACATAAAGAATTGATAAAGTCTTGATCTAAAACGTAGAAGAAATTTTGAGGGGAGACTTAGTGTGTTGAGAGATTGCCACCTCTTGGTTGATACAGTGTACTGCACCACAGATGTTTTAACCTCTGACGTACTAGGTGCAGGTCAGGCATAGAAAGGTCACAGTGGGGTTAAAAAAAAAAAAATCTCCGAGGAAACTGAAGTGCCACAAAAGAAATTGGCAAATACTTAAAAATTTTTGTGAAACACTGCTGTTGATCAAAATGTGGAGGCATCAGTCCTCTCAGTTTTGCTCACAGAGCAATTCAAAAATATAGATATATAGATAGATCTGATAAGAAAACTCTGGTTGTGGGAATAGAGATTATCCTTGTACTTGAGTGTCAGGAAGAAAAATATAATCATTACAGCATAAGAAAAATTTGAAATCAATTCTGTCAGTAAAGAATCCTATAGATCATAATATAGATTTATGTCTAATTCTTATTTTTTAAAAAGTCAAATAACAACATATTTAGTAAACTATTATATGCAAGGTACAGTTAGTAAGAACCGTGTCTGAAATGCAGTCTAAATTACTTATAGTTTGTCTGTCTTCAGTTTCAGTTAAATTACCTACGTATTCCTTCACTTCATTTTTTACTTGAACCACCTACAAGGCAACATCTAGGCAATAAATTTTGGAGCAGACGTACAGTCTGTATTTACAGGAAATGTAAAATTCTGTAGAACTGACATGATATAAAATTATGTTGTACCGTTAAATTAGAAGTTCATTCCTCAACGTTGCTCATTCAAATGTACAGATAACATCCTTATGTAATAAATTCATCATCTCCCGTGACACACTATTTTTTAATACTTCCTAGTAACTTATCTACCCCATCTTTTCATATGGTTTTGCAAGAGTGAAAGAATCTGGAATCTGTCTTTGAACAGTTAAGCTAGTGATTTCTTTCCTGTCTGTGCATGGCTCTTACATGTTCCCAAAGATCTGAGTGTAAGAAATTTCATAATACCCTTGGAGGTGTGAAGGAAGACAGGGATTTGACTCATGGACTAAACTTGAAAAAATATTGTAATTGGGCAGTGGTTGCAAAAGGCCTTTCAGCAGTCACAGTTTAAAGGCTTTTCCAAGGACTATGTTTCCAAAGAATGTTAATAATAACTCTGGAACATCCTACATGTGAGGCACAGTGAGTGGTCACCGCCTTTGGTTTGGGCAGTCCAGGGATCTCGTTCTGCTTTTGGCACTGCTTCTGTCAATTGCACTGGGCAAGTTGCTTCAGTTTCCTATATGCGAAGTTGAGAACTCTTTTGAGGTTATGGTAATTAATACTCTTTAAGTATGAAAGCATTTATCATTGTGATCATAGATCCTGATTATTATGATCAAAGCAAGTGCAGCTATTAATAAGCTATAGTGGAGAATGTAAACCAAACTGGAAAGACATAAAAGGCCTCCTAAATTGAGTGGCCACCATATGTGTACACTGTATATACAGAGAGAATACTCTCAGAGGTAAGTGGTCCAGTTCTTTGGGACAGAATTCTTGGTATCCATGGAACTAGACTGAATTGGATACCACATGGAAGGACAAGTAAGGAGAATATAACAATTGTTTCTTATTGAAAAGATTCTTTGTATTTATTTAGAAGGCTACCCCTTACTTTTCCAAAAAGGGTGAAAGTACTTTTCTCACTATAAAAGGCTTATTGCAAAATAAAATTTAGTAGTGAATTATGCACATAGAGCCTTGGTATTAAATGTGATCATTACGTTAGTTTCCTCACTTGTAAAATGGTAGTAGCAACATCTTCCTAAGGATTGTTTGAGGGTTAAAAATGTGCTAACACATGTTAGATGCTTGGCATACAGTAAATGCTTCGTAGGTGTTAGCGATGATCATAGATCAAATCTTGTTCCAGGATATGAGTTGAGCTAATCATTATTCCCCATTGTTACCTCACTATACAGTGCTAGAAGTCTCTTTGAAAGTAAGCAAGAGTCAAAGACGATGAGGGGCAGGTGAGAGTTTGGGGACTAACGCAGAGCCAGATAATCTCTGCAGCCGCTGAGAGAACCTGCTGCTTCTGTGCCCCTCGAGGCTCCCAGGCTACCAGTGTGAGTTATTATATAATGTCTGAGAGAGGCCTTGTGCCTGGAAAAGACCATTCAGGGTTGGGTTTTAAATGAACATTCAGTGTATCCAATTTATCAGTGTTAAAACCTGGACTTACCTAAGAATTTAAGTTCATCGTAAACATTTTGTCCTGTTTATAAGTCCAATATTTTTATATAAAATAAGATCAAGTTTTATTTTGTGATTAATGTTTATATAGCTCAAGGAACAGATTAAACTTTCCTTCAGAGTTATTTCTATATCAAAACTCTGTTAATTAAGTCTCTAACACTTTGGCCTCTGATTTATAAATTTTATGTATTTGATTTTATCTCATGCATTTTATATACCTGAAAGGGCAGCCTCCAATCCTAATAAGCATTTTCTTCTTAGGTATTTAAGCAGCTCTTATCAATCTAATAAATCAAACTTAAAATGCAACAAATTGAATTCCCTAATGAATCTAAATACTTACTGACCTAATAGAGTTCTGTGAATTCTCATGTAATATAAAATCCTAGATATTTCAAATTGAAATCACAAGGCCCATCAGATTATCTAGTATATGGTTCTCTTAAACATTATAGACATATTAAATAACAACAACAAAAAAACCCTTACTCTAAAACTTTCACAGTAAAGTATTAATATTCTAAACTTAATGTATGTCATTATCTGTGTAGCAGAATTATCATCTTAGGCCAGCTAAGGTTACTGGGTAGAAAAATTCATGACTGTGATTGTCAGTTATTAGAGAATTAAGACCAGGACATGGGATGTGTATACACACAGTGTGAGTCTAAGTAGCCATGTGTGACATGCAGAGCACATTCTATTGTTTCCATGTTAACAGGGGACCCCACGCGTTCCTAATGTGTACTGTTTTTATAAGCAATACCTTCCATTGCAGTGACTCTCAAGGGAATAATAGGGCAGATAAAATTAATAAAAGCTTTTCTCTAACTACACATAACTCCCCTCAAGAATCAGGTACCTTCTGCTAAAGGTATGTGCTCACCTTATTGAAATTCTCTACCACACAAATGACAAACTTCCCCTGACCCAGTAAAGAAGGTTTGGGTCAATATTCAGGGTTCTCCAGAAAAACAGAACCAATAGGAGAGAGAGAAAGAGAGAAAGATTGATTGATTGATTGAGTCACTGATTCATTTTAAGGAATTGGCTCATGTGATTATAGAAGCTGGTAAATTCAAAATCTCTAGGGTGGCCTGATGTTGTGGAGGCCCAAAGAAAGCCGAGGTTCCAGGTCAAAAGCCGTCAGCCAGAAAGAGCCAGTTTTGTAGACGAAGTCTGAAGTCCAAAGGCAGTTGGGCAGTGGGCAGTGGAATTCTCTTTCTCATAGGAGGGCCAGTCTTTCTGTTCTAATCAAGCCATCAACCCATTGAAGGAGGCCCACTCACATTATGGAGGGTAATTTGATTTACTCAGATCCACCAATGTAAATGTTAACCCCATCCAGAAACACCCAAAATAATGTTTGACCAACTTCATCTGGGCACTCCGTGGCCTAACCTAGTTGACACATGATATTAGCCATCACAACTGGGATTGAAAAAAAGGTTGAGAACCAGTTAAAGAAAATATTTGCATTTTGTAGAGCTTCTCCAGCTCCCACTACCATCCTGTACAAACACACACTTAAGCAAAGGTCTTTATTTTCAGTTGGGAGTGAAATGTCGTTCTTCTCCTTCCCCAGATATACACTGGAAAAGGGCAGGGAGGAGGTAGGACCCTGAACACTCAATCAGGACCCCCGGCTGGACAGGGCTTTTATGGCAGGTCAGGGAAAACCAGGAAAGAGATATTGGACTTGTGGAAGGGAGTGAATAAACAGGAATGAATGATACAAAGGCCAGGCACAAAAAGAGGGACTGCATGAGAGGAAGAACACTAGAAATGAAGCCAAATGTGGATTCTTAAAACAACATTGTTTGGGGCAGGTGCTTTAAAGGAAGAGAAAGCAATGGGCAAGTAAGCCATGTTCAGGTTATGATCATATTGCAGTCATATTAGGAAACATGATTTGTCTCAGAGTAAGGAAAGCTAAAAAGGAAAATTTTAAAAACTCTCATAAAGGGGAAAACTTACTCCATTTCCTGCTAAACTGTTGGTGACAGAACTTGGGAGGAGTGTCCTGGAACTGGGCTGCAGTTCCCAAACCCAATTCCCTGGAGTTGGTGTGAGTCAGCGAGGGTTTGGGATGCCAGCTGGGAAGGACCAGCACGCTGGTTGAAGCTGTCTCAGTGGCCTCAACAACTATTATAGAACAGCTAAATGTGAGGGGAATTTGATGGAAAGATGGAAAGTTGGTGATAAGAACACTTCTGAAATTTTAGTTTGTGTACGATTTGGACTTTGGGGTATCAACTTTATTTTTATTTTTGTTGCTGTTGGAAATAATTTTTTTTATTACATCTTTATTGGAGTATAATTGCTTTACAATGGTGTGTTAGTTTCTGCTTTATAACAAAGTGAATCAGTTATACATATACATATGTTCCCATATCTTTTCCCTCTTGTGTCTCCCTCCCTCCCACCCTCCCTATCCCACCCCTCCAGGTGGTCACAAAGCACCGAGCTGATCTCCCGGTGCTATGCGGCTGCTTCCCACTAGCTATCTACCTTACGTTCGGTAGTGTATATATGTCCATGCCACTCTCTTGCTTCGTCACAGCTTACCCTTCCCCCTCCCCATATCCTCAAGTCCATTCTCTAGTAGGTCTGTGTCTTTATTCCCGTCTTACCCCTAGGTTCTTCATGACATTTTTTTTTCTTAAATTCCATATATATGTGTTAACATACGGTATTTGTCTTCCTCTTTCTGACTTACTTCACTCTGTATGACAGACTCTAGGTCCATCCACCTCATTACAAATAGCTCAATTTCGTTTCTTTTTATGGCTGAGTAATATTCCATTGTATATATGGGCCACATCTTCTTTATCCATTCATCTGTCAATGGACACTTAGGTTGTTTCCATCTCCGGGCTATTGTAAATAGAGCTGCAATGAACATTTTGGTACATGACTCTTTTTGAATTATGGTTTTCTCAGGGTATATGCCCAGTAGTGGGATTGCTGGGTCGTATGGTAGTTCTATTTGTAGTTTTTTAAGGAACCTCCGTACTGTTCTCCACAGTGGCTGTATCAATTCACATTCCCACCAGCACTGCAAGAGGGTTCCCTTTTCTCCACACCCTCTCCAGCATTTATTGTTTCTAGATTTTTTGATGATGGCCATTCTGACTGGTGGGAGATGATATCTCATTGCATTTCTCTAATAATTAATGATGTTGAGCATTCTTTCATGTGTTTGTTGGCAGTCTGTATATCTTCTTTGGAGAAATGTCTATTTAGGTCTTCTGCCCATTTTTGGATTGGGTTGTTTGTTTTTTTATTATTGAGCTGCATATAAATTTTGGAGATTAATCCTTTGTCAGTTGCTTCATTTGCAAATATTTTCTCCCATTCTGAGGGTTGTCTTTTCATCTTGTTTATGGTTTCCTTTGCTGCGCAAAAGCTTTGAAGTTTCATTAGGTCCCGTTTATTTTTGTTTTTATTTCCATTTCTCTAGGAGGTGGGTCAAAAAGGATCTTGCTGTGATTTATGTCATAGAGTGTTCTGCCTCTGTTTTCCTCTAACAGTTTGATAGTTTCTGGCCTTACATTTAGGTCTTTAATCCATTTTGAGCTTATTTTTGTGTATGGTGTTAGGGAGTGATCTAATCTCATACTTTTACATGTACCTGTCCAGTTTTCCCAGCACCACTTATTGAAGAGGCTGTTCTTTCTCCACTGTACATTCCTGCCTCCTTTATCAAAGATAAGGTGACCATATGTGCGTGGGTTTATCTCTGGGCTTTCTATCCTGTTCCATTAATCTATCTTTCTGTTTTTGTGCCAGTACCATACTGTCTTGATTACTGTAGCTTTGTAGTATAGTCTGAAGTCAGGGAGCCTGATTCCTCCAGCTCTGTTTTTCTTTCTCAAGATTGCTTTGGCTATTTGGGGTTGGGGTATCAATTTTATTCAAGGCTTATTTTCTTAATAGCTATACTACATTGAAGTGCTGAGAAGGTATTTGGCCATGCTCTGTTATTGAAAATATTCTGACTGGAGAATAACTTGCATTATTATTATAATCATACCTATCTATTAGAATCTTTCTAATGTAAAGCCAAAGTAGAGAAATTAAGATATGCATGTAAAGTGAACCATCAGATCACAAAAAGCAGCACTTTTATTTTTCACTAACAAGCAATCAAATTTTTAGCAGTTTAAACTTTCTACCTTGAAATCAGACATTATGAATAGGCATTCGATTTTCTAGAAATGCCTTTTTGTTGTTGATTTTATTTTTAGTGGAAATTTTACTTTCATGTATTTTAAAGAAATTTTGCTGATAGGATTTTTTTCTCTTCATTGATAGTTGAAATGTACTCTTAAGAAAATGAACTGTGCTGAGTGGGACTATGAAAAATATCACTGTATGTAATTGCTTAAAGCCCTGTTCTGTGTTTGAGGTTTTGAAATCAAGTAATGTTGTATTTATTTTGACCTTTTCCTAATTGACTTTGTAAGACAACTATGGCTGGAAAAAAGCCACTGGCTGCCCATGTCTTTTATATGCTGACCTCATGGCTAGAGCAGGCATGCCTGGCAGAGGAAGGGTGAGGGAAATTTTATCTCCTCTCCCTTCATGCAGCAGACAGATTGTACCTCTTATGACTGTGAGGAAAGCATCTAGGAAGTGCTTAGGAAGCGTGTTGGCATAAATCTGCAAGGAGCAGAAACTAGGATGATAATTATTTTGCTCAACATCAGTAGCCAGTGTCTTAAGAAGCAAATTACAAAAGATTAGCTCATTGGAAGGCTTCCAGGCACAACGAGGCCTTCTTTTATGCTTCCTTCTGAGCTTCAAGTCTCAGTGGCAAGCAGAGCTGTTATGAACAGTTGTGTTGGTTGTGCACTCACTGTTCAACCCTAGAAGTTACCATTCACATCATAATCTTTCAGTGCCTACCAAGGTAGCCAAATAAGTCATTGCCAGAGGGAAGAGTTACTAGGACTGTATCTGATTCTGAATAGATCCGGAGGGGAAGGTAAGAAGGGAGTTACTTCAGATTAAGATAAATAGCAATATATGAGCAAATCATAAAACAGAGTTACAGATCTTAAAACAGTTCAGTTTTGCTTTGCAGCTTTAGCTTATTTCCTATAATTAAATGGGATACATATTTATGAATAATCTATTAATTATGTTTAGCAGTACTTTAATATTGCATTAATTACCTAGAACTTGCTTTTCAAATGATGATCCAGTAGTACATCTTTATTTCATAACCTTGAGGTCTATACTTCTGAATATTCATCAAGAGAGTTTTGAACAGCTTCAAAACTTAAGATACAATTATTTTTACCCTTAGATTTTAATAATCTAGTTTTATTAAAAGAAAACAATATTTTGAAAATTTAACCTGACTTGACCTTTGAAATATCATTAAATTTCTCTGGACCTCCGTTTCCTCAGCAGGAAAATGAATGAGGTTAGACTGTCCATGATTACTTACAGTGCATTCAATTCCATGATTGTCAGTCGTCTGGAAACACCCGTGTGAGCATCACCTGAAGACAATAGCGCCATCTGGTGGTGATTATCTCATATTATAGCCCACAAGTTTCAGTGACAGATTGTCTTCCCAATATTTTGCAGCCTAATAGTAAAAATGTCTGCTTAGAATTGTAGAATATGTAAGCTAGAAAGGACCTTAGAGATCAACTAGTCTTGTTTTCTCATTTTACCAATTAAAAGTAGAAAAGTTAGATGAATACCAGACTTTAAAGAATACATTTTTATGTTTCTCTTGACTTGTTTTTTAATTGGGGTTAAATTCACATGACAAAGTTAAGCATTTTATAGTGAATAATTCAGTGGCATTTAGTATATATTCCGTATGTTGTACAACATCCTCTTTAATCTTAAGCACATGTGTAGCTCAAATTTTAAAATAATTCTTACTTGATTAATGCAAAAAACATAATAGAAAAAACAAAATGTATTCCTTCCATATAATATCTATTTTACCTAATTGTTGACTTCTCAGATTGTCACTTCAGAGTAGTACTTAATGAGTAGGAAAGCAGGAAATGAAACAGTTTATCTGTCCTTCCAGTTGGAAAAATATGAAGTAGGTCAGCTTAGAAAATTAACATGTTGAACTTTCCTCCTATTTGCCTGTTCATTGCATTGTCCAGTCTTGTCTCTTATCGAATATTAGAAGTTACTTCATTCCTAATTTCCTCTGAGATTGCCTGAATGCAAGACTTAATGTTTTATTTCTAAAGCCCTGTTTACTTATAAATAGGGGAAACCTTTCATGCAGTCCTTCCTGAGAAATTCATGTTATCAATCATTATTTTAAGGTTTTTATGTGTGGCATAATTTAATGCTGTTACAAGTCTATAAATTTTGAATCCAGGTTTTAGAAATGGATTTCTAAATGGAACCTCCATTGTTTTGGCATTCGCACCCAACAAATCTCTCTCTCCAGTTATAGTCTGGCTACGTAAACAGCAGTGTGATGGAAAATGCTGGGAGTGACTGAACTTGGAAGGGGCAGCATTAGGTGAAGGCTGGGGGTGAGGGAACTTGACTGGTCTACAGCCTGTGAGCTTCCTTAGAGCATTAACATTTACAGGCGTCCCACAGAATGTAAACCCTGCCGAGACTAGACTTCATTACTTCCCTCTCCTCGACAAGTACAATTTAATTGAACATTAAGCAATTTGATCTCTTCCACCTAATAAATTGAGCAAATTCAATAAATATAAATCCTGCTAATGATAAAGCTGACCCTGGTGGGGCTGAGCTCACCAGCATTCACGGTTATTACTCTCCCTGGAATTTTAGTCAGAAATGCTTATTGCTGAACTAAGTACTTACCTGATACTTACAGTCTAGGGAATGTATTTAATAATTTTCTTCTAAGGGTTTCAGAAGGGGAGCTGTGAAATTGAAAGAGCATGGTTTTGCAGATAGACCAACAGAGTCAATCCTTCAACTAAGCTAGGACAGTTATGCTATAAACCTTGGCTTCCTTATCAGAAACAAAAGGAGCTAATTACAGTTATTTCATAGGATTCTGAGATTTAAAGGGAAAAGTGTGTGCAAAGGTACACAGCGCCTAGCACACAGGAGCTTAATAGTGCATGTTCGCTAACTTTCCTTTTTTCGATTGTTCTTTAGCAGGGATTGGTAGTAGGCAGCGTTTATGTGGTCCTTTCATTTCCCTAAGACTTTCTTATCTATTATATATGCCTATGACTCTGAGTTACCTTCCCTCCTCTGCTTCACCTGGCTGACCCCCTTCCTGTAGATGCTCATCTCCAAAGTGAAAGCTTCCCCAGCTCTTCCTGGCTGACTCTAGGCATTACCTCTTCTTCAAGCACTGTTGCACATGTCAGTGTACTGTCATTTTATCCTTCCTCTCTCTCTCTCCCAAACTCCACACTGCCTGTAATATTCTCAGCCTCTGGTTGGATGAGTGAGTCAATCACTGAATGGAGCAATGCACTGCCTTTAATGCTGCTAAGGCACAGTACCATAATCCTGTTCAACAGACACAGCTCAAAGGAAGGTATCTAGTCCGAAGAATAGGAAGCAGTTGGACTAGAACCCCGGGCTTTTGACTCTGGGTGCTTCTCTTTTTATTTTTATTTTTACACCTTTATTGGAGTATAATTGCTTTACAGTGGTGTGTTAGTTTCTGCTTTATAACAAAGTGAAGCAGTTATACATATACATATGTCCCTGTATCTCTTCCCTCCTGTGTCTCCCCACCCCTCCCTATCCCACCCCTCTAGGTGGTCACAAAGCACCGAGCTGATCTCCCCGTGCTATGTGGCTGCCTCCCACTAGCTATCTATTTTACGTTTGGTAGTGTATATATGTCCATACCACTCTCTCACTTTGTCCCAGCTTACCCTTCCCCCTCCCCGTATCCTCAAGCCCATTCTCTAGTATGTCTGTGTCTTTATTCCCATCTTGCCCCTAGGTTCTCCATGACCATTTTTTTTTTTTTAGATTCCATATATATGTATTAGCATATGGTGTTTGTTTTTCTCTTTCTCACTTACTTCACTCTGTATGACAGACTCTAGGTCCATCCACCTCACTACAAATAACTCAATTTCCTTTCTTTTTATGGCTGAGTAATATTCCATGGTATATATGTGCCACATCTTCTTTATCCATTCATCCGATGATGGAAGCAGTAGGACTAGAACCCCGGTCTTTTGACTCTGGGTGCTTCTCTTTTTAGCAGGGGTCCCCAACCCCCAGGCCGCAGACTGGTACCGGGCCGCACAGCAGGAGGCCAGCGGCGGATGAGCGAGCGAAGCTTCATCTGCCGCTCCCCATCGCTCGCATCACCACCTGAACCTCCCCCCAGTCCGTGGAAAAATTGTCTTCCACGAAACCTGTCCCTGGTGCCACAAAGGTTGGGGACTGCTGCTTTTTCGGATACCTAATTTTCTCTCACAACTCAGCAAGTTTTAACATCAGGAAAGCAGGTTTACTGCCTGCTCACCAGGCACTGTGGGTAAGAGTGTACTCTCTGAGAATAAGCATAAGCAGACAGACACCTAAACACATGTCCAGTTCCACAGGGTGTGGCATCAGCAGTAGAATCCTCTCTCTTACGTTCCTTCTTCTGTCATCAGTACTGGATGGTATGTTCTGTAAATGGTCAACATTTTTCTAATTCCATAGCTTTTGCTAATTTCAAAGAAAAGTGCCAATTATACTACTGGCTCAGCATGCGCTCAGGTAAATATTCGTTCCATTCTCCCTGTCTCCTTCCTCCATTTCCTGGTGTGTATGTTTTCCAAACACCATCATCACTTAATAGTACATGTGGAGGCCTGTAGGAAAAACACCTGATCTAGAAGTTTCAGTAAAATATGACCCATTTTTCCTTATGCATATGAATTGGTCCTTCTCCTTTTTTTGAAAATCATGCACTTCAAACTTTAGAGCACTAGGTTTTCATCCCTGATGTGTGGAGAACAAAATGCAGCCTCTTCATCATTTCTAAAAGCAGCTGAATTTAATCTGCCTCAGTCAGACTTCACCTCCCAGTTTCCTCACATGCCTGATTGGCATTGTGATGTGTGACTGTCCAGACCAGCCCTACAGATGTGTCTGTCATAAGGAAGGAGATTTCCTGCCAGGATATGATAATGTGCTTCCCATTGCTGCTGACAGCGGGGGCCCCAGACCTCTTGGCTCCAGGGGGGCAATTTTTAAACTTTTTTTTCAATTTAGTATTAAAATCAAAGCAGTACCATCTGTCATGTGAATCTGCCATGCCAGGGAACTGAGCGTAATCCACGGCCTGGATCTTGTTTAGACCACGTAAGTGATGGCAGCCCACACCATCCCATGTGTGTCTTTCATAGCTTTGATCAAGAGCTTAGCATTTGTGCCTGCAGAGGTGAGGAGTGCAATGAATGGGGGGACTTTGAGGTGTGAATATTTCTACTTCCTATTCATTTCACATTCATATTTGGCTAGATCCTGGACGGACACATTTTTTCCCAGAAATGGCATTTGCCTCACAAAGTACAAGCCCTGCTAAGCAGAGCTCTTCCTTTGCACCAAGCCCCAGACAACTAGGTGCTTAATTGTTGTCAACTTGCTTAAGTAAGGAGTGTCTTGCAGAAGGAAAAAAACTCTAGGGACAAAACATGTGTCCATCTCGACATGTTGAGCTGGATGAAGTGGCAGCCAAGAGATTCTCATGGGCTGCCATCAGGAGCTGTGGCAACAGTTCAGGGATCTGCTATTCCCAGCTCCACAGCCTCAGCCAACCACAACTCACTGCCTCCCCAGCTGGACTATAGCCATGACCCAGCCCTAGGGATAACCAAGGCCAAGCGCCGCCAAGCTCAGTGAGCTCTGGTGTGGCTTGGGATGCTCAGAGATCCAGCACATGTTAGAAAGGTGCATGTGCCCAGATCCTGGAGGAGACACCTTACCCAGGATTCACTAGAAAACTCCACGATATTCCAGCTGTTGCCTTAAAAGATGATGAGAAACCTACTGGCTACTCAAGGCATTTCTAAAGGGGTCGAGCATATACTAACAACTGCTGAACATCAGTTTTTCCCCCTGTATTTTGAGTTTTGTTGATCTAGTGTTATAATGTGTTGTTGCTGATACCTTATCACTGTCTGGTCAAGTGATTAAATTTGCCCAGGCAGTCAATAATTTTTGAGACGAAGACATCTTTCTCTGTTTACTGAGTTGGAGTTTTCCTCCATCTATTTAAAAATTTCAAATCTTGAAACAATATCTAAAAACATCTGGAGACTGTGCTTTCATTGCTCTTAATTTATTGTACAGGTCTTTGCCCATTGACAACTACGTTTAAAGTTTTGCTAACACTATGTTATATCAATCATTCTGATACCGTCTTTGCAAATCCTCATTTACTTCCAGGTGTTCAGCAGGGACATGAGTGATTTTACCTTAAAAAAAATTGTAACCTCCATTTCCTTGGTGCTTCAAAATTTATGAACAGTTCCATAACATCATCTCATTTTTTAATACACCAGTAACAGAGAGGCAAACAGGAATTATCCCCATGTGACAGATGTGAAAACTGAGGCTTGCCCACAGTTGCTAAGCTGGAAAGTAAGTGGTACAGTCAGGACTTGAGCCCCGGCTTCTGCCTCCGAAGCCCATGTTCTTTTCATTACCCCGTGCTCATTTCACCCTTGACCCTGGCCAAGAATGAGAGCAGATGTGTGCAATGGGAGAGGCAGCATGGATGGATTAGGATAGACCCATCATGCTCCCAGAAAAATAACTCAAAATGCATGTCTTGGTGTTGATGGGACTGTAGCACATCTTCAAATACAAAAGAGAGTACATTCAATATAGAAATGATGTTTTGATAACTGACCAAAAATCTTGAAGTTTGGATTGGTAACGTGTTAGATAAAGTGAAGCAGCAAAGGACAGTAAGCTCTAGAAACTTGAGAAAAATGCATGTCCAGGGATGAAGGGAGGGGAAGGAAGATGCAGCAAACCGCAGAGGGTCCCCCGCCCATTACTCTCCTCTGCTTCCCTTTACGGCCTGGGTCACGTCCAAAGCCTTTCTTAGGAACTACTTGGTAGTCCCCAGACACAGCTTACAGTTTGCTTTTGTGATGCCTTTGGGTAAAACTCTTTTTAGAATCCCAAATATCTTCTATTAAGTAAATCCTTCTCATCTACTTAGTTTCAGGTCACGTGTTCCTTTTCTAGGAAGCTGTTCCTAAACATCACACAGGAACAGAAGTCCATTCCTCCTCCACTCCTCTCCCATTTGATCCCTTCCTTTTGTGATGTTAGACGGCGAGAGCTTGGAGGGTGGAGACCAGGTCATTTCCTGGTGGAAGAGGCGTGGTCTAGGGGAAAAGCCGCGGGCCCGGGACTTGAGAGCGAGATGCTAAAGAGGAGCATATGCTGCTCAGCCATCTCTGGACTTAGGTTTGCAAAATAAGAGCATGAATTAATTTTTTTTAATATCCACTCTTGATCACAACTGTTGCCTGGATACAAAATGTTGTCTCCCTTTCAGATGTACAACAAATATATATAAAAAGTCATGAGAGAAAATGACCTCAGTGTGTGAAGCTTGTAAACATTTCTGCGATCTTGCCTTTGCAGGGAAATCCTTAATTCTTCTCTTTCAGACCTGAAGCAGAACTGACAACCATTTGTGTTCTCTTTGTTTGAAGCTTTATTTTTGTGAGTCAACAGTCTTTTTCCAGGTTTAGCTACTTCCTTAATGAAATTAATATTTCTCATGAAATGTTTTCGTGAGGAAGTGCTCGGGGATGTCTGGGATGGGGGTGTGCGCCATTCCTGGAATGCTTCCCACAAGAAGAATTTTAGGAAGGGGCAACCATGATCCTACCCTGTCTAGGGGGTTCAGGGTCTTTTCTGCTTTTACGCTCCCGTTTTGCACTTTAGGGGAGAATGTGCGGGTGTGTGCACGTGCATGCATGCGCAAACACACACATACCTCACACACACCTTTGACTCCTTTAAGAGGAGGGTGATGGAAGAAAGCCTTGAGAGTTCACACACTTGCCTCAGTGCTTTTCTTTAGTTTTGTTACAGAAGGAACTAAAATAGAGGAAAACTCCTTCAATCTGTGGTCCAGGCAAGTGTGGCTGCTGCCTGGTGTGGCTGCCCTGAGTGTCCAGCCAGTCCTGGGGCCGGCTGACCTGCAGCTCTCAGTTCCGCCAGAGATGTTGAAGTCTAGGTAGCCCCAGAATTTTCACCAACTGCTAGATGAATCCTCGGGCAGTATATTTTCTATAAAATGTGCGTTTGGAGCATGAAGATATCTCTTCTAAAGCTTTCCTCTCTAGACCTTCTAAATAACTCTGCTCCAAAGTACGGGTAAGAGCCTGAGGCCGTGAAATGCGCTGAAAGCACACTCATCGCCGAACATGTGGAGAACCAAGATCCCATGTGCTATAGGTGGGTCCTGTGAGGAGGACTAAAGGGGGAGTTAAGTCAGATGGCCATGGGAATGGGAATGTGGCCTCAAGAAGTGGTAACTGCAGATGAATTTAGCTGAGGCGCAGAAGAGGCAAAGACAAGAATTACAAAGGAGCAAGGTAGATGTAGGAGAGGAAGAATGTTAAGTGTACACCCTTCAGCTGCATGACCGAGTTCAAGTATGGTGCTGCCGTTTGGCCACTCCATGCTTCTATTTCCCATTGGTAAGATGGAGATAATAGTAGCTTTTCACAGGGTGGTGTAAATAGTTTAGTGAATTAATGTGTATTAGGTGCTTAAAACAGTGTCTGGCACAGAGCAAACATTATACAACTCTTAGCTATTATTACTAGCACCATTATGTCACTATTACTGTTATGATGAGGTCATCATCATCACTGCTATAATGTTATTCATAAGGGACCAGGTCTTGGGTAGAGAAGTATAATAGTAGGTACTAAATTCAAATGGTATTTAGTTGCATCTTCATTTGGTTGTGTCTCGTTTTTGGATCACCAGAGATGCATTTTTTTTCTCTCTCTGTTGAGTGGAAAAGTGTATCTCTGTATGAATGACTACTTTATACGCTTTAAATGTTTTGATGAAAACACCTGATGGGTTCAGATAAAGCCATTCTTCCAAGAGGCTTGAGGCACTCTCCGATGGCTCATTTTTTCAGTCCTTTACTCTCCTGGGATACATTCTACCAACTGTTCAGCTACTGTGTTGGGTCTGCTATTCAGAATCTTAATTATGCTGTACAGCATGAATTGTATGTGGATGAATAGAGCACCCATAAAGAATATTGAGATGTTTCAGGATCAGGGGTGTGTGTGGGAGATGGGGCACGCGGTGACTGGGTGCATCCAGGTGTGAGCAAACAGCGATGGTGTGTCACGTTCATTGTCATTTCCTTCTTAGATGACTATGCCCAGCTGTGTAACATCCCCGTCACGGGACGCCGGCAGCCATATGGACAGGATGCCTTGGTCGACTTCAGTGAACAGTACGCTCCCGAAGCTGATCCCTACTTCATTCAGGACCGTAAGCAACATTTTTAGTTACTTTGGAACTAAATTGTGGTTCTGAAGTTTAGTCAGTGGTTCTCAAAATGTAGTCCCTGAAAACTTGTAAGAAATGCAAATTTGCGAGCTATGCTGTAGACCTGCTGAATCAGATACTGGGGTGAGACCCACCAATCGGCTTTACCAGCCCTCTGAGTAAGCCTTACGTACACTCAAGCTTGAGAACCACCAGATCAGATTATGAGTCTCACTGGTGGGAATGCTATTACGTTTATTTTCTTTTATTTATTTATTTTTTGAATTTTAATTTATTTATTTACTTTTATAAATTTATTTATTTGTTTTTATTTTTGGCTATGTTGGGTCTTTGTCCTGTGCACAGGCTTTCTCTAGTTGCAGCGAGTGGTGCGCGGGCTTCTCATTCTCGTGGCCTCTCCTGCTGCGGAGCACGGGCTCTAGAGCGCAGGCTCAGTAGTCGTGGAACATGGGCTTAGTTGCTCCGCGGCATGTGGGAATCTTCCATGGGCCAGTGATCAAACCCGTGTGCCCCTGCACTGGCAGGCAGATTCCCACCCACTGTGCCACCAGGGAGGCCCTATTTATTTTTTTATACAGCAGGTTCTTATTAGTCATCAATTTTACACACATCAGTGTATACATGTCAATCCCAATCTCCCATGCATCACGCCACCACCCCCACCACTTTCCCCCCTTGGTGTCCATACATTTGTTCTCTACATCTGTGTCTCTGTTTCTGCCCTGCAAACCGGGTCATCTGTACCATTTTTCTAGGTTCCAAATATATGCGTTAATATACAATATTTTTCTCTTTCTGACTTACTTCACTCTGTATACTTCACTCTGTATGACAGTCTCTAGATCCATCCACGTCTCAACAAATGACCCAATTTCGTTCCTTTTTAGAGGTGAGTAATATTCCATTGTATATATGTACCACATCTTCTTTATCCATTTGTCTGTCGGTGGGCATTTAGGTTGCTTCCATGACCTGGCTATTGTAAATAGTGCTGCAGTGAACATCGGGGTCCATGTGTCTTTTTGAATCATGGTTTTCTCTGGGTATATGCCGAATAGTGGGATTGCTGGATCATATGGTAATTCTATTTTTAGCTTTTTAAGGAACCTCCATGCTGTTCTCCGTAGTGGCTGTATCAATTTACATTCCCACCAACAGTGCAAGAGGGTTCCCTTTTCTCCACACCCTCTCCAGCATTTATTGTTTCTAGATATTTTGATGATGGCCATTCTGACTGGTGGGAGATGATATCTCATTGTAGTTTTGATTTGCATTTCTCTAATGATTAGTGATGTTGAGCAGCTTTTCATGTGCTGCTTAGCCATCTGTGTGTCTTTGGAGAAATGTCTATTTAGCTCTTCTGCCTATTTTTGGATTGGGTTGTTTGTGTTTTTAATACTGAGCTGCATGAGCTGTTTATATATTTTGGAGATTAATCCTTTGTCCGTTGCTTCGTTTGCAGATATTTTCTCCCATTCTGAGGTTTGTCTTGTTTATGGTTTCCTTTGCTGTGTAAAAGCTTTGAAGTTTCATTAGGTCCCATTTGTTTATTTTTGTTTTTATTTCCATTACTCTAGGAGGTGGATCAAAAAATATCTTGCTGTGATTTATGTCAAAGAATATTCTTCCTATGTTTTCCTCTAAGAGTTTTATAGCATCTGGTCTTACATTTAGGTCTCGAATCCATTTTGAGTTTATTTTTGTGTATGGTGTTAGGGAATGTTCTAATTTCATTCTTTTACATATAGCTGTCCAGTTTTCCCAGCACCACTTACTGAAGAGACTGTCTTGTATATCCTTGCCTCCTTTGTCATAGATTAGCTGACCATAGGTGCGTGGGTTTATCTCTGGGCTTTCTATCTTGTTCCATTGATCTATATTTCTGTTTTTGAGCCAGTACCATATTGTCTTGATTACTGTAGGCTTGTAGTATAGTCCAAAGTCAGGGAGTCTGATTCCTCCAGCTCTGCTTTTTTCCCTCAAGACTGCTTTGGCTATTCAGGGTCTTTTGTGTCTCCATACAAATTTTAAAAGATTTTTTGTTCTAGTTCTGTAAAAAAATGCCATTGGTAATTTGATAGGGATTGCATTGAATCTGTAGATTGCTTTGGGACGTTTATTTTCTTTAAAGAAAAATCTTATTATAATTTCCATGACGAAATCATTTTTTTACCCATGAAATGGTGGCCTAATTTCTTGATAGCTTGGTTATTATATTGTAGTCTTTTTTCATACAAGGAAATGGTAAATATTAACTGTACTGAGTTGATCTTTTTTTTTTAAACATCTTTATTGTAGTTGCTTTACAATGTTGTTAGTTTCTGCTGTATAACAAAGTGAATCAGATATACATATATCCCCATATCTCTTCCCTCTTGCATCTCCCTCCCACCCTCCCTATCCCACCCCTCTAGGTGGTCACAAAGCACTGAGCTGATCTCCCTGTGCTATGCAGCTGCTTCCCACTAGCTATCTACTTACATTTGGTAGTGTATATATGTCAATGCCTCTCTCTCACTTCATCCCAGCTTATCCTTCCCCCTCCCCATGTCCTCAAGTCCATTCTCTTAGAATATGGGAGATAAAATGATTGCTCTCCTGGTCAGAGATTAATCTTTAGAATTCACTTGTGAGGGGGTTTATTAAGTAAGAAATGATGTGTGATGCTTTTCCTGGATTTGTGAGCAGACTTTTCAAATGGGAGGTGGAGTGTGTATGTGTGAATCCTGTTCCCATTTAGAAAGTAAATGCCTAAGTGTACAACCAGAGTGTCCTGGATAAGGAAGCCACACAAGCTAAATATGTCTGTGGGAGAGATCAGAGCTTTCAAATACAGACTAATTATGTGAAGTCTGAAAAATGGGATGGTACAAATTGAAATATCAGTAGATAATGGGTTGTCTGCCTTCAAGAATGGGACTAGAGCAGTGGAGTCCAGGTACCTGTTCCACATCCTACAGAGGGTGCCTCACTGCAGCAAGTGAAGCCGCTCCAGATTTTCAAGACAGAATCCCTGCAGACCAGGTAGTTGGGGTTAGGACTTTGGAGACGCTGCTGAAATTATAAAATACAGCAATGCTGTTCTTTCTTTGGGACCTTTCACCTGTGCACAAAGCAAACTAGCTGTGACCTGGGTCCTGAGGAGCAACACAAACTTTGTGGCTGCCTCTGGAGCTACTTCAGTTCTGAGCCAAAGAGTGTTTTCCTCCTTTCCTCTTTCCCTTCCCTCCTTTTGTTTTTTAAAGTATGCAGTATATTGATCCTTCAGCCAAATTAAAACTGTTTTAAAATTTACATGAAAACAGCATTCTATTAAATCAGCTGGGTTGGGTCTTCTAGACCTGAGTGGATCTAGAGCATTGCCAGCATCCAGAAGGACCCCTGGTTCCCTTTTCCCAGCCACTCCCTCAGGGTAACCACTATCCTAACACCTTAGATCAGTGGTCCCCAACCTTTTTGGCACCAGGGACCAGTTTTGTGGAAGACAATTTTTCCACACATGGGGGGGCGTTGCAGGATGATTCAAGCTCATTACATTCATTGTGCACTTTATTATTACATTGTAATATATAATGAAATAATTATACAACTCACCATAATGCTAACAGGAGGTGGAGCTCAGGCAGTAACGCGAGCAATGGGGAGCGGCAGATGAAGCTTCACTCACTTGCCCACTGCTCACCTCCTGCTCTGCGGCCCAGTTCCAGTAATGCGAGCAATGGGGAGCGGCAGATGAAGCTTCACTCACTTGCCCACTGCTCACCTCCTGCTGTGCGGCCCAGTTCCTAACGGGCCACGGACCAGTACTGGTCCGTAGCCCAGGGGTTGGGGACCCCTGCCTTAGGTTTTCTTTTAATCAATCACAAATAATCATGCACTACTTCAAGAAATGTGCTTAAATACATTGACAGCTATAAGCCTGTGCACTTATGATTTCTACACTTCTGTGTATATATTTATAGGTCAGTAAACATTTACTTTAAAAAAAAAAGGGAGAAGAAATATTAAAGTTGCAAGAAAGTACAGTTTGCCTGCCCCATAAATTGAAAATACCTGCCCCATAAATCCAAAATACCAGGGTAAATCTACATGTAACTGACACAATCCCATGGCTTGTGTGTGCAGCCTCTAATGCATTATAGTTCAGATGCCAGGAATTGTTCTGGCTTATGTAGTTTTTTTTTTAAGCTGTCATTGCTTTAAAACTTTTAAAATTCACTACACATGTTAAGAAATAAGCATGTTGGTATCAGGTCAATTTCCTGTTTAGCAACATAGGAAGTTGCAGATGCAGTTCGAAGACCCCCAGGTTTGACTATGTAACGGCCTTTAAATTTCTTACAAGTTGCGGAGAAATAGCTCCTCCTTCCTAGACCAGGATCAAAGGCTCTCTGGCCCTACTGAAGACATAAAATCGTATGAGGTAAGATAGGGAAAGAGAGGCTGAATCACACCACCTTTATTATTCATCATCTTGTGCCTCTCTGTTGAAAGCTGGGCTAATGACTGGTGTCACCTTTAGTTAGAGCAGTATTTCTAAAACTGGAATTTTCTAGAGCAGAGATCAACTTTTTCTATAAATGGCCAGATAGTAAAATTTGTAGGCTTTATAGTCTCTTTTGTAGCTACTCAACTGTGCTCTGGAATCAGGAAAGCAGCCACAGACAGATATTAGCAACTAGGTGAGGCTGTGTTCCAGTAAACTTCATTTATAAAAATAGGTAGCAGGCCCACTTTAGAGCACGGGCTGTCCTTTGCTGACTGCTGTTGTTTTAGAGTCCTGTAGAAGTATTTTGGGGAGTCTGATTAATGCGTGTGTAGGAGTTTCAAATTTTAATTTCATGTTTTAACTTCTGTAATTAATAAACATAATTTTACTAGTTAAAATGGACTTTGCTGTGTTACCTGGACTTTGAAATATTTCCATAGGTTGACTTTCTTGTCAATATTTCTCAAACTGGCTTCAGGGTCTGCTGACAGTCTTGATGCCCAGTCGTATTTTTTTTCCTTTTTAGATGTATTACTTAATTTTTAAAATCATTGTTAGACCTTACAGCCCTGCATGAGAAATGATATTTTGCTGCCCCCTGCAGTTCGACCGGAGAATTACTTCAAAGGCCAGATGTAGATTTCTGACCCTAGGTTGATTTTTTTTCCCCCTTAAAAGCTAATACGTGGGGCTTCCCTGGTGGTGCAGTGGTTAAGAATCTGCCTGCGAATGCAGGGGACACAGGTTCGAGCCCTGGTCCAGGAAGATCCCACATGCTGCGGAGCAACTAAGCCTGTGCGCCACAATGACTGAGCCTGTGCTCTAGAGCCCGTGAGCCACAACTGCTGAAGCCTGTGCTAGAGCCCGTGCTCTGCAACGAGAGAAGCCACTGCAATGAGAAGCCCACACACTACAACGAAGAGTAGCCCACACTCGCTGCAACTACAGAAAACCTTGCACAGCAATGAAGACCCAACACAGCCAAAAACAAATTTATAAAAAAAAAAGCAAATACATGGTGCCTTCAGAAGGTGGGGGAGAGGATGAGACCCCCACACACACATCAACAGTGTGTTTGGGTCACCGTGGATTTATATTTACAACTTTCTAGAAACAGAGGAAAATATTCTTGATGCCTGGCTACATTGTTTTTGTACTACTAAACTCTAGCTCTGAATCAGTTTAAAGATATCTTAAAAAAAAGAGCCAAACAAGAGCTTCTTTGTTTCTTTAAAAGAATTTTGGTTTTCTAAACAGAAATATGACGTATTTCTCGTTTATCAGGATGTTGTGAGTCCCTTTTACTGCCTTTATCCTTTGATCCCCCAAGAGCCCTTTTGTAAGGCTCATTCCAAAGCCAGAGCAAACAGACCTCACATGGCAAGGCCAGCCTGGCTTTTCTCCACTCCTGGGAACTCCCCATGAAAGAGCACTGCCTCCAATGCTTGTGCATCTTAGCAAATGTCTATTCTCATAGTGAGTTCCATCGGTTCTATCCTGAAAGATGTTCTGACATTTACCCTACTGAGAACTCAGGAAATTTAAAATCTTAGACAAAAAATTTTAATAATTAAGGGCAAAAAAATACCCTACTTGCTGTTATCGTTTTATGTGATTTTAGTGTAGAACATCAGAATTCAAGATGTGGGGCTAATCTGTACAACCTACACAAGGTTGGTAATAGTTTGCTTAATATCGTGTACAGATATATTCACTTAAATTTTAATGCTATCTTTAAGGAATCGGAAATACGTATGTATGATGAACCATAACCTTAATGATCATGTCATTTTCAAAAACGGTGTAAGAGGTTGAAAATTTGTAACTTGGCTCCTGTCCTTTCCCTTCCAGGTTTTTTAAATAGCTTTGAGGAGTTACAGGCTGAAGAATGTGGCATCCTCAACGGCTGTGAAAACGGGCGCTGTGTCAGGGTGCAGGAAGGTTACACCTGCGATTGCTTTGATGGGTATCACTTGGATATGGCCAAGATGACCTGTGTTGGTAAGAATCATATGTATTTGTTGGGAAATTAATCTTTTCCTGAATGCCCTGTGGCTGGACCTCAGACAATCTAGTACCTTTAAGATTTGCAGAGTTTCAGTTTGGGAAGATGAGAAAAGTTCTGGAGATGGACAGTGGTGACGATTACACAAAAATGTGAAGGTACTTAATGCCACTGGACTCTCCGCTCAAAAATGGTTAAAATGGTCAATTTTATGTTCCATATATTTTACCACAAATTTTTTAAAAGTTGATATTTAAGAGTTCATATAAATGGTACATACCTGTGGAGGAAAGGCCAGAAAGTTTGGGGTAATTAGTTTGACTCTTTTAAATTGAGCTTTTGACTCTGCAGCAAATGTTTTCCCTGAATACCTGACACCAGCAAGAGGGGAATATAGATGAAAAAGAAAATACAGCTTCCATTTTAGAGAAAGTTCTTTTCATAACTCTCACTTTGCCTTCCCTCTTACTTTTAAGAGAACAGTAAAAATATGTTTATCCTTACCGTGTGATTGAGGCTGTGTTCCTGAGCCTGTTGGCCTCCTTGCTAAATGGCCCTTGACTTGTAGCATTTTTTTCCTCTATTTTTGTGGCCGTTTTGCTCTGTCGTGTAGTTTCCCCACTTCAATTTTGTTAGTCTCAATCTGAGGTACGTCTAAAAACAAAGGTAACCTGGGTTATTAAAGGTGTTTCAAGTGCATAGAGCCTTTCTTTCCTGTGGAAAGAAATCTAAGAAAGTAACTTAAACCTTTAGAGAGGCTGCTCAGAGGCTCTCTTTATTTCTCTTGACAACCTAACAGTTCTTCGGCATGTGCAGAGAGGAATTTAGAAGTAGGATAATTGCTCCAGCTTTCTTAAGGTTTGACTATAAAAAGTCAAGCTGACAAAATGGTCCCTGTTGTGTTAAATAACAAACAGGGAAAGAAATTCTAGAACCTCCTGGATAATCACCTTTTTAAGATCTAGAAAGTAGTATTTCTCTCGCATGTAATTGAAAGACAATAATGGGAAAGACTGCAGTTTACTGGGGGGAGAGCACAGAACAGCCAGGCTGTGTTCAGGCCGGATGCCTCAGGTAGGGTGTAGATTGCATTTCCTCCCGGAGCAATGCTGAAGCTTGCTAACCTGCGTGGTTTGGCTTATTGCAGATGTCAACGAATGTGATGAGTTGAACAACCGGATGTCTCTCTGCAAGAATGCCAAGTGTATCAACACCGAAGGTTCCTATAAGTGTGTGTGTCTGCCCGGCTTTGTACCTTCCGACAAGCCAAACTACTGCACTCCATTGAATACCGCCTTGAATTTAGAAAAAGACAGTGACCTGGAGTAAAAGTGAAGCTACATAACCTAAGCCTGTATACTCTGCACTGTGTAAAGGAGAAAGAGAAATGTATTATACTTCAGACATTTCACTTGACCCAGAATGTTGGAAATATGGAAACATCATGGAATTGTATATCCTGAGAAGCGAAAGGATTCATTGTGAGCCTGACTTGTGTGACAGACCAAATGGACATTTCTCTGAAAAAACAGTATATATAGTCTGTTCATATGTAAAATTCAGTGGAAAAGAGGCAGAACAGTGCTATTATTTTAAACAGAAGGTTGTATTATTATGTTTTTTGTTTTGATATTTTTTACTATTGCTTGATTAAATCTGGCATTTAAATAGTGGTGGAAATATTTTATATAATTTTCATTTTTTGGTTATGCAGTTCCTTGGCTACTGTTTCTTTCAAATGTCTATTGTTACACAGGGTTATGCTATTCCTGGTCTGGAACATTTTTAAAATCCAAATTGTCCTGTGGAGCAGGCAGTGATTAATTGTTTCAAAACTTTTATACACATTTGGAGAAAAGTACTTTATATTTACAATGTGGTATCTGATTTTAATGTCCATTTTTAGCCAAGCTGCTGGTAGGTGTTCATTGGATCCCTTTCCTACAAATGGAAGAACTAATGAGCTTACATTAGTGTTATAATGTGTAAAGTAGGACCAGCAAATTTTAAAACTTGATGATCCCAATATATTTACCGTTGTATGTTAAAGCAAAATAAATCACCATTTTTTTAGAAAATTTCTACATCTGAGTAATGTCAATGACCATGTGCACACAAGTTGTTCCCGACCACCCCACTCTATCAATGGTCTTCTGTGAATGTAGAGTCTTTTACAGGTTAATTATTACATTTGTTAGATACTGTTATGGGTGGAATTGTGTCCCTGGAATTCATGTTGAGTCATGTCCCCTCAGTACCTCAGACTATGACTGTATTTTTAGATGAGCTAATTAAGGTTGAAGAAGGTCACCGGGGTGGGCCCTAATCCAATAGGACTGGTGCTCTTATATGAAATTAGGACATACACAGGAAGATCCTGGGAAGGCACAGGGGGCCAACAGCCATCTACAAGCCAAGGAGAGAGGCCTAAGAAGAAAATTCTATAATACTTCGATCTTGAACTTCTAGCCTCCAGAATTAAAAAAAAATAAATTTAAGCCACCCAGTCTGTGGTACTTTGACAGCCTTTAGCAAATGAATACAGATGCATAACATAGGAAGAATAGCTTTCACTGTTCCAAGCCTTACTTAATACAAATCCACAGTCATACAGTTGTCTTATTTAACCTGAATTTCAGAATCTTTTTTTTTTTTAAGACTTTTTTGATGTGGACCATTTTCAAAGTCTCTATTGAATTTGTTACAATATTGCGTCTGTTCCATGTTTTGGCTTTTTGGCCGTGAGGAATGTGGGATCCCAGCTCCCCGACCAGGGATCAAACCCGCACCCCCTGCATTGAAAGGCAAAGTCCCAACCACTGGACCACTGGGGAAATCCCTCAGAATCATTTTTAATAAGAGCATCTGAGTTTTCAAAAACAAACTATGGATAGGCATACTCAGCAGAAAATATCCCCATTTAACATTTTCTTGTAAGACAGGCTTTTGGATTTTAGTATCTGCCATAGGAGGAATGGTACATCTAAAATGTCCATGTCCTCTACCACCGAGAGCCCTACGACCAGGCACCAACCGCTGTCCCTGCCTTCCCAGGAGCTTGCACGGGCCACGCACCCGCACACCCCCTATCAAGGGGATAATGGCAAGCACACGGTAAGGAAAAAAGACACCCAAACTAAAAGCAGCTCTCACACCAAAAAAATATTAAACGCACACAAGCCACACAGGAACACTCCCGGTTATAAACAGACCTCCAAGATTACAGTAGATAATTGTTTCTTCTCAACTCATAGAGTAAGAAATATAGTATAAGCAAAATGAAGAAGCAGAGGAACCACTCCCACTTAAAAGACCAAGAGAATTCCCCTGAAGGAACAAACAATGAAACAGACCTCTTCAGTCTAATAGACACCGAGTTCAAAAAGGAGGTAATGAAAATACTGAAGGAATTAAGAAAGGCTATCAACAGAAATGCAGATTACTGTAAAAAGGAACTCGAAATTAAGGTGGAGCCAAGGAAAATTAGAAAATTCATTTGCCAAGACAGAAGCTGAGCTCAAGGCAATGAATAGCAGGATGAATACATTAAGTCCCCTGCATACGAACCTTCAAGTTGCGAACTTTCCAAGATGTGAACATGCGTTCCATCAACGTCAGGCGTGAGTGAAATCGCAGCTTGCCCTCCGTCTCCTATTGCTGATGATCCTACCATCTCCCACCTCCTCTCCCTCCTCCAGTCAGTAACTCTTCTTGCCTGTTCACTCAACACCAGCCCCTGTATGCCAGCTCTTGTACTGCACTACTGTACTTCTCAAGGTACTGTACTGTAAGATTAAAAATGTTTTATTTTTGTGTTTATTTTTTATGTATTAGTTGTAAATACATTATTATGTATTCTTTGAAAAGTATTATAAACCTGTTATAGTAGAGTACTATATAGCTGATTGTGTTAGTTGGGTACCTAGGCTAACTTTGTTGGACTTATGAACAAATGAGACTTAATGAATGCACTCTTGGAACAGAACTCATTTGTATGCAGGGGACTTACTGTACATAATGCAGAAGAAAGAATAAGTGATCTGCAAGATAGAATACAGTGATGGAAATTACCCAATCAGAACAGGAGACAGCCAAATGAAAAAAGATGAAAGCAATATAAGAGACCTATGGAATAATATAATAAATATGACCAATATAATGTAAAAAAATACAAAGCTTGCCAGTCTATGCATAATAGGGATTTCAGAAAAAGAAGAAAGAGAAAGGGGGATTAAAAATGCATTTGAAGAAATTATGGCTGAAAACTTCTCAAACCTAAAGAAGGAAATAGATATCCAGATACAGGAAGCACAGAGGGTCCCAAACAAGATGAACCCAAACAGTCCTACACCAAGACATATTATAATAAAACTGGAAAAAGTTAAAGAGAGGATTCTAAAGGCAGCAAGAAAAGAAGCTAATTACAAGGGAACCCCCTATAGGGCTATCAGCTGATTTCTCTACAGAAATGCTGCAGGCCAGAAGGGAGTGGCAAAATATATTCAAAGTCTTGAAAGGGAAAAATCTGCAACCTAGAATACTCTACCCTGCAAGATTATCACTTAGGAGGAGAGAAGGAATTTCTCAGGGACTTCCCTGGTGGTATAAAGAATCTGCCTTCCAATGCAGGGGTCAAAGTTCCGATCCCTGGTTGGGAAACTAAGATCCCACATGCTGCGGGGCAATTAATCCCGCACACCACAACTAATGAGTTCACACCTCTCAACTAGAGAGCCCACATGCCGCAAACTACAGAGCCCACGCTCTCTGGAGCCTGCGCACCACAACTAGAGAAGAGAAAACCTGCAAGCCACAACCATAGAGAAGCCTGCGCACTGCAATGAAGAGCCCGTGCACCACAACGAAAGATCCCGCATGCCACAACTAAGACCTGACACAGCCATAAAAGTAAATTAAAAAAAAAAGAATTTCTCAGATAAGCAAAAACTAAAAGAATACAGCAATACTAAACCTATCTTAAAAGAAATATTCAAAGGTCTTCCCTAAATAGAAAAGAAGCAAGAAGATATAGGAAAGAGGGAATCACAATTGGAAATTAAATCACTTAAGCCGGTTTACAGATCAAAAAGAAAAACTAACCTATTTGTGAAAGCAATGATAAACATAAGGAACGGCAAAAGGATAAACATGAAGATGTAAAAAAGGACATCAAAATCACAAAATGTGGGTAAGGAGAATAAGAAAATGTAGATTTTGTTTTTTCTTCTTACAATGTCTATTCTAAAACTATCAGTCTAAAGCAAGCAGTTATAGGAAGGAGTCAACATACCTGAAAAACAGGGTAACCACAAATCAATAACATACAATAGATTCATAAAAGCTAAAAAGAGGAGGACACAAACATAAAAGGAACATCAAACCATAAAAAGAAAAAGAAACAAAGAAGAAACATAGAATCGACTGGAAAACAAGGTTTAAAATGGCAATAAATACAGATGTATTAATAATTACCTTAAATGTCAATGGACTGAATGCTCCAATCAAAACACAGAGTGGGGGAGAGGGGGAAGATGGCAGAAGAGTAAGATGCGGAGATCACCTTCCTCCCCACAGATACACTGGAAATACAACTACACGTGAAACAACTTGTACAGAACACCCACTGAATGCTGGCAGAAGACCTCAGACCTCCCAAAAGGCAAGAAACTCCCCACGTACCTGGGTAGGACAAAAGAAAAAAGAATAAACAGAGACAAAAGAATAGGGATGGGACCTGCACCAGTGGGAGGGAGCCGTGAAGGAGGAAAGGTTTCCACACACTAGAAGCCCCTTCATGGGCGAAGACTGCGGGTGGCGGAAGTGGGGAGCTTCGGAGCCACGGAGGAGAGCGCAGCAACAGGGGTGCGGAGGGCAAAGCAGAGAGATTCCCCCACAGAGGATCGGTGCCGACCAGCACTCACCAGCCCGAGAGGCTCGTCTGCTCACCCACCGGGGCAGGCTGGGCTGGGAGCTGAGGCTCGGACTTCGGTTGGATCGCAGGGAGAGGACTGGCGGCATGAACACAGCCTGAAGGGGTTAGTGCACCACAGCTAACCGGGACGGAGTCTGGGGAAAAGTTTGGACCTGCCAAAGAGGCAAGAGACTTTTTCTTCCCTCTTTGTTTCCTGGTGCACAAGGAGAAGGGATTAAGAGCGCTGCTTAAAGGAGTTCCAGAGACGGGCGTGGGCCGCGGCAAACAGCGCAGACCCCAGAGACGTGCATGAGACACTAAGGCTGCTGCTGCCACCACCAAGAAACCTGTGTGCAAGCACAGGTCACTATCCACACCTCCCTTCCAGGGAGCCTGTGCAGCCCGCCACAGCCAGGGTCCCGTGATCCAGGGACAACTTCCCCGGGAGAACGCACGGCACACCTCAGGCTGGTGCAACATCACGCCAGCCTCTGCTGCCACAGGCTCGCCCCGCACTCCGTACCCCTCCCTCCCCACCGGCCTGAGTGAGCCGGAGCCCCCGAATCAGCGGCTCCTTTAACCCTGTCCTGTCTGAGCGAAGAACAGACACCCTCCGGCGACCTACACGCAGAGGTGGGGCCAAATCCAAAGCTGAAACCCAGGAGCTGTGCGAACAAAGAAGAGAAAGGGAAATCTCTCCCAGCAGCCTCAGGAGCAGCAGATTAAATCTCCACAATCAACTTGATGAACCCTGCATCTGTGGAATACATGAAATGACAACGAATTATCCCAAATTGAGGAGGTGGACTTTGAGAGCAAGATTTATTATTTTTCCCCCTTTCCTCTTTTTGTGAGTGTGTATGTGTATGCTTCTGTGTGAGATTTTGTCTGTATAGCTTTGCTTTCATCATTTGTCCTAGGGTTCTATCCGTTTGTTTGCTTTTATTACTTTAAAAAGATTTTTTTCTTAATAATTATTTTTTTATTTTAATAACTTTATTTTATTTACCTTACTTTATTTTATTTTATTTTATCCTCTTTCTTTCTTTCTTTCTACTTTTTCTCCCTTTTATTCTGAGCCGTGTGGATGAAAGGTTCTTGGTGCTGCAGCCAGGAGTTAGTGCTGTGCCTCAGGTGGGAGAGCCAACTTCAGGACACTGGTCCACAAGAGACCTCCCAGCTCCACATAATATCAAATGGCAAAAATCTCCCAGAGATCTCCATCTCAACAACAACACCCAGCTTCGCTCAATGACCAGCAAGCTACAGTGCTGGACAACCTATGCCAAACAGCTAGCAAGACAGGAACACAACCCCACCCATTAGCAGAGAAGCTGCCTAAAATCATAATAAGTCCACAGACACCCCAAAACACACCACCAGACATGGACCTGCCCATCAGAAAGACAAGATCCAGCCTCATCCACCAGAACACAGGCACTAGTCCCCCCCACCAGGAAGCCTACACAACCCACTGAACCAACTACAGCCACTGGGGACAGACACCAAAAACAACGGAACTACGAACACACAGCCTGCAAAAAGGAGACCCCAAACACAGTAAGATAAGCAAAATGAGAAGACAGAAAAACACACAGCAGATGAAGGAGCAAGGCAAAAACCCACCAGACCTAACAAATGAAGAGGAAATAGGCAGTCTACATGAAAAAGAATTCAGAATAATGATAGTAAAGATGATCCAAAATCTTGGAAATAGAATAGAGAAAATGCAAGAAATATTTAACAAGGACCTAGAAGAACTAAAGATGAAACAAACAACGATGAACAACACAATAAATGAAATTAAGAATACTCTAGAAGGGATCAATAGCAGAATAACTGAGGCAGAAGAACGGATAAGTGACCTGGAAGATAAAATAGTGGAAATAACTGCTGCAGAGCATAATAAAGAAAAAAGAAAGAAAAGAACTGAGGACAGTCTCAGAAACCTCTGGGACAACATTAAACACACCAACATTCGAATTACAAGGGTTCCAAAAGAAGAAGAGAAAAAGAAAGGGACTGAGAAAATACTTGAAGAGATTATAGTTGAAAACTTCCCTAATATGGGAAAGGAAATAGTGATTCAAGTCCAGGAAGCACAGAGAGTCCCAAACAGGATAAATCCAAGGAGAAACAAGCCAAGACACACATTAATCAAACTATCAAAAATTAAATACAAAGAAAACATATTAAAAGCAGCAAGGGAAAAACAACAAATAACACACAAGGGAATCCCCATAAGGTTAACAGCTGATCTTTCATCAGAAACTCTGCACACCAGAAGGGACAGGCAGGACATATTTAAAGTGATGAAGGAGAAAAACCTGAAACCAAGGTTACTCTACCCAGCAAGGATCTCATTCAGATTTGATGGAGAAATTAAAACCTGTACAGACAAGCAAAAGCTGAGAGAGTTCAGCACCACCAAACCAGCTTTACAACAAATGCTAAAGGATCTTCTCTAGGCAAGAAACACAAGAGAAGTAAAAGACCTACAATAACAAACCCAAAACAATTTAGAAAATGGGAATAGGAACATACATATTGATAATTACCTTAAATGTAAATGGATTAAATGCTCCCACCAAAAGACACAGACTGGCTGAATGGATACAAAAACAAGACCCATATATATGCTGTCTTCAAGGGACCCACTTCAGACCTAGAGACACATACAGACTGAAAATGAGGGGATGGAAAAAGATATTCCATGCAAATGGAAACCAAAAGAAAGCTGGAGTAGCAATTCTCATATCAGACAAAATAGACTTGAAAATAAAGACTATTAGAAGAGACAAAGAAGGACACTACATAATGATCAAAGAATCAATCCAAGAAGAAGATATAACAATTGTAAATATTTATGCACCCAACATAGGAGCACCTCAATACATAAGCCAAATACTAACCACCATAAAAGGAGAAATCGACAGGAACACGTTCATAGTAGGGGACTTTAACACCGCACTTTCACCACTGGACAGATCATCCAAAATGAAAATAAATAAGGAAACACAAGCTTTAAATGATACATTAAACAAGATGGACTTAATTGATATTTATAGGACATTCCATCCAAAAACAACAGAATACACATTTTTCTCAAGTGCTCATGGAACATCCTCCAGGATAGATCATATCTTGGGTCACAAATCAAGCCTTGGTAAATTTAAGAAAATTGAAATTGTATCAAGTATCTTTTCTGACCACAATGCTATGAGACTAGATATCAATTACAGGAAAAGACCTGTAAAAAATACAAACACATGGAGGCTAAACAATACACTACTTAATAACGAAGTGATCACTGAAGAAATCAAAGAGGAAATCAAAAAATACCTGGAAACAAATGACAATGGAGACACGATGACCAAAAACCTATGGGATGCAGCAAAAGCACTTCTAAGAGGGAAGTTTATAGCAATACAATCCTACCTTAAGAAACAGGAAACATCTCGAATAAACAACCTAACCTTGCACCTAAAGCAATTAGAGAAAGGAGAGCAAAAAAACCCCAAGTTAGCAGAAGGAGAGAAATCATAAAGATCAGATCAGAAATAAATGAAAAAGAAATGAAGGAAACGATAGCAAAGATCAATAAAACTCAAAGCTGGTTCTTTGAGAAGATAAACAAAATTGATAAATCATTAGCCAGACTCATCAAGAAAAAAAGGGAGAAGACTCAAATCAATAGAATTAGAAATGAAAAAGGAGAAGTAGCAACTGACACTGCAGAAATACAAAAGATCATGAGAGATTACTACAAGCAACTCTATGCCAATAAAATGGACAACCTGGAAGAAATGGACAAATTCTTAGAAATGCACAACCTGCCAACGCTGAATCAGGAAGAAACAAAATATGAACAGACCAATCACAAGCACTGAAATTGAAAATGTGATTAAAAATCTTCCAACAAACAAAAGTTCAGGACCAGATGGATTCACAGGCGAATTCTATCAAATATTTAGAGAAGAGCTAACACCTATCCTTCTCAAAATCTTCCAAAATATAGCAGAGGGAGGAACACTCCCAAACCTATTCTACGAGGCCACCATCACCCTGATACCAAAACCAGACAAGGAAGTCACAAAGAAAGAAAACTACAGGCCAATATCACTGATGAACATAGATGCAAAAATCCTCAACAAAATACTAGCAAACAGAATCCAGCAGCACATTGAAAGGATCATACACCATGATCAAGTGGGGTTTATTCCAGGAATTCAAGGATTCTTCAATATACGCAAATCGATCAATGTGATACACCATATTAACAAACTGAAGGAGAAAAACCATGTGATCATCTCAATAGATGCAGAGAAAGCTTTCGACAAAATTCAACACCCATTTATGATAAAAACCCTCCAGAAAGTAGGCATAGAGGGAACTTTCCTCAACATAATAAAGGCCATATATGACAAACCCACAGCCAACATCGTCCTCAATGGTGAAAAACTGAAAGCATTTCCACTAAGATCAGGAACAAGACAAGGTTGCCTACTCACCACTCTTATTCAACATAGTTTTCGAAGTTTCAGCCACAGCAATGAGAGAAGAAAAGGAAATAAAAGGAATCCAAATTGAAAAAGAAGAAGTAAAGCTGTCACTGTTTGCAGATGACATGATACTATACGTAGAGAATCCTAAAGATGCTACCAGAAAACTACTAGACCTAATCAATGAATTTGGTAAAGTAGCAGGATACAAAATTAATGCACAGAAATCTCTGGCATTCCTATACACTAATGATGAAAAAATCTGAAAATGAAATCAAGAAAACACTCCTATTTACCATTGCAACAAAAAGAATAAAATATCTAGGAATAAACCTACCTGAGTAGACAAAAGAACTGTATGCAGAAAATTATAAGACACTGATGAAAGAAATTAAAGATGATACAAATAGATATACCATGTTCCTGGATTGGAAGAATCAACATTGTGAAAATGACTATACTACCCAAAGCAATCTACAGATTCAATGCAATCCCTATCCAGCTACCACTGGCATTTTTCACAGAACTAGAACAAAAAATTTCACAATTTGTATGGAAATACAAAAGACCCCAAATAGCCAAAGCAATCTTGAGAACGAAAAACGGAGCTGTAGGAATCAGCCTCCCTGACTTTGTAGCTACAAAGCTACAGTAATCAAGACAGTATGGTACTGGCACAAAAACAGACAGATAGATCAATGGAACAGGATAGAAAGCCCAGAGATAAACCCACGCACATATGGTCACCTTATCTTTGATAAAGGAGGCAGGAATGTACAGTGGAGAAAGAACAGCCTCTTCAATAAATGGTGCTGGGAAAACTGGACAGCTACATGTAAAAGTATGAGATTAGATCACTCCCTAACACCATACACAAAAATAAGCTCAAAATGGATTAAAGACCTAAATGTAAGGCCAGAAACTATCAAACTGTTAGAGGAAAACATAGGCAGAACACTCTATGACATAAATTACAGTAAGATCCTTTTTGACCCACCTCCTAGAGAAATGGAAATAAAAACAAAAATAAACAAATGGGACCTAATGAAACTTCAAAGCTCTTGCACAGCAAAGGAAGCCATAAACAAGACCAAAAGACAACCCTCAGAATGGGAGAAAATATTTGCAAATGAAGCAACTGACAAAGGATTAATCTCCAAAATTTGCAAGCAGCTCATGCAGCTCAATAACAAAAACTCAAACAACCCAATCCAAAAATGGGCAGAAGACCTAAATAGACATTTCTCCAAAGAAGATATACAGACTGCCAACAAACAAATGAAAGAATGCTCAACATCATTAATTATTAGAGAAATGCAAATCAAAACTACAATGAGATATCATCTCACACCAGTCAGAATGGCCATCATCAAACATCTAGAAACAATAAATGCTGGAGAGGGTGTGGAGAAAAGGGAACCCTCTTGCACTGCTGGTGAGGATGTGAATTGGTACAGCCACTGTGGAGAACAGTATGGAGGTTCCTTAAAAACTGCAAATAGAACTACCATACGACCCAGCAATCCCACTACTGGGCATATACCCTGAGAAAACCATAATTCAAAAAGAGTCATGTACCAAAGTGTTCATTGCAGCTCTATTTACAATAGCCAGGAGATGGAAACAACCTAAGTGTCCATCATCGGATGAATGGATAAAGAAGATGTGGCACATATATACAATGGAATATTACTCAGCCATAAAAAGAAATGAAATTGAGCTATTTGTAATGAGGTGGATGGACCTAGAGTCTGTCATACAGAGTGAATTAAGTCAGAAAAAGGAAGACAAATACCGTATGCTAACACATATATATGGAATTTAAGAAAAAAAGAAATGTCATGGAGAACCTAGGGGCAAGAAGGGAATAAAGACACAGACCTACTAGAGAATGGACTTGAGTATATGGGGAGGGGGAAGGGTAAGCTGGGACGAAGTGAGAGAGTGGCATGGACATATATACACTACCGAACGTAAAATAGATAGCTAGTGGGAAGCAGCCGCATAGCACAGGGAGATCTGCTCGGTGCTTCGTGACCACCTAGAGGGGTGGCATATGGAGGGTGGGAGGGAGGGAGACCAAGAGGGAAGAGATATGGTTCATATGTATATGTATAACTGATTCACTTTGTTATAAAGCAGAAACTAACACACCATTGTAAAGCAATTATACTCCAATAAAGATGTAAAAAAAAAAAGATATAGAAATCTGGGGGTAAATAAAAAGACAGAGTGGCAGACTGGATAAAAACACAAGAACGTACAATATGCTGCCTATGAGAGACCCACCTTAGGGGATAGAACACACATAGATCAAAAGTGAGGGGATACGAAAAGATGTTTCATGCAAATGGAAATGACAAGAAACCAGGAGTCATAATACTCATATCAGACAAAATAGACTTTAAAACAAACGCCCTAAAGAAAGATAAAGAAGGACACTATATAATGATAAAAGGATCAATACAAGAAGAGGATTTTACACTCATCAACATATATACACCTGATATAGGAGCACCCAAATACATAAAACAAATACTAACAGACAGAAAGGGGGACATTGATGGGAATACAATAATAGTAGGAGTCTTTAACACCACATTCACGTCAATGCACAGATCTTCTAGACAGAAAATCAATATGGCAACAGAGATCCTGAATGATACAATAGAACAGTTAGACTTAATTGATATTTTCAGGACATTACATCCAAAAAAACCAGAATACAGATTCTTTTCAAGTGCACATGGAACATTCTCTAGGATTGACCATATACTAGGGCACAAAACTAACCTCAATGAAGTTAAGATTATAGAAAGTGTGTCAAGCATCTTCTCTGATCACAACAGCATGAAACTAGAAATCAACCACAGGAAAAGAAATGAGAAAAAAATGATTACATAAAGACAAAACAACATGCTACTAAAAACCACTGGGTCAATTAGGAAATCAAAAAGGAAATTAAAAAATACCTTGAGACACATGACAGTGAAAATACAACAATACAAAATCTATGGGATTAGCAAAAGTGGTTCTTAGAGGAAAGTTCATAGTGATACACACCCGCCTCAAAAAGAAGAAAAATCTCAAACAGACAACATAAACTACCACCTAAAAGAATTAGAAAAAGACTGATATATATACACTAATATGTATAAAATAGATAACTAATAAGAACGTGCTGTATAAAAAATCAAATAAAATTCAAAAAAGAATTAGAAAAAGAAGAACAAATAAAACTAAAGTCAGCAGAAGGAAGGAAATAATAAAGATCAGAGAGGCAATAAATAAAATAGAAATTTAAAAAATAGAAAAAAAAATCAATAAAACCAAGAGCTAGTTCTTTGAAAGGGTAAACAAAACTGAAAAACCTCTTGCCAGGCTCACCAAGAAGAATAGAGAGAGAACCCAAATAAACAAAATAAGAAACGAAAAAGGAGAAATCTCAACTGATACTGCAGAAATACAAAAAAAATAAGAGAATACTATGAACAATTATATGGCAAGAAATTTGACAACCAAGAAGAAATGGACAACTTTCTAGAAACATACAGCCCACCAAAATTGAATCAAGAAGAAATAGATTTTTTTTAATCCCTATAAATAAAAGCCCAGGACCAGATGGTTTAACAGGTGACTTCTACGAAACATACAAAGAAGAACTTATACTGATCCTTCTCAAACTCTTTCAAAAGATTAAGAGAAGGGAACACTCCCAAAGACATTCTATGAAGCAACCATCACCCTGATACCAAAACCAGTCAAAGATACCACCAAAAAAGAAAATTACAGGCCAATATCTTTGATGAATATAAACACAAAAATTCAACAAAATATTAGCAAACCATATCCAACAACACATAAAAAAAGATCATACACCACAACCAAGTAGGATTCATCCCAAGTTCACAAGGATGGTTTGACATACAAAAATCAATGTAATACACCATATTAACAAAAGAAAAGTCAAAAACCACATGATCATCTCAACAGATGGAGAAAAAGAACTTGATAAAATTCAATATCCATTCATGATAAATACTCTTACCAAAGTGGGTAGAGATGGAACATATCTCAACATAGTAAAAGCTATTTATGACAAACCTACAGCCAGCACAATACTCAATGGTGAAAAGCTGAAAGCCTTCCCGCTAAAATCTGGAACAAGACAAGGATGCCCATTCTCACATCTTCTCTTCAACATAGTATTGGAAGTTCTAGCCACAGCAATCAGACGAGAAAAAGAAATAAAAGGTATCCAAATTGGAAGGAAAGAGGTAAAACGGACACTATTTGCAGATGACATGATACTATATATAGAAAACCCTAAGGACTCCAAACAAAAACTACTAGAACTGATAAATGAATTCAGCAAAGTAGCGGGATACAAGATTAACATTCAGAAATCAGTTGCATTTCTCTATACTAACAATGAACTATCAGAAAAGGAATGTAAAACAACGTCTTTTAAAATCACACCCAATATATATACATACATATATATATATGTGTATATATATATATATGAAAGACTTATATGCTGAGAACTACAAAACATTAATAAAGGAAATTAAAGAGGATTCAAAGAAATGGAAAGATATCCCATAATCTTCAACTGGAAGAATTAATATTGTTAGAATGCCCATACTATTCAAAGCAATCTACAGATTTAATGTGATCCCTATCAAATTAGCTATGACATTTTCACAGGACTAGAACAAATAATCCAAACATTTATATGGAACCATAAAAGACCCAGAATTGCCAAAGCAATCCTGAGGAAAAAAAGACAAAGCAGGGGGCATAACCCTCCCCGACTTCAGACAATACTACAAAGCTAAAGTAATCAAAACAGTGTGATATTGGTACAAAAACAGACATACGGATCAATGGAAAAGAATAGAGAGGCCAGAAATAAACCCACACACCTACAGTCAATTTATCTTCAAGAGAGGAGGCAAGAATATAAAATGGGAAAAAGACAGTCTCTTCAGCAAGTGGTGCTGGGAAAGTTGGACAGCTGGATGTAAATCAACGAAGTTAGAACACACCCTGACACCATGCACAAAAATAAACTCAAAATGGCTTAAAGACAAACATAAGACATGACACCATGAAAACTCCTAGAAGAGAACATGGGCAAAACATTCTCTAACATAAATCATACCAATGTCTTCTTAGGTCAGTCTCCTAAGGTAACAGAAGTAAAAACAAAACTAAAATAACGGGACCTAATCAAACATAAAAGCTTTTGCACAGCATAGGAAACCATGAACAAAATGAAAAGACAACCTACGAAATGGGAGAAAATATTTGCAAATGATATCAAAAAGGGCTTAATCTCCAAAATATACAAACAGCTCATACAATTCAACAACAAAAAACAAACAACCCAACTGAAAAATGGGCAAAAGACCTAAACAGACGTTTCTCCACAGAAGACATACAGGTGGCCAGTAGACACCTGAAAAGATGCTCAACATCACTAATTACTGGAGAAATGCAAATCAAAACTACAATGAGGTACCATCTCATAGCAGCCAGAATGGCCATCATTAAAAAGTCTACAAATAACAAATGCTGGAGAGGGTGTGGAGAAAAGGGAACTTTCCTACACTGTTGGTGGGAATGTAAGTTGGTACAGCCACTATGGAAAACAGTATGGAGCTTCCTCAGAAAACTAAAAATAAAATTACCATATGATCTAGCAATCCCAGTCCTGGGCATACATCCAGACAAAACTATAATTCAAAAAGATACATGCACCCCTATGTTCATAGCAGCACTGTTCACAATAGCCAAGACATGGAAACAACCTAAATGTCTATCAACAGAGGAATGGATAAAGATGTAGTACATATATACAATGGAATACTACTCAGCTATAAAGAATGAAATAATGCCATTTGCAGCAACACGGGTTTAACTAGAGATTATCATACTAAGTGAATTCAGAAGGAGAAAGACAAATACCATATATCACATCACTTATATGTGGAATCTAAAATATGGCACAAATGAACCTATCTACAAAACAGAAACAGACTCACAGACATAGAGAACAGACTTGTGGTTGCCAAGGGGGAAGGAGGTAGGGAGGGAGATGGACTGGGAGTTTGCAGTTAGTAGATGTGAACGATTATATTTAGAATGGATAAACAACAAGGTCCTACTGTATAGCACAAGGAACCATATCCAATCTGCTGGGATAAACCATAATGGAAAAGAATATAAAAAAGAATGTATATATGTGTATAACTGAGTCACTTTGCTGTACAGCAGAAATTAGCACAACATTGTAAATCAATTATACTTCAGATAGATAGATAGATAAAATGTCCATGTCCTAATCTCTAGAGGCTGTGAATGTTACCGTATATATCAAAGGGGAATTAAGGTTGGTAATCAGCTGGCTTTAAAATAGAAATTATCCAGATGGGCCCCCTGTAACTGCAAGAGTGGAAGGAAAAGCAGCAGGAGAGGAGAGTCAGGGGCATGTGTGACTACAGAAGAAGTCAGATGCGATATGAGACTGCCTGCCACTGGTGGCTTTAAAGATGGAGAAAAGGGGGCTTCCCTGGTGGCACAGTGGTTGAGAGTCTGCCTGCCAATGCAGGGGACACGGGTTCGTGCCCTGGTCCGGGAAGATCCCACATGCCGCAGAGTGGCTGGGCCTGTGAGCCATGGCCGCTGAGCCTGCGCATCCAGAGCCTGTGCTCCACAACGGGAGAGGCCACAACAGTGAGAGGCCCGCGTACCACAAAAAAAAAAAAAAAAAAAAAAAGATGGAGAAAAGGGGAGACAGCAGGAGCCAAGAAATGTGGATAATCTCAATCAGCTGGAAAAGGCAAGGTGTGGTTATTCTTGCCTAGCGCCTCCAGAATGCAACACTGTGGACACCTTGATTTTAGTCTAGTGAAGCTTGTGTCAACCTCTAACCTATATCACTGTAAGATAACAAATGTATGTTGTTTGAAGCCACTTAAGTTTGTGGTAATTTGTTGCAGTAGCACTAGAAAGCTAAAACAATACCCCAGCATCATAGAATGTACCTATCTCAACATTTTTCAACTAATGTTTATATAGTAAAGATTCATATCCCCACAATTCAATACAGCATTTTAAATGATGTTGGCACAGTCTTGAGTTATATTACAAATATAATAGTTGGAATCATAGATGTTTGAAGAGCACAAACACTATTGACCAAGTGGATGTGCACTGGGACATCACTGACACTGAGAAGCCCGGCACATCATATTTAGTATGACCAGCCACTAGCTCCTGTGCTGGTCCTGAATGCATTTCCACAGTGTTTCCCATGGCCAACTAGCTCTTGTTTTCTCCTAGTGATATGGAGTCACAAATAAGATTGAGCAAGTGTCAAATTGTAGAGAAGGAATCCATGTGAATAAGCAATCACAACAGAAAAGACTACTGCACACTAAGGAAATCTCACTGATGATCAAGAAGAGGTGTTTTAAGCATATTACATTCCAGCATCATTTTATTGTGTTTTAATTGTATCTCTAGGAAAGTGGTTGGGGGATTTGGGCTGCAGTGAATCATAAATTCTTTTAGCATTTTCACACAGAAACTTTAATTTTCACAGGTTACTAACATTAAGCAGGAGATGCCTATATATGTAATGAAGATACATAGACAAAATAGAAGTTACAGTTCAAGTTAAGTTTTGTTTCACAGCCCTGGAAAAAAGTTTTTATAATATATATGATTCTTTTAGCTCTTTTCAGTAGTTACACAATTTTACTTTTAATGCCAAACTGTCCTCCAAGTCTCAAGTTTGGGATTCTATGGCCGTGCTCCTAATTTATTAGCCGTGAAGAGACAGGCATGTAGTAAGTACCTTCTCGTCCATTTTATTTAACCCAGTATGCTAATATATGTATTTTCCAGCTGCCTGAGTAAGGGGTCTCTTCCTCTGTCCATCCACAGAACTGTTCTCTGTACCTTAAAATACTAGCAGTTAGTAAACTGCTAGCAGTTAGTAAAAGCACTTGGCATAAAAATGAAACATTGTTCCAAAACTAGACCTGGCTATCCAATTTAAGCCTATGCAATTTGAATTTACATTCTTCAACTCTGCAATATTTGTTGAAATGAGTACTAAGTACAAATCCAGCAAACCAAACCCTTAAGTGTATCAATGTTGTTTTGCATGATTTCATCATGTCTCTAAAAAGAAAATGTTTATAGGTTCAAAGGAATACCATAGTTTAGCTTTAGTGTTTTCACACACAAAGAACTAATTTTCTTACTCTAACATGTATTTGAATTCTCCTGGTAAATCTTAATGTTCTCATATGGGCAAAAATAACTCTAAATGTAAAAAATGAGGTTCATGAACATTTCAGTTGGGTCAACAGTACAAGAAGACACTTAAGATGCCTGTCAATGCCATATGCCCCTCCTTGTGGGGACAAACCATAACCATGGGTTTATGAATTGCTCTAATAAGTGCAGCACTAAAACACTTTCTAATCATCTCTTCGACTCTCAAATAAGAATGATTTAAATATGTACTAGAACACCTATGATTTACTACTCAAATCTTTGGCAAGAAGGAAGTAAAGATTCTGGTCAATTTTGGGACAAGATGGTAGAGTAGAAGGACCTGAGCTCACCTCTACTCATGAAGAAACCAAAATCAAAACTAACTGCTGAACTACCACCAACAAGAAAGGACTGGAACCTACCAAAAAAGATATTCTTCCAAAGACAAAGAAGAAGTCACAATGAGATGGTAGGGGAGGAGGGGTACATTTACAATACAATCAAATCCCTTACCTGCCAGGTGGGTGACCCACAAACTGGAAAATAATTATATCGCAGTTCTCTCACAGGAGTGAGCGTTCCGAGCCCCACATCAGGCTCCCCGATCTGGGGGTCTGGTATCAGGAGGAGGAGCCCCGAGAGCATTTGGCTTTGAAGACCAGCAAGGCTTGATAGCAGGAACTCCACAGCACTGGGGGAAACAGAAGCACCACTCTTGGAGGGCGCACACAAGGTCTCATGTACACTGGGACCCAGGGGAAAAAGCAGTGACTTCATAGGAGCCTGGGACAGACCTACCTGCTGGTCTTGGAAGGTCTTGTGGGGAGCTGGGGGTGGCTGTGGCTCACTGCGGGGACAAGAGCACTGGTGGTGGAGTTACTGAGTACTCACTGGATTGAGCTGTCCTGGAGGCCATCAATTTGACACCAAGACCTAACTCCACCCAACAGCCCAAAGGTTCCAGGGCTGGGACACCACAGGCCAGACAACCAACAGGGCAGGAAAACATCCCCACCCATCAGCAGACAGGCAGCTTAAAGCTTTCCTGAGCCCACAGCCAGCACATCATTTGACATGGCCCTGCCCACCAGAGGGACAAGATCCAGCTCCACCCACCAGTGGGCAGGCACCAGTCCCTTCCACCAGGAAGCCTGCACAAGACTCAGACTAGCCTCACGCACCAGGGAGCAGACACCAGAAGAAAGAGGAACTACAATCCTGAAGCCTATGGGACCACAAACACAGAAAGTTAGACAAAATGAGATGGCAGAGGAATATACTGCAGACAAAAGAACAAGATTAAAAACTCCAGAAGAACAACAAAGTGAAGCAGAGATATGCAATCTACGTGAAAAAGAACTCAGAGTTATGATAGTTAAAGATGATCCAAGATCTCAGAAAAAAAATGGAGAAACAGATTGAGAAGATACAAGAAATGTTTAACAAAGACCTAGAAAATTTAAAGGACAAGCAGATGAACAATACAATAACTGAAGTGAAAAATACACTAGAAGGAATCAATAGCAGAATAAATGAAGCAGAAGAATGGATAAGTGAGCTGGAAGACAGAATGGTGGAAATCACTGCCACAGAACAGAATAAAGAAAAGAGAATGAAAAGAAATGAGGACAGCTTAAGAGACCTCTGGGACAACATTAATCACACCAACATTCCCATTACAAGGGTCCCAGAAGGAGAAGACAGAAAGGGTCTGAAAAAATATTTGATGAAATAATAGCTGAAAACTTCCTAACATGGGAAAGGAAATAGTCACCCAAGTCCAGGAAACACAGAGAGTCCCATAAAGGATAAACCAAAGGAGGAACAACCGTGACACTTATTAATCTAACTGACAAAAATTAAAGACAAGGAGAAAATATTGAAAGCAACAAGGGAAAAGCAACAAATAACATACAAGGGAATCCCCATAAGGCTATCAGCTGATTTTTCAGCAGAAACTCTGCAGGCCAGAAGGGAGTGGCATGATATATTTAAGGTGATGAAAGGGAAGAGCCTACAGCCAAGATTACTCTACCCAGCAAGGATCTCATTCAGATTCGACAGAGAAATTAAAACTTTTACAGACAAGCAAAAGCTAAGAAAATTCAGCACCACCAAACCAGCTTTACAACAAATGCTATAGGACTATAAAATACACAAAAGCACAACTAATTGTAGAGGATGCATGCACGTGACAATGTACAACAGACACGTGAACTAACTTACATGACTGGAGACATGAACGCACGTTTGCATCTTTGAAAGTTCTCAACTTGAAGGTTGTAGGGGACTTACTGTATAGACTGCTATATCAAAATCTCATGGTAACTGCAAACCAAAAATCTACAATAGATATACACACAAAGAAGAAACAGGAATCCAAACACAACATTAAAGACAGTCATCAAATCACAAGAGAAGAGAACAAAAGAGGAAGGGAAGAAAAAAGACCTATGAAAACAATCCCAAAATAACAAAACGGCAATAAGAACATACATATCAATAATTACCTTAAATGTAAATGAATTAAATGCTCCAACCAAAAGACATAGACTGGCTAAATGGATAGAAAAACAAGACCCATATATATGCTGTCTACAAGAGACCCACTTCAGATCTAGGGACACATACAGACTGAAAGTGAGGGGATAGAAAAATGTATCCCATGCAAATGGAAATCAAAAGAAAGCTGGAGTAGCAATACTCCTGTCAGACAAAATAGACTTTAAAATAAAGACTATTACAAGAGACAAGGAAGGACACTACATAATGATCAAGGAATCAATCAAGAAGAAGATATAACAATTATAAATATTTACGCACCCAACATAGGAGCACCTCAATATATAAGGCAAATGCTAACAGCCATAAAAGGAGAAACTGACAGTAACACAATAATAGAGAGGGGCTTTAACACCCCACTTACATCAGTGGGCAGATCATCCAGACAGAATATCAATAAGAAAACACAGGCCTTAAATGACACATTAGATCAGATGGACTTAATTGATATTTATAGAGCATTCCATCTGAAAGCAGCAGAATACACTTCCTTCTCAGGAATAGATCACACCTTGGGTCACAAATCAAGGATCGGTAAATTTTTAAAAATTGAAATCGTATCAAGCATCTTTTGGACCACAACACTATGAGATTAGAAATCAACTACAAGGGGAAAAAACTGTAAAAAACAAACACAGGGAGGCTAAACAATATGCTACTAAACAACCAATGGATCACTGAAGAAATCAAAGAGGAAATCAAAAAATTCCTAGGAATAAATGAAAACAAAAACACGAAGATCCAAAACCTATGGGACACAGCAAAAGTAGTTCTAAGAGTGAAGTTTATAGCAATTCAGTCTTACCTCAGGAAAAAAGAAATCTCAAACAGCCTAACCTTACACCTAAAGCAACTAGAGAAAGAAGAACAAACAAAACCCAAAGTTAGCAGAAGGAAAGAAATCATAAAGATCAGAGGAGAAATAAATGAAATAGAGATGAAGAAAAGAATAGAAACTATCAGTGAAACGAAAAGCTAGCTCTTTGAAAAGATAAACAAAATTGATAAACCTTTAGCCAGACTCATCAAGAAAAACAGGGAAAGGGCTCAAATCAATAAAAGTAGAAATGAAAAAGGAGAAGTTACAACGGATACCACAGAAATACAAAAGATCATAAAAGACTACTACAAGCAACTATATGCCAATAAAATGAACAATCTAGAAGAAATGGACAAATTTTTAGAAAGGTGTAATTCTCCCAAAACTGTACCAGGAAGAAATAGAAAATATGAACAGGCCAATCACAAGCACTGAAATTGAAACTGTGATTTAAAAACTCCCCAAAAAAGTCCAGGACCAGATGGCATCACATATGAATTCTAGCAAACATTTAAAGAAGAGTTAGCACCTACCCTTCTCAAACTATTTCAAAAAACTGCAGAGGAAGGAATGCTCCCAAACTCATTCTATGAGGCCACCATCACCCTGATACCAAAACCAGACAAAGATACCACACACACAAAAAGGAAATTACAGGCCAATATCACTGATGAACACAGATGCAAAAATCGTCAACAAAATACTAGCAAACTAAATCCAACAATACATTATGGACCATACACCATGATCAAGTGGGGTTTATCACAGGGATGCAAATATTTTTCAATATTTGCAAATCAATCAGTGTGATACACCACATTAAGAAACTGAAGAATAAAAACCATATGATCATCTCAATAAATGCAGAAAAAGCTTTTGACAAAATCCAACACCGATTTATGACAAAAACTCTCCAGAAAGTGGGCCTAGAGGTAACCTATCTCAACATAGTAAAGGCCATATATGACAAACCCACAGTTAACATCATTCTCAATGGTGAAAAACAAAGCATTTCCTCTAAGATCAGTAGCAAGACAAGGATGTCCACTCTCACCAGTTTTATTCAATGTAGGTTTGGAAGTCCTAGCCACAGCAATCAGAGAAGAAAAAGAAAGAAAAGGAATCCAAATTGGAAAAGAAGAATCAAAACTGTCACTGTTTGCAGATGGCATGATAATGTACATAGAAAATTCTAAAGATGCTACCAGAAAATTACTAAGGCTAATCAATGAATTCAGTAAAGTTGCAGGATACAAAATTAATGCACAGAAATTTGCTGCATTTCTACACACTAAAAATAAAAGATTAGAAAGAGAAATTAAGGAAACAATCACATTTACCATCGCATCAAAAAGAATACAATAATACCTAGGAATAAACTTACCTAAGGAGGCAAAAGACCTGTACTCCAAAAACTATAAGTCGCTGATGGAAGAAACTGAAGATGACACAACAGATGGAAAGATATACCGTGTTCTTGGGTTGGAAGAACTAATATTGTCAAAATGACTATGCTACCCAGGGTGATAGGTTCAATGCAATCCCTATCAAATTACCAATGGCATTTTTTGCAGATCTAGAATAAAAAATCTTAAAATTTGTATGGAAACACAAAAGACCCATGAATAGCCAAAACAATCTTGAGAAAGAAAAACAGAGCTAGAGGAATCAGCCCCCCAGCTTCAGACTATACTATAAAGCTACAGTAATCAAGACACTATGGTACTGGCACAAAGACAGACTTATAGATCGATGGAACAGGATAGAAAGCCCAGAAATAAACCCACACACCTATGGCCAATTAATCCACAACAAAGGAGGCAAGACTATACAATGGAGAAAAGACAGTCTCTTCAATAAGCGGTGCTGGGAAAACTGGACAGCTACATGTAAAAGAATGAAATTAGAACACTCCCTAATACCATACACAAAAATAAACTCAAAATGGATTAAAGACCTAAATGTAAGATCAGATACTATAAAACTCTTAGAAGAAAACATAGGTAGAACACTCTCTGACATAAATTGCAGCAAGATCTTTTTGTATCCACCTCTTAGAGTAATGGAAATAAAAAGAAAAATAAACAAATGGGACCTAATTAAACTTAAAAGCTTTGCACAGCAAAGGAAACCATAAACAAAACAAAAATACAACCCACAGAATGGAAGAAAATATTTGCAAATGATGCAACTGACAAGGGATTAATCTCCAAAATACACAAACATCTCATACAGCTCAATATCAAAAAAACAACCCAATCAAAAAACGGGCAGAAGATCTAAATAGACATTTCTCCGAAGAAGACATACAGATGGCCGAAAAGCACATGAAAAGATGCTCAACGTTGCTAATTATTAGAGAAATGCAAATCAAAACTAAAATGAGGTATCACCTCACACTGGTCAGAATGGCCATCCAAAAGTCTACAAACAATAAATACTGGAGAGCATGTGGAGAAAAGGGACCCTCCTACACTGTTGATGGCAATGTAAATTGGTACAGTCACTATGGAGAACAGTATGGGGGTTCCTTAAAAAACTAAAAATAGAGCTACCATCTGATCCAGCAATCCCACTCCTGGGTGTACATCTGGAGAAAACCATACTTCAGAAAGATACATGCACCCCAATGTTCATTGCGGCACTATTTACAATAGTGAAGACATGGAAGCAACCTAAATGTCCACTGACAGATGAATGGATAAAGAAGATGTGGCACATATATTCAATGGATTATTACTCAGCCATAAAAAAGAATGAAATAATGCCATTTGCAGCAACATGGATGGACCCAGAAATTATTATACTAAGTGAAGTAAGCCATACAGAGGAAGACAAATATCACATGATATTCCTTATATGTGGAATCTTAAAACGGTACAAATGAACTCATTCACAAAACAGAAACAAACTCACAGACTTAGAAAACAAACTTATGGTTACCAAAGGGGAAAGGTGGTGGGGGGATAAATTAGGAGGTTGGGATTAACATATCCACACTACTAAATATAAAATAGATAATAACAAGGACCTACTGTACAGCACAGGAGAGTATATTCAGTACTCTGTAATAACCTTTATGGGAAAAGAATCTGAAAAAACAGATTTATGTGTATGTATAACTAAATCACTTTGCTGTACACCTGAAACTAACACAACATTGTAAATCAAATATACTCTGATATAAAAAATAATTTTTTTTTTTAAAGAGAGGAAAGAAAAGAAGAAAGTAAAGATGGCTGTTATGAATCAGTATCAAAGTAATGGGTAATTGCAACTATGAGAAAAAGTATAAGAAGGTATCTGCAAAGCGCAAGAATAAATTACAATCTGATAAGACATTTCTCAGGGAAAATAGCTTCCTAATTTAGGACAAAACATTTACAGTCATAGGACTCAGATTTCCCTAAATGTTATCAACCCAGGTTCGTTTTACTTGACTCTCACCAAGTCAAAATGCTGAGACACCCAGGTTTGTGGCAAAGAGAGACAGCCAAGCAAGGAGATGGGAGAACAAATCTCAAATCCACCTCCTGGAATGCAAGGGGCTCCGAGTATTTATGGGGTAAAGAATAAAACACAGTGGTCTGAGGCATGGGGAGCCTGGAGACAGTCTTTTTTCCAGTGTTCCTCCGGTTCACAACATATACATTGGCAGGGTTTCACTATCGGGTATCCCGTTTGAGTTGAAGTTGGGGGCTTAGGGCCTACCTTTTGCTGAGTTCCTTGTGGGAGTCTTCAATTTGGTCTGGCTCATCACTGTCAAGGCACCTGCCAGCAGAGCAGCCTCTTTCATTCTCCATTGTTCCTTTTTCTCCTGAACCTGGTCCCTGCCATTAAAAATTTTGAAGGCAATTTTAACAAGTTGAGACACAGGCAGTCCAAAAGTCCCTTGCATCTTTTGCATGTTCTTCTGTGTATCTGGGGCTCTCTGACTAATAGTCATTAACCATCTGTAAATTCTCTGGGCTTCAGGGTCTAGATCTGTATATTGCCTACAGGCATTAAAGACCCTTTCTAGAAATTCTGAAGGATCTTCTTTCAGGGTTTCTGTTTTGCTTCCTGCACTTTATTATGGCTTCTTTGTTTGGTGCCCCTCCTCACAATCCCACAAGAGTGCAGTCTCCATAATAGTCAAGTTTTGGCCTCTCCCCTCCATTTACATCCCAATTAGGACTCATTGTTGGCATAGCTACTCTTGCAGCAGCCAGTAGTGGGTTGCCAGGGGTTTCTGTATGAAGCCCATCTACCTCCTTCCTAGCTTTATCCAGCAGCATTCTACATTCTTCTGAAGTGAAGAGGGTACTTAATACATTTTGAACATCTGCCCAGGTTGGGTTGTGTGTTGCAACAACAACAAAAATAAATGTGAAGTTGAAAACAGGGAGTGGACCCAGATCAGTCCCACCAGTTGCCCAGTCTCAGCATTCATACCCCCAATGGGGACTTGACTTAATGGATATCGTCCCACCTCAGTTAGGGTACCTCCCTGGCCAAATTGAGTACCCTGGCTGGTGTGAGAGGGGGAGACCATTCCTATTTCTCCATCCTCAAATACAAGGGGTGGGTTGGTAGGCAGAGCAAGCCTGAGGCTGTGGCTCAGGCGCTGGAAGCAAAGGAGCAGTGGCAGCATCATGTAAAGGTGGAGGGAGAGCAGTCAGTGTTCAACTGAATTAGTAGCAAGTCATCCTCCTTTCCATTAGAATCAAGCCAAACAGGTTTCTTTGCCTTTCCTTCCTATTGGAACAATCTTATTTTATTTGCACAGGTTTATTCTGTTACAATGAACACAAGACTCTACATAAGGTATTTCATCCCATTTTTCTTCCCATTTACAAAATAAGTCTAGTTGAAACACTGTATTGTAATTTAAGGATTAATTTTCAGACCATTTTGCTCCAGAATCTAAACGATATGGTTGGGCTTCCCTGGTGGCGCAGTGGTTGAGAGTCCACCTGCCGAGGCAGGGGACACGGGTTTGTGCCCCGGTCCGGGAAGATCCCGCGTGCCGCGGAGTGGCTGGGCCCGTGAGCCATGGCCGTTGAGCCTGTGCATCTGGAGCCTGTGCTCTGCAATGGGAGAGGTCACAACAGTGAGAGGCCGACATACCACAAAAAAAAAAATTGAAATAAACGATATGGTTGCCATACAGTGTTACCAAAAAATACCATCTTTTTCTTTTCCCCAAATTCATAACTGAAAGTTCCCCAATTTTGGAGAATGCAGCCTAGAGGGCTGCAAAAGGGAAGAGAATTAATGTTTCCCATTTTGAAGGGGCTTTTCTTTCAGGGGGGTCACAGCAATGAAATCTTTCTGAGGGTCCTTGCTACAATCACCAAGAAGCTCAATCTCCAGTAGCCACTTCTTAATAATAAAGACGCTCAGACATAAATAGACATGTCCAAACAGACCAAAACAAAACCAAAAAACAGAGCCGCAGGCCTTTAACACAGATAGTGAGTACCTCAGCAGCTGTAACCTTTTATACTGTCTGCCAAAATCCCACCAGGTTGGCCTCCAACCCACCATCTGGTCAGGATTGCAAAGACCACCTAGGCACACGTGTGTTTCTTTGTCAAGGTTACTCACCCAAAAGATGTCTTCCAAACCCAAACCCCAAAACAACTTGTTTCTCCGCTGCAAAACTAAACAAAGCATTGAAGGTCGGCAGCACCCACCAGAGAAATCCAGGGACAGTCCCAGAACTAACAGATGAGGCAGGTGCTCGGACTTGTCCACAGGCTCTCAGTTCCTGCAAGGGACCAGTGAGCCATGGGCAAAAGGTCCATCTAGACTTCTCTCACGGACTTGCCTTCACCGAATACGTTACCGACCCAGGTTCATTTTGCCTGATCCACAGCAGTCCAAAACACTGAGATGCTGAGGTTTGCAGCAAAGAAAGGATGTATTTGCAAGGCAACCAAGCAAGGAGACTGCAGAACAACTCTCAAATATGTCTCCCCAAAGGCAAGGGGCTTAGGGTATTTGTGGGATGAAGAATAAAGGCACAGGGAGCAGTGATTGTAAAAAGGTACGATAATCATCATTCTGTGCCAGTGTCATGAAGCTACAGGCACCTGCACATTCAAAAGGTCGCCAGGTGGACACACACATGCCCAGCTGAAGGGTTAGTGGTCCCATCCAGTTTTAACCAGCTCAGCTGAACTAGACACAGCTGATGCAGTTGCTTGAGAACAATTTGGAGAAACATCTTATTGTTTTGGCTACATGCCACTTGGAGGACATGCAAGTCTTTTGTAGGAACAATTAAAATGACCTTGATTAGTAAAGGCAGGTTACAGGTGAAGTGGATTTAACTAATGATTACCCTTGGTTTCAGTCCTGGCATATTTTGATCATTCCTTAATCTTGAGGGAAGAGGGGCAATGACCACTCTGGCTACTTCTTGTTGATAAGGAGTGCAGACCTAACAATGGTTAGCATTCATTGGAAAACCTTTTGTTCCTGGTTTCAAGTTAACATTTTGCATAATTAGAATTTTTATACCTTAACAGTCTTGGTACAGCATTTAAGAGCACAATTTATAACTAAAAACCAAAATAAGAGGATGAGATGTATAGATAATGTGTTTCTTAATAGTCCCTGAAGAATAGGTCTAATCTCTTGGAGAATCCAGGAAACTAGTCCTAAAAATCAGTCTGGATCCAGTACTTCCGGGAATACTTGTTGTCGCCATGTAGCCTGTTGCCTAATTTTGTCTATATGGGTTTCTCTTTCAACAGAGCATTAATATATTCACAACAAGAGGTATTAGCAATAGCACAAATCCCACCCTGTCCTGCCAGTACAACATCTACAGCTATATGGTTATCTAGGACTACTTTGGCTTACGAGTCCATTTCCTTCCATAGGTTAGTCATAGATAAGGCACTTTCATTGGCTTATTCCCTGTAAGGTAGCTGAAAGGTTTCTAATCATGCGCTCATGTGATCCAACTCCCCACCATGGTGAAAGTGCTCTACTGAATATGTACCAAAACCTATCTTCTTGATATCCAGGGAAATAGGTGGTCTTTTTTATTCTAGAGAACAATTTTAAAGAACTGTCCAATGTTGGGTCTCATTTGGATTGTGGATAGAAAAGGCAGTGACTAAGTATCCCAATAAACAAATACCACCTATGCACCGGATGTTGAGGCAGTCACAGGCCCAAGACTGATCATCAAAACTGCAGACAAAGATGTACAAGATGTACCATGAGGGGAAACCCAGAATGCCAGATGAATTGTTAAAACTTAGGCTCTTATTTTTAGGAATTTTGTCTAGAACACAGTCAAGCCAGGGATAGGTGTAAGGCTACATCCAGAAGGAATCGTTTAATTTGCAAATCAGCAGAGGTGTGGGTGGCCCTTGACAGTATGTTTTACCTTTTTGCATATTAGGGTGTCTCGATCACTATCAGTTTGGCTGAAACACTTAGGTGTTAAATATGGAAGGGACATAAGCTGCGAAAAATAAGTACAGTTTCTACGGTATTTTGACCAAGTAGAACTTTGACAGAGGTAGATGCCAGGGTCATTTCATTTTTAATCTGAGGATATGAGGAGAAGACCCAATTTTGGCCTAGTCAAGAAAAAGCAGGAGGCAGGAAATTCTCTGATTAACCTAACCTGGCATGTTATATCTGAGGGCTTTCTATCATAAATCACAGTGAAGTTAGGGACATTCAAGAAGCTGATCACAGCACAACCAAAAGGGCAACAAGATCAAATACAGAAAAAAGTTCTGGATGACTTAGCCAACAGCTAGAGAGATTAGCTGCTTTGACCAAAGTCTGAGAAATCCTAATCACTGAATTGTCTTTCCAAGCCTGGGAGGTTGGAAACAAAAAGAAAGCATAACAAAGAAGAACAGTCATTCTGGTAACATGACAAGTTATTTAGATTGCTTTCTAAAGAGTTTTACTTTACCAAAGTCACCACTGCAGCAATCCCCTTCACCTCTATTTCTTTCGAAACTTCCTCCTGGAAAGCATTTAAGAGCATTAGGGCTTCACTTTTCCACTCAGGAAAGCCAGTATCAGGGGTGAAAAATCAGCCAAGGTTTGGTTGATCTCAATCCCGGTTCCCTTCCGCAGTGTGGTTTCCCTTTCTTGTTGCGTTCCTGGAGATACGATGGGTGTCTCCATTATCTCTGCAGGACTGGCTAAACTTGAGTGTGATGGATCCATGGCTTAATTCCCTTCATCTTCACCAAGAATGGATCACGAGTAGCACTTCATAAGGTCCAGTCCGGCAAGGATGAAGCTGGTTTTCTGGATGTTTATTCTTCCAAGATTTCAGCAGGACCCAGTTTCTAGGACAGAAGTGGCAGAGGGGAACATCTGTGGGAAACATTAATCTTCTAGAAGCAAACTTATTTATATCAGAGTAGCTCCCAATAATTGTACATAATTGACAGTGTCTAGTTCCTTACTTTGAGTTCCTTCCAGATCTCCTAAACGATTTCTGGAACATAGAAGGGTCTCCCATACAACATTTCATAGGGGCTCAATTGGAGCCTGCTTTTATGGGCTACCCTCACTTGAAGCAGGGCAACTGGTAAAGCCTTATTCGAGGATTAGTCTGACAAATTTTAGCTACAGTATTTTTAAGAGTACGATTCATCTTTTTCATTTTTTCCGGTAGATTGGGGTCACAAAGAAGCATGTAATTTCCGAGGAAGGCTCCTGATACTTGAGTTATTCTTGCTATGAAGACCCCCTCCATTGTCACTCTGAATGGGTACAGGTAACCCAAACCTTGGAATTATTTCCTTCAGTAGGGTGTTAACAACCTCACAAGCTTTTTCAAACCAGCAAGGAAATGCTTCTACCCCAACAAGCAAAAGTGTCCACAAATACTGGTAAATACCCAAGGTTCCTAGTGGCTCCTGGCATCACACTGACATCAACCTGACAGTCTTTGCCTGAGTCCAGCACCTAGAGTCTGAACTCCTTTGATGATTGGCGGTGGCCCAGTTTTAGGATTATTTTTAGCACATACGATGCATATCTGTATCACCTTTTGAATTGTCCTTTGCATATTTGGTCTTATAACGAACTTTTTTTTTTTTTTTTTTTTTGCGGTACGCGGGCCTCTCACTGTTGTGGCCTCTCCCGTTGTGGAGCACAGGCTCCGGACGTGCAGGCTCAGCGGCCATGGCTCACGGACCCAGCTGCTCCGCGGCATGTGGGATCTTCCCGGACCGGGGCACGAACCCGTGTCCCCTGCATCGGCAGGCGGACTCTCAACCACTGTGCCACCAGGGAAGCCCTATAACGAACTTCTGAATCCACTGGAGGGTGGCATCTCTACCATAGTGGTACTCTGGTGTACGTAGTTTATTACATCTTCCATAAGCTGTTTGTGTATGAGGACCTTGCCTCATCTATTATAAATCCACCCTTGTGTACCTATAGTCAGCATCCTGAGAATGGCCAGGACTCCAATCAAATCCACATTCATTGGTACTACCTAGGTCTATCAGGAGAATACTCTGGATAGCATCTTGTCAAATTCACATCAGGGATCTACGTGTTTTTGTCCTGCCTGCTAGCTTTACCACGTGATCTGCTAGATTCTTTCCTCAAGCAGTCAATTTCTGATGTCCTGGACAGTGGACAATAGCAATTCTTCTGGCTCCATGAAAGCTTCTAATAAGTTTAAAATTTCTTTGGCATGTTTAATTTCCTTCTTCTCTGCAGTTAACAGCTCTCTTTCTCCAAATGGCCCCATGGGCATGGACCACCAAGAATGCATATTTGGAATCAGTGAAAATAATTACTTTTGTCCTTACCTAGATAGAGGGATCTCATCAGGGCTATAAGCTCCACCTTTTGTATGGAGGTACCTGGTGGAACAGCTTCTGCTTCCAGTGTCTTTTGATGAGTCACTACCATCTACCCAGACTTGCGTCATCCCTGGTCCATAAAGCTTCTCCATCTGTGAACATCTCAAGGTCTGGAAAAGGGCCCTTCAATGGCCAGTCTGTCCGGTCAGAATGGCTGGAATAGATCTGTTCAATTATCTGAATACAATCATGCATAGGCAATTTAGTATTCATCGGGCGTAAAGTGGTAGGATTCAAGATAAAGACTGCTTTCAGAGTAACAGTAGGATTATCCAATAATATAAGCCTAGTATTTTCTCAATCTTCCTGAAGTTAACCTATATCCTCTCTTCTGTTCTAGTGAGGGAGCCGAGGGAGGGAGTACACAGTGAGGGGAGTACACAGGCAGACTGGCCATCCCTTAGTGACTCTATCTACTGGCTTTGAGAAATATGCAACAGGTCTCCTTATGCTGCCCAGGTTCTGACTTAGAACTCCAAGTCAGAGTCTGACTCTGACTCCTTGTGTCTCATAAATAAGTCAGAAAGCTTTCTGACATCTGGAAGACCTAAAACCAGGGCACTTTTTCTTTGGTAACCTGGAATTCCTTATGGCATTCCCCCAGTCCTGTTAAGAGCTTCACAAAGGGATTTTGTTATGAATCCAAAGTTGGGTATCCAAATGCAGCAGAACCTAGTCATTCCCAGGAATCCCCATAATTGTCTCTTGGTAGTGGGAACTGCAACCCTAGCTAGAACTTCCCTTCTGTTAGGGAGCAAGTTTCTGTCCTTGTGAAAGTTCTGACAATGAAAACAATCAATAAAAGATGTATAATAGTAATAGAAGAGTTTTATTTGAGCCAAACTGAGGACTATAGCCTGGGAGGCAGCCTCTCAGATAACTCTGAGGAACTGCTCTGGAGAAGCATAGTTCTTTTCAGCACTATTTTATATCTTATCAGAACAAAGAACATCAAACAAGTCAAGGATACCTTCCTTCAACCTTCAAAAAAAAACCCCAAAAAACAAAAAACCCCAGCATGTACACATCAAGTCAGTATGCACTTGGCTCTGAGCAGGGAGTCTAATCATTGAAGGAATAGCAGCACTGGCATCCCAGAAAGGGAGGCATTTTAATCTTTATTTTTTTAACTTATGGTCAATGAACCCTTTTCTTTACTAATTAAAGCAGGTGTATAATGTTTGATAGGCTACAAATAGGCTGTTTTAGTTAGTATAAAATTCAAATTAAATCATGTATAAGCCAAAATGACTTCCCTATTCCTCACTATGTGAAAATATCTTCTATCACTTCCCTCTTTTGAACATAAGCCTTTCAATAGAAAGCACTGATGATCAAAATATTTGTTCTTCACTGCAGGGTGGTTGCCACCTTCCCTGGGTTCTTCATGGTCCTCAGTGCTAGGCCTTCTTTTATTGGTTTACATATATATATATATATATTTATTTATATATTTATATATGTATATGTATATATTTTTATATTTATATAGAGAGAGAGAGGGAGAGGGAGAGGAAGGGGGAGAGGGGTAGAGGGGGAGAGGGGGAGAGGGGGAGAGGGGGAGAGGGGGAGAGAGAGAGGGAGGGAGGGAGGGAGGGAGGGAGAGAGGGAGGGAGGGAGGAAGGGAGGGAGGGAGGGAGGGAGGGAGGGAGGGAGGGAGGGAGAGAGGGAGGGAGGGAGGGAGAGAGGGAGGGAGGGAGGGAGAGAGGGAGGGAGGGAGGGAGAGAGAGAGAGATTGGCCTACTTATCCACATTGGGGGTGGGGGGGAGAACTAATCAGGTACACTGAATAAGCACAGAGGTATGCTAATGGGGATATTTTGTAGGCTATACATTTTATCAGTTAGATTGATGGTCACACAAACATTGTATATATGCTTTTAGCAGTAGGCTTAAAGCAAGCAGTGATCTATGTCGCGAGTAGTTTGATGGCTAGGAAAATAATATGTACTGTGACAATGATAACTGTCTACAAAGCAGAGTGGAAAAGACTGTCTATTGTTCCTTGATCAGGAGCAAGAAAAGGATGTCCACTCTTGCCACTTCTATTCAACATAGTTATGGAAGTCCTAGCCATGGCAATCAGAGAAGAAAAAGAAATAAAAGGAATCCAAACTGGAGTCACTGTTTGCAGATGACATGATACCATACATCGAAATTCTAAAGATGCTGCCAGAAAACTACTAGAGCTCATCAGAGAATTCGGTAAATTTGCAGGATACAAAATTAATAACACAAAAAATAGATAGCTAGTGGGAAGCAGCCGCATAGCACAGGGAGATCAGCTCGGTGGTTTGTGACCACTTAGAGGGGTGGGATAGGGAGGGTGGGAAGGAGGGAGACGCAAGAGAGAAGAGATATGGAAACATATGTATATGTATAACTGATTCACTTTGTTATAAAGCAGAAACTAACACACCATTGTAAAGCAATTATACTCCAATAAAGATGTTAAAAAAATTAATACACAGAAATCTGTTGCATTCCTATACACTAACAACAAAAGATAAGAAAGATAAATTAAGGAAACAATCCCATTTACCACCACATCAAAAAGAGTAAAATACCCAGGAATAAAATTACCTAATGAGGCAAAAGGCCTGTACTCTGAAAACTACAAGATGCTGATGAAAGAAATCAAAGACAACACAAACAGATGGAAAGATGTATTGTACCATGTTCTTGGATTGGAAGGATAAATATTGTCAAAATGACTATACTACCCAAGATAATCTACAGATTCAATGCAACACCTATCAAATTACCAATGGCATTTTTTGCAGATCCTAGAACAAAAAAGTCTTAAAATTTGTATGGAAACACAAAAGACCTTGGATAGCCAAATAATCTTGAGAAAGAAAAACAGAGCTGGAGGAATCATGTGCCCTGACTTCAGACTATACTATAAAGCTACAGTAATCAAAACAGTATGGTAGTGGCACAAAGACAGACATAGATGAGTGGAACAGGACAGAAAGCCCAGAAATAAACCCATGCGTCTAAGGTCAATTAATCTATGACAAAGGAGGCAAGAATATACAATGGAGAAAAGACAATCTCTTCAATAACTAGTTCTGGGAAAACTGGACAGCTACATGTAAAAGAATGAAATTAAAACATTTTCTAACACCGTACATGAAAATAAACTCAAAAAGGATTAAAAACCTAAATATAAGACTGGATACTATAAAACTCTTAGAGGAAAACATAGGCAGAACACTCTGACATAAACTGAAGCAATATCTTCTTGGATCCACCTCCTACAGTAATGAAAATAAAAACAAAAATAAACAAATGGGACCTAATTAAACATAAAAGCTTTTGCACAGCAAAGGAAACCATAAACAAAACAAAAATACAACCCACAGAATGGGAGAAAATATTTACAAATGATGTGACCAACAAGGGATTAATCTCCAAATTTTACAAGCAGTTCATGCAGTTCACTATCAAAAAATAAACAACCGGGCTTCCCTGGTGGCACAGTGGTTGAAAATCCGCCTGCCGATGCAGGGGACATGGGTTCGTGCCCCAGTCCGGGAAGATCCCACATGCCGCGGAGCTGCTGGGCCTGTGAGCCATGGCCGCTGAGCCTGCGCATCCGGAGCCTGTGCTGCGCAATGGGAGAAGCCACAACAGTGAGAGGCCCGCATACCACAAAAAAAAATAAACAACCCAATCAAAAAATGGGCAGATCTAAATAGACATTTCTCTATAGAAGACAGATGGCCAAAAGGCACATGAAAAGATGCCCAGCAACGCTAATTTTTAGAGAAATGCAAATCAAAACTGCAATGACTTATCACCTCACACCAGTCAGAATGGCCATCAACAGAAAGTCTACGAACCATAAATGCTTGAGAGGGTGTGGAGAAAAGGGAACCCTCCTACACTGTTGGTGGGAAAGTAAATCCGTACAATGATTAGGGAGAATGTATAGCGATTCCTTAAAAAACTAAAAGTAGAGCTACCATGTGATCTAGCAATCCCACTCCCGGGCGTATATCTGGAGAAAACCATACTTTGAAAAGAGCCATTCACCCCAATGTTCACTGCAGCACTATTTACAATAGCCAAGACATGGAAGCAACTTCAATGTTCATCAACAAAGGAATGGATAAAGAAGATGTGGTACATATATACAATGGAATATTACTTGGCCATAAAAAATGAAATAATGTCATTTGTGACAACATGGATGGACCTAGAGGTTATCATACTAAGTGAATTAAGTCAAAGACAAATATCGTATGATATCACTTATATATGAAAGCTTAAAAAAATGATACAAATAAACTTATTTACAAAAGAGAAACAGACTCAGAAAACAAACTTATGGTTACCAAAGGGGAAAGGTGGGGGGCAGGAGGGTTAACTTAGGAGGTTGGGATTAATATATACACAATACTATATATAAGAGAGAGAATCAACAAAGACCTACTGTATAGCACAGAGAACTCTACTCAAAACTCTAATAACCTGTATGGGAAAAGAATATGAAAATGATTTAGTTTTATATATATATATAACTAAAAGATTTAGTTGTATATATATATATATAACTTAAAGATTTAGTTGTATATATATATAACTATAAGATTTCATTTTATATATATATAAAACTAAAAGATTTCATTTTATATATATATAACTAAAAGATTTAGTTTTATATATATATATAAAACTAAGATTTCATTTTATATATATATATAACTAAAAGATTTCATTTTATATATATATATAAAACTAAAAGATTTCGTTTTATATATATATAACTAAAAGATTTCATTTTATATATATATAAAAAACTAAAAGATTTCGTTTTATATATATATATAACTGAAAGATTTCATTTTATATATATATATCAAACTAAAAGATTTAGTTTGATATATATATAACTAAAAGATTTAATTTGATATATATATATACAACTAAAAGATTTAGTTGTATATATATAACTAAAAGATTTAGTTTTATATATATATATAAAACTAAGATTTCATTTTATATATATATATAACTAAAAGATTTCGTTTTATATATATATAAAACTAAAAGATTTCGTTTTATATATATATAACTAAAAGATTTCATTTTATATATATATAAAACTAAAAGATTTCGTTTTATATATATATAACTAAAAGATTTCATTTTATATATATATATAACTAAAAGATTTCGTTTGATATATATACAACTAAAAGATTTAGTTATATATATATATACAACTAAAAGATTTAGTTGTATATATATATACAACTAAAAGATTTAGTTATATATATATATACAACTAAAAGATTTAGTTATATATACAACTAAAAGATTTAGTTATATATAACTAAAAGATTTAGTTTTATATATATATAACTAAAGATTTAGTTATATATATATAACTAAAAGATTTAGTTATATATGTATATATGTGTGTGTGTGTATATATATATAACAAAATAACTTTGCTGTACACCTGAAACTAACACAATATTGGTTGTGTTAAATCAACTATACTCCAATATAAAATAAATCTGAAAAAAAACCTGTCTATTCCTGATGGAAGCCAATTGAACAGATCATTTTATAAAGATGTTTTTTTGTTTTTTACATTTTGTAGCCCATTGCACCTTTTGCGAAAGTTTTTCTAGGCGCGTCTCAACTTCTCCAGGGGTATTGATTAAAAGCGCAACAAATAGTCTGAGCGATAGCACAAATGACTCCTTGTTTAGCCAGTAGAAAATCTAAGGCAACCCTGGTATCTATTATTACTTGGGCTAAGGAATTTAGGGATGTCTGTTGTGTTGCAATGCTTTTTGTAATCTTTTCGGCTATTTGACCAATGGTGGCTGACAGATTTCTGATCATCTGTTTGCATGTATTCATTCATTAAGAACCAAGATCCCCAAAGCATTTTGCCACCTGTTTGTATCCTGTTAACATGGACCTCTCAACTCTGCAATGAGGAGAAAAAAGAAGTTTATCTATTTCCTTATGTACAGACAATGGGGTAACATAATGTCCCAATAAACATCATCATTGTATTTACGCAGCTATTAAAAACATGTATATGCCATCCTTGGAAAGGTGGATCAATTCCAATACCACATATGAAGGCAAAACCTGGGGAGCACAAACGATTCCTCCTAGAATGCTCTCATTGATAGCCTCATTACTTGGAAGCTTCATCAACACAATATTCAACTATGGATCTCTTCTCTTGTAGTGTTTCCAAAAGTCTTTTGCATGGTACTTAACATATGGGAGTTGCTGGCTTAATTTACTCTTTTTTCCCGTTAAGACATTTTTCCATTAAATAAGGGACAGAGCGAGGGGGTCCTGGGGTAAGTTGTGGTTGGTCTCTAATGACTAAGGATAGTATCAGACAAAGAATGGACCTATTAATATGTTGAAGAATTTGAACCTGAGAGATTAGGCCAGAGAGAGGTTGGTCTGGGTAAGTAGTAATGTTAGGAATATCTGAAGAGTCAGTAATAGGCATTATGACGGCTCTATCCCAGTAGCTATACTTTGTGACAACTTCACAAAAGAATTTTCTTTCTGTCCTGAACATTGGGACAAAGTGAAAACAATAATTTTCAATTTTCATAAGGAGACAAATATTTGGTAAACAGTTCAACTGAGCTAATAGGGTGGGTCTTACAGGCCTGGTCCAGATTCTTGAGTGAGCTGTCTACCACTGTTGTCATCTTCTTGTCCTGGCTTGATGGTTGTTTTAAGGTGAGTTTGAGTTTCACAATTCTCTCTATAGGCCAGTCCAGTGCAGAGGCTCTTTTGAAGTGGGAAGTATGAATTCAGGAGTCCATTCACTTCAGTTTCATTGTGCATGAGCTAGTTAGGAGTACCTGATAAGGGTTCTTGCATCTAGGTTAGAGAGAGCCCTTTAAATGATGTCTTTTTCAGTTTCCATAATCTCCTGGTTATAAGTCACAGGGCATCTGATCTTCATCCAAAGGTAGATTACGAGATCAGCTTCAGAAACAAACTTAGAATATCCTTTTAATAATTCAATTAAACTTTACAATAATGTAACATAGTAACGAGGAGCCTTCTAGGAAGTGAGTTTAAGGTAGAAAATACCAAACCTCAAAGATAGTAACACTAGAAATATCTACAAAGGTGTATTGTTGAAATTTCTCTCTAAAATTACCTTTATTTCTATCTAATAGTCAAATTAAGACTAATTTGTTTGCAAAATAAATCTGCCTTCAATAAACTTGGTCTGATTATTTACATAAGGGTAATTGATCATATAGGCTCTTTTAAATTTGGCTTTCCTGGAACTTTTCCTAAGGAAACTCAAATTGAACTTTAAAAAAAAGGTCTCTCAAGACCAGGAAAGCCATGCCATTAAATTCTGCCTGCAATGCCTACAGATTTAGGTGGATTCCTCTCTTCTCGAGGTTCTTGCACCTGTCAGAAAGTGCCCTTTCTTATTTACCTAGAAAGGCTCTTGGGAAGCTAAGAGTTTTCAAATTCTGGAAGGATCAGGTATAAAGATAAATGCTTCAATTCTATTTATAAATGTATAACTTATTAAATTGCTGCAAGTCATAATTAGCTTAAAGGGAAAGGTTCCCTTATATCTGTAAAGCAAAGATTAAAGGCCTGTAATATTTCAGAAAAAAAGTCATAAAAATTATCCTATTTATCAATTCATTCAATTCCATGAAACTAATTCTTTTTCTGCTTGAGTCCAGTTTCTCCATTAGTTCTGTCGACCTTGCCTGATGACTGAGGGTGATAGTGACAGTGATAATTTCAAGAAGTTTGTGAGGTTTTTGTTAAGGCTTGTATGATTTGTCCAGTGAACTGGGTGCCTTGATCACCGGAGACTGAGTAAAGTACCCCAAGTGGAAAACACATCTAACAGTTTGTCACTGTGAGGGCATCAGCCTTGCAGCAAGGGAAGGCTTTAACCCATCATACAAAAAAATGGGGTTTGCCAGGGAGCTAGAAAGAGCTATGTGGCTGCCTTGGGTTTCCTGTAGCACACTGATTGTTTAATTCACAGCTACTGATTTCCCATCTTAGTTTCTCTGATTTAGGAGCAGACTGTTGCCATGTTACAGGGACATTAAGATAGGAAAAGTCCGACAATGAGGGGTTAATTTTTTGCAGGAGCAGAATGAACTTTATACATGCCATAATCTTGACAGATTCTGTTGTTGTTGCCTTTGCATGTAAGTCAGCTGGGCATTTCCCTGATACTTGTGTTCAGGCCCTTTAGTGTGACCCTCAGTTTTGATACCAGGTAACACTTTATATCAGGACACATAAGACTTCCAGGAATTTCACATAATTTCTAGAGCACTTATAGTACATACTGTACTGGCATTGAAAGGCTTAATATTACCTTTTGACAATGCTTCTCATGTAATTTAACGTACCAAAGAAGACTCATTAATCTCTGAGATGCTTCAGGACCAAAAAAAAAAAAAAAGTCACTTTCTTTTCCTTTAAAGTGCATTTCCATTCTTCATACCCTTTGCTGAAAACACACATCTTATTTTCCTAGTAAATGGAAATATTTCTCTTATTATTTCTAGTAGCTTAAAATTACATGTAATTTTTTTTTTTTTTTTTTTTCGGTATGTGGGCCTCTCACTGTTCGGTATGTGGGCCTCTCACTGTTGTGGCCTCTCCCGTTGCGGAGCACAGGCTCCAGACGCGCAGGCTCAGCGGCCATGGCTCACAAGCCTAGCCACTCCGCAGCATGTAGGATCGTCCCAGACCGGGGCAGGAACCCGTGTCCCCTGCACTGTCAGGCGGACTCAACCACTGTGCCACCAGGGAAGCCCTACATGTAATTGTTAACCCTTAAAAAAAAAACCTTAATCTCTAGCAAAACCCAAGAAGCAAGAAATTGTAAATTGTTTTTCATACTAGCATTTCCTGATTGGCAAACTTATGAACATATTCCATAACCTCTAGAAACATACATTTTCTCAGAACAGAATTTCTTTTCTCAGTGTGGTACAAGACATGAGCCCAGTTAAGCCCAAACATCTTTAGTTTCTCTCCAATAAGACAAAGTAGGACAACTTAGACTTGCTTAGCCATTGATTTGTCAGTATTTTATCTTAATTAGAAATGATCTGAATCTTCAGTGAATTCCCATCATCTAACTTAATTTAGCAAACACTAAAGTTTCAAGTTACCAAAAGTCTGGAGAAACTATTTTTAACTAGGCATACCATAAAACATAACCATTCTTAAAGAGTTCACCTAAGAACTTTTATCCCATTTAACTCTATTACTTATAAAAATATCATACCAATTTCTTGTTGACAAATTTATGAGCTTATAGACATTTTAGTAAACCTAGGTACAATAAAAGTACTTAATGTTGATGACTCTAAAGACATGTTTGTATTAAACAACTTGAAATTGTTTTTCATTAAAGATAATCCTAGATCACATGATCCCTTAAAATTTTGGGTTAGTTTTTGTTATATTTAGAAATACTTGATTTGTAAGTGCTTACTTTTAAGTCAATTCAATAGAGCTCTTTCATAAGTTATCAATATCATCCAGAGGTAAAAACATTTATAACAGATATACATAAATCCAGAGAGAGAGATCTCAGTTTTCCTGCTTGAATTTTAAAAGGCCTCTTTTCATTTTTTTCCCCTTCAGTTTTAGGTTCTACTAGTTGAGTCAAGGTTATAGTCTCAGGCAATGTGGTCTGTGTTTACATTTCAAAGACTTAAGAGTTACGATTTCAAGCTTTCTCTGGAATACTTTTGTTCTCTCAGGAACAGAATTTTGAAAGTGTGTTTCATCAAGCCAGCTTTCATTAAATGTGCAGGCAAAAATGAGTTTTGGAATGTCAGAAGAGCTCTACTCCAGCTGTTTTAGGGTTAGAAAAGTATTTTCAAGTATTGGCTCCATAACAATTATAGAAACCAGCTGGAGTTTCAGTGGGTGGCTGCCTATCCCGGAGCTGGTAAGCTTTAGAAACACAATTTCCCACTTTCTTTCAGTTTTGTTTTATTATATGGTACAAATCTTTCCAACTTTAAGCCACATTAAAAAAAAAAAAAAGTCAGCCAACCCAGTTCACTCAGAGCTTCCCCTGAGGCCTTGTCTCTTCTGTTAACTCTGGGAAACTGCTCTGGAGTAGTATGATTTCAGCAATTTTGTATCTTGTCAGAACAAAGAACAAATAAGTCAGGGATACAGTCAAGATTTAAAAAAAACAAAACAAAAAAACCCAGCATGTACACAGTGAGTCAGTACGGCCTTGGCACCTGGGAAAGGAGTCTCATCAAAGGAGTCCCAGCACTGACATCCCAGGAAGAGAGGCATTTAATCTTTATTTTAAAACATGAACATTCTTTACTTCTGGTCAATACACCCTTTTCTTTAATAAGAAAAGCAGAGGGGGGAGCTCAGGCCAAGATGTTGTAGACAGCCCCTGAGCTCACCAGAATTACAACTATGTGCAGAACAACCATCAGTGCAAAAGACTGGAAGCTACTAGAAGAGATTTTCTACAACTGAAGACATAAAGAAGAAACCACAGCAGGGGTAGGAGGGATGGACTTGCAATATAATCAAGTCTCATACTCCCAGCTGGGTGACCCACAGACTGGAGAATAATTATATTGCAGAGGTTCTCCAACAGGAGTGAGAATTCCAAGCTCAACGTTGGGCTCCCCAGCCTAAGAGTCCTGCACCAGGAAGATGAACCCCAAGAGCATTTGGCTTTGAAGGCCAAGGGGGCTTAATTTCGGGAGTCCCAAAGGGCTGGGGGAAATAGAGACTTCACTCTTAAAAGCACACACAAAACCTCAGATGCCCTGGACCAAGGGCAAAAGCAGTAATTTGATAGAAGCCTGGGCCAGACCTACCTGCTGGTCTTGGAGAGTCTCTGAGAAATGGGGCATGGCTGTGGCTCACCCTGGGTATATAGACCCTGGCCACAGCCATTCTTAGGAGCTCCTTCTACCATGTGGACCCTAGCACTGGCAGGTGCCACATGCAAAATCCTCCCTCTAACTCAGTAGTGCCAAGACGTGGCCCCACCCAATAGCCTGTAGGTAGGCACCAATGCTGCGATACCTCAGGCCAAGCAACTAACTGGGTGGGGACACAGCCTAGCCCATTAGCAGACAGGCTGCCTAAAGGCTTCCTGAACCCACAGGAACGTATAGATGCAGCCCTGCCCAGAGGTCCAGGACACAGTTCCACCCAACAACAGGCAGGCACTGGCCCCGCCTTCCAGGAAGCCTGCCTTAGCTTCTGGACAAGGCTCACCCACCAGGGAGCAGACACCAGATACAACAAAATCACAATCTTGCAGCCTACCAACCCAGCCTGCCCACAGAAGGCCAGACCCTGCCCCAGGACCAGCTAGACCCCGGCCCTGCCCACCAGCAGGCCAGCACAAGATTTGGGACACCCTGGACCCCATATCCAACTGTGCCATAAATAAACCTCACTCACCTGCAATCTGACACCAGCTCTGGGATCCCTGGGCCCTGCAGCCAGAACCCAGGACACAGCTCTGCCTGCCAGTAGCCTGTCATTAATCCCAGAACCTGGCTTCACCCACCAGTGGGAGGGCAATGGCCCCTGAGTCTTCTGGACCCTGACTCTACCCATCAGTGAGCCAGCGCTAGCCCCAGGGCCTCCTAGGGTTCTGTAGTCAGCCACCTAATGACCAGGACCTACAACCTGCAGCTGGCAGCCTCTGCAGAAGGCAGGGCCTGGCAACCAAATGGACTAGGGACAAACCAAGCCTACCAGACCACCCACATAGTCAGCCCACCACAACAGAAGGACCAACGCAGCCCTCAGAGCAGGAACCCCTATAACATATAGCTTGAGTGACAAAAGGGGAGTGTGCTGCTGGGATGCATAGGACACCTCCTACAGAAGGCCACTTCTCCAAGGTCAGGAAATGTAACTAACCTACAGATACATAAAACTACAAACGGCAACTCAGACAAAACAAAGCAGCAGAGGAACATGTTTCAGACAAAGGAACAAGATAAAACCCCAGAAGAACTAAGTGAAGTGGAGATAAGCAATCTACCCAAGAAAGAGTTCAGGGTAATGATTGTAAAGAGGAGAAGAATGGAGGCACAGAGCAAGGAATTAGAATTTTTAACAAAAGTTAACAAATTAAAACATCAAGCACACTAATATTTGCATTATGGGGTCCCAGAGGAGAAGAGAGAGAGAAAGGGCCTGAGAACATACTTGAAGACATAATGGCTGAAAATATCCCTAACCTGGGAAAGGAAAAAAAATCATCCAAGTCCAAGAAGCACGGAGAGTCCCACACAGCATTAACCCAAAGAGGAACACACCAAGACACATTGTAATTAAAATGACAAAAATTAAAGATAAGGAGAGGATCCTACAAGCAGCAAGGGAAAGTAACGTACAAGTTAACTCCCATAAGGCTATCAGCTGATTTTTCAGCAGAAATTCTGCAGGTCAGAAGGCAGTAACATGATATATTTAAAGTGATGAAAGGGAAAAACCTACAACAAAGAATACTCTACCCAGCAAGGCTCTCATGCAGATTTGGTGGAGAAATCAAAAGCTTTACAGACAAGCAAAAGCTAAAAGAGTTCAGCACCACTAAACCAGCTTTACAAAGAGTGTTAAAAGGAACCTCTCTAGTTGGGGAAAATAAAAGACCATAACTAGAAACAAAGTTACAAAATGAAAAAGCTCACTGGTAAAGGCAAACCTACAGTAAAGGTAGGAAATCATCCATGCACAAAGCTAGTAGGAAGGCTAGAAGACAAAAGTAGTAAAATCATCTATATCCACGATAAGCAGTTAACGGATACACAAAAAAATTAGCTGTAAAAGATCATATCACAAACAGTAATCATGAGTGGAGGAGTGTATGAATGCAGGGTTTTAAAAAATACATTTAAAATTAAGAGATCAGCAACTTAAAACAATCGTGTGTGTGTATATATACACACACACACATACATATGTATACACCTCATGGTAACCACAAACCAAAAATCTGTAGTATACACACACACACACACACACACACACACAAAGGAATCCAAACATAACACTGAAGATAGTCATCAAATCACAAGAGAACAAAAGAAGGAAAATAAAAGACAAAACAAAAACAACCACAAAACGATTAACAAAATGGAAATAAGAACATACATATCAATAATTACCTTAAATGTAAATGGACTACATGCTCCAATCAAAAGAAACAGAATGACAGAATGGATACAAAAACAAGACCCATATTTATTCTGCCTACAAGAGACTCATTTCAGATGAAAAGACACACAGGGATTGAAAGTGAGGGGATGGAAAAAGGTATTTCATGGAAATGGAAATCAAAAGAAAGTCAGAGTAGCAATACTTATATCATACAAAAATTGACTTTAAAATAAATACTGTTACAAGAGACAAAGACACTACATAATGATCAAGGATTCAATCCAAGAAAAAATAACAATTGCAAATATATGTGCACTCAATACAGGAGCACCTAAATATGTAAGGCAAATATTAATGGGCATAAAAGGAGAAATTGACAGTAACATAATAGTACTAGGGGACTTTAAGCCCCCCACTTACATCAATGGACAGATCATCCAGATGGAAAAAAATAAGGAATCACTGGCGTTAAATGACAGATTGGACTACACATACTTGATATCTATATATACAAGGCATTCCATCCAAAAGCAGAAGACTACACATTCTTTTCAAGGGCACATGGAACATTCTCCAGGAAAGCTTACATGCTAGGCCACAAAACAAGCCTCGGTAAGTTTGAAATCATAACCATCTCTTCCAACCACAACGCTATCAGACTAGAAATTAAATACAAGAAAAAAAACTGCAAAAAAAACCAAACATGTGGAGGCTAAACTATATGACACTAAACAACCAATGGATCACTGCAGAAATCAAAGAGGAAATTAAAAATTACCTAGAGACAAATGAAAATGAAACAGGACAATCTAAAACCTACAGAATGCAGAAAAAGCAGTAGTTCTAAGAGGGAAATTTATAGCAATATAAGTTTACCTCAGGAAACAAGAAAAATCTCAAACAACCTAAGCTTACACCTAAAAGGAACTAGAGGAGAATAAACAAACCCAAAGTTAGTAGAAGAAAGAAATCATAAAGATCAGTGCAGAAATAAATAATATAGAGACAAAAGAAAACAATAGAAAAGATCAATGAAAATAAAAGCTGTTTCTTTGAAAAGATAATATTGATAAACCTTTAGCCAGACTCATCAAGAACAAAAAAAGGGAGAAGGCCTAAATCAATGAAATAAGAAATTAAAAAGGAGACGTTACAACTGACACCACAGAAATACAAGGGATAAGAGACCACTATGAACAACTACATGCTGATAAAATGGACAACCTTTAAAAGGGGACAAATTTTTAAAAAGTACACTCTCCCAAGACTGAAATAGGAAGAAACAGAAAATATGAACAAATTACCAGTAATGAAACTGAATCAATAATTTAAAAATTCCCAACAAACAAAAGTCCCGGACCAGATGGCTTCTAAATGTTTGAATTCTACCAAACACTTAGAGGAGAGTTAACATCTATCCTTCTCAAACTGCAGAGGAGGAACATTTCCAAACTCATTCTATGAGGTCAGCATTACCCTGATAGCAAAACCAGATGGATATCACAGAAACAAAATTATGGGCCAAGAACACTGATGAACATAGATGCAAAAATCCTCAAAAGAATATTAGCAAACTGAATCCAACAATATATTAAAAGAATCATACACCATAATCAAGTGGGATATACCCCAGTGATGCAAGGATTTTTCAATATTTGCAACTTAATGTGATTTACCAAATAAACAAATTGAAGAATAAAAACCATATGATAATCTCAATAGATTCAGGAAAAGCTTTTGACAAAATTCAACATCCATTTATGATAAAATAACTTTCCAGAAAGTGGGCATAGAGGGAACATACTTAAAAATAAAGGCCATATACGACAAACCCACAGCAAACATCATACTCAAAAGTGAAAAACTGAAATCATTTCCTCTAAGATTAGGAAAAAGACAAGGATGTACATTCCTGCCATTTTTATTTAATATAGTATTGGAAGTCCTAGCCACAGCAATCAGACAAGAAATAAAAGGAAACCAAATTGGAAAGGAAGAAGTAAAACTGTTTGTAGATGACATGACTCTATATACAGAAAATCCTAGAAATGCCACCAGAAAACTACTAGAGCTCAATGAATTTGCTAAAGTTACAGGATATAAAATTAATATACTGCTGCATTTATATACACCACCAACAAACTATCCGAAAGAGAAATTAAGGAAACAATCCCATTTACCATCACATCAAAAAAGAATAAATAACCTAGGAATAAACCTACTTGAGGCGGCAAAAGACCTGTACTTGGAAAACTATAAGACACTGATGAAAGAAATTGAAGACAACACAAACAGATGGAAAGATATACCATGTTCTTGCAAGAATCAATATTGTTAAAATGACATACTACCCAAAGCAATCTACAGATTCAATGCAATCCCTATCAAAATAACAATGGCATTTTTCACAGAATTAAAACAAACAATTTTAAAATTTGTATGGAAACACAAAAGAACCTGAATACCCAAAACAATCTTGAGAAAAATCAGAGCTGGAGGAATCATGCTCCCTGACTTCAGACTATAGTACAAAGCTACAGTAATCAAAACAGTATGTTCATGGCACAAAAATAGACACACAGATCAATGGAACCAAATAGAGAGCCCAGAAATAAATCTACTCACTTATGGTCAATTAATCTATGACAATGGAGGCAAGAATACACAATGGAATAATGGGATATTTTAGGCAGTAAAAAGAAATGAGGTACTAATACATACTACAACATGGGAGAATTTTGAAAACATTATGCTAAGGAAAAAAACAGTCACAAAATGTCATACATTATATGATATCATTTTTATGAAACATCTATAATAGGCAAATCCATAGGGAGAAAAGTAGAACCAGGGGCTGGGAGCAAGTAGGAATAGGGAGTAGTGCTAATGGGTCTGGGGTTTCTTCTGGGGATGATGAAAATGTTCTAAAATTGATTGCACAACTCTGTGAATATACTAAAAAACACTGAATTGTACACTTTAAATGGGTGAATTTTATAGTATATGAATTATATCTCCATAAAGCTGTTTTATTTTTTAAATACCACTATACTGCTGGTAATTAAGACAGAAAAATAGAAATAAATAAAGTTAAAAAAAATTTACAATAGAGAAAAGACAGTCTCTTCAGTAAGTGGTGCTGGGAAAACTGGACAGTTACATGTAAAAGAATGAAATTAGAACATTCTCTAACACCATATACAAAAATAAACTCAAAATGGATTAAAAACCTAAATGTAAGGCTGGATACTATAAAACTCCTGGAAGAAAACATAGTCAAGACACCCTTTGACATAAATCACAGCAATATCTTTTTGGATCTGTCTCCTAGAGTAATGGAAATAAAAAATAAACAAATGGGACCTAATTAAACTTAAAAGCTTTGACATAGCAAAGGAAACCATAAAGAAAATGAAAAGACAACACTCAGAATGGGAGAAAATATGATTTGCAAATGATGCAACTGACAGGGGATTAATCTCTGAAGTATACAAACATCTCATACAGTTCATTATCAAAGAAAAGCACAAACAACCCAATCAAAAAATGGGCAGGTCTTCCCTGGTGACGCAGTGGTTGAGAGTCCGCCTGCTGATGCAGGGGATGCGGGTTCGTGCCCCGGTCTGGAAGGATCCCACATGCCGCGGAGCGGCTGGGTCCGTGGGCCATGGCCGCTGAGCCTGCGTGTCCGGAGCCTGTGCTCCACAACGGGAGAGGCCACAGCAGTGAGAGGCCCGCGTACCGCAAAAAATAAAAAAAAAAGGGCAGAAGATATGAATAGATATTTATCCAAAGAAGACATACAGATGGCCAAAAGGCACATGAAAGCTGCTCAACGTTGCTAATTATCAGAGAAATGCAAATCAAAACTACAGTGAGGTATCACTTCACACTGGTCAGAATCGCCATTATCCAAAATCTACAGATAATAAAGTCTGGAGAGGGTGTGGAGAAAAGGGAATCTTCCTACACTGTTGGTGGGAATGTAAATTGGTACAGCCACTATGGAGAACAGTATAGAGGTACCTTAAAAAACTAAAAATAGAGCTACCATATGACCCAGCAATCCCACTCCTAGGTATATATCCACAGAAACCCATACTTTGAACAGATACATGCACCTCAGTGTTCACTGCAGCACTACTTACAATAGCCAAGACATGGAAGCAATCTAAATGTCCACTGACAGATGAATTAATAAAGAAGATGTGGTATATATATATATATACACACACACACATACACATACACAATGGAATATTACTCAGCCATAAAGAAGTATGAAATAATGCCATTTGCAGCAATATGGATGGACCTAGAAATTATCATACTAAGTAAGTCAGACAAAGAGACATATATGATATCACTTATATATGGAATCTAAAAAATGATACAAATGAATTTATTTACAAAACAAAAACAGACTCACAGACATAGAAAACAAACTTTTGGTCACCAAAGGGGAAAGGTGGGTTGGGAGGGAAAAATTAGGATTTGGGAGTAACATATACACATTACTATATATAAAATAGATAAACAACAAGGATCTACTGTATAGCACAGGGAACTATACTCAGTATTTTGTAATAACCTATATGGGAAAAGAATCTGAAAACAGAACGTGTGTGTGTGTATATGTATGTGTGTATATGTACGTGTGTATGTGTGTGTGTATATATATATATAAACCACTTTGCTGTACACCTGAAACTAATACAACATTGTAAATCAACTATACCTCAATAAAAAAAAAATTATACCAATATCCCTCAAAAAAAACCGAAAAACTCAAAATGAATTAAAGACCTAAATGGAAGATCAGAAACCATAACATTCCTAGAGGGAAACATAGAACACTCTGACATAAACAGTAGCAAAATTTTTTGGATCTGTCTCCTAAATCAAAGGAAATAAAGGCAAAAGAAATAAATGGGACCAAATTAAACTTAATTCCACAGCAAAGGAAACCACTGACAAAATGAAAAGACAACCTGAATGGGAGAAAATATTTATAAATTATATGACCGATAGGGGGTTAATATCTAAAAGACATAAAATACATAAACAGGTCCTATAACTCAACATCAAAGAAAAAAAAAAAAGAAACCCGATTTTAAAAATGGGCAGAAAAGAACCTACAGTATGCTACCTACAAGACAACCACATTAGGGCAAAAGTCATAGACAGATTGAAAGTGAGGAAATGGAAAAAGATATTTCTTGTCATTCTAGAAATGGCAAGAAAGTGGGGGTAGCAGTACAAAACAGACTTTAAAACAAAGTCCATAAACAAAGACAAAGAAGGACAGTATGATGATAAAAGGATCAATACAAGAAGAAGATATCACACTCATTAACATATAGGAGCACCCAGTATAGGAGCATCTAATACCAATCCTTCTCAAACTCTTCCAAAAAATTGAAGAGGAGGCAACACTCCCAAAGACATTCTATGAAGCCACAATAACCCTTATACCAAAACCAGACAAAGATACCACCAAAAAAGAAAATTACAGGCCAATATCTTTGATGAATATAGATGCAAAAATTCCTAACAAAGTATTAGCAAACCAAATCCAACAACACGTAAAAAACATCGTACACCATGACCAAGTGGGATTCATCCTAAATTCACAAGGATGGTTCAACGTATGCAATCAATCAATGTGATACACCACATAAATGAAAGACAAAAACCACATGATCATCTCAATAGATGCAGAAAAAGCATTTGATAAAATTCAACATCCATTCATGATAAAAACTCTTACCAAAGTGGGTATAGATGAAACATATCTCAACATAATAAAAGCTATTTATGACAAACCCACAGCCAATGTAATATTCAATGGTGAAAAGCTGAAAGCCTTCCTGCTAAAATCTGGAACAAGACAAGGATACCCACTCTCACTTCTTGTATTTAACATAGTATTGGAAGCCCTAGCACAGCAATCAGATGAGAAAAATAAAAGGTATCCAAATTGGAATGAAAGAGGTAAAACTGTCATTATATGCAGATGACATGATACTCTATATAGAAAACCCTAAAGACTCCACACAAAAACTACTAGAACTCATAAACGAATTCAGCAAGGTAGCAGGATACAAGATTAACATACAGAAATCAGTTTCATTTCTTTACACTAACAATGAAATATCAGAAAAAGAGTGTAAAAACACAATACCTTTCAAAACCACCCCCCCCAAAAATAAAATACTTAGGAATAAACCTGACCAAAGAGGTGAAAGACTTATACACTGAGAACTATAAAACATTAATAAAGGAAATTGAAGATGATTCAAAGAAATGGAAAGATATCCCATGCTCTTGGATTGGAAGTACGAATATTGTTAAAATGGCAATACTACCCAAAGCAATCTACAGATTTAATGTGATTCCTAACAAATTACCCATAACATTTTTCACAGAAGTAGAAAAAATAATCCTAAAATTCATATGGAACCATTAAAGACCCAGAATTGTGGCAATTCTGAAGAAAAAGAACAAAGCAGGAGGCATAACCCTCCCAGACTTCAGACAATACTACAAAACCACAGTAATCAAAACAGAGTGGTACTGGCACAAAAACAGACATATGTATCAATGGAACAGAATAGAGAGCCCAGAAATAACTCCAAACACCTATGGTCAATTAATCTTCAGCAAAGGAGGCAAGAATATACAATGGAGAAAAGACAGTCTCTTCAGCAAGTGGTGCTGGGAAAGCTGAACAGCCACATGTAAATCAATGAAGTTAGAACACATACACAAAAATAAACTCAAAATGGCTTAAAGACTTAAACATAAGACATGACACCATAAAACTCCTAGAAAAGAACATAAGGCAAAACACTCTCTGACATAAATCCTATCAATGTTTTCATAGGTCAGTCTCCCAAGGCAATAGAAATAGAAACAAATGGGACCTAATCAAACTTAAAATCTTTTGCACAGCAAGGGAAACCATAAACAAAACGAAAAGACAACCTAAAGAATGGGAGAAAATATTTGCAAACGATGATCCCAACAAGGGCTTAATCTCTGAAATATACAAACAACCCATACAACTCAACAACAAGAAAACAAACAACCCAACTGAAAAATGGGCAGAAGACCTAAGTAGACATTTCTCCAAAGAAGAAATGCAAATGGCCAATAGGCACATGAAAAGATGCTCAACATCACTAATTATTAGAGAAATGCAAATCAAAACTACAATGAGGTACCACCCACACTGGTCAGAATGGCCACCATTTAAAAAATCTATAAATAGCAAATGCTGGAGAGGATATGGAGAAAAGGGAACCCTCCTACACCATTGGTGGGAATGTTAGTTGGTACAGCCACTATGGAAAACAGTAGGGAGGTTCCTCAGAAAACTAAAAACAGACTTACCATATGATCCAGCCATCCCACTCCTGGGCATATATCCAGACAAAACTCCAATCCAAAAAGATACATGCAGCCCTATGTTTATAGCAGCACTATTAACAATAGCCAAGACATGGAAACACATAAATGTCCATCAACAGAGGAACGGATAAAGAAGATGTGGTACGTATATACAATGGAATACTACTCAGCCATAAAAAGGAATGAAATAATGCCATTTGCAGCAACATGGATGCAACTAGAGATTATCATACTAACTGAAGTAGGTCAGAAAGAGAAAGACAAAAACCATGTGATATCACTTATATGTGGACTCTAAAATATGACACAAATGAACCTATCTATGAAATAGAAACAGACTCATGGACATAGAGAACAGACTTGTGGTTGACAAGGGGGAGGGGGTTAGGGGAGGGGTGGAGTGGGAGGTTGGGGTTAGCAGATGTAAGCTATTATCTATGGAATGAATAAACAAGGTCCTACTGTATAGCACAGAGAACTATATTCAGTTTCCTATGATAAACCACAATGGAAAATAATATTTAAAAAAGAAGTATATATATGTATAATTAAATCACTTGGCTGTACAGCAGAAATTAACACAACATTGTAAATCAACTATACTTCAATTTTAAAAAAAGATATAGGAGCACCTAAATACATAAAAATACTGACAGACATAAAAAGAGAAACTGATGGGAATACAATAACAGGAGACTTTAACACCTCACTGACATCAATGGACAGATTTTCCAGACAGAAAAAAATCAGTAAGGCAACAGAGATACTAAATGACAAAAGTTAGACTTAATTGGTATCTAAAGAACACTACATCCAAAAAACGCAGAATACACATTCTTTTTAAGTGCAAATGGAACACTCTCTGGGATAGACCACATCCTAGGACACAAAACGAACCTCAACAATTTAAGAGGATAGAAATCATTTCAAGCATCTTTTCTGACTACAACAGCACGAAAGTAGAAATCAACCACAGAAAGAGGAACAAGAAAAAACAATAACATGGAGACTAAACATCCTACTAAAAAAAAAAAAAAAAAAGGTTCAATGAGGAAACCAAAGAGGAAATTAAAAAATACTGAGACAAATGACAATGAAAATACAACCAAAGCTTATGGGATGTAGCAAAAGCACTTCTTAGATGGAAGTTCATAGTGATACAGGCCTTCCTCAAAAAAGAAAAATCTCAAATAACCTAACCTGTCACCTAAAAGAAAAAGAACAAATAAAACCTAAAGTCAGCAGAAGGAAAGAAATAAAGATCAGAGAGGAAATAAATAAGAGATTAAAAAATAAAGTTAATAAAACCAAGAGCTGGTTTTTTGAAAGGATAAACAAAAATCAACAAACCTCTGGCCAGGCTCACCATGAAGAAAAGTGAGAGGATCCAAATATTGATATAAGAAATGAAAGGGGAGAAATAACAACTGATATGGCAGAAATACAAAAAAAATACTATGAACAGTTATATGCCAACAAAATGGACAACCTAGAAGAAAGAGATAAGTTTCTAGAAACATATAGCCTGCCATAACTGAATCAAGAAGAAACATAATCTGAACAGACTGATCACTAGAGTGAAATAGAATTGGTAATTAAAAAAAAAAAAAAAACTCCTGAAAGTAAAAGTCAAGGACCAGGGCTTCCCTGGTGGTGCAGTGGTTGAGAGTCCGCCTGCCGATGCAGGGGACACGGGTTCGTGCCCCAGTCTGGGAAGATCCCACATGCCGTGGAGTGGCTGGGCCCGTGAGCCATGGCCACTGAGCCTGCGCGTCTGGAGCCTGTGCTTCACAACGGGAGAGACCACGACAGTGAGAGGCCCATGTACCACCAAAAAAAAAAAAAAAAAGCCAAGGACCAGATGGCTTTACTGGGAATTCTACAAAACATACAAAGAACTTATACCTATCCTTCTCAAACTCTTTCAAAAGATTGAAGAGAAGGGAACACTCCCAAAGTCATTCTATGATGCCACCATCACCCCAATACCAAAACCAGACAAAACACTACCAAAAAAAAGAAAATTACATACCAGTATCTTTGATAAATACAGATGCAAAAATCCTCAACAAAATATTAGCAAGAACACATAAAAAGGATTATACACCATGATCAAGTTGGATTCATCCCAAGATCACAAGGATGGCTCAACATATGCAAAATCAATGTGATATACCACATAAACAAGACAAAAACCATACGATCATCAACAGATGCAGAAAAAGCATTTAATAACTTTCAACATCCATTCATGATAAAAACTCTTATCAAAGTGGGTATTGAGAAAATATCTCAACATAATAAAAACTATTTATGACAAACCCACAGTCAATGTAATACTCAATGGTGAAAAGCTGAAAGCCTTCCTGCTAAAATCTGAAACAAGACAAGGATGCCCACTCTCATCACTTGTATTCAATATAGTATTGGGAGTCCTAGCCACAGCAATCAGACAAGAAAAAGAAATAAAAGATATCCAAATCAGAAGGGAAGAGGGAAAATTGTCATTATATGTAGGTGACATCATACTCTATATAGAAAACCCAAAAGACTCCACAGGAAAACTATCGGAATTGATAAATGAATTCAGTAAGGTAGCAGGACATGAGATTAACATACAGAAATTTGTTGCATTTCTTTACACTGGTGGTCCAGTGGTTAAGACTCTGTGCTTCCAATGCAGGGGGCACAGGTTCAATCCCTGGTCAGGGAACTAAGATCCCACATGCTGTGTCGCATGGCAAAAAAAAAAAAAAAAGAAAGAAAAGAAAAGATACCTAGGAATAAACCAAACCAAGGAGGTGAAAGACTTATACTCTGAGAACTATAAAACACTGATAAAGGAAATTGAAAATGATACAAAGAAATGGAAAGATAACCCATGTTCTTCAATTGGAAGAATATTGTTCAAATGGCCATACTACCCAAAGCAATCTCCAGATTTAATATGATCCCTATTAAACTACAGGTGATATTCTTCACAGAACTAGAATAATCCTAAAATATCTATGAAACCACAAAAGCCCAAGAATTTCCAAAGCAATCTTAAAGAAAAGAACAAAACTGGAGGTATAACGCTTCCAGACTTCAGACAATACTACAAAGCTACAGTAAGCAAAGCAGCATGGTACTGGCACGAAAACATATAGATTAATAGAACAGAAGAGAGAGCCCCCAAATAAACCGATACCCCTATGGTCAATCTTTGACAAAGGAGGCAAGAAAAGACAATGGAGAAAAGGCAGTTTCTTCAGCAAGTGGTGTTGGGAAAGCTGGATAGCCACATGTAAATCAATGAAGTTAGAACACTCCCTCACACCATAAACAAAAATAAACTCAAAATGCCTTAAAGGCTGAAAGACATGACACCATAAAACTCCTAGAAAAGAAAATAGATAAAACATCCTCTGACATAAATTGTAGCAGTATTTTCTTAGATAAGTCTCCCAAGGTAAAAGAAATAAAAGCAAAAATAAACAAATGGGACCTAATCAACCTTATAAGCTTTTGCATAGTAAAGACTGGAGAAAATATTTGCAAATGATACAACCTAAAAGGGATTCATCTCCAAAATATAAAAACAGTTCATACAACTTAGTATCAAAAAAACCAAACAACCCAATCAAAACATGTGCGGAACAGTGGTTGAGAGTCCACCTGCCAATGCAGGGGACGCGGGTTCGGGCACCGGTCCAGGAGGATCCCACATGCCGCAGAGCAGCTGGGCCCATGAGCCCTGGCCGCTGGGCCTGCGCGTCCGGAGCCTGTGCTCTGCAATGGGAGAGGCCACAACAGCGAGAGGCCCGTGTACTGCAAAAAAAAAAAAAGTGCAGAAGTCCTAAACAGACATTTCTCCAAAGAAACATACAGATGGCCAAAAGGCACATGAAAATATGCTCAACACCACTATTTACTAGAGAAATGAAAATCAAAACTACGACGATTTATCATCTCACAATGGTCAGAATAGCCATCATCAAAAATAATAAATGCTGGAGAGGGTATGGAGAAAAGGGAACACTCCTACACTGATGGTAGGAATGTAAATTGGTGCAGCCACTATGGAGAACAGTATGGAGGCTCCTTAAAAAACTCGAGTTAGCACATGGGTCTGCCTATATAGGGTATTTTCAGTGGTAAATACCACAGTACTATACAATCAATGATTGGTTGCATCCACAGATATGGAGGAACCACAGATATGGAGGGCCAACTATAAATTATAACTTAGATTTTTGACTGCCAGGAGGGTTGCACCCCAACCCCTTCATTGTTCAATAGTCAACTGTACTCTTATGTGATGTTATTCATAACCATGGCTCTACCACCTATGTTAGGCTGACTCCCAAACCTGCAACATGAATCCCAGCTTCTCTCCTGCTCTCTAAACCTTCTATCTATTTAATATCTTCACTTATACATCCCATAGTAATTTTAAACTCAGTATGTTCAAAAAACTAATCCTCGTCTTTCATCTAAAATCTTTTCCAGTGCATGGTTTCTCTTTTTTTGATCTTCCATAAAACAGGGCAACACAGAACGTCATAACCTAGCTTCTTCTGCCTACCTTGCCAGCCTCATCTCTAGTTTGTCCTGTGTGATCATGTTCTTGTCCAGTGTTCTGCAGGCTCCTTTTTAATTGAAGTATAGTTGATTTACAATGTTGTGTTAGTTTCAGGTGTACAGCAGAGTGATTCAGTTATACATATATATCTATTCTTTTTCAGATTCTTTTCTCTTATAGGTTATTACAAAATATTGAGTATAGTTCCCTGTGCTATACAGTAGGTCCTTGTTGGTTATTTTATATATAGTAACGTGTATATGTTAATCCGAAACCCCTAATTTATCTCTCCTACACCTTTTCCCTTTGGTAACCACAAGTTTGTTTCCTATGTCTGTGGGTCTGTTTCTGTCTTGTATATAAGTTCATTTGCATCAATTTTTTTAGATTCCACATATAAGCAATATCATATATTTGTCTTTGGTTTATTTCACTTAGTATGATAATCTCTAGGTCCATCCATGTTGCTGCAAATTGCATTATTTCATTCTTTTTTATGGCTGTGTAATATTCCATTCTTTGTCTGTTTACATACATACACACATACACACACACACCTTTATCCATTCATCTGTCAATGGCAATTTAGGTTGCTTCCATGTCTTGGCTATGGTGAACAGTGGGGTGCATGTATCTTTTTGAAGTATGATTTTCTCCAGACATATACCTAGGAGTGCAATTGCAGGATCATATGGTAGCTCTATTTTTAGTTTAAGGAAACTCCATACTATTCTCCATAGTGGCTGTACCAATTTATGTTCCCACCAACAGTGTAGGAGGGTTGCCTTTTCTCCACAACCTTTCCAGCATTTATCTGTAGACTTTTGGATGATGGCTATTCTGACTGGTGTGAGGTGATACCTCACTATAGTTTGTTTTTTTTTAAAATAAATTTATTTATTTTATCTTTGGCTGTGTTGGCTCTTCGTTGCTGCGCGAGCTTTCTCTAGTTGTGGCGAGTGGGGGCTACTCTTCGCTGCAGTGCGCGGGCTTCTCATCGCGGTGGCTTCTCTTGTTGTGGAGCATGGGGCTCTAGGTGCATGGGCTTCAGTAGTTGTGGCAGGCAGGCTCAGTAGTTGTGGTACACAGGCTTAGTTGCTGCATGACCTGTGGGATATTCCTGGACCAGGGCTCGAACCTGTGTCCCCTGCATTGGCAGGTGGATTCTTAACCACTGCACCACCAGGGAAGCCCCCTCACTATAGTTTTGATTTGCATTTCTCTAATAATTAGTGATGTTGAGCATCTTTTTATGTGCCCTTTTGGCCATTTGTCTTCTTTGGAGAAATGTCTATTTAGGTCTTCTAATCCATTTTTTTATTAGGTTTTTTTTTTTTTGATATTGAGCTGCATGAGCTCTTTGTATATTTTGTAGATTAATCCCTTGTTGGTTACATCATTTGCAAATATTTTCTCTTATTCTGTAGGTTGTCTTTTCTTTTTATGATTTGCTATGCAAAAGCTTTTAAGTTTAATTAGGTCCATTTGTTTATTTTTGTTTTTATTTCCATTAATCTAGGATCCAAAAAGATATTGCTGCGATTTATGTCCAAGAGTTTTCTGTCCCTCAGTCTCCTTTTTTTTTTTTTTCTTTTTTGCGGTACGCAGGCCTCTCACTGTTGTGGCCTCTCCCGTTGTGGAGCACAGGCTCCGGACCCGCAGGCTCAGCAGCCGTGGCTCACGGGCCTAGCCGCTCCGCGGCATGTGGGATCTTCCCGAACCGGGGCACGAACCCGTGTCCCCTGCATCGGCAGGCGGACTCTCAACCACTGCGCCACCAGGAAAGCCCCCAGGCTCCTTTTTGGTAAACACTCTGATGGGGAGAGATTTCTCCTTGTCCCAAGAGGCTCAATTTCTCCCTTTGTCTGCTTGTTTATCCTTAACATAACTAAGATTTTTATTTAACTTAGCTTTTAAACAAGTTTTACTATGAAAATACCTTGTGCTTTCTAAAGTATAAAGATTTAAATCACAGACTGCCCATGCTCACCCCACCCCTTTTGGACCATCATGATCAATCGCAAGTATTCCAGTTCCTTCCTCAACGTGCTGTGTGTTCCCCCAACCCCCCGCCCCACCCCAATACCCTTTGCAGACCTTGTTACTTCTGCCCGGAATGCTTTGCCCTTCTTTGTGGCCAAGTGAATACCTACTTATTCTTTAGGACTCAGCTCCAGTGATACTGTATCCATAAGGATTTTTCCAGCCCTTTTCAGTCAAAGTTACATGTTCCTTTGTTTCTGCTCCTTTAGTCGCCCCCTCCCATGTTATCATAAAACACTGCTTTATGGTCGTTTTTCTTATAAGATGGCAAACTCCACGTTTTAAAAATTTATCTTTATACACAGTGCTTAATGAATGGTAGGCCTTTAGTAATATTTCTTGAATTAATAAGAGACATTCTTAAGTGATGAACTCTGCACAAAAGGGATACTGCTACTGGATTCCAAATTGCCATGCCCTCTATACCAGTGGTTGACAAGGCCAAGAGGCAATTACTCCGTAGAGGAGTAAACTATTTAGATTTAGAACCTGAGAAAACAAATTAATCTTCAGATGCTGGGAACTCCATTTTATATTTTTGGCCATGCCACACGGCTTGCGGGATCTTAGTTCCCCAACCAAAGATCGAACCTGGGGCCCCTGCAGGGGAAGTATGAAGCCCTAACCATTAGACTGCCAGGGAATTCCCTGGGAACTCCATTTTAACCTCACAACGCTTGTGAACCACTTGGGTCTCTCACTGGTTGGTACACTGATGAGAGCACTTTTAGGTGCTTTTTGTACAGCTTTGTCATCCCCCCATACAACTGGAGAATAATTTGTTGGCCATAAGAGTTATAATGCTTTTAACTCATGTGTTTAAAAAAACAGTGAACAACAACAAAAAACCCCCCAGAGTTACCATATGATCCAACAATCCCACTCCTGGACATATATCCAGGAAAAATGAAAACTCAAAGATACCTGCACCCCTATGTTCACTGCAGAATTATTTAAAATAGCCAAGACATGGAAGCAAACTAAATGTCCATCAACAGATGAATGGATAAAGAAGATGAGATATATATATTATACATACACTCACACAAACAAAATGGACTATGACTTGGCCATAAAAATGAAATATTGCCATTTGAAGCAACATGAATGGACCTAGAGGTTGTCATACTAAGTCAGACAAAGATAAATATTATATGATATCACTTGTATGTGGAATCTAAAAATTACAAATAAACTTACTTACAAAATAGAAACAGACTCATAGAAAACAAAGTTTTGGTTACCAAAGGGGAAGGGGGGAGGAATAAATTAGGAGTATGGGATTAACAGATATACCCTATTATATAAAATAGATGAACAAGGATTTACTGTATAGCACAAGGAACTATATTCAGTATCTTGTAATGACCTATAATGGAAAAGAATCTGAAAAAATACCTGTATACATGTAACTGAATCACTTTGCTGTACACCTGAAATAGTACTGTAAATCAACCATACTTCAAAAACAAAATGGGCAGACGACCTGAATAGATATTTTTCCAAAGAGGAAATGCAGATGGCCAACAGGCACATGAAAAGATGCTCAACATCACTGATCATCAGGGAAATGCAAATCAAAACCACTATGAGATATCACCTCATATCCGTCAGAATGGCTGTCATCAAAAAGTCTACAAATAATAAATGTTGGTGAGGATCAGGGGAAAAGGGACCCCTCATACTCTGTTGGTGGGAATGTAAATTGGTGCAGCCACTGTGGAAAACAGTATGAAGGTTTCTCAAAGCTAAAAATAAACCACCATATGACTCAGCAATTCCACTCCTGGATATATATCAAAAAAACAAAAAAACAAAGAAAACACTAATTCAGAAAGATTCATGCACCCAATGTTCATAGCAGCATTATTTACAATGGCCAAGATATGGAAGCAACTTAACTGTCCATCAACAGATGAATGGATAAAGATGTGGTGTATATACAACGGAATATGACTTAGCCATAAAATAGAAGAAAATTTTGCCATTTGCAACAACATGGATGAACTTGGAGGTATTATGCTAAGTGAAATGTCAGGCAGAGAAAGAAACACTGTATGATGTCACTTATATGTGGAATCTAAAAATACAACAAACTAGTGAATATAACAACAAAGTAGCAGACTCACAGATATAGAGAACAAACTAGTGGTTACCAGTGGACAGGATTAAGAGGTATAAAGTATTGTGTATAAAATAAGCTACAAGGATATATTGTTCAACACAGGGAATATAGCCAATATTTTATAATCACTATAAATAGAGTATAACCTTTAAAAATTGTGAATCACTATATTGTACACCTATAACTTACCTAATATTGTAAAACTAACTTTAAAAAATAGTTTAAAAAAGCAGATGTACAATATATGTTTGATAGGACACCAACAGCCTGTTTTACGTAGTATAAAATTCAAGTTAAATCACGTGTAAGCAGAATGACTTTCCCATATATCAATATGTCAAAATTTCTCCCGTCAGTTCAAAACCCAAAGGTTTTAGAAGGCTGAGAAATCTGTGCCTTTTTCTTTGACTCCTTATAGCCTCATTCAGCCAAAAAGTTCAGTCAAAACTGTATTTTGGTCTGAGGTGTCCTTTGTCTTACTAGCAATCAGAGTATCATCCACATACTGGAGCAGGGCTCCCTCGTTTAGTTAAGGGTCCCTCAAATCTTTTGCCAGGATTTCTCCAAATATTGTGGAGGAATTTTTAAATCCTTGCAGTACTGTCTAGCAGTACTGTTGTTTAACTTTTGTATCTAGATCTTCACATTCGAAAGCAAACAACTCCTAGAATTCAAAACTGAAGGGTATACCAAAATAAAAGGTGGAGGGGGGGGGCATCCTTCAAATCCAATACGGTAAACCAGCAAAAATCTCTGGACAGAGTAGTGAGCAGAGTGTATGGGTTAGGGACTACTGGATGAATATCTTCTAGAATTTGATTATTTGCTCTTAAGTCCTGCATAAACTGATATTCATCTGTGTCTGGTTTCTGGACTGGTAAAATTGGAGTATTGCAAGGTGACCAGCAGGGGCATATTAAAACATACTCAAGGAAGTCTGTTAGCAGGGGTTGAACTCCATACGTTGCCTGCTCCTTTATGTTTGGAATTTTTGCCCCAGGGCCAAGACTAACCTTTATAGACATAGCCTCCTTGCTCTTGCTGGTGTCCCACCTACCCATACCTCTGGGCTCACCTTCTGTAGTATCTCTTCCAGAATGGTTGCTGGCCATTCTCTTTGGGTTTCGAGCAATAAGAGTCTGCAATGCATAAGCCTGCTCTGGTGGTACTTCAATGTCCATTAGTCCAGGTGCAAATGTAATCTTGGCATTTAATTTAGTTAGTAAATTTCATCCCAGAAGAGGAATGGGGCATTCAGGCAAGTATAGAAAGCTATGCTTCAAAAAAAAAAGCTATGCTTCAGATGGATCTCCCCTTTTGACAGTTTATCAGCTGGAAAAAAGGCTTTTCCAAAATTTCTCCGGATACCCCAGTTACTAAGTCTCAGAAGAAAGTTTAGAAAGCCAGGTATTCAAAATCAAGTAAGTGGCCCCCAAATAGATCAGAAAGTCTAAAAGTTGATTTCCCACCATCATAGTCACCTGGGATTCCAATATTGATGTACTCAGTGGGATTTAAAGGAACCCCTGGGCCCCGTTGTCATTCACTGTCATTCTCATTTACATGGGCATCTGATGTGCCGCCTGTTATTTACCTTCAAGAATCTTATCCAGGATGGGACAGTCTCTTTTCCAATGTCCCTCTTATTTGCAATATGCACATTGGCGGGCCCCTACCATCAGGTGCCTCATTCGAGTGGAAGGTAGGGGCTTGGGGCCTCCTACCTTTTGCTGAGTCCCTTGCTGGGGTGCTTCATTGGGCCTGGCTCTTCCCTGTATTAAGACAGCTTCAAGCAGAATAGCCTATTTCATTCTTTTTTTGTTCCTTTTTCCTGAACCTGGTCGCTGTCGTTAAAAACTTTGAAGGCAATTTCAACAAGTTGAGATGAGACAGGCTGGAACCTGGGACCCTTTGCTGCTGTGCTTTACCCGGACAAACGTATCCTCGAGCAACAGAATACAAAGAAATTATAAGGAACTAAAAATAACTGCGTGCAGTTGGGACAAATTATAGGCAACAAGATACAAAAAGACCAAAAGGACCCAACTGCCACTTCTGAAGAGCTGGGAGCAAAAGCAGGGTATTGCGCATGCTCCCTGTACACCCACCACAAAGGGCTGGGCAAAACACCTAAGCCACTCCTCCAGCCCAACCCCTGGACACACCCCTACACTCACCCCATATAAGGAACCAGCTTGCCCCTCCTCGAGGAGTAACCAAGGGAACCTGTTACTTGTTTTTGCTCCCTTGTGCTGCAGCAGGAGCCCCAATAAAGCCTTGCCTGAATTTCTCGTCCAGCCTCTTATCAATTTCTATCGATTAAGGAGGCCAAGAACCTTGGTTGGTAACAGAGACATAGGCAGTCCTAAAGCCTCTTCCACCTTCTGCAATTTCTTCTGTGTATCGGGGGCTCTCTGACCAATAAAAGCCATTAACCATATTTAAATTCTCTGGTTGCCAAGGGGGGGTGGGGCAGGGGAGGGTTAGATTGGGAGTTTGGCACTAGCAGATGCAAACAATTGTATAGAAATGGGTAAACAACAAGGTCCCACTGTATAGCAGGGGTAACTATATTCAATATCCTGTAATAAACCATAATGGAAAAGACAAAAATAAATTCTCTGGGCCTCAGGATGTAGATCTGTATATTGCTTCTAGGATTTAAAGACCTCTTCTAGAAATTCTGAAGGATCCTAATGCAGTTTCTGTTTTACCTCCTGTACTTCATTAGGATCCGCTGTTGGCACAGCTACTCTTGCAGCAGCCAGTACTGGGTTGCCGGGGGTTTATGAAGCCCATCTGCCTCTCTCCTAGCTTTATCCAGCACCATTCTACAATCTTCTCAAGTGAGGAGGTTATTTAATATGTTTTGAACAGCTGCCTAGGTTGGGTTATGGGTTGCAGGAAAAAAAAAAAAACTGATGAAAAAGATTTTCCATTCTCTTTGGGTCATCTCTAAGTTGACATATTGTTCTTCCAACTAAATAAATCCAAAGTTGAAAAAGGGGAGTGGACCCAGATCAGTCCCATCAGCTACCCAGTCTCAGCATTCACATCCCCAGTGGGGACTTGACTTAATGGAGATTGCTCCATCTGAGTTTGGGTAGCTCCCTGGCAGGTATGAGGGGGCAAGACCATTCCTATTTCTCCCTCTTCAGAGACAAGGGTGGAAGTCGGGGATGCTATGCCTGTGGCTCAGGCCTTGGCAACAAAGGAGCAGCGGCAGCATCAACGTAAGGTGGGAGAAGGAGCCTTCTGAGTGTCCAACTAAACTAACAGCAAGTTGTCTTCCTTTTCATTAGAATTAAGAAAAACAGGTTTGCCTTTCCTTCCTGTTGGATCATAATCTTATTTTCTTTGCACACATTTATTTTGATACAACATACAAGACGGTACATAGGTATTTCATCCCATTTTTCTCCCCATTTACAAAATACGTCTATTTGCAAAATTATATTGTAATTTAAGGGCCCATTTTCAGACCATTTTGCTCTGGAGTCTAAAAGCTATTGTGGCCATGCAGTATTACCAAAAAATACCATCTTTTTCTTTTCCCCAGATTCATAATTGAATGTACCAGTTTTGGAGAATGCAGCAGAGAGGGCTGCAAGAGGAAATTGAATGAACGTTTCCCACCTTGAAGGGGCATTGCTTCCAAGGGTCACAGCAATGAAATCTTTCTGAGAATCCTAGCCAAGAAGTTTAATCCCCAATAGCCAGTTTTTTTTGTGGTTTTTTTTTTTTTTTGCGGTACGCAGGCCTCTCACTGCTGTGGCCTCTCCCGTTGCGGAGCACAGGCTCAGCGGCCATGGCTCACGGGCCCAGCCGCTCCGCGGCATGTGGGATCCTCCCGGACCGGGGCACAAACCCGTGTCCCCTGCATCGGCAGGCGGACTCTCAACCACTGCGCCACCAGGGAAGCCCCCCCCAGTAGCCAGTTCTTAACAATTAAGACAATCAGACGTAAATGGACATGGACAAACAAGATGAAAACAAAAACCAGAGCCCCAGGCCTTTAATCCAGGTAGTGAATATCTCAGCAGCTGTAACCTTTTATACTGTCTGACAAAATCCAGACAAAACCAAACTGTTTTTGCCCAGTTGGGCCACCAACCCACTATCTGGTCAGAATTGCAAACACAATCTAGAAACGGGTGTGGTTCTTTATTGAAGTTACTCACCCAGAAGATGTCTTCCAAACCGAACCTCCAAAACCGTTTGTTTCTCCGCTGTAAAACTAAGCACTGAAGGTCGGCAGCACCTCACCGCGGAAAGCCAGGGATGGTGCCAGAGCTAATGGACGAGACGGCTGCTGGGACTAGTCCACAGGTTCTCAGTACCTGCACGGGACTGAAGAGCCATGGGCAAAAGTTCCATCCGGACTTCCCTCCTGGACTTGCCCTCAACAAATCTGTTACCAACTCAGGTTTGTTTTGCCTGACGCACAGTGAGCCAAAACACGGAGACGCAGAGGTTTGCAGCAAAGAGAAACCTTGTTCGCAAGGCAGCCAAGTGAGAAAACTGGAGAACAGATCTCAAATCCGCCTCCCAGAGGGCGTGGGCTCGGAGTATTTGAGATAAGGAATAAAGAGGCAGGCAGCGTAAGGAAACTGGTGGGGAGTGTCGGGAACGTGGGGAGCGTGGAAAGGCGTGGAGCCGTGATTGGAAAAAGGTGCGGGAATCATGGTAATCATCATTCTGCACAGGCGTAGCTAAACTACAGGTCTGTGTACTTTCAGGTCACCAGGTGGACACTTGCGCCTGCCCAGTTGAACAGTCAGTGGTCCCATCTTGTCTTAACCAGCTCAACTGAAATAGACACAGCTAACTCCAAGTTTCTGGAAGACACCTGGGCCAAACATCTTACTGTTTAAGTTACTTGCCCCTTGGAAGACATGTAAGTCTTCTGTGGCAACAATTAAAACGGCCATGATAGGTCAAGGCAGGTTACAGGTGAATTGGATTTAACTAACGATTACCCTCCGTTTCATCACCAGCTTTCACCTATCTTTGAGAGTGTAGGACAGCCATTGTTGAAGGAGTAACAGTTATCTTCCAAGGCACTTATGAAGAGGGTTTTTCTTTTTTATAGATGACTCTAAGCATAACTAGAACATGCAATGCTTTCTTGTGAACAAACACAGAATATTGAATAGGACTCTGATTATCCTGATGCTTCCTCCCCACATGCTCCCCATGCCCACACATGTATTTACATAAGAATTCACTGAAGCCTGCATGAGAATTCCACCCCCTCCCCAAATACCCCTGAAGCCAGGTACACTCAAAGTGTGGTCCTCACACCAGCTGTATTTCTCAAGAAACCTTCAGAAATGCAGAATCTCTGGCCTACAAACAAGATTCCCCAGATGATTCCTCTGCATATTAAATTTTCAGAAGCATTGTTTTAAAGAAGTGGGTTTTGTTTGGCTGTGTATTGGAATCACTTGGGGAGCTTGAAAAACTGATGGCCCTATTTCCAGAAGTTCTGATTTAATTGGCCTGGGGTGCAGTGGAATTCTTAGAACTGTTACTCTTTGAACCATATTCCTTATCTATAAAATAGGGACAATGATACCTGCCCTTACCACTTCACAGGAGTGTAGAAGGGATCAAAATAAGATCATATAGGAAAAGCTTTACAAACCAGGATTCATTGTGCGCAGATAAGGAATGATTATTCGTTGCCCCATGTCACTAAACACTTTAAAACCTTGACTCTTCTACATGATCCTTTTACTACAGCAAAGAATTAGTCTGGATTCCTTCTTCTCTCTTCCCTTCCTAGCTGCTTTCCTCCAAACCCGAGGCTTTCTTTTGATACACTTTCACTTAAACTCTCCACGTCTCCAGGATCTAGAGACCCTATTCCTTGCCCAGATACTGAAATAATTTTCTGGAGGAAATGGCTGCAATGGAGGATCAGAAACAAAAGATCTTGGAGGGTCAAACTAGAAAAGTTATATGTAAAATTTAGGAGTCATCTAAACCTTCTGACAAAAAGACATCGTATAGCACAGGGAACTCTGCTCAATATCCTGTAATAACCTAAATGGGAAAAGAATTTTTTTTTTTTCAATAGGCGGGCCTCTCACTGTTGTGGCCTCTCCCATTGTGGAGCACAGGCTCCGGACGCGCAGGCTCAGCGACCATGGCTCACGGGCCTAGCCGCTCCGTGGCATGTGGGATCTTCCCGGACTGGGGCACAAACCCGCGTCCCCTGCATCGGCAGGTGGACTCTCAACCACTGCGCCACCAGGAAAGCCCCAGGAAAAGAATTTGAAAAAGAATAGATACAGGTATATGTATAACTGAATCACTTTGCAGTACACCTGAAACTAGCATAACATTGTTAAAAAAAAAAAAAAAAGCATGGGATTTTGGAGGCAGAATCTGTGTTAGAAGGTGTGGGAGAAAAAGGGAATTAATCAGAGAACAAAATGGCCTTAGCTGCACAAGCTGGTTAAGTGTCATTTGAGACACAGTTTAAAAGTATTCAATTTTCAAGGTCTTCTTGGATCCTCTCTTCTTTGGAGAAAAATGGCCACACTGACCACATAATCAGAAATATACCTGAGGCTTTATTCTCCCACCCTGAACGGGATCGTGAGACATAGCCAGGGCCCTAGGAGGGAGGCCCTGCCGTCAGTGTAGCCAGAGTCCTGCCATCACCAGAGTCCTGGTGATTCAGTGAGAATAGGCCAGAAACCTTCCACCACCGTGTAGAGTGAGAGGCAAGCAATTCCTGGATAGCATGGTAGGCTCAGTCTGAGGACACCCAGCCTGTTTTCCTGGGACACCTTTCTTCCCAGCAAGGCCATGACATTGAGCTTGAGGACCAAGAAGCTGTGTGACCAAGAAACAGTGTGTTCACCAGGAAAGCACTCAGATCATTCAGTGCAATTGCCATTCATGAGTTTCAAGCTCTAATTGCAAAATTACTTAGCTGGACAAGGGCCGGGACACCTTTGGACGACTTTCACCTTTGTTCACTGAATTGAAAACACTGCAGTTTCTGCACATTGTCTGAGAGCAGTTAAATGTCCTCCAAAATCTTCCCAGCCTGGTTGATGGGGCAGAAACTCACTTCCCGAGGGATATCACTCCTTCCCTCCTTTTCAAATCCTCCTTTGCATTCTCTTCATTAGTTCTCTGGACCAGTGCTGTCCCATAGAACTTCCTGCCATGATGGGAAGGTTCTATATCTGAGCTATCCTGTATGATAGCCACTAGCCACATGTGGCTATTGAGGACTTGAAGATTAGCTAGTGCAACTGAGGAACTGAGCTTTAGATTTCATCTGCTTTTAGATAATTTTATCTAAATTTAAATAGGCACCTGTGGCTAGTGTGGACAGCACAGCCCTATAGTCTGACCGTACACTGGCCCTCACACTTCACGAGGATCCATTCTCTCCCAATTCCCTCCTCCAACCTGTGGTTCCCCAGTGAAGTACTAGGCAGAAAGCTGTTTATGGCAAAGGAAACAATGTCTTTGTGGCTACCACAGCCCTCCAAAGCAAATTTACAATCAATGTTTAAGAAAAACAACAAATAAACTCACATAAATCATCTTGTCTTACCTTCAGAGATCACTACACACGTTTCACTTCTGCCAAATATAATCTATCATTTTTGGCATAGCAGCAAACAGGGGCAAAAGGAGGATTACAGAGCCCTGAACCCCGGAGAAAGCAAGCCAGAGATACCTGCCAAGACAGACAAAACTCCATCTCTAGCTCCTCTGGCCGTCATTGCCATAACTCAGGTGTTCTCCAAGTGTGGGCACCAAACAGCAACATCGGCATCACCTGGGAACTCATTAGAAATGCAAATTCTCAGCTCTATCCCAGACCTACTGGACCAGAAACTCCGGGGTTGCAGCCCAGAAATGTTTTAAGAAGCCCTCCAGAGAATTCTGATACATGATAATGTTTGAGAATCACTGCCATAAATAACCGTCTGTTTGGTGGGCAACAGGTGCCCAGTAGGCTCCAGAAATCATGGGACTTCTTTCAAGAAGATCCTACACCCAATGAGCTCCCAGGCACAGATCTTGAGATAAAAGCTCAGTTTCATTCTCTTTTTCCTATTTCTGCCCCCCAACCCACCAGCTTTTCCTATTAACCAGCCTGAACTTCACCCCTCCTAGTGGGCCCAAAGTAAATGCCTTTTTTCTCACCTTATCCAATAGTATTGGATAGTATTTTATTTATTGATGGTCTACTAGAACACTCCACGAATTATTTTTCATACATTTCACACTTAATCATCATAACAACCCTGTAACCTAAGTATTAAGAGGTGTTGCTGGAGCTGGCCGTTACCAGCTCATGAGAGCTAATCGTGCATATCTATTCCCAGCCCACTGGTGGCTGGAAACTGGCCATGTGAGAGTATTTACACCAAAGAAATTGGCAGATGGAGAGCAGATTATTAAACATTTACCAGTGCACCACTGAATGATCCTTTCTTATAAATGAGGGAAACAGGATCAATGAAGTTGAGTTGGCCAAGATTGCATATATAGGAATTTTAACCCAGGTCTTGTAACTCCCAAATCAGCCTGTTTTTGTTACAAGGCTCTCCTGGTGATACCTGAGTTTGTTTCAGTCAACTGGGGGGCATCCAGAAGGCACCAGGCTCTGCCCTTGTGTAGGGCAGAAAGGGCTGTATCAGCTCAAACTGATAGAATTAGGTGGGGTGGAAGGGGAAATGTATTAATTGGATAACAATAAAGCCACGCCTTTGAGTACAGCCTTAACTATTTTTGAAATCATTCCCCTTTAAGAAGGTCTTTTATGTTTAAGGTTTTCTTGGCTCCTCTCTTGGAAAAATTGGCCACACTGACCTGCAGAAATCTCAAGTTTAACTGTGGATTTGTTCTCCCATCCTGAACAGGATCTTGAGACACAGACAGGGATTTTGATAGGGATTGCTCTGAATGTGTAGGTCAATTTGGAGAGTAATGCCATCTTAACAATATTAAGTCTTCCAAACCATGATCAATCTTTCCATTTACCTAAATCTTCTTTAATTTCTTTCAACAACTTTATGCAGTTTTCAGAATGTAAATTGTACATTGCTTGATTAAATTTATTCCTAAGTATTTTATTCTTTTTGGTGCTAATATAAATGGAATTGTTTTCTTAACTTCAATTTCAGCTTACTTATTGCTACTGTAGAGAAATACAGTAGTGTTCTACATATTGATCTTATGGGCCCCACTCCCAGCAAAGCACTTTCTGCCACAGCTGCATTAACCATCCCTTTCTGTGCCATCTCTTTCTGGTCTCCTTTTCCAAACATTAAACCTGCTACTTATTGATCCCTTGTTCTGTGTCAAGCCTATCGTCTGATTTTCATGAGAACCTTACTCCATCTCCATATTATACATGAGGAACTGTGGCTTGGAGAGGTTAAAGAAAGGCCCAGGGTTCCACAAGGACTATTACCCAGAGCCTCAGCTGAGTTCCCAGCCCATACTCCCATCCATCATGTCTCAATTGCCCACAGTCTTGCATACTCTTGCTTAGGAAGAAAACATACACTCCTCAGTTTACATCAGGAAATTAAAATGGGTGTAGAGGATATTCTCCTGCAGAGTCTCTTAGGGCAAGTCTTTTATTAGACTCCTGGTTACTTAGCATTAATGAGCCCCAGGTCACAGAGGCTGAAGAACAATGTCAGGCTCAAGTGCATATATCTCCTCCCATTCATTCATTCCTTCATTCATTCCCTCAATAAAGATTTACTGAGTACTGCTATGTACTGGCTGGCATATGAGGTGCTAGGATCCAGCAGCAATCTTATAAACAATATTCCTGTCTTCATGGAACTTCCATTCTAGTGAGGGGGCAATAATAAGTATAACATCATGCTAGTAAAACCTCTCTAAAGTTAGATGGAGGGCGATGGAGACAGCTATTTCCTGTAATATCAGGGAAGGCATCTCCTGGGATTATATTTCAGCAAAGGCCTCAGTGAAGTAAGGGCATGAAAGGCCTGCAAATATCTTGGGGAAGGAACTCTTCTGTCTTAGAGGAAGTACAAAGAACCTCAGGTGGGGGTGTCTGGGGAACATTCGGGCCAGCAAGGCTGGTGTGGATGCAGTGGAAGGAGCACCGGGTAGAGCAGTAAGTGATGGCTTCAGAGAGGCAGAGGGAACCCTTCTCCTGTGAGGATTACGGGCCCGGGTAAGAAAGTTTTCCTACTTCTTAAGACTTGTTTTAAACGTTCCCCTTCAACCTTAGGCATCTCAACTTTTCATTCCATTTCCAGACTCAAATGTCCTTAAATGGTGAATCATTTTTCTGCTATTTGTAAGCAAACTCTGCTTCCTCGCCATAGGGGTGATCCCCGCTTGTTCCTTCCCTTGTGGCTTTTACAGTCCCCTACAGATTATTCTGGGCTATAAAGATCCCAGGGCATCCTACGGCATACAGAACAGGATGTCATGTTGCTCCTGAGCCTTAGGTGGCCAGCTTTTGGAAGAGAAAACAGCCCTTTCCTCTCACCATTTGGAAGCCCAAAGAGCAATTGCAAGGGGTGGGCACTAGGAAACACGCCCAGCAGGGTCCATTTCAGCTCCTTTCCTTTTAGACCCAGAAGTTCCTACCAGGTGGGATCCTTGGGGTGTTATGTACACCTTCTCCACAGGTGGGCAGGGAGCAGAGGGAAAGTGGTTGAAAAGGGGGAAATGATTTGATTAGATTTTTCCCACATAGAACTAGATGGGCACTAATTAGCTTCTGCTGAGATTTTAAAGGCCAAAGAGAATTGTCATTATCTCATCTATCCAATAAACATGTGTTAAATGCTTATTTTACCAGGTATTGTGCTTGACCCTGGGAACACGGAGATGAATAACTTGTAGTGTCTGACCCCACAGGTAGCTCAGAAAACAGATGTGAGCCCAACTAGCTGTACTACAACGAGGTAAGTAATTCAGTGGAAGCTAGAGCTCAGTGTTATGGAAACAAGGATGACCCAATTGATTCTGCCTGGCTGCTGGGGTGGGGTGGGATGAGGTGGAAGCCCTAGGGAGAAGATGAGATGATTGAAATTGTATTGGACTTAAATTTCACTAGGAAAAAGAAAGCAACGTCACAGCCACTTCATCTGTCCTTCCTTAGAGCACCGAACTTGGCATCTTAGACTACCTACCTGGTCCTAATTTCTGGCTCTTCCACAGCCAGCTATGAGACCTTGAACAAGACCCTGTATCTCTTGTAACTTTGGTTTTTGATCAGTAACGTGAGCTCCGAAGTCCCTACCATGTCAAAAATTGTCTAATTCTTTGATTTCCTTTTATCGAAATGTCTTCTCTTTCCCAGCCTGATTTCTTAATCCTGTTAAGTGTGAGCACATACATGATTCCTTACTTTCGAATGGCTTAACCAATCTCAGGAAAAATCTTTGGAAAGCTGGGTGTTTCTGTGTTCCATAGATGCATAAGAACAGGTGGTGAGTGCTCTAACAATACACTGCTTTCTGCAGATTAGAGCTTCAACATTTGAAAGACTTGACATGAAAAACATTGATTCGACTCCAAACCCACTGGCATTATGACAAGAAATTTCAACTTTATATTTGCCAATGGGAAAAAGGAAGAACTTCTTTAAATATTCTTTTAAATGTCTTAAGTTTCTGAATGATTTTTAGAAGATTTAAAATTTTTTAGCCATCTATTTGTGCGAATTTTTCATTCAAGGTGACTGTTAAAGTCTGACAGATCAAAGCAAAAGTCTTGATAGGAACTGCAGGTGGTTATTTAAAAGATAAAACATTAAAGTTTGCAGCTACAAGCTCGAGTTTCTCAATAAAACTTTAAAAAACATTTTAATAGGAAGGGTTAGGAAAATTGTCCCATACTTAATATTATACCTGCTGCTTTCATAGTTTATCTTTCTTAAAAATGAGTATATGTATAATGTAAAGAAATTTTAATGGGTTCTTGTCTACTGAGCTAGTTAAGACCTCCAGTACAATATTGAATTGTAGAGTGCTGAGGGCAGCCATCCTGATTTGAAAGAAACTCCTTTTACTGTCGCCCTCTTCAATATGGTGTGTGCTTAATTGTTTTCATGTATGCCTTTTATCTGGTGAATGTTCCTTCCTATTCCTAATTTGCTAGAGGGCTTAATATGACTATAAATGTTGAATTTTATTGAATTATTTTGCAGCTGAAGAAAATATTCCTTTCGGTTTTGTTGCCTACAGAAACCTCATGCAACTCAAGAAGAAACCTTTAAGTCTGACGTGCCTGAACTGGCCTCTGTTTGGGGGGAATACTCAGTGAGTCATCCAAGAAACCCAGGTCACATAGGATTATAAAAATGTTCATTGATCGATTGAGATAATAAAATCTTTTATTATTCTCCCTTTAAGCAGGCAACTAAGTTAGTCAATTACTGGAAATTATAACTTGACTTCTCAAACAGTGTACAACCCTAAGTGCATACATTGGTGCAAAATTAAAACCATGAGTGTATTGTATTTCCAGAGGGGCTTGTCTAGGAAGCCTTCAGTTCAGAGGCATAGAACAGTCAGATGCAGTGCCCTAGCATCTAGGAAGCACAGATTTACTTTATTCGCTCTGGCGGCATACGTCCTCCCCACCCCATCCCCCAATGTACCCATATTAAAGATGAAAGAGCCAACAATGTAGAGAGGAAGCAAGGAAGGGTGGAGTAAAAAACAGGAAGACAATAGCAATAATGAGATCTCCTAGTGAAAAGAGCATGGAGACACCAACATCAGAGCAAAGTGGATATTGTCCATCTAAGAGCCAGTGGAGGCATTGCTATGACGTTAGTGTCAAGGGTTTGCACTAGAATCCATTAATGTTTTTCTGCTGTTTACTGTATATAGTTGGCCCTCTATATCACAGGTTCTGCATTCTAAGATTCAAGAGTTGAATCCTCTGGGATATGGAACCTGCAGATACGGAGGGCCGATGGTCCTATGCCATTTTATCAATGTATGAGGCGTCTGAGGATCTGTGGGTGTCCTGGAATGAATCCCCCACAGATACGGAGGGATGACTGTACTAATAATATCCAGTGAATTATTTACTTTTACTATATGTATGAGTGTGAAATGGGCATTCTTTCACATTTATTTTCTTGCTGTGTGTTTTGTACCAAGTTTTTACTGACTCCTTTTGCAACTGTAGAAGAAACTGTTCTTATGTATTCTGTTTTGCTAGTTGATTTGTCTTAGCTTTTGTAAAAGTTTATTCAAATTTATCTCATGTTGTTATTAACTTTTGGTTTCCATTATTTGTTGGAAGAGTGTATTGATATCTATTTATGCAAAATTCCATGTGGGATATGGGATTTCACTTACCAGTAAATTTGTTTTGTTTTATAGCCTACTCAGTACCAAATGTCACTGATATATTTCTTTTTAACCATGTGAATTTATTTTTTTTTCAGGATTAGTAGAATATTCTTGCATAATCAAAACCAATGATTTTCATCTGGACGTCTGTATATTGAATACTATATCTACAGAACCCCTTTAAAACTCTCTTTAAAACAAGTAAGATGAAAACTATTTCAATTTTTTCCTCCACATTCCCATCTACCAAATTTCCTTGTAAAACTGGCATAAGTTATCTGCCAGTAAATACAATATATATTGACCTTTTATTGGATGCCAACTGCTTGCTTTGGTCTTTACATCCTTATGAATTATATAAGCAGAGCTTGCACAGCATTCTCTGGAGGTGGTTTGGGGTTTTTGTTGTTCTTGTTGTTTTGGTTTTGGTTTTTGGTCTGGGCCAGTCCCTGGAAGCCAGCTGCTCAAGCCACTAGATACAAGCAAAGCCCTGTGGTCTCCTGAGCCCCTACCCATTGGCATCTCTACAATGGACTACAAACCTGCAGGAGAAAGGAAACAGATCTGGGTGGTGTTTGTTTTTAGTGTCAAGGAATGACATCACTGCCAGAGATTATGGCATTGGACAAGCTGGTGTGTGGGCTTGGATTTACAGCACAGAAAGGTCAAACTTTGGTTAACAGGACACATCGTTAGTGCACAGAGAACACTATATGTGAATTTTAAAAGTAGGAAACATTAACGCTTTTATGAGCTTTGTGTAAACTGGATGGTGTTTGTCAAGGCCAAAAAGTGTGCTTTATATAAAACTTACATGATATGCTTGGGCCAATTTTTTTCTTTTATTCTAAATTTGGTGATCATTTTCTTTTTTTTTCTCCAGTAGGCAAAGTCTCTTGCTGGGTTAAAATCAATGAGTTGGACTTTGGCCAATTCCCTTTTTTATTTCCCTGGGCCTGAAATAGTCAATATAGGAGCTCACAGTTAAAATGTAGGAGCTCACAGATAAAAAATGACTTGGAAATGTCCAGTAGGGACTGAAAGGTGAATCAGTGATGTTCTCTCTCTATAAGGGTGTGTAAATGGGCAGAGCTAGGGAGAACAGGGCAGGGGTTTGGGGTGTCATCAAGACAAGGGCTCAAATGGGCCAGATTCTCCCCACATTGAATACACTCTCAGAGTAAAGTGGTTGCTCTGGAAGCATATGATCTTCTTCAGGACCACAAGAGGACAAACTGAAGTCATTACTTTAAAATCAGAAAACCATAATACAAATTTCATGGCAAGTTAGCATTGCAGTTTAGTCCCTAAGCTTGAATGAATGGCATTTGGGACTTTGCAGTGGAAAACAGAGATTAATGATGGGCTTTGAACCATCTTTATCTGAGAGCACCACCACTGGATGGCAGTAACAATCCTTGGAGTTCCCCCCCTCTTTTTCCCTTCTACTCATTAGCTAGTCCATCTTGTCCACTTACAAATGCCATGCTTTTAGAGTTAACTTCTACCAGAACACCTTAATGTGATATGCTTATGACTTGCTAGGCTAAAGTTCAAAAATAAAAAAAGGAAAGATAATTATGTGTACTGTGGTTAAAACAGGATACAGAAATTTGGATGCCCACAAAAGTCAGGCAATTTCTCCATCATTTAAGGTCAATACTCAGTCATTATGTCATTTAAAAATCAAATTAGGTCCAAAGTGATGAGATATTGTTTACACAAGGTCTCATAGGGACTTCAAACTTCTAAATGCTAGGGAGAATAATGGTCTCAAAAAAGGACACAGGAGTTATATCTTTACTTGTTACCTTCAGAATTGAGCAAAAGGTTATTCAGTCCCTAGACTGGACTTTCAAAAGAGGACTCACAGGCACTCAAAGGTCTCCATATCCAAAATTGAACTCATTATCTTAACTTCCAAGGTTACTCATTAACTCATTCATTTACTCAATAAATATTTATTGAATACCTACAGACTGGAGCTGAGTGCTGGAAATATAATAACACCCAAGGGAATCAGAATCTCTGAGAATGGTATAAGGTCTGGTCACTTTACTTTGGTAATTTTTAATATTGATGTAAATTCAAACTTAAAGAAAAGTTGCAAGAAGTGTATAAATAACCTCCATAGTCTTTACCCACGTTCGCCAATTGTTTCCATTTAGCCCTATTTTCTTCTTTTTGTCTGATCTTCCACCTCTCCATGTACAATTTTTTTCTAAATCATTTGAAATTAAGTTGCAGGTATTGTGTGCCTTTATTCCTGTTTTTGTCAGTGTGTTTCCTAAGAACAAAAACATTCTCTTATATAAACACAATATATGATCAAAAATCAGGAAATTTAACATTGGTACAACCCCATTGTTTAAAAAAGAGTCCATATTCAAATTTCATCAGGTGTCCCAGTGTTTTTGTAGTAGGGTGGGGTTCCCAGGAGGCAAAGTCTGGGATGGAGATCAGTGTGCAGAAATTTTTCTAGGGAGCACCCTCAGGATCAGGGAGAGAAGGAAGCAAAAGAAACTGCACTGTGATGTGGTCTCAGCAAAGGCTAGGCTAACCCTCTGGGGACCCTGAAGCTCTGATGTCCTTTAATGTCCTGAAATAAGGTGAGGGATTTGGGCCTTTATATTATACATTGACCAGTTATTAGATCTGAGCTGCCCTGGGGAAGGAAGCATGGGAACTTTGTGCAAGGCAGAACTCTCCAGCCTATAGTAATTTCTGAGGACTGTCAGCCAATGGTGCCCTGAATAGCTGGAGGAATAAGTCCTTCAGTCTTCAAGGAGACAGAGTGGCACATCACAGCTTCCACTATGGTCCACCATTTGCACTACTCAGATCCATATAAATTCTGGGAAGAGTTCCTCCAAGATTCTGTTGGATCTCTTTTCCTGGAGAATATGGATAAGAAGGTTAATAGATAAATTACACCCCTGGCTGTAAGCAGTTGGAGCCCAAACACTTGGGACCACAACTGATACTCATCATCTACTACCCATTCCAGATTGTCTCATTCTCAGCCACTGTCTTTGCCGAGGAGATGCTTTACCTGTTGGCAAGACCCAGATCTTCATTTCTGAGGCCTCTGAGCTCCTGATCTCCATGCCTTTCTTAAGTATTACTGCTGTGTTTATCCGTTTATCATCCAGATGAGCAAGGAATTGTCAAGAGGCACTCCAGTGGATCAGGAGGATACCATCACATTCTTCTCTGTCCCATTATATAGAGCAGCCCTCCTCCTTCTGATGATCAGGGTCCTCACTGCTAGCTGGCTAGTCAGGTGGCAGCTTCAGAATCCCACATGAGCATCTGTTTTCTTGGACCACTCCTACCACTGTTGCAAGTTGAGTTTCCTGGGAAGCAGACTCATCACACAGGAATTGCATTAGGGGGTGTTTTTGGGAACCATGCTTGTAGAAGGGAAGAGAAGGAAGTGATATTAGGTAGAAGAAGAAAATGGGTTTTCAAACTCAGCAGACTCTCCATCTCCTTAGAATCTTGTAAAGTTCTACTGTTTAAAGGTTTTCATTAAAACCAATCACATCAGTGGCATCAAGTAGTATCACTGGCACTTCTAGCCTCAATTTCTTCACTGAATTAGCTCCCCCAAAGAATGAAACATTGGATGAACACCACAGAGATGAACATCCCTGTCAGGGTTTCCAAAATCCTTGTATTCCTCTGCAGGAATACCTTTTATTCTTCAAATTCAGTGGTTACACTTCAATAGGTTTCCCATAAAAATATTGTTTTTATTTATGAAATCATTTATCACTGGGATATTCTTTGGTAGGATTTTTCAGTAAGATTTTTTAAATGCCTCACAAAAAAAGCAGTTCTTTGGGAATGTAACTGTTGAAATAGAATCTAACAAGTACCATAGATGTAGACATGTTACAAACATTTGTACTTTCACCCCAGTACATGGCCAATCTGTTCTAATATTTGTTTCTTCATATCTTCAGCAATGTTTTCTATGTGACTTCACCAAAAATGTGCTGACAAAGCAATGCTTTTGAGTTTGTTGGTTCTTTGTTTTATAATTACTTCAACCATCTTTTACTGTGGCAGGAAGAACCAGAGACACTGATGGTTCGTGGCTTTTGTTCCTTAATTGTAAACTGAAAAACCTCAAAAGAGGCTTCTAAGCAATTATCAGTAGGTTTCATGAGATTTGTCAAGAACTGGGTTTGTTCCACATAACTTTAAAAATCTCCAAAAAACTGCTGAAGTTTGTCTTCCTGTTCTGAATGCTTAGCTTTTAAATGTCTGGTTAATCACTGGAATTCATATTATTAATAGATAAGATCTCAAGACATAATATGCTAGCCAACTAGGGAGAATTTTATCATGAATGTATATGTCCATTAGTGTAAGTCGATGTAAATCCATATTTTAAATGGTCTTCTTGATAATTTTAGATTTGGAGGGACTCCTTCTTGCTGTTCTAATCACATTATCATTCTTTTTTTTTTTTTTTTTACCATAATGCAGCTGACTTGTACTCAGAGTAGAAAGGTTTGCTATGCCATTTTCTTTAAGTTCATTTTGCTGTTATCTTTCTTTCACCAGTTACTTTTTTGTAGGAAGCTTTTTAAACCATTTTTCCAAAATGAGTGTTAACCTAGTTAAAATGAGATATTATCTGAAAATCTCCTTACTGGGCACACGTTAATGGAATGTCTGAAGACTTGCTAGAAGCAGTCAATTGACTGAGCCAGGACTGTCATCTCTTTGGCACTTTTTCCTCCCTTGGATATCTTAAAACCACTGAGGCTTGGAAATTATAGCAATTAGCATACGCTGACTAATGTAACATCAATGATAAGTTTGAAAAGTATGGGATCCTGTTAAGCCATGTCTCCCCCTTCTGAATTTGTGCAACTGTTTTTTTTAACCTCAATGCAGAATTTTACCTTTGCTCCTATTAATTTCACTTTCTGTCATTTGTCCCTGTACTTTAGCCTGTCAAGATCTTTTGAGATTCTGATTCTGTCACTCAGTATGGTTGCTATCTCTTTCAAGTTTGCATACCCTCTACGTCTTTATTCACATCTTTAATATACATATTAAGAAGGATATCTCTTTAAGACAAAAATAAAACAATACAAAAAAACACAACTTCCTTCTGCTCCAGTTGCTCAGCCCCTTGTGTGGTGGACAATGGCAGGATGGTGTAGTCTGTACTCTCCACAGGGTTGCCTGCCAGGGCACTTCTGCATTTCAGAATCAGGCAACAGGAGTCAAACAACTCTTTGAATTTGTGTTCTCAAGCTCCTCCTGCAGATCAGAGCTAGAGATCTTCAGAATTCTCTCCCCATGTTTCTAATCACCAGCCCCACCCCGCATTTGCTCATGATTCCCTTGTAAGAGAGACATTTGAATAAAAGTCTTTCCCAGATTTACCTTTTACTGATTTTTTTCCCAATTAGGCAACAAAATTTCATTTTATTCACTGATATGTCACATAGATTATCCAAGCAGTTTGAAGTCAGTAAGAGAGAGGAAAAAGGGAAGATTCTAGGATGACACCAGATTTCTGGTTTCAGTGGCTGCATTGAAGAAAGCTATTGCTTCTCACCTACTTCTCATGAGGAAAATTGAATGAAAAAGAAATGGAATCCAATCTTGAACACGATGAGTTTGAGATGCCCAGGAACATCCAAGTGGAGATGTTGAGATGCCATGAGATGAACCAGTCTAGAGCTGAAAAGGCCACTGGGATTAGTACTCTGCAATGTTCAGGTAGTAATTCTGAGGACACATTGAGTAAGTGCTCTCATAACTTCAGTCTCAAAGCAATTCTGGTCCTTGGCAGTAAACATGGTGGGCCAGAAAGAGCCACAGGGCAAAAAAAAATCCCTCTTTTCCAGGTGTGTCGTACTCTATGACCATAGGCAACAGACATTAGGAATCATTTTGCAAGCTGCCTTTGGAATTCATCAACCCCAAATCTAGACAAATGGAGATTGCTACCTAAAGAGTTAGTTTCCGTCCTCAGCCTACACAACTCCAGGGGTGAACTGCAAGCCACAATAGCTGGTTATGGTCACCACTGCCTGCTGCCACCTCCCGGTGGGCACATAGCCATCCATGTATTGTGCTGGGGCACGTCACATATATGGGGACTGGTCTGAGCAGCACACATCCGCTACTGGGAAAATGAAGCTGGCCAGGCCCCACACACAGAGATCAGAACAATCAGTGCCCACCTCCAGGTTCAAGCCATAGTAGAATCAGAGGCTCGCAACAGCATCAAAACTTCCATGCATGACTTGGGGGTAGCAATTCAGCTGGGAGGGGGAGCTAAGGAGTCTGCCATTAAGCTGCTTTTGCATAACAAACATCCTATTTTTACTTAGTTTGTATGCTTATTTGGGATGACTTTTGGTGTGGAGGCTAACGGATGTCATGGGAGCTAATGGCCCTCTTAAGACACCCTTTGGTGCTATGACTTGGACCACCAATTCTGCTATGAAAACCACACCGTAACTTAGGGATCCAAATAACCTATTAGCCAAAGAACTCTCAGACTTCCATATATCTCCCAGACTTCCTTGTTCCTTCTCAACCTTAGGATCCTTACCACATCTAATTCTTAGCAAGATGCTTTCATCATTGAGAAGAAAAATTGTGCCTCTGCACCAGGAGAGCATCTTCCTGTTACACAGCGCTTGACCCATGTCCTTGCCCAGTAGGTAGTTATTGTTAGAATCTGAGGTGTAGATAGGGAAATTGATATTTAGATGGTTTAAAGCAGGGGTCCTCAAGCCCCCATCCGCGGCCTGTTAGGGACCGGGCCGCACATCAGGAGGTGAGTGGCGGGCGGGCAAGTGAAGCTTCACCTGCTGCTCTCCATCGCTCCCCATCGCTTGCATCACTGCCTGAACCATCCCCTCCCTTCCCCCCCGCCCCGCCCCACTGTGGAAAAATTGTCTTCCACAAAACCGGTCCCTGGTGCCAGAAAGGGTGGGAACCACTGGTTTAAAGGTCAGTAGAATTTGAAGTTGGGTGTGTCTGGCTTCAAAGTGTAGGCTCTTTCTACTTTTTCCATGCTTTCTTTCCTAGAGCATGGCTTGGATGAGCTTCAGAGCCACCCCAGCATATACAGCAGGAGAGGTGTCTAGTTCTCCAGATTGATTAGTTTAATGTCTTGGAGGAACCTTCATATAAGTTCTTGACTTCCTTCAGGCCATCTCCCCAGCCCTGTTGGATGATCCTGGCCTACTCAAAGCATTAACCATGGCCCTTCAGAACTTCTGATGGCTCTGTATTTTGAATGGTGCCTTTTGACACTTAATTCTAATGACATCTGTGCCCAGAAAGCAGAGACCCACAATGCCCCACAGCCTGCCTCAACCACTCCAGTCCTAGTAAACTATCACAGTGGGTTTTATCACAGATCTGCCCATCTCCCAAGTCTGCAGCAAATTTTGGAGGTGGTAAATATCCTTTATAATCCCCAGTCTTCATCCTCTGACCTCCTTCTCATCTACTTTCATCATAGTCATTTGTTCACCAAAGATGTAGGAAGATTATCTGATATGACAGTGGCTTACAGTTCTAATCTGGCTTCAGAGAGCACACCTCCCTGGCCTCCAACACCCACAGCCAGAAGGCCAAATTCTATCAACTCAGTTCTGGAAAATGCCTCTGCTTCTACATCCATCTGTCTTTGCTTTGCTCCCTCCTTCTGCTTTATGATCTCATTTCTTAACTCCAACCCCCAATTTTGGCGTTTAGACTCAACTCTCCTTGCTCTCTTTTTCTCAGACCTGGCACTTTGTCATTGGATAGTGTTTTAAAAATGGCTCCTTCATCTTAGAAACAGAAAGTAGCATGGTGGTTACCAAGGGCTTGGAGGAGGGTGGAAAGGGGGAGTTGTTGTTTTAAGGGTATAGAGTTTCAGTTTTGCAAGATAAAAAAGTTCTGGAGATCTGTTTCACAACAGTGTGAATATACTTAACACTACTTAACTGTACTTAAAGTTTGTTAAGATTGTAAATTTTGTGTTAGGTGTTTTTTACCACAATAAAAAAAATGCAGAAAAAAAATTTTTTTAGCACCCAGAAAAAAACAAATGGTCCCTCCATCCTGATATTTTCTGAGAGACACAAATTAAATTTGCTGCAAATTTGAACTTGTTTAAAGGGAAGTTTATGCTATAACATGTATTCCAATATGGAACCTTGATGTTGGCTACAGCTATAGTCAGAATTCATGCAGTAATTATATAACCTGATCCTTTGGATCACTCTCTTGTATTAGTTAAAAATATATGTTTTGACCCCTGGACCATGGGTTCTCAAACTTCCGTGTGTAATAACAATCACAGGCTTATTATATATGCATATTCCAAGGCTTACCCTATGCCTACAGAATTAGAAATCCTCTGAGTCTGAGGCCCAAAAATCTGCATGTTAAATGAACTCTATGTTATGTTGAAACAGGCTGTCATTGAACCACAGTTTGAGAAATTCTGTTTTAGAAGGTATGCTGTTTTTAAGGCAAGGACCAAATATTTAATTTTATTTTTTCTTCTATGGGCTCAATCTCAGAGATTTGTGCTTAGTAAGGACTCCCATGTGGTTGAAAAAATACAGTAAAAAAAAAAAAAGCATTTTGCTGGACTTGTCCAAATAAAATACAATCTGTAGCATGTGGTTTATTTTAGAATTAATTGTGCATTAATATGTATTTGAGCAAGCCATATAATAAAGAGCTATAATGTGATGCTATCTCCAAAAATGTGGCTTTAGTGTTTAGTGTTTTGAAATCCAGACTCTGAGAGACTCTGATCTCATATAGCTCTAAAAATGTCATTTCCTTTTTGAACTTTTTATCCCTCTTCAGCCTCTAGATGGAAATGAAGCATTCCTAGTTTCAACCTGACTTGCAACTTTCAATGTGTTCTCAAGGAAGTATTGGAGAACATTTATAACATTCATTTCATCATGTAGTCTGTCCATACAAGAATAACTGTGAATATACTTTTAAATACCATATACTTTAGAATTTAACTTTTTGTCTGAAGAAAAAAAGTGTCATTTATCTAGTGAGCAAAGCAATTTGGAGTTGCCTCATTCAGATTAACTTCATAATTTTAATAGTCATTTACATTTATGATATCACAAGGATGTGCAATGACAGTATTTTTACTTAGAAATTAATAAGACAATTTGTTCTTCATGTTCTGGAGGATTTTTGCCCAGTAGATGGATGTTTAGATAAATGTCTGTGAAGGCTCTATCTAACCCTGAGAATCTGTGAATTTATACTGCCAAAGTAATTTCTGATACACTCAATATTACTTGGATGTAACGTGAAATGTAATTTGTTCCCCACGGAGAACACAGTTTTAGCCCAAAATTTGTCTGTACAAAGTGAATTGTCTAATAGTTTTATCTTCATGTATTTTTAGAATGATGTCATACTTTAGAAATATAAACATTCAAGTGGAAAATCAAACATTGGATCAGATAGTAACACCCCAACTGATTTGTCTTTTAAGTTTTCTAAGGGATTAAGCTTTTATATATGCTCTTCCCCACCCCCACCCCCATTTTAAGGTTTCAACAGTAACACAATGGTCACCAAATGCATTGTATGAATACAGCCAGGATTTGTGACATTCCAAAATGTCTTGAGAGGCTTGAAGGGGCGGGTCCAAAGTCACAGAAGCTTAGAGCTGAAAGGACCTCAGAGTTGGAGCAGAAGAACATTTAGGTTACTGAGTTGCTCAAGAGTGTATAATGGTGGAGAGATGACCTGCTTCTCTGTTGAGGCAGTGCACTTCCCACTGCTTTGAAGGAGGAAAAATTAAGAAGTTGTTTTGTCTGTTCTGCCTGTGGATAACACTGTCCTCACTATCCTTTAGAAATCCACTTGGTATTATGTCTACTTGTTTCTTCTTTCTAGGTTGGCTACCCACTGTGGTAGAAAAACTCTAGGGTGGCCACCATGATCCCCTGCCTCTTGGGATTCACACACTTTTGTCCCCCTCCCCCCGAGTATAGGCAGGACCTATGACTTCCTGCTCACTAATAGAATGCAGCAAAGGTGATGGAATATACATGGTTATGTGTATATGATGACCTTACACATGACTATAAACCAACTTGATAGGAGACTCTCTTAGCCTGCCTGGCCAGACATGAAATAGCTGGGTCCACTGATTCAGAGTCTTACAAGGATGCAATCAAGTTATCAGCTGGGGCTTTGGTCTCATCTGAGGCTTGACTTGGGAAGGAGCTGTTTCCATCTCATGTGGTTGTTGGCAGCGTCCAGTCCTTGCATGCTGCTGGATTGAAGGCCTCAGTTTCTTGCTGACTGTTGGAGGGAGGCTGCATCAGTACCTTGCCATGTGGTGCTCTCCAGAAGCAGCTCACAACATGACAGCTTGCTTCTTCAAAGCCAGCAAGGGACAGTCTTTGGGTCACATTGGCTACAACCAGAAGACTCAGTTATTTTATTTTATCTTTTTTATTTTTTTAACATCTTTATTGGAGTATAATTGCTTTACAACAGTGTGTTAGTTTCTGCTTTATAACAAAGTGAATCAGCTATATATATACATATATGCCCATATCTCCTCCCTCTTGCGTCTCCCTCCCACCTCTCTAGGTGGTCACAAAGCATTGAGCTGATCTTCCTGTGCTATGTGGCTGCCTCCCACTAGCTATCTATTTTACATTTGGTAGTATATATAAGTCCATGCCACTCTCTCACTTTGTCCCACCTTACCCTTCCACCTCCTTGTGCCCTCAAGTCCATTCCCTATGTCTGCTTCTTTATTCCTGTCCTGCCCCTAGGTTCTTCAGAGCCGTTTTTGTTTTTTTTTAAGATTCCATATATATGTGTTAGCATATGGTATTTATTTTTCTCTTTCTGACTTACTTCACTCTGTGTTACAGACTCTAGGTTCATCCACCTCACTACAAATAACTCAGTTTTGTTCCTTTTTAGGGCTGAGTAATATTCCATTGTATATATGTGCCACATCTTCTTTATCCATTCATCTGTTGATGGACACTTAGGTTGTTTCCGTGTCCTGGCTATTGTAAATAGAGCTGCAATGAACATTGTGGTACATGACTCTCTTTGAATTATGGTTTTCTCAGGGTATATGCCCAGTAGTGGGATCACTGGGTCATATGGTAGTTCTATTTGTAGTTTTTTAAGGAACGTCCATACTGTTCTCCATAGTGGCTGTATCAATTTACATTCCCACCAACAGTGCCAGAGGGTTCCCTTTTCTGCACACCCTCTCCAGAATTTATTGTTTGCAGATTTTTTGATGATGGCCATTCTGACTGGTGTGAGGTGATACCTCATTGTAGTTTTGATTTGCATTTTTCTAATGATTAGTGATGTTGAGCATCCTTTCATGTGTTCGTTGGCAATCTGTATATCTTCTTTGGAGAAATGTCTATTGAGGTCTTCTGCCTATTTTTGGATTGGGTTTTTTGTTTTTTTGATATTGTGCTGCATGAGCTGCTTGTAAATTTTGGAGATTAATCCTTTGTCCACTGATGTGTTTGAAAATATTTTCTCCCATTGTCTTTTCATCTTTTTTATGGTTTCCTTTGCTGTGCAAAATCTTTTAAGTTTCATTATGTCCCATTTGTTTATTTTTATTTCCATTTCTCTAGGAGGTGGGTCAAAAAGGATCTTGCTGTGATTTATGTCATACAGTGTTCTGCATATGTTTCCCTTGAAGAGTTTTATACTGTCTGGCCTTACATTTAGGTCTTTAATCCAGACTCAGTTATTTTAACTTGCTGCATCTAACTGGTGTGAATTTGCATCCCGTAATTTTTTTTTTTTTTTTGCAGTACGCGGGCCTCTCACTGTTGTGGCCTCTCCTGTTGCAGAGCACAGGCTCCGGACGCGCAGGCTCAGCGGCCATGGCTCACGGGCCCAGCCGCTCTGCGGCATGTGAGATCTTCCTGGACCGGGGCACAAACCCATGTCCCCTGCATCGGCAGGCAGACTCTCAACCACTGCGCCACCTGGGAAGCCCTGCACCCCGTAATTTATATTAGGATTCTAGAGCTTGTGATTGCGTTCACCTTGACAACATCAATATAAACTCAGTTTATAGTTTTTTCATTAATTGTATAGTCATATGTTTCAGGGGATTATGGAGTATATTGACTCTATTATGAATTCAAACTAATCTATTGTGTAAGCAAGGAACCTGTATGAACTATTAAATCAGCAACCAACCTACCTCTTGGCCTTCACTAGACTAGAGTGTCTGCCAAAGCAATAAATTTTACCTTAGATAGGTAAATCAATTTCACTGCCATGTTCTCTCCCCTACTTCCTTCCCTTCTTCTTTCCAAATGTTGCACCAAAATGTTATATTTGGGCACCAATGCTCTTGGAGCCCATGGCAATCTCCCTCTGTCTTCAGAACTGTGCCATGCACTGTGCCTACAATGATCTGTTTTCTTTTCTGCATATTTTCCTCCCAGTGATGGTTTTGCTTCTTCTTGCCTCCACCAGTGATTAGCTTCACAAACCACCTTATGGTTGAGTCCAAAGGTTTTTCCCCAAAAGAACACACAACTGACAGAAACAATAAAATGAAAGTGTCCATGTTTTAAAATTAATAGAAAAACTTTTACTACAACACCAGTTAGAATTTCCTTCAGTTATTATGACATCAGATTTTAGTCTTGACAAAACTGATAAGCTCTAGACATTCATAACTGGAGAGTTTCAAGATCATTTTTTTAAAATCATCATTACATGGAAACTAGTGCTGTTTTATTTTAGGTGCATGGCAAACTGACAGAATACCAATCCAGTCCAAAGCTAAATCCAGTGAGGGCAGTCTAATTTAGATTTCTCCACTGAATTTTAACCAAGACTGGGCTTCTGCTGGGAGATACTGTGAACTGTTTCATTTGTGCCAGGATTACTGTAATTTTGCAAGGTAACTTTAACATTATTAGGCTAAGTAAAAAATAAACTACTGATGAACAAAATTTATGGAAATTAATGGAAAAGTTTCACCTTTATCCCACTAAGTCTTCTAATTCCTTCAAAGAGTTAACTTTTATATTTTATTTTTATAACATAGAGCTCATTCCTGACTTTCAACCAGCTTTTCAATGTTCCTGCTAAAATTTAGAGACCCATCCTTTACTGATGTCCTTTTGATTATTCATTCCAGCAGCTCTGATTTATTTTTATTAGTATGATACAACAATTCAAGTCAAAGGAACACAGTTCCCTACAATTTGGTAATACCTAGAACTTCTGCACTTTGTGAACGAAGACAGGCTTTTTAAAAAAATACCTGCAAGGCATACAGGCTCAGATACATGCAGTGCATTCAGGTCATTTGAGAAATAATATGCAGACTTCTTTCACATTTTCCTTGAGGACTTTTGCTTGGGTTTCCTTTATATTGTATACATTGAAATTCTTTGTAGATGACTGCAATAAAAAAAATGTATTTTCCTCCACTTGCAAAACCAAAGCAGTTGAAGAAATTTGCACATTACCTTTCCTTGCGAGGCCTTTGGCTTTTTCCCCTAATGCCTTTTAAGAGAGTCTATCGTTAATTTTAGATGAAGAGTACAGAGCCTTTCTGTTTCCATAAATGTTTTAATGCTTCGTTCCTAGAGATGGGCTATATGGGGAGCTCTGTGAAGTTGTTCTTTTTGAGAAGTAAAATATTTCCCCACAAAAAGAGAAGGAAAGTTTCCAGAGAACAATGAAAGCCTGGTAATTGTACTCGGAGTTTCTTAGAAGAGTTCATTCTTCTCACATGGGAGGATGGTTTGCTCCCAGAAACTTATTACCCCGTTGCCAGTCATTTTTCTGCCAAAGTCAACTCATGCACCTTTTAGCCACTTCAGTACACTGCAGCTGTTATATCCTGACCACCGTGGACTTCCTTCTTCCTTTCTGCTATTACAACGAGGTCATTCATTCCTTTCTCTCTCTCTCTCTCTCTCTCTCTCTTTTTTAAAAGAAATCTTTTCCTCCCCATCTGTGCCTGGGATGCAGATACTGTTGCTTTTCCCTCACCAGCTGGGGCTGCGCTCATTGTTCAACCTATTGTTTCTCAAAGATAGGGCTTTGCATTAAGGCTTCGAATGGATAAAAAACGGCTGGCTCAGAAAACCTTCATCAAATTACTAAACAAAAATAGGGAGTGGAATATTTTGTCTGCATTTAGAGACTTTTCTTTTAATTTCTTCATACTTTCTTTGTTTTGCTTTATTTCAGGTAGCAACGATTTTCAAACATCCACATTAGTAAATTCTGCCTTGAATTCATCCTTTTTAATTACGATTAACCCCAAATGAGAGAGTGCTTTTGTCTCTCCCTTAAATACCATCAGCTTGCTCTTTCCACTGCTTTTGCCTTGCTTTAGATAGCTTCCTCCAAAGTAACTGGGAAATTAGTATGTCTTCTTAACCTTTATGTGTAAGAACTCTTCTAGCCTTCTAAACAGGAGTCACTGGCATTAAGTGTTTAAAGTTATCCTTATTTTCCACAAAATAAAATCACTTGTCGCAAACCCTTTTGTTTTCATTCATTTTTTGCTTATTTTGATTGAGGTATAATTGACATATAACCTACCTAACCTACCTAATGGTTTGATATTTGTGTATATTGCGAAATGACCACCACTGTAAGTCTAGTTAACATCCCCACCATTCATAGTTACAAAAAATTTTCTTTCTTGTGATGAGGACTTTTAAGATTTCCTCTCTTAGTAACTTTCAAATATGTAGTATGGTATTATTAACCCTTGTCACCCAGCTGTACACTCAAATTCTTTTTAGAGGGTGGGATACTAATAAACAAACAAACAAAATAATTCTATAGGCTGGTGCTTCTCATACTTTAGTGAGCATGAGAACCATCTGGAGTTAAAATACAGATTGCTGGGCCCTGCCCTGGAGGCTCTGATCAAAGTGCTACTGATGCTATTGATCTGTGGCTAGTGCTCTCAGTACTCAGCCCTTCCCCCCAAAGAGATTCCTGGGTATTCCAGGGTTGCTTCTTAAAGCGTTACCCAATGTAAACCAATGAAAAGAAAAGCTTGTTGAGACGGTAAGTGTATAATGATTGACAGATAGATGATGGATAATAAATAGATAATAGAATCCTATGAATCCTATGTTATTATTTATTACTTAAGTAATAACAGTTTTAAAAATTCTACCTTTTAATAAGTTTTTAAAGCATGGCATACACAGTATAAAAGTTAAAAGAGGGCTTCCCTGGTGGCACAGTGGTTGAGAGTCCGCCTGCCGTTGCAGGGGACACGGGTTCGTGCCCTGGTCAGGGAAGATCCCGCATGCCGCGGAGCGGCTAGGCCCGTGAGCCACGGCCGCTGAGCCTGCGCGTCCGGAGCCTGTGCTCCACAACGGGAGAGACCACAACAGTGAGAGGCCCTCGTACCGCATAAAAATAAATTAATTAATTAATTAAAAAGTTAAAAGAGCACAAAATATGTATATAAGAAACGAAACTGTTCCCTGTTTCTAGATCTCCACTCCCGCTTTGCAGAATCAAGCATGTTTAAGTATCTTGTTAGAGTATGTGCACTTAACATTTTGAAAGAGGTTGAGAATTGCCCTCTATCAAATAGTCTATGCCAGTTTACACTCCCATCTACTATTATACAGATGCTTATTTCTCCACACTTCAATGGTAGCAGACAATATCCGAAATTTTGATCTGCCATTCTGACATGTGAAAAATGACGTCTAATTTTTACTTTACTTTGTGTTGCATATAATTATAAGAGAAGTTAAACAACTTTGAGTAGCAAGACTGTGGACAATCTATTAATTTAGTACAAATAGCTGACTGGCTTATAAATTCGACGTCATACTTTCATCCAAGCAAAAGTATCTGCTTTTCTTGTTCACCTGATATTTTCCTTTTGTTGAATCTTGCTTCAAAAAGTACTGCTTCACCTCCTTTTGAATGAAAAGAAACAACTATGGTAACCCCCCTTGTCTGCCCCTTTCCTCAGTTCCCCTGGAAAATTTGATTAATTTGGCAATCCTTTGAAAAATGAAGGCTTAGATGTAGATTTTTTTATGGTCTGTAGAAAATAATACATCTCTAAACCCAAGCTTTGCTTATGAGAAATGACAGCTTATAGCCAAACTGAGGTTATAGGAAATCAAAGAAAATATTGACTATGGCGCACACACCAAAGCTGAATTTTCCTTAACTTGTTTATTGGTGTTCACTTGAAAGAAACACACACACACACACACACACACACACACACACACACACACACACACACACACAACCCTAAGACTGCTTTTTGAAATCAAATGTATTTCCTGCCTTCTTCTTTCCTCCGGACTCTTACGACCAGCCTATTTATAGCCCAGGAAAGGAAAAAGCTCCGCTGGAGGCAGGAAAACTAAGTTCAGAAAGAATAGAAGGAAGTGTGCCTGCCATTTAGCCAAACAACCTTTAATTCAGTGAGCTCAAAGCTTAGCAGCTTCGCTGTCGTCGTTAGGCGTAAACAGCTTGCAAATTCGAATTTTTTACTCTCCCCATTTTTGAACTGGATTTGGGCAATGGAGGTGAACGCAGCATTTTAGAAGAGAGAACAGGAATCTCTAGGTGTTTAGATACGTGGAAGAGAAACTTGTAACGGGTTGGTGAAGCAGAAGAGAGGATTCAACAGAGGGATGCACTTGAAATGATTCCACACCTGCGAGTTAAGGTAAGTGTCCTTTTTAAGACTGTCTATTGTTGTGTCTACATGCATATTATGCACTGTGGATATTAACCCCAGACGGTGCGTATAATTTGAGGGCAGTCACTCATGAAGAGCTCATAAGCTTTGCTTATATCTCTGAAAAAATGTGGAAATCAGCCTCACTTGTGACATCTTCGCTTTTTAACAATAATGTTTTTAAAGTAGTTGTTTCCTTAAGATAGCTTTATAGCCACTAAGTTTTCTTTGGTTTCATTATCACCAGGGGATTAAACAGTATACATAATTTCATTGAAGATCATTTTTGAAAAATAATTTATTGATATTTGTCTGTTTTTCTACCCTTTTCAAAGTGCTGATGAGGGATCCATATACCATTTTGGGGGTATCAATACTGGTTTAGAATACATTTAATACAGAGGCCCTCAAGCAAAAGTGGTCTATTTTAGAAAAGTTATTTTAACTAAAAATTAAATTTTGTATAAAATTATGTGAAGATTAAATTTTTTTTAACACAGAGCTTCTCCTGAACATTCATTTTCAGACCAAGAAAAACCCTCTAGAAGCACAAAAAACAGCACTTAACAGCTCCAGTGATAGAAACTGTTCACAATAATTATTTACATTTAAGTTATTATTTCAAAACATTCATTCAACATATATTTTTGAGTGACCTGAAAAAATGTCCCTGGGTTTGGAAGTGGAAAGGTCAAAAGGGAATGGATTAAATCCAAGAGCAGTTGATGCTGCCCACAAAAACTTGTAAAGCTCCTAGAGACATTCCAACTTCTGTTAACGTTCTTTGCCATCAAACAAGTACGTTTGTTTAGATGATGCACCATATTTGCATTCACCGCTGATAATATCCACATTCGTGTCCTGGAGAAACGTGATTAATGTCACCATGATGTCAAACAAAGGAATAAGGTTCTGGTGGTTTATTGAAAAGGAAGAGCCAAAGGAAATGTGTTGCTGTTATTTTGGCTTATCCCAGTTTGAGACTGGTATGTTTAGAATCTGTCTTAAGAAGATAGCAAATCTGGAAGCCAGAAAAGCTGAGCCAGCTAGATTGCAACTAGTGCAGGAGGCCAAGGCTCAGTTCTGTCTCAGTGTGGATCGCATTGGCTGTTCTCTTTCATGGAAGAATTTAAGGGTTATTTTCTTCTGATTAGAAAATTATAATTCATTCCATGGAAATAGCAAAGTATAATATTCTTGAGTAGAAAGAGCGATATTTCTTAGCTAAAATTAGGTTGTAAAAAATAGAGTGAAATAAAATTAATCTGGACAAATATGATGGGTCTGAAGAAACAAATAAAACAAACTCTTAGCCCTTGTTTCCAGGACGTTCCAGTGCTGCAAAGTCCTGAATTCAGTGCTGAATCCATTTTATTATTTCCACAAAGAAAAGTCTGAGGTAACCTAATTAATTGCTACTCCAGGTGGGTCAGCGATAGGGACATTGCTTACAGTGATCCTGATTTCTGTTCATGTTGAACCTTTCCTCTTATAATTTCAAAACAACATTCTCACTTGACACATTCATATGTTTACATGATGAGAATAAAAATGTTTTAAACACTATTGAAGGTTTAAATAACAGATAAAATAATGAGTTATGTATTTTATTCTAAGAATATATATTTTTTCACTTTTAAAAGTCTTGTTGTTGGTCATTGGTTTCTGGTTGCCCATAGATGCTTATAAATGTATCCATGAAATGCCAGTTATTTAAAATAGGTTTCTTGGGAATGGCTTAATAGTTTCATAGCTTTCCTGATGTATTCTCAAGCTCCTGAGAATACAGTACATTATTAGAGTTAGCTAATTGTGAAAAAAAAATTGCCAATTTTTTTAGCTTCTCTATTAATTAAATAGTCATTTATTTCTTCATTTCCTGCATAACTCCTATAATGACTATATGTTTATAGGTTACATAGTATAGCCACCCCGACTCTCACATAGAAATATAAGTGAAATCAGATTACTCTTCAGATAGAGTGGAGTTCTAAGAAATTTAGTCACCAATGTAATCCACAACTTGCAGGATGTATTGAAGGGGGGGCGTAGGAAGAAGCATGCCAAGGCCAGGCAGCCATACCCAACTGGCCTGATGCTATGGAAGGAGGGGGAATTGCAAATTGATTTTCATGGGTCTATGAGCACCTTAAATCCAGATTAGTGGCCTCTGGATGTTCTCTTTCCCCTGTGCTCTCATCCTCTCACATCCTATATTACAGGTCAGCACAGCACCACACCACCAAAGCATATTTGTTAAGTTCTCCTACTTGTAATACATTCTCTACCTTTGATAAACTCAACATTTACTTGGAGAGTGGGAGTTATACAGAACACAAGGCATACTATATATGGAACCAAATGAATGATGTAGATAATAAGTACAGATAAGGAAGGCCTGATCCAGGCAGTCTTCATGGAGGGATGAGGCTGAGCTGAGCCTTGAAGGGCAGAGGGAGATCTGATGGGTATGGCAAGAGATAAGGGCATCCAAGACAAGAACGGAGCTGTGTGCATGGGAAGAGATAGGAATGTATTGATACTTGGGTTGCTGGATGAAATACAAGATTCCCACTGAAATATGAATTTCAGATAAACGACATATACTTTCTCTAGTAAGAGTATGTCCTATTTCACTGGTGTGTATGAGGCGTATTGCATGAGACATACTTATACAAAATATATTTGTTGTTTATCTGATTCACATTTAACTAAGTGTCCTGTGTTTTTTATTTCCTACTGGCAACCCTACCAGCGAACTCTGTGTCAACCAGCTTGATAGGAGCAGGGGCAATGCCCATACAGAACAAGAAGAAAGCATCTGGAGGAGGTTGAAGTCAGACTGCAGTGGGACAATAATGCCAGACTAAGGAATTTAGAATCTAATTTGAAGACACTGGGGAGTCACTGAGGATTTTGAGAAGGGAAATGACATCAATGAGACCTGCCCATTCAAGGCAGGACTTGCTGGGGCAAAGAGCAGGTCACCAAGGTCTGGGTGCTGGTGACAACAGAGAGAAAGAAACCATCCAGATTGGAGACACATTAGAGAACATATCCCACATGTTTTGTAAACTGATTGGATATGGTTTTAGGAGGAGAAGAAGTGTTAGAGAGGATATTATGTTTTACTTAGAGTCCATTCAAAGAAATAGCCAAAGAGATAGAAGCAGGTCAGGGAGTTAGTGAGGGAAGCAAGGATTTTATTTTCAGACATATTAAATTTGAGGTGATGATGGGATAATCAAGTAGAAATAGTAAGTGGACAGCTGGAAATGGGAAACAGCTTAGGAAAAAGGTGAGGGCTGGAAATAATAACAACGGCCAACATTGATGGAGAATTTTCTATATGCCAAGCTTTTTAATATACATTCTCTTATTTCGTGCTCACAACCACCTATGGGCAGGTTCCATTGCTAACCACATTGTATAAATGAGAAAACTAAGGCTCAGAGAGGTTAAGGGACTTGTCCTTAATTACCTAGCTAGAGACAGAAAATGGAAGCCAGGTGTACATGAGCTCAAAGCCATGTACCCACTCATTCCCCTGGAGAATGTATCTGCTGTGGATTCACTTTCTCCACCTGCAAAGATCTAAGGGCACAATTGTTCATGCTGTAACCCAATTTTTAACCAGATGCCTGGTCTTTGTTCCTCACTACGGTAGCCCTCAGAATTCTGCACCTTTTGGTTAATCTCTCTGAGGAAACGGGAATAGTTTATACACAGAGATTTTCTTATTGATTTTACTTATTTGTATATTTATTACCTAAATTGTTTTTCCCTTCAGTGCCTCATTTTTAGATTTCTCCTCGGTCATCTTATGAAATAAAGATTATACCATACCGAAGAGAAAACAGGACCAAGAAAGGGGTTAAACACCTCTCCCTGTCCTTGGCTGCCCTCTAGTGGCAGAACCAGGTAACAATGCTCAGCCCAGGTCAGGGACAGTGCAGGCAGCCACTAGAAGCAAGCTCTTTAGGAAACTAAGAGGTCACAGAATCACTGCAGAATCATCTGTGGGCTCCTAAAGGGTTTGGAGGCTAGTTGTGCTAAAAGATTCTGGAAAAGGACTTCGTGGAATTACTTAGACTTTTACAGCTGGCTGGCCCAAAGGGCATTTCGGATAGACCCGTTGTAGATTTACCTTAAACTTTGTAATCATTGAAAATATTTCACTTGTTTATCCTGTTAGGAAGGTACATATATCAGGCTTGGTTATTAAATTTTTAATGCACATCTGTGCCTTGATTGTTAAGGAATTTTCCTAGACATTTTATTCTAAATATATTTCAAAATACACAATATTTTTTCTACTAAAAAGTAAATAGTCTGGGGCTTCCCTGGTGGTGCAATGGTTGAGAATCTGCCTGCCAATGCAGGGGACACAGGTTCGATCCCTGGTCCAGGAAGATCCCACATGCCATGGAGCAACTAAGCCTGTGTGCCACAACTACTGAGTCTGTGCTCTAGAGCCCGTGAGCCACAACTACTGAGCCTGCGTGCTGCAACTACTGAAGCCTGCGCACCTAGAGCCCATGCTCCACAACAAGAAGCCACCGCAATGAGAAGCCCGCGCATCGCAACAAAGAGTAGCCCCCGCTCACCCAACTAGAGAAAGCCCACGTGCAGCAACGAAGGCCCAACACAGCCAAAAATAAATAAATTTTAAATATATATATATATACATAAAAAAGTAAATAGTCTATATTTTAGGAATATATCCTAAGGAAATATTCATAGATTGAGGCAAAAATCTATGTAAAAGAAAGTTTATCTATTTGAAACAGACAAATTTTGGACAAATATACAAAATAAGGAAATTGCCAAATAAGATCCCACAATATGGAATTACAAATAGCCATTAAATTACATTAAAATATTTAATGGCATTGGAAACTCTTTGTAGTAAATGTTAGGTGAAAAAGAGAAGACAAAAAATTATGTACATGGTGTGATCCCATTTTCTTAAAAATTATAAATGTATATATGAAAAAGAGTTAAGAACTAAAAATTCGTACACCAAAATGTTAACAATAAGAATCTCTGGTCAGTGAGGTAATGGTGATTTTTATTTTCTACTTTGTCTCTGGGATAGCATGTACTACTTTTTATTTTTTAAATTTTTATTGGAGTATAGTTACTTTACAATGTTGTGTTAGTTTCTGTTGTACAGCCAAGTGAATCAGTTATACATATACATATATCCCCTCTTTTTTTAGATTTCCTTTCCATTTAGGTCATCACAGAGCATCGAGTAGAGTTCCCTGTGCTATACAGTAGGTTCTCATTAGTTATCTATTTTATACATAATAGTGTATATAAGTCAACCCCAGTCTCCCAATTCATCCCACTCCCCCACCTTGGTATCCATAAGTTTGTTCTCCACAACTGTGTCTCTATTTCTGCTTTGCCAATAAGTTTATCTGTACCATTTTTCTAGATTCCACATATGAGCAATATTATACAATATTTGTTTTTCTCTTTCTGACTTATGTCACTCTGTATGACAGTCTCTAGGTCTATCCATGTACTTTTATAATCAGGTACAAAAACCAGTATATTTTGAAAAAGTGGAAAACTAAGTCCCAGTGCTCTAATTTCTTGCTGTCATGGCTGACAGTCAGGTTTGTGCTAATTCAGCCCCATTTTGGCTTCTTTGCCCAGTAAAGCACTGTATCCTGTTTGTGACAGCATAATTCATTGTAATGGAAAAGATTATGATGCACTAGTCTGGTCTATGACTTCACTGTATTCATGGGCAACAGGAAACAAAGACAGACACTTGTTTTTTTCATAATTGTTTTAGCAATAATTGACAATTGGAGGAAATGAATGGCAGAAAACAATTATGGGCAGACAAGATGGTCAGCAAATCAGACTGGGAAATGCAATGGAGCCTGTCTTAGTTCTATTAGTGCAACAATTTCAGAACATTACAAAGATATTATTGTTTTGTTTTCAATCTACTCCTGAAATCACTATTGTTTTTACCAGCAGTTACACAACTCTTTGCTGGAAGTAGTGACCCCCAATGTGTTTTTAATTCAGTAATCTGGTAATCCCACAACAGTGATTTGGGAATGAATTTTTATGTATGTTAATATTCAGTGTCAGTGTGAACTTCTCCACGTGCATGACGTGTCCAGTTATAATGCTGCTATAATAATAACTAGCCCCCTGTTGCCCGTACACGGAATCTTAAAAGTTTTATTTTCCATTAAATTTTTAAAAATCAAATTCACGTTTCTATTTTCTGTGAAAAGATCCCTTGTTTTCATTTTAACAGCAATGGTGGGGGAAACCAACAACAAAAAGTCAAAACAAGTGAATTCATGATTCCCTCTCCTGTTTCCGTGCTATGAAATGAGTACAGTTAACAGCGACTGAGATGAAAATGAAGGATGTGTTATCAACTGGGAAAGAGCTAAGTAAGGCAGGTACTACGTGCACTGCAGTGACATTTATCAGTATCTCAACCAGTGACTTGTGTCCTTAGACATGACTTAACTGTCCTGTTGGGTTTTATTAAAGTGCTTTGGTTGGGAAAACTAAACATGTAGGGGTTGCTTTAATCTTTACTCCTGGTCATATTCTCCTCTGATTAGCCCAATTTGGAATAAAATTCTGCAGCGGCTCTGACTTCCAATCTGAAAGACTAGTTACTGGTCATGCAATTTATTGTGGAGGCCTCTAGACCAAGCACTGTCCAGTAGAAATATAAAGTGAGCCACAAATGTCATTTTATATTTTCTAGTGACCACATTAAGGAAGTAAAGAGACAGGTAAAAATTAGTTTTAAGAATCTCATTTGTTGAACCCAATATATCCAAAACATTATCATTTTGACGTGCAATCAATATAAAAGATTGTTAATGAGATATCTTACCTTCTTCTTTGGTACCAAGTCTTTGAAATCCAGGGTGTATTTTATGCCTGCTACATATCTCGGTTCACAGGCCTCATTTCATGTGCTCAGTGGCTTGAGGTGCCTAGTGGCTACTGGAGTGGGCAGTGCAAATCTCAACAGCAGAGCTGCAGTGCTATGCAGTTACATGAATGGCATGTGAAGTTTGGGCTGAGAGATTCTGCTGTCTGTTCAGGACTCACAGTCTTCTTTCTGATGTACTCAGCAAGCCACTCTTACATGTATCAAATAAAACTGAATCACTGAAAGGCAAGCAAAGGATGGACAGTTTCTAAGTTTTGGCCTCTTAGAACAGTCCAACTGTTCGTTGGATCAACTGGAATGCTGTGAGTAACGATGGATTTTTCAGTTGAGAATAAGGGTAATAGAGTTTTTAAAAAACTCTCAATTTTTGAAATCTGGGTTATATGATTATAAGAAACTTTATTTTATCATGATGTTTCCAAGTGAATTTAGACATGGTAACAGATATTACACAGCCTAAAATGAACTTCTAGAAAGCATTATAGATGTTGTGCTCTTAATAATGCATAAAACTTAGTACAAAGAAAGAAATCTTTAGCAATTCACACACACACACACACACACACACTTCTTCTACCATTGTGACCATTTCTCATGTCTTTTCTGCAGTCTGCATTGTCTTATTTGAAGGGTAGGAAGTATGCTTCAATAATCTTGTATAACTACTATGCCCTGGGGACTCTCATGCCAGTCAGCTGGAGTGACAAAGATAGTTCTGTGTGCTAAGTATGGAGATACAAAAATAGAACCAATGGAAGTGGATAAAACTAAAAGACACTGTAGGTTCCTAAGGCCCCGCCAATGGCAAGAGACCTGGAAACAAGGGCTTCTGAAGTCCTGGCAAGGAGTCACAGCCAACTGAAATGATCATATTTTGGGTTCATTTCTTATTCCATGAAGGTTTGGTTACGGAGCTAGATTTAAAGCAATCAGAAAATTCTAAAATCAAAATAAAAGTTAAAGACATTTAAAATATAAATAATGACCATCCATTGCATGATATACAGATTGGAAGTGTTCCAAAAGCTTGTTTTTAAGAATGTTCTTGGCCCTCTGAATAAACTTTTCATTTTTCCCATAGAAGCAAAGTTGTAGAGTGACTGGTGTGTGCACCTAAAATATCATATCTCATATACTTACAATGAAATCATTACAGTGTATTTACAACGTATTCACAATGTATTACATTAAATTATTATGCTTAAATCATTATAATTTATTATAAATGTGTATTATTAAATTATTCCAATGCATTTACAATGAAATATAACTATTAATGTATCGTTTCTACATTAATACATTATACCATGCACTAATACTATGTTAATAACTACATTACATTTATACGTTAATAATACATGAATAATTAAACTAAACAGAAACATAATATATTGAATCAACTTACAATCTCCATCTACCCAAAGCAAAAGCACTGATAGAGAATCTAGGAAGTGCCAGGTGCTCTATCAGATGCCGGGACAAGCATAAAAGATAAATTGTATTTATCTTGTTTGCTAATGTCAGTAGGAAAGCAACTTCACTGGAGAAGAATGAGGAAATAGATGGAATTCTTTTCTCAGGAGACAGCCTTATTATCTGCGTGACTCCTAGGTGGAGAAGGCCTTTTCATTTGTGTCTAATTTTAACTTCTAAACTTTGGATTCTCCTTTTTTTCCCCGTCCTTAGGACCGAGTACCTCTAACGCTGCTCTTCAGGGTGTAGCCATAATTAGGAGCTTTCTTTGGTTCCTAAACAGGGCGTGATTTTCCTAAGTCACATTTGGCAGAGAGGTAGAAGAGAAGAAGGTAAGAGAAAGGTTGCAGTGAAAGTGAATGTAGGGACACCTGAGAAAGAGAATTCTACAAGCTTGCTCCGTCCTTCTGGGGGCGTGGGCGGGCGTGGGGAGGCAGAGCACGGGGGAACCAGGACTTGGGTCATTCTCTAAATTTTCCTGTGCAGCTTCCAGAAGGGGAAGAAGGAGGGGAGGGAGGCGGCGTGTGCAACTGACCTTTGCGTGTGGAGTGTGCTTTCCGAGTCAGTCTTTCATATCTTCGTGAGCGCCATTAGCTGTTGGATCCTGCAGATACTACTGCTGCTTTTCCTTATCACTAGTAAACGAGGAGCAGGTGGCAAGGTTAGACACTAACTGGTCTTTAGGCAAGGTCAAGAAGTCTGAGTTGAGTGGGGCCACTGATTGATTTCACAAATCAGCAAGAGAATTCAGGGACATACAGGTGAGTTGAGATTATCCCATTCCTCCTTTACCATCACTATTGCTTCTATGTTTGCTCCTTTTCCCCTTATTCAAGGACTCACTCCACCTGATTTCCTTCCCTCAGGGTCCCCCCTCCCCACACATTCAACTCTCCACACGCCTGAGAGCAGATTCGTCCCTTAGTATTCTCTATCCACAGGGATTGGTTCCAAGACCCTTGCTGGTATGAAAATCCTCAGATGCTCAAGTCCCTTACATACGATGGCATAGTGCTTGCATTTAAACTACATATACTATACTTTAAATCACCATCTCAGATTATGTGTAATACCTAATTCAGTGGAAGTGCTATGGAAATAGTTGCTAGTGCATGGCAAATTCAAGTTTTGCTTTTTGGGATCTTCCGAAAAAAAATTTTTTTGAACCCATGGATACAGAAGAACTGACCAACTGTAACCTGTCTTGGGGGTTGTTGTGACTTCGCTGAATTAACATTTGTTAAGGAGAGCCCCAGGTGTAGGATGGTGAGCAAAACAAAAGACCACAAGAGAAACTGAAATGGAGAGGTTTATCCTGGGGGAAGCACTCAGCAGCCCTGGAGGGGGAGGTCAAGGCAGGGACAGGACATGGGGCACACGCTTATATTAGGGTAGAATCCGTGGGTGGAATGCTTTGGGGTTCCTGAGCTAAGGCTCAATTCAAACCAAAAGGAGCAGGGTTTTGGTAAGCTCCACAGGGCTCCTAACAAAGGGACACAGGGCTCTTGGAGGTAGGGGAGACTTTGATCACAAGGGTTCCTGGGGAAGTCATAGCAGGAAGTTAACTTACCTGTGACTCTTCTGGCTGTTTTCTAGGGCATGCCCTTGTATGAGGGGCAAGTGTCAGATTAAGGCACCCAGAGGGCCACTTAGCCGAACAAAATGGATGCCGAGGCAGCAAAAAACATGGAGTAGCTTAGCTAAACGCTCCACAGGCAAACTGCTTGGGATCTTAGCCAAGTTGCAATGAATGGAAATATATTCAAAGTAGCTATAGTGGTTATAAGAAAAAAAGTGTATCTCACAGAAGCACAAGAAATGAAGCTGAGACTGGCAGGGGCCTCCCTCCAGAAACCAGCTGATAAAGGGTCTGAGACCTGACTGGAGAACTTGATGGTTCCTTACCTCCACTCCTCCTGGGAGGTTCTGCTTCTCTCTCTCTCTCTCTCTGTCTCTCTCTCTCTCTCTCTCCATCCTTCCCTGCTTCACCATGACAGGGAGAAAGAGGATGTCCATTAGCTCCTGTTTGTCCTTTTTGTTCAAGCACTGATAGCTCTAAATTCCAAATTCTCTTGAGAAAGAATCTAATTATCCAGCTGACCTATACTTACCTCAGGTGTCAATACCTTGTCTAGTCATTTATGGCCTTGGGAGTGGGGGGTCACTATACTAATCCTGCAGATGGGGGCAGTTTTCAGCAAAGAGGGGCTTGAGCTGGGACCGCCAAAGCTGTCTCTTACACACCTGGCATTCAGGTGTAATAGGGCGTCTTATTTTTTCTGACCTCTTTTTCTCAGGCCCTAACCAATGTGTCTCCTAACTGTCCCTGAAAGTGCCATGTATTTTCTCTTCCTCCAGACTTTCCTGTACTGATCTGGCCAGCTAGAGTTATGCCACCCCACTCCTTTCTCTCAATTCAAAGCCTGCATATGCTTCCAGATGCAGCACAGATGTGCTCTCTTTGATAAAACCATCGCTAGTCTTCTGTGACATCACCTCTTCTGAAATACTATAACACACTGTCTAATTGTCTAATATATTTAATCACATGATGTTCGGTGGTATTTCTTTCATTTATTCAGCCATTATTTGCCTATATAGTTAATTTTCCAGGAGTTCCTTCTCTCATCGACCTAATTATGAATTCCTTGAGGTTTGAGCCATGTTTTGTGCTTTGAAAAACTCCCTCTGGAGTAGGTCAGTGTTCATAGAAGCATTATTCACAATAGCCAAAGAGTGGAAACAACCCAAGTATCCATCAACAGATGAATGGATAAACAAATAATGGTATATACATATGATGGAATATTCTTTAGCCATAGAAAGGAATGAAGTTCTGATATATTCTACAACATGGATGTGTCTTGTAAGTGAAATAATCCAGACACAAAAGGAGAAAAATTGTGTAATTCCACTTATGTTAAATAACTTGAATAGGCAAATCATAGAGATAGAAAGCAAGTTAGATGTTATTGAAGGCTGGGGGCAGGGATGAGTGGAGAATTCTTCATTAATGGTTATAGAATTTCTAATCTGGTGGTAAAAAACTTTTGGAAATAATGGTGATGGTTGCACAACGTTGTGAATGTAACATCCTTATGAATTGTAAACTTAAAAACGGTCAAAGTAGTAATTTTTTGTTATATATATCTTACCACAATTTAAAAATAATAATAATGTAATATACCCAAACCAATGAATTGTATGGTATGTGAATTATGTCCCAATAAAGCTATTTTTTTAAAAATTCCCTCTGGGAACCAGATGCTATGTATAATAAGTGTGTAAGTAATACTTTCATCATTTGTTGTGAGTCATCACGACATTATAATTTGTAATGAGATTCGTTAAGACACAAATTTAAATGTGACAGAGGAGCAGATATGTTTCCTCAGTTATATATACAAGGTATAACATGATTACTCTGCACTTGGTGCTAAGGTAGGTGTTGAGACACATGTCAAGTGCTGCCCAGGTATGATTTGAGATCCTAAATTCTGTCAATCATTTTTATCTTTTGTGGAGTACCTGCTATAAAGTATTACACACCAATATACTAATTTTATGTTTGGTGAAAGAATGAATAAAAATATTAATAAGGTATACAGAATTTCTACTCATATATGTATTTTTTTCTGCCACCAACTTACCATCACTGGGGTTTCATTCTTTAGGACTGAGACATTGTTTTCCAAATATCTGCTCTTAAGACATAATATATTAAAAGAGAAGTTGATTTGTGAACTAGATTCCTGCTTCTCCATTCTCTGGCCATTAAATAAAGCTTTATGCTCTTTCAGTCTCAAAAAAAAAGACATAATATAATATACTATGTAGGTAAGATGGGACATTGTGCAGCCATGGGACAAATCATGTTTCAGAGGAGTATTTGATGACATTGGAATCTTTGAGAATATTTATTGACATTGGAAATATTTATGATAAATTAAAAAGGTAGACTGAAAATCTATATGCCCATTTTAAATTTTATAAAAGATAGGAAAGATATTTATTAGTTACCTATTTCTGTGTAACAAGTCATTCCCAAACTAAGTGCCTTTAAAGAGTGGGTTGCAATCAGGTGTCAGGTGGGGTTTCAGTCATCTGAAGACTTGATCTGAAGTAGGGACTTGAAGACCTACTTTTGAAGCACATCATGCCCATGGCTGGCAGGTCAGTGTTGGCTGTTGGCTGGGACCCCCAGTTCCTCTCCTCTTGGATTTCTCTGTAGGCTGCTTGAATATCGTCATGACATGGCATCTGACTTCCTTCCGAGTGAGAGATCCTTGACTAAGATGAAAGCTGGAATGCTTTTTATGACCTTGCCTTGAGACTTACACACCACTGCTGCTCTTGTATTCCAGTAGTCATGCAGGGCCAGCCCTGGGTCAGCCTTTAGTCAGCAAGGACAACACAGGGCATGTGAGGATCACTGGGGACCATTGGCAGGTGGCCACAAATATACACTGAAATAAGAATTTTAAGAATGGTATGATTAGAGCTGATCTTATTTTTCTTTGTGCTTTTCTATACTTTTCATTTTTTTTTTATGGTGAACGTACATGATTTTTGGAATCACACACAGTTTATTTTTGTGTATGGTGTTAGGGAGTGTTCTAATTTCATTCTTTTACATGGAGCTGTCCAGTTTTCCCAGCACCTCTTATTGAAGATGCTGTCTTTTCTCCATTGTATATTCTTGCCTCCTTTACCAAAGATAAGGTGACCATATGTGCATGGGTTTATCTCTGGGCTTTCTATCCTGTTCCATTTATCTATAGTTCTGTTTTTGTGCCAGTACCATATTGTCTTGATTGCTGTCACTTTGTAGTATAGTCTGAAATCAGGGAGTCTGATTCCTCCCCCTTCATTTTTTTCCCGCAAGATTGCTTTGGCTATTCGGGGTCTTTTGTGTCTCCATACAAATTTTGAGATTTTTTGTTCTAGTTCTGTAAAAAATGCCATTGGTAATTTGGTAAGGATTGCATTGAATCTGTAGATTGCTTTGGGTATCCTTCAATTAGTTTTAAGGCTTCAGAAAAATAGTTAAAAGAAGTTGAGTCAGGGAGCATTATCTGATCCTCTTATCTGTGTGTGTAAACACATACACTCATATACACATACTCTTACACTCATACACACACATATCCTACACCTGTGGAACTGAATGGATTAAAAATGGATCCATCTTTTTTGTTTGTTATTTAATGATAGTCTTCACATTTTAATGGTGAATTCAGACAATCAACACTGTGGTTATTGAGGTATTTTTTATTTTCTATTTTCCATTCTTTTTCTCTCCTCTCCTGCTTTCTTTTGGATTTTTCAAGTTTTCTGTATTCCAATTTCTCCCCTCCAGTGTTTTGGGAGTTACGTAATCTATTTCTTTTCTTTTATTAGTTATACTTAAAAATTTTAAATACATATTTGATTTAGCAAAGCCTAATGTTAATATCTTCATATTAACATCTTCTGAATAACATAAAGAAATCTTCTTCTGAATAACATAAAGATCTTAGAAACCTTTGATTCCAATCTCAGGCTCCCATCTTTTATGTTCTTACAGTTGCAAATTTTAGCTCCACTTTTTATAAACAATTTTGTTGAGGTATAATTGACATATAATAAATGGCATATAATAAAAATATACAATTTGATGTCTTGACATATGTATACATCCATATGTATCACCACAATAAATATAGTAATCAACCCCTTAAAAAAAATACTGATTGAGTTCACACACGAACATACCTGATTGCATGTAAACTTGTTTTACTTAAGGAGTTCTGTTGCTTCTGGACAGAAGTAACTATGATAATCACCATTCATCCAAGCCCGCTAGGCATTCTGCTAAGTGCTTTACATTAATTATTTCTCATTTCTTTATTTATTGTCTTTCATTTTTAATTATAAATGCACTGCCAGTTTATTATAAGTGAATGTACTCAATATCAAAATGAATAGTATAAAAGAGGAAAGACTTGCAATCCTCTTTTTTTTTTCCTTCAGAGTAGATACATGTTTATTGCTTGTTGTCACTGCAGATATTTTCTATGCATTTGACAACATAAACGATTGTAACAAAAATGGGGCTAGATACATTGGGGGGTTGTTTTTTGGCTTAAAACAATAATCGTTTATGCTTACTGTTTTTTGCAGCTTGCTTTTTTCACTTATTACATCAAAGCCATCTTCCCATCCATCCTTCTCATGACTGCATGATTTATTCAGCATTGATAATACATTGTGATTATTTTGATCAATCTCCCTTAATTTTAGGTTGTTTCCTTTTTATTGTTGTTATTACAAGTGTTGTATTGAACTTGTCTTATGTATATCCTTGTGCATTTATTGAATATTTTTAATAGGCTAAAAGTCTGAAATGCAACGCAATGCATTATTTCCAAACCATATAGCCACCCTTTGAGTCAGATATTATCATTTCCCTTTTGCAGTTGAGGAATCTTACACAGATCTTCCTCTACTTACAAGGGGGTTATGTCCCAATATGTCCATCATAAGTTGAGAATATCATTAAGTGGAAAATGGACTTAATACACCGAACCTACTGAATATCATCGCTTAGCCTAGCCTACCTTAAATATACTCAGAACACTTACATTAGCCTATAGTCAGCCAAGATTATCTAACACAAAGCCTATTTTATAACCAAATGTTGAGTATCCCATGTAATTGATTGAATACTGTACTGAAAGCAAAAACAGAATGATTGTAGGGGTTCAGAATGGTCGTTAAGTGTATGGGTTGTTTTCCCTTGTGATTGTGGGGCTGACCGGGAGGTGCAGCTTGCTCAGCATCACTACAGAGTATCGGAGTGCACACTGCTAGCCTGGGAACAGATCAGAATTCAGAATTCAAAGTACGGTTTCTACTGAATGCATATAGCTTTCACAGCACCATAAGGTCAAAAATTCGTAAGTCGAACCATGGTAAATCAGGGACCGTCTGTACTTAAAGGATTAAGTGACTTAGCTAGTGAGAGGCTGATGAGGGTATGAGAATCCTGATTTCCCGGTTCTCCAGTGTGCCAACATCCTCACCACTCACTGCTCAGCCTCTCCTACTAGTTTGGAAAATGGTTAAAAAAGGAAAAGTTTATTAATGTTGGAATTGTCAGGAAGATTACTGGGGATTTTCAGCTAATAGTAGTCCTATGGAATTAGAATGCAGGGGACATATTTCAAGCAATTTATAGTTTCACTTGGCCCTGAAGTTGAGGACACTAATATAAGAGTTGAGGGGCTATTTTTAGCAGGTTACTTTTAAGCATCCCTGGAGGGGTTGTGAAATAGCCTGTCTACCACAGGATGCTAGCAATTGCTTGCCTAATTTTTTGTTCTGAAGGAAAGGACACAGACCATCTAGGCCAGTAAGTTGGGTCCAAAACCGGACTCATGTTTATTTTACTTAATAAATGTGTTCTTGAATAATATGAGTTGAATTTTTGTTGGTCGAATGCCATTTTTAACGCACCAGGGGTACACATATTTCTTGTAATCCTGCAATGAGTGGCTTTCTAAAACAAAGAATGCTTTGGTAATGTGAACAATTTTCCCTTAATTTATGTTGAATATAACTTTTTTTTTTCCTTAAGGCAGGGAACCCTATGCTCAGTCGCTTGTGTCTTAGAGTGTGTTGGCTGGTATAGCCATATTAGTTAATGGTAATGTGGAATATATATGCTGTTAAATTACAGACTAATATAGTCCAAACTCTCACTCCAAAGTCCCAAAGCAAACGACATGGTGAAAGCATATAAATCAGAAGAGGTGGTTTGTGATAAACACCCCACGCCAGGAGGAGTGTAGTTACAGACCTTGGGCGCTCCTATCCTTATGTTTGGATTGTGGGCCCCATTCCTGCCTCACTGAGATGGCACGTGGAAGAGGTGTCTCTTCAGTTACTACAGCCACAGTCCAGAAAATAAGATAGAAACAAGTGAGGGTGCGTGAGACCCCTTTTCACACTAGTACCATTGCATGCTTTGAAAGTATAGTCCAAAATTTCTAGTCCAACCTTAACATTTTTGTTCCTTCTGTCAGTTCACATTTGCTCATACATTTTTTAAAATCAATCAGCAGTTGATTTTACAATTGGAATGGCCTTTAGAGTTCATGGAATTTTTGGTGTATGCAGATAATAAGGATTAGCCAGAGAGAAATAGACTCCAGCTTTTAACTTTGGCCAATTTTAGTCAATTTGGCTTAAGATGCTTTGTTTTTTTTAAAAAATATATTATTCTACATGAAAAGCAGGCAAATATCTTCAATACAAGTGATTTAGTTAATATGCCTGGTAGGATAGGATTCTGAAAATGAATAATGAATAATCTTGATGCTCTAAGTTGACATTTATCAGTCTTTTAAAGGCCATGACTCTTGCATTGCTTTTAGTTTAGTCTTGGGAAAATAACTGAGAATGCATAGTAAAATGAATAACTTTGCAATCCCAATAATCCCAGTTTTGGAGATCTATACTCTGGAAATAAAAGCACCAGAAACTACGATATATGTGCTAGAATGTTTAGTGTAACACTGCTTACAGAGGCAAAACACTGGGAGCATCTTTAGTGTTCAGCGATAAGGTGAATTAACTATAATATAACTACACTGTGAAGGAGTATGAAACTATTAAAAAGGATAAATTAAATCTGTATTATTGATCTTGGAGCCAATATGTATAACCATGATATACTGTTATGGGCGAAAATCAAATTACAGATTAATTTTTTAATGGAAAAATAGAACCCTACATGTGTATGTATGTATGTATGAGATACATTTCTCATAGGTGTGTGCTATCTCAGTGAGAAAGAGGGTTTCCATAATAATATATTTTCTTTATGTGTATCTCTGTATTGTTTGACTTGCTACAATGAGCATTATTGCTTTTTAAGTTTAAATATCTTATAAATTAAAAAACACACAAGAATACTGTTTTTCTTATTTTGTAAAGGGAAACAAGACCATTCTTCCAAGTGATAATGTAGTTTTTCTGACCACTAAAATATATATTTAAAAAGAATTTATAGGCATTCAAATACCTATTGAAGCCTCACCATTTAGGTTACTTTTCAGCTGTTTTAGCCCATTCTCTCCTGCATTGATCTCTCACTACCATGTGTTTATTTCCACCAACCAAGAAGCTTTGGCTGACCTTCTTACTTCCTATGGTTGTATTAAGGAAACAGAACCCACCTCTCAGCTCTGACCCCTCCCCTGCGCTTGCCTTTCAATTTGAGAGTTTTACCACAACATAAATGGATCTACTGCCTTTCACTGATAAGAATGGCAATCACCAAGAAAAACCCTGAGAACAAACACTCCTTGTTTAATTAAAACATGAAGGAAAACTAGAAATGTCCCTACCACTTTTTTATGTGCTTCTAAAAGGGCTTTCTTAGTTTATTCCCTGTGATCTGCAAATAAGAAAACCCTGTAGCAAAATATTAGCTCCTCATTCCTTGGCAGGTTCCCACTCTGATTGTGGTTGCCTTTGTGTTTTGCCAGGAAGTCATAAAAAAGAATATCTTATCCAAAGGCTTTCTACACACAAAGAGTATAAGTAAGCCTGAGATGCAGCCAAAAATTTCAGCAAATAAAGTGCAAGTAAACCATGGCGATATTTAACCAAGTGTATGATAAAGACAGTGATACCTTAGGAAAAGATATGGAAATGAGGTTAGAAGCTCAGGCCTCACAGGTTTATTACCTACAGGTGGTGATGGTTGGATTAAAACTTGAGCAAGTAGTTTGGCACTAAAGACTGGAAAACAGTGTGGAGGAAAGGGAACCCTCTTGCACTGGTGGTGGGAATGTAAATTGATACAGCCACTATGGAGAACAGTATGGAGGTTCCTTAAAAAACTACAAATAGAACTACCATACGACCCAGCAATCCCACTACTGGGCATATACCCTGAGAAAACCATAATTCAAAAAGAGCCATGGGGCTTCCCTGGTGGCGCAGTGGTGAGAGTCCGCCTGCCGATGCAGGCGACACGGGTTCGTGCCCCGATCCGGGGGGATCCCACATGCCACGGAGCGGCTGGGTCCGTGAGCCATGGCCGCTGAGCCTGCGCGTCCGGAGCCTGTGCTCCGCAACGGGAGAGGCCACAACAGTGAGAGGCCCGCGTACCGCAAAAAAAAAAAAAAAAGATGTTAAAAAAAAAAAAAAGACTGGAAAACAGGACTTGTAGTCAGCTGACTGGGTTTGGATAATATGGTAAATTGAAAAGCAAGTGATTAAGTAGAACATTGACATTGTTTAGAACTATGCACAATTTTGAACAATTGGATTTGGTATCAAAATATTGTGGCTATTTATAAGTATAACCATGGTGTAAACATAAATTCATTCATTCAGAAAGTGTCCACTTAGCATCATCCTGCAGTTCAGGCCAGTGGGCTGTGGTGTGAACCCAGGACAGCTTAGCTGACTCAGAAGGAGGCCAGTGTCTAACAGGAGCAAAACAGCAATGAGAGGATGGGGAGAAGTGAGGCCGAGGGGGCCTATAGTTTGCATATGAGAATAAGAGGGTTCGGAGTTTCTCACTACTCTTTTCCTATGATTCCTGGGAAGATCAAATTGTGCCCCACCTCTTGCACTTAGCTATCACACATTTCAAGAAAAAAAATAAATTTAAATATTTTCTTTGCCTCATTTATCACTGAATCAGATTTGTATTTTATGCTTTGAAATAGCAATGATGCTGACCCTTAAATAGAAAGGAAACCATAATTCTGAAAACTCCCCTCCTATTATTTTCTACACACTAAATGATTCTCAGAAAAATGCACAGAGGTGGCCTCAGGGATTTTATTTTTATTTATATATTTATTACTCTAAGCAGCCTTTTTCAAGAACTAAAATAATTGTGGAAACAGCAGAGGCATTTTAGAAGATTTAGATTTAGTTTAACTTTACCACGAGTCTGTGGTTTCTAGGGGTGAGATCTTCAAAGACTGATGAAATTTGCTGTCAAGTCAGGGTTTTGAAATAAAACTATTGGGGGAAAAGTTATTATGTAAGTAATTATGCTAAGTAAGGTGTTTTATGCCGTGAACGCTTAATTCTCCTTCCTGGGTTATTGAATACAGCTTCAGCTAGAAATCTAGCGTAGTCTAAGAAGCTATGCTAAGAAGTCTAAGAAGCTTACATGGAAGGAAAAATGTTGCCATAAAGATAAATTTAAATGAACTAGATTGAATAAATGCAACTATACTAATATGTAATGTGTTTTTAAAAAGTAAATGAAATTTTATAAAAAGGAAGAAGAAAAGAGAAGAGATAGGCAGGAAAAAGAAAGAGACTGAAAGTGGAAGCCTATTTTTAATCTGGACTGATTTGTCCAGAAATTTGCGAGTTTCTTCAGGGGTGGTGCATAAAAGGGGGGCGTAGAGGATGGGGTGTGAAGGCATCTTCTGCTGAGGCATCCTCTGGTGAAGACTGTCCTCCTTATTCATTCTCCTCTTTATTTTTCTACAGCCCGTCTCCAATTTATGAAAGGCTTCGGTTCCAAAGGTTCACTTGTGGATCAGTTATTTGGAACTCAAGATGTTTTTAACCCATAGAAGCAGTATCCACAGAAGCAATGTTATAAATGCCACGCAGTCTACCAGGCCACCTCACGACCACTTAACCAATATCACTGGCTGAAACAGCGCACATTTGCAATGGATAATAGCAGCAAACTACTGTGGTGATGCCAGTAGTTAGCCCCCAAAGTACAATACAATTGACTTGGCTGTTGTGCTTGAGGATAAGCAGGTTTAACTAGAAAAGGACAAGCAAGTCTATGAAAACTTCTATGACTACTAAATCATTTTGTGGGGTAAATGTGCAGGGTTTGGAGTCAGACAGGCAGTCACATCCAAATGTCTCCTTTGCTGCTTACTAGCTGTGGGCAGGCTAGTTAATCTCATTAAAGGTCATCTGGGGATAATAACAGCATCTCCATAGAGCATTGCTGTGAGAATTAAAGGAGCATTTTGCAAAGATGTTAGCTTGTTATATACTATTAACAATATATTAATATAGTATAATGTCAGTTTCGCCAAAAAGTTTGTGCGGGCTTTTCTGTACAATGAAAAACCTGAAGGAACTTTTTGGCCAACCCAGTACTGATAGATACTGATTGTTATGATATATAATTATCATTATTCCTTATATATGGCTTTCTACATGTTCCACTTTTCTCCCAGAGACATTATAAGCCTTGAGAGCAGAAATTTTTGTCACGTACTTTGGTGAATCCTTAAATGCAATGCACATTAAACACAAGACACTGTATTTTCTCATTTATTGACAATGATTTGCTTTGTTCAAGGGCTTTGGAGATTAAAAGCTCTACTCTGATTCTTTCACAATTTTTTTCTTTCTATTTGTTACAGGCATGTAGCCAGCACAGCTCTTATAATTGATGGTGATTCGGTATTTATTTTGGCTCACATATGGTTCAAGGGGTAGAAAAAGGGAAGAACAAGAGGGGTAGAGAAAATTCCCCATGATTCTTAGACAAATGTTGGACAAAAAAGAGAAAGAGAGAAAGGACCCCAAAAGTATATGTATCTGAGAAAGAAATGATCAGGTAGAATTTACTGAATTCAAAAAATAAGAGAGTAATGTTGCCTACAATGTCCCCTGAAAAGAAGGTGGGAGTGGGGATGCAGCATGGAATTAGTACCTCAAGTTGACCAGCAGGTGGTGTGTCACCAACTTGGAGCAGCTTGTTTGGAGTTTGGCACAAAGTAGATGGCTGGCTGGGCAGCTTTAGGAGGGGGCAGCTGGCAGGGTTTGGTTCATGCTACCTGATCATGCGTGCATGGGATGGATACCATTTGGGAATTTCTGCTTATGGGAATGCCTCTGATAGGCACAAAGGCCCATCAGGACGTCTCTGAGAAACTGAATCCAAGGTGTTCAAGCCAGACCACGTTTCCCTCTTCTTCCTGCATCCTTTAAACCTGGTAGTTCCATCACTTCAGTGATTTGCAATATTTATTGCATCCAGGACCAGCAGTTTAGAGAATAGAGACTTAGTTGAGAGGAAGTGCCTGGCTTTGTTAATGAATGGTGAGGCTTTCCTGCTCTTGGTCCTTTTTTCTTGATCATATTTCTTGTCAATGGCTTTCTCTTTGCGTAGATGATTAACGTACTTAAGTAGAGTTATAGGTCTATATCTTTTTTCTTTTTTCTTTTTTTTTTTTTTGTGGTACGCGGGCCTCTCACTGCTGTGGCCCCTCCCGTTGCGGAGCACAGGCTCCGGACGCGCAGGCTCAGCGGCCATGGCTCACGGGCCCAGCCGCTCTGTGGCATGTGGGATCTTCTCGGACCGGGGCATGAACCCGTGTCCCCTGCATCGGCAGGCGGACTTCCAATCACTGCACCACCAGGGAAGCCCAATATCTTTTTTCTTATATAAAAAAGATCTTATTTGAAAATGAACAACTGATACACATTTGTCATGGAAACAGTAGAAAAAAAGCTGATAAGCATAAAGAAGGGGGGAAAATTGCATGTGACCCCAACTCCTAAAGATAACCACTATTAAAAACTTGATATCTAAAGTTTCAGACTTCTACATGTTCACATCTTTTCTTAGAAAAATGAAATCATACGGAATAAATTGTTTTGTAACTTGTGTTTTTCACTTAATCTATGCCAAATATTTTTCCACGTTAATATATTTCAACATTATTTTATAATGATTCCATAGTGCTACCTCTTATGAATGTGTTATGATTTATTCTACTACTTCTGGCACATAGATTGTTTCAAATTTTTCACTAGTATAAACAATGCTGTGAGGAACACCATTATATATGAAAATCCATATTATATTTTTGGGATATATGTCTAGAACAGGAACTGAAGAATTAAATATTATACATATTTTTTAAAGTTTTGCTACATATTACAAAATTATCTTCCTCAAATGTTGTAACAATTTATACTCTTGCCAGCAGGCTATGTTGGTGCCATTTTCCAGACCTCCTGCCAACATTGGGAAGTATCAATTTTCCATCTTTGTCAAGCTTATAGGTAATAAATGGTATCCTATTATTGTCTAATTTGTACTCATTTTTAGGAAACTGAGTATTTTCCAGATGTATATTGGTCATTTATATTTCTTCCCTTGTGAACTATTTATAATATCCTTTGCCTAGTTGTTAATTACAAATGCTATTCATATGTTAAGGCTCTTAAACCTTTAACATAAAGGTTTCATTTTTTAATCTCATTTTGTCATTTGTGATTTAATTTTGGCTATGGTGGGATTATTTCTGACATACACAAATTTTACATTTTATTCATTTAAATAGTAAGTTTTTCTTTATGGTTTCTGCTTTTATGATCATAGAATAATTTTCATGATAAAAATATTTAATCATGATGAAAATGATTTTAAGGTTACACATTTTCTTCAAGTTTGTGGTTTTATTCTCACATTTTACTCTTCGGTTCACTAGGCATTTACTTTGTGTATGATGTGAGGTAATAATGGATCTTTATGTTTCCTAATAATTAACTATTCAACAAGTTACTGAATAATTTTTCCCCACTGGGTTTAAATACTATATTTAACAAATAAACATTTTATTCTAGTACTTGTATGTATATTTCTGGGCTTTCTGTTCTGTTCTATTGCTCTGCCTCTTTTGGCATCAGTATCAAACTTTTAATTCTTGATTTTTTTAGCCTATTTAATACCTAGGACCACTCCCCTGTTGTTTTCTAAAAATTTCTTTACCATTCTGTTTCTTATTCTTTCAGATAAACTTCAGGATTTCTTTTTTAAGCAGTTCAAAAAATCTCTTTGGGATTTTAACCAAAAATTAATTATGTTTATAAATTAAATAGGGGAGAATTGACATCTTGACAATGTTGAGTCTTCCGGTCCCAGAAAATTGTATAACTCTCCATTTATTGAAATATTTTCTATTTTCTCAATAGAGTTTTATAAAATTTTTTAATATGTCATTCACTTTTTTTTGTCATTCCTAGAAATTTTGTTGTTGTTGTTACTATTATGAATGAGGTTTTTTTTCCCCCATTATGTTTCCTATCAGGTTTTGGCTGTTATGTGGAAAATTCTATTAATTTCATGTATTTATTTTTTAACTGTTCACCCCACTGATATTTCCAATTATTTAAAAAGTTGATTCTGTTGAGTAAATGATTATAACACGTACAAGCTGGGTAATTTTGTCTCCTGCTCTCTCATGATTCTTTTTTAGCTTCTTTTTCTTATCTGGTCCAGAATAGTATGCTAAATGATGGTAGTGACAATGAGCATCCTTTTCTTGTTTGTTTCTGATTTTAATGTTAATACTTGTAGCATTACACCTTTAGGTATGATGCCTGTGTTTGGTTTGAGATACACAATCTTTACCATGCTAAGAAAAATTCTCCTATTTTATTTTTTTTAAATTGATATTTAATTTTATCAAAAGACTTGTTAAGATTACTTATTGTGCTAAACTGAAAGCTTTTTCCCATTGATATATTTATGTTACTATGCTAGTGCATTCTTTAATATTGAGGGGTTTTTTCATCTCAAGGGTAAACTATGTTTATACAGGAGGTTAGTCTGTGGTTTCCTTTATTATGTTTTATCAGTTTGTTTGTTTAAGTCAAGGGTATTATGTTAGCTTTCTGTTAGTTTTGTCCACTTGAACATTTTATATAGCCTGGGAATTATCTGTGGCTTCAAGCCCCAAGAGAACTTGATTGTGTAAGTAATTTGGACCAAAAAGTTTTCTTGGAAACAAGTTCTCAATAACTTTTGCTTTTTTCCATGATTATTGAGCTATTGTGTTTCAGGTTCTTTCTGAGTCAGTTTGCCTCTAATTAACCGTTTTGGCTTTGTGCACACTTTTTGGTGTGTGGTGTTCTCATTATTGAAATCTTCTAAGCATTCTATAGATGTTTTTTTCTTCTTTACCAGTCAATGATTTTTTTAAAGAAGAGTTATAAAAATTTTCCAAGAGCTTGGCTCCTTTCTAACTTACACTTTTGTAATTGTTTTATAGTTTTACTATAGCATGGTCATAGAATGTGGACAAAATAATTTCTTTTGGGGGGAAATTGCTTAGGATGGTTTGATGACCTAATATAAAATGTTTTTGCACACTTTAAAAATTATCTTTTCTTAAAGGAGTAGGCAGAAAATCCTCCTCTTTAATCATTCATTTATTCATTCAGCATGGTTTCAGCCACGTGTCTCCTATATGTCAGGCATTGTATTAGGCGTTGCAGGCTATAAAATGAGTAAGTCATACGCTTTCTCTAAGGTAGTCAACGTTTAGATGCAACATAGATACATGAAGACCTAATTATAATACAGAGTAAGAAATGCAACAGCAGCAGAAACTACAAGAGAAAAATTCAAGCCCAGTCATAGGTTCTGGGAATATGAAGGTACCAAAGACACCACCATGGCCCCTGAGAGGCTTTCATTCTAAAAGTGTAAAAATAAATAAATAAACTGAAGGCAGAGACAGGCTTTTGGAGGCAAAGCGACTAATTAGGAAACCACTATAGTCATTCAGTAATAAATTAAGACATATGAGAGATGTAAGAAAACACGAAGAAAAGTGGAGATTTTCACACTTAAGGGGCAAATAGAAGAAAAGTCCATATAGGAGGCTGAAGGAGGTAGGAGTAACATTTTACGGTAGTCTCAGGAGAACATTTGAAACAGTTGGGTCAAATGCAGCTGAGAAGTCGAGTAAAATAAAAGCAGAGCCAATAGCCTTGGTGTTTGGTGACTTGGGGAAGGCAGTTTCACTGAAATGGATGGCAGGAGCCAGACTGTAAGCAGGTTGAGACTTAACTGGGATGCGAGATGATGGAGACATGGAGTATTTCCCCAGAAGCTTAGTTGTGAAGGGAATGAGTGGGTTAGGGCAGGAATTAAAGAAGCAAAGGATCCTTTTTTTAGGAAATAGAAAACCATGAGCATATTTAGATAATTAGGAGGGTGAGCAGACAGGGAATGAAGGCACGGCTGTTGGCAAAAACATCCTAAACATTTAGGAGTTGCAAAATTAGACACAAACCCAGGGGGTGAATGGCCTCTGATCGGAGGAGGGCGACTTTTTTTGAGTTGAAGGAAATGATTGGTACCTGTAGACAGTATGGGCAGGGAGGTGGGATCTCCCCATTTCTTCATGAGGCTGGAAGGTGTCATTGTAGAACCTTCTATTACATTCCTGGACCCAGGAAGTTCCCGGGTCTTGGTCTGCAGTTGACAGTTTGCTTCCTAGGTATGATTCAGGATCCATCCCTTCCTCTCTGCCAAAAGGAGAAAGGCATTTCTGTGTTTACGTTTCCTGAGTTTGTTTTTTTTTTCTATTGGTTATTGAAGGGTTTCTCTCTTTTGCTAAGGATGTGGTATGCAATAGATCCTCAGAACAATTAACAAGTCAATTGCAAATAAAGTAACTGATGGATGTCATAAGGTCACAAAAGTTTCTGTAGTTACAAAGTAAAAATAAATCAAAGTAATATTTTAAATCTTCAATAGGCCTCCTTTTCTGTTTCTGATTAATGATTGTCATATCAACATACAAGGAAAAAATGTTTATGAAGCTGACATGTATTTTAGCACATTGTATGTTGATGTCTTATTTCTATTACTAACTTTGAACCCTTAAAAAGGGATACATTTTGAAGCTTGTAAAAAAATTTTCATTTGTACTTTGGGCTCTCACATGTTGTTAACAAGTGAATCCCCTGAAAGACTGGTAAGACTGAGGGGTTTTTAGTCCTTTACTGTTATTTTGGAAAAAGAGTCTATCTTCAGTACGGAGGGAAACTTCTGGTTTGATTAACACTGTAAATAATTATGAGACAAAATCCAGATATGAAAAATTGCCCACACAGCCTCTTCTATTGAGTAAGATCTCACTTATTAAAAATCAAAGTTGAAAGTTTAACAGGCTCATTATGGTTCAGAAATCCCCTGGGACATTTTAACCTTTTAAAATCTTTTTTGGATGTTCAGTTTGCCCAAAGGGCTTACTCTCTCTGTCATATCTCCACTCTACCCTGCTTGGGCACTGATTTGGGGAAATGTCACTCTTACTACACCAAGAGGTCAGATACCCGAGGTTAGATACCACCCAAAGTCAGATAGTTTAAGGGCTTTCTTTGGAGAGAGGGACGCATAGGAAGTGGGGGGTGGAGGGGTTGGGAAAAGCAGCCCAGGTGAGAAGCATGAATTCAACAAAGCATTCAGGATGGTTTGCCACTTTTGTGAGCAACACAGGAAACAGCAGGCTGGTCCCATTTCCTAGCATACCAAAGGGGGCAGCAGCACATCTGTAAAGTGCTTTGTAAATTTCTATAATTTCTGTTTCCACTCTCATTCCCTGGCTGGTAATTTCAACAGTGCCCCCAAATGTTGACACAATCCAACAGGTAACTATGCGGAAGTCTGGTCTTCGGCTGCCTGAAATCATTTCCATTAGCTCTTTAGATAAAGCTGCGTTTTTGATATTCCTCATTAACCCCACACACATCTGGCCCTCAGCATCACTGGGCACAGCAGCCCTGTCCTTTGAAACTAAACCTAAGCATCCTTAGGCTGCTAGTCTGCCCTCTTCGGAAGAGTCCACTTAGTCTGTGGCTCTTCCAACAAACTGGAGGCTGGGATGCTGAGAAAACGAAACCAAGATGGAGCAAAGTAAGTGGCAGATTGATGTAGTCTAGGGGCACCTGGAAAGAAGAGCTGCTGCCACCTGCTGTACTGCCTGGGGTTCCTTCTTCCTGCTGTTCACGTGTCCCAATGAAAACCTGAGGGAGATAAGAGAGCAGACGGACTGCCAGCCCATCCCTCCCAACGCCCTCCCCAATACAAACACATCAACTTTCCACTTGCAGTGACCTGCTCTCCAGGGTGACCTAACAGCTGTTTGGGTTTTGTCACTAAAAGAAAACAAATTATGGAATGTACTGCTTTACAGGCTAATGAAAGGGCTGAGCCAGCACAAGGGTTACGAGAAGGTTTGTGAATTAGGAGAATAATGATCTTCAGTTTCTGACCTCCTGGCATGCAGCGGCATTTATCAGGAGGTGCATGTGACTGGTTAAGACACAGAGCCCCAGCATGAAGGAAACAGCTGCTCGCAGAGTGCTCTGGCACTTGGCAGCTGAACAGGCAGGGTGCTGATGTGAGGAATACCGCACCCAACCGCCCCAGTAAGTAACTGGAGAACTTTCTTCTGTGTGCGTGTGCGTGTGCGTGCGTGTGTGTGTGTGTGTGCGTGCGTGTGCACACGTGTTTTGCAAGCCCCTGACAATTTTTAATTTTTATTTCCTTCTGGCACTAAAGGAGGTATTTTATTTGTTCCTGTTCCTAATAACCATTTGTCTTTTTACTGATTTTTTTTTTTTTTAGAAACTGTTCTTTTCAGCAATGTTGTTTTCTAACTTTCAGGATTAGTGAGGTGTATTGCTTGATTCCTATCTAGGAAACAGCGAGTTTATTTCCTGGTATTCGGAATTTTTATGGTCCACGGTGTTTAGGTTCAAAGCCAAGATTCAGGTTACGAAGTAGAGACTATTGAAGCGAGTTGATGACTAGATTTGATTTTAGTCAGTTTTATCACTGAAACTTTTTTTTTTAACCATTGAAAATGTTGTTTGAGAAATAGCTTGTGAATCAATTGTATGTCTGACTGGACCATTCCTAGTCAATTTTGAAGACTGTCTCATTTAACTATGTGTAAAAATCTGCAATACAGAAAGCTAACAAAATATTTAGATTAGCAATTATATTTAGATTTTAGGCATGCTTTCTAATTCTTTGAAAGATATACTTTATAATTCTTTTCTTCTCATCTTCATTACTTTACAGCTTTTCTAACTCACTTTCATCACTTTACAGCTAAAATTTTTAGTTGTCTCTGGTCTTCCTTCTTTTAGATACGGGAAAGTTCATGTTTTTATGATGGGCAGAGTCTTTCTTCCTTGTTTATGACCTGGATCATAAAAGTGTTGTCTGAAGCCAATTATCAACTCTAGGGTGTGTGTGTTGGGGGCTGTCCTGGCATCCAAAACTGAGAGGACTTGTTCTTTCTTTGGTTCATTCGGCAGTCATGGAGCTTTCTCTTGGGAAAGCAGTGAAGCAGGCACAACCCTGGAACAAAGCTGTTGTTCACAGGCTTTTGTCCTTCCGTGGTTGTCACCAGACAGAATGTTTAAGAAGAAAGGAAAAGGGGAAAGGGAGAGGGCAGAGCCCTGCATCAATGATGTGAACCTCTGAAAGCGACAGGCCTCTGAATCAGACCAATGGGGGCAGGTAACCAAACAAGTTCGTTTTTCTGGATTGCCTGGACATTAAAGAGGGGGGCAGAGAGTGGTGTTTTGATTTGAATTCTGACCAAACAGTTATTTTGCTTGTGAGAAACCCAGGGCACCCTGAAGTGTGCTTGTTTCCCCAAGTGACTGACAGATGGTCACACAGGCTCAAGCTGTACAGTTTGCTTGCAATTTCTGCCTGCAACATGGAGGGAGCACTGCTCTCCCTGCACCCCTGCCACCTCTCCTCGTATATGGAGGATGGATTGAAAATGACACGCGGTTCTATCCAAGTTTCCCTCAGCATGGTTGGTCTTGAGTTGCCACATCAGCCAAAGATCTGGGATGGAAGCAGATTCAGATGCCTGGCTAGTCTGGCATTGGGAGGTTTTTCTCCTTCTTTCCCTTAAAGTGTAGGATTCACAAAACCTAGAATGTCCAATGAGAAAATAATATTTGCAACTCTTGTTCCTCTTTATGCCAGCTGGGTGAGGTCCTCGGGTCAGCCTGTGGCCACGTGGCCAGTGAGTTCCCTGTCTGACTGCAGGGCACCAGCTGCCCAAGGGGCCATTCTTTAGGGAGTTTGCTTCTGGTATAGTTAGTTTCCCTTTTTCTGAAGGCTGATAGTGGAAAAGAACTCTCAGGTGAAATTGTGTCTCCAGAATCATAGAGTCACACACCATAAAACTGAGAGGGTCTTAATGGCAATCTGAGTACCCTTTGAATTATGAAGAGTGTTGCATTTTTGAAAGCCCACAGATTATTTTGAAAAACCCAGTGATATCTTGACTTTCAAAATATTAATATCAGAATAACAGAGATAATTATTTTACATGCAGATAGTATGTCCATAGAACCACAGCTTTTAATGCTAGGATAGGAATTATAGAACGTGCAACTTAATACCTTCATTTCAAAGATGAGGAGGTTGTAGAACATTTTTCTGGGTCCCAGTGCTAGTGAGTGGTGGAGCTTGAAAAGAGCTCAAGGCTTCTGCTACTACTACCATCATAATATTAACACTAATAGTTATAACTTACCCTTATTGTGCACTTTGCCAAATGATGTGCTGTACAAGTGTATTTATGTTCATATAATCCTCACAGCAAGTCTATGTGCTTTATGTAATTATTACAGTTTTATAGCTAGAGAAACTGAAGTTCAGAGACTGTAGCCACTCAGCTATACATGACACAGGCAGAAGTGACACCGAGATCAGACTCCAGAATCTGCACACATTAAACAAATAAAAGTGGAGTTCATATGCTAATCTCACACATTGAAGCTTAAAAGCTCATGAAATGCAAATGAGACTATTTCAGCACAATACAATTAGACACACAATGTGTGTTACGGCCCTTTCGAACTCTCCATGGCAGGAAGGGTGAGGTTTCCCCTTGGGACAGTCCAAGCCCAGGCTGTGTAGCAGCACTGACCGGCAGCGTGTTTTTCTCCGTGAGAGTAGTTCACTGATGGCCCTCACATTGGTCAGAACAGCAATTGAGAGCTTTTTTATTTCCCAAGAATGCGCTGCTCTCGCTGCCCCTGCTGGCCTTTGCCTCGTTTTTTCCTGTCACTCCTTTCCTTTGGAGGACAGCCACTCCACCCATGCCCCACCCCAAGCAGCTGGCTTAGTGGTGATAACACTAGTGTCAGTCCTGTTCATTGTGTGACTCAACCTGGAAGGTTGGTTGTCCAAAAAGGTTGTTGTTGTTTAGGACTTAGAAGCAATGCAATCCTTCCCTCTCTTTGCTCCGTTTGTTCCCGGCTGTGAGAGAGGGTCGCTGGCCAGGGGACTGGGGGTGGGGGGCGGGGGAGAGGAGAGATGTGCTTTTCTCTGCTGACTGGGAGGCTACCTGCACCTGCATTTGTCTGGGTGCACACTCCTCCCCCCACCTGCCCCATAGCTGAAGACTGACCTTCTCACTTGTGGGCCATGAACCTGTGGCTTGCCTGGGTCATCAACCAGAGACAGAGCCCTGAGAAAAACCTACTTCTCAAACTCTTCTAAAAATTTAATTTAACTCTCTGTATTCTTCCATGCGGTTAAATGTCAAAATGAGGGCTGACGATGAGAAAGAGCACCGAGTAAGTAGCAGAAGGGTCTTTTGGTCAATCAGGAGGAAAGTTTAGTAAGCAGAGCATTCAGGCATGTCTTTGAGAAAGTCTTCAATGTTTTTTCAAGGCTGTTATAACAAGATTACACATTTTGAAGACCAAACTCTTTGTAAAAAGAAGAGGGAATTTTTCATCTACTTCTCACCTGCCTGTTGCTTCTAAACCTAAGCCCAATTCAAGAGCAGCCAGCAATACAGTCTGCTAACCCAGAGCCACTGGAAATTACCTCCAGTTCTTAGCAATTTGTGTGCTGTGGTGGGTGTTATATGGGGACTCGTGAGATGGATTTAGAATCGCAGTAGAATCCACAAGTCATACTCCAGACCTGGTTTGAAGCAAAATAAAGTGATTATTTTCGTGGGATCTTTTATAAGGAAACAAATTTTGTGATGCAGTGCTTGTTTTATTTATTTATTTATTTATTGCCAGCTTGTGTTCCAAAGAACCTGTTCCCAAAGAGTTAACTCCCTTGGGTCCCACTTTCTCTTTGTATTGGTTGCTCATGCGCCCCCCCGGAGTTACTTAGCTGTTTGTGTGTCACATTCCCATTGTTTTATGGATTTGAAAGTTTGGGTTTCTTGCTTTCAAATGATCACAGTAGGGTACCTCTGGAGTCTGCGGTGTGTATCTGAGTTCGCTGTGCTTTCATCTTTTTTGAGCCCATCAACTCTATCGAGAAGACAAACTCCTGCATTTTTATGGAACTCTTCCAGTATTAGACGCTTTTTTGCACGTTGCCACAATCCTATGAAAGAGAGGAGACACTGTTACCATTGTTTACAGTGAGGAAACTGAGAATGAGAGAAAGTGAGTGACTTATCCATGGTCATGGGACCAAGCCCAACTAAATCCCCAGTTTTCAGACTCTGAATAATATCCATGGAATTGTTCTTTGTGATCATAGGGCTATGATTTGTGTTATCTTCTCATGGGTGAAAGGTAAATGGATGATTGATTCATGATGTGCCATCTCACACATGTCAATGATGATGTTTCCAAAGCCTTTGAATATTTGGCTTCAGAAACAGGGTCAGCTTAGTTACAGACACAATAATATTTGCTTTGGTAATATTTGTAAAGGAACTTAGTGGTCATTTTCCTACCCTGCAGACCCAATGTGGTTAAGTTGGAGTCATATCGACCTTGGCATGATGTAATATTCAGCTTTTAGAAGGGATCTTGTTGTTTTTTGAGATTAAAAAGTATAGTCTGATGTCCACCATGCACTCCCCTTACCCAACAAAACCATCAGCATTCTTGGAAGTTCTGCCTGGTTATAGTACCCTTATTCCCATGGGAAAATAGTGTACTCTGACCACCAGAAAGAGAGTCCCTGCCACCATTTCCCTCTGCAAAGTTATCTGCCCACAACTGAGAGAGTCTTAGCTTGCTAGACTAGTTGAGAATATTCACTACTAGTCAATTTTCTGTTATAGCCATCCAGTCCATTGTGTAACAGCATAATCAGTACATTGGCAAGGTCCTAAAACTGACAGGGTGTGTTGCCTGATCATTTTACAGGGCTTAGAGGCAGAGGATGGGGGAAACAAGTGAACAGCTTAATGACAATAACAGCTATTACATTTTTTCTTTCTAAGGTAGCTTTTTAAAAATATGCATGTGAAAAATATCCTTCTTCAAATTTAAAAACTCCTGAATAATATTTAATTCATAAAATGACTCGAAGAGCATTTTTCCTTAGTGATTACAGGGTAATAATCAGAACTTTCTGCGCCTGTCAAGAAAAAAAAAAAAAAAGAAAAAAAGATGAAATAGTGGGTTAAAGGCTTACCTTCCTGTGTTATAGTCTGTGGAACCTGAAGTAATATAAACTTAATGCCCCTATTGTAAGAGGAAAATTCAACTCAATATATGAATGACTTACACTGCAAATATCCCAACATCTTTTAGGTTTCTCTGTGATCAAACTGGTAATTTTGTTTTCTGAAGGCTTCTCTATTTGCCAGTTGCTGCCCTATCTTTGCACTTCACTTAGTGTTGGTTTAGGTGAACCTGTCCCTACCTCACAAAATGTTCCAAGACCCTTGCATAGATCATTATGCCATTGGCTTACTTTAGTATTATAAGCGTACTCAGAGTTTCGTCTTTGGATGTGTTCCAGGTACAATGTTTGATTGAGGACTAGTAAGGAGGGAAAATATCAATAACATGGAAAAATTAAGTTCATAGTTAATTACAGAATTTCATTTTAGTCACCACTTTGCTGATGCTTAATTGTTGCAAAAGTCACAGACAAGTAACTACATTGGAAAGTGTCTAAGTGATTTTAATTGCTTCTCTTTTCCCCCTCTGAGGTATCTGTGGTAGAGACTTTAGCAATTGATAAGCTGGCTAAATGGAAGGAGAAGAACTCAGGCAAAGGGTCCATCAATCAGCCATGGAATCAGACTCCATAGTTTTTAAAAACAGAAAAGAAAAAGGGACTATTTAGTCACTCCTCTGATTTGTTTTGAGAAAGTAATATTTTTCCTTTCATCCAACAACTCAAAATGGGCTAAAAGACTCCTTAGAGTCTTTTACTTAAGGTCACTTTGGGAATGTTCCACCTAGGGATTCCTTTTTAGGAATTGACACACTGTAAAACCACCCTGGTTTTGCAGAACTCTTTAGACCTAGGATCAAGGAGCTAGGAAGGACTAATGTCGTTTTCCAGCCACACTAACAACTTGCCCTGTAACTATGAAGAATGAACGTTCCCAAATCTCTAGTTAATATAGATTTCTGAAGCTCATAAACTATGCAAGAATTTAAAACAGTCTTAAAATAGAAGAACTGAGTATAATTTCCATATTTGGTTCTGGAAAACTAATACTATAAGTTCAATTTTACTAAACTTTGGATTCTGCTCCACTTAACAGTTCTGCTTTTTAGAAGCAGATAGAATTTCATTTATGCATGGAATGACTGCCATTCAAAATCCTATAAGTTGACAGAATATTTTAGAGATCACTATTTTTTTATGACTAGGACAGAGCTCAATCTGAATGGTGGTGCTCGAGATTTCTCTGTGGTCTCTTTCTGTCCCCGGTCACATCACTCTGATTCTAAGATGAATCTGTCTCTTTCTATTTTCCTTCTGTAGTAGGCATTTAAACTGAATCTGCTGCTGGGAGAGGAAAGAAACTGGTGTTTATTTTTACAACACCCAGAGGCAGACACTACTGCTGACACTTACAGAAGAAAAACTAAATTTCAGGGAGAATGAGGGCCTTGCCCAAGGTCACAAGGCAGTGAGTAGTAAAGCCAGAATTGTGGCCCTGGTCTTCATAGAAGCAAAGTGCATGCCTTTTCTATTCTATCACACGGTCTATATCATTATGTTTATGTTAAAAACTGATGCTCACTATAGAAAAGGCAGCCATTCTGTGGAGTCCGGATTCTGCTGTTCTTGTCATGCCCAATGCATAGCGATTTCCATTTGAAGCATGCTGCAAGACAAAGAAACATCCTAGGAATCTGGATTCAAGATTGGATTCTGCAGTCTCATCCTGTTTCCATTGTTGAGGTGTTCCCTCAACTGTGGTGCTCTGTACACTGGCCAGGGCACCCCTGCAGAGCTAAGCCTCTGGCAACACTCAAAAATTATTATACTGTCTCAGATGATGACAGGTATAAAAAAGGTCATGACTCTAGGACCTGGCTGATTAACCAGCAGTGACAGTTTGCTTTACATTGTTTGGTTTTTACAAGAAATGACACAATATTGGCACCAAGATGGCAATTACATTCACTCCATGAATTGTTTCTTGGGGCCATAGTCACAAGTAGATAGAAGGGCCGAGCAGAACTTGAAGCAGGACCAGTGGAACATATTTCACCTTATTTTAATTCTCCATGTTTTAGAAGAAATACCTTCAAACTCTTTGGAAGATGCGAGACCTTTGATTGACTTAAGCCACTGATGGTGTTATTGTGTAATAATTAAGGCTTTATCTTTTTAGCTACAAGGATGACTGAGAAATGTGTCATGCATAAAATTCTGCAACTATTTGGAATACCGTCTCACATCAAGTTTGTGGAAGAGGCTAAGATATTTGAAAAATGGTTTAGCGTTGTAATCCTCATATTTGGAAACTTCACTCAACCAGAAGTTATCAAAACCTCACTAAGTGCATTCTAGTTTATGGGACCTCTTACATGGAAGTCAGAATTCACATTTGGGTGACAAAAGTAAAAGAAAAATCCAAACTATATTTTCCTATGATTCATTTGGCAAGTATTTTTAAACATATGCTTTGCACTGCATATTGCACAAACATAAATAATGGCACAGACTTTACAGGACATTACCACTTAGTTAAGCACATTGATATTTAAAAACATTATTACATCAAACATCTTACAAATATTTTTCTATAAAAGAGGTTTGTACAGTGTTCTATAGATGTCTGGGGAAAGGAGATGACTATATTAGGGTGAGTCAGGGAAGGTTCCTTAGGGTTGGTGACATTTGAACTGGGTATAAAAGGATAAGTAGTCATTGTTCAAGAAGAAAAAACTATATTTTGAAAGATTCCTTTCCAGGAGTAACATGTAACTTGGTAGAGCTGAATCATAGGGTACATGTTGGAGGAGGAACTGGATAAAAGGCTCAAAGATAAGGTAGTTCCAGATGGTTAAGGGTACTGTTTGCCCTTCTGAAGCCTTTAGATATTTTTGAGAACAATTTAAAGTTAAAAAATATTTTTATTATAGAAAATTTCCAACATACACAAAAGTAGGCAAAATTATATAATGAGACCCCATGTGTTCATTACCTGACCTTAACAATTTTCAATAGTCAATCTTGTTTCATTTATATCCCCACCCATATTCTCTCTGTCCCATATTAGTTTTGAAACAAATACCAGACATTTCATCATTCTACCTGTAAATATTTTAGTATACATTTCTAAAAGATAAGTTCTCTTTTGAAAAATCCATAGTACTGTTAATAAATGTAAAATAATTAACAATAGTTCTTAATGATTATTGAAGCTTGTCAAGTAAAGGAGTGATATGAATATATTTGCATTTTGGAAAGAAAACTCTGGAGGCAATGAGGAAGACAGGTTGGAGAGAAAAAATGCCAAAGACCAATAGAGGAGTCCAGAGATGAATATGAATCAAGCCAGTGGTGAGGATGGAAGAATTTTCAGAATGTTTAAAAAGTAAAGTTGATAGCTCTTGAGAGCAATTGGATATGCAGATGAAGGAGAGGAGGGAGTTGAGAAAATTTTAACTTGTGTTAAACTTGTGTTAACTTGGAGATTTTAAACTTGTGTGGTCAGCATATGAGTATGCCAATAACTGATGTAGTGTAGGGATTCCATGAAAAGAAATTTAGCCTGATTCTTCATTAGCCAGAGACTATTGGAAACAAATCCAAAAATATTTTCTTATTACCCTCAAACAAAACTTTGAGACTTGGACTACTTGGAGTAAGTTTGATTGCTCCACCTTAAGAAAGTCATTAGCAAAAATTGGAAAACATCCAGAAAATAGCATCTAAAATTCTCCAGGGGAGAAAGGAGCCACTTGGACAGCCTCATAACTGACACCTCTTTGGTTTACATATGACTGATAGTTATAAAATCATAAAGGCTAATGAACATGACTTATTCACCAAATCCCCAAACACTAAAAGTTTGAAAGATGTGAATTTAAAATAATGGCAGGACCCAACAGATAAAAATCCAGGACCAGATGGCTTTGCAGGTGAATTCCACCAAACATTTAAAGAGGAGTTAACACCTATCCCTCTCAAACTATTCCCAAAAATTGCAGAGGAAGGAATACTTCAGACTCATTCTATGAGGCCAGCATCATCATGACACCAAAACCAGACAAAGATACCACACACACACACATACAAAATTACAGGCCAGTATCACTGACGAACACAGATGCAAAAATCCTCAACAAAATATTAGCAAACCGAATCCAACAATACATTAAAAGGATCATACACCACAATCAAGTGGGATTTATCCTAGAGATGCAAGGGTTTTTCAATATCTACAAATCAATCAATGTGATATACCACATTAACAAATTGAAGAATGAAAACCATATAATCATCTCTATAGATGAAGAAAAAGCTTTTGACAAATTTCAACATTCAGTTATGATTAAAAAAAAACTCTCCTGAAAGTGGGCATAGAAGGAACATACCTCAATAAATGTCATCTAAACACCCATATATAACACACTTCAGCTAACATCATATTTCACAGTGAAAAGCTGAAAGCATTTCCTCTAAGATCAGGAACAAGACAAGGATGCCCACTCCAGCCAATTTTATTCAACATAGTATTGGAAATCCTAGCCATAGCATTCAGACAAGAAAAAGAAATAAAAGGAATCCAAATTGGAAAGGAAAAAGTAAAACTGTCACTGTTTGCAGATGACATGATACCATACATAGAAAATCTAATGATGCCACCAGAAAGCTACGAGAGCTCATCAATGAATTTGGTAAAGTTGCAGGATACAAAATTAATATATAGAAATCTGTTGCATTTCTATACAATAACAACAAGCTATCAGAAAGAAAAATTAAGGAAACAATTCCATTTAGCATCACATCAAAAAGAATAAAATACCTAGAATAAACCTACCTAAGGAGGTAAAAGACCTGCACTTGGAATACTATAAGACATGTCTGAAGGAAATCAAAGATGACACAAACAGATGGAAAGATATACAGTGTTCTTAGATTGGAAGAATTAATATTGTTAAAATGACCTTATTATCCAAGGCAATATACAGATTCAGTTCAATCCCTATCAAAATACCAATGGCACTTTTTTACAGAACTAAAACAAATAATTTAAAAATTTGTATGGAAACACAAAAGACTATTGGTGGGAATGTAAACTGGTACAGCCATTGTGGAAAACAGTATGGAGGTTTCTCAAAAAATTAAAAATAGAACTACTGTATGACCCAGCAATTCTACTCCTGGGTATATATCCAAAAAAACACCCAAAAAACACTAATTAGAAAAGATACGTGCACCCCAATGTTCCTAGCAGCATTATTTACAATTGCCAAGACATGGAAGCAACCTAAGTGTCCATCTACAGATGAATGGATAAAGAAGATGGAATACTGCTCATCCATAAAAAAGAATGAAATTTTGCCATTTTGCAGCAACACAGATGGACTTGGAGGATATTATGCTAAGTGAAATAAGTCAGACAGATAAAGATATGATATCACTTATATGTGGAATCTAAAAAATACAACAAACTAGTGAATATAACAAAAAAGGAGCAGACTCAGAGATATAGAAAACAAACTAGTGGTTACCAATGGGGAGAGAGAAGCGGGGAGGGGCAATATAAGCTTAGGGGATTAACAGGTATAAACTATTATGTATAAAATAAGCTACAAGGATATATTGTACAACATGGGGAATAAAGCCAATATTTTTAATAACTATAAATAGAGTATAACCTTTAAAAAATTGTGATTCACTACACTGTACACCTGTAACATATAATATTATACACCAACTATACTTCAATTTAAAAAAATTAGTTGACTGTAAAAAACATAAAAATAAGATATAAAATAATGGAAGGAATTTTTCACACTTTATGATGAAAATGTTCAAATAAGAAGTTGAAAGAATTGTATAGTGAATATCCATCTACTGCCAATTCAATTTTACCATTAATAATTTACTATGTTTGCTCTTTCACATATCTATCCATTTATTCATTCCTCTATCCATCCATTGGTCCATATTTTTTTCAGTATTAGTTGTAGACAGCAGTACACTCCATTCCTCAACATTTCATCATACATATCATTAACTGGAGTTCAATATTTGTTTATGCAGAATTTATATTTTACACGAGAGATTAAATTTATACATTTGTTTTGCCAAAAGGAAAGGCTGTGATTCTAGAAAGATTAACAAAATTCATGGCTGATTGTTACTGGGGTCATTTATGAAAACGAAAAGCTGTTTGAGAACCTCTTGATCCTCAAAAGTTGTTGCCATATGGAGCAGACACACCCTCCCACAAAACAGCCTTTGAGGCACCGTCAAGTATTGACTTGGCCAAACTACCTGCCTCTCAGTAAATGTTAATTGGATTTGAATGTGAAAAAAATGAGACCCAGAAGCATAAGCTATTTGCCAGTAAGTGATAGAGCTGGTAGGAGAATAAATCACCTCTAATAGTTTCACAATGAGCATCACTCCCTGCCTGGAACAACTCTGCAGAGTAACAAGGGAACAGAGTGGATGATTTATAAGTAAAAACTGTAATACAGGCAATGCATTCTATATAGAATCATCCTGAGATTATTCAAGGGGAGCCAGTATTTGGACAATGGGAAAGGAAGTGAACTGTTCTCGCAAAATAGGATTCTTTATTCACATATTGAAAAAAAATGCCTCTGTTCATAAATATTTATCCTCTGATATCATCCAAAAGGAATTAAAACAGCTTATGATAAACAGCAAAAATAAAATAAAATGAAACTCCAAATAATTAACATAGGAATAAAGCAAGCATCAAAATATGCCAGTTAGTAGAGTGAGGAACAAGTTTAGACTTAGAAAGCTTTGAAATGTTGTAAATTGAATCAAATTCTGACATGTTAAATCTTGCCAGTTGGTTCAAGAATTGAAACTCAAGCTGAGATGATGTCTAGAAGATGTGTTTGTTCAAATGTTTGTTGTTGCTGAAGATATCTAAGATTCATTTGAAAACTGAAAAATTCAAATAGTCAGACATTTGTCTACACAAAAAGCAGACATTCTGATACTAGAAAAAAATTTTAAATGTTTGATTGACTTTTTCAGTTTCCATTTTGATGTTATGACATCTGTCTATATCAATGGTTCCTAACTAGGAGCAGTTTTACCCTCCACGGGACATTAGGCGATGTCTGCCAGTTTAGGGCTGTCCCTATTGGGGGTGGGAGTGGAATGCTCCTGGCACCTCGTGGGTAGAGGCCAAAGATGCTGCTAAACATCCTACAATGCACAGGCTGGACCCCTGCAGCAAAGAATTATCTAGCTGAAGTATCAATCGTACCAAATTTGAGAAACCCTGATCCATATGAGTCAGTTACAAATCTTACTCTAACATGCCTTCAAAAAACTTTAGATTATTTACAGACGACATTTCTTCTCCGTAACTGCTGTCGAACAGTAAGTAGTGACAACCTAATACTCTTAATGAAATGCTACTGCATCATCACCAGGGCAAAAATAAGATGCAAAATGACTAGTCATTCAGAATAAGGTTCACAAAAAGCCAAGCTGAGTGGTTCACAACACAAGCTGACAGCACTTTTTGGTGTGCAAGAGCATCAAATGTTGTCAGGCAAGAATACAGATATTTAACTAACAGTATTTTTACTGTTAGTTGTTAATAGTACAACAGCAGTATTCCAAGGAATTAGGGCCACATTATTTACTGGAGCAGGAAAAAGGATCATTAGATCCTAAGTCATGGGACGGTTCATCCTGGGACATCTCCCTCTGGGACTTGGGAAGTTCATTTCTCTCTTCATTTTCTCCTTTTCAAAAACTCAGGAAGGAGATCTGAGGATATTGGAAGCAGGTAGATTAGATAAACTCCTGCTGCCAACCTGATGATTATATGCCTCTGATTGATGTTATTCTCCTTCCTCTTACCCTTACCAATTGTATATACTCTACCTGTGTTTGCAACCATGTTCTCCTTCTTTCTTCATTCTTGTTACAACTGGCACCCATGCCCTCATCTTCAATTATCTCTTCCTCCTTCTGAATCTTTAACGTCTTCCTCTCTACTAGATCATCCCCATCAGCATCCCGGTATGTTCCAGCAACTCTCATCTTATAAAAAACCCCCTGATCCCCACATCATCTGCCAATTTCTCTTCATTCTAATCCTAGACAAACTCAATAAACTCACATTCTACACATGCTGTCTTTGTTTCTTTATCCCCCATTCACCCTTCAACTTACACTAACGTGACTTCTGCCAACAGCTCCGCTAAAGCTGCTCTTGTCGGGGTTACCAGTGATCTCCTTGTAGCAAAAATTTTAAAGCAGATAGTTTTCCATCCTTCTCCTATTTGACCTCTCAGTAGCATTCAACATAGTTGATTGTTTTAACTTCCACGAGTGTGTTCTTCTCTTGGCCTCATGGCACAAAATGATTTAAGTTTTCCTTCTACCCCTCTGACAGCTGCTCCTTAAGATGCTTTGCTGCTTTGCCTCTTCTCTCTGACCTTTAGATGTTGGAATGCCTGAGGCTTAAGCCTGGACTCTTTCGTCCTTTCTCTTTATACTTTCTTCCTAAGGAATCTGAACCATTCTTATGGCTTTAAATGCTATTCACATGGGGTTAACTCCGAATTTTAAATTCTATCTCAGAACTTTTCTTGGAGCTCCGTATTTGTATAAATAATAGCTTCTTGAGACCTGCACACAGGAGTTTCACAGGCGTGTTAACATTAAGGCATCTTAAGCATTGGATTTCTTCCAGTATACCCACTCTCTCCATCCAGTCAACCTTCTCCAACTTGGCAAATGTAATTATGATCCAGCCAGTTTCTCAAGCCTTTCTTTCCCTCACATCTTTCTCTAAATTAATCTCCGAGTTTTGGCTCTTGGCTTAAGTATTATCTTTTCAAAGAGATCTTTACTTATCACTCACCTAGAATAATCCCTCTTATTCTCTAGCTTACCATCTGGTTTGGATTTTCATTCATAGCTTTTATAAAAATTTGTAATGATATGCCAACTTGTCTATTTGTTTGATGTTGGTTTCCCTCGGTAAATTGTACAGTCCACTGGACAGGGACCTGATCTGTTTTATTCACCACTGGATACCCTGGCCCTGGCATAATGTCTGGAAGGTAGAGGTATGTGCTCAGTTGATATCTGTTGAAACAATAAAGGACTCTGGATTGGGATACTGAACATAAAACAGACTCTTTTTTTTTTTTTTTTTTTTCCTGAGAAGGTAAGAAACAGGTCCTTTGCTGTTAGAATTATATTTTTAATTATATTAAAAGGTAGCATTTAAACATCACCCAGAGGGGGAAAAAAAAGAGAAAAAAACAAGTTATTTAATAAATGCCTGTTGATTGATGGATAGATTAAACAATTGAATATTTACTTAATTCCTTTAATTCCCATTTAGTTATAACATAGAGATAATACTATTAATTCTCTTTTCCAGAATTATTTTATAGGGCAAAGTTAGATTATTGCCCTTTAATCTCCTTTGAAGAAAGACATTAAACACGCACAAAGTCCCATTTGAGATGGTGCAGAGATTACACATACTATCAATTTCTTTAGTCTGAGAACTGCACTGCACTAATGTCTGAACTCCTGTGGTTTGTGAGCCAACAAAATGTCGTCAGTCTAAATCGTTATACGCCCTATTTGAAAGGACACCATTTGACAGTGTTTTTGTGGAGTGGCTAGAATTATATCATTGTCGATGCAGCCTCAGAGCACTCCTCTCAGCTGCCCTGCCCTGTGGGAAGTGTCTTATGAAGCTGGTGGACCACACAGAACAGTGCCTACCCCCCAGTTCCCTGGCTGATGGCGTCTGACCAAGGTACTGAAGGGTAATGGAGGTGAACGAAGTGGTATGAAGGAAGCAACTTCACAGGGAGGAGTAGGGGTAGTATTTCTAGACCTTGACAGGGGCATAGATGCCTCTGCAAAAAGGAAACCTTATGTTTTTTAATTGGATATTAAGTCTAAGGTGGCTCATGGACTCTTGGGAGGGTGTGAAAATTTCTGTATCTCAAATTTTTGTGACTCTAAAAAGCCGGTGGTGAGAATCGGGGAATAATGTTGTGTTTCCTCTCCTTCTGCATTAGGCAACTTTATCTGTTTTAAGATATAAAAAAAATGACATCAGATGGTGCAACCTCAGGGAATACGGATTTTCCTGTGTCTTCTGAAATCCTCTAGGGCAATCATTCTCTGTGTGTTTGGGCAGTGGTTCTTTAACTTTTATTGATCACAGGCCCCTTTGAGACCCTCTCTCCAGAAAGAAGCTCATGGGCACAAAAACAAAATTCTGCATATGATGTCAGGGGTTTTACAAATCTCTGATTCTTGGTTAAAAGCCTTGGTGTGGACTGAATTGTGTGCTCCCAAATTCATACGTTAAAGCTTTAACTCTCAATGTAACTGTATTTGGAGATAGGGCCTATTAAGGAGGTAATTAAGGTCAAATGAATCCTTAGGCATGGGGGCCTAATCCAACAGGGCTGTGCCCTTATAGGAAGAGACACCAGAGCTCTTGCTCTCCACCACGTGAGGACACAGCAAGAAGGCTGAAAGCCAGGAAGAGAGTCTCACCAGGTACTGAACTGGCAGCACCTTGATCTTGAACTTCCTAGCTTCTAGAACTATGAGAAATTTCTATTAAGCCACCCAGTCTGTGATATCTTGTCATAGCAGTAGGAGCAAACTAATACAAGTCTCTATCCTAGAAACTGCTCTTCCCCTCAAAGTAGCTATGTTTATGGTCACGGATTCATGAAGGAGTGGAGCTGGGGAAGGGGCTCCCCAGTGAGCAAACTCTGCGTGTGGGAGAACTGCCCTGAGGGGTGTGTGGGAGCCTGGAAGCACAGGGACAAGATCAGCTGGCAGCACCAGGCCTGGCTCTCTGTCTGCCCTGGGCTTCATGAGTCCACACTACAGAGCAAAGTATGAAGGCCATGCAGAAGGATGATGTGCTCCTATGCCGGGCTTGGACATTTTCTATAGGTCCTCCTTCATTTCACTGGGCAGTTTGTCCATCTGAGCCCAGAAGCCTCCTTGAATTTCTTTCAAATATTTAATAAGAGGCAGGTTCCTCCTGAATACAAAAATCCCTTTTTGTAAAGTAGAGAAATCCTTTCCCCCGGAGTTAAGATTGGAGCCACCTGAGCCAAAAACAAATTGCTGGGAATGTGGGAAGTATTTGCTCCATCATTATCCCTCTTGAAAAAGCTGCTGCTGTCTGATGTGAATGGAATTTGAGGACAAGGACAATGAGAGCTGCAATTCGTAGACTATTTGGTCCCCAACCTGGGAGAGCAGGAACAGAGTCTCAAAGCCCGTAGCGGTGTTGAAGAAGCGAGTTTAGACTGGGGGAGTGGAGCACGTGCAGCTCTTTTCTAGAAGACTTAAAAAGAGGAGTCAAAGTTTCAGTGACCAAAGGTAACCAAGAAAATATGTGGGGTTCCACGTGATAAGAGTAAATGACTGGACAGGGTTTAGGATCCAAGCATCAGAGCCAGAGAGCCAGATGTGCCAAGATGAATTTTGAGTTCCAAGGCTCTACCTTCTCATTTCACCTTCACTACACGTCTTTACTCATCTCAGAGGTACCCAGAACTGCTTCTGATGCCCAGCATCCACCAACCAGGGATTTAAAACCTCCGTTATCATTTTAGACCCCTGAATACAAAAATTATTTTGACGAAGGGAGATGATTAGGTTGGAATAGTTTTTGCAAAATCAGAGAGTCAAATTCCCTTGAAATCAGACCGGTGAACAGAAATTCCACATCATAAATGCTGATTCATTTCTCCATATCTAAATGGCAAAAGAGCTGCTTCGTATCAGAAAACTCACACTTTCTTAAGCAGATGCATTAGTTCAAAATCAGCCTCTGAAACATGCACTTTTTATGTCCCAGGGACCCCACCCAGTATGAGCCTGGATTCTATGGAAGCTCTACTGTGATGGCATATTTTCCTTTCTCCCATTAACTCACTGTTTAAACTTGGGCAAATTATGTTATCTTTTTGGTCCTGGGCTTCCCCTTTATAAAGTGAGGCTGTTAACCAGATAAACAAAAGGTCCCCTTGAAAAGTGGAAAAACATCTCTCTGTCTCTCCTGTACCACAAGCTGTTTTTCTATTAGAACTACAGAGTTTCTCTGAATAGACAAAAAAAAGCTCCATCAGAAGACTTGAATGAGCAAAATGATGAAATCAGGTGTTTAGAGGCTAATCCTTGCAGCTGCACTGACTAGTAAATAACCCTCCCCTGATTGCTGGTTTCTTTCTTTAGAATCGTAAACAACAACAAAGGAAGAATACCAGCTCAACTTGTATAGTCCCTAGTCATCCAAGTGACTCATTGTCTAAGTGCTGGAAATGATCTTGGGAATTATCCACAGGAAATTATCCTGAGAAGTCCATAGTACCTCTGAGTTACTTGAATCTGACAGGGAGGAATAAGCTGTCACTAACTGTAGTCAACAAATCCAAAGCAGCAGAGAGAGGAAGTGGGAGAGAATGAAACTAGATACTTACTGTAGTGTGAGGAATCTGAAAATGTATTTGCCTCTAAGCATGAGTAGGTACATATTTTTTGTATAGCTATCCCAGTATACATTCTATTTTCCCACAATCTTTCCAGAATCTACAAAGTAAAGTGTTGAGAGGGCATTGGCACCAAGTCCCATGCTCTTTGGGAATCGTTAGTGAACATCTGTTTTGTTGATTATGAGAACTTTGCTTTTTTCTTTTCTTTCTTTTTTTTTTTTTTGGCCGTGCTGTGCAACTTGCAGGATCTTAGTTCCCCGACCAGGGATGGAGCCAGGGCCCCCTGCAGTGGAAGCATGGAGTGCTAACCACTGGACCACCACAGAATTCCCCAAGAACTTTTCTGTAAAAGAAAAACATAGAAATCTGTGGAAATTGCAAAAGTTGGAGGTCATCTGGACATTTTAAGCATATTATAAGTGGAAATTAATAAGAATTTATTAGCCTGACCAGCCTTGACAAATGTTATAGAAATCCCCAAACTTACTTTCTTGCTTGGGCAAGGGTTTGTCTTGCAGTTTGAACCTACTTTTTTAATGGAAATAGGCCAGAAGGCATAGTAGTGGGCTTGTGACTCTTCCTTGTCTAATCCAAAAATAGGAACATTGTGAAAAGTCCTCCTTAGCATCTGTGATGTCAGGGGGCAGCCTGGTGGGCCTGAGGTAGGGGTTTGCAAAGGCAAATGTTTGCAGGGCCAAGAAGATTCCAGAATAAGTGACGTGGATTAGCGATAAAAAGAATTATCTTTGGGACAAGTGATATCTCACTTTCCTCTTAAATGTACTAAAAAAGAAAAGGCACATAGTGGGATGATAAATGGCCATGACACTTGGCCTCAGATTGGGGAGACAATAGAGGGTAGTGGAGAATTTGGGGAACTGGGAGGCTGTTGCTACTCAGTTCCAAACACATGTTGCCTCGTGGGAATGCAGCCCTAAAGCCGGTAGATCTGATGTTTCCACAAGAATCTAGAAAACTGGATTGTTTTAAGTGGAAGTCTGGGTTTGTACATTTTTGCAACTTTTGTGAGAGCCAATCCTGTGTGAGCCTAACAAAAAAGTACATCTATCAGTTAGATCTCTGTTTAGGAGGCCACTATTTTATAACCTGCTGATGCTGAGTGAGGAAGAACTTGGTAACACACACCATCTTCACTTTGGAGAAAAAGCTAACACTTGTGGTTTATTATTTGTATGTCTTTAAGTAGGCTTTCTCAGATAAAGGGAAAAATGCAAAAGAGAAGGGCATTTGAGAACAATGTTTATAATGTGTATACAGCCACTATACTTTCATATCTAATTGCTGTAACATCAGAGCTAGAGTCCTTGGGTTATTACAGAAATCATGGTTTTGTGTTAAGACCCACAAGCATATCTATGTGGGATGTTGCTGATGTCAAGCATGACATCTGTTCAGTCACCTTGGTGTGAATATGGTTCTCAATAAAAAAAACCCCAAAAAACTCATTGGAAAGACTCAGGTTGTTCCATATTATAATGAAGAGATGGAGGTTTGGATACATTATAAAACAGACGTTTGGCACTTTATAGACAACACATTATTGAATTAAAAACTCCTTATCCAAAATCAAAATTAGATTTTAGGAAAGAACCTATAATTACTGAAAAACAGAAACGCTTTTACAAAACCTGGACTCCCTTCACATTACTTTAGATGCATGAAGGTACTATATTTTGGTCTTGAGCATTCTTTGATTTTTCAGTGAGATACTGCTTCAGATATTCCAGTACTTTTTGCTAGTCATTGATGTTTTTATGGTGGGTTTTTGCCTTTATCTCCCAAACCAAGTTTTACTACATTATTATGGAGTGGTAAGTTAATGATTGATTTAAACATTTTCTTTTGTATTTTTCTGCTTTTAAAATGCCATAACTAATTTGTGTTGCATTTAGTAGTGAGGAAGTATCTTTTTACCAAGTTCTTGGTGAATACCTTCAAGTTTTATGTGATTAATAGTTAAAGAGGGTCTAAGGTAAATAAATAAATACATTTCCAATCTCCTGGACTAGAAATTAGAAGCAATTGTTGAAAAGAAGTCACTGAAGATAAGATATTGTGGTGAGATAAAGATTGGCAAGGGTATAAACCTGTGTGAACATGTAGACTTGTGAAATCCCCACAAATTACCACAGAAGCCGATGAGGTTCTTGTTCTAATTTTAGCACACAGCTCGGTTTCACTTACTATTTCAACTCTTCAACATCTTTCTTGTGACAAGTAGATCCATCAGCAAAACTTCTGGTGGAAATGTTTTTGTGTAATACCCACTCTCAAGAATTGTTTTTGAGGATATTATTAAGCTGACATTTATTTCCATTCTGCAGAGGAATGAATGCAGTGTCAGGACTGGGATCCCATTCATGACTCATTGGTACACACGAGATACTGCTGGCATTTCTATATGTATTTACTGAAGTCTCCTGGTCTCTTTGGGGGCATGTATGTGTCTTTGTATCCCCTTAAGTACATATCTTATGTGCTTGATAAATATTTCTTTAAAAAAATAGACTGTAACTGACAATAAAATGGGCTGTATGTCTAGAGACAACTAGGTCTATCCTTCCAAAATAATGAACATTAGAGTAGGTAGCTGATTACAGAATCTTCATTTAAAAAATTTTGGGGACTAAGCCACAGTTGGTAGAAATGGAATTTAAACTAGTTCTCATTTCATTACTCAAATTTCTGGCCTATGCTTCCTTTCCCCTTTTTTTCTTTCTCTCTCTCCCTTTCTCTTTTTCTTTCTTCCTTCCTTCTTCTCTCCCTCCTCCCCTCCTTCCTTCCCTCCCTTCTTTCTTTCCTTCCTTTCTCTCTCCTTATCACTCTCTCTCTTGCAAAATGTGTATATATAGGTAAGATATATGTGACTTATGAGTTTGAGAGAGATGACATATATAGGAATCTTTTTTTTTTTTTTTTTTTTTTTTTTTTTGCGGTACGCGGGCCTCTCACTGTTGTGGCCTCTCCCGTTGCGGAGCGCAGGCTCCGGATGCGCAGGCTCAGCGGCCATGGCTCACGGGCCCAGCCGCTCCGCGGCATGTGGGATCTTCCCGGGCCGGGGCACGAACCCGTGTTCCCTGCATCGGCAGGCGGACTCTCAACCACTGCGCCACCAGGGAAGCCTATAGGAATCATTTTATCCCATAAGTTGAAGGCAGTTTTTGGTTACTTGCCAGGAAAATAATAAAAGTAGCTAACATTTATGAGAATATACTATGTGCCAGTGAATAAGCACTTTAATTGTATTAACCCATTTAATTCTCATAACAACCCTCCAACAGAGATACTGCTATTATCCTACCACATAGAGAAAGATACAGAGACAGAGTTTGCCAAAGGGCACACAGCTAGAAAGCACAAGAGTTGAATTAGATCCCAATTGTCTGGCTCTAGAATCCAGGCTCTTAACCATTAAGCTATACTCAGAAATTATTAAATTAGTAAAATGTGTGAAGCCTACACAGACCCCCTACAGGAAAGGCTACATTGGATTATGTCACATAGACCATCACAGAGGCCTTTTTAATTAATTTTTATGGGAGTATGGTTGCTTTACAATGTTGGTTAATTTCTTGCACAGTGAATCAGTCATACATATACATATATCCACTCTTTTTAAGATTTTGTTCCTGTTTTGGTCACCACAGAGCACTGAGTAGCGTTCCCTGTGCTATACAGTAGGTTCTCATTAGTTATCCATTTTACACAGAGTAGTGTATATATGTCAGTCCCAGTCTCCCAATTCATCCCACCAGAGGCTTTTAGTTCTGATCTTTAGAACATGGTAGTCTCTCTCCCTCTCTCTCTATGTTTGTTGAGTAAGTAAATAAACACATAGGTACTTTAAGTCCAGTTTTAAGACCTCACCATTCTGTTGGCATTCCTGCTTTTCCACACCTATCTGCTTTTTTCAGTGTCATTTTCTTTGCAACATTTCCTTTTCAGTGTTCTTTTCTCTACTCAGTGCAACCTCACTCATGCTTCAAGGCACAGCTCAATTCTGTGAGTCATAACTTGTTTTTACTTCTCTCATGACTCTTTCATAATGCCCTGTGTCATAATTTCTGTTCATGTGTGTCGCCTCTTTAGACCCTAAGGTCTCTGAGATCAAAATCTGTACCTGATATATACTTGTACCTCTGCCATGGTGTTAATCGCACTGTCTGACACAGAAATAAGTATTTATTAAATAGATGAGAAAATGACTGGAAGAAGTATTTGGTGTATTTTTATTCTCTCTAACATAAATCTGTGCTACTACAAATCTGGAGGCATGTATTGAAATTCCATTATGGACATGTTAATATAAAAGAAGTAAATTCATTCAATAATCAAAAGAAAAAGTTTGAGACAAGAATAAGGTTAAAGATGAAAATTGGAGAAGAAACAAGTTTGAAGACCATGTTGGAAGAATAAGATGGCAGAGAAAGATAACCATATAAAGATAACAGACATACTTCGGTGTTGGGGGCTAGAAAGACAAGAGACGGGGTCTAGTTCTTAAGAAACTACTGGGGAGACAGAACCATTCAGTAACATAAATCATACAAAGCCTAAAGGAAGTCAATACGTTGAGTGCAAAAGTCTGCCTGGAAGAATTGGAAGGGAGGAGAAGAATTCAAGTAGGCATTTGAGAAGTGAGTATGTGATTGCCATGCAGACATACTTGGGGGAGGAGAGGCATTCTAAAAAAAAAGAAAGAATATGTGCAAAGCATGATGTCTTAGTTCAGCCTTCTATAACAACAGTATCATAGACTGGGTGGCTTAAAAAACAAACCACCTTCATGAGTTAATTACCTCCCAAAGACCCCATCTCCAAATAACATCACATTGGGGATTAGGGTTTCAACATATGAATATGGGGGGACTCAAACATTCAGGCCCTATCACATGGGCACTATAAAAAAGAAGTTCATTTTACAGCAAAAGGTAAAGCGAGGGTGAAGAAAGAAGAGTGAGGGTATGGGTGGACAGAGTGAGGGTCATTCATGAAAGTCTTTGTACGCCAAGCAAAGACTTTAGATTGAGTTGATAGGGGATGGTGGAAGAATTTTGGATAGGGAAGTTATGTGATCAATCTGATAATTTGGAAAGATTGATTTGGCACCAATAGAGAGGAGAGATAAACAGGAGGTAAGAGTCAATCTGGAAGCCTGACAACTAAGCATTGCAGTGGACCAGGGGAAAGGTAACGACAGCTTAAACCCAGGAGTGGCAGCGGAGAGGAAAAGAAGTGGAGGTATATGAGAAACTGTCCACGGACAGATAATCAGACTTGGACATGGAGGGATGATGAAAGAAGGCACCAGAAAATCTAGGGTGAGTCCCAAGTTTCTGGCATGGAATATTGGGAGAAAGGTTGAGCCATAAATCAAGGAAGGAAATATAGGAGATGTAGTAGTTTAGGAAAATGAAGAGGGCATATTTTTTAATTAATTAAAAATTAATTGGTATAACTCACATACCATTAGAATCTACATTTTAAAAGTGTATAGTTCAGTGATTTTGAGTATATTCACAAGGTTGTACAACTATCACAACCCAATTCCAGAACATTTTCATCACCCCCAAAAAGAAACCTGAACTCTTTTTGCAGTCACTCCCTATTCCTCCTTTCCCTCAGCCCCTGGCAACTGCTAGTTTACTTTCTGTCTCTACCTATTGGATTTACCTATTCTGGACATTTCATATAAATGGAATTTACAGTGTATGGCCTTTTGTGTCTGACTTTCTTAGCATAACTTTTAGAAGGTTTATCCTTATCAAAACATGTGTCAGTACTTCGTTTCTTTCTATGGCTAAATAATATTCCATTGTATAGATATACCTCATTTTGTTTTTCCATTGATCAGTTCATGGACATTTGGGTTGTTTCTACTTTTGGGCTATTATGAATATCAATGCTATGAATATTTGCATACAAGTTTTTTGTGGACATAAGTTTTCAATTCTCTTGGGTATATACCTAGGAGTGAATTTGCTTGACCATATGGTAACTCTATGTTTAAGATTTGAGGAACAGCCAAACTGTTTCCCAAAGTGGCCGTCTCATTTTACATTTCCACTAGCAATGCATGATGGTAAGATATGAAAACTTACCCAAAAGCTAAATAAAACTCATCCAAAGTCACTCATTAGTAAAGAGCAGAGCTCAAACATGCCTCTCTCCAGAGCCCACTCTGTCCTCTACAGCACACCACACAGCTGGAGTCCAACACAGAGGTGGTGGTTGAATCTGTGGTTGTGGATGAGTTTACATGGAGAGTCCGAAGCAAAAGGAAAAGGCGTAGAGACCTGCGAGCCCTCAGCAGTAGGAGAAAGGTCTGCATATCAGACTGGAAACGTGTGACCTGAGGCACAGGAGGAAAATGAGGGAAGAGAATATGCCAGGAAAACCATCCAAGGGGAGAATTTTAGGCAGGGTGTGGTGAAGAGGTAACACATGGCTGCTGAGGCTTAATCTAACTTCTGACAAAATGCAGTGACCTCTACCAGAGTCTTTTTGGAGAGGTGTGTGGGTGCGGAGTGGAGGGAGAATTGATTTTGGTGGTCCGAAGAGGGGATGAAATAAGCCAATTCTACTTGGCTGTGAAGAATGGGAAGACAGGAGAGATGGCCAGTGGAGAGCTTGCATTCTTTGTTTTTGCTTGAGGCCAGGAAAGACACCTCCTGTTTACTTTAAGCTGCTAACAATTTAGTTCCAGTTCATCAGTTTCTCCCTTGTTTTACAACTGTGCCAACAAAATCCTTGTTCCCATTTCTTTGCCCCCTCTAACTCTTTAACAGTGACTTTGTGAAAAGCTATTTTCCTCTCCCTCTATCTTTCTTTCTCCTCCTTCGCCTCTCTAGATCTAAAAATACCCATTAGTTTCACGTTTCTAGGAGTTACACAATTTCTGAAGGGTAATTTGGCATATAGGGAACCAGTGCTGTCAACCTCTGAACTTCTTGGGAATTCCAAAAGTTCTTTTCGGTATTTTTGACAAGTCTCCACCGACCTCCTTGTCCTCCGTGTGTAAATCTACTAGTAATCCATTTATAATATTGTCCTAATGGGGAAATATATTCTAAATTCTGAATAATGACTTTTCAAATATAGTTTGGGACATTTCGTAATTTTAGGGCTTCCTTTTTTTTGTTGTGTTAAATGCCCTTAAAACCTTTTCAAGTGGTTTTTTTGTTGTTGTTCTGATGTGGAAGGCAGAGTAATCTTATTTCTCTTGTGTTAGGGACGATGAGAGTGAACCTTAGAGAAAGTAAGGTGAAATTAGTTAATGTCCTAGATGGGAGGAAGAGAGATATCACCATCTCTTGAGATTTGTTTTTCTTTTAGAGAAAGGAAGAAATGTTTGCTGTAGGAGAAAAATCTGAAATAAAAGAGAATGCAGAGTCATTAAGTGGCACCTTCTAATTATGGGCTTCAAGCTGTGTAAATTTAATTGAGAATACAGAAATAATTTAAAAAGCATTCTGGGGGGGTTACTATATTTTACTTTTAATTGGTTCCAATAAAAAGTGTAGCTCCAAATCCTTGATTCAGAAGTAATTTCAAACTAAGAATTTACTATACCAAAAAAGAATGCTATAAACATACTAGTTTCTGAACAAGAGCAAAATGTTTTCACTTAGATGATAACACTGTACGGTTTCACTGGATAAGGAGAAATTACTATTACATCTTCAAGTAGGTCTGTATCTATGTATAAAGAAATTGGCATCAAAATGGCATAAGAAATCTAGTTTTTAAAGCCTATCAGTGTCAGTAGTAAAATTAGATAAAATAAATAATAATGATGGTGATAATAAAGCATTGTACAGTCCCTATCTTTTTGTGGTGCGTTCATTTACTTATGCTTTTTTTTTAAAGCCAAAAACAGTTCAGAACTCAACGCATACCTACCCAATCCCAATCATTTTACTCTCACCAGCTCTTATTCTAATATTGTCTTATGTGTGTTCTTATTCTTTTTTTACGTGATGATAAGTTTTGATAGCAGGTTGGTAATATCTATCCTATGTCCAATTCTAAAATCATGCTCAGATATTTCTAGCCACTTTGCTGTCTGACACAAGTGAATTTAGCTGGTATTTTTTGTTTTAGTTCTGTGACCCATGAAACTTAACACTCTCAGGTGTCTCCTCTTTGAGGACATCTTCCTAGATCTGTTTGGTTGAATTTGGTCCAATTCCTATGCTCCTACAACATCTTGGGCATGTGTCTCTGACACTGGACTTAACAGGTTCGTTGTTTTATAATAACCAGTTTATAATGTGTCTCCCACACAGGGATTTGGGTCCTTGTGAATAGCTCTTTACGTCTTCAGCTCATAACACAGTGCTGAACATTTAATAGGTATTCAATAATCATTGGCCTTTTAGCTCAATCAAACAAACGCCTTTCTCTGAGAGCTTGGAGATACTTTTGAAAACAATCTTTCATTATGTTACTGCTTCTTGCTGCATTCCTGTGTAGCAACTTAGAACTCAGGTTTTAAAATCGTTTCTTGGGGGTTTCCCTGGTGGCGCAGTGGTTGAGAGTCCGCCTGCCGATGCAGAGGACACGGGTTCGTGCCCCGGTCCGGGAGGATCCCACGTGCCGCGGAGCGGCTGGGCCCGTGAGCCATGGCTGCTGAGCCTGCGCGTCCGGAGCCTGTGCTCCGCAACGGGAGGGGCCACAACGGTGAGAGGCCCGCGTACCGCAAAAAAAAAAAAAAAAAAAAAAAATCCTTTCTTGGTATCTTCAGAGACAGGCAGCTTCCACTCCCAGCTCCAAGTGGTGATATGTGAGCGAGAGATTTTGTCCTCCAGGCTGTGTCTTCTGTTCACATTCTCTTGCTTCTTAGAGGTTTTCTGTGTAGTGTCTTCATTCTCTTGGAGCCTCCTTTGTGTAGATTCTGTCCCCTGAGATTGTCATCTGGCCCCAGTGGGAGGATCCCAAGTTTTACTTAACCCATGCCAAGTACTGAGAATGCCCTCCTGCTCATGGTGGGCACATAGGCATGAGGGTGCTAGTGCTGATACTAAGTACTAAATGGAAGTCAATAACTAGCTCAGAGCTCATCTCACAAAGCCTCCTTGCATTTTTTTTTTTTTTGGTAACATTTAAATAGCAAAGTTTAGCTGCATTTTATTTATCGCTGGATTTCTGGGGTGGGGCCTAGCCTTCCAAAGTTCATTGGGTACAGTGCTCAGCACAGTGACTAGATAGGAGCACTCAGTAAGATGACTTCCTCCTTCTCCTTCCTCATCATCACCATCACCATCACCATCATCATCAAACTCACTCGGAAGTAAATGAACAATCAGATGATAAGGGAATGTGACTTTATTTCAAGGCGTTTGGAGCCAGGTCCTCCAAAGTATTAGTGCCACAAACAGGGCTGTTATGAATATAATATTGGCATCTTCAGGAGAAGAAAATATTGATCTTAAAAAAAACAAACAAATCTATTTTCCCAAAGTTTAAAATGTTAACTTCTGAGCTAAGCCTTTCCTAGTTATGGGCCTTATTTGGGGGATATTATTTACAATTTGAACACTGGAGTTGCCGTAGTAGCCATAACCCTTCCGTGTGGTTGAATGTGTCCATCTGGAAACCATCTGATTGCAAATGCCTCATATGTGTATATGTCGGTTCTCTTCCATGTTCGGCTACAGCCAAATGCCAGGGAAACACCTCCTTGCCTGGACTTTAGAATTCCATTGTATTTATCACTAGAGATTCTTCAAGACTTTAATTTCTCATTCAACTCATGTCAGGTGGCTGTAAATGTGTTAGTTTGGTTGCCAATACTAAATACTGTTAACCAAGAAAAAAATAAATAAAATGCAGTTTAACCTTGTTACTTGTTACCAAAAAATGCAATGAGGCCTTATGAGATGCGCTCTGAGCTGGTTATTGACTTCTGTTCAGTGGCTGGTACCAGTTAGTCCCTGAATTGTCAGGCTTGCTGTACTAATGATGGTTATTCATTTGCAGACAATAGGGCCAGTGATAGAATGCCTAGAGGCTAAGCAAAGGGAATAGTAAACATTTGTTCTAGACAATGCCTAGAAATTGATCTAATAGGCAGCCTTAACAACAGCTAACATTTGTCTGGGTAGTGGAAAAAAATATAAATTTTTGGAGTCACATGGGCCTAGCTTTGCAACTCACATGGTAATATGATATGGACAAATAATTTAACCTCTCTAGGCCTCGATTTCCTCCTGTATGAAATGGTGAGACTAGCACTTAGCTTTCAGGGTGTTATAAGATTTAAACATAATATAGGTAATTTTCCCAACATCATGTGTATCACATTATATGCCACCAACAAGTAATATTTGTAGAAATTATTGTTTTCTAAAATCCAGGACAATGTTGATTATTAATGCTCCATTAATTTAGTAAAAGCTTTTCGTAGGGAAAAATTAATAAACAACAAGAGCTAACAATTTAAAACCCAGAAAAACCTCATGGTTACATTAATTACACCCATCTAAGGCAAGAATGAAAAAATTACTTTTAGATTTGAGAAATTCAGTATTATGCATGGCTATTCCCTCCTGTCAGCCTTAAATAAACTTCAGGGATATTGCTCCACTATCCATAAATGTGGTATACTTTCTTCTATGGGTCACCATTATGGCCCATTTAGAATGTTTTAACTTTGCTGTAAGCACTGGGCTCATTTTTTAAGTTCATACTATCCCAGTTGCTTTGTGATAGAATCAACCTTGATAGTGCTGGCAATGAGGCTATGACAGAGCACTCTAGGAAAAGTAACTGATTGAAGGAAATAAAGTAGGAAGATAAATTCAAAGAACTGAGAGGTGAAGTTGAAAGAAATGAGAAAGAAGATTAAAACAAGACCAGTGTAGAAGTACCCAAAGAATGCATGAAGAGTGAACAACAGTAATGTATCTTGTGATTTATGACCTTTTAAAAAGTAACAGATAATGAGGGCATTGGAGACTGTGCATGGTGAGGCAGAGATACAGAAATATTGGCTGGGAGGGTAGAGAACATGGGAATAGTGGCTGAGGTTGAAGTTGCCAGAATGAAATATTCTGGAGCAAGTCAAAGGATGGGAGGTAAATTATTTCTTTATTATAATTTCCGTTCCAATAGTATCTTCTTCCACGTTTCAAGCAAAGCTAAGTGAGACTGGAGCAGGGACTCATGCCCTCATTTGGAAGTCACCTAGAAAATGCCAACCATGCTTCAGCTCTGAGGTTCATACTTACAGAAACTTATACGACTAGAGTCTAACAACAGAAACTCAGAACTGCCTGGTCCATACAGGAGAAACTTGCCATGTGACTTGTTCCAGAAAAGTTACCTTAAATAATTTCAGAAACATGACACAAGTGAGTGATGTCACCATAGGAACAAGGAACACTAAACTTCCTCTCAAAACAAACTCCAGAAGAAGAGAAACATCAGCCTTCTGCTCTGGATGGAAATAACTCCAATACTTCTGGTTTCTTTCTTCTGCTCTTCACAGCACCTTTTGTTTATTTTCTCCTCTGGATAAATCTCAGATCTGTTTCCATCAGACCTTCCAGTGGACGACCTTATCTCCTTCTTTTTAGAGTAAATAGAAGTCACCAGACAGGAACCTCCTTGACTTCCTGCTATCAAAAGGATGACTATACCTGTATCTATACCCATTTTTTTCCTCTTTCATGCTGTCACATTGAAAGAGGTGACCCTCAGCTTTATCCAAGGTAAATCGCTCCACCTGTGCATGGTCTATCACTCCTGTCCTCCCAGAGACCTTGTTATATAAATTCTCTTTCTCCTGCCCCTTAAATTTCCCTTTCCACTGATTCTTAGCACTTAAACATGATCATGTAACAGATATCCAGAAGCTAGCTCAACATTCCCCTTAAGAGGTCTCAGACATCTCTAACTAAACACATCCCAAAGTGAATTCATCCTTTGCTGCCCCCTCCATGAACTTAACTACCCCCACCCCCATCCCTCAATTTCTCAGTCTCAGGGAAATGGCTCCATAACCCAACCAAATGTCTAGCTGGAAATCTGCAAATGATCCCTGATTCCTCCTTTCTGCTGATTCCCCATAGCCAATAGATCAACAAATCTCATCGGACCTATCTTCAAAATATATTCTGTGACCAACCACTTCTCTCCATCTCCATTTCCACACATTGGTTTCTCTTTCATGGATGGTTATAATTGACCACCAGCTGATTTCCCCATCATCAGTGTAGGTCTTTACTAATCTCTCCTCCATACTGCAGATGGAAGGATCTTTAAAAAATCCAAATATGATCATGCCATTCTCCTACTCACCTTTAAAACAATGGTTTCTCATTGCCCTTCAGATAAAGTCCATACTCCTTAATATAGCTTACAATACTGTTTATGAGCTATTCCTACCGACCTTTTGGTCTCATCTCTTGTCTCATTCAATACTTCAGTCATTCTAAATGTCTTTTAACTTTTCTTGATTACCATTTTCCCACCCACACTTGGCCTAGCTAAAACTCCTCTGGCTCCTAGACTGTATTAGTGCCCTGCACCTTCACAGGATACTTTATGGTAATTACTTGTTTTATTCTTTGCTGGAATATAAGAGCAAGAATTGTGTTTGTCCTGCTCACCAATTTATCCTTCTCTTTGCTTGTCTGCAACTTCCTCTACCAGTCACTCTAGTAGCTTGCTTGGTATCTGGTGTCTAATAGATCCTCAGTAAGTATTTGTCAAATAAATTAACTGTCTTTCATAGTTTTGTCATTTCTCTTACTGAACTCAATAATCTTGATTCTCCTGTGGAGTGTCAGAGAATATAATGACAGCACTTTTAAAATCTCATGTCTGTGGTAAGAAAGGAAGATTAAGCTTGAGTGTTGCCAGAATAACAAATGCTATGACACCCTTGTTGTTAATCCTTAAAGTGTAAAGGTTTGTAATAATTACCACTCATTTTATCAAAGGATTTAGGCATTTGGAGAAACCCCATGTCTCCATATGAAGGTCATATGAGTGTAAGAACATACACATGGTTATTTATCTCTAAAGACAATATCTGCCATTAGGAGGGAAAAGTATTCAAGAGTTTTTGTTTGTTTTTTCTTACAATAGAGATAGTGCTATAGACAAGACTATCTTTGGAAGTTCTAATATGGCCATTATAATTTCAAAACTATTTCTTGAATAGATATAATATTTCACCTTATACATTTTGCAATCCTAGAGCCAGGAGCAAACTTCGCTGTTATTTTGGTGTGTTTCCTAGACACTGTCTGGGAATTTAGTCTACAACATCTCTGACAGTCATTGCCTTACTTTGGCTTGAGCACTTTCGGGAATGGGATTCCACTGCTGATGAGGCCGCCTGCCCCACTACTAGATGCCCTAGTGTCACAGTATTTTTTCTCCTATTTCCTTCCCCCTTCTCTAAACTAACATTTCTCTTTCTGTCACTTCTAAATGTTGATCTTCTGCTTCACCTTAAGTCCTCAACTTAAAAGCCTTTAAATACTGGAAGAGAAGAGGAAGTGTGGACAAAGGGAGACACCTTCCCGAGCACCCAGTGTTTTGCAGGATTGACAGTGGGTACATTTATGTTACCTCACTAACTTCTTAAACAATCTAGTAAAGTAAGTAGCGTTAATGGCGTTTTACTCAAAGTAGTAAAATTCTCCCCATTTGTCTATCTAATGTTGAAATCCAATTTTTAAAAACTTCTAAATGTTCTGAGTCAAGAGCCTGGGATGCTAATTAAGATCTGTTCGTGTATAGTTGCATGGAATTGGCTCCTTTTCACTATTTCTAACATTGAAAGCATAGTTCTTATTGTCCTAGGCAACCTCACAATGTTTTTGAGTCTTCACCAGTCACGTTAATGGTCTTTTTTGCTGCATGAAGACATCATGGCCTTTGGAAATCACACCCAACAGAACTCTATTGCCCTTCTGAAGTGAGACCTTCTCTCTTAGAAATAATTCAAGCCCTGGGGAAATTTTGGCTTATTGCGTCCTTTTCAGATTTGTGAGAAAATGTTTATGCTGAGGAGCAATAATTTTCAGTGCAGCCAGAGCGTACCTATCAACACAAAAGCAACTCCTAAGCCATCAAGAGACTAAACAACCTGGACTAAAATAACATTGACATTCTTGTTGAGACAGTCAGGAGTGATTTATAGTCAGAGCTTGATGATCACCACAACAAATTGTTTTAGAGATTTATTAACATTCCAAAGTCAGTGTTTGGACATCCACCCATAGAAGTATATTTGGACTAAAATAGTATTTTACACTATGTGTATAAATTTTGGTTTGGTCACACATCGTTTTTAATAGGCTGAATGTTTTAAAAACAATTTGATCTTAAAAATATCATGGCACCAAATAACTACTTCAAATGTATTCTCTTCTTAACTAATTTTGTGGGTGACGTTTAGACAAAAACCACTTATAATTGAAGGGTTTTGGAAATGCTTTAAAACAATGTGGATTATTCAGTGTTTCTATTATTTAACTCTGGGGATTTCTTTCTGTTCTTTTATCAGGTTCTCCAAAGTACTCATTATTCGAGTTGGGTAAACCAGTTCAGCAGACTGAGTCCCCAGTGCATTTTCCAGTGATGATAACTGCCCTTAAAATTCTTTCAGACCTGGGTATCTACCTGTGTGAGACCAGTAGGTAAGTGTTTCTTTAAACTATTTTAGATTTTGTAAGAAACTCAGCAAAATAATTATGCCAGAAAAACTAAAAGAAACATGTCATGGTATTAACAAGAGTCCTTTGGATGATGAGATTATGGGTAAATTTTTTTTCTTTCCTTTTTCTTTACTGTCGTATTTTAAATGATGAATGTATATTGCCTTTGCAATAAAGAAGCTTTACTTTTGAAAAAGCAGTTGTAGATACAATAGTATCCACACATATGAAATGAGATCTCAGATGACAGAATGCTAAGCAGAGACACAGACACATCTACTGATTGAAGAAACAGATTGCAACTGGAGAGGCCCACTTGGCTCTCAGGTACTGGCTTCTTTACAGATCACAAATATAACTCCAAACATGGTGACAGGTCTTTGGTGCCAGGTTATTTCTAACCTCTTGTGGAAAGTCAGTATCTTCCCCAAACAAATTAGCTGAATAATTTTGGGTTTGACCTAAGAATTAGTTTAGTTAATCTAGGTTGTTTGGTTCTAAGTAATACATTTACTATTCAGTAACAAGAATTAACAAGATAAAAAACCTTCCTGTTTATACAGGAAGGTAATCAAACCTGTCAATTGTCCATTGTTGACTTTTCTTGGGATTGACAGAATTTACCTTAAGGAAATCAGAGAAACGCTGCCCCAAAATGTCCTGGAAGAGGTACCAAGTTCTTATTATGAATAGAGTATAGGCAGATCCTATCACATCTAGAAGGCTAGCAGAAAGTCTAGAAAACTTCTGTCCCAGTGATGTTTACTAAAAGCTAGTTTAAATAAGTAAAACAAACTAAAAAAAATCCCTTAAAATTTTATAGTATCCACTCGTACAAATATATACATATTCAAAGACAAACTTTTTACCATTTTTATTTTATTCTTTCTTTATCCATCCATCCACTCATTCATGAGTTTAGCAAATTCTTTTTTGGGTATCTTCTATATGAGAGACAAAAATCTTAGCAGTTGGGCAGTACACCAGAGAACTAACACAAAAATTCCTGCATTCATGGAGCTTACGTTCATAGTGCTAGAAAGATTAAAAAGTAAATAAACAAGTAAAATATAGAGTACGTCAAGTGGGGATAGGTGTTATGTGGAAAAATAAATCCAGTAAGAGAGGTAGGGCATGCCAATTGGGAGGTGGGCTTGGAGGGAGAGTGTTGTTTTAAATTATGGTGGTCGGGAAAGGCCTTACCAATAAGGTGACTTGGTTAAGAGATGTAAGAGTTGGTTCTAGACAGCTCTAATATTCCCATTCCAGAAGTGGGACAGCATTGACCCAGTGTTTCTGTTATTTTTATGACACATGAAATAATCCTTCTTTTGATGCTCTAAGAGTAGTACCTTTTGCACAAGAGTATGTTTCCACCTGATTTATACAGCTGGTGAACAGACTCATTCAGATGTCACTCTTCAGTGGTACCACTGAACTAATACAGCCACACATATGGACCTTAGTTTTTTTTTCTATTCATTCTCGTGTTTGCCTTCTGAAGTTGACTATGAGCCCATTGAAGGCAGGGATAAGACAATGATGTGCTCATCTTGGCAGCCTCAATGCCTTGCCTAGTGCCTAGCAATTGTCAGGTGCTCCATGACTACCAGTTGAACAAATAAACTTTGAGAGTAAAATCGACATTGACTTTGAACAGTTCATGAGTGAATTCCCAATGGCCACGTTTACCTCCTAAACTATCCACAGTGGGTAACTGTCTTACATCATGATGACCTCTCAATTTCTCTAAGCCTTATATGGAGCTGGCATCAAGGACTTGCTCTGTAAAATAAAATGATGGTATGTTTCCAACAGGGATACTTTCGGCATAAGCATCTCTTAGAGGTGGTTTCTAATCCCACTTTCCCCATGACAGTGCTATAAAATGGGACAGCTGTCATGCCAACATTTTCCTACTACTTCTGTGACAGATAATCTGGTTTATATCCTTCTTCTGAGATGGTGTGGAGTGCCATTTTTCACACAAGATTAGGGAGCAAAATTATGACAGCCTTATGATATCCCCACTTGGGAGAGCAATAAAAGGGAAAAAGGGAAACCAAAAAACTTTATTTTATAATGGAGTCCTGATTCAAGGCCATAATAATTGTATGGTTTTGGACCAGTTGCTAAATCTGTGTGAATCCCATGACCTTGTCTGTAAACTGGAAATAATAATCTACCTTACAATATCGTTATGAAGATCAAGTTGTATAATATATGCAAAGCATTTGGTGTAGTGCCTGGTACATAATGTGGATGTTCAATAGATTATTGTTAATATTTTACTACTATTAATAGTACTGTTACTGTTAGAGAAGTTATGCAAATAAGATTTTTTTTACCAGTTGTTGAACGTTTACATGATCCCTGAGGATAACGCTCATCAATATATTTGCTCTTTAAAGTTATCTCCCTCTATATACTTGTAATAATATTAAACCAAGTAACGCTTATAACAATGTACTCTTGAATGTCTTTATCACTTAAGAATATGAAGTGTAACATGTTGTATCAAAAAAATTTTTCAGCTGCTAAATGGGATGGTATTTAATAGGGAACGTTTCCGTGGTTTCAGAGCATCATACATGCTAAGGAACAGATCAGCAGGCATTTCACCATCATGGCGGTTCACACAATCTCTGTCACTTTGATGCTTTTCTTGCAGAAATATAGTCAGTGGAAGTCATTATCTTTTCAGGTAGGAAAGTCATGCTTTAACGGATAGCAGAACTCTAGTCTGATACTTTTTTCTTCTTGTTTCTTTAGAGTCTTGAGACTCTAGGACAGAGACCACCACTAGGCACAAACATCACCTGTTTGCATGATTATGGAGATGGTCTACATGATGTTGAAAATGCCCCTAGTTTTTTGACAACGGCTAAATAACCATGGGGTCAAGTGGACTTGGGAAAGCGGCAACATTAGATGAACTGCTGAGCACTTGCATTGAGATGTTTGGTATGAGCCTTTTCTCCCTTCTGTACATCTTGCTACTCTTACTTCCCCCGTTCAGATGTAGGTGTTGCCGTGGAACAGAATTCAATCTCCATACCTTGGTATTTAAAGCCTTTTTGATTGACCCCAATCTGTCTCCCCAGTATCACTGCCCTCTGCATTTCCTTCCCTTTACTGCCCACAGCTGATACCCCAGCCATACTGTTCACTTAATGTTTCTGGAACATTCCCTACATCTTTCTACCTCCATGCCTCTATCATATTACTTCACTGAAATTCTACTTCAGAGCTCATTTCAGATGTCACCCTAGATGTTCATAATATCATTCCTAATCTCCCCTGTCAGGAATGCTGATTGCTTCCTCCACTCTCCCACAGCCCTTTATGACTTTCCTCCACTCTCCCACAGCCCTTTATGACTGAGGTATATGCTGCTGTGATAATTTCTTGGTCTTTTGGCTTAGACAAGAGTGAGTTGCCCAAGCTCCTGCATTCTGTCTTTGTGTATATGTCTTGTATCTCCTACTAGGTTGTAGACTTTACAGCTATATGCCTTTTATGTTGTTCATCTACCTCAGCATTTTGGATTATTCCTTGCACAAACAGAGTCACAGAGGAGTTGTTTGTTGAACTGATTGTTATAGAAAGAGTTAAACCAGACAGAAAAGGGTTGCCAGATAAAATACAGGATGCTCAGTTAAATTTGAATTGCAGATGACCCACATTTTTAGTATAAGTATGTCCTAAATAGTGCATGGGACATACATATACTAAAAAATTATTTGTGGTTTACTTAATTCAAATTTAACTGTGTCATGTATTTTTATTTGTGAAATTTGGCAACCTTACATCAGAGGAAGGGCGAGACCTACCCACTTAATTTGCAAGGAAATACCAGCAGAAGTAGGAGGAAAATGATAATGGGGTCTACAAGAAAATTTTGACACTGATGTTTCTCTACTGATATTAGAAAAAGAGAAAAGTAGTATGTACTGTCGTCTCCTCACCTCTCATTTTATTTTATTTTTTAACAGATGACAATGGAGAGCTGAATAATAGTTATTTGCCAAGAATAGTTCTACTTATGCACCGATGGTATTTATCTTCCACTGAGTTGGCAGAAAAACTTCTCTGCATATATCTTTTCAACTACTGTGTAATTTTTACAATCATAAATCAAGTTCTGTATTTAGATAGAGTGTCTAACCACAGCCAGTAAATGAAGATGAATAAACAGTCTTCAGTCGGTTATCCAGCTGTTTTGTGAATATATATACATGTCTAGACAAAACATCTGGATGATTGACCAAATAGTTAACTATCCATCTGGATGTGTTGGCTCTGCTTGGAAATAATCACTAGATATAAAATGAAACAGGAGCTGTAGACTGAATGTTTCTAACTTGTCTTAAATATTTCTGCTGTTAGTATAATGAAAGAATATTTAACACTGATTCAAGAGCTAATTTATTCCTTTTAGGAATGCAGAATGGTGGACCTAGAGGATACAGTTTAGACATATGGAAATGCCAGCCAAAATAATATGATCTGGCTCAGGCATAAACACCACCTAATTTTCACACTTCCCTTGCAGGCAAGACACAAGGAATATTCTAGCAGGTTTATTACAATTTGTTAATTGATATTAATTTTAAATTTTCTTCTGATATAAAAGCAAAAAAAGAATCCATAGTTAGAAATCCCATTCTATAATAATGGCTTTTAGCAGTCCACCACTTTTGTACACGGTACAGTCCTAAAAGGTAGTTAAAAGCCAAATGACTGAAAATGGCTACAAAACAGTCACACATTTATACGGAGGTTTTATTCCCCGAGATCTAATGTTTATTATATAACCACTAATGTTGGTTCCTACAGTCTTTGCCGGCTGCAAGCCCAGGGGTCCTGCAGATGAGTGAGAAGCTTTGCAGGACAAGGGGAGCCTCAGAGGGAGAGGGTCCATTGAGTACTATCAGGGCCAGCGTGGCTTCCATCTGCTTACTTCAAGCTTCCTCCACTTTCTACTTCTTTCTTCCAACATGCCCCCAACCTCGGGGCAGAAGGGGATGTTAGAGAAGATAAGGGGACATTCACCCTGAACAGAGGTTCCTGGAAGTGAGCAAGATACTAGTACCCAGTGGTCCAAGGATTCCACAGGTCCCACTATTGAAGGGCAGTACATAGAGAAGGATGGAGGGAACTGACTCAGTCTGGTCCATCCCGCCTCAGGATCCAAACAGTGTCCAAAAATGTGCCCACAAGCAGCACCCTCATCATTAGTACGTCTGCTGCTATATGAAACACAAATAGAAAGGGATATTTAGGCACAGTAAAGTTTAATATCTGAAAGTACAGATTGTATGAAAGTTGAATCTGCCTATGAATTAACATTTCTTTGGATTCCTTGCTCACTGCATATCCATGGTGCCTGGCATATAGCAGGAGCTCAATATACGTTAGTTAAAAAGAGTATGACTAAATAGACTTGAAACTAAATCACAACACAACATGTGTATTAATATACCCAAAAATGACATTTTCAAATACTAAAGAAATTAGAGTACTTATATAAAGCATTAATCCTATATGTAAAATCTTTTTGACTAAAATGGTACTTTTATGTACTATTGATTTTAAATCATCTATAGTTGGTAGTATATTTGTAATTACAGTTGACAGTCATCACTTGGTATGTGCTCAGGAAGGTAAAACTAATTTTATAAATGGCTTCTCTTCCAGACCAAAACAATACATCCCAGAGCAATAATACATTGTGTCGATTATTTAGCACTGATGTCATCAGAACACACTTTTCTCTCCATTTGAAGGTACACATAACCCTAATATTCCTAGTACGGCCCTCTTATTAGGAATTCATCTAAATTGATCAAACAGCTGCAGGTCTGTGCAAAGGAAACAACGTGCAAGGATTTTTCTTTAACTAGTGTACGTATCGAAATGCCAGTGGAGAAAGCTGTGATGAATTTCGATTAAAGATCTGTTACTTCATGAGGTAAATATTTACGAATTTAATTGTCTTGTGGTTTCTAGCTCTGCGATTGTTGACAGTTTCCTTTTCACCATACAACAGACCTAGTCTGAGAATAGAATCGACTCAAGTCCCCCTTTTATTGATTTTATTAAAACTGGCCCTTCTCTGTTCCTGGGAGTAGAATTCATCTTTCTTTTGGACTGTAGATCAAGCAGTGGTCAATGTGATTAGGGAATGAAAGCAGCTCTTAGAGTACATTCATTTTTTTTCTACTCCCTCACCATACACATTCCCACCTACTTGCCATGAATTGGGATAAGGGTTTCTTCTCAGCAGTGGTTCTGAAGAGAGAGAAAGAAAGGCTTAGGGTGGGAGTGGTGGATTTGAGTCCTTGATTAAAGGAGGGAAGAGGGAGACGCAATGTGATGGATGAGGGATGGGAGATTGCTAATTTGGCATGTGGTCTTGATGCATTGTAAAATGTAATCTGTAAAATGATACCATGGTTTCCATAGAGGTCTAGCTTGAAATCTTCCAGTTGTCAAAAATACTTGATGCCTTTCAGGTACTGGATTCTGAAGTTTCCCGCAGAGTTTAATTTGGACCTCGGTTTGATCCGTATGACTGAGGAATTCCGGGAAGTAGCTAGTCAACTAGGATATGAGAAACACGTCAGCCTCATCGACATATCCAGCATGTAAGAGTGGCACAAGCTTCTTTCAAACAAGATGAGCCCACTGTTTGAGGGAGAGGGTAGTGATGACCCCACTTGACCTCCATCCATACCATTTCAGAATCAAGGTGTGCTTCTCTGAGGAAAGCTTTGATGCAATGAGCACAGTCCCATTGGACAGAGTTTCTCTCTCCAATCTTCAATTTCTGTATTTGTAAAATGGGGATTGTACTTTCTCATGGGGTATTATGAGCATCCAATGAATACCTGAGATAATATGTGAAAGCATTTGGCACATAATAGATGCTCAGTACTTGGTTACTGAATCTAGTCTCCTATACCCTTGCCACTCATAGTGTGGTCTGTGGATCAGCAGCATTGGCATCACCTGGGAGCTCAACAGAAATGCAGAATCTCAGGCCCCACCCTAAACCTGCTGAACTGGAAACTGCATTTTAATAAGATCCCCAGCTGATTCATATGATCATTCAAGTTTGAGATGCTCTGAGGTCAGCCTGAGGCTGTACAAATGTTGACCATAGTTGTGCCATGAACTCGTTAGCTCAGTGGTTAGGAACTTGGTGCTAATTAGGCTAGCATTTTATGTTGACTAGCTAACTTTGTAGACAAAACTATTTTAGGCCTGTGAGTATGGTTAGCCATATTGCAAATATGTGCTCTTGTGTCCTAGGCATTCATACTCTAGTCTCTTTTCCTAGAATACTTCTTCAAGAGTGATCAATGGTGAGTGATCCAGGAGTTATTAGGGATGTTGTTAAAAATAAGGATTATTCAGCCTGACTCCTCTACTTACTAGCTGTGTGATCTTGGGTAAAATTTTAATCTCTCTGTGCCTATATTTTCTCATCTATAAAATGGGAGTAATAGTAGTAATACCTGGTACAGTTGTTGTGAAGATTTAATGAGTTAATACTTGTGATTATAGTGGTGCCTGGGACATCTAAGAGTTTGATAAATGTTTATACTAAAAAATACAGATTATTCAGATTATTCATTCCTAGTAAATCAGAATCTCTGGTAGTGAGGTCTAGGTCTCTGTCTTTATAACAAGCTTTTCAAATAATCCATATGTTGCTGAAGTGTGAGAACCAGCTTTTGATGGTTTCCATCACCACCTATATATTGATAAACTCCAAAATTTATATACCTAGCCCTAACCTCTCCCTCATGATCCAAACCTTACTGGTCACAGGAAAGACCAAGTAAGGGATTCTGGATGAATCAGTGCAAACCTACCCTGTATGGAAAAACAACTCGAAGTTTATATTCTATTGGCAATGGGTCAGTGGTTTTCTCTTCAAATATGAAGGACTGGGCGTGTATTTTGCACAAGCCCCTGGAAGCAGGCCAAGAGTTACACAGTCAGTAGGTTAATAACTTCCATTGAGTGAAATGAGCTTTCAGCACATTGACCAGACTCACTCTTCTTTTATAGTCCTTCCTATGACTGGATGAGAAGAGTCACACAGAGGAAAAAAGTATCCAAGAAGGGAAAAGCCTGTCTGCTCTTTGACCATCTGGAGCCCATTGAATTGGCTGAGCACCTCACTTTTCTGGAGCATAAATCTTTTAGAAGGATCTCAGTAAGAAACTGGACACTTATTCTTCCAAGGATAACAACCACCATGCCAACTTTACCAAGAGCTGCATTTTCATACTCTGAAGTGTTGGCAGCCTCTGTCACTGTGCTCCACTGGAAAAGTGCCCTTAACTCACAGGAACAATCCCTTTTAACCAAAGATAAATATTATCCTGTCTTTATTTTATGGCTCAGGAGCTATATTTCTGTTGCTATTTTCAATGTCTCCTTTCATAGGATTAAAGCATGATTTTCTAAATATTCAGTGGAGATTTAACCATTCAAGGTTTATTTAGCTCTGTTGACTTCTCCCAAGTGAACATGTTTAGCTGGGCCCTTCATTTTGGGGGAAGAAATATTTATTTAGGTTGGGATATGTATAAATACCTGATTATGGATATAGGTTGAAAATAGGAATTGTAAGCTTTCAGGAGAATCTCAACATCAGGTTGTTTCTTTCTCAGGGATGGATATCCTGGATTAAATTTTTCTTTCCTACTCTGTCTTGATAGAGTTCCTCCTCTGCATCCCTTTTCTTCCCCCTGACTGTGATCTCTTCCTAGCCACCTACTCACTATCCATTTGTTATGATATTTCCACAATGGTTCACAAACAGCCTTTGTCTTTGTCTAACCAAGCTCTGGGGAAGTCACTCCTTCTTTTCCAAGATGCCAAAGAATGAATTACGTTATTGCTTGCAAAGAAGAACATGAGGTTAGAAGTATGGATTTCTGAAAGACTGATTCTTTTCACTAAGTAACCCTACTTGGAGAGGACCTTTTGATTCCCCACAGGCAGGCCATGAGAGGGAATCCCCTGCTCTGTTTATATGGTAGGAGGCTCATATGTATCTGATGACATCCATGCTGACTTCCTGAAAATGTGTCAGTTTTGCCAAAGAGCAGCCTTACTCAATTTCTGTTTTTTCTCTTTTCTTCTTGAAAACACATTGCAAACTTATTCTGACTTGAAATTATAATATTTATATTCATTTCCTCTTCTTTAATGTATGCCATTGTATCTCGAACTTGCCTGACCATTGGAATCACCAGTAGTGGGTGAAAAATGGAGATTCTTAGGTTATTCCTCTGGAACAGTGATCCTTTAGGTCTGACATGTTCCCCCAAACCAGTATTTTAGCAAATGCCCCAGGTGGATCTTATGATCCAGCAAATTTTGGACTCACTGGAATATGACTTTGAGTCTTGTCCCTTCCTCCTCCCATCAACACTGTGGTGTGTAATAAGTGTGCATCTGGGTGTGGAAGAGTGAAATGCAGCAGAATAACATGTTAAAGATACAGATATATTCAAACTTGTAAGATGCCATTATAAATGTGAAATGAAAGAAATCGTTTTGCTGTTGTGAAACATTATCTCACCCCTTCCATGCAACATTCTAATTTATAATTTTTTCAAAGACTCCATTATAATTCAGAGTCTCTGAATCTTCCTTTACTAGTTCACTGATTACCAAAGCTATGTCATCCATGGCTGCCTGGAGAATAACCCAACCTTGGAGAGATCTATTGCCTTATTTAATGGAATCTCTAAGTGGGTCCAGTTGATGGTTCTAAGCAAACCAACCCCTCAGCAAAGGGCAGAAGTCATCACAAAGTTTATCAATGTTGCCAAGGTATGTATGTCTGTTAATTAGACTGGGATTCTCAAAGGATTCTAGATATTCATTCTCTCTACTGAGAAAAGTCATTGAAAAAATTTGGAGTTCACAATATAAAAGCCAATTAAAATACCCATAAATGTCTAATGAGCAAATATACTTCTCTCATGCAAGAAGATTGCTTTTAATTGGCCATATTTGGAAGCATTTAATGTAGCTATTTTTCTGTGTAATGATTGATATATTTTTCTAGTGGATTTCATTTGTACTTCATTTTGAATTGATACTATTTTCCCTACATCCTTGTTGTTAAGTTGTAGGACTTCATCTGTACCTCAAAAAGGTCAGAATAATTCAAAAATTGTTACAAAGTATTGAAGTTAACCTTTTCTATTGCAGAAGCTCCTTCAGCTCAAAAATTTTAACACCCTGATGGCAGTGGTAGGAGGCCTTAGTCATAGTTCCATTTCCCGGCTCAAAGAGACCCATTCTCATCTTTCTTCAGAAGTTACAAAGGTACAGTGGATCAGATCATAACCCAAGTAGAAAGTTCGTTTGTAAATTGTTTGGGGGTAGGATGATCCTAACAAATGTCACTCAGAAGGGGAAAGTTTTCTTCTTAGACAATAGGAGGTTACAGCCATACCACCTGGAAAAACAGATTAGAGGTGGCAACAAGTGTCCTAATAGGAATGCTTTGAACACCGTTAACATATTGCAGTTGTAAATATTCAAAAAATATGTGTTTGGTGCTTACTATGTGATAGGCATTGTGAAATACATGGGGTTACAAGGCAAATATGACAGAAATCATTACTACCGTCCCGTCCTCAAATGAAGTCATTGAACACCTGCTCTCTTCATATTACTGTGTTCAACACGGTGGAAGACACAAAGGAAGGGGAGGCAGAAAGAAATCTTTTGTATAGAAAGCCCTCAGATTTATAGCTCAGTTTTCAGGGATAAAAAAAAAAAAATTTAAGCAATGATTGTTTCCCAAACTGAACTTTTTCTGCCATATTTATTTCCAGACCACAATAATATTTCTCCTTATTGAGCAAAAAAGAACATTTCATCCTTATGAAAAGATTTCCTTGTAAGCGTGTACTTTGTTATATCAGTAAGGACACTTTCAGCTGTAAGTTAAAAAAAAAACCTTGGAATTGCTTAAACAATAAGGAAATGGATCGTCTCACATACCTGAAAGTCCAGAGGCAAGGCCAAGTCCAGGCATGGTCTGATCAGAGCTCTGGCTCAGTTGCTCTGTATTCCTCTGAGTATGAGGTTTTTGTTTTAGTTTTTGTTTTTCATTGGATTGGTTTCCCTCCTGATTGGGCTGTCTGCAGCAACGGGAAAATTATGCTTTCTTGTTTATGAAAGTTGGAGATAGGGAAAACCTCTATTCAGCTCTGCACCCATGGAATAAAAGACCTTCTTTTTTTAGACAGATTGGACCATCTCAAATCACATGCCCACCCCTGGGCCAATAACAGTATCCAGAGGAATACAATGTACTGATTGGCTTAACTCTGTGTTTCTGAACCAATCACAAACCAGAGGGATGGAATTATGAAGATGGTAGATCAGAACCCATCCTTGGATCTGGGCACGGAAACAGCGTCATCCGAGACACATGGGAAAGAGTAGACTGATCAAAAGTAGACACACGGGTCTATTAGGAAGGTATGGCTGCCGTTAGGCAACCAACAATAGCTTGTGCATATAAACAGGAGAATATAAACCACAGAAGCACTGCTGAGTGACCTCAAACACTGCACCCCTTCCAAGTATAATGGGGCTCATTATGTGTTTCATTTTCCTTTAGATTAGTAATGAATTTCCAGTAAAGAGCAAAACATATTTTAAATGTTGTAAAGAATAAGAATTCAGTGGAGGCTCATAGAAGCTTGCAACCACCAGTATGTCTTCAAAAATTATTTATTTGAACTCCTCTTTCTTACAGAAAAGAAAACTGAGGTCCCCAAAAGTGAAGTGACTTGCTTAAGGTCACCCTCCTAGTTAGTGGCAGAGTCCAAAACCACAGCTATCTCACACATCAGTATGACTGTTCCTACCCCATACTGGCCCCTTCAAGTTATATCTTGAATGCAACTTTCTTGGAACAACTAGGAAATTTTAATATACTACATACTTCAATACAATACATGCTTGTATTTGTGGATTGTAATATTTCCATGAATTACAAAATACTTATATATACATGATGCTATTTAACATCTCAACACCCCTAGTAGGTAGGCAGAGGTGTGGGCTATTTCTCTTTTGACGCAGAATGGAACAGGCTGTCCAACTCATAGCCAAGCCTAGTACATTTTTCTAACTTTCTTTTCCCTGGTTAATATTTCCCTGCATCAACGTTGGTGCAATTGATACTTCTTTCAGTAGGCGAGGAATTTCCTAGCCACACACTGTTGGGCCTGAGGGTGGGCAGAAGGGAAGGCTGTTTGAAAATACTACTTTTCCATCTGTTCCCAGAACTGGAATGAAATGACGGAGCTGGTCTCCTCCAACGGCAATTACTGTAATTACCGCAAGGCCTTTGCCGACTGTGATGGCTTCAAAATCCCAATCCTTGGCGTCCACTTGAAAGACTTGATAGCAGTCCATGTCATTTTCCCAGACTGGATGGAGGAGAACAAAGTGAACATTGTGAAAATGCACCAGCTCTCCGTTACCTTGAGTGAACTGGTCTCCCTACAGAATGCCTCTCACCACTTGGAACCCAACCTGGATTTGATCAACTTGCTCACGGTGAGTCCAACGGACTGGAGTTTGTGCTAATAACTCTCCTGCACCTCACTTCCCAGGGTATGCAGGAAGATCCATGCCAGCAATTCACAATGGGGGTGGGGGAGGGGTTGAATTCAGGGTCAGTAGATGGGAAGGAATCTCAAAGGATGAAGGGAGGGAAACACACCTGTAACCCAAATGACTTGAGACACCAATCTCCGAGCAAAGAAAGTTCCCTTTGCTTTGAGGGTCCCAGTCTCAGCCTCCACGGCTCTGGCTTCTGCAGTTCTTAGAGAGGCCCTCCAGCCCTGCCCTCAGTGCCTCATCCCACTCATCTAATTCATCACCCCCTTCTATATGCCCTCAACTCATCGGCTTCTCTTGATCCTCACTGCACTGCTGTAGTTGAAGCCTGGAGTAATTCGGGGACCTCCTCTGAGATCTCCCTCCCCGTTACCCCCATCAACCTCCCCAAACCACCAGATACAGGTCCCAGGCTGCCACTGGAGCCCTTCACGACTTGTTTTCTGACTATCAGTTTCTCCTCGTTTGTCATCACCTGATCCCGCATCACACCTGCCTTTGAGGAATGTGGGACTTATACTTTCCACCACAAATTGCTGCCTTCTACTTTCTGGCTTTGCATTTTCTTGGAAAATTCCTTCCTTACCCACCCCCCAACCCCACCATGACTAGCTTAATTTCAAAAGCCTCTATCTTTCTGGAGCATTCTCTGTTTCCTTCCAAAGCAGTAAGGCATCTGTCACATGTGTTGCCCTTGTACTTTGTACTTTCTTATCTATAGGAGGTATCACTTGACATTAGATTTTTTTTCGATTTACCTGCCTTATACATCGCCCGTCCCCAGCACCTCTCATAGTATTGCATAACATCTTAACGGAAAAACCTGAAAGAACTTTTTGGCCCACCCAATACCTGGCATATTTAGGAGCTCAGCAGATGAACTGGGTGCTGTATTTGGGAGTGGGTTAGAAGAAATTCACCTACTGCTCATACGTTTTGGCCTTGGTGGCACACACCATTAGCTGGTCTCTAGGTCCTAGCACTTTTAGACACACAGGTGTGTAGTAGAGAACATTTCCCATTGGCTGCTTCTTTGTCAGGGGGAAAGAGGCATAAGCAAATTCTCTCACCCTTGCTTAAACAAGTGGAGGAGCAACTTCCTTGTTTGGGTTTATGACACTGTAGCATCTGAAACTTGGCTGCAACGCCGAATTGACTACTTTCCTCCAGTGGCCATGGGGAATGAAAACAAGAACCCCTCTGGAACTCCAAAGAGCTAAATCCTCTAGGACTGCTGCATTGGGATAAGAGTGCAGTTCCTAGACCTTCTCACAAACTGTTCCTAGAACACAGAATTGTTTACCAAAGAAGAGAACCCCTAGGTGTAGGCAATAATTGTAGCTGCATTCTTAGTATAAAGCAGAAGTAGCCAACACACAGAAGCACAAATCTCTTGGGGTTGAGTTTGTGTAACAAATAGTAAACACCCAGACATTCTCTATTAGGGTGGGGGAACCTCACAATAATCCAGGCAGCTGCCTTTATTAACCATTTGCCATGTAAATCTGTTTCCATGAATAAGTGACCAGAGTTGCAGCCCCAATCAGACTGTAACCCCACAGCCACAGGTGATGTCTGAAGACCAGTCTCAGGGGGTAGCCTAGGCTCCAAGTGTCTGTGCTCAGGCTGCCTCCACGAGCTGGGGGAGAACTTCATGAGCAGCTGCCTATGCTGGGCAATTCCTCATCTGGATAAAAAGTAATGATGGAGTAGGGAAAAGAAATTTGAATTGTAAATGCAGCAGGCAACATCAGGACAGATATTTGAGAAATACTAAAGGATTTGGAATGAAATTTTGGGGCTGCAGATGGAAAATCTGAACTCCAGAAGTAAAAGCTAAGAAATAATTCATTTTTGCTGGAAACGAAAGAAAAAAGAAAAAGACTCAATCTCTCAGTCTCTCTGTGTATCTCTCTCTCTCTCTCTCTCTCTCTCTCAGGAATTGAAGGAAAATTTAGAAGCCACCAAGCACCATATTTAGTCACAGCAGCATTGTATAGTATAGTGTAATATAGTGGCAAGAGTCTCAGATGGGAGACATAACTTTTTGTCCTGCCTCTGCAGTTACTTAGCTTTGTCTCCTTGCTAACTCGTCTTGACTTTGGATTTTTCCTAAAGGGTTTTGTGCTCATTTGTAAGATCTCATCCAGCTCTAAACTTCTGTGGTGCTAGATGTAAGGAATGGTGGAGCCTTGGGACTAAGGAACCAAGTGTCAACTTAATTCTGTGGTTCCGGCCCAGTGGCTCATCAGGATAGCACAGTTCCACAGATGAGCACAATTGTCAAGCCAGTTTCTATTTAAAGCCAAAAGCCTTCCTCTCTCCCCACAACCAAGGAGAAAGTTCGGTGCATTCATTCTTCCTGGCCCTAGGCAGATTAATCTCCTCAGAATGAGGATGGAGGAGACTCCCAGGAGGTGTTCACTGGAGCCCAGTGAGCATTTCATGAACCACATACATGTTGAGATTAGAACCATACGTTGACTGCAGCTGCCCAAATGCATGTGAGGTCATTCTTATTAAGCACAGCATTGAAGGGGTGATTCTTTTTGCTCCAAGACTCTAGGTCAAGTTTCTGCCTGAAGTGACTGCTTCTAAACATGGTCCCAGGTGAGGAAGCTGATATATGATTGAGAGCCCTGGAAGAAAGAAAATGAGAACTCTTAAGTTAATGAACAATTACTAAATGCCTGCTCTGTGCAGTAGGCTGTATAGCAATGCTTGAACTTTCTGTAATAGTTTATTACAGCTTTCACAGCACTTTTCACATATATTTCCTCAGTAGATTCTCACACACACCCTGTGATGTAGCCTGGGCAGGTCAGAGGGTGTAACATCACCCCTGCCCCTTCCTATTTTAGAAATGAAGAAGCTGCGATTCATAACGGACAAAAGCCTTGCAAATAGCCAACTTCTGAATCCCAGTTTGTGGCTCTCTCTCTCTCTCTTCTCTCTGATGGACATTTACTCTGTAATGTGGGAATATTGCTGACATTTACTTTATTTTGCATCTGTGAAAATTAAATAATCTCTCTCCCTCTTCATGGGTGTGTAAAGAAAGAGTTAATTACAAAATGAAATCTATGCGAGCAGGGACTATGTTTGCCATTTTTATCGTTGTAATCTGAGCCCCCTGAACAGTACTGGCACATGAAGGAAAGAGGACCACACTGCCAAACTGTTGGGATTTGGATTGTTCCCCTTTTTAGGGAAGATCTGGAGAAGACATTTTCCACTGTGATCCCAATTCATGTAACCAGGAGATTTTAAACTGATGCTTCTTGTTTCATGGTATACGAAATAGTCTGATTTTTTTCATAGTATTTTTAGATCTATCAGTTACATTTACCATTCTGAGTATATGCAAATTACTGGAAAGCCCCTGTATTTTTACAATCGAAGAAGAAGAAGAAGAAAGAAGAAGAGGAGGAAGAAGAGGAAGAATTGCAAAAATGGTGAATGGAGACAGTTTGATGGCCAAGTGTGTGTTATTTTACAATTCTCCAGTCAAGACAATGTCGGTCCTGAGGTGCAGACTAAATCCACAGCCATCTTTGCTGATAGGCTTGGATGTAAAAGCAACAACCTGAAACAGTGACTCAGAACATTTTTTAGAAACAAACAAGCTTAAAATATGTTAGACACAAATAAATATTTTTGAAACCCCATTGACAAGCTGCCTATATTATTTAAAAGGTGCGTAGGAAGTAGAACAGATCACTTTGTGCAGGGCCGTAAGGCCCAGAGGAGATCCGAGAAAGCAAGTAGGATCACGGCTTGGAAAGCAGAGAGATGGCTAGAGTTAACCCAGAAGGCGGCTCTGCACTCGTGGATGAGCACAGTGGCATTTGGCTGCTGCACTGATTGGGAGCCAAACCCTGCAGTTTCCATCTGTGTGGCCCTCTAAACAAATCCCATTGGACACCATTAGCTCATTTAATCCTCACAACAATCCTGGGAGGGAGCTATTATTGATGATTCCCATTTTACAGATCAAGAGGCAGACTCAAGAAGGTTAATGACTTGCCTAGGTTCATACGACCACTAATAAATGGAGAGCAAACATTGGGAGAAAACAAAAATATTTCCATCATAGAGTCAGATATCTGTCCATGTGACATATGAAAATACTCAGGGATGTTCTGTGTCTTTTGAAAGAGCATCTCCCCTATTTAGTGTGTGGCTTATTTGGGTTTCTGGTTGGATGTTCTTGCACTGCTGGCATCTCCTTTCCAGCAGATGCCAGTGCTGTCATCAGAGGAAGAGTCAGGAGCACAGGAACATACTCATCAAAGCCCGGATTAACTCCTGACAACAGGAAGTCAAAAGGAAGAAGTCAGTCAGTTTTCTGTCTATGTCACATTCACAGTGCAAGGTAGCAAACTAGGACTGGGATTATAGAGGTGGAATTACAAATGTACTGTCTCCTTTCATGAAGCTTAGAGACCAGTAGAGTCTTCTGTTGTGGAATTTACAAAACAGTGGGCAACTGCCCATGGCAGATGTGTTTTATTTGGCCCACATGGAATCATAAAAAAAAATTTGTTATTAGTTGCCAGTGCTTAAAAATGAGGATATTTTATATAAAACTCTAGATTTCTGACTTCTCTTGACAAATTAGATGTGGCAATTGTCATCAAACTGACAACAATTTGCCTTAGATGAGTAGTGGCTATCTCCCATTCATCAGTGATCACACTTTCCCCTATTGCTTCCCTAACCCAGAGATCCAGTGTCAAATTCCACTTATCAGCACAAATTTTTCTTATTGTTGAGCTATGAGGAGAGATCCCCAAGTTAATCATATCTGCAAAACTCTTTTACCAAATACATTGTTATACCAATGTCTCTATCACAATATCCCTTTCATGCATCTCCCTTCACTCTTTTATATGGTGGGCTGGTTCCTCAAAGCATTTGTTTGTGACATGCGGACAGTTCCTCTCCTGAAAAAAGGCAGGGCCCCTGGAGGTAGAAGTGACTGCCGTTCAGAGGAAGGTGGATACAGTGTGCATTCTTTGTGAGCATGATTTTCATGATCTGAAATGATACTGGGGCAATTTTATAGTAAAGTCAATTTTATTATGCTTAAAAAAACCTTTAGATGACAAAGTCTAGATAATGCAATACATGACCAGATATATGAAATCCTTAATTTAACTGCTGTATTTAGTAGCTAGAATAGTGACTACAATGGTCCCCGCCATATATTAGGTGACCAATAAATATTTGTTGAATGAATGATGCAAAAATGACAGTTTATAATGCCAGTTTCTTGTTTTAAAAAATGAGATAGAACAGCAAGATAAATCCTTGAAAGACATCCTGTGCCTCTGAGTTTTCTCTTGCTCCTAAGCACCAGGCACTGAGCTGGAGATAAAGGGATCCTTGATGTTACAGACGAGGACCAGGGACAGGTGTATAAAATAAGACTTGGAAATGGAATAAAGCCTTTCACATTAAGACTTTATCTTTAGACAAAATATGTCAAAGGAAAATTTTCATGCTTAAAATGGTCAGAGAAAGGACAGGGCACCTGGTTCTCTTCCCTGTTGATAAAATGGTATGATTCATCAGGTTCTTAACATTGAAGGGCACGTGTGGGAATTATCCAGGCTTATTTTAAATCTTATGACTTCTGTTTTAGGTAAGTGGGACCATGCATTTTAAGGTTTTGCAGATTTTATCCACGCAGTTTAATCTTCATTTACATTCTTATCCTTGCCTACCCTAATCTTTCTCTCTGTCTTTATTTCTCCAAGTCCTCCCAGTTAGGTCCCAGTTCACAAGTTCCTCTGTGAATCCATCCTGATCATTTCTGTCCTCAGCGGCCCCCACACATAATAATAAGAATAGTTGTAACAGCTATAATAATAACAATAACATCAACAACACCAGATTACATTTCCTGAGATCTCACTGTGTACTAGGTCCTGTGTGAAGTACTTTACATGCATTATTTCATTTGATCCTGATAAAAATCCAATTAGATAGGGACTTTTGTGATCATTTCCATTTTACAGAAGTGGAAACTGAGTGTCAGAGAGGAAATAACTGGCTCAAGGCCACAGAGCTAACCAGTGGCAGGCTCAGAATTTGAACTCAAACCCACCGGTCTCCAAAACCTCTCCCTCATGCTTTACACGCTGCCTCCCTGAAAAATTCCTATAGCACTTAGAGCGGGGCAACTTCCTTCACATTTAGCATGTGTTGCCTTTTGTTGATGTGAATATATCTTTTTGTGTTCAGCTCCTATTTAGTCAAATAAAGTGTCTGGCCCTTGAGGGCAGGAATAATTTTATACCATTTTATATCACCAGAACTTAGCACAATGCCCTGAAATAATAGAAACCTATTAATTGCTCCTTCATTTCTGCAGTTCTTTAGTCAAACCTCCAAGACACCATTTATTCCATTTCCAAGTCTTATTTTATACACTTGTCCCCAGTCCTAGCCTGTAACATCAAGGATCCCTTATCTCCAGCTCAGTGCTTGGTGCTTAGGAGCTACTCAATAATTATCAAGAAAAATTGAGTCAATGGTTCTTGTTGATGCTGATGACCACACTAGGTTTAACTTTTTTCTTTTTAAAATTTCATTTTCCGGGACTTCCCTGGCGGCCCGGTAGTTAAGACTCTGCGCTTCCAGTGCAGGGGGCATGGGTTTACTCCTTGGTTGGGGAACTAAGATCCCACATCCTGCGTGGCCAAAAAATAAAATATTAAAACTTCTTTTAAAAAAATTTCATTTTCCACCTCTGCATGCTATCTTTTTAATGTTCTACATTCACTCAAGTTATTGGACATTGAGCTTAAGCATTCAGTTTGGAAAAATTTCAGTAATGTAAATAAGTAAATAAATGATTCAACATCCTTATTTATCCCTTCTAATTTGTTGTAGCTTTCTCTGGACCTCTATCACACAGAAGATGATATTTACAAACTATCACTGGTGCTGGAGCCTAGAAATTCTAAATCGGTGAGTAGTGTTTTCTCTCTCAGGTTCAGTGACAAACACCATTATTTTATATTTACAATAATTGACCATTACAGTAGTGCTTTGTGATCTAAAGATTGAAGAATTAAAAAATCTATATTCTTCCCATTTTACCAATGGAACAGCTTAGCCCTGACAGATAATTATTTCTTCACATTAGAAGCTAACAAAGAAGAACATCATTTCCAGTTACTCTGTTTTATTGTTGATCTTCCATGTTCCCTCTGAGAACCTGCCCCGCCCCCAAAAAAGAAGGAACAATAATTTGAATGACCATTCTAGGCTTTTTTTTAAAAAACTGATTCTACATAAAATTAGATTTAATAAATTTTAAATACCCTAATCATTCACAAATTTCTCTACTAATGATTCATCCAGCTCAGAATTTCAGTATCACATTGGATAGAGTCTCACTTAATTGATAGCTGACTCTTAGTAAAGAAACATTATATAATGAGTTGAAGAAACTGAATTACTGAATGTACACTGCTCATTACTCTTAGCAAGTGGACTGTAGCTCAGATATGCTTTGCACTAGTAAAAAAACAAATATTTGGGTGAATATGAAATTTACAATGAGGATGAGGTTTGCATGTTGAAAAAAAAATTTCTGTCTACTTCTTATATCCTGAGATCTATTTTCTTATGAAGGTCTCATTCATTACCTCCGTACCAGTTGAGTTCTGTGGCATGTTGCCAGCAACCCTAGGGCCTAAGTCTGTCCATCTATTAATACCTACTACCATTCTGAACCATCGAACTGAAAGAGGCAGAATGACTGTGAATGCTGTTCACAGTAAACGCCAGGTGGGAGACTATGAACTTGAGTCTGAGTCAGTTGACCTGGTAGCATCTGTTCTTAAAATAATGTCTGTGGTGGTCCATCACCATGTTCCCCTCCCTGCCAGCCCCAAGAAGCCCATCTCTTGGGGACACTGCAGAAGGCAGCCATATGGGAAGATACAGCACAGGAAAAGGGAGGGGTTAGGACCAGACTCTTCAAAGTTCGCGTGATGAAGAGAGAGCTAGAAAGAAAAGTAATGTTACTGAAAAAAAGGAATTCGTAAGCTCCTCCCTCATTCCATAGCTTTGGTGTGATGAAGCTGTCCTGTACGTGCACACACAGCATTGCCACCTCCTGACGCCTTCCTTTACCTATAACTAGGCACCTTAATTGCCACCTGTTGGTTGTTGGATGCCTGGCAGGTCATAATATATATGTTATCTCATTAACTCTGTTAAGGAAACAGAGTCTGGTGAGCATAGGTGTCTTACACGGACCACAGAGCCAGTCAGTAGGAGAATTTGGACTGGTCTCAGGAGTCTGCCTTCACCGCCTGTGCTTTTTCTACAGCATGATGCTGCCCATTACTTTCCCACCACCCCTTGTTCAGAAACAGGGTAAGAATGACCATTTTAGCACACATGCCTGATTTGTGCCTTTTAGATTTACTTTGGTTTATTTTCAGGATCAAGTTTTACCAATTTTTGGAGACATCTCCATCCAACATAAAAAACTCTTTTTACCTCTTGTAAAAGCAGAAGCTTTCAAAGCCCCTTCCAAGTGCTAAAATCCCATGAATCTGTGAAAACACATTTCCCAATCCCTTTCTGTCTCTTCTCTAAGTGGAATGTCACCTTATTTTGTATTCAGTGTTCAACGCATACTGGTAACTAAGAACAATTTCCCGTCAGGATTATATTCCTGAGAGCCTGTGGCTTTAATGTGCTTACAGTTAACACTGGCCAACCTCACCTAGTTAGTCCCAGAGCTTCTCAACCTTATTCTGTTCATGGCACCCTTAGTGCCTCATAATTTTTTGTGTTTTAATTCATGTCTCAGTTTTTTCATGCTACCTCTAGGTCAGAAGAAATACCTAACAGTTCCACTTATAGAATAGTTAGGTCCAAGCAACTAAATATGTATAAACATTGATGTTCTAATGGCTTATTACCTGCCTGAAAAAATAATACACACAGATTGAAAAAAATAACATTTTTATTTCATTCTTAAATAACCACAATTACTAATGGATATGTGTGCCTGTTGGGCATGGTACAATTTCTTAAATCTTGGAATCAGATTGGATACTGTCACCTTTATTGCTTGTTCCACATTGATTTTTTGCTTCTCAAGGACATGATATCATTGATAGAAATGTGGCATGAGCTGATGGGTGAATTGTGAACTATTTCAAGCTGGTAGTTCGTGTGCTATTGACAAATATTGAATATTGCTGTATTTCCCTCGGAAGTTTGAAATATCTTTTGGTAACCCTCTGAGTTCGTCGCAGTGCTCCAGAGGAGGGGTGTGCCTTGCTGTATAGTTTGGGAACCAAGGGTTTAATCCTTTATTATATCAACAAGATGAAAGGCTTTACCGAAAGAGCCGAGATGTGTGAGCACATGTGTGTGTGTGCATGTGTGTGTGAGAGAGAGAGAGAAACTGTGTGTGAGAGTGACCATATTCAGATGGCAGATAATTTTTTGTCCTGTTTGTAGCTCACAGCAGCACCCACCTCACAACATTGGTAGAGGCTTAAATCCGTACAGTTACGCCTCAACTCCTCTTGCAAAAATGGTTATCCCCAACTTGGTATTAAATTTAAAAACAACCTGCGAATACAGGTTTGTATGCATGCACCAGCAAAAATATTTCATCGTATGAGATCCCTTGGGAAAGGATACGAAGTGCACAGCACTCTTGGCTCCCAATAGGATTGTGTTTCACACTTGTGTTGTGTAAGCGAGTTGTACATTATTGCTACCATCTTCTCCACATTATTAAGTGAAAATGTCTTGCACGAATGTGGAAGAACCTGTGGAGGAAACAAGTTCACCAAAGCGGGGCTCGAGAGAGCTAATGATTAGCCAAACCGTCAAGAACTGATTAAGCATATTGAGAGATGCTGGTAAGATGACATAAACTTAGCTGTGCACTGCTGGCCACTTATTGCACACACCTAATTTATCACTAGCACTGACTATTAAAGAATTAGATAACTGGTGTTTTATGTGCTTTGTATTATACAAGCAAAAAATTGTATGGATTGTTACAGAGATGTTTAAGGGTGTTTTAGTAGTATCTGGGGAACTTGGATAGGATTTTTGGGTGAGCTGGGAGAGCAATATTTTTTTCCACCTAAAATAATACAATCTAGGCTGCTGTTAAACAAAATATGTATTTAGTTACAGATTAGATTCTACAGACAAAATATTGCATTAACAAAATTTTCACTGATGTTTTCAAAATATTTAAGTACTACATAAACAGAAGTTTTTACTGATATTAATATGCAAAACTTATATGGCTTTCTCAGTGTCCCTGGTCCAAATTGCTCGAGGCCCCAGATAAAGTTGAAAAATGTGTGTGTTTTCTGTCAGCAGCCTACCTCCCCTACAACGCCCACCAAGCCCGTGGTGCCCCTGGAGTGGGCCTCAGGCGTGATGCCAAAGCCAGATCCTACAGTCATCAACAAGCACATAAGGAAATTAGTTGAGGTAAGTGGTTGAGGGACAGTTAAATGTGAGCAGTTAAAAGGAGGCCCCGTTCTCTTTCCAGAGTATTCTCGGGTTGCCCAGGAATCAGATGGAGTCCATGAAAACAGCCCTCTAGCAAGTAAGAGCAATTCAGCAGACACTTAGCTCTACCTGGCACTGGCTTCTGGGGAAGAACCTCCCAGGAAGTCCCCCTTTCCCCTTCCTGTCTGTCAGTTCTCACTTGCCCAAATACTCTCAGCTACTTAGAACCCCTCACTTCCCCAGGCATTTGACACTTCTGTCATTGTCCCTGCAACCCAAGCGACTGTTTGAGGATTAGAATCTACTCATTAAAATCCACATGGAGGGCTTCCCTGGTGGTGCAGTGGTTAAGAATCTGCCTGTCAATTCAGGGGATACGGGTTTGAGCCCTGGTCCAGGAAGGTCCCACATGTCGCTGAGCAACTAAGCCCGTGCGCCACAACTACTGAGCCTACGCTCTAGAGCCCACAAGCCACAGCTACTGAGCCTGCGTGCCACAACTACTGAAGCCCACATGCCATAACTACTGAGGCCCACGCACCTAGAGTCCATGCTCCACAATAAGAGAAGCCACCCAATGAGAAGCCCGTGCACCGCAACAAAGAGTAGCCCCTGCTCACCGCAACTAGAAAAAGCCCTCAGGCAGCAACAAAGAACCAATGGAGCCAAGAATAAGTAAATAAATAAATAAGTTTATAAAAAAAAAACCCACATGGGTCACCATAAAATGCTGGATAAATTGGTTACCTGAGGGTAGGAAAAAATACTGTAAGTTGAGTAGTTTCTCCAGCTGTATATATTTGGGGGTCTGTGACACCGCAGCGCAACAGCATTTAGGTCAGAAACATCACTTAATGAAGGGCAAGATTGCGTCAGCATTTTCCATATTAAAAACAACAAAAAAAGAGTAGATGCACCAATGTGGGAAAGATGGAAATATCTCAGACACTAGAAATTGTGACTGTTGATTAAACATCTCCCTTCATGGACTAGTACATCCTCAGATACAATAGGAACAAGTCTTTGGGATATTATGTGCTCTTTGCTGGGAAAGGACGTTTACAGAAAAAGAATGTTCTATATCTTGGATCATCCATGGAACTATGAAGTGCTGAAAGAAAAGTTGCATGGGGCATGGGAGTCAGGAAGGGGAGATTAGAAAGGGTGAGGGAAGGGGATGAGACAGCCATAAGGTCCAGTGGAGACCATGTGATGATGTGGTAGTGACAGACCCAACTTGGAGCCAGGGAAGGTGGGCAAAGGATCTGGGTGCATGGAGTTGCAGCTCAGGAAGGTCTAGAATCAGGAAATGAATGAAGTATTTTTTCTCCTACTCTCTCCTCTGCTTTTCTCTGAATGCTCACTCCATTCTCTGCAGACAGACTTTCCTTGCTCCACACGAGGAGCCTCTTTCTCCCCCACCCCTTTGTACCTTACCTCTTTTCTCCAATTCCAGTTTCATGGGGGAAGGTCGGCCCAGTTTGGTTAGATTGAGTACTGTTGATTTAATTGAATAAATGGCTGGGTTTCATTTGAATTTCCATAATGAATTTTATTCCAAAAAAATCTTGTACTCTCATTATAAATACGGGTATTGAACTATAAATCGTAAGTACTCCATAATAGTTCATTTTTAAGCAATTTTGATTATGGATAAGCATTGATAGTGAGACTTGCAAAAAAATTCAGTCATTTATGGATAAACTTGCAATGGGTGCTAAACAATCATATTTTTAATTAAGTAATTTGTTCATTTATACTTTGCCTACTTCCCAAAATACTCCTGAAGCAGTTGTGCCCTAAGGCAATACAGATAATATATAATAGAAACCACAGGGGAATTGCCAACAAACACATGAAAGAATGTTCAACATCACTGATCATTAGAGAAATGCAAATCAAAACTACAATGAGGTATCACCTCACACCAGTCAGAATGGCCATCATCAAAATATCTACAAACAATAAATGCTGGAGAGGGTGTGGAGAAAAGGGAACCCTCTTGCGCTGTTGGTGGGAGTGTAAATTGATACAGCCACTATGGAGAACAGTATGGAGGTTCCTTAAAACACTACAAATAGAACTACCATACGACCCAGCAATCCCACTACTGGGCATATATCCTGAGAAAACCATAATTCAAAAAGAGTCATGTACCACAATGTTCATTGCAGCTCTATTTACGAAAGCCAGGACATGGAAGCAACCTAAGTGTCCATCAACAGATGAATGGATAAAGAAGATGTGGCACATATATACAATGGAATATTACTCAGCCATAAAAAGAAACGAAATTGAGTTATTTGTAGGGAGGTGGATGGACCTAGAGTCTGTCATATGGAGTGAAGTCAGAAAGATAAAGACAAATACCATATGCTAACACATATATATGGAATCTAAAAAAAAAAAATACGGTTCTGAAGAACCTAGGGGCAGGACAGGAATAAAGACGCAGACATAGAGGATGGACTTGAGGACACGGGGAGGGGGAAGGGTAATCTGGGACGAAGTGAGAGAGTGGCATGTACTTATATATTCTACCAAGTGTAAAATAGATAGCTAGTGGGAAGCAGCCACATAGAAAAGGGAGATCAGCTCGGTGCTTTGTGTCCACCTGGGAGGGAGGGAGGGAGATGCAAGAGGGAGGAGATTTGGGGATATATGTGTATATATAGCTGATTCACTTTGTTATAAAGCAGAAACTAACACACCGTTGTAAAGCAATTATACTCCAATAAAGATGTTAAAAAAAAAAAAGAAATCACAGGGGAAAGAGAGATTGCTTCATTATAACTGGACTCTAAGTCAAATGTTTGCATACATGTGTTTGCAGGGAGAACTTACAAACTTTTTGAAAATCCAATTTAGCAGAGGGCAATGGAAAAATCTTTTTTCTTTTTTTTTTGCGGTACACGGGCCTCTCACTGTTGTGGCCTCTCCCGTTGCGGAGCACAGGCTCTGGACGCGCAGGCTCAGCGGCCATGGCTCACGGGCCCAGCCACTCTGAGGCATGTGGGATCCTCCCAGACCGGGGCATGAACCCATGTCCCCTGCATCGGCAGGCGGACTCTCAACCACTGCGCCACCAGGGAAGCCCAGAAAAATCTTTCTTATTTTTCTCTGATTATAAAGAAAGCCAGGGCAGTCCACTGGTTAGGACTCAGCACTTACACTGACATGGCCCCAGGTTCAATCCCTGGTTGGGGAATTAAGATCCCGCAAGCCACGTGGTGCGGCAAAAAAATTAAAAAATTAAAAAGCTGAATATTAAAACATTTCAGAAATAGAAAGTTTTACTTTCAGGACTTGATGTCTCTTCTGTCTAGGGTTAATCACTGATAATTTGTAGATCATCTTGTATGATTTTATTCTCCCCCCCCATACACACACACACATATATACATGTATATCTCTGAGAAAGCTTGTTCAGTTATTTCCTTAGAACAATTCCTAGAAGTGGAATTGCTGTGTCAGAGTAAGCACTGATTGTCCTCCAGAAAGACTGTGGCTATTTGCTTTACCAACTTGATAAGAGAGTGCCTATTTTCTCATAACCCTAGGAAATTATCAATTGTTTTAATGTTTTCCAATTTGAGAGGTAAAAAAAAAGTTTCATTAGTATTTCCATAATTACTAGCAGAATTGAATGTCTTTCCATGAATGTATTGTCCATTTGTATTTTTACTTTGGTGATCCTCTGTTTTCCTTTTGTGTCCTCTCATAAGTGTTGCAAATGATTTTCTCTGTCATTTATATTTAAATTTGTTAATTGAGCTTTTTTGGTTCAGATATTTTGCATTTTATTGTAATGAAATACTTTTGTTTATGACCTCTGACTTGGATGTCGTCCTAAGAAAGGTCTTTCCTACTCAAAGATAATAAAACATGAAAAATATTTTTATCTATTTACCTTTGGTTTTTTATAACTTAATTTTTACATTAAAATATTTAAGGCATCTGGAATTTAGTTTGGGGGCAATTTGTTTTATAAGATTATCAGCCATTTAACTCAACAGCAATTATTAGATAACCCATAATTTCCCTGTGCATTTGAATAGATACTTTTGGATATTCTGAATTCTTACATACATATGGATCTGTTTCTGGACTGTACTCTCTGCAGTAAGTTGCAATACCATGTTGTTTTGACTAATGTATCTTTGATTTCTGATAGGGCACATTGCCCCTCATTACCCGTCATTGTTTTAGTTGAAATATAACTGACCTTCTAGGTGTTCTAGGTGCACAACATAGTGATTCAATATTTCTACACATTACAAAATGATCACCACAATAAGTCTAGTTACCATCTGTCACCATACAATGATATTAAAATATTACTGACTATATTACCCATGCTGTACTTTCCATCCCGTGACTCGTTTATTTTATAACTGGAAGTTTGCACCTCTTAATTTCCCTCACCTATTCATTCATCCTCCCACTCCTCTCACCTCTGGCAACCACGTGTTTGTTCTCTGTATCTATGAATCTGTTTCTGTTTTTTTTTTGTTTGTTCAATTGTTTTTTAGATCCCACATACAAGTGAAATCCTATGATATTTGTCTTTCTCCGCCTGACTTATTTCACTTACAGTAATACCCTAAGGTCTATCTATGTTGTCAAAAAATGGCAAGATTTCATTCTTTTTTATGGCTGAGTCATATTCCATTTTATTTATATACCACATCTTTATCTATTCATCTATTGATGAACACTTAGGTTGCTTCCATATCTTGGCTATTGTAAATAACGCTGGAATGAACACAGGGATGTATATATCTTTCAAATTAGTGTTTTTGATTTCTTTGGAAAAAATACCCAGAAGTGGAATTACTGGATTGTATGATAGCTCTGTTTTTAATTTTTGAGGAACTTCTATACTGTTTTCCATAGTAGCAGCACCAATTTGTAATCCCAACAACAGTACATGAGGGTTCCCTTTTCTCCTCACCCTCACCAACACTTGTTATTTGTTGTCTTTTTGATCATAGCCATTCTGACAGGTGTGAGGTGGTATCTCTGTGTGGTTTTGATTTGCATTTCCCTGAGATGAGTGATAAGTGATGTTGAACATCTTTTCATGTGTCTGTTGGCCATCTGTAAGTCTTCTTTGGAAAAATGTTTATTCAGGTCCTCTACCTATTTTTTAATTGGGTTGTTTGTTTTTTGATATTGAGTTGTATGAGTTCTTTGTATATTTTGAATATTATCCCCTTATCAGAGATATCATTTGCAAGTATCTTCTGCTATTCAGTAGGTGGCCTTTTCATTTTGTTGATAGTTTCCTTCCCTGTGCAAAAGCTTTTTAGTTTGATATAGTCCCAGTTGTTTGATTTTGCTTTTGTTTCCCTTGCCTGAGATCATTACTCCTCACCTTAAACAAACAATTTTAGGTTATTCTCAACATGTTCACTTCTATAGGAACTTTAGAATCAATTTGTTCATTTCAAACAAATTCCCACCGGGATTTTGACTGCAATTATGTTAAATGTATACTTTGATTTTTGAGATAATCTAACATTTTAAAGTTTCATTTTCTATTGTCATGGTACTGGGATTTGTGAATTCACCAAGCCTTACTCCTACTCAACCCTGAGGTCTCAGTTGAGACCTTGCTTTCTCCAGGAAACATTTTAAAATCTCCCTTCCCCCCTCCCCCAGCACTCTGTCTTTATCCTCAGCGTTGCACTTATCTCATTATACCATAAAGGCATCTCAATTTTGTTATCTCCCACTAGATTCCAAGCTCCTTGATAGAAAGAATAATATGCTAGTTATCATTGCTTTCCCAGTAACAATTCAGAGGCTGATTCGTAAATAGTCATTCAATAAATATTTGCCTTTCCTTTGCAGTCTGTGTTTAGAAATTATGACCATGACCAGGACGGGTACATCTCCCAAGAGGACTTTGAAAGTATAGCTGCCAATTTTCCCTTCTTGGATTCCTTTTGTGTGCTGGACAAAGATCAGTAAGTTTGATTTTGTTTTATTGTAATGCAACTGTCCGGAAGCAGAAAATTACTACGAAAGGAGAGCAGGGAAACCTTTAATTTATGTCTTGACAGAGTTGATCCTAGTGTATTGATGAAAGGTGTCTAAGGTGTCTTTTCACTGATTTTTTTCTTGGTGTCCACAAACATGACTGGCTGGATGGAATCACAGGGCAGACCACATCATCGGTGTTAAGTACAAGTGCTCACTTACAAATTAGCCCAGCTCTCCATTTCCGATATTACTGCTGCAACTTAGCTAGTTCATCAACCCCAAAACTTCCATCAGAAAAGAATAGAGACTAAATATAGTTAGATCTAGCATGGTGGAGTCCTCAGCATCAGTGCACCCGGGGGCAATCTTAAAAGTCATCAAGTAAGTAAGATCTTTTTTTACATTACTTACGATCTTCAGGAGAGCAGGTGATGGCTGCAGATAGCCAAGAAGTGTTTATGCTTTGTTTTTTCCTTTGCTAGTTCAGAGGTTGTCTTGAGAAACAAAGGAAAAATATATTTCTCTTTAGCTTCATATGATTCATGGGAGATTAAATAACTTCAGAGGCTAAAACCTGGATCATTAAAAGAATATAATGATTAAAAAAAAATTTGCCAAGAAACCCTGGCATTAATAATTTTATCACTTCATTTTTAGTTATGTGAGATCAGTTCCTAGTTTAAAAATCATCTGTAATGAAATGCTGGATTTTATATTGGTTAAATGTCCAAGTTATATCACATTAAAATTCTCTAATGTTTTTGTTGGTGTGAGAATTAAACGAAAATTAAAGCCTTGGTACTTTATCATAAACGTCTTAAAACCGTAATCCATCTTCATTGTACAACAGAGAATACTTTTAAAATAAAATTAAGTTATTAGAAACATACACTTCCTTTATAAAATACAACTTAAGTTTTATTTTATAAAACTTACTTCCCACTAACTACCCACTTCTTCCCTCAGTTTGTTTCTGTCAGTGACATGTTCGTAGAACATGAACTTAAAATCACTTCCCAGTCTTCATTTTGTTTCTCTGCCGGTTCTTGTTTGGAACAGAGTGTCCCAGCAGATATATTTTTTTCCTAAAAAAACTTTTTTCCCCTAAAAATGAAGGTTTAAAGTATTCATAGCTTACATGATTTCTTTTGTCAGACAGGCTTAGATATGTTGATTTTGAGAGAAGAATGGACCATCCAGGAGAAGATTCTAACAAGTTGTCAAAGATATGGCGCCAAGATTCAGTAGAACGGTTAGGGCAACAGATGTAGATTGTTAGGTCTTCAGCCCAGTCGTGTTAAGCTGGAGTTCCAGGAGTGTGAGCACAGTCTGATGGGAAAGTTTAGAGGAACATGAGCACGGGGACGCAAGGAACACAGCTTCAGGGACTCCTCTCCCCACGTGCAGCAACTGAAAGGAAGACGTGGATCCTGCAGAAGAGCTGGCAAAGGGGGCGCATAAGAGGCAGGAGGGAAACCAGGGCTACGTGGAATCACAGGGGACTGTGGAGGAGGGAGTGTCAAAAAGGAGGAAACCTGTCCCATGTCACATGCTGCCAGGAGGTCAAGTTCAAGGAATGAGAAAAGGCCGCTGAGGATGTCACTGTGACAGTTTCAGTAGAATGGTGGGTTAGAAACCTGATTATATGGAGGAAAGAATAATTGAAAGAAATGGAAAAAATGTCTAACGAGTACTCTTCTTGAAAACTGCAGGAGTAAGAGAAGAAAAAGGGAAAAGACAAATGTTGGAAATGGAGGCAGGATTGAGGAAAGACATTTGTAAGGAGGGGAAGTCCTGAGTGTATTTGTAAACAAAGGAAAGAGTGGGTGACAAGATGCAGCAGGAGAAACATGGTCCTGGAGAGGCTGGAGAGTGGGGGAGGGGAGAATGACCCCAAGAGAGGACCGACGAGATATAAAGGAATTCTGAACTGCCATGGAAGGGTATGGAGAGAAGGCAATATGCAGCTCCCTTACGCCAATGGATTTGATCTTTTTTGGTAAACAAGAAGTCAGGGTGTGTGGTGGTAGATGCAACCAGAGTTTCTATGTGGAGAAGATCTGGGAGAATCACTCTAGTGAATGGTCTGTGAGCCAGTAAGACATGAATGAAAAGATTACCAATGGTAGTGGCCTGGATGACATCAGGCAGAATGAATATGAGAATGGTAGGTCCAGTTTTCACAGTTTTCTGCCTTTCTCCAGCAACCAGATTCTTGCAAACTCTATTGTGAGGCAAAGGCTAGAAAGGAGATGTCCTTCTGGAAGCTACTACTTGGTAATGAAGAAGACTTTCTGTGCTGCAGTGCAAAAGCCACACACACACACACACGCACACACACACATATCTTCTGCTTGCTAAGAAAGCCTTTGACACTGAAAGCTGTCCTTTGAGTTTCTCTCTTTTCAGATGCGACAGGAAAGTGAACATTCCCCACCCCCCACCCCCAGCTTTTGTCCAGAAAGGTTTGGGAGGTGAGTGATTTAAGTGTGGCAACTACTTAGCAACATGGTATTCAAAGATCCCTCTCTTCTTTGATTCTCTTCACAGGGATGGTCTAATTAGTAAGGATGAAATGATGGCTTACTTCCTGAGAGCTAAGTCCCAACTACACTGTAAAATGGGACCGGGATTTGTCCATAATTTTCAGGAGATGACCTATCTCAAGCCAACCTTCTGTGAACACTGTGCAGGATTTGTAAGTCTGTTTTCCATTGCTTTCTCTTCTATGTAGTGATTTGTGCAGTATTCTGAGAATGTGGGAAAATGATACATGAACAGAGTCCATTGTCTGCCTTAGATCCAAAGTAAAACATGATGGCTCCCTGAAATTAAACATTCAATTAAAAACAAAAGCAAGATCTGCAGATTTAGCCATGTTCTTTCTAGGAATGCAGGGCTGGAGAAGACAGGGAAGGTTGGTGAGGCGTATTAACTCAGGAGAGCAGTTTGTCTGTTAATACCTGCCAGGGAAAAGTTCTGCCCAATGAGCCATGGCATCCATCACTGAGTGCAATTAAGTGGTGTATTTATTATAGCCAGTTCCTCTCAGTTCTTGTTTCATATGGTGTCAGTCACTAGAAATCTATCATGATATGGCTCCATAACTCAGTGAGGAAAAAAAATCTTTTCGAAGAGAAGATGGTTATAATAATAAATAACATTTACTCGGCATTTGACAGTAATAAAATATTTCCTGAGGCATTAGTGTAATTAATCCTCATAACTAGCCCATAAGGTGGGCCTTTTACTCTCCCCATTTGCATATGAATGTAGAGAGGTCCAGAGAGGATAACTCAAGTTTCCCAGGATTTCACAGCCAGTAATGACTAGAGCCGGGACTCAAACTCTAGTGTTCTGGCTCTACCTACACCACTGCAACAAATGAAGGTTGAACACCTCACTTCCCCACATCTGATGATCCTTTAGCAACTAAGGTCATGTTTGGCCCTGGTGTTAAACAAAGACCCTTGAGCTCTGAACATCTTCTAGTTGATATCCAAGTAATGTAAGATGGAAAATGTAGTACTCTACACAAGGGTAGCCCAGCAGCCAGGTGAGTGGCATTTGTCCAGATGCCAGCTCAGTTTTGTTAGCTTCATTCAGCAGTCATGTCCCCCTGTGGACCCGTATGGAATTCGTAGCTGATATCATATACGCTCCCATTAAATTACATTTTTCGCTTTCAGTCTTGAATAACTGGCTTTGGGGAGCCAAAGGGCAGGTGTTTGAATTCAAGCACACACCCCGCTGAGAACAGGTAAATTAGAGGCAGTGGTTACCTCAAAGATGGCCCCCCGTGATCATAGAACCTGCTGTGATCAAGGGGCAAGGCAGCCTAACCAGCTCCCTTAGCCCACCCCAGGGAAGGAGAGGTTCTCCTACCAGCTACACCACTGGGATTGCATCACCTGGCCATTTTATCATCAAACAAATACTTTTCCTTCTTCATGTATCTCTCTTCTGATGGGAATTTTTGCCTGTATCTAGACCTGAAAAATGCTCAAGTGGTACGGAGCCATGTGTAACTCTCTCCTGCAGAGTGAGGCCCAGGGAATCTGTTTGGCCCTGGCCTGGCACAGCCAGAAGTCAGGCTGAGACATCTGACCCATGGTGTGGTATGAGAGTTGGTAGGTCCTTATCAAATCTCAAGGTCTTGTCTCTGCTCTCCAGTCCTTCTGGATGTCTCTCCCTTCCATGGAGGCTCTGGTTCTATAGAAGCAGCAAGGTAGGCTTTCTTGGGAGCTTCCACACGCTTCCCTCCCCAACTCATCAGAGCGGATTTGCTGGCGCTAGGTTTTTGATGCAGCTGTGATCAGGTCGAAAGCTCTGGACTTGGAGTCCAGAACTCTGACTTTGAATCTCAATTCTGCCCCTTATTAATCTATGTCCTTGACCAAATTATTGATCATCTTTGAGTCGCTGTTTTCCTATCTGTAAGAGGGGGTTAAGACTTACCTGCCATGTTGTTGTGGTATTAAATGATATCAGACATGTTGCATACCACAGAGCTCAGAGTGAATCTTTCTCTTTTTTTAGTGTTCCTTTATGCTTTTGGAGTTTTATCGAAATTAACTAATTCAGAGTTTTAATATCCCTTTTTATTTTTCAAAATATACTTAATTTCCTTGCTATAATTTGAATTGATCTTTACTCACACACCTTTTTTAAAAAGCTCTTTGGTTTTCAAAGGGATTTATAAATACCATGCTCTAGCTGGGTCATTGAAAGGAACTGTGGGGGAATAGAAGGAACTATTTTTTAGTGCTTGGACCACCTGCTTTTGAAATAAATTCCATTTTAAGGGTAAGGAAGACAAATAGACACTGCTTGAAATACATTGATTTTAGAATTAGAATTCCAGAGCTGAAAGAATTTTGCTAATTCCCTTATTTTGAGCTCTGGAGAAGTTAAGTGACTTCCCTAAGGTCACATGGATCACTAGCAGCAGAACCATGACTCATGTTTAGTTCTCCTTACTCCCAGTCGAGTGCTCCTCCCACCACAGTCACTCCAAGTCTTACAGCAGCCTCAGGTCTCTAAATCAGAGACTGTGGGAAGTACCCTCTCCTGTCCTTGGCTGGCACGCTGACCCAGAGCCTCTTCGTGCCTCGTGTTGTCTCCTGCTTCTTTTTTTTTTTTTTTTTTTTTTTGCGGTATGCGGGCCTCTCACTGTTGTGGCCTGTCCCGCTGTGGAGCACAGGCTCCGGACGCGCAGGCTCAGCTGGGATCTTCCCGGACCGGGGCACGAACTGCATCGGCAGGTGGACTCTCAACCACTGCGCCATCAGGGAAGACCCCCTGCTTCTTAAGTAAGCATTAGCAAGCAACGCCCTGACTTGCCTGCCTCATGGGACTCATGCTTGACTTTATCTTCTTCAGCAGTTTCTGCAGCTATGCTAATAACGTGCCATAGCCAGAGATTTGGATGCTTCTTAAACCTTATCCTTTCTTGTCCTAGATCAGCGGCTTTTGTTCTGATCACACACAAAACTCCCAGGAGCAATGGCTTCCTCTCTTTCCCTGAAGTGACATACTCTTCACATTCTTCTTTTCCTACTTACTAGCTATGAGATCTTGCCAAATGACTTCACCTCTCTGTAGCTTAGTCTCCTCATCTGTAAAAATGAGAAAATTATTATTACCTATCTCATAAGGATATTGTGAGCATTAAATGAATTGCTACATGGGACTTCCCTGGTGGTGCAGTGGTTAAGAATCCGCCTGCCAATGCAGGGGACATGGGTTCGATCCCTGGTCCGGGAAGATTCCACATGCCACGGAGCAACTAAGCCCATGCGCCACAACCACTGACCCTGCGCTCTGGAGCACGCGAGCCACAACTACTGAGCCCACGTGCCACAATTACTGAAGCCTGCACTCTAGAGCCCATGCTCTGCAACAAGGGAAGCCACCACAATGAGAAGCCCGTGCACCGCAACGAAGAGTAGTCCCCGCTTGCCACAACTAGAGAAAGACTGCGTGCAGCAACGAGGACCCAACGCAGCCAAAAATATATAAATTAATTAATTAATTAATTAAAAAAATGACTTGCTACACATAGCTTAAAACTGTGCCTTTCACATAGCAAGAGTTCATTAAATGTTAGCTATCATTGTTATTTTTGTTATTACTATTACCAAGGGCTCTGTGAGGAAACGATTTCTCATCACTACAAAGTTTCCCAGATGTGGGACCTTGCAAATTATTTAACTTCCTGCATCATCACACTCACCTTTTATAAAAGGGAAGCAAACTGGATTATCGTAAAGATCCTTATAGCTCTGACAGATGTGATTGGCCTACCCACCCACTTTCCTCTCCTGTACTGACACCTCCCCATCCCTTTTCCAGTCATCCTAGGCACCTGAGGCCTCGCTTCCAGTTAGTTGTCTTAATAATCCTTCCTGTCTCCAAGGCAAAGTGTTGCCCTGTCCCAAGAGACATTTGCATCTTAATAATGTTTTCTGAAGGACCAAATAACTTTTAAGGCTCAAAGGAATCACTCTCCACTGATGGAATTTCCTTGTCAGAAAGAGAGTAAGGAGCAACTTTCCCAAAGCCTTGAATCCCTTCACATCAGTAGCTACTCTCCTAGGGCCATGATGCCCACACTCAGGGCATTGTTCTGCTATAACACATTGTGAACAACACTCCCATCAATGCCAGTAGCCCACCAGCCCTCTTTCTTTCAAAATTATTTTATTAGGTAGATATCAGCCACTTAGCCTAACCACTCAAAGTGTGGAAATGGAGCTTCTCCAACTTGAGCTCAGCCCGTTTAATTCATCAGCACTGTATGTTCCTGATGCCCCTGGTTCCCATATGCAAGAGCTGCAGGAGGCCTGGGAAAGAATGTGGGAAGTCCCCTTCTTCACAGAGATTACAGTGTGGCAGAGGTTTGTGAAGACACCACCACCAGGATGACGCCCCTGAACCGCCTGGGCAAACGCTCCCTTGTTAAACTGTAGGCCCTCACATCTCTCCTGAGACTCTCGTCACTTCCTACATCCTACTCCTTACTTGGTTGGCAGAATCTGAGCCTTTTCTGCATCTCCCACAGCTCCAGCACAGGCCAAACACGCAGCAAATGCAGAGAATAAATACACAAACAAATGCAAAATCTTTTCCTCTTCTGTATTCTTTCAAGGTAGAAATGCTTCTCAGAAGAGAATCAAGCAAAATCCAAATGCTTTAGTGGGATGCATTGCTTGGGTCGCTTAATTTACCGTAGGGGGCGCCAAGAGCAGCTAGTGAGATTTTCAAAAAAAGCCGAGGGAGCCAGGGGCTATCAAAGGCAGAGTGACAGTGTCTCCCTGTGAGTTTTGCTGAGAGCGCATTATGCCAAAGTCCAATAAATGCACCAACGTCAGTTTCCCATCCCAGCTCCCGTTTGGCTCCCAGAAAGAAAAGGGAAGCAAAACTCCTGTTATTGCCCCAGCTGCCGTGGGCTGGGAGAGGGTCCTTCTATCTGACAGGAAGGGTGTCAGGAGCAGCTACATCCTGTTTGTGCTCTACCAGGCATCACGCTTCCCAGGACTTCCTTCTCTGTGGCCTTGTTTTCTTTCCAGATTTCTCTCCAGATTCCCTGACATTACTTTGTCTTTTGTTACAGCTCTGGGGCATAATCAAGCAAGGATACAAATGCAAAGGTAAATGTTACTTTGTTAAAATTTTTATTTTATTTTATTTTTTAAATTAATCTGTATTGGCGTATAGTTGCTTTACAATGTTGTGTTAGTTTCTGCTGTACAGAAATGTGAATCAGTTATACATATACATATATCCCCTCTTTTTTAGATTCCCTTCCCATTTAGGTCACCACAGAGCATTGAGTAGAGTTCCCTGTGCTATACAGTAGGTTCTCATTACTTATCTATTTTATACATAGTAGTGTATATATGTCGATCCCAATCTCCCATTGTTAAAATTTTTAAATGTGACTTTTGGGGCAGGAATCATATTTGTCTGAGGGAAACTTTAAAGCTCTTGGCAACACAGAGAAATTGGGGCTTTGGGGCTACTGGCAACTGAAGAGTTAACGGTCCAGTAAAGGACTCCCTGAAGTTTTGGAGATCCCAGGCTGGAATTTTACCGCTTGTTACAAAGAGCAAGGAAACCACACTTATTATCCCACACACATCTAACCCCTATCTCTAAGATGTCTTGCCCATCATCAGCACACATTTAAGGTGGGAATTCTGAGGAGGGCAAGGCTGATGGAAATACTGTATGTAAGAACTTTGTCCTTCAAGGGAAAAAAAACCCCATGCTCATTTCTGTAATACATATGCATTTCTTTCTACTCTCACATAGCTATTCCTTTCTCTACTAAATCACAGATGATGATGAGAAAAGAGGAGATACATTTGCCCCTTTCAATGAATTTGTTCATATACTTCCCCCATTTAATTGAAATTTATAGCAATTGAATAAATATGTATTTGATAAATGCAATAGGAATGTTTGGCTACTTGTAGATATATGATTATTACACATTATTGGTGTTCAGAAAACTGCTGGATATTTTATGCAGACTGTTTATACTGGTTCTTTTAAGAATCTGATAATGCTCTTGAAAAATATAATAAAGCCACAAAATGAAATATCTTTTTTTTTTTTTTTTTAGATCTTTTTCTTTTTTAATTAATTAATTTATTTATTTTGGCTGTGTTGGGTCTTCATTTCTGTGCGAGGGCTTTCTCTAGTTGCGGCGAGCGGGGGCCACTCTTCATCGCGGTGCGCGGGCCTCTCACTGGCGCGGCCTCTCTTGTTGTGGAGTACAAGCTCCAGACGCGCAGGCTCAGTAGTTGTGGCTCACGGGCCTAGTTGCTCCGCGGCATGTGGGATCTTCCCAGACCAGGGCTCGAACCCGTGTCCCCTGCATTGGCAGGCAGGTTCTCAACCACTGCGCCACCAGGGAAGCCCCAAAATGAAATATCTTAATCACAGAATGCCTTCAGATTAATAATGTTCCCTTGTGATGCCTTTTTTCTCTAGCTGTCTTTCAGTATTTGGCCCTCATTTTACATGGACAGGGAACTTCCTTGAACCTCTATGGGAGCCACCTTTTAGTGCTCAAAAAACAAACAAACAAAAAAACCCTTCCCTTTTGTTCTCTGAATCAGTTGACTTAGTCTAACTTGAATTTTTACTTTCAAGCAGCAGAGATACTGGTTTCTGCCCCTTATCCCCTAGACACACACAGACAGATACAAACACACACACACAATTTTGTGAAGATGAAAATCAATTAAACCCTAGGATCTCTGTTCAGATGGTATTTCTCTTAAAGACATATAGAGTGAAAAGTCTAATTAAAATAGACCAGACATGTCATTGCAATTTGATCTTTCCCTGATGTTATTAAAAAACCATTTGAAACAAGACCATTTAGGGGAAAACGGGTATTGGAAATAATGAGAAAATTCCTCTTTGATGGTGAGAGAAATATACCCTATAAAATGATCATATCTGTTCAGTGATTTCAGAGAAATGTAGGACCCTCATCGTATGAAGTAATTGTGTTGCTATCTTCCAAAGTGGCCAAAATTTTGTACCCCAAGTAGCAATTAATATCTACTTTCTTAACTAAAGCATCTAATGGGAAGGCCACAGAATCTGCTGCGTGCCATTTCCAAGCCATAGTCAAATCTGAGACATGTTTATTGAGCATATGCTCACCTTGTCTTCTGCTTCTATGCCAAGAAAGGAAGCAAAAGATATAATCGCTTGCTCTGGAAAAGATTTTGGGAAATGAAGAAGAATAGAAAATGCAGACAAATACTGAATGGAGGGACACCTTGCTGTAAATATTTAGAGGCAACTGTAGGTCCTGGGAGAGACTAGATGCTGAGGCTTCTCACCCTCATTCTGGCTCAGGGAGCCTCTTTGTGGGGAATCCATCTCGGTCTGGAGAAGAACCCCAGTTCCATGTAATTTGCATTTAGTTTTGGGCAAAGGCAACTCCCTATTCAGGCTGCCCCTGCTTGTTGCTCCCCAGCACTTCAGTGAACTGTGTAGAAGAAGCAGCTGAACAAATATAAGAGAGAACTTTAGGAACCCCAGGAAAGGAAGAGAGTCCCACTGGCCCTTTTACTAGCCCTAGACACACCCCGTGGACCTGAGATTAAACACAGAAACAAGGGTGGGGGAGGGGAGGCGGGAGAGCCCAAACGCCAACCTGGAAGCCTGGTCAGCGCCTGACATGTGGTTCACGCTAATCACCTGTGATACTTTTGGTTGTTTCAGACTGTGGAGCCAACTGTCATAAACAGTGCAAAGACCTCCTGGTTCTGGCCTGCCGGAGATTTGCCCGGGCGCCCTCCTTAGGCAGCGGTCATGGGTCACTGCCTGGAAGTCCTTCGTTGCCTCCAGGTAATGTCCTCAACTTTCTTTCCTACTGCGATTTCTCTCTGCTCACCTTCCATGCCTGCACTTTGGTTGGAGTCTGGATCTAAAGCTAGTCAGAGCCATTATAAACATAAAGGTCTTCAGGGTAAGCAGCAGTGGCTAAAGACCCTTGAACCCTACATGCTCCTTTTGGCTTTTGGGTCTCAATAACATGCAGTTCACCTGAGGTCAATTTCATTTCACCTCTGGTCTGTTCCTCTAGGACCTTACCCGTAGGACTCCTGTTGTTTGCACCCACTTTGACGGTTTGCTGTGAAGCAGTCAGATGTATGATTAATCACAATAATCACAGTAATCTTTCCCCTTCCAGTGCAGGATGAGGTTTTCGAGTTCCCTGGCGTCGCAGCTGGACACCGAGACCTGGACAGCAGAGCCATCACACTGGTCACAGGCTCCTCTCGCAAGATCTCCGTGCGGCTGCAGCGGGCCACCACCAGCCAGGCCACCCAGACCGAGCCTGTGTGGTCAGAGGCTGGCTGGGGGGACTCAGGGTCCCACACCTTCCCCAAAATGAAGTCCAAGTTCCATGACAAAGCAGCAAAGGACAAAGGCTTTGCCAAGTGGGAAAATGAGAAGCCCAGGGTGCAGGCTGGTGTGAATGTTGTTGACCGAGGCACTGCGTTCGAACCAGACCAGGATGAAGCTGACATGGTTGAGACCAGACAGGACGGTGAGGTCAGTGCTGGTCAAACCACAAATAAAATCAGAAGAGGGAGGCTGAAAGCAGCTGAGATGAGTGTTATAGTGAGCCCACAAGGCAGCCTGGTAGTTTTGAAAGCAGAATGGTTGGGAATCAAGACATATCACTTTTAGTCTTGTCTTTGGCTAGTTATGTGACTCTGGACAAATGGTCTCTTCTCCTTGGACATCAGTTTTATGATGTATAAAACTGAACCGAATGGGTTCTAAAACTCAGTGAAGGTTTCTGTGTCTGTATACTGACGTGATGTCCAGGGACCCTTGACTGTTGCTTGTATCCAATATAACAGTACGCTATACCCATCAGCTTAGTTTTCCAAGCTAGAATCAGGGTCCAAACTCAGAGGAGGCAGTGAAAGCAAAAGACATGTAGATAGAGAAGGAGAGCTGGAAACTCTTGCTCTTACTTAAAAAAAAAAAAAAAATGGCTTTTGACAGCATCATGGAGGAGAGGGTGGTGAATATCAGAGACATGGGGACCTCAGGGTTCTATGTGTCAGGCTTTGCCTCCACACAAAAAGTATGTTCAAATCATCCAAAGCAAATTGGGAAACATATGGAATTTGTTAGAACAAGCTGAAAATATAAATTGATTCAAGATGGACTTAGATAAATTTATTAGTCAATAGTCCATAGTGTATTAAGAAAAAGGATTTGGGGAAATTGGTGTCACATTCCTAACCTAAAAGTAATGTCATGGAGGGAAGCCATTGCCTCCCTACTGAATCATTTTCATAAACAGAATATTAGGTTAGGTAGAGACCCTACTGGATCAAGCCAGTGCTCTTTTTTCTCATGACTGGTCCTCCACATTCCACCTGTCCTCAGGAGATCTAAGCGCACAATCTCCATAGTTTCCTATGATGAGAAAATCGCCAATGATCTTTAACCAAAATTCCTCTAGTTCCTTCCTCATCGAAGACAATTAGTAAGGATGCCGCACATGGTCTTCAGTAGTATGAAGTTTATTGTAAGTTCCTTCTGAGCCATTGTTTCCTTTCTTTTAACACCAACTTTTTTTTTTTTTTTTGCGGTACACGGGCCTCTCACTGTTGTGGCCTCTCCCGTTGCGGAGCACAGGCTCCGGATGCGCAGGCTCAGCGGCCATGGCTCATGGGCCCAGCCACTCTGCGGCATGTGGGATCTTCCCGGACGGGGTCACGAACCCGTGTCCCCTGCATCGGCAGGCGGACTCTCAACCACTGCGCCACCAGGGAAGCCCTAACACCAACTTTTAAAACAGCTTTATTGAGATATAATTTATGTACTATAAAATTTACCCATTTAAAGTGTATAATTCAATGGTTTTTAGTATATTCACTGAGTTGCACAACCACCACTACAATCTAATTTCAGAACATTTACATCATGTGCTTTGTGGACTACATGATCTTTTATTTCCCTCTATAAATCTTGAGTATACAAGGCACTGATCATTTGAGATGTTCCCTTGAAATTATCTGATAAACTGCTTTCTAGGAGTAGTCTTATTTTTTTAAATGAGATGCAGCCATACAACAGGTTCTGATTCGTATTGCAGGAAGGCTGACTTCAGGCTGAGGACACTGAAGGCAACTGTGTTGGCATTTGGAAGGAGCAAGATGAGACGCTCTGAAGAACACTCCAAAACTCAGGAAGTTATCTGAAAAGATATCTGGACATTTACTGCCTTGTGACACTGTGGGATCTCCCTGATTGAACTATGGGACAGAGGACTTACCCTATGAACTATTTATTTCCTCCTTCCCTGCTCCTAGTGAGGTGCCACAAAGACTGTGTTATGTAGTTGGTAGTTTTCTCTCCTATCTTTCTCTAGAGCCATTTATATACGGGTGAAATGAAAGCTTTTGTGCATGTACTTGATACTCATTCTCTAAACTCAGACTTTGCTTTTTCTGTGAGAATGTTATTTCCGTATTTTTATAAACTTTTGAGGGGGGTGTTTAACGAGGAGTCGATTTAGGGGTCTTTTTGTGTGCTTTTTGGACGGGACCAGGACTTATTTTTTTGAGGGACAAGGAAGCTCTTCCAGACTTGGAAGGCAGTGGTTCTTCTAATGATGATCTGCTGCAAGGAGAAGCTGTTTACATTGTTCTTACCATACAGTTGCTATTATAATGTGTAACAAGTCACACTTCTATAATCATATAAGTCTTGCCAATTCGGCATCACTAGGTAGCTATGACACAGTCATGAAAACTATCCTAATATTTATCATTGCCATGGGGGGAAATTAACTAAATACATGTCCCATCTCACTAGGTTTAGCCATCTTTCATAAGACTGCTATTAAGAAGTATGAATAACAATTTAAAAAATCAATTCAAGTTTTTGGGAATAAAATTCAGGAGAAAAACAAACCATCCCTCAAACCCCTTACTGAAATGCAATTTTTAAAATTCAACCAGCAATTTTTAAAACCTCAAAATAGTTTTGAGAATTTTGTTTGTTATAAAAGAAAACTTTTTGGTTGTGAAAGAGAGCTCTCATGCTCTTCCTAAGAAATTGCCATCATGATTAAGAAGAGTCATAGAAAGCAAATCATCACAAACCACCTTTGATTAACATTTCATTTAAACTTTTAAAGTATCAATATTTTGAATATCTTCCTTTGACCCAACATTACTAGACGTGGGTCTGTTTCTTACATGATGAGAGAAGAAAGAACTTGGTTGAAGATGTTCAAAAATAGAGATGGGTTTGAGCCTATGGCTGAGGAGAATGACCTGCTACCAAGTGCCCAGTCAGAAACTGGACCCACAGAGGTGCACTGGTCTGCATTTGGTAGTTTAAGTGTATATAATCCACATAAGACTGAATTTGTTTCTTTGGGGGCAGTCGCTTCAGTAAAAAAATGCCTTTCTTCTCATTTTCCATTAGGTAAATGAAGACAGTTCTGTTCAGCAAACACTTGTTGAGTGCCTGCTCTGGGCAGGTCCTGTGTTAGATGCACAAAGAGGAACAACTCTTCATCTCTGACCTTGGGAGCTGAGAGCCCATGGGCATTTAAGGCAAGATGACTCCTTAAAATAGAGTTTCAAATTCGCTAGAACTGACTTAATCATGCCAAACAGATTCAGAGATCAATTTGCAGAGATATTGCAAGTTAAATGAAGTTATTAGGTGAGGGAGTTGTGATTAAGCTCAAAAATGTAAGAACTCACCATTTGCGAGCACCTCAGAAAGCAAATAGCCATCCCCAGTGTTGGTTCCATGTATATATACTCTCTATTCCTATTCATAAATGCAATGAAATACATGTTAACAAAATTAAAAAGAGAAAACGGCAATTTAAGTACAAGAAACCCTTCTTCTGTGTGTGTTTTTTTTGTTAATGAATGTTAAGACTATTCTTTTTCTTCTCAAAGCAGTTATTTCACTTGCCACTTAGTTTGGGTTATTTTTTATTTTTCATATATAAGAAGACTTTTATAGGATCAGCCTTCCTGTTACAATGATACTAAATGAACCTCGAGTAAAAACAAACCAAAAAAATAATAAAACTAACATATTATGTGTATATATGTACGTAAACTATTTTTGTATATGTGTGTATATATGTGTTTATATGTATACACAGGCACGCAAACACACACACATACACACACATACTACTATTATTACTTTGCTGAAGAGGAATTTGAGTCCATAATAAAGCTGCTTTATAATTTTGATTATATCATTTACTCATAACCAATGGTGACTCTGATGTTTCCAATATGTCAATTTCCCATAATCAATAAAATAAGTAAATTAGGCAAACCCATGGTGGAGCAAAAAAAACTATGATGGTTGGTTCCTCCAGACCTTCCTTTTGTAGGTTTGATGATCACTGTCAAAGCAAAAACAAAACCAAACTCTTAACAGTGAATATTGGGAGTTCCCTGGTGCTCTAGTGGTTAGGATTCTGGACTTTCACTGCTGTGGCCCGGGTTCAATCCATGGTCGGGGAACTGAGATCCCGCAAGCTGAATGGCACAGCAAAAAAAAAAAAAAAATTAATAATATTAGATACCAAGAGAGGAAATGTTAGATACTGCAACTGGGTCTTCATTGAAGGATGTGCTAATTGTATTGATGCTTTTTGAGATCTGCCTAAATCAGAGAGTGATCCTAACCGGTATTTGAACATTTTATGTTGAGTGGTGTTTCCTGAAGCAATAATGTCCCCAGATTTCCATGGTAAAACAGCCTCTCCAAAAGACAGAGAGGTTTGCTGTTTAACAATGAAGGCAGGACTCCTACAGAAGGAAGTACCAAACTGTTATTGATGGCAAGAAGCTTAAGCATTCCTAAGATAAACACCTTGATTTTTGACTGAGGAGGTAAATTCAGTCAAATGAGATTCCCACAGCATATCTTTGGCATGCAATCCACAGCCAGATTTAAATCCCATCTATGCTAGTTGTAGTCATGAGATCCTGGGCAAGTCATATACATCTATTTGAGCCTCAATTTTCACATTTGAGAAGGAGAGATTTTACCACCTTCTCCAACTACCTTATAGAGTTGTTGTAAGGATGAAGTCTAATAGTACATGTAGAAGTACTTTGTAAAGACCTTATAAATTAATATTATTTTACAGTTAAACAAGGTTCTTCTCTACAATTGTCTTCAGACTACATGTTTACATGGCTGTGTTCTTTGGAGGCTCTAAATCCAACATTTAACTAAATTTTGTGTCAAAGAATTAAAAAAAAGAAATATTCACAGGGGTTTTTCTTACGCCTGGCACTGTGTGTGTATAGGGTCAGTTCTGCTCTGTTTTCTAACATTAGCTATTCTCACTCTGTTTGAAAATAGGTAGACAAGATTAAGAAACCAAATGGGTAAAATGTAAATAAGCTTAGAGAAAAATAGGTCAAAGTAGAAATATGCTTAAGAGGCTGACTCTTGGAAGAATTTATTTTACTACAGGGAGACGAGGAAAATAAAAATTAACTTTTCAAATAAAAAGGACTCCATTTATTTGACAACTAGAATGTATTTTATAGCAATTGAAGGTGGTAATGATAGGAAACTACTTGGAATTTAAGGCTCATTCAGGAAATATCTTCCTCCATTCTTCATCCAAAACTTGCTTGCTGAAGTTTAGAGAGTACTCAGACCTCAAACAACAATATTTATTCTCTTTTTAAAATGTTAATGGCAAGCACGTTGGAGTTCACATCTATTTAAGTGACTTGCAGTTTATACATAATAGCATAAGGAAAGCATCACATGGGGAATTCTATAAGGCAGTTGACCTGAATGCTTCAAAAATAAAATGTCTTAAAAAAAAAAAGGGAAAAGGATGAAAGGAGCAGTTATGGATCAAACAAAACACAACAACAGAATGCAGTGTTGTAAACCTTGATTGGATTCTGAACCAAACAATAAATAAAGCAGACATTTTTGGAGGGCAACTGTGGAAATTTAAATGTGAACTACATATTAAATGACATGGAATGAATGTTAATTCACTCCAGTATAATGATTTTATGGTTATGTAGGAGAATGTCTTTATTTTTAGGAGATAGCTGGTGAAGTAGTTAGGGCTATTACAAGTTAATCACTAAAGGGATGTTCCCTATCAGCTTAAATTATACATCACGGCCCATCTCTGGGAAACCTGCCTCCCAGGTAATGAGCCTTAAGCTAAAATACCTTTGTTTAGCTCACAGGAAACATCCTGACCAGGCCCACCTGTGAATGACTGCAGGCCGGAAGAAGTTAACACACCCCTTCCGGAGGCTGACCAGAACCAGGAAATGTTCGACTTTACTCCCGCCCCTTTTAGTATAAAAGAAGCCTGAATTCTAACTCAGGCAAGATGGTTTTTTGGGACACGGGTCCACCATCTTCTCGGTCTGCTGGCTTTCTGAATAAAGTCGGTATTCCTTGCCCCAGCAAGTCTCTTGATTTATTGGCCTGTCGTGCAGTGATCAGTATGAGCTTGGAGTTGGTAACAAATTTTGGTGCAGTCAGCCAGGAGCCTTGCTGCTCGTGGCTAGCCAGCCCTGGTTGGGGAATTTTCAGTTAAGGCCCTAGCAGCTGCAGGGGTCACTTGCCCTGAAGATCCTCCTTTCAGATTTCCCCAAAGTGGCACTGGTTGCCCCAACGCTTGGCAGTTGGAGCAAGGAATCAACACTTGGGAGTCGATGGGCTCCAGACAGCAGGTAAGTCACTCTGGTGAGTACAGTTGGCACTTTCTTTCCTCCCTGGGACTTTTTCTCTGGAATAAGCCAATTTATTTTGTATTTGAGCGGGGTACACTGTTGATGAGAGAGAAGAGTTGTTGGACTTTTACCCAATTTGTGAACTGGTTCATTTGTTTCTTTGGATGATAGCATTTGTGTGTATAATTTGTGTTTTGCTTGTCTTGAATTTCTGTCTTTAAAAATGGGGAATGTTTCAACTATCCCTAAAGAAAATCCTGTGTGGCACATTTTGGATAAGTGATCTGATTGTAACTATGAACCCATGGGTGAGAGGAAGATGATATTTTTTTGTAAAAATGTGTAGCCATAGTACCTGTCAGGAGTTTAGGCAGGGTTATCCTGGGGCCCTGTGCACCATGTACTGCTACTGTTGCTGTGTTAATTAAACAATTTATGGTCTCCTGTGTCGTTGGTGTATGTAAAACCCCAAGACCAAACTTGAGGGTTTATTTAGGATTTTCTGTTTGTCCTTTGGATTTTTCATTTTATTTTGTTTGGTACTGTTTCTCCATTTACAGCCAAATCAATTCTGTGATATTTAAAACTTTTTTTTTTAACATCTTTATTGGAGTATAATTGCTTTACAATGGTGTGTTAGTTTCTGCTGTATAACAAAGTGAATCAGTTATACATATACATATGTTCCCATATCTCTTCCCTCTTGCATCTCCCTCCCTCCCTCCCACCCTCCCTATCCCACCCCTCTAGGTGGTCACAAACCACCGAGCTGATCTCCCTGTGCTATGCGGCTGCTTCCCACTAGCTATCTATTTTACGTTTGGTAGTGTATATATGTCCATGCCACTCTCTCACTTTGTCACAGCTTACCCTTCCCCCTCCCCATATCCACAAGTCCATTCTCTAGTAGGTCTGTGTCTTTATTTCTGTCTTACCCCTAGGTACTTCATGACCTTTTTTTTTTTCTTAGATTCCATATATATGTGTTAGCATATGGTATTTGTTTTTCTCTTTCTGACTTACTTCACTCTGTATAACAGACTCTAGGTCCATCCACCTCACTACAAAAAACTCAATTTCATTTCCTTTTATGGCTCAGTAATATTCCATTGTATATATGTGACACATCTTCTTTATCCATTTACCTGTCGATGGACACATAGGTTGGTTCCATGTCCTGGCTATTGTAAATAGAGCTGCAATGAACATTGTGGTGCATGACTATTTTTGAATTATGGTTTTCTCAGGGTATGTGCTCAGTAGTGGGATTGCTGGGTCATATAGTAGTTCTATTTGTAGTTTTTTAAGGAACCTACATACTGTTCTCCATAGTGACTGTATCAGTTTACATTCCCACCAACAGTGCAAGAGGGTTCCCTTTCCTCCACACCCTCTCCAGCATTTATTGTTTCTAGATTTTTTGGTGATGGCCATTCTGAATGGTGTGAGATGATATCTCATTGTAGTTTTGATTTGCATTTCTCTAATGATTAATGATGTTGAGCATTCTTTCATGTATTTGTTGGCAATCTGTATATCTTCTTTGGAGAAATGTCCATTTAGGTCTTCTGCCCATTTTTGGAATGGGTTGTTTGCTTTTTTGTTATTGAGCTGCATGAGCTGCTTGTAAATTTTTGAGATTAATCCTTTGTTAGTTGCTTCATTTGCAAATATTTTCGCCCATTCTGAGGGTTGTCAAATGGAGGAAAGAATCAGGAAAAAACCCAAAAAAACCCTGTCTGTTCTTATCCAAGAGTGGGACATTCCCAGGGAGAAGAGAAATTTCCACTTGACTCCTAAAATCACCAAAAGCTATAAATAGAAGTGTCTTTTCCATAAATACTAGTAAAAAGGGTTTAGCCATCTAGACAGGTGATCCTGATTTATCCCATCTGGCAGAAACCCAATTTGAATCCAATCTCTTTTGTAACTGATGGGTTTTACATTGTTACACCTGATTCATGGCTGAAATTTTGGAATGGGAACTATGAGGTTCCTGTGTTTGTATGTGTGTTATAGATGCATGACCCTGCCAAAATTAATTTGTAAAAGAGCTCTATTTAATTAGCTTAAAGGAAATTAAGCACTTATATAAATACTCAAACATAAAAGACTGGCCAGAATGAATTTTGGGTTCATGTGATCTAGGCAATATTCAGTATTGAATTAATATCTGGTATTAAAGTTAGCTTAAGCTTGCTTGTTTGATTAATACAGACATGTCTTTAGAGTCATCAATTTAGGTATAATACATTTATGGTACCTAGGTCTACTAGAAATAAAATAAGACCTTATTATTCCTGTTACAAAGTTTGTCAGCAAAAGATAACAATATGACAAAGCTTTTAAGTAAATAGAGGTAAATGAGGTAAGAGTTTTAGATAAACTCTATAGGAATAATTATGTTTTGGGAATGTCTAACTAAAATAGTCTCTCCAGATTTTCATAACTTGAAACTAAACTAAGTTAAATGAAGAGAATTCATTGACTATCTGGGTCATTTCAAATAGGATAAAATATTAGAACATTAATTGCTGGGCAGTCTAAGTTTACCTAACTTTGCCTTCTTAGGAGAGGAAGACTAAAGCATACGTTTGTCAATCAGGAAATGCTAGTATGACAAACAGATATGGATATTCATTGTTTTTTTTGTTGTTTTTTTTTTGCGGTACGTGGGCCTCTCACTGTTGTGGCCTCTCCCATTGCGGAGCACAGGCTCCGGACGCACAGGCTCAGCGGCCATGGCTCACAGGCCCAGCCGCTCCGCTGCATGTGGGATTTTCCCGGACCGGGGCACAAACCCGTGTCCCCTGCATCGGCAGGCGGACTCTCAACCACTGCGCCACCAGGGAAGCCCTCACTGTATTATTTTTAAGGTTTTTCTGAAGGTTTGTAGTTTTTAAAAGTTGTGGGAAAAAAAAAAATTACTGCTTCTCTTACTGGAATTCATCAAAACAGCAACAATGAGAATAAAAACAAACAAACAAAAAAGCCAAGCTCCATTTGCAGAGAAACTAGAAGAGATCTGAAATACTAGGCCCAACAGAGGAAAGATAAAAGCATCAGAGATTGATCAGAGAGGCTTGCAGGAGAACATGGAGAGAAGTTGCTGTAGTGGAGAGGGATTTAGCAGATGCAATATAAAGAAACAAAGAAACAGCAGGCAGCGACAAATACCCCTCTCAGCACAGAGGGGCACAGTCTGAAGTGCAAATCCTCAATCCATTGTTTAAAACCAAAGGAGTGGATACCAGCAGGTGGTGGTAGCTTCCTGGATCTGGTCTGGTTCTGAGAAGCAGTAGGGAAGGAACACACAGATGGAATATTGGCAAGAAGTGATCTGTCTCTAAGATAGCAAACTGCTAGAGAGTCCTTCTGATGGAAAAAAAAAAAAAAAAAAAAATCCCACAGTTGCCAATCCCTGCCAATTAGCCTTTGGTAAGCAAAGTTACATGTAAAACCTAGGATCATAAGACAAATTTCACCTGGCCTGGATATTATCCTGGCTTCTTTCCTACAGGAACTTCCTACAAATTTTGGATAAGAACTCAAAATTAAAATGGTTAAGACAAAACAAAAAACGCAGAACATACTAGAGGGAAAAAAAGGATAGTTAAATGTGAGACCTCTCACCAGAAAAACAAACAAACAACGCTGTTACAAGCTAAGAACTAAAGCCACTTAATGAATTCCTGATCCCAGAAACCATGATAATAATAAACACTTATTTTTTTATATCTTTATTGGCATATAATTGCTTTACAATGGTGTGTTAGTTTCTGCTGTACAACAAAGTGAATCAGCTATATGTACACATATATCCCCATATCCCCACCCTCTTAAGCCTCCCTCCCACCCTCCCTATCCCACTCCTCTAGGTGGTCACAAAGCACTGAACTGATCTCCCTGTGCTATGCAACAGCTTCCCACTAGCCATCCATTTTACATTTGGTAGTGTATATATGTCAGTGAATGCTTATTGTTTTAAGCTACTAAGTTTTAGGGTGTTTTATTACACAAAATACCCTACTTGGTGATTAAACCATAACATTTGGATTATCTTCTCTACTGCACAGAAATAATTTGCACCTCTATCAGATAAAAATCATTTGCATCTTAACAAAGTTTCTTCAAGTTAGCATCTGGGACCTAATCCATAATAAATAGTATATCAAACAAAGTTACATTCTCCTAGAAGAGCTTTTCAACCTCTGCACTACTGACATTTTGGTGTGTATAATTTATTGTTGGAAAGGGGTGGGGGCTGTCCTGTGCATTGTAGGGTATGCCACTAGATGCCAGTAGTACTCTGTCTCCCCTCTGAAGCTGTGACAATCAAAAATGTCTCCAGATATTTCCAAATGTCCTCTTTGGGACAAAATTGCTCTTGTCTGAGAACCACTGCTCATGCATCAGAATCATGTGGAGGTCTTGCTCAAGCACAGATTGCAGGACCCCATCCACAGAGTTTCTGTCAGGGTGGGGAGGGCCTGAGAACTTGCATTTCCAATGAGTTCCCAGGCAGTGCTGAGTGCTGATGCTATTAGCTGAGTACTGCATTTGATAATTGCTGCTCTAGGAAGTCAGCTAACTCTTAAGCCGCTCTTTAGACACTGCTCTAGAATGACATCGAAAGGACAGTGCAGCCATCTTGCCTTATTTCCAGGTTCTGGATGACTTTTCTTAGTAATTCTTTCTAAAGAAATATAAGGTGAATCCAATTCTACATAGTTATAAAGGTAAACACTGGAACAAAACTCTAAATCTTTCTAAATATCAGAATAAATACAAAAACCAAAACAAAGAGATTCTCTATGACTTGTTATAAAAGTAGAAAACAGAACCTAAAATAAGACAGAACTAAGTTCAAACATATCTGTCATATAAATATAAATGGGCTAAACTCAACGATTTTTTAAGAAGATTCTCAGACTGATAACAAAGAAAAATTCAATTCTATTATGTGTACATGAGACTTCTCATGAGTGATTCAGATGGTTAAAAGAAAAATAGGCAAAGATATAATGGGCAAATGCAAAGAGAAAACACTAATAAATATAATATCATACAAAATTAAATTTAAGGCAAAAGGCACAAAAAGAGAAAAAGGCAGGCTGATTTTTAATGCTAAAGGATACAATTCACAATGAAAATTTAATAATTGAGTATTTTTGCTCCAAATTACAGAGCATCAACATTTATAGAACAGGAACTAAAGGCAATTCAAGGAGAAATACACAGAAATATATTAATGGCATAAGACATTTATTTTCACCTTACTCAGCACATGATATACCAAGCACCAAGTACACAAAAAATAAGTTGCTAGACCTATGCCATCTAGTACAGTAGCCACTGACCACATGTGGTTATTGAGCACTTGAAATGTGGTAAGTCCAAATTGTGGTGTGTTATATGTATAAAACGTGTCAGATTTCAAAGACAGTGCACAACAAACAAGCTAAAATATGTCATTAAGAAATTTTGTACATTGATTATATGTTGCAATGATAACATTTTGATATAATGAGTTAAAATTATTTTTAATAATATATTTTATTTACCATTTTTTTCACTTTCTTAACATAGCTACCATAAAATTGTAAATTGTGTATGTGACTTGTGTTATATCTCATGTGGATAGTGCTGCTCCAGAAGAACTAAAAAATCAACAAGGTAAATCTAAATAATTGAAACAGCTAATACATATATAGTGGTTATTTCATTCTAGACACTGTTCTAAATGCTTTGCATATTTTAATCCTTACAACAACGCTTAGAGGTACATGTTATCATTATAGCCATTTTACAATGCGGAAACTGAGGCATAGAGAAGTTAAGTAATTTGCCTAAGATTCCAGTAATGAATCTGGGATTTTGATCCTGTTAGTCTGGCTTCAGAGTCTGTACTCTAAACCATGATGTTAAAAATTGATATATATACAGGGAGGAGCTTCAAGATGGCGGAAGAGTAAGATGCAGAGATCACCTTCCTCCCCACAGATACATCGGAAATACATCTACATGTGGAACAACTCCTACAGAACACCTACTGAACGCTGGCAGAAGACCTCAGATCTCCCAAAAGGCAAGAAACCCCCACGTACCTGGTAGGGCAAAAGAAAAAAGAATAAACAGAGACAAAAGGATAGGGACAGGACCTGCACCAGTGGGAGGGAGCTGTGAAGGAGGAAAGGTTTCCACACACTAGGAAGCCCTTTCATGGGCGGAGACTGTGGGTGGCGGAGGGGGAAAGCTTAGGAGCCGCGGAGGAGAGCGCAGCAACAGGGGTGCAGAGGGCAAAGTGGAGAGATTCCCGCACAGAGGATCGGTGCCAACCACCACTCACCAGCCCAAGAAGCTTGTCTGCTCACCCGCCAGGGCAGGCAGGGGCTGGGAGCTGAGGCTCGGGCTTCGGAGGTCGGATCGCAGATAGAAGACTGGGGTTGGCGGCGTGAACACAGCCTGAAGGGTCTAGTGCGCCACAGCTAGCCGGGAGAGAGTCTGGGAAAAAGTCTGGAGCTGCCGAAGAGTCAAGGGACTTTTTCTTTCCTCTTTGTTTCCTGGTGCGCGAGAGGAGGGGATTAAGAGCGCTGCTTAAAAGAGCTCCAGAGACGGGTGCGAGCTGCAGCTATCAGCGCGGACCCCAGAGACGGGCAGGAGACGCTAAGGCTGCTGCTGCCGCCACCAAGAAGCCTGTGTGCGAGCACAGGTCACTATCCACACCTTCCCTCCTGGGAGCCTGTGCAGCCCGCCACTGCCAGGGTCCCGTGATCCATGGACAGCTTCCCCGGGGGGAACACACGGCACACCTCAGGCTGTTGCAACGTCACACCAGCCTCTGCCACCCGCAGGCTCACCCCGCACTCTGTACCCCTCCCTCCCCCCGGCCTGAGTGAGCCAGAGCCCCCGAATCAGTTGCTCCTTTAACCCCATCCTGTCTGAGTGAAGAACAGACGCCCTCAGGCAACAAACACACAGAGGCGGGTCCAAATCCAAAGCTGAACCCCAGGAGCTGTGCGAACAAAGAAGAGAAATGGAAATTGCTCCCAGCAGCCTCAGAAGCAGCAGATTAAATCTCCACAATCAACTTGATGTACCCTGCATCTGTGGAATACGTGAATTGACAACAAATCATCCCAAATTGAGTAGGTGGACTTTGTGAGCAACAATATATATATATATTTCCCTTTTTCTCTTTTTGTGAGTGTGTATGTGTATGCTTCTGTGTGTGATTTTGTCTGTATAGCTTTCCTTTTACCATTTGTCCTAGGGTTCTGTCTGTCAGTTTTTCTTTTTTTTTTACTTTAAAAACTTTTTTCTTAATAATTATTTTTTATTTTAATAACTTTATTTTATTTTATGTTATTTTATCTTCCTTCTTTCTTTCTTTCTTTTCTCCCTTTTATTCTGTGCCGTGTGGATGACAGGCTCTTGGTGCTCCAGCCAGGTGTCAGGGCTGTGCCACTGAGGTGGGACAGCCAAGTTCAGGACACAGGTCCACAAGAGACCTCCCGGCCCCACATAATATCAAACCATGAAAATCTCCAAGAGATCTCCATCGCAATGCCAAGACCCAGCTCCACTCAATGACCAGCAAGCTACAGTGCTGGACACCCTATGCCAAACAACTAGCAAGACAGGAACACAACACTATCCATTAGCAGAGAGGGTGCCTAAAATCATTATAAGGCCACAGACACCCCAAAACGCACCACCAGACATGGACCTGCCCACCAGAAAGACAAGATCCAGCCTCATCCACCAAAACACAGGCGCTAGTCCCCTCCACCAGGAAGCCTACCCAACCCAGTGAACCACTGGGGGCAATCACCAAAAACAATGGGAACTATGAACTGGCAGCCTGCAAAAAGGAGACCCCAAACACAGTAAGTTAAGAAAAATAAGAAGACAGAGAAACACACAACAGATGAAGGAGCAAGGTAAAAACCCACCAGACCTAACAAATGAAGAGGAAATAGGCAGTCTACCTGAAAAAGAATTCAGAAAAATAATGATAGTAAAGATGATCCAAAATCTTGGAAATAGAATGGAGAAAATACAAGAAACATTTAACAAGGACCTAGAAGAACTAAAGAGCAAACAAACAGTGATGAACAACACAATAAATGAAATTAAAAATTCTCTAGAAGGGATCAATAGCAGAATAACTGAGGCAGAAGAATGGATAAGTGACCTGAAAGACAAAACAGTGGAAATAACTACTGCAGAGCAGAATAAAGAAAAAAGAATGAAAAGAATTGAGAACAGTCTCAGAGACCTCTGGGACAACATTAAACACACCAACATACGAATTATAGGGGTCCCAGAAGAAGAAGAGAAAAAGAAAGGGTCTGAGAAAATATTTGAAGAGATTATAGTTGAAAACTTCCCTAATATGGAAAAGGAAATAGTTAAGTCCAGGAAGCACAGAGAGTCCCATACAGGATAAATCCAAGGAGAAACATGCTAAGACACATATTAATCAAACTATCAAAAATTAAATACAAAGAAAAAATATTAAAAGCAGCAAGGGAAAAACAACAAATAACACACAAGGGAATCCCCATAAGGTTAACAGCTGATCTTTCAGCAGAAACTCTGCAAGCCAGAAGGGAGTGGCAGGACATGTTTAAAGTGATGAAGGAGAAAAAACTACAACCAAGATTACTCTACCCAGCAAGGATCTCATGTAGATTTGACAGTAAATTAAAACCTTTACAGACAAGGAAAAGCGAAGAGAATTCAGCAGCACCAAACCAACTTTACAACAAATGCTAAAGGAACCTCTCTAGTCAGGAGACACAAGAGAAGGAAAAGACCCACAATAACAAACCCAAAACAATTAAGAAAATGGTAATAGGAACATACATATCGATAATTACCTTAAATGTAAATGGATTAAATGCTCCAACCAAAAGACATAGACTGGCTGAATGGATACAAAAATAAGACCCATATATATGCTGTCTACAAGAGACCCACTTCAGACATAGGGACACATACAGACTGAAAGTGAGGGGATGGAAAAAGATATTCCATGCAAATGGAAATCAAAAGAAAGATGGAGTAGCAATTCCCATATCAGACAAAATAGACTTTAAAACAAAGACTATTACAAGAGACAAAGAAGGACACTCCATAATGATCAAGGGATCAATCCAAGAAGAAGATATAACAATTGTAAATATTTATGCACCCAACATAGGAGCACCTCAATACATAAGGCAAATACTAACAGCCATAAAAGGAGAAATCGACAGTAACACAATCATAGTAGGGGATTTTAACACCCCACTTTCACCAATGGACAGATCATCCAAAATGAAAATAAATAAGGAAACACAAGCTTTAAATGATACATTAAACAAGATGGACTTAATTGATATTTATAAGGCATTCCATCCAAAAACAACAGAATACACATTGTTCTCAAGTGCTCATGCAATATTCTCCAGGATAGATCATATCTTGGGTCACAAATCAAGCCTTGGTAAATTTAAGAACAATGAAATCGAATCAAGTATCTTTTCCAACCACAATGCTATGAGACTAGATATCACTTACAGGAAAAAAATCTGTAAAAAATACAAACACATGGAGGCCAAACAATACACTACTTAACAACCAAGAGATCACTGAATAAATCAAAGAGGAAATCAAAAAATACCCAGAAACAAATGACAATTAAAACACAATGACCCAAAACCTATGGGATGCAGCCAAAGCAGTTCTAAGAGGGAAGTTTATAGCAGTACGATCCTACCTTAAGAAACAAGAAGCATCTCAAATAAACAACCTAACCTTACACCTAAAGCAATTAGGGAAAGAAGAACAAAAAAACCTCAAAGTTAGCAGAAGGAAAGAAATCATAAAGTTCAGATCAGAAATACATGAAAAACAAATGAAGGAAACTATACCAAAGATCAATAAAACTAAAAGCTGGTACTTTGAGAAGATAAACAAAATTGATAAACCATTAGCCAGACTCATCAAGAAAAAAAGGGAGAAGACTCAAATCAATAGAATTAGAAATGAAAAAGGAGAAGTAACAACTGACACTGCAGAAATACAAAGGATCATAAGAGATTACTACAAGCAACTATATGCCAATAAAATGGACAACCTGGAAGAAATGGACAAATTCTTAGAAATGCACAACCTGCTGAGACTGAACCAGGAAGAAATAGAAAATATGAACAGACCAATCACAAGCACTGAAATTGAAACTGTGATTAAAAATCTTCCAACAAACAAAAGCCCAGGACCAGATGGCTTCACAGGCGAATTCTATCAAACATTTAGAGAAGGGCTAACACCTATCCTTCTTAAACTCTTTCAAAATATAGCAGAGGGAGGAACACTCCCAAACTCATTCTAGGAGGACACCATCACCCTGATAGCAAAACCAGACAAAGATAACACAAAGAAAGAAAACTACAGGCCAATATCACTGATGAATATAGATGCAAACATCCTCAACAAAATACTAGCAAACAGAATCCAACAGCACATTAAAAGGATCATACACCATGATCAAGTAGGGTTTTTCCCAGGAAGGCAAGTATTCTTCAATATATGCAGATCAATCAACGTGATACACCATATTAACAAATTGAAGGAGAAAAACCATATGATCATCTCAATAGATGCAGAGAAAGCTTTTGACAAAATTCAACACCGATTTATGATAAAACCCTCCAGAAAGTAGGCATAGAGGGAACTTTCCTCAACATAAAAAAGGTCATATATGACAAACCCACAGCCAACATCATCCTCAATGGTGAAAAACCGAAACCATTTTCACTAAGATCAGGAACAAGACAAGGTTGCCCACTCTCACCACTATTATTCAACATAGTTTTGGAAGTTTTAGCGACAGCAATCAGAGAAGAAAAAGAAATAAAAGGAATCCAAATTGGAAAAGAAGAAGTAAAGCTGTCACTGTTTGCAGATGACATGATACTATAAATAGAGAATCCTAAAGATGCTACCAGAAATCTGCTAGAGCTAATCAATGAATTTGGTAAAGTAGCAGGATACAAAATTAATGCACAGAAATCTCTTGCATTCCTATACACTAATAATGAAAAATCTGAAAGTGAAATTAAGAAAACACTCCCATTTACCATTGCAACAAAAAGAATAAAATATCTAGGAATAAACCTACCTAAGGAGACAAAAGACCTGTATGCAGAAAATTATAAGACACTGATGAAAGAAATTTAAGATGATACAAATAGATGGAGAGATATACCATGTTCTTGGATTGGAAGAATCAACATTGTGAAAATGACTCTACTACCCAAAGCAATCTACAGATTCAATGCAATCCCTTTCAAACTACCACTGGCATTTTTCACAGAACTAGAAGAATAAATGTCACAATTTGTATGGGAACACAAAAGACCCCGAATAGCCAAAGCAATTTTGAGAACGAAAAATGGAGCTGGAGGAATCAGGCTCCCTGACTTCAAAGCTACAGTACTCAAGACAGTATGGTACTGGCACAAAAACAGAAATATAGATCAATGGAAGAGGATAGAAAGCCCACAGATAAACCCACACACATATGGTCACCTTAGCTTTGATAAAGGAGGCAAGAATATACAATGGAGAAAAGCCAGCCTCTTCAATAAGTGGTGCTGGGAAAACTGGACAGCTACATGTAAAAGAATGAAATTAGAACACTCCCCAACACCACACACAAAAATAAACTCAAAATGTATTAAAGACCTAAATGTAAGGCCAGAAACTATCAAACTCTTAAAGGAAAACATAGGCAGAACACTCTATGACATAAATCACAGCAAGATCTTTTTGACCCAGCTCCTAGAGAAACGGAAATAAAAACAAAAATAAACAAATGGAACCTAATGAAAGTTAAAAGCTTTTGCACAGCAAAGGAAACCATAAACAAGACGAAAAGACAACCCTCAGGGGCTTCCCTTGTGGCGCAGTGGTTGAGAGTCTGCCTGCTGATGCAGGGGACATGGGTTCGTGCCCCGGTCTAGGAAGATCCCACATGCTGCAGAGCGGCTAGGCCTGTGAGCCATGGCCGCTGAGCCTGCGCATCTGGAGCCTGTGCTCTGCAACGGGAGAGGCCACAACAGTGAGAGGCCCATGTACCGCAATAAAAGAAAAAAGACAACCCTCAGATTGGGAGAAAATATTTGCAAATGAATCAACAGACAGAGGATTAATCTCCAAAATTTACAAACAGCTCATGCAGGTCAATATCAAAAAAACAAACAACCCAATCCAAAAATGGGCAGAAGACCAAAATAGACATTTCTCCAAAGAAGATATACAGATTGCCAGCAAACACATGAAAGAATGCTCAACATCATTAATCATTAGAGAAATGTAAATCAAAAATACAATGAGATATCATCTCACACCAGTCAGAATGGCCATCATCAAAATATCTACAAACAATAAATGCTGGAGAGGGTGTGGAGAACAGGGAACCCTCTTGCACCGTTGGTGGGAATGTAAATTGATACAGCCACTATGGAGAACAGTATGGAGGTTCCTTAAAAAACTAAAAATAGAACTACTATATGACCCAGCAATCCCACTACTGAGCACATACCCTGAGAAAACCATAATTCAAAAATAGTCATGCACCACAATGTTCATTGCAGCTCTATTTACAAAAGCCAGGATATGGAAGCAACCTAAGTGTCCATCGAGAGGTGAATGGATAAAGAAAATGTGTCACATATATACAATGGAATATTACTGAGCCATAAAAGGAAACGAAATTGAGTTGTTTGTAGTGAGGTGGATGGACCTAGAGTCTGTTATACAGAGTGAAGTAAGTCAGAAAGAGAAAAACAAATACCGTATGCTAACACATATATATGGAATCTAAAAAAAACAAAAAAGAAAAAAAATTATCATGAAGAACCTAGGGGCAAGATGGGAATAAAGACGCAGACCTACTAGAGAATGGACTTGAGGACACAGGGAGGGGGAAGGGTAAGCTGGGACAAAGTGAGAGAGTGGCATGGACATATATACACTACCAAACGTAAAATAGATAGCTAGTGGGAAGCAGCTACATGGCACAGGGAGATCAGCTCGGTGCTTTGTGACCACCTAGAAGGGTGCAATAGGGAGGGTGGAGGGAGGGAGATGCAAGAGGCAAGAGATATGGGGACATATGTATATGTATAACTCATTCACTTTGTTATAATGCAGAAACTAACACACCATTGTAAAGCAATTATACTCCAATAAAGATGTTTAAAAAAAGAAAAGAAAAAATCATGCTTTCTCACTTTTATTGAAAATAAGTATATTGGAAAAAAAATTGATATATATACATATTAACTCTGTCTTCTGAAAACAGACTACATCTCCAGTTCTATCTTCTTCAATGAAACTATCACAAAAATTGACCATATGTTAGGTCACAAGGAAAACATCAGTAAATTTCCAAAATTTGGAAATAATAGAGATAAAACTTTATCATAATACTATAAAATTAGAACTTAATGGCAAAACCAGAAAAATAAAATCTCTAAAATCCAGAAATTAAAATAAAACAAAACCCACCTCTTCCACATTTTTCAAACAACTCTTAAATCAAAGAGGAAATTGAAATTTAAGAATTTATAAGAAATGATCATGAAAACACTATACATACTTCCTATAGGTTCCACATAAGCACTACTCAGAGGAAAAGATAAAGTCTTAAATATATGAATACATTAATAGACAAGAAAGGATAAAAATAAACCACTACTTTGCTCAAATCTAGACCCAAAAAAGAAAGAAATGAAAACCTAGTTAAAATGGCTAATTTCTAGGAAAATACAATCTGCAAAAACTGACTTAAGAATAAAAAAGTGGAGTCGTTGAAAAGCTGCTTTTCAAGGTTATCATCAGACTCAAATAGTTCTACTAGAAAATTTTATCAAACTTTTAAAGTATAGATTAATTCAGTGTAACTTACATTGTTCTAGAACACAACAAAGAGTTCTAAAAACTTTAAAATAAACATAATATTGGGCTTCCCTGGTGGCGCAGTGGTTGAGAGTCCGCCTGCCGATGCAGGGGACACGGGTTCGTGCCCCGGTCCGGGAAGATCCCACATGCTGCGGAGCAGCTGGGCCCGTGAGCCATGGCCGCTGAGCCTGCGCGTCTGGAGCCTGTGCTCCGCAACGGGAGAGGCCACAACAGTGAGAGGCCCGCGTACCGCAAAAACAAAACAAAACATAATATTGACACCAAAACCCAATAAGAATTGCCCCAAATAAGAAAACTGGAATAATCTCATTTATGAATATCAGGGCAAACCTGAAATATTTTAAGCACAGTGCAAAATATGAAGGTTCATACCAGGAATTTAAGAATGGTTCAGTATTCACTTATCTATGAATATGTGATTATGTTAATAAAATATAAACAGGAAAATTATATGACCATCTTAATAAATGCTAAATAAACATTTGACAAAACTCGACACATATTTTGATTTTAAAACTTTTGAAAATAAAAATAGATTAAAAAAATAGATGAAAACTTCTAAATGTGTTTAAAATTTATCTATCTCAACCACAAACCAGCAAGATACTTAGAAAACACTGTAAGCATTGTTACTAAAGACTCATCTAAGATAAGAAGGCCTATCATCATTATTATCTAACATTTATTGCCTTTGAGAGGTGTTAGGTAATACAGAAGATAAAAAAGAAAACAGGAGTATAAATATTTTAAAGTTGGCAAAATAATCACTTTGAAGTGACCATATTGAGAAACTCAAGAGAATCAACTGAAAACTTACTACAAACAAAAAGAAAAACCAATAAGATAGTTGGGCATTAAATTAATAGACAGAAATAACTGTCATAAATACAGACAGTAATCAGAAGATAAAATAAAAGACCTCATATACAAGTGACAAAAATAGTTATGATATCAAGGAATAAACTGAATAAGAAACAAGCAAGCTAAACTTTAAAATGCTCCCAAGAAACATAAAAGAAGATTGAAATGAATGGAAAGGTACCAAGTTCTTGGAGAGGAAGAAAACATTGTGAAGATCTCAGTTTTCTTCCAAGTGAACCTTTGAATTTCTTACTTTGAACCCCAAAAAACACAGGGAATTTTTTTTGCGTTAGCAAGTTGATTTAAAGTTCATAGGAAGAGAAACAAACATGAATAGCTAGGAAATATCTGAAAAAGAGCAATGAGGGAATACTAATTAGCCCTGTCAGATATTAAAACATAAAGTAAAACAGTTTATTACAAGGGTATGAATCGATAGAAATAGAATAACAAGTCCAGAAATATCAATAGAAGTAATATGGTAATTAAGTATGTGCTAAAGTGGCCATCTCATATCATTTCAGAAAAAAATATTACTCAAAATAATTTAAGACAACTGGGTAACAACCTTAACATAAACTTGGATTTATTGCTCAAAACTGATACCACAATAATTTCCAAATGAATGAAAGATTTAAATGGAAAAAATTATACCATATTATAAACTATGGAATAACTATTTAAAATTATTATCTTGGATTGGGAATGCCTTTCTAAATAGGACACAGTACCCAGAAGCCTTAAAAGAGAAGATTGATAAAACAGCTGTGTAAAAAAATAAATAAATAAAAAGTCTGAGTGGCTTATCCCACCAAAATCTAGGTCCAAAGATAAACAAAAAATGTTTTAGAATGTATGAAGTCATATCACTAACAGAGCTAGTTAATATATAAAGAGCTACAAATGCATAAAACAAATTCAACATCCTTGTTTCAAATAAAATGGGCAAAGGAATTGAACAGATACTTCACACCAAAAGAAATCCAAAGGACTCATGAAACCACGTTACAAAATGAAATGTAACTTAAAACTACTCTGTGATAACAGTTTTCACTCATCAGATTCAAAAATTTCAAATACTTTCTTCACATGAATGTGGGGAAATAGACATTCTATTCACACATCACTGCTGGCAATGTTAATTTGTGGAATCTTGATTGAAGACCATTTTGGCAATATTCATCAAAACTAGAATTGTATTTTCTTTTTGACTTAGTAATTCCATGTCTGGGAATTTATCCTAAAGATAATAGTGATAAGAATACCAGTAAGAGTAGTAGCAGCAACTAATACTTACAGCATTTACTGTATGTCAGGCACTTTTCCAAGTAGTCTGCATAGGCTGATTCACTGAATCTTCACAATAACCTGAGTTCTTACTGGTAAGAAACCTGAGGCACAGAGAAGTTGAGTAACAGGCTCAAGGACACACAGCTGCTGGGGTTTGAAGCCTGGTGGAGCCAGGCTTCAAACCCCAGCAGTATATCTCCAGAATCCAGGCACTTGCTTGTGACTTCTCAAGATATGCTTGGACGTAAGAGAAATACAAAGTGAACTAGGCTTTTCAAAACAGTATTGTTTGGGATAGGAAACAACTGGAAATAATCCAGTATCCATTAATAAAGCCTTGGTTAAATAAATGATTACATCCACATAATGTAATACCATTCAGATGTTAAAAAAAAAAGAAACTCTATGAATTGATATGGAAAGGTCTCCAAAATAAATATTAAATAAAAATCAAGGTGAAAAACAGTATGTATTGCATGCCATCATTTGTGTACAAATGGGGAAAAGAATGAATATATTTAATCTCTTTGTATGTTTAAAATATCTCTGAAAGAAGACACATGAACACACACACACATCCCCCTAACAAATTAGATGTCTGTGACAGTAGAACTGTGTGGCTGAGGGGCAAGAGTGAGGAGATTTCTTTGAATAACTCTTTTCTACATTTTGAATTTTGATCCATGTGTTACCTATTCAAAAATTAAATAATAATAATAATAAAAATGGTATGGACCCTCCTCAGGGTCTGTGTCACAGAGGAACAAATTGTGGCAAGGTTGAACAAGGGTGACAAATGCCTCCTTGCAGCAAATTCCTAAGAACGACTACAGAAGAATGCATACAACACATTTAATAAACACTTAAAGAAATAGAAAAATCATAGAATTGGTTATTAGCAGAATGGAGATAAGAACAAATTTTTTCAGCTCCTAATATAGTCCCCTTTCCAGTACATCACCCATCAGTCTTATTTTTCCCATAGCTAAAATGACTTCAAAGGTGGTGTTCTATATACTCCAAAGATAGTAGAGATTATATTTTCAAAAAGGGGCTGGTATGGCGTATAACACACAGGGAGAGATCTCTCTGGTCCAGGATGATGCCCTAGTAATGAAGTATTCCTCAAAGCACACATGAAGACATTTATCAGTTAGTGGTCTTTAAGCCTTTCTGCTCACCTGCACATTTTAAAGTTTATATACAAAATGTTTTATCATAAATTTAAATGTTTGTTTTTGGTAAAATGAAATGAGTTTTGACTGTGATCAGAATGCACACCTCATGACATGATTTGGTAAAATCGGTTCTAACTATCTTATTTAAGACATAAGGACCCCTGAATCTGAAAGAAGTCATTTAACATTTTATCCATGAGTTTTAATCCAATGTGTCTTAATAGATTGGTTTTTGTAAAATAGTCTATATATTTAAAAGAATTCGTATAATTAACCAATACTCTTTTGGGTGTTCTGAACTCAGAGTGTCCCTAGACAGGCCAGTTTGATCCTTAAGGGAAAATAAGTAAAAAGGGATTTAAATGACTAGAATGCTTTGAATAGATTTTAAAGGAGGCCTCCTTGACCCAGTATTTTGAATGATCTCTGTGATTGGTATCCAGAAGGTTTTATACTCTGGGGCAGTTCATAAGAGGAAGATGTAGGGTGTATTTTGGGATTTTTTATTTTTATTTTTGCAAAGTGGGAAGGCTTATTTTCTCAGCTAGTTTTGAGAAAGAGTACTTGTGGAAGATGAGGATAGAAAATGTATTCCTTTGCTAAAAGCAGTCAATTCAAGCAGCATATCCCTTGCAATGACTGTGTATTCTTGCTTATACCATTTTGGAAAAACATGCCAAACCACAGACATCAACCTACCTTCTTATTTTAGCTTGACTTTGATGAAAACAAACTAAAAAAGATGCTCACCTAGAGGGAACATTCAAAAGAGATATAAGAATTCTGTAACATGAGCCCACGAGTGATGAGTCTCCTAATCTTCAACTCACTCCCTTGGTTGTCCTTGATGATGCTGCTACAAGGCTGCTCTGTTCTACAGACACTAAATACATCGGAAAAGATTCTCATGTTAGACCAAAAAAAAAAAAAAAAACCTAAAAAGCAAAAGACTGTCCATCATAGATTCTGTATGTGCGGGCAGTTGCGATATTTTAGGCTGTTTTGAAGTTGTAGAAAAGAGAACTGAATGCTATGCACTTCTTTACAACATTTGCTCCAAACTTGAACCAGGAAGGGAAAAGAGATATTCTCCCTTAGGTTCTGTTTAAGTTGTTCCTGAGTACTAATTACCTCTGTATTGATAATTGCTAAATACTGAGTGCACATTACGTATCATACAATGTGGTAGGCACTTTACACAGATCATCACACTTAATCTGCACAGCCATTCTTTGAAGGTGGGAATTGCTATCCAGATTTTCCCGATTGTAAGATTACTTATGGTTTAGCTGGTTAAGTAACTTGCTCAAGGGCACAGAGCTAGTGCACCAGAGTTCTGAATCCAGATCACCTGCCTCCATGTGCTCTAAATGAATTGTTAGGCAAGTATTTCTTGCAATCACCCACTGCTTTTGGATTTTAATACAGGTACACATTTCCTTGCCCTAATTTGTTACAGAGCAAGTGCCTCTAGGGGAGTCTTTCCATTACTTTTGTTTTTCCATAGTGAGCACTTCAATAACTGGGTAAGAAGTTAATTGATAGCAGCCCTACAAGATTTTAAACGGTTATAGGTCATCATCATTGTTAATAAGATTATAAAATAGCCCTCGCTCATCCCTTTAGGTTAGGGTTTACTTTCTACTTGTTTCATTCAAATTTTTTCATTAATTACTTTTTAAAAAAGATCTATTTATTTTTATGGCTGCATTGGGTCTTAGTTGCAGCACATGGAATCTTTGTTGAGGCATGTGGGATCTTTCATTGTGGCGTGCAGGCTCTTTTTTGTGGCACACGGGCTTCTCTAGTTGTGGCGTGTGGGTTTTCTCTTCTCTAGTTGTGGCGCACAGGCTCCAGGGTGCATGGGCTCTGTAGTTGTGGTGCAGGCTCTCTAGTTGAGGTGTGCCAGCTCAGTAGTAGTTGTGGTGTGCAGGTTTAGTTGCTCTGTGGCATGTGGGATCTTAGTTTCCTGACCAGGGATCGAACCTGCATCCTCTGCATTGTAAGGCGGATTCTTTACCACTGGAACACCAGGGAAGTCCCTTCATTAATTTCTGATAATTAGTTAGAATGAAACAAGTTTCTCTGTACTTTCACATTAGTGTAGTTGACCTGTGATTGGTCTTCTATACCACACAACTGGTCTCTATTGAGAGAGAAAGGATTCTGAAGCAGGTAAGCCTTAGGAGACATTAGAGATGGTGTTGGCTAAGGCCTAAGTAAGTGCTGGAAGCTACGTATAACGATGAGTAAACCTATCTGCTCTGAGGATCTGATGGCACTTTCAGACTTTTCCCTAAGAAAACCTGATAAATCCAAACCATCTTGTAAATGCCTCATAAAAAATAGCATTAAGTTACAGTGAAACCTAGTTTTACTTTGAATTCCTAAAGAATTCTGCAGTTGACACTTTTGGGTTTTTAAGGATATTCAATCAGTGTATTTTCTTGAAAACTTCCTTGGCTTTTTGTAACCTTTCAGAATACATTTCACCCAGCCAAGTTTTATATTGTTATTTTACCGTGTCCTTCCCGTCTCAGTGAAACTTCCAGAGCTAGTCTCAACTTACTTTCTCGCCTCTCATTCTTTCCTCAAACTCCAGGAAACTGGCTTCAGCATTTATTCTGAATGTGCTCTTGAAAAGGTCAGGAGATGTGGATATTTTAAAGACCAGGTTCGTTGAATCCCTGTAGCGTCTGGAATTGTTGGTTACTGAGCTCTGGAGCCTGATAGCCTGTGTTTGATTCCAGCTCCCCTGCTTACCAGCTACATGGATGTGGGCCATCTACTCAACCATCCTGGGCTTCACTCTCCTTATGTGTGGAATGGGGGTAACAGTAGTACCACATTGCTCTTGATGAAGAACACACCAACTGCTCTGGTTTCCTTTTACTTCTGTGACCCTTCTCCATCACCCCTTAAATGATTATTCTCCAAGATTCCTTCCTTGGTCCAATGCTCTTTTCCCCCTCTTGAGTGATCTAATACAGAATCATTATTCTATTGAATGTTCCAATGCAAAAGTCACTGGCTGCTGATCATTCCCAAATCTCCATCTCCAGGCATCTTCTTGAGTTTCAGATTGAAATCATCACCACCTCTCCCACTCTGCATATACCTTTCCCACTTATTATATTCTGATTACAATTAATGGTATTGTCATCCAGTCACACACCCACACAAAACTAGAGTCATACTAAATTTCTCATTCTCACTCTAACCAATAAAGCACTATAATTTTACCTCCTAAATATTTCCTGAATTTGTCCTTTCTCCATCCCTATTATTATACTATATTAGTTTAAGCTTTAAGCTTGTTTCCAATCTTTGCCCCCCCCACCCCTTAAATCTACTCTCTACTTTTTAGCCAGTGATTTATATAGAACCCCAAACTGACCACACTACAAGCCTCAGCATACTAAGGAACATAAATTAAGTCCAAGTTACTTAGGAAAGTATGTAGTGCCCTCTATTACCTGGCTCCTGCAACCTTTCCAACTTTTCCTGCCAACTTCCACCTCATATGAGCAATTCTGAACACCGAGCTAGGCTAGTACCCTGGTATAATGTTCAGTTTTTATTATGCCATGCTACAATGACCTATTTCTGACTCTGCCACTGGTCATTTTCCAAGGCAGGGACTTTCTCACTTATCTTTGTGCTTCAAATGCCCAACAGTGCCTGGAGTAGAGCAGGCACTCAAGTGTTTACTGAACTGCAGACTTTTCTTCTTCTTGAGGAAAGTATAACAACATAATTTAATAAGTACTGGTCATTTTCATAGATTTTCCCCACAAATTTTCCCTCAAATTCCTAGGGAACGTTAAATTTTTTTTTTTTTTTCTATTTCCACCCTAGGTTTCTTCATTTACATTTACTGGGCAGTGAATGATTTAGTATGGAAGTTCTCACGCCAACAGTTATGTTTATGCAACGTCTTTAGCAACATAATTTTGCAGGTGACTCAAAGCACCCAAGGTGAATGAATGAGTTCAAACACTGACATGCATACCTGCTTCCATCAGTGATTTGAACCCTAGGAATACACTAACATACACAAATGTGGAAATGTAGCACTGAATAACACATAGCAGCATTTCTAGTGACTATAATCATGTTAGTGACGATTGAGAAAAACAAGAAAAGCAGGGGAAAAAAGTTTTACATAACGTTAGATACCCTGTGACAAATTTATTTTTTAATTTAGGTAAACATAATAGTCCTTTCTGTTAAAAAAACAATTGAATCAAATATTATCCAAATTACCTAAGGGGGAGATGATTAAATAATACGCACACATTTAAAATTTATTTTCAAAAGGATATAACATAGGCAAATAAAGTATCCAAAAAAGGTAGGATGGCCACAACCTAAAAACATCTAAGTGTAAGAATGTAAGCAATTTGGGCAGTGGAAAAATTGATCCTTGTACAACAGAGGTTTGAACGGCAAAGGTCCTCTTAAATGTGGATTTTTTTCAATAAATATAGTACTACACAATCTGCAGTTGGTTGAATGCACGATGCAGAACTGTGGATACTGAGGGCCAACTATGGGACTTGAGCATCCTTGGATTTTGGTAACCACACAGGTCCTGGAACCAACCCTCTGCGGATACCAATGCACGACTGTAGATGAACTTCCAACTGCAAAGAGGTTCAGAAATCCTAACCCCCACATTGTTCAAAGGTCAACTGTATATAGAAATTATTTTAAATGCTTTCCCTCAGCACGAATTTATTTAACTCTATTCCAGTTGGACATGATGAGAAGGAATAAATTTCTACCTCTACCCCTCTTGAAGTTCTTGTGGCTGGACTAATAATAAAATTAACATAAGACAGATTAACAGGAGAAAAAGAAATTAAGATTTTAATTTGTACACACTGAGGTTTCACAGAAATGGAACCTAGCCAAAGTAGGCAGCTTTTATACTTTTTAGACAAAATAAAAAAAAAATTGTGAGGAATTAACAGGATAAAGAAACTTAGGATTTGGGCACTTAATTAGTGAAAACCCTAAATAGAGTTTGGGCTTGGGGTAGTAAATTAAAGAAGTTACAAGGTTTGTTTATACAGACTTCTCAACCCGAATTCCGTATCTCCAGCAATAAGGGTGTCCTTCTATCGCCAGGTGCAGGGAGTGTACCTTTCACATGAGAGACTTCTTGCTTTCAGTGAGAAGGAAAGGAGGGTCAGAGTGTCCCTCTTGCATTGGCCATTTCTTAAGTAACTTTAATTCAAAAATAGTCAGTATGCCATTGTGGTGTATTTTGGGGGTGGCCTGTCTGGAGCCCCAACAGACACTAGCTCAGCTTGGATCCAGAACAAGAAATGAAAATGATAGTGGCATACCTCTGATAATTTTCATAGAGACTGTTGACATCCTGTTCTAGTTACTGAGAGAGGAGGAAACAAAGCACTAACGAAAGGTACTGTCTCAGTCTATCTGTTTAAGAAATAATATTTTAAGAGTCCATATGTCAAAAATTCCCTCCTAAAAATTTTGTTTGTTTCTCCAAGAAATTCCCACATTCCCTATGCCAGTAAGTCATTATTTTCCACAAGTAAAGTTATGACTGTGTATAAAATCAACACTCTATGGGCTTCCCTGGTGGCGCAGTGATTGAGAGTTCGCCTGCCGATGCAGGGGACGCGGGTTCGTGCCCCGGTCCAGGAAGATCCCACATGCCGCGGAGCGGCTGGGCCCTTGAGCCATGGCCGCTGAGCCTGCGCATCCGGAGCCTGTGCTCCGCAACGGGAGAGGCCACAACAGTGAGAGGCCCGCATACCACAAAAAAAAAAAAAAAAAAATCAACACTCTATACAAACCTAAGAAGTTTATTTTAGTATAACAAAACTAACCGGTGACTTGAAATATCCTCTTTCTAGAGAACTTAATATATGTCAAAGAAAAGAAACTAAAAGACAATTCTTTTACGGGTTTATAATGTGAAAAAAAAGTTCTCATTTGAAGCAGAAAATAAAGTGCATTGTGAAGAAATGTATATTTGTTTTCTTATACATGCTCATGTATGAAAAGTAATCACATGAAAATCACATATGAAAAGTAATTCACTAACCATAAAAATAAATCAAAATTATGTGTCAAAAGAATGAAACATTAAGTATATTGTGGAGTCTGAGGCTAGAAAACAGATTAAAGCAAATGCTAAGGTATGTGTTAAAACATTCTAAGATATCATTTTAAGGTATGAAAACTTGACAATTTTATTTCTAACAGAAAACTCCTATACATACTAAACACATTTAACAGCATAAAGCAAAGAGACGAATACTTAACAACTTTCAAGACAGCACTTAAAATCTTTAATTAAGTAAAAGTATGTTAAATTGTCTTCAAGTTTGAACATTTTAGAATGGTAAATGCCAATCAAAAAATCTAATAAACAGGTAAAAGTAACAAAATGATCAAGGCTTTTTTCAGCAATCAAAAGAATGTGTTTATCTCAACAGCAAACAGAATTATTTTTAATGGTAAGCCATGAGTTGATTCTTTACTCTAAAAAGCCCAATTTAGTAGGAAAAGGAAATACTATTTCTTTTTACAAACATATATTTATATTTTCAATTCACTTCATTCAAAATGTCGCTCATTCTTAGGAAGAATGGAGAAACAAATAAATAAAAAAGCCCCCTAAAAGATCAGGGCCATTAATGGATCTTTGCCTAACACAACTGTGCAGCAACAGCTACACCTAGGGGCCAGGGATAAGTAGTGAAGTTTTCCAGCTATAAAGTTATAGTAAAAGGTAAATTTGGAAATAGCTATTTTTCAACTTACTTAAGGTTCTAGAGTAAGAGTTATCTTTCACTACAAATTATGTTTCAAGGAAACACTTGAGAATCTTTGGGGAACAAAGGCCTTAGTTCAGAAGCTTGAAGCAAGCGTCCTGAATAATTCAGTTTAAAAAAGTGGCTAAAATAAAACTCAAACCAAAGAGAGAACATACAAATACTTTATTGCTCACCTTTCACACAAAGCACACCTCCAGCCATTTTCTTTCACAGCTTGACAATATTTACGTGTACAAAAACCCAGCAAGAAGCGTCATGTAGATTTCAGTCAAGGTGAGTGTCAAACATCAACGCAGCCAGGCTTTTGTTTTCTGCAGCAATAATAAAGGGCCTCCTGCTCTAAGCAAAAATCTGTCCTCTTACTCGGTAGTGCATTTTTTCCATTACAAAAAAAGTCTCCTGCCCAAAGCAAACTAACTTGTATTTGCTGAGCCAGTGGTATTAACTCGTGCATAAAACAAATTTCAGTTTGCTGTTTCTTCTAGCAGATTTCAAGTAAAAATAAGGTTGAAGGAGGAACTTGTTTTGAATGGATGCAGGTCAGTTTGAATTGCTATACTTAACTAAATGCCTACGTGTACTATAGGTTCACAACTTAGTTTGCTTTTATAATCTTTATGGATTTTGGCCGTGTTCAAGATTTTCAGAGTTGAGCATATGGTACAGTATTCCATCGAAAGGATAAGGCTACTGAATGTGCTATCTGCAGAAGAGCTCATTTAATAGGAACTGACCTCGAAGTTCTATCATGAAGCAAATGTTGCATAACCTCTCAGAATAAAAAGCCAATCAGGGCAGAACTGTGCTTGGAAAATAGGCATTAGAATACTTTAAGGAAAATACATATAAATGGATTGTTAATATGAGGAAGGTTTCCTAGTTGTAAATCTAAAAAAATCTAGGAGAATCCTCATTTTTCAAAACTGCATACTGAAAACATGAAAACTACTTACTCAAGTAATTTTGTTCAGAAAAATATGCATGTTCTGACTGTGGAATTAGTCTACTGGTCAATTAAAGGCAATTTTAATTACCTTTTAAGAAATTCTTCATACAAAGGAGAGATACTGTATGTGTTTCTCAAATAAACAGCATTATGTAAGTCCATTAAAAAAAAAACAAAACCCAAAACGAACAGTATTGTATGAAGACCTACAAATGCTTATGCCAAGCAGGAATCTGCCTGTCACCTGTGGTCTCACATTAACTCAAAAACATTGCTGGATTCAGGATTCTGAAACTAAGTTTCTATTACTTGAGCTCTAGCAAAATGTAAGGTTCTGTAGCCTCAACTAGTATAATGTCTGCCCTGTCCAAATCCAGAATGATTATACTGATAACCTCCATGCTGGAAGTGCTGTTCAAACTGTCCCCCCTGGTGATAATTCTGGCTCCCTCTTCCTCCCCAACCTCCTCCCTGGCCTGCGCGTCCACCACCTCGGCCTCCACGACCACCTCTCCCTCCGCGACCACTGCCTCGATCACCATGATGCCCTCCATCTTGGTATCTACTGTCCTGCTGATATCCACCACCCTGGTATCCACTTCCTGTATATGTAGATGTTTGGAAGCCACCATAACCACCACCCTGGTAGCCACCACTGTGGCCACCGTGATAGCCACCCGGCTGGAAACTGGAATCTCGGTAACTACCATCTTGGTAGCCACCGCCCCCTCCACTCCCTCCGTCTGTCCAGCCTCCTTGATGCTTATTTCCTCTTCCTCCCCCTCGGCCACCGTGGTCGTAACCACCACGTCCGCCCCTCCCCCCTCCTTGTTCGTGACCTCCTCGCCCTCCGTATGAGGCATGTTCATAACCACCTCTCCCTGCTCCGCGGCCTCCTGCTGGCTGCTGGGTGCCATCCTGCCTCTTCTGCCATGGTGGCATCTCCGGGGGTGGAGGTTCAATTTCATTGGGCCTACCTCCTCTGTCAGGAACCCTGCCCATCAACACCTATGGGATAAGAAAGACATTTAAAATTTTGAATTACTTTATTTTATAAACAGAAATAAATGTATTTGAAAGAAAATTAAAGGTACTCTCATCACCTTATTGATGGCACAGGCAGTCTTTTCTCTTATAGAGCCACTGCTTGTCCTTAAAATCTTTGACAAGTCTTGTCTTGCAGCCAAAAGGTGGGCAACAGAAATAGTACTTTTAGGAGATAAGACTGAGCGTTTTGGCTGGTAAACCTTTGCTAATTTTTCTGTCTGACTCTGTGAAAGAAAGTGTTCAAAGACAAATGTCAATTTTCAAGATGACACAGAAACATTGATATTAAATAAGATTTCCAAAATGTCTGATGATAATATTTACTAGGCTCCAGATGACAGAAGTTACATACTCACCATTGCTCCTATCTAGTGAAGAACTAACTTAAGAGTACAGCTTAGATAAAGCCCCTTTACCCCCGTATCCCCAAGGAATGATGGGGGGAGGGGGATATGGGGGTAAAGGGCTTCCCTTTTAAAAGGACTGTGGGACAAAAAGGTTCCCCATGCCATTGGTCTCAGATCAAACACCTTCATTTTATCTATTTAAATATAAGAATGGAAGCCCATTTCAACAATTTTGCTTTAATTTTCTCATCTGCTTACTATGAGATAAAAAAAGTTACCCGTGACTAATTTGAACTAATTATGTTAACATCATACATATTTCTTGCAAAAGTGATCCCCCCATGTAATACTTTCCTCTATTATAAATAATAATTAAGAAAAAGAGTCTACTTTAACCACTTAGTAGAAGTACATTTAATGCATGTGTAACATAAGACCACAAAAGATGAATGAACAAAGGATATAAAGAGCAAGTTAGGGCTTTCCTGGTGGCACAGTGGTTAAGAATCTGCCTGCTAATGCAGGGTACACGGGCTCGAGCCCTGGTCTGGGAAGATCCCACATGCCACGGAGCAACTAAGCCTGTGCGCCACAACTACTGAGCCTGCGCTCTACAGCCCGCGAGCCACAACTCCTGAGCCCGCGTGCCTACAGACCACGCTCTGCAACAAGAGAAGCCACCGCAATGAGAAGCCCCTGCACTGAAACGAAGAGCAGCCCCCACTTTGCCGCAACTAGAGAAAAGCCCGTGTGCAGCAACAAAGACCCAACACAGCCAAAAACAAATAAATAAATAAATTTATTAAAAAACAAACAAATAAAACCCCAGAACTGTAGTGTTAATGCCTTGGGTCAATGCACACCCATCAATCATTACATGCTTTTCTAGCTGAGAGTTGCAGGTTTTTGTTTTTGAAGTATATGTATTATGCCGAGAGTAAAATGATTGTTTTTATCAAAGACAACTTTAAGAAAGTATTGGTATTTCCTCAACAGTCCCAGGAGAGAACAGTTTATTCCTCATGTTACTACTGACTCACTGTGAGATCTTAGGCAAAACCTTCCATGTACCTGGCTCTCCATGTTTTTAGTTGCAAAATAAGGGGAGTTAAGACTGATCTCTAAAACCCCTTTCCAACACTAAGATACTGTTAACTCAATAAATATCTACCCCATAAATTTAGCAGCTAAATAGGATTATGCTATGGTTTAAAGATTTTAGGTGAAACTAATGTATTAGGAAGATAATTGGAGAACTAAAGAAAAACATTTTCTCAGTCAATTAAAATTCAGAGAAAAATCTACTTTTAAAAACGAATGCACTATTAAGGGAACATCAAATACTAACATATTTGGACCAACCTCCACATAAATTCAATAATTAGCTCCATTTCAGGGTTCTAAGAAGGTCAAATTAATCAACTGCGCCTATTAATTAACACTTACTGATAAAATAGTAGATATTTAATAAATACCTGAATGACCAAGACAACGGATTATTTTATTGAAGCTGAAATAAAAAAAAGTCTTACCAGATTCTCCAATTCCCTATAAATGGATCATAATATTTGGTCCTCCAAAACAGTATTTCTAATTTAATTAATTTATTTAATTAGCAAGTTAAATTGCTAGCTTAAAGTACAGTAAACAAATAATTGTAAAATTTATTATTTTTAGTAATTTTCAGATATTCTCCTTTTCTCTCACAAATGGGAACTCCCAGTAGGGTTTATAACATATAGCTTTGTTGGAAAATATTAAAAAATTGAAAAATAAACGTTTTTATTATTGCTGAATGGCTGAAAGAATTGCTACTCAGTAACTCACTAAAAAAAACTCCTATGTGTGTCTCCTATGTATTTCTCTTATAGTCTCCACTGTATCTAAACTGGGCTAGGAATGTTTAAGGATCATGTCTATAAATACTTTGCTCTTTTAAGTGATATGTGTACCTTAGCTCTGTCAGACCAGCCAAAAGACTGGACAGTGACATCCAAACGTTTTATTAGCAGCTTTCTCCGAACTTCATATTCATTGGCTACGGCTTGGTTAATTGCTTCTATCTTTTCCTGAAACAAAATTAAAAAGACCAGTTAGAATTTAAATCTGCTTGACCCCCTATTCCAAAAGGGCAGAAACTGTATCTGTTTTATTCACAACTGAATCCCCAGCACTCAGCACAAAATGAATTAGGTTATTTAATAAATAGAACAAGAAGTTATAATAAGCTAATGAAATGATAGGCTGTCTCAAAACATAATAAAGAATATGTAAAGTACAAAATTCTTATTTAGTTTTCCTATAATTCACTGTGTGAAGCTCAGCCCAGTGAAGTTTTTGGCTTGAAGGCAACCCATTTGGCAATTAGAAACATGCATCATACTGAACTTCAATTTAATCAGCTGTGTGAAATATTTACAAATTATGAAAGAAGCGCTTCTAATCTTACATAAATAAAATTATTTTGGATAAATCTTAAGATTAACAAAAATGATTCTAAGGATGTCCACCTAGGAAACTACATATTAGAAAATACAACTTCAAAAACAAAAACATAAATATCGTGAGATAGGTAGATGGCTCCTTACAAAGTTTACTCAGATGATTACTACTCACCCAGTGGGCCGGTCCCATTGGCTTCTTCAATAAAGGCTTTCCCACATGATTAGGTGGAACTTTTGCTAATGTTTCCTTTAACTGACACAAAAACATAAATGAATGAATAAACAAATCTAAAAGTAAAACACATCCTCCTCATCTTCCCAATTCCCATCATATCTTGCCATCAAAAGAAGATTCCTGACAGAGGCAAAGGAGGAGGATGTTTTGAAATGTACAAGACCCACACGATAAAGACACTCACTTGACCCACTCCTCACGTGTCTATGGAAGCATGAGTCCTTCACTGCACCTAGAACAGTGCCTGACAACAGTGGGCATTCAATGTGTATTTGCTGAATGAATGAATGAACACACAGAAAAATATGGACTATGGATACACTGCTGCTCCCCTGTAGAGTTCAGCCAAATTTGTGCATCATGGCATCCATCTACCCCACAATGCAAATGTACCAATTCTTAGAGTCCAGCAGATATGCATACAGAGAATAACTCCGCTATAACAAATATCATTCTCTTCTGTTCACTAATTTTTAATTAAAATTGCTTGTTCCTAATCAATTATATAAAAACTCTTAACTGTTGATAACATGTGGTATAAAATAATTCTGACTTATTTTCACATACTAGATTGTATTAGCAGTCAACATATCTAGTTTGCCAGTTGAAACATGTAAGGCTCAAAGTGACTGGATTAAAATCCCAAAATATTTACATCCTTTTCTGTCCAGTCAATGGGGAGAATGGTGGTAACATTTAATGATAAGGACCTTAAAATTAATTGCATCAAAGTTCAATGATAAAATAACTTTTAAATGGATGCAAATCCTAATAGTTTTTACATTATTTCTAGCTTACTTCAGTTTATAAATCAAAGTGCAAAGTTTCCTTTTTGAAAAAGAAACATGCTAATATGTTAAAAAAAGAAAACAGTAAAATACCAATTTCTCTTGAAGGTATCTAGGACTTAAAACCCAAAACTTATTTAGTAACAATTACTTAATAATATGCACATTAGGTTCCCATTAAGAGAAATTAACTTGCTTCATTTCAAACAACTGTAGGACTATGCCTTTAATACACTACAATCTGGTACTAAAGGTCTTACTTTTTTTTCAATCCCGCTGAAGAATTGGAACATAGTTATATTGGCTGGAGGTTTGGACATTCCTAGAGCAATACATATGCCTTTCAACTCTTGAAAGACCTCACTACCGCCTCCTTCTTGAGCTTTTTTTGGAAGAGTATTCACACAGAGCATTCTGGCAGCTTCTAGTTCTGAGATGAGGTATGCTGAAGTAAACAAAATAAGATTTCAAAATGAGATACAGCTACAATTAATAGTCATAAGTCTGGAGTCACAACTCTATAGACCTAATGATATGTAACTTTTAAAGCTGCAAGAATGGATAAAAACAAGAAAGGAAAACCATTTTTACCTGCAAATGACGTAACATATAAACTGGTTCTGTAATTCAGTATTTAACCAATATATGTTTAAAGCCTGATTTAAAAGCAAGCAATTCTTCTTTGAAATCAAAGGATCAAGGTAGATCACATCTTAAAATGTGGATTCTTGCATTTCACTATTAAGGAACCTCCAGAACAGGGGCTGGCATCTGTTAACAAATTTGCAAAAGGTGGCAGGCGGCCAATTTTTAGCAACAGTTAAAAAGTTATTATTATTATTATTTTTTTACTTCTCACAACTGATACACACCAGTGATGCAACTATCCTGCCCTCTTACCTTCCAAAACTCAGGTAGTCTGTTTAAGACCAGAGTGAAAGAACATTTTTTAGTAGTCAAAGCTTCACTTACAAGAGAAGGGGGAAAGGACTAAATTTCCAAACATTCCTTTTTCATGGTCTCCAGTAGCCTAAGGTCACCCTCCAGCTGTTCACAGAAAACCCTCTTCCATCTATATTCTTCTCAATATTCCCTTTCCTCCTGTGTTCCTCATTCTCACCCCCGCCCCTGGGGAAAAAAAAAAACAAACCCAAAACTTTCTCATCATTTCTGGACAGAGTCCTTTTGTATCAATATCATCACCTTGTGTGTTGATTTCAGGCAGGTATTCTGAGGGCTGCAATCTGCTTCAAGTAATTCAGTTGAAGGTATAAATATTCAATGTTATTACGTTAACCTTCCCAAGGACATTTAACTTGTTATAAAAGATGTTTAATAATCATTTGGATCTCAGGAGTTCAGGTTATGTGACAAAGTGAGAACCTTCTGACAATGTTAGGAAGATAGTTTTGGAAAAAGACATTTTCTGGGCTCTTAAGCCTTATTATAAGTATAAAAGAATGATCAGCTTGAATATCTCATTTCCTACACCCCAGGTGTAATGTGAGAAGTACAGGGGTCATAATTTTGGCAGATCATTTCTGAAAAGCTGCCAAATCCTATTCTAGAATAAACACAGCTAAGTTTCTGGAAAGGTCTTCTAAATGGGTTTGATAAAATCTTAACATGTTCCATATAGCAAACTGTATGAGTTAAAAGATCGAAACAGTAAAACCCCAATGTCATGAAAATAATCATGTTTTTGCAAATAAGGTTTTATTGGAACACTGCCACACTGATTCATTTACATATCATCTATGGCCACTTACATGCTACAACAGCAGGGTTAAGTAGCTGTGACAGAGACCTTATGGCCCACGAAGCTGAAAATATTTACTATCTGGCCATTTAAGAAAAAGTTTGCCAACCGTTGCTCTAGAAAATCATATATTATATGATTTAATAAATTGGTCTCTAAATTTGGAACATAGCTCAGGCATTCACAAAATTAGTTTACCAACACAATTACCATTGAAAAACATTAACTGTAACTGATGTGTTCAAAGTACCAGGAAAGGCACTATAAGTATTATACATAACAAACAAAAAAGATCTCTACAGACAATCTAGTTAGGAATAAAGAATATATGCATCAAAGACATCTGACTAATTATACCTAAGGGAAATATCCTAACAACCGCAAAGGCCAATGAAGAGCCACAACAGTTCTTAACCTGATACATGACAGTTTTTCAGACACTACAGACTATTAGAGAATAGACTATTCTATTTTACTAACAATTCTAATGAGGTTGGTTTATTTTCCCCCTCAGAATGCAATATATTAAAAGATTCAAATCAGTAAGGTAAGGGTGCTGGAAGAAGCAAGTAAAATTATAGCATCGAGATGTGACAACTGATGCTTGGAAAGATGAGAAATATTTATACAGCACGAAAAGAGAATGAGTATATGTACATAAATGCATACTAGCATGAGAGAGAATACAAACTAGGGAATATTTTCAAAAGGGGAAAGAGCAGAAGCAAAGATAAAGAGGAGGAAGGGAGCAGTGTGTATGTATGTACAAAGAATTCGAAGAGCAGAGTAACCTTTTGTTGATTTAGTCATATAGTTGAGGAGCAAACAGTTGTATATTCTTGAAAAGCTTTTGAGGGGTGACAGCACATTAAAATACAATTATGACCCTGAGTCCAAAATAATAATGTCGAGGACACTCGCTTAAGAAACAGGAAAGAGTTAAAGGCATTTTTATAAATATTTATATTCCAAGTGGTTTTTATAAGTATCAGTACCAAAAAGACCAAACTCTGAGCTCTTTGGAAGAATTACGTATTCAGGGTCATTACTGAGGTTTCCACACAGCTGTTGTCTTCCTATGTAAGATAACATATTCTAAGTGCCAAATATCAGGTATTGGAAAGGAAAAGCAGTGCTACAAAGGAAGATTCAGTGAGTATACTGTGGCTGAGCCAGTTATTGAAATTATACAATTTGAAGGATAATGAATGCATGCATAAGAACTATATGCAGCGATATCAATATCTAAAGCAATAACTAACGTTTTGTGTCTATCCCCTGCCCCCATACCCACCCAGTAACAATCATTTGACGAAGGGGAAAATAAGAAAGTGATTTTGGAATACCTTAGTTCCTAAGTAATAGCTGTGAACACACTTTTTTTCTTTTTTTGACTGAACCTTCAAAATTGGAGTTGCATCATTTTTCAGAAGCCAAAGTTCAGTTGTATCAGTTAACCAAAGTTTACTCTAAGCGCATCTCAGAATGCGACAAAAATTCTGAGTTTAAGACTACTGGTGGTGTTTATTGGAGAGTTTATATAAGGCAATAAAATTTGTGAGTCTACTTATTGTTTCTCAGGGTGAAGAGAGAAATAGTAGTTAGTATATTTAAAAAACATGGAAGGAGAGAATTTTTCATAAAAATTTACTTCCCAGAATGATCAGTAGTACAGGAACAATCCAAATAGTATTCCAGAAATGCTTACATTGTAATTTGATATCTTTACAAACAAAACCAAAATCCCCAAACAATTACCCAGCCACAAAGAAATATCAACAAAATACTTTAAATAATTACATTTACCATTTACTGCACTAGAATGGTTACTGTCCTCAAATAAATTAATTTTAAAAAATCTTCATTATTCCCACAGTATCTTCCTAGTTTATTTTAAAATGTGTTTCTAGTCTAGAACACTGAGGTGTGGTGATCACACACTTGTATAACCCTCCAGCACTACCTTTGGTCATGTTAGGTGAAGCACAGCACGCTGAGCACCACACCAAATTTAAACCATAAAAGAGTAGCAATTACAAAACAACACTGCTACCAGCGCATGGACCCATCGTTAGCTTCTTAGTTAGAAGTTTAACAAAGTTTTCTTTACACCCATTTATTAGCCATGGAAAACATAAATAAAAAATAATGACTACATTCTAGTAGCCATGAACTTACTGAGCAAAAGGAGGCAGTTCTTCTGAATGAGAAGGCGCTTGGTCACATCCCCAGATGTCAGTGAAAGATATGGACAGTTCATCTCCCCTAGTAGCCCACTCACCTCAAGCTGGAATTCTTCAGCTTCACTTGGGCCTTTTAAGAATTAAAATAATCTTATTTAATAAAAATTATTGTTTTCCCCATTGGCATAGTAATTATATATAAATTGAAAATTTTAATAGTATTTTCCTAATACAACTTCCTGTCTCTTCTAATTCATCCTTTCTCACACCACTGCCAATTTGCCTTCTTAAACAGTTTTCATTAGGTTATTGCCTTGTTTGAGAACCTTTCATGGCTTCCTAATTTCTACCTCATCCAATCTGATTTTTTCTGTTTGCCTTTAAAGATTCTTCATAGCCTCTCTGCTTGCCCTTCCCAGTATATTGTTAGGAGTAGTTCCTACTACATGTATATAGTAGTTACCTACAACCTCCACAAACATTCCCTCTATTTGTGCCAGGCCAGTCTCCTCACTGTCCCAGGAATGGTCAGTCTCATTTCTACTTGCGTGCCTTCACTTAAGTGACTCCTGGTGATTGATATGCCCTCTACTCTCTCCTGCTCTATCAAACCTCACCTATCCATCAAAGCCCAGTGGTCTTGCTCCTTGATGAAACCTTCCCCAGGGACTGCTACACTCACTGATTTCCTTCCCCTGTGAACCACAAAGTGAAGTATTTAACTACTGTTCTAATCTCCAGTTGTTTCAGTTGTGCCTAAAATTCCCAGTTAGACTATATTTGAAGATGGCGAACATGATTCGTGTTTCTGTTTTCTCATAACGTGTCAAGTATAGCGTTTACTGGGTGAACCAAGGAAAAGCAATGCTCGTTCTTCTTTACTATTTTGATAGTTCTCTAACCAATATCACAAAGGGGTAAAATTTAACTAACAAACTTTGAGAGTCACTTGATTTGAGTCCATTTTCTCACCTATAAAATGGGAAGAATGTATAATCAATGTTTTGCAAACTGTGTTCCGTGAACTTCAGTTCCAAAGAACTCCGTTAGAGGCAGCCGGGGAGGAGAGAGCTGTGTTCAAACTAGTCCCTCTCAACTTCAACTAAAACAGCCACACTTTTTACCTGTTTTATATTGACTTCTATAAGATGTTTTCATTTGAACAACAGGGCTCCTGGTTATAAACAGTTAACACCGTATAGGTGTTTTCAAGGGCACCTACAACCTCTGAAATGTTAGGTCAAGAGGCAGCATGAAGAACACTGTCTCCCAAACTTGACTGCTGGGGACTGAAGCACTTACTGGTTGTGTGACCTCAGGCAATGTACTTAACCTCTGTGCTTGCTTGTTTAACGTATAAAAGAGTAATAAAGGCTGCCTGGTAGGGTTGCCCTGAGGTTTAAATGAGTTAACACTAGTAAAGTGCTTAGAATATGGCTAGTGCTCAGTAAGTAAAAGCTGCTGCTACTACTGTTACACTATACTCTCCTTAATAATTAGAATTGGATGCCACTGATGTATACACATTAAATATACTAAATATGCAAGAGTGAGCTCTTCGAAATGGGATTCTGTGGGGGAAAAAAATGGGATTATGTGTATAGTTCTCCATAAGGGTGGATTAGCAGGTGGGCATTTTTCCTTATCTCCTGTTATGGGTTTACCTGTGATAGGAGGGAACCAGGTTGTTGAGTATCAGATTCCAAGCTTTTGCCTCTTTCTCAGCATCAAAACTAGCGCTCAAGCAGATAACAAAATTGGCAAATGTAAAACAGCTCTCAACACCATAAATCTGATGGTGCTGGATCTAGTTTTGATGCATCTAGTGATACATTCCTATGACACGGAAAGCTTCTTAATAAAGTATTCTTTCTCCCTATGTATAACAGAATTAGAATGCATTTACTTTACATGCTATATGTACTGGAATTTGGTAGTCCTCAGAGAAAAACGCCCCAATTTCTAGTTCTAGCCACCAATTTAAGATCTCACAACTTTTTACAAAGAATGAAAAGTTCATATATACTTGTCTCCATTTTTCTGTGTCTCAGTAATAGGGTCTTTTCAACTTCCACAAATTTTTAACAGTTGTATGACTACATTCCAGTTTTTCAACTTCAGAATCACCTTATCTCTAAAAACAATGGAGGAGAAAAAAGCATTCGGTTTCTTTATAAAATTTTTTTTACATTTACAAAGAACTTGAAATTTCAGCTGTAATGCTGATAATGTTCACTTGACAATACAAACTTTATTTTTACATTTTGCACCTAAAACTGAATGTTTACTTACTGTTAGTTGCTTGCACATTTTCGTCTAGTTTACAGAGCACTCTTAATTCAGACACCAACCAAGCACAGAGTTTGGTAAACTCAGGGGAACTGGCTCCAGCAGAGACTGCCTGAGACAGAGCGCCATCTTCTAACAATGGACCCTTGTAACTGGTGAGTAAGAAATTATACTTCAGAAGAATATAAAATCACATCTAATACATTACAGATACAATGTATTTACATTTTTATTTGTATAATTAAGCAAAGGTTTAACAAAGATAAATTACAATGACCAGTCTCTAAACTTGCAAATATAAATAAACTAAACCATTAGAAAAAACAAGCTAATCCCCTCAAAATATGTGAATATTGAATAGAATCACATGTACTAAATTATGTCAACCTCTGTACATTTACTGAGAGCTCTTATGTACAAAGGTTTACTTTCTTACTTTAATTGAATTAGTATTAAAACTAGATTATAAGTGATAACTAGTTATACTATAGTTTACTATTTCAGAAATAAAACTTAGGTTATATTTTCTAGAAATTTTTCCAGAAATTAATTAGATTTGGTTTTTAATGATTTTCTTTAAAAGCAAAAGCTTTCCAATTATTCATTTATTTCCTCCTTCTATATTTAATGATAGTTAAGATTAGTAAGACTTACTAGTACCAGAGAAATGTTAAGATTAATTTAATGATTGCTGGTGAGTTGATGTTTGAGTGAACTGGTGCAACTGAATCCCAATTCTTTGTAAGTGATTCAAATGTAATTTTAAAAAATTATTAAATGTTCAAACATTCATAAAAGACAATAGTAACAATGAACCTCAATCTAGAAAGTAGCTAGAATTAAAGATTTTATCATTCTCAAGATAATTTTAAAATACATATTCTTCAGGTTATTTTATCTTCTTTTAAATGTAATATTGATAAAAGCACTTATTAAATATGATACATTATATGCTTAAGATAATTCGATATTTAGAGGTATAGCGATGTTAGAGAAATGATAACAGTCAATCCTTCTAAAATATAATTATGTTTATATATTTAATGGGACAGAAGAAATCTCACACAAAAAATGAGATTATATATAGCCTGGCATCTAGATTCAAAAGCACATATTATTAGACAGTGAAATAAAAAAACTAGGCCTAGAAACTTCTCCTTGTGTTACACATTTAAACTTTATTAATATATTCTACAAGTAATTACTGAATTCCTACTGTGTACCAGGTTAAAAATGAATGGTCATTTATTTCTAATATTTCACAGTAAATCCTTGAAAACTACACATCATTCAATTAAGGCTAAATTTTAATGACTGAATGCCACCAAACTAGGCAGTTATGGGTTAAAATGTATAGTCAAGTTTTCAGACTATCCAGGGTTTACATTACAACCCATCTCCATGATTTATTTAACTAGAGTTATTATAGTAACAATGACTTTTATAGTACCCAAAAGAAGAAAAACATAGTTAACAGAAGATAAAAGAATGGGAAGAAATGGCATCCATCACCAATTGTTAAGGGACCTCTATCCAAGCAGAATGACTACATTTAAATACAGTTTACCTCCATCCTCTCTCTACTCCTCCTTCAAGATTAATCTTAAGTGTCACTTCTTCTAGGAAGCTTAGGACTTGTTTCCTTTCTCAGTTTTCCTTCCCCATTTCCTGTCCTTTTCCTGGCCCTCCTCAGTTCTCCTCACAGCATATTTTCACAGTGTGAACTTCTCTTCTACCTCACTCTGTACCCTTAAGTGCTCAGATCAACACTGTCAACAGAAAAAGTGTTCATCAAAAATGTTTACTGAATGGTTTCATGTGTGAAATTTAGGAATTTAGTCTGAGAGGTCCACCAAAAAGACACCATTTTGCTGAATGTGACTTTTACTTAGGCTCTTTGGGCTCTCATCAAAGAAATAAGCCGCCTAAAGTCCAGAATAGTCATGACAATTCAGAGCAAGTTCCAAAGAAAAGAACAATGATAATTCATGTTGACAAAAAAAGATGATAAGCACTACCATTTCCTTTCATAAAAATCTGTTCCAGGACAAGTTACTTAAATGGGCAGATTTTGGGAACCCAAGGTATCCTTTCCTGAAGAAGAAAGGTTTCCCCCAAAGGTTTCCATGGCATGAAAGAACCTCGGGGAAGGTTTTGATAAGGGACTTGTTACTTTATAAATATGGTTACCTAAATCTGTTTTTCTTTTCTTTCTTTCTTTTTTTTTTGATACCGTACCTGTAGGCAAATATATAATCATACAGTTTCTTTCCGGAACCACATTTAGCCCAAGAAATTCTAAGTTCTCAAATTTTAACAGAGTACACTGATCTGGGTGACCCAGTGAGATAAGAATCCCTATTTCCAGCTTCTAGATACTGATAAATTATGGTTGAGTTAACTGTCACGAGGAGAGACAAAATGCACAACAAATATGCAGAGACTTGGTGGGTGAAGATGCCCCTAAGGGTAAGGGCTAACGGTGGCTCAACGAAGGAGTGTCGGAGTCAAGGGAAACTGCCAGTGGTTCCCAGGAAGGTGGTGACAGGTTAGGTGCACAAGTGAGCTAGCGGGCGGAACGTATGCAGCGCACGGACTTGTGGCTGAGGGCAGCCTGGGCACATGCATACATGACTGGGCAAACCAGATTTTTTTGAGAGTAGGGGGGTGGGGTAGGAGTAGGGGCTCAAAACAGGAGCAGGAAGTTTGGAGAACAAATAGGAAAACAGATAATCAACTTTGGCAACCTCCAGAGTGAGGGAGTAGGGCAGGAGAATGAGGCGCAAGGAGAAGACCTCGGGGAGCGTGGTGGCGAGAACCAAAACCCAGACAATGACACGCATGACTGACAAACGCTGCGGGTAACTCGGCTGCAGGAAGCACAGGGGAGGCCTAAGGTGTCGCAGCTGGAGGGCCCCGACCCGGCAGGGCAGGCAGTGGACGTGGCATTGGGGTCCCGGAGCTACAGGGAGGCGACAGTTAGGAGCCACGGGGTGCGGCGTGAAGAGGCAGGTGTCTCTGGGGCGGAGGAGGAGTTCCCGGGGCGCCGGTAGCGTGGGGTTTGGGAGACCCGTGCCCAGGCAGTCTTACCCGAGATCTTCCAACGACTCCAAGATGTCAGTCTCCATGAGGTCACACTCCATGCTACTGTGGTATTCAAATTTCCGAGTCGTCAGGCTCCCCTCTTCGCCGGTTACTCGTAAACTCGCGCATGCGCTGCCTCCCCGGAACTTCCAAATCGGCAGCGGGCGCCTCAACCGCTGCACTGCGCATGTCTGGAGCGTGCGCAAGAAATGTGGTTCCGCCTGCCGTCCCGCCCCGGCCGGCTAATGGGTGGCCCGGAAACACCGTTTGCACATGCGTATTACTGAATAGTGAAGCTAGCGGCCCCAAGAAGGGCAGGAGGACTGGCTGCGTGGCAGCTGGGCGTGGGGACTAGGCGAGTCGGGGAATGTTCTAACTTCTCCTAATTGGGTGTACGCATGTGCGAATCTTGGGGCAAGGCGGGCGGGGTAGGATCGTCGTGCGTGGGGAGGGTCGTAAGACTTGGGTGGGTGCTGGCTGTGAGTCTCAGGAGCTCAGTCACCCGAGTGGGTGTCTGCAGCCTGCTGGCATGTTCTACCTTTAGCTGTGGGTTATGGAGAAACGGGAAGCTCGTGCGCTCCGGTCTAATTCTTTAGCACAGGGGTAGACGGGCCAAATGCGGAAAATGGCCGATAACATGCCATTGTATTTCCTTGTGGCTGTAGTAGCTGTATTTCAGGGTTAGGGAAGAGTCAACTTTCCCTTGACACGAATGTACTCATGAAGTTGTTTCATTCCTTCCCTTTACATTCTTTACTTTGCACCTTAAGCCCTTCCCAGACACTAAGCATCTTATTTTAAAGGGGGAACGGAGGTAAGAGGAGGTTTTAACTCCGTATCAATCTCAAATAGAATAGATTTAAATTCACACAGTTTAAAGGGTAAATAAATTTTTGTTGTACCGTTATTGATTTGGCAATATTTGGCAGGGTGTGACACTTGGTTCACGATGGGTTGTGGTTTCTTTGCAGTTACTGGCTGGGTATGTGCTTAGAAATTATTGAAAAAATGAGAAAATTTGTTTTCAAAGTGATGGCATATTTAGAAAATTATATTTAACTATAAATTGGTATACGCTGCACTATGTAGGCATTTTTTAAAGAGTTTTCACATTGATACCAGTAGATTTAATTTTGTAGTTCTCATTTTCGTGTCTAATGGATAAATGCTCCCTATCCTTAATAGTACCTTTTAAAATTCCTTATTTTGCGCCATCTGGAGTGGGGGGAAGGAATTAATATTTATTATGTACCTAGTGTGTGCTTGACATAGTATTACTTCCTTGATCGACATTATTTTATGCAAGCACCATAAGGCTGTGTAAGTATTACTCCCATTTTGCAGATGAGGACACTAAGGGCTCAGTGGCTTAATGGTCTGTAAAAATGGTAAGGCCAATAAGGACCTGGCTCTTGACACGGAGGTATCTCTAAATCCGTATTTCTTCTTATCTGACTAGTCAAATAAGGATTTATAAGCAGGATATGAAAAGATAGGAATATCTAGCTAGTTGAATAAACAACTTATTCAACTTATGTATGCTTGTATATCTTGTGTATAATTACCTTACAATAAAAATGGAATAATTATTCTCATAGGGTTGTTGAAGGTGCTAAACAAAAAGTAATTCTTAGTGCAAAACCAATTTGGGGGGGGAGTTTTCATTCTTGACTCACTTTTCATTGTAAGTTATAACATAGTATTTGTGAGTGAACAAATGATGACTCCCCTAAATATATTATTCTTCTCTACCTAATGCAAATTGTTAGAGTAAATGGAGCGTAGCCAACACAAAGGTTTTTTTTATTATTTAAAATAATTCTATAAAGGACTACTGCAATGAAATCAATGCTTTTAAAAGTAAATATTGCCATCATTTCTATAGGATCTACTAGGAATCACTTGCATTTTGTTTTGAAATTTTTTTTTTTTTTTGTATTGTAACCTGGATATCTAAAGACCTTATTCAAGCTGAATTATATGAAAAAAACTCTGATCTGGGAGTTAGGAACCCTGGTTTTTGCCTCAGTTCAATATAAGAAAGAGTTTTCTAACACTTAGAGTTGTCTAAAGTCCATCAGATTATCTTTGAGAGATGAGTTTTCTGTTTAGAAGGTGTTCAACTAGAAATAATGAATAATCTTAGTTTACAGTCCAGCCTTTCCAAATATTCTTGTAAAGAGTAAAGAGAAAACGTTTTATACTTGTGAAAAAAATGTAATCGAGAAAATTGAAATGAAAATGACTTTAGTTTTCAGAGGAACATCTTTTTATGTCATAACCTTAAAGAGGATTATAGGCAAAGTTTTGAATTATGTAGTAGTTAAATTTTTATGCAGCTGAGATTCTTAAGAAAGTTACTTCTAAAGTTCATAGAAGGGTAATTTTTATAATGGCAAGTAAGTTGATACAAACTTGAATATAAGATTTGTCATTTGTCATAGAATGGTTTCTCAAAGTTGATTAAACAGGCACCTAAAATAAATAATTTTTTCCTCAATTAAAAGTCTGAAAAAATATATCGGGACTTCCCTGGTGGCGCAGTGGTTAAGACTCCATGCTCCCAATGCAGGGGGCCTGGGTTCGATCCCTGGTCAGGGAACTAGATCCCACATGCATGCAGCAACTAAGAGTTCGCATGCCACAACTAAGGAGCCTGCAACTAAGACCCAGTGCAACCAAAATAAATAAATAAATATTAAAAATATATATATATAGCACTTTCCAGTTTTAATGAATTTGCCCTTAGAATGACTCTCCAACAAGGAGAAAGTAAGAAAGACCCTAGATTTGCTCATGTTGCTCATGAAATTAAAGTTTGTGTATGCTACTAAAGTCCTTTTCAGCTTGCATAGTGAAAACAGTACTTTTTCCTCCCTAAATATTAGCATGTAGAATTAATCTTGTAGGGTCTCAAATACTCTTATAGGCATGCCTCGGAGACGTTGCAGGTTTGGTTCCAGACCATGGCAATAAAGTGGATATTACAATAAAGAGAGTCACATGAATCTTTTGGTTTCCCAGTGCATATAAAATGTATGTTTACACTATACTGTAGGCTATTAAGTGTGCAATAGCATTATACCTTAATTTTAAAATACTTTATTGCTAAAAAATGTTAACCATCATCTGAGCATTCAGCAAGTCATAATCTTTTTGTTGGTGGAGGGTCTTGCCTTGATGTTGATGGCTGCTGACTAATCAGAGTGGTGGTTGCTGAAGGTTGGAGACTGTGGCAATTTCTTAAAATAAGACAACAAAAAAGTTTGCCACATCAATTGAATCTTCCTTTCACAAATGATTTCTCTGTAGCATGTAATGCTGTTTGATAGCATTTTACCCACGGCAGAACTTCTTTCAAACCTGAAGTATATTGTTTCAAACCTTGTCATTGCTTTATAAACTAAGTTTATGTAATATTCTAAATCATTTGTTGTCATTTCAGCTATCTTCACAGTCTTTACCAGGAGTAGATTCCATCTCAAGAAACACTTTACTCATCCATAAGAAGCAACTCCTCATCTGTTAAAGTTTTATCATGAGATTGTAGCAATTCAGTCACATCTTTGGGCATCATTTCGAATTCTAGTTCTCTTGCTGTTTCCACCACATCTGCAATTACTTCCTCCACTGAAGTCTCGAACCCCTCGAAAGTCATCCATGAGGGTTGGAATCAACTTCTTCCAAACTCCTATTCATGTTGATATTTTGACCTCTTGCCATGAACCACAAATGTTCTTCATGGCATCTAGAAGGGTGAATCCTTTTCAGGATGTTTTCACTGTACTTTGCTCAGATCCACCAGAGGACTTACTACCTAAGGCAGCTACAGCCTTACAAAAATGTATTTCTTCAATAATAAGACTTGAAAGTTGAAATTACTCCTTGATCTATGGGCTGCAGAATGGATGTTGTGTTTGCAGGTATGAAAACAACATTCATCTTATTGTACATCTCCATCAGAGTTCTTGGGTGACCAAGTTCATGATCAATGAGCAGTAATATTTGGAAAGGAATCTTTTTTTTTTTTTTCTGAGCAGTAAGTCTCAACAGTGGGCTTAAAATATTTAGTAAACCATGTTGTAAAGAAATGTATTGACATCCAGGCTTTATAATTCCATTGATAGAGCACAGGCAAAGTAGATTTAGCAAAATACTTAAGGACCCTAGGATTTTTAGAATCGTAAAAGAGCACTGGCTTCATTTTAAGTCACCAGCTACCTTAATCACTAACCAGAGAGTCAGCCTGTCCTTTGAAGCCTTAAAGCCAGGCATTGACTTCTCCCTAGCTATAAAAGTCTTCTGGCATCTTCCAGTAGAAGGCTGTTTCCTCTACATTGAAAATCTGTTGTTTATGGTAGCTACCTTCATGAATTATCTTACCTAGATCTCTGGATAACTTGCTGCAGCTTCTACATCATCACTTGCTGCTTCACCTTGCACTTGAACATCATGGAGATGGCTTTTTTCCTTAAAACTCATGAACCAACCTCTGCTCGCTTCAAACTTTTCTTATGTCCCTTCCTCACAGAATTGAAGAGAGTTAGGGCCTTGCTCTGCATTAGGCTTTAATTTAAGGGAGTGTTGTGGCTGGTGTGATCTAACCAGATCACTAAAACTTTCTCCATATCAGCAATAAGGCTGTCTTACTTTCTTATCGTTCGTGTGTTCACTGAAGTAGCACTTTTAATTTCCTTCAAGAACTTTCCCTTTGCATTCACAACTGGGCTAACTGTTTGACAAACGCGGCCTAACTTATGGCCTCTCTCAGCTTTAGACAAGCCTTCCTCACTAAATTTAATCATTTCTAGCTTTTGATTTAAAGTGAGAGGTGTGTGACTCTTCCTTTCATTTGAACACTTAGAGGCCACTGAAGGATTATTAACTGGCCTAATTTAAATATAGTTGTGTTTCAGGGAATAGGGAGGCCTGAGGAGGGAGAGAGACAGGGAGGAGCTGGTCAGTGGGGCAGTCAGAACATACACAACATTTACTAAGTTACCCATCTCATATGAGCACAGTTTGTGGTTAACTCAAAACAATTACAATCAAAGATCACTGATCACAGATCACCTTAACAAATACAATAATAATGAAAAATTTGAAATATTGCAGCAATTACCAAAATGTGACACAGAGACACAAAGTAAGCAAATGCTGTTGGAAAAATGGTGCTGGTAGACTTGCTTGAGGCAGGGTTGCCACAAACCTTCAATTTATAAAAACGCAAAGTGCAATAAAGTGAAGCACAATAGAATGAGGTATGCCTGTTCACTAATAAAGAATGCTTTTTTTCAAATCATGCCTCTGGCTGTGATAGTATACTTTCTAAGCCCTGGCAATTTTTGAAAAATATCACAAAGTTTGAGAATAATATCTTGCCTATATTTAAATTGAGGAAGATATAGATATCTATATATACATAGATATAAATCATATAGATGTGGTTATAGATATATACAGACATAAACAGGTCTTTCCAGAATAAAAGCTCCAAACTTGATTTTTGTTCTTTCCCAAAATGTCTTCAGCCTAGCTGCCATGTTCTGCCAACCCATGAATTAGGCACATAGTGAATTACACAGACACTGGTCTAATTTGGATGCAGTAAGAGTTTATTAAACTCTAGCCCAGAAGTGATAAACTAGCATCCATATCAGGCCAGGAGTTGTGTGGGGTTTTGGCCTAAATAATAACTTGAAGAATTTGGAGTCATTATTTAAAAGTTTGGAGATATTATCTAAAAATCTGAATTTCTGGGTTTTCTTAAAAACATAAATCAGATGACTTGGCAGCACCAGGTCCTTCATGCCCAACAAGGCAGCTGTTGGCTTGGGTTGAGAAGGCTGCCCCTTTTAGATGGGACATGAATCTACTCATTCTTTGTGGTTTCTGGACCCTATCACTCGCACAATATATCATATGCACGTACACCCAGCAATTTACTTTCCCCCCTGAGGGTTTTGAGAAGTTCAGTTTTATTCTTTTACTTCTTAATCATGTTGACCACTTCTCTTACCCTATCTCTCATAGGGCTCTCCTCTTCCTCCTCTGCCCATTCTAGTATAGGGGAAGAAAATTTTTTCCTCTACCCTCTTAGGTTCATGAATGGGGCCTACAAATTAAACTGACAAAGACAGATTAACAGGAGAAAAGGCACAAAAATTTTTATTGATGTTGTTATTATTATATACACATATTTTTAAAATTTATTCATTTATTTATTTATTTTTGGCTGCATTGTCTTCGTTGCCGCACACGGGCTTTCTCTAGTTGCGGCGAGTGGGGGCTACTCTTGGTTGCGGTGCGTGGGCTTCTCATTGCGGTGGCTTCTCTTGTTGCGTAGCATGGGCTCTAGGTACGTGGGCTCAGTAGTTGTGGCTCACAGACTTAGTTGCTCCATGGCATGTGGGATCTTCCTGGACCAGGGCTTGAACCCGTGTGCCCTGCATTGGCAGGTGGATTCTTAACCACTGCACCACCAAGGAAGTCCCTGTTGTTACTATTATTAATGCTCGTGGTGCTTCAGAGAAATAAAGTGAAAACCCCAAAGAGATGGTTAGATTTCAGAGTTTATATACCACTTTAGTGAAGAGCGATACATAGTGAAGAAGTGACTAAACAAAGGGAAAGGAGGTTGAGTTTCTAGGGAGGATAAATTGTGGGAAGGTACATGTATGGGGAAAGTAATGGAAGATCAGCATTATTTTAGTAAGGTTTATTTGTGTAGATTCATTCCACAACTTTCTTTCTTCTTCATGGTCATAAAACTTCCCCAGAGTGGAGATTTATGACACTCCTAGTTTCTTAGAAGTTTCTGCTTTTAATCATTTAATGGAAGCTCTACAAAGACTTCTTTCTGCATCTGTTGATTCTCAATTGACTTCAGCTCAAAATAATCTATATGCCTGTCAACTGAAAAAATTGCACAACCTAAAAGTTGAGACCTATGTTTTATTCAGCGGACTTGCTGAGGACTTAAGCCCTGGAGACAGCCTCTTGGAAAGCTCTGAGGGACTGCTCTAAAGAAGAAAGGGAGGAGCCAGGGTATATAGGAGTTTTTGCAATAGAAACCAGGTAGTTAGCACATCAAAAGATTACTGTTAATTAAAGAAAAAACACACATCTCAACTTAATGAATTTAGTGCTTTTCCCTGTATGAGAAGATGCAAGAGTCTGGGCTTGATGAAATTACTCCTTTGATATGCACCTCAACTATCTAGAGCCAGTATCCTGTTCTTTTCTATCCTGAATCCCCTCGGGGTGTAACACTGGGGGGCAGCTGTAGGGGCTGATGGTCACTACATCCTTTGTTTGCTGATATGGCAGGTGGCATTCTTTGTCTACACGCCACACTCATTATTTTGCGGTGGCACATTCTGATCTCCTTCACTGGTCATATGCAACGTCTGCTCTTCACTTAACACATCTTGCCATGCTACATCTCTATACTGTGTATAAGTTGTTTCCTCTGCCTGAAATCCCCTTTCCCTCATTCTCTGTTTGACAGATTCTTCCTGCCAATCTTTAAGACTCAGTTTGGGGGAAGCCTCTGACTGCTTTAGGCACTCATTCTTTACCTTCCAAAGCTTCTTTAGCACTTTGTCCCAGGTAACATTCCTGCTCCAGGCAAGTGCACAGATGCTCTTTGGTCTCTCTGTTGCTTTGTTTACTTTCTACCCTGTCCTCAAGGCTGAGCTCAGCTTCACTGTGCCACAGAGGTGTTCCTTGACTGTACCAGTTAAAATTAATTTTCCTCTTCTGGATTTCTAAGGTAGTGTGCCTAGCTTGACTATCATAACCATCTGGAGGACTTAAATGGGCCCTGGGCCTCATCCTGAGCCCTGCCTCTGATAAGTCTTATGTCAGTATTTCTGGGGTTAGGTGTAGGAATCCATTTTTCTTGAAACCACATCAGATGGTTTCATAATTAGTCCTTGATAATTTAACATTTCTTAATGTTATATTTTAATGTTGCTTATTTAATATGTTCTGATCTTTTCTATCCAGTTGCTATACAGCCATGCACATCCTACATATTTCTTAGTACACCGATGCATACACAATAGGCATGAAAAATGTAGATTCGTTGATTGACAAGAAAATTCTCCCTTTCTCATGACCAGATTTCGCTTTCTTCTGAAAGAATAAAGTGATTCTTTGCAGGGAATAAATAAGTATACAACAATGAATTATGCTCTGAGCTCTTGGATCATCCTGGAACTCAGTCAATGCCTATTTAAAACTAGGCTATTCTGGTAGGACGATTTGTTCTCTACTGACTTAGATTGTTATTAGCAACTTTGTCTTTCATCCTAGTGTAGTGATCCATTATCATGTGGGGGGTTAGAATCCTCAAGGAGACTTTTCAAGCTCTCCCCTCCCTGCATAAGAGTTCCCATGAGAACAGCAGCATTGTGATGAGAAATACTAGTGATTGGGAGTGTGCTGTGAACAAAACAGGGCGAAAGCAGGAAAATGGCTATAAATCACTGTCCTAGGGAGAGCTTGTCAATATGGCATTATGATTAGATTAGTGAACTTGAGGCTGATTTTGAATGTCCTCAACAAATCTTAGTTTCCAGTTCTTTAATAACAGTTATATACTTAATTTCTTTATCACAATAGGATCATTGTTTATAAACACAGTAGAGATAAGAAGAAACTATATTTTAAGCAGAAGCATTTATATTCAAATCCCTGTGTTGGATTACTTTATGTTTTGGAGAATTTAGGTAAAGTCACATAAATTTGACTCTGAAGAGAAACTTTGGGCATCATTCTAGACCAGCCCTTCTAGACCAGCACTTCTCAACCACCTGCAAGAGAGAATTAAGCCCTAATGCTTAAGGCATCCATTGTGTGTGATAATTTGCTTCTCTCCTATCTGTCTACAATGCCAGCTATCTATGTAATCATACTGGGAGAAAAGAGAAAAGGCTCTAGGGCTCAAGTCTCTCCTTTGCTTGAGAAAGGCTAAATTATCTAGATCCCAGTGGTTGTCAAATTTGTGTGTTTATCAGAATTGACTGGAGGCTTTTTAAAACACAGATTGTCAGGCCCCACCCCTAAAGGTTCTGATTCAGTAGGTCTGGGATGAGGCTCAAGAATTTGCATTTCTAATGAATCTCCAGGTAATAGCTGATGCTACTGGTGCAGAGACCATAATTTGAGAAACACAGATCTAGAACAACTCTTACATTGTTTAAAAAGACTGATGCTAGTCAGTAGGAAACCCACACATACACAGCTGAAACCCACACATACACAGCTGAAACAGTTTAGTGAAACAAGACATAACCTTTGCTAGCACCGTTTTGTTTTTTCTTTCCTTTTTTTAAAAAAAGGAAACTCTATTCCCTTTATTTAAAAATGCTGGTTGGGAGCCAGTAAATTGATCTTTCAGGTCACTAATAAACAGTGTGAAAAGCAGTGGATGAGAAGTCTGTCTTTTCCAGCTTTAGCATTTCACTCTATGGCTTAACCACCCTCATTTTACAGCTAAGTACAAGAGGCTCCAATCACAAGAGCCTGAGATGGCTACTCACTAAGGATTCAGACACATCTGGTGAGCCTAAGGGGGAGGTGTTTGGGACTCAATTAGCAAATACCTGAAGCTGAAGTCTTGCCTTCGGCATCCTTTAGCAGTGAAAAACCAACATCCAGGCATTCAGCCAGACTGGGTAAAGAACTCACCCTAAGCAGAGGGCATGGCTCTGTAGAAACTTAGTCAGAGACACTGACCAGCATTTGTCCAGGAAGAATGGTTCTGAACATGTTATAGGGCAGTAACACCTACATGGACTTTTGACTTGGCTCAAAGGAAAACTGGGCCTAATTCATAGAGTAGGAAACGAGAGATAAAGAAGAACTATACGGAATTTTTTTTTTAAACCATTATAGGGGTATGACAGACATTTAGACTACAAGGAAGCTTTGTTAAATGACCTGAAGACATGATGGGGTTGGGGGAGAGGAATGGTATTTGTTCTTTTCTTTGCTCACTTTATTAGTCAGAACTTGGACACAGGAAAATTATGGACGACAACATCAGTAGTATGGGAACAACATCTCCATCAGAAGTGATGCCAGGAGCTATGTTAAGAGAGGAACGGATTGCTACCTGGATTTCACTAACGAGGACTCTCTTTAGACTGAGGATTTTTCTTGAGATTCAGAGCCTGTGATTGTTCCCTAGGCTAATGTGCCCTGGGCAGTATATTTATTTAGGGAAGAGAGTTCTCAGTTGTGTGAACTGACCTGCTCCAGGCCAGGAGTAACGATGAATTGATACCTGAACCCATACCCTCTGATTCTCAACTTAGTGCATTTGCATTTTTACTGCTATTATTATTTGTTTGTTTACCTTTTGAGCAGAATGGACCATGGAAGCACAGCTTGTCCCCCATAAGTCCCTGCCTGGGACCCTGACTATCCCTCCATGTTCTCGAATCCAGACCCAACCAGGAGAGCGCGGATCCTGTGAGGGAGCGGCACGCGCATGCGCAATTCCGTCAGCGCCCCGCCCACGGCATCCGGGACATTTAAGCCTGTGAGAAGAGAGGCTCTCTGAGGCCCTCTGAGCCCCTCAGGAGTGGCTTTTGGAGCAGCGCGTTATCTGCAGGGCACTCCTGATGCTAAGCTGCGAAGGTCGTTGGAGTCCGACCTTTCTTAGCCCCGCGAGGACACACAGGGCCCCTGTGGAAGTCAGGTTCCTTAGTGTCTCTTCTCAGCGGAGGGCGGAGTCCAGGCGTTCCTGTGAGATGTAACTTCAGGAAAACAGGTAACTGTTTCGAAGCGGGGTGGACCTTGGCATCGCGGCGTGTCCTTCAGAAGTACCTGCTTGTGGCCCAGTGTATTCCTACAAGGCCTGGACCCGGGAACCATCCCAGGGCAGCCTGAACGCTGAGTCCTGCAGCCCCTGACGCGCAGCTCGCGCTGGGGCACCTCCCCTCAGGCACCGGGCTCTCCTGGCCTGTTGGGCAGGGCCTGCCTTCCCCCAGCAGGCCGTCCTCCTGGGGCTGCGTGTCCCCTCAGGCCGCCGTTGATGAGGAGGTTTGAAAGAGGGTTACCCTCAGGTTACCTCAGGCCTGCTGATCTTATTGGACTAGGGGCCTGTGTGACACTCCTTTGGTTTTTAATCTAGGGTGTTTTCTGTAGTAAAAATACTTCTCTGATTGTGAGGTAGAATTTATTGTAAGACACTCTGTTAATATAATAATAGATTTTTGGGAAAGCAGAACAGTACCTGACAGAATGCAGATATCTCTGGTGATAGCTCTATTCCAGGAATAGGCCCGCTATGTAAATTCTTTTAGGTAGTTAGAGGGGAGGGAGGTCAAAATTTCTTCCTGAGTCTTTTGGGCCTTGATTGTTTTCAGCTGGAAATAATACACATGCTAAAGAGACATTTTGGGGTGGCAAATTTTGTTCCCCTACACCCCCTTTATAGTCGTTTGTTTGAATAAAGTCTACCTTACCATCATGACAAGTGTCATGAATAATTTTTTTTCTTTAACAGTACTAGGGTGTGGATGAGCTTTGGAGGCTGGGAGGATGATAATCCATGTTATTCAGTGGTTAACCAGTTGATAAAACTATTTATTCCCTGCTATAACTTTGGAGACTTATATCTAATAAAGTTTAGTTCTAGGGAATAAGATTGGAAAACAGACTATTAGAAGCTTATTTAGGTTTCTGTTGGCTGCATTTGCAAGGTATTATTCGAAAGAGATGAACTCAGTAAAGAATTGCTATGTTTGCAGTCAGCAATGAAAAGGAGCAGGGAAAGTCCTCAAATTCAGGGACTTACTCTTGGAAGAGACAGTTGCTTCTCAATCTCAACTAGAAAAAGCCAGTACTAAAAAGGCTTCTGAGCATTCAGAGCCAATTAAAATTCAGTCTTGTGTCAAGCATTAAACTCTCCATGTTAAAGCAGTGGAACAAACTAAGATGTTTCAAAGTAAGCATCCGCCTAAATTGTCTTGCCCAGTAAATCCCTCCAGTGACTCAAGGAAAAGAGATTAAATGTGAGGCGCTCCCCCTGAAGCCTTATAAACAAGGTACATGTGGTTAATTTAAGTGAGAGTGTCTTGAGGGCAAGAAAGCAAAGGAATGTAACCATTCTGAGAACTCTGCCTGGAAAAATAAAAATAAAATTTGGGATGTAGAACTGACAGGAATCGAAAACAAGAGACCTGTTGAAAGGAGTTAGTTTGGCAAAGGAACCACACACCTGGTCAAAGAAGCTGTGACTGATTTAGACTTAACTACGATCCTGGGTCCTGAACCTTCCATGGACAGGAAGCAGCCTGAGAAAGCTGCTGAATTCTCAAGGAGGGGCTTTGACCCAGTCCTACTTCAGGTGTGGCTAAGGAGGAGGATGAATAGGAAGAGCCTCCCAGAGGGTGGACCTGAAGTTCATGGAGGCAGTTTCAGGGGCTTCTTCTGTGCCTTTCCCACCACAGTGACTCTTATTCTGCACATCAGAGAGCCATGTGACTCTTTCAGCTGCTGATACATCCATCACTATTCTACACTCAGAGGCCAGGGAAATGAGTAGAGGGAAAACTGGAGGTGGATTTGAGCTATGACTCCATATGCTTCCACCATAAAGGGCAGTGGGCATGACAGCATTTTGGTTCCCTTCATACTGGTATCAGCTGGGACTCTGTATCTTACAGATCTGGGTATTCCCTTTACTCTATGTATAGTTATTCTGGAATACTATACACTGGAATACTATACAGCAGCAAGAATGTGCAAACCATAACTACACACAAAATCAGTGAGTCTCAAACATTGAAAAACAGAAGCAAGATACAGAGTACTAGTGTGTGTCTATTTATAGAAAGATCAAAAACAGGCAAAACTAATCTATCATCTTTGATATCAAGGTAGTAACCTTTGGGGGGTTAGAGACTGAGAAGGGAAAAAACATGGGCTTCTCAGGAGTTTGTAAAGATTTATCAGTCTGTACATCATAACTTATGTATTTTATGTTTGCTATGGTATAAATGTTACTTAAGTCTTTGTGGGTAGATCTACAGCTATGTATTAATTTCTTTAGGATATATACTTAAGAGTAGTATTATAGGGTCATAGAGTAGTTGTTTAACGTTATTAACTACCAAGTTTTCCAAAGAGGTTGTAGCATTTTACATTCTTACGAGGAATAAGTGAGAATTCCGTTGGCTTTACTTCCTTGTTATTGTCAACCCTTGTTATTGTTTGTCTTTTTCACTTTAGTCATTCTGGTAGCTGGTCTTGGTTTGTCTCATTGTGGTTTAATTTTTATTTCCTTCTGGGCTAATGGTATCATGCACCTGGATATTTAAAACAGGGTCTGGCACAATGTAAGTATTAAAAAAATATTTAATGAATAAAGGAATTAGATATCAGGAGGTTCAATATTATGCCTTTTATTAAATATGATTCTGTGTCCTAAGCCACAATTCATAGCACAGTGCAACATATGGCTTTTCTTCGTTATTGCATGTGAAGTTCCTAAAAGCAGGGTAGTTTTTAAAAAATTAATTAATTAATTAAATTTAGGCTGCGTCAGGTCTTCGTTGCTGCGTGTGGGCTTTCTCTAGTTGCGGAGAGCGGGGGCTGCTCTTCGTTGCGGTACGTGGGCTTCTCATTGCGGTACGTGGGCTTCTCATTGCGGTGGCTTCTCTTGTGGAGCATGGGCTCTAGGCGCGCGGGCTTCAGTAGTTGTGGCACTCAGGCTCAGTAGTTGTGGCTCTCAGGCTCTAGAGCGCAGGCTCAGTAGTTGTGGCGCACGGGCTTAGTTGCTCCACGGCATGTGGGATCTTCCCGGACCAGGGCTCGAACCCATGTCCCCTGCAGTGGCAGGCGGATACTTTTTTTTTTTTTTTTTTGCGGTACACGGGCCTCTAACTGCCGTGGCCTCTCCCGCTGCGGAGCACAGGCTCCGGACGCGCAGGCCCAGCGGCCATGGCCCACGGGCCCAGCCGCTCCACGGCACGTGGGATCCTCCCAGACCGGGGCACGAACCCGCATCCCCTGCATCGGCAGGCGGACCCCCAACCACTGCGCCACCACGGAAGCCCATTATTATTATTTTTTTTTGCGGCATGCGGGCCTCTCACTGTTGTGGCCTCTCCTGTTGCAGAGCACAGGCTCCGGACGCGCAGGCTCAGCGGCCATGGCTCACGGGCCTAGCCGCTCCGCGGCATGTGGGATCTTCTCGGACCAGAGCACGAACCCGTGTCCCCTGCATCGGCAGGCGGACTCTCAACCACTGTGCCACCAGGGAAGCCCTGGTATGGTAGTCTTAACTGTTCTCTTTATATCTATGACAGAGTAGTTAAAAGCCTAGGTTCTAGTAACAGACTCACTGGCTCTATCACTTATTATCTGTATGATTTTAGGAAAGTTACATGACTGTTTTGGGCCTCGGCCTCCTCATCTGTACAATGGGTATTGCAATAGGATCTACCTCATGGTGCTGTTTTGAGGCTTGACTGACACAGTTTATGCAGTGTGTTTAGAACACATAGCCTGGCATATAGTAAGCTATCAGTAAACGTTCTTTTTTTTTTTTTTTTTGCGGTACGCGGGCCTCTCACTGTTGTGGCCTCTCCCCTTGCGGAGCACAGGCTCCGGATGCACAGGCTCAGTGGCCATGGCTCACGGGCCCAGCCGCTCCGCGGCATGTGGGATCTTCCCGGACTGGGGCACGAACCTGTGTCCCCTGCATCGGCAGGTGGACTCTCAACCACTGCGCCACCAGGGAAGCCCCTGCATCACTTTTTAAAAAAAATTTATTTATTTATTTATTTTATTTTCGTATTCTTGGCTGTGCTGGGTCTTCATTGCTGTGTGCAGGCTTTCTCTAGTTGCAGTGAGCAGGGGCTACTCTTCGTTGCGGTGCGCGGGCTTCTCATTGTCGTGGCTTCTCTTGTTGCGGAGCACAGGCTCTAGGTGCACAAGCTTCAGTAGTTGTGGCACGTGGGCTCAGTAGTTGTGGCTTGCGGGCTCTAGAGCTCAGGCTCAGTAGTTGTGGCACACGGGCTTAGTTGCTCTGCAGCATGTGGGATCTTCCTGGGCCAGGGCTCGAACCCCTGTCCCTTGCATTGGCAGGTGGATTCTTAACCAGTGTGCTGCCAGGGAAGCCCCACTTTTTTTTTGGCCACATCGCATGGCTTGTGGGATCTTAGTTCCCCCGACCAGAGATGGAACCCGGGCCCCCAGTAGAAGCACGGAGTCCTAACCACTGGACCACCAGGGAATTCCCATCATTGGATCATATAAAATGCTATGAGAAGAGAAGTCAGAAAAAAATAGTAGCAGTGGAGACGGAGGTGGTTGAATATACATGCTTTCAAGATGGCAGCTTGTGTTATGGATGGTACAGCCTCCTATTCTCAGTGCTGCTAAGTTCAAACTTGCCTTCCAGTCTTTCAGTATCCACTAAGTGAACTGTCTGAAATGGTAAAACTGCTGATATATTGAGTTTGGGCTTTTGACCTGTGAGGCCCCTTGAAGTTGGGTCGAGTTTGAGAGGCCAAGAAAAAGATGAACATGTGATGCTCAAACACCTTTTCCAGTCTGTACAACCAACGTTAGCCTCTATTCCAAATGTCAGAATACCAATAGCTAATGCGTTGAAGACTCGCAATGTTCCAGGTGCTGTTTTTAGAGCCTCACAAATACTGTCTCACTTATGCCTACAACAACAGTAAGAGATTTGTACAATTATTATCCCATTTTACTAATGAGAACATCGAGACATAAGGAGGGTAGGTATCTCTCAATAGCCAGTGAGTGTCAGAGTAAGAACCGTGGCCAAATGACTCCAGAAGTACACTTCACTGTCTTGCTCTCCATTGGCAGAGAGGTCCTAGAGGAGCGAGTTGGGAGAAAGCTGGGAGGAAGGGGTCGCTAAGGTGAAAGGAACAGAGAAAGATGGGAGCATGGAGATGCTGCACCTGCTTTAGACCCTCAGATCCTGTCCTTGAGAGTAGACAGCTCCCCAGAAGGCCTGGTTGTCTCTGCTGGTTATTCAGAGGTGCCCTGAGAGTGGGAACTGGGTTCCTGGAAACTACTAAGGAACTGAGGCTTACGCTTTCTCCTTGAAAGTGACATTCTTTGGTAAATTCATTCACACTAAGAAAAACCCAAGTAAGACCACACCTCCTATCTTTGCTTAATGTGTGCCTGTCCTCACCTTGGCCTGTCCTTGCCTAGTTAAAGCCACCTCTTTTGTTTGCATTATAACCTATCCTTTAAAAAATACTTTGCATTAGCATTTATCTTAGTAAAAACTGCCTAATTGTTTTCACTTTGCTAAAGTAATAGAAAACCAGAGCATTGATTCATTAATGCATCTGTTAAGCATTTACTTAGCATCCACTATGTGGCATCCGAAGATCCAGGGCCTGAGCTACTCTGGTGCTCCCCTCCCTGTCTGTCTGCTAGAGGAGACCAATAGTTATTCACAAATTACTGGGTGGCATTTGGTACTTGAGACTAAAAGCAGAATCTGTCCCAGTAAATGTCTTGGTAGTTTGTCTCATTATCATATTATCTATCAGATCTAAAACTATCATATTCTAAAGTGATGAAAATTCTCAAAATTTGTTTGAATTGCCTTGACTTTTCCTTCTGCATTTGAATTTTATGGAACTTCATTTTTTAATTTCACTGATACAAAAAGAGATACTTCAGAATTGGTTTAGTGTTGAAAAGTGATAAAGAAACCTAAGAAACATATATTCTAAATGCAGTTCTAAGATAGATATTTTAATCAAAGCTTTAAAATATTTTGTTAGCCCAGAACTATTGATCATTGACTGCCCCTTCCACCTTCCCTTCTATTGAAATTTTCTCTGCTGTTGCTAAACCAGCAACAGGATCTTGTGTCCTCCCACATCAGTTGTAGTTGACTGTGTGAGGGGAGAATACATGACTTAGGAATAATGCCCCCAAGATCTGTAGCCTCATGTGAAAAGATGAGCTGGGCCAAGCATTTTTCTCCTTTGTGAATTTGGGATTGGAAAACTGCAGAACTAAGACTGAGCGATTTGGCCATAGAGACAGTGGTGAAAGGATGTGTAGAGGGCTTCTGTGGTGTAGCATGGCCAGGGGGCCTGAAGTTAGGAGAGTGAAGTGAGGAAGCCACTCACTCAGAAGACCTGAAGAGAATAGCTGTTTTCTCATCTTTGTGGATGAAGCTGCAGCTCAGAGAGCTTGAGGTAAATTATCCAAACATGCAGAGCTAATAAAGGAAAATTGTTTTCACAACTTTCTCTTCTTATATCCTTTCTCTTCCTATAAAAGTAAAACAAAACAAAACAGATTAAAAACCCCCAAACCCCCAAACCTGGGTAGTACTGATGAAATAAAATTCTAGGAGAGGAGTCTCTGTCTTTTTTTGCCTATGATCTCTCTCTGTCTCTTAAAATGCTTAGAGGCCGTGTACGCATATTTTTCTGGTTTATCTAATTTGTATGTCATCCAAAGTAATCTTAGAATCACCAACCTAGTAAAATGAAAGATTAATGCTTTATTTTCCTTATTTCACTTAGTACTTGCTCTATCCATTTTTATCCGTATCTAAGACTCTATTCATTTCCCACCCCGTTTCTACCGGTAAAGTTGATATCTACAGCCTGATTTTTGCTTACAGTTCTAGTGAGTGCAAGCGTTTCTGTTTAATGAAGGAGGCTAAAAAAGAGGAGAACGAGAGGTTCTTTCTATGCTGCAGCTTCTGGGGGAGAGAGAACTTTCTGTACCATTGAAAGCAGTCAAATCTAATTTGATAAAGCACTAGAAACATTCACTAGACTCACAGTCTTGCTTTTTTGTGTGTAGTAAAGAGATTTCTGTGAATATTAATAATTGTTGCTAACTTGTTTCCTACTAATATAAATCTGCCCTTGGAAGCAAAATTGAAACAAAGGGAACTTGTAAGATTCCAAAGACCTTAGAAAATGGTGCCATATCCTGTGAAAATAACCTTGAAAGAGAAAAATGTAATTCAGATAGTTTTCGTATTCATTTTTAAATTTTTTACCCTGGTTATAATGTTGAAATTGACATCTCTCTATTTCCAAAAAGGAAAAATAATTAGAAGATGTTTTTCTCAAATTGGTGGCACTTTCTTTTCCCACATGTTGGGGGGTGGGTGGGTATGACTGCTAGTTTTCATCATTTAAAAGTGATGAACAGTTTTATTTAACAGTTATTAGATATGCATAATTTATTAACTCATCTTTCTGAAATGAATCTGACCTGTTTCACCTGCTTCAGGAAAAACATCACTTCATACTCTTCATCGTCACATACCTTATTTGTCAAGAAATCAAGTATCTCCCATTGTGGCTTTTTAATGCCCTTCCCAGTTGTCCAGGAACCCTTAGACCAAAGCTTCTGTCTTTCCTCATGCCAGACAGAGAGCAAGGTAGGAAGTCCAGTCAGCCTGTTAGCTGCATGTTCAGATGCTGTTGCTGAGTTCTGTTGCTCAGTATCTTGCACAGCCTGATGGACTTTTGTCTATTCCTTCAGTGATGCCTTTTTTGGCATAGATCCTTGCAAAGGCTGAAGTTAGTGCCCTGGCGTGGTCTCCAAGCTTATGTTGACATAATCAACTGTTTTCCCCACAGCCTAACACTGTGCCTCAGTGGATCCAGATGGGTTCCACAGTCAGCCCCACTCTGTGCTAGGGTCAGTTCCCACTGTTGGCTGAAAAAAACCAAAAATGCAAAACCTAAAAGTCGAGAGTTATGTTTTATTTGGGGACCTTACTGAGGACTGTAGCCCGGGATATAGACTGCCAAATAGCTCTGAGGAACTATTCCAATGAGGTAAGGGAAGAACCAAGATATATAGGAGTTTTTGCTGAAAACAAACAAACCCAAAACCCATGTAGTCAAACAAAAAGATTACTGCTAATCGTAAAAACCAGACATCTCAAGTTAATGTTTTTGTGCTTTTCTGTGTATGGGAAGATGCAAGAGTCTGGGCTCATTGAAATTATTCCCATGATATGCATCTTGACTATCTAGGGTTGGTATCCTGTTTTTCTCCATCCTGAATTCCCCTCAGGGTGTACCATCACGGTGGCTGCCTTGGTGGTGGGCAACATTTGTTGTTTACTGGAATGGCCGGAAACAGTCTTTCTCCACACCACACTTTGCCTTTTACTCAAACCTGCTCTGCTGACTACCAGCTCAGACTCCTCATCCCCCCATAGTGATTCCACTTTGGGGCTCTTGATATCTTTTCCCACCAGTGGACTACACGCTAAGCCACTCTGATCTACCTGGGTCATATGGGGCTTACGTATCTTCCAGGGGTCTTGGGATACTTGAATAAAATTGTCAACTTCTCCTGAGTGCTACATACCAAGGGGTCTTGGGTGGGAGGGCCTTTATCAAGCCTCACAGGTTTCTCCCAGGACTTGGCTGCATGCCTGCCTTTTACTTGCATCACAAAAAGAGCTACCATTCAAATGATAGCCCGCTTAACAAGACTGTCTACTCCTAGATAAGTTATTCCTCAACTTTGGATCCGGAGGCAGCTGCCATAATTTAAATGTTTTCCTCATCTGAGGCACCAAACACCTTGGCCATGTGCTACCAATAATAGGGGATTTGAGGGCATGCAAAAGGAGGCATGAACTTTTGAATTTGTGTGTATTCATGTTGAGTAGAATTTTCCTCAAATTCACACCAAAACAAATTGGACCTCTGTCCTCTACCCTCTCATGTTTAGTTCTGGAGGCTTGCAAATTAAACTGACAAAAGACATGAGCAAGAGGAAAAAAAACATGCATACTCATGGGAGTGCTCAGAATGAGCAACTCAAAGGGGTAGTTAGAATTTGGGGCTTATAGACCATGTTAATATAGGAAGGGGAAAAAAGCATTGGGAAAACAAATGACTTCTTAGAAGGCAGGCAGGAAAAAGGGAATTTATGGAAGTCAAATGACTTTTTGGAAAGATAAATGGGCTCTTAGGACAATAGATGGGAGATATAACAGTTTTGTGACAAGATCTTGTTGGGTGTAGTACCTACTCTTGAGATCTAGTCTGAAGATTGGAATTGCCCCCAGGGAGGGGATTGATGACAATCGAGTTCTTTTGGAAGTCTCTGCTTTTAGGCAGATGAGGAATTTCAGGAACTTACATGCCTTCAACTCAAAATAATTTTTATGCCACAGTGGCATATTTTGGTATGGCATGTCCTGATCCCTTTCAAAAAGGATCAGATCATTTGGGCATTATAAAATATAACTAACTTAAAAAATATAGAGAGAATAATTTCCTGTTCCTTCGAAGAAAAATATAATTCACTTTAAGTTCAATTAAAACCCCCTAGAAAGTCAACCATAATTAATTTTAATCCTAAATATATGTTCATCATGTCGACTGAAAAAAATGCACAACTGAAAAGTTGAGAATTATGTTTTATTCAGCGGACTTGCTGAGGACTGTAGCCCAGGAGGCAGCCTCTCATATAGCTCCGATGGACTGTTCTGAAGAGGTGAGGGAGGAGCCAGGATATATGAGTTTTTGCAACAAACACCAGGTAGTGGGAACATCAAAAGGTTACTGTTAATTAAACAAAAAACATCTCAAGTTAATGAATTTAGTGCTCTTCTAGGTATGGGAAGGTGCAAGAGTCTGAGCTCATTGAAATTATTCCTTTGATGTGCACCTTAACTACTGAGGGTCAGTATTTCTCCATTCTGAATCCCCTCCGGGTGCACCGTTGGGGGCAGCTGCGGTGGCTGATGGCTTGTTGGCCACATCTTTTGTTTACTGATATGGCAGACAACATTTTTAGTCCACAGTCACAATGGGTCTTGGACAAAGGAGCTTTACGACTTAGAATTTCCTTTACTGTGAAACCTCAGCCAGTAGCAGGAATAAATTCTTATGTCAGTGGACCTTGACTGATATCTCTCACTGGTCAATTCCATGGTGCCTCACAGTATAGGAGAGAAGAGGGGGCTGGGCTGGTGGTCCACGTGGCACATTGGAAGTGAAAATGCAGTTGCCTCACAGGATAAAAGCTTGGTTTCTTGCTTTTAATTTTTGTACTCTTTGATTTTTAGTTTTTAGTCATTAACATCTAATAATATTTTTTACTGCTTGATAATTTTTGTCTACTTGACATCTTACCAGGTTGGTTTATTTTAGTCTACCAAGAACTGGATGTATAATATATTTTTTAACCTAAAAGGTAAAATTTAGAGAAAGTATCGTTTTCAAGTTAATTGTGTGCCTGTGGATCCAGAGAAAACAAAAGATTAGTTGACTGAACCCTAATGAAGTGGAAAATATGTGTGTTTTGTATTAATAACTATGAGCCCCAGAGCCTGTGTGGACACTTGGTTTTTATTCTTTGCTGCAGCAGGTACTCAACAATGGCTTTGGAATAGTTTCTTTGTTCTGTGGCCAATGAAGTTTTCCTGCCAGTGGCAGATGGCAATTTATTTTTAAATTGACCTGGACAGGGATACCTTTTTTTTCTTGGTTCTGGTGATGATTTTGGGAAGACAGACCTCTATGGAATGTTAGTTCTGGCAGGTTGGATTTTTCATGTAATCCTAATTGGAAAAATTGGAAATAATGACTGAAAGTAGACCAATAAATACTTCCCACAGGGGAAAGATCTACTCAGAGTTGTTGTTAATGATGTCAAGGTCTCCAGCATCTTCTATAGCTGATGATGGTTATAAATTCAGACTTCTCTCTTGTGCCTTATCCTGATAGATATGCTTTGAAGCCCCTACTCCCGTTGCTTCCACAAGACCCTAAACATTCTTGCATAACTGGTATTTCATATTTATGTTTCCTTGATGACTCTCCTGAGCCAATAACAGCATCTGCTCCCACAGTTTGCAGGGCATTAAAACAAGAGCTCCTCTCAGCACTCTGTGATCTATGACGGACACTTCTTATCGACTGCATTTTAATAAGGTTCTCTCTGTGCTTCTAGGTAGCAATGTTTTCTACATTGTGGCATTGACAGATAGAGGCTCTCCTCAGCTCTGTTCAAAAATTCATAAGACAATTAGTTTACAGCTTGAAATAATACATTACATTTTCTTTAGTCAGATTTGTTTTTATCAAGAGAGGAAGATTTGCTGTTTGCCTAGGAAGGACTGAATTGGTTCTGTTCTTTGTTAAAACACTGAATGACACTTTGGCAGTACCTCTGTGTGTGTGTTTTATTCATTTTTAGATAAGAAGAAATTTACTATGTAACTTATGCTACATAAAAACTTTTATATAGAACAATTCTGTTGATCCAAGCTGTGCTTTGAAATGATCATTCATTTTATGGGAATTTTATTTCTGGAAATGACATTCATAACCTCATATTAATTTACTTCGTATAAAGTTATTTCACAGCACTGAAGAAGTAAGTCAGAGAAAGAAATGATTTAAGTATGTACATTTTCCCAAATGTATCCAAGAGCCATTGTTTGAGTATTGCTGTGGAATCTTATATAAAAAAGGAATCTTAAACTATTCATCTTAGAAATTATCTTAGGGTAGTGTTATAGACTGAATGTGTCCACCTCAAATTCATGTGTTGAAATTCTAACCCCCAATATGATGGTATTATTAGATGGAGCCTTTGGGAGATAATTAGGTCATGAGAGTAGGGACCTCATGAATGGGATTAGTGCCCTCATGAAAGGGACTCCAGAGAGCTCTCTTGCCCTCTTTCTTCCATGTGAGGACATAATAAAAGGCTAGCAGTCTACAACCTGGAAGAGGGATCTCACCAGGACCCGACCAAACTGGCATCCTAATCTCATGCTTCCAGTCTCCAGATTATGAGGAATAAACTTCTGTTGTCTATAAGCCACCCAGTTTATGGTATTTTGCCATAGCAGCCTGAATTGACTAGGAGAAGTAGCGTTTCCCTATGTTTTTCACAGAACAGTAGTTTAGAGACCTGTCAGGTTCAAAGAGAAAACATGGTGAGGAAAGCACATGGTCCAAGAGATTTATAAAGGTTAAAAAAAAAATAGAAAGCTTTCTTTATTGTAAGATTTCACACCCCCTTTAAAATGTTAATGTGGATTGGTGTCTCCAAGAGACAGTTCAGTTATAGTGCTTCCAAAAGTTATTTGACCACAAATTATTTTTTTCCGATGTATCCTTTTGTGAGGTTCATGATTAATCAAACACACATGGGTCTAGTGTGGCTTTAGTACCTCAGTGGAAGAATATGAACCCAGAAGAGGAAACTGATCTACCCAAGATGTACCCAGATGATGAAGTGCTGACTCAAGGCTGGAGCCAAACTCTCTAGTCTCTGTTTCCATGACTCCGCATTGGCTCCACCTGGTTATGCTCTCTGACATGAAGACCACAATTAGAGTAGTTCCTGTATAATTTTTTTCATGACACGCTTTTTGCAATATACATTAAAAAAAAAAATCACTTCAGGCCAGAAGGGAGTACCAGGATAATTTTAAAGTGATGAAAGGGAAAAACCTGCAACCAAGAATACTTTACCCAGCAAGGCTCTCATTCAGGTTCGATGGAGAAATCAAAAGCTTTACAGACAAGTAAAAGCTAAGAGAATTCAGCACCACCATACCAGCTTTACAACAAATGCTAAAGGAACTTCTCTTGGCAAGAAACACAAGGGAAGAGAACAAAAGAGGAAGGAAAGAATAAAAAAATCACTTCATTTTTTAGAGCAGTTTTAAGTTCGCAGCAGAGTTGAACAGAAGGTACAGTACAGAGGTTTCCTATACATCCCCTGCCCCTACACATGCATAACCTCTTTCACTATCAACATCCCCCACCAGAGTGGTGCATTTGTTACAATAGGTGAACCTACTTTAACACCTCATTATCACCCAAGTCCATTGTTTACATTAGAGTTCACTCTTGGTGTTGTACGTGCTATGGGTTTGGACAAATGTATAATGACATATATCTAAAATTATAGTATCGTATAGAGCAGTTTCACTGCCCTAAAAATATTCTGTGCTCCTTCTGTTCATCTTTTCTCCCCCCTAACCCCTAGCAACCAATGATCTTTTTACTGTCTCCACAGTTTTGTCATTTCCAGAATGTCATTTGGTTGGAATCATACAGTAAGTAGCTGTAGGAGAGGAAAAACTGAACTTTTTTCCCTCTACCCTTCTAGGTTCTCCAGCTGGGGCTTGTAAATTAAACTGACAAAAGATAAATTAGGAAGAGAAAAACAAGTTTATTAACATATGCATTGTGCATACACATGGGAGCCCTCAGAAATGAGAAACTCTAAGGTGTGGTTAGAATTTGGGCTTATATATCATCTTAAACAGAAGAGCAGTAAGTTTTTAGAGAAGTGACAAGACAAAGGAAAAGGACTTTGTGCTTCTAGGGTGGCAAATTGTGGGAAGGCAAATGTGTGGGGAAATTAATGGACGATAAAGACTAGTTTTAGCAAGGTTTGTTATGTAGATTCCTCTGGTGCTGTCTACAGTTTTCTTTGGTGATTAACTTCTGTCATTCCTGGTAGAGAGGGGAGGAAATTTTGGATTTTGCCCATTCTTATATGTGTATGGTCCTTATATAATTTTAAAATTGTATTTTAAATTTTCTAACAGGGGTTTAACATTTAAATAAAGCTAAAAGACTTAAAAAAAAAATCAACCTATTGGACTCACCCCTTCCTAATCCCCAGTAAATCCCAGAGGTAAACACTTTTAACTCTTTTGCCTGTTTCTTTTGGTATCTACCTCCATAGTTTAAAACAATACTGTAGTGTCTTAATATATTAATTCTGTACGTTATCTTTTCATTGCTTATTATGAGAGATGAAGATTTAACACTTTGAAGTAATGTTTTTCCTCAGCCTAACTTCGTTGCTCTCTTTCACTATTTGTTTTTATTTTCTGTACAGTTTTTTTCGTTTATCGTGAAGTTAATAACTGTTGATTTTTCATTTGCTTCGTTTTTATGTACATGCAAATATATAAAAATATTTATATAGATATATTTTCACACACCTGCATACCATATATACACAAAAACATACATAGGAAAAAGTGGAGAGAGTGGAAGAGAGAAGGAGGGAGGTGTTACTGAATTGAATTTTTGTCCGTTTGCCTGCCTTTCAGCAAAGCAAATTTACTGACACCAGGTTGTGCAGCGTTTATTGCAGGGCCCACCAAGGGGAACAGGCAGCTCATGCTGAAAAGACATGAACTCCCCGGTGGCTTTCAGGCAAGGGTTTTTAAAGGCAAAATTTGGTGTGAGGGCTGCAGGGTGCAGGACTTTCTTCTGATTGGTTGGTGGTGAGATAGCAGGATGGTCTTTAGGGATCTTAATCATCAGTCTTCTGGTTCCAACCAGTCTGGGGTCTATGTGCTTGTGCTCAGCATGTCCTCAACATATTCCACCGGGGTGGGGTCTTAGTGCCTGAAGAACAACTCAAAGATTTGTGTCATATTGTTATGTATATCCCTTGAGGAGGAATTAGGATGCTGAACTATTGTTTCTTGACTGTTTTTCCTTTGTTTCTGCATTCTCTCAGTTCCCTAATTAATAACTGCTTGAGTCTGCTCTTTGGAACTCAGGAAAAGCCTAGGAGACTAAAGCCACTTTCTACAAACAAGAAATGGGGGACATGGAAGGACTTTTGTACCCAGTGGGCTCTGTAAGGTCCTGCTTGGTTTCAGAGGGAGGAGTAAGAGAGATCTTTTCAACCACTCAGGCAGATATATGTAACTTCTCTTAATACAATTTTGCATATGGACAAGCTCATCAGATAATTCACCAGATTCTCTTTTTCTCTGGAGACATTCCTTAAGCCCACACACTTCCTGTCTCTAGGCCTGGTGCACAGCCATCCTCTAAGAGTATTCTCTGTCACCCTTTTAGATCCCTGTTTCATGGATACTAAGTCTGTTTCTCGTTTTACTTATTTTGGTGAAGAACATTCTTTAGCCTGTCTAACAAATATCTTAAATTTACTCTTGTACTTGATTAATATTTTGGCTAAGTATAAAAATCTAGGTTGAAGACAATTTTCCTCAAAATTTTAAAAACATTGCTTCCAGATTCCATCATTGTTTTTGAGAAGTCTAACTTAGTCATTCTAATTTCCAAACCTTTATAACTGACCTTTTATATATATATTTTTTCCTGAAAGCTTTTATAATTTTTGCTTTAACCTTGATGCTCTGGAATTTCACAATGGCATACCTTGATTGTGGCTCTTGGTAGCCTTTTTTTTTTTTAATTGTGGTAAAATACACATAACATAAAATTTACCATCTTTACCATCTTTAAGTGTGGTGTTCAGTATCATTAAGTTCAATCACATTGTTGTGTAATCATCACTTCCTTCCATCCACAGAACTCTTTTCACCTTGCAAACTGGAACTCAGTGCCCATTAAGCAGTACCTCGCCATCCGTCACTCCCCTCAGCTCCTGACAACTACCATTCTATTTTCTGTGTCCATGAATTTGACAGTTCTAGGCACCTCATTGTATTAGCCAAGGTTCTCTAGGGAAACATAACCAATAGGGTGTGTGTGTGTGTGTGTGTGTGTGTGTGTGTGTAGAGAGTAAGATTGAGAGAGATTATTTTAAGTAATTCACTCACATGATTGTGGGGGCTGGCAAAGCCAGCTGGTGGGAGATGTGGGGAAGAATTGATGTTGCAGTTTGATTCTGAAGGCAGTCTGGAAGCAGAATTCCTCCTTCCTCGGAAGAAGTCAGTCCTTATCCTCCTAAGGCCTTCATTGGATTGAATGAGGCCTACTCACATTATAGTGCATTTAATCTCGTCTAAAAAATACCTTCACAGCAACATCCAGACTATTTGACCAAATATCTGGGTACTATGGCCTAGGCAAGTTGACGTATAAAATTAACCATTAATATCGTATAAGTAGAATCATACAATATTTATCTTTTTGTGTTTGGCTTATTTTACTTATCATAGTATCATCAAGGTTCTTCCATGTTGTAGCGTGTGTCAAAATTTCCTTCCTTTCTAAGGCTCAGTAATATTCCTTTGCATGTATATACCACATTTTGTTTATCCATTCCTCTGTTGATGGACACTTGGGTTGCTTCTGTCTTTTGGCTATTGTGAATAATGCTGCTAGGAACTTCGATGTATTAATATCTCTTCAAGTCCGTGCTTTTAATTCTTTTGGGATATATACCCGGAAGTGGAATTGCTGAATCATATATGGCTGTCATTCGTTTTTAATTTTGAAATCCTGTTAGTTGGATGTTAGAATGCTTACATTGATTCTCTAGTTTTCTTATCTTTTTTCTCCTCCCATTTGACTTTGCTTTTTCTACTTTTGGGAAGTTTTCCTTTACTGTGGTTTAAAACTACTCTTCTCTCCTTCTAGTTTCCTTTTCCTTCTTCTTCCTTCCTTCCCTCCCTCTCTTCCTCCCTTTCTTTCTTGCACTTCATCTAAATATCTTATGTTGAACACGTACTGCTTTGGAGTTGAATCATGAAGCAATTTTATTTTTGTCTACTACTTTTCTTTTATTATTCTGTGGGGCTAGTTTTTTCTTTGCCCTTGAATGAAATTTAAGGCCTCCTATAACTTTTCTCATTATTTTCAGATAACCAATGATGCTTTCTGGTCCCAAGTCATAGTAAAATGTTTAATCTTGATTTAAAGTTAAATCTTTCTTTCTTCAGCTTAGGCTGCTGTAGATGGGAAATTTGAAGTCAGGAAAGGAAGGCTATATATAGTCACTTCTTTCCTCCTTTAAACCTGGCACTTTTATTCCTTCTCCCCCCATCGTTCTAATCACATTTTCTGATCTCCATCCCTATCCAGGGTAGGAATCCTGTGAAAGGATAGATGGAGAAGGAATTAGAGACCTGTCTATGGTGACATTAGGGTCAAGGTGTGTGGTTTCTTATAGGTAATACTTTCCTATGTGCTTTTATGAGAAAACATAATCATTATTATTCTTAAAATTAAGTAGTCTATATTTTTGCAACCTCATTAACAGATATAAAATGTTAGTATTTAATACAACATAATACGTCACTTCAATGATGTTGAATCATCTTCTGGGACCCCTTCCACAGAATCTCCACAACGCTACCTGTCTCCAGGAGGGTTGACCTCATCCACATCCTCCACTACAGCTGTGCCCACTTCTGTTTCACTCCTAACAGACTGTACTGTGGTCATCTGTTTCCCTCCCAGACAATAAGCTCCTTGAGAGGCCTGATTATCTCTCCAGGGCCTGGACTGTAGCGTTATTAAGGAATTTTCTGTCAAATTGAAAGAATTCAAAGGGTCAAAGATTCAGGAAAAGAATCCCCCAAAGCGAGTGCTGATTCCACAAGAGAGGCTGTCTGTCTTTTTGGGAAGTGACATTTCCTACCCTGGATTATGATCCCAGGTCCAATCCTTTGCTCCTGCTTCAGTGAGTAGGGGAGGGGCTGACAGTTTTTTCTCCTGTAAGCTCTGGGCTGCCTCCAGATAGATAGGCAACATCGCCACGTTTTCCTCCTAATAAGGAAGTTCTGATTACAATGATCATGCTCAGATACCTAAAGCATTGCTGGATTCTGACCTACAGAAACACAGGGAATTACCGTATTGTGAAAAAAATCAGTCTGAAAAAAAAGATAATGAGCTAGGCTTGTTTGTAAATATTTGGTTCACCTTTCTGAGAGACAAATCTTTAAGCCATAAAAGTGTACAGTATGTTTTATGGGTTTTATCTTCCTTTATAGGTCTATAAAATCAGAGCTTTATTGGTGTGAGCCCTCTGTGTGAAATAAATGATAGAGAAGCAGATGATCATTTTATTTCATGGTTGAGACAAGATGTGTCCGGCTTTATTGCACCTAATTCCCCAATGAAAGGAGGGTTTTAAAGTGCATAGTTGTTAATTCTGTTTGGCAGATACGAGCTGTAAACGTGTTTTAATCTGCCTTCTCTCCTTATTAAATTAGAAGTTTTCAGTGATTATAGGTTTTTACTTCTCTTGTGGGGAACTTGAAAATAATATTTTATATCTATCTTTCCTATTTTTCTGATACATTTGCAGTGTCACCTGGAGTGACCGGGGATACAGTATTAATTAGTTTCAGCATATCACGACTATTGGTATAAATGGCTTTTTTGGCTTGAATACAAAGATTAGCCGTCCTCAACATTGTCAAAACAGTGATTCCTGATAACTCCAACCAGAGAAGAGCTCTTCCACCTTGGTCCTGTTCTCTTTCACTTTTTGTCTGCACTTAAATAAAGTAAATAAATAAAGTTCCTTTACTTGAGAGGCTTATATAATAACATAACTAATTCCTGCCCTCTTTATCCCTTCTGTTCCTGCAGATGGGACTGCCTAACTGTGACTAATATAGGACAGAAAATTGATTTTACTTTTCATACCAAGTCTGACAAATAGTTTTTGGCTTTGTAGAGCATTGAGCCTGGAAGATGGTGAGGCCACACCTAGACTGAATATGAAACAGTGCTACAGTTGGTTAGAGATGCCTTCCCAGATTCAGGAGTGGGATCCTAGTCACAGCTCACATTATTAGATTACAAAAGAGTGGGGGGGGGAAGGGAGTTGGATTTTGTTGAATTTTGAGGCAGGTTAACATTTCATAGGAGCACCATGAGGCCAAAGTTACCCATTAGGAATGGGCTTCAGTTTTACTGACAGATAGCCTCATTTCTCCCTTCTGAATTTCTCTAAGCCATCTCCACTTTCCAAGTCAAAAGCACTCAGTCAAAGTAGAACATATAGCCATGCTAGGAAACCTTACATCAGAAATGCTTTAGAGGAAAAGGAGCTCACATAACAATGGGATATCTTATGGCAAGAGCCTTCACTTCATCCCAAACCACACCATGAAGTGGGCAGTCCAGTGAACACAGGCTACTGAAAGGTCTGGCCCAAGCTTGCATGCCTTTTCTTTTTTAAAGAAAGATGGGGTGGTGGTTGGCATGAGAGAGAGAGAAAGAGAGAGAGGGAAGGAGGGAGGGAGGCAAGGAGGGACGGAGGGAGGGAAGGAGGGAGGGAGATATGCTTTGGAAAAATAGGAGTATTGGTTTAAAGCTACTATCTACATTTGTGAGTTTTTTCTTTTTTCATTTTTTATTTTGATTTCTTAGGGAAGCTTTGGTCATTTACTGAACAGAGAAATCCAAGGCAAGTATGATCCGTTTCTTCTAGTTTCATAAACTTTTTCTCATAGATGGACAAACTTAGTTGGCTTGCTGGCTCGTGACCCCATCTTTCATTATTTTATACTTCAGTGAATACCTCATATTTTTTCCTTCTCTTCCTTGTCCTTATGCTTTTGCTCATTCTGCCTCCTTTTCCTAGAATGCCCTCTCTCCCTGCCTGCTCTTCAAGCTACTCCTTCCTGGGTCCATCCAATCTACCACATCTCTGCTAGCATGTTAAAATTTAGCTCAGGGATTGCCTTATCTGGATCTCTTCCTTGTTTCCCACTGTGGCAGATGTTGATTGCTTCCACACATCCTCCCTTCTTTCCACCAAATGACACTCTGATTTTTTAGCATCAGGGGTGGCTGGGCCTCTTCCTGGATCCAGGGGTTGAATTTTGACTGCATTATGCCAATAGTACTAATTCTTTTCCCCTTACAAGTTACTGTTTTGGGAATGATCAAGTGATGCAATTCTAATTACCAACATGTGAGGGAAAGGTCTGCTGGGAGCTTCTGGGAAAGTATATCTCACTCTTCAAAAAGGATCCAAAAGTGATATTCTCCCTTCTAGTCTGTGGATGTTGCTGGTGAGGAAGTGACATGTGGAGCTGTGGCAAACACTTTGTGATCATAAGGGGTCAGGCCTGAGGGCAAAGGCCAATAGAATGGCGGAACAGAAAGATGAAAACAATTGGAATGCTAAGGATGCCACTGAGTGGCTGACTTAACCACCTGGAACTGTCCTTCCAGACTCCTTGATGTGTAAGATAATAAATCCCTTTGTTGTTGAATTCAGCTTAAATTGGGTTTTCTCTCATTTGCAGCTGAAATCATCCTTACTGATACCCACTACACCCCTCATCTATGCTTCTTTTAGGATCTTGTGCAGTTTTCTGTCATCCACTTTGTAGCATGTATTAGTTTGTTAGTTACCACATTTTGTTTATCCATTCATCAATTGATGGACATTTGAGTTGTTTCCACTTTTTGGCTTTTTTTTTTTTTTTTTTCCACACTGTTCGGCTTGCAGGATCTCAGTTCCCTGACCAGGGACTGAACCCGGCCACGGCAGTGAAAGCCCAGAATCCTAACCACTAGGCCACCAGGGAACTCCCTTGGCTATTATAAAAAATGCTGTTAAAGCACATTTGTGAACAAATTTTTGTGTGGACATGTGTTTTCATTTCTCTTGGATATATTATATCTATATATATTATAGGAGATTGTAGAATTATAGCAATTGTAGAATTGCTGGGTCATATGTAATTTTATGTTTAACATTTTGAGGAACTGCCAATCTGTTTTCCAAAGTGGGGGATTTTAGAATTTCTCTGGCAGTGTAGGAGGATTCTAATTTCTCCACATCCTACCAACACTTGTTATTGTCTGTTTTCGTTTTTTTTTTTTAAATTTTAGCTATGTTAGTGGGTGTGAAGTGGTATCTCATATGGTTTTGAGTTGCATTTATTTCCCTGATGGCTAATGATATTGAGTATTCTATCATGCTGTTTTGATTACCTGTTTCTGTGCCAGTCATCAGTGCTTACTGTGTGCCAGGTACCTAAGTACAGGTACACGAATGGACCTGAATCAAACTTAATTGTAAGTTGGGGATATAATACTCATACAGTTATTATTAGGACCAAACAATGGTTCACGGCTTGGTCATTAGAGTAAATCAACTTAGATTCTAATCCAGATTCTGTCACTTACTAGCTGTAACTTCATATATTATTTAATGTTTCTTAGCTTTAGTTTCTTCATATGCAAAAGGAGGAAACGGTTATCTATCTCTCCATACTGTTATAAGGATTAAATGAGAAACTATAAGAACTTTTTTTTTGCAAGAATATTTTTGAGCACAGTGCCTGACACATAATCATATAATCACTGAAAGAGGCAGCTCTTCCTTAATAAATAGATGTCAGTTCTTGTAGTAGACTGTGCAGTGCCACACCTAGACCCCCTTTACTGCACCCACCCATCCTCTTGCTCTATGAAGTTTGGCTGCTTAGAACTCACTGCTGCCCCTTTTCTCTGGAGAATTGCCCTGGCAGAGTATTGCCCAGGAACTTAGCCCTACATAGCCCACCCACCCCCAAAGCACACAGCCAATGATTGATCCTTCACACAAAAGGTTCTTGGGTGTGATTTCTACTCCAGAGCTCTCTCCCCATGCATCAAGTGAGAGTCAGTCTTTGCCTGAGACCACATACTTGCTTGCTCTTTTCTTTCCAGCTTCACTCTTAGCCCTGCATACTTTCCCTGAGTGCATTCCTTTGACAAATCATGTATACCCCAAACCCGATCTTCCATTCTGCCCCTTGGGAGCCTGTCCAAGACAGCGCCTTTGCCCATCACCCTAGTGCCCCTTATCCAGCACCCTTCCCTTCACCGTCACCCCCTTTTCCCTTACCAGCCCTCCATGATGCTCTCACCCACATTCCACTGCCAAGAGAAGGGGAGAAGTAAGCTATGAAAGTGTGAAAAAGATAGAAATAATAAAAGAAAAAGAAGCAGAAATTACGGAGAAGAAAACAAGGTTTGAAGAGTTGAGGAATGCAGGAGAGAGGAGGAATGTTGCCATACACATAGGGAAGATGAGTAAAATAAATTCAACAACAATATCAAAATCTATGGCCCTGGTATGGCAGGACAAAATTCTTATTTACAGTCCTCTCACAAGCTCCTTTCTAAGAAGGATTATCCTAAAAATGGATTTTTGTTTTAGGAGATTAGCTGATGCATGTGAAGATGAGAAACAGACAGGAAATAAATTACTCTGCATAAAATAGGAAAGCTGGGACTTCCCTGGTGGCACAGTGGTTAAGAATCTGCCTGCCAATGCAGGGGACACAGGTTCGAGCCCTGGTCTGGGAAGATCCCACATGCCGCAGAGTAGCTAAGCCTGTGCACCACAACTACTGAGCCTGCGCTCTAGAGCCCGCGAGCCACAGCTACTGAGCCCATGTGCAGCAACTATTGAAGCCCACGCACCTAGAGCCCATGCTCTGCAGCAAGAGAAGCCACCACAATGAGAAGCTCGCGTACCACAATGAAGAGTAGACCCTGCCCGTCGCAACTAGAGAAAGCCTGCACGCAGCCGCGAAGACCCAATGCAGCCAAAAGAAAAAAAATCGGAAAGCTGGGCTGCCAGGGAGGCTGGAGGATGGGAGAAAGAGTGTAGAGGGGAAAAATGATGTGATTGGTGACTGATGGGATTAAAACAGAGGTCATTGAAGGTGATTTTTATTTTAATGTTTTTTTTTTTTTTTAACCATAGGTGTTCAGTGTAAAACAACCTTCTAGTGTTCTCCAAGAAATAATTAACAAACATCTGTTTCTCAGTGTGCTAGGTAGAGGTTGATCTATTTTTGGAACAGTGAGTCCTGATGCAGGAAGAGGGACTGCCCCTAGGGAGCCAGTCTCAGGGGTCACAGCGGTACACCTTTCCTCCTTCTAAAGGAAAATTTGGAGAAAGAGAAGAGACTAACTGGGAGATTGTGCATATGTATTTCTTCCTTTAATGGAAATTATTCACTAAAATAGCACCAGGAGAGAGGAGGATGAACACAAAGAGGCAAGGGGCAATACAGTAAAAATCCCCCAAGCAAATGCTTGCATGTTTAATTGGGTTGCTCTAGGCAACCTGAAAATTTCCGTGAATGAAGATTCTGGTGTTGTTCCATGACTTGTATCTATCTTGTATCTAAAATTTTTGTTTTCACCATGATTTCTTAAGTCCTGTTATACACTAGCATGAGGCATCTGTCCACAAAGTTTTGGATGAGTCCTGCAGCTCCAGGAAGAAAAGAGAGTGGCATGAGGACTAAGTCTGTCTCTCTTAGAAAGCTCTCCTGCAGCCCATTTAGTGTCTTTTGCTTCTAATTTGTAGGTGAGAACAGGGTCAGCTAGCCCTAGCTTATGGGGATATGAGAAGGTAAGTATTTTTAACTGTCCAGCCTCTTTGGTAGAGGATACATACAGTAGAGAAGCAAGATGCTAATGGCCTTTGGGTAGCAAGTTTATTCCATCTGCCAGAAAATGGTACAGAAGTCATCAGGAAAGTGAATAAATGTGTGATAACTGACTTAACCTAGCAAAGAACCTGCAGCCTAGGTGCCCTCAGGGAGGATCACCCCTGTCAAAGAATATGGAGAATTCCCACACACAGAAGGTTGAAATCTCAGAATTTAGAGAACTTATGCACTATAAAGGTGGGGACGTGGGGAAAAGCTGAAGATGGGCGGCATTGCTGGAAAAACATATAGTAAGCAAACTGCCGAGATTGCTCCAAACACCCCCCTACACACACACGGAAGAGTTTAGTTTCTGGAGACATTCTTTGAGACAGCATGGAGACCACGTGAAGCCTGCATTCTGAAACATGGGACCCTCATCCACCTCCTCCCTCCATGACCCCAGAATACTGGAACCAGGGGGATATACCCCAGAAAGAAAATGGAAGGATTCTTCTCTGAGGAAATTAAGAGCCCTGGAGAAAGGACTTTTAGACACTGACATTTGGCTTTTAATCTCTCTGTGGTCTCTACCTCTGGGCAAAAGCTCTGAGTCACTGCTCCAAAGCTGGGAGTAAAGATAGTTGTCCAGTTCATTCACAGTGAAGCCCCCACTTTATGAGCTGTGCTCTGGGTGAGTCAGTAACCTTGGCTTTTTGGTTTGTTTCTCCTGACATGGAACTGCAGCCCTATGAGTGGATGAGGAGTGTTGGAACCTCAGTATTCCTGGCCTACTGTGCTTGGGGTGGACCCTTCACCTTGCTTGTTGGAGGAAGGGCACCCTCAGCTCTCAGGTGCACTCACCTAGAATTGAGCCTTGGCTACAGGGAGCGAGCAATGCTGGCAGCATCCCCCTTCTGCAGAGATACCATGGCCTCTGACAGAGAACTGGGGGCACAGGGACCCCTGTGGGCCTGGCACACCTACCCAGAGTAGAACTGTCCTCATGCTGTTTGGGGATGAAGGAGGGAGTGGGTCATGGATCGAGCGCCACAGACTCTCACTGTTCTTATCAAGATTTAGTAGATTTTTGAATAAATGTTTCTTCATTTGCTATATGTCCTTAGGGCAATTTCAAGAGATTTTCAGATGGTTGTATTTTTATACTTTTCACCACTTAGGTTTGTTTTGCTGGGGAGTAGGTCTACCAAGCTCCTCGCGTCCCAGTTCTGGAAATTGTCCTCCATTTTGGTGGTTGGTAGACATGCTGGAGGGACTTGTTTAGAGCATCCACAGCTCTGCACATGTGGAGGAGACATGATAGAAGCAGTTTATTTTTTTTAACTTTTTATTTTATATTGGAGTATAGCTGTTAATGTTGTGTTAGTTTCCGGTGTACAGCAAGTGATTCAGTTATACATATACATGAATCTATTCTTTTTCAAATTATTTTCTCATTTAGGTTGTTATATAATATTGAGCAGAGTTCCCTGTGCTATACAGTAGGTCCTTGTTGGTTATCCATTTTTTTTTTTTTTTTTTGCTGTATGCGGGCCTCTCACCGTTGTGGCCTCTCCCGTTGCGGAGCACAGGCTCCGGACGCGCAAGCTCAGCGGCCATGGCTCATGGGCCCAGCCGCTCCGCGGCATGTGGGATCCTCCCGGACTGGGGCACGAACCCGTGTCCCCTGTATCGGCAGGCGGACTCTCAACCACTGCGCCACCAGGGAAGCCCCTCCATTTTAAATATAGCAGTATGTACATGTCAATCCCAAACTCCCTAACTATCCCTTCCCTCCCACCCTTCCCCCCTGGTAACCATAAGTTTGTCCTCTAAGTTTGAGAGTCTGTTTCTGTTTTGTAAATACATTCATTTGTATTATTTCTTTTTAGATTCCGCAAATAAGTGATATCATAGGATATTTCTCTTTCTCTGTCGAGGCAGTTTTTTTTATGGTGGAGGCATAGAACTCTGAACCTGAGTTCCTTTGCCTCTTTCCAGACTTAGAAGTCATTGGGCAGATGGTATGGATGTTACAGTTCAGCTACATACTATAAATGAATGTGTGGGAACAAGATTTATTAATAACGAATGTTCTCAGTCTTCTCCCACTCTTTTACTAGCTAAAGGTGATTTTGTCTTTCCTCACACAGATTCTTCCCTCCCTTTAGAGAGGAGATTTCTGTGTTTGTCAGCCTGATTCCAGGCTTTTAAAATTATCTAGAATTGGGAAAACTGGTAAAGAAGGATAAGACCAGAAAGATTAGAGGAAAAGGAAAAAAAGGAAGAGGTTAAGAAGAGCTGGATGAGAGTAGGAGAATGAAAGTGTGTGTGTGCTGGGCATACCTAGCTAGTTGGGTGGAGAGAGAATTTGTTGGGGTGGGGAGATGAAAGAATTGGCAAGAAGAGGAAAAGAAAAAGAGACTGACAAAGTTTTGCTTTCAGTTATGGATGGATTTTCTTTCATGGTCCTTGACAGATGCGAGGAAGGTTTGTAATACTATTCTAATTTTGTTTGGCTGGTGATCCATAGTCCTCTATATGCAGAGACTGGTCTATGTATAGCCCTTGTTCTTACTATATTTTAATAAGTAAACACTAAATATACCTCTCCCCTGCTTCCTTATTAGATTTCTGCCAGTGGTACTGATTATAAAGAATGCTGATCTTTATATCAGACTCAGGAGAAATGGAAAGAATCATGTTCTGTCTTAAAAAAAGCATCTGATTTTTCTGCAGTTCTAATAAAGATATAAAACTTAAGACATATGTATTTTTATTTCATTTATGTATTCAATTCCATAGTTATATAATGTGTGTTTCATTAATAGCTCTTAAAACCGAGGTTCTAAGATGCCATCCCAGCTAAAAGAATTCCAACGAAAAGGATATGAAATGACATGCTGCCCATATTACTCAAGAGAATAAATGGCATTTAAGGAGTAAATCAAGAGCTTTTTCTGGATTATTTCACTGGCTGATATGGGGGTTGGTGGGGAAGGGGTAACAGCCATGAAGGACTCCTTCTATTTTACAACTTAGATAACTGAGGACGGTGTTGTTTCAGTAAGATATGAGTGTGGGAGAAACACAGTTTAGGGAGGTAGAAGAGATGATGTTTGGAGTTGTTGGGCTCCTTGTGCTTGTGGGACATCGAGGTGGACATTTAGTGGGCACGTAAATATATAGATTTGGGCTTAGGGGATGCTTGAGTGGAAAATACTGATTTTGAAGTCAGTAACATAATGGTAGTAGTAATATACAAAGGAATAAATACGATGATCGAGGGAGGAAGTGAATTTGTGGTACAGGAGTCATCTGGGCAGAAGTCAGAAGGGACAGAATGCTAGAGTGTGGAGAGAGGAAGAGCATCAAGCATCAGGGACTGAAAAAGCATTAAACAGAGCAGAGTATTTCAGGAACTCTGGGAGGACAGTAGTTTGAATGATCTAGTCTGTTCTCCCTCTTTTTTCATTTCTCTGGACTGAAACCATGGCTTAGTTCTACTATACTTAACAGACACCAGCTGGTTGATAGCTCTTCTGATTGTGGCCCACCTGGTGTCTTTGCTCACAAGTGATGGTTTAGAAATCTTGCCAAGGTGCATGTTCAGAGTACCATGCGCTTACCCTCCCGATATGCAAATGGTTCACTCTGAAGCTTGAGAGAAATGCTCAATGAAATGGTTACTTTCTGATAACTCCCCCCTTTGCCTGACCCTCACCACAAAATAATCTCTCTGTAGCCCCATTAAATCCCTCAGTGACTTCAACCATTAGTTCCACTGATTCTCCACACTTACGGTTTCCTCTTAAAATTATGTTCAATTTGTCTTATCTTCAGTGAGAGGTTCTTAGCCCTGCCTGCACCTGGGGAGACTTTAAAATACTGATACCCAGGTCATATCTAGGACCAATTTAATCAGAATCTGTTAGAATAGTGCCTGGATACTGGTATTACTTAAAGGTCCCTCAGAGATTCTAAGGCGTAGTTACGATTGAGAACCAGTTTCTTAAACCTTTGCGTGGACGTAGTTCCAAGTTATATGTCCAAATAGTGACCCTATCCTTGACTAGATAAAACTGGCTATTGACCATCTTGCCCTTCAGGAATGAAAATACAGCATCACATATTCTGAATGTGAGGAAGTACCCTTTCCATATATCAATAAAACTGGGGGAAAAAAAAAAAGAACAGAGGAAACACCCTCTGAATGTAGTTGTTATATTGATCTCAAGTTGGTACACTGCTTAGAAGAAGCTGAGCTCACGGGACAAGATGTTCTTGCCTGAATAAATCTTTGGCTCCCTGAATTCCTGCTGTCTTGGGGACATCCTTGTACTATTTCACCTCTGTTCTAGGGTGATGCCATTCAAGCTTTAAAAATCATTTTTTCCACCAAACAATCTTTTCAAATGAAATTTTGTGCAGAAGCTGAATGTAAAGTGTACTTGCTCTAGTTGAGGCAAGGATGTGGGAAGTTTTCACTCGGCTATTGGCTCCTCCTGAGCTGCCCTGAGGCACTTCTGCTAACCCTAGGGTTACCAGAAACACAGATAGAAAATCACTATTTTAAGGTGATAACAGCAATATAGAGGACCAAAGAGCAAAAGATAACATTAGACATAATGACCTGGCCTGTAGCCAAACAAGGCCACTTTCACTGAGTAGTTGTGAAAGGATCCCAATCTAAAATGGAATTGGAGGATGTGAGATGCGTAATCTCATGCATGTACCCACAGAAGAATGGAATTTAAGAACTGAGAGACTGATTTCCCATAAATACGTGATTTCCAGAAGACCCAAGACTTATCTTCTGACCAATCAACATCTGCTAAGAATCTCTTCCCATCCACAAACCAATGAATTTACTCCTTGGACTCCGGACTTTTCCCTCTTTACACTCCATGCTCATAAATACAGCCCACCCCAAATCCTTAATGGACTTGACTGTAGCTTGCTATAGCATGCGTTTCCCGAATAGCATTTCCTCTGCTATCCCTGAATAAACTCAATTTCTGGTAATTAGACTTTGCCTCAGTTTACCTGTTTATTTATGTTGACATAGTCAAGGCTATAGTACCCAACATGCTCAGTGGGAATGCTAGGTGTAGGAGAGGCATCAAAGAAAGGAAACAAATGCAAGAAAAGTAGAGGAGGATAGCAGGGTAGTGTGAAGATTGAAAAATCACATTGTGAGAGATACAATTGAAAGAACTGGAAATGTTTAGTTTGAAGAGAAAAAATGTGGTAACTCTTCAGATATTTTTAGGACTGTCACATGTAAGCAGGAAAGAAGCAATTCTATGTGGCTGCAGAAAGTAGAACATGCACCATTGGGTGGTAAGAAGCTTCAAGGGAAAATTAAATTTGGTTCAATTCAAGAAGTAAGTTTCTCACAGACAGACTCACAAACATAGGAAACAAATTTATGGTTACCAAAGGTGAGAGAAAGGGAGGGAGGGACAAATTAGGTATATGGGATTAACAGATACAAACTACTGTACATAAAATAGATAAGCAACAAGGATTTACTGTACAGCACAGGGAGTTGTATTCAGTATCTTATAATAACCTATAATGGAATATAATCTGAAAAAAATGAACCTGAATCATTTTGTTGTACACCTGAGGCTAACAATATTGTAAGTAAAATACAAAAAAAGTTTCTAATATTATGATGGGCCCTGCCTCAGAAGTTAGCAACTTCCCAGTGTCTGGAGATGTTGAACCATTTGACTAGATGACAAAGTCATTTGTTTACTCCTTCCATCCCTCTTTCCCTCTCTCACACACTCGAAGATTCACATTAAGTAAAATTATAATTTTCATCAAATAAAGTTAAAATGTGAGTACCTGGAACTTCCCTGGTGGTGCAGTGGTTAAGAATCCCCTTGCCAATGCAGGGGACATGGGTTTGAGCCCTGGTCCGGGAAGATCCCACATGCCGCAGAGCAACTAAGCCTGTGCACCACAACTCCTGAGCCTGCACTCTAGAGCCTGTGGACCACAACTACTGAAGTCCACGTGCCTAGATCCTGCGCTCTGCAACAAGAGAAGCCACTGCAGTGAGAAGCCCGTGCACTGCAACGAAGAGTAGCCCTTGCTCGCCACAACTAGAGAAAGCCCGCACGCAGCAACGAAGACCCAATGCAGTCAAAAATAAATTAATTAATTTAAAAAAAATTGAGTACCTATGTATGCCACACTGAGACAGGAAGGGGGCAGGGCACAACCTTTAAAAGAATGACAGCCATTGAGGACATGACAAAAACTAGTTAGAACCAACTAGCTCCAAGATGGCAGACGATTGACTTCCACTAGACCTTGAGCCTCAGTATACACTCACTGTAATACATCAGCAGGCTAAATGACACACTCCCAGGCACTAAGACAGTTCTGAGGCCATTCCATAAAAGGCCAAAAAGTGGGTGGTGGTCCATTCCTGGAAATCTCTGCCTCCTTCCCCAAAATAGTTGGAATAAGCCTCCTACTCCTTAGCCTGTGAAATTACGCACCCCTATAAAAAACCGACACCCCCGTACCCTGGCACCTCTCTCGCCTTCGGAGATGGCCCACACTCTCTTTGTAGTGTGTTTCTCCCATAGCCTCTCGCCTTCCGAGATGGCCCGCACTCTGTCTATGGAGTGTGTATCTCCCTGAATAAACCTTCTATCACTTTGCTATGGCTCGCTCTTGAATTCTTTCCTGCTCAAAGCTAAGAACTGACACTTGGTGGCGTCCCAGGGACTCATCTGGGACCTGGGATGTGACCATCCTCTCCGGCCCCACTTTCTTTCCTGCAACAACACAAGTGGTTCCTAACTGCAGTGTTGACAGAGAGATACATCACAATTAGCTGTGAAGTGTCTCACAAGAAATCAGTTTCTATTAATGTAGTACTAAAGCTTGTAAATGATTTGCTTTAAAATGAATGACACATTAGAATGGATTCAGTGTAGTACCTATACTACGGTCATTTTTATTCCACATTCTGTGGTAAATATTTGAGTTAAAGAAAGAGATGTGGGTTGTTTGCTAAAGTGTCTAAAGTTAATTATAACCTTTGTCATAACAAATAATTATAACTTACAGTAAGTGTAAGCTATCCTAGCTATCCCAGGTCTAATAAATAGAACTTTTATTATTAATGTCTGCTTAGATTCTTTTGTTGAGGTTGTAAGAAGTCTACTAAATATACATACAACAATATCTTTTTAGAAAGAAACTTAAACTTTCCCTGAATCAGAGCATAGAGTTTGTTAGTTTCCTGTGTTGTGGAAGAGAATCCACTAGATGGTACTGTTACATAAATGATCATACTTGGAACAATACACTGAAATTTTCTTCTCCATTAAACAACTGCTCACTGAAATATTTTGTTTTTCAACTCAAACTATGCCAACTTGATTAATAGTGTAGCTTGGTCTAAAGTGAGGAAGTAAATTTTCACTATTAGGATTTATGGTAAGCTCCTTGCAAAATAAATAAGGTAATCAATTAGTAGTCTTCTAGCAGTTTGTATGCATGGAAAATTATGCATCACAACATGCTATATTTTGTATTTGAAAATGAGCTCCTTTCAGAAACACATTTTGGTGCTTATAAGAAGGAAATTGCATTTGGTATGCATTTAAAATTTCCTGATTTATAGATGGCAATTTATTGATTATTTGGTGTTTACAAAGTTTTGCCAGGAAATCAACCACTAATCTGGGAAAGTCTAAACATTACACACTATGCAATTAGAAGCAGATTTGATTTAATGGAGCAGCTACATGGAAGCCTCCTTGTACTATTTCCATGGAGTTCATGCTCTGGAGTCTACCTTGGAGTTGGGCCATTTGAAAGCAAGCCATTTTGATACCTAAGTATCCTTGGAAGTAATCCAAGATGAACCTGCTTCATATAGAGTTCACTTTATAGTATCGTTATAACAGAATGAATCTCCAGATCACCAAAGTATGAATTACATATGGAGAGTTCAAAGGCTTGAATGGAAAAGATAATTCTGTATTTGTATTAAAATCAGCAATTAAATATATCATCAGTAAAGTCACTACAGTTATTTAAATACTGGGAAATGTACTTACAGTGAGTTATAATACAGTAAGTAAGATAATATTACATTTTTTCTTTAAGCTAAGTCCCTCTAATTTAGGGGTTCTTAACCTGGTCCATGGACCCTTGAGTGTTCATGGATAGAAAATAGGGGTCTAGGAACTTTGAGTGGAAAAACTACAGTTAACTAAAATTCAGCATTTTCTCTAATTACAAATGTAGACAACAAATTATGGAAGTATCAGAGCCCGTGCTTTCGACATCAACAGAAATAACAGTTATCTTCATATCACATTACAGTTGTAGCATCTTGAAATATTTTTCTTATTCATCACTACTTTAAAGTTATGGTGATTATTAGACTGTTAGATCTTAAGATGTTAATAAATGAGTTACTCTATAATAGTTTAGAAATATTTTAATTACCATATTTTAGTATAATTATTGTCCTTTATAATCCTATATATTTTACTTTATGCATTTAGAAATATTATTCTGACAAGCAGTTCATAAGTTTTACACCAGACCACCAAAGGGGTCTGTAATACAAAAATGTTCAGAAACCTTTCTCTAAATTGTGCTTTGAGATAGGACATTCTGGAAAAGCTGCACATCGTTTCTCTTCCTTAAAAAAAAAAATAGCATCCTTTGGACTGTTCCATTTAAGGGTACTGAATAACCTAAAGGGTGGGTGACCTTGAATAGTATCAGAATCAATGATTACCCTTCCATTTAGCTATAGGAATTTAGAAGGTAACTATTTCAAATAAGAGAATACTCAGGATTTCAAAATTTGTCAGAAAGTAAAACTTTTAAAATGCAGAGCAGCAGATTCTCTACTTTCTGTGGCAAATGGAATTGAGAATTGAAATAAATAGTGAGGAACCTGGTTTCTTAGTACTCACTTCCCCTGAAACAATTCAGAGGTTGAGAGACTAGACTGATGATTAAGTTCTCAGTTAACACATAGGTCCTGGTAACCTCAATAAATTAAGGAGCATTTAAGAAACAGGAAGAAAATTTCTTCCAGGAAAAGAATTAAAAGTTTCTGTGGTAAAAAATATAATACAATATCCTAAAACTATAAAATTGAGAAGAAAATCAAACTATAATGAATAACAGTAATTTCAAATTATTTGAATTTGGTAGACTCATCAGTAAATGTTATATATGTAGACACACTTCTTACAGACATAGTAACTACCAGTTGTGACTAATACCTTAAATGTGTCTCCTTACACATTGCCCACTTTTAATTCCCATTTAACTGTGAACCTTGGCAAAGGTTTATGTGACTAATATGTCCAGTGTATTCTCCCAATTCTCCCCATTTCTTGCTAAAAAATGTCAGTTTAGATTAAACAATATATTTAAAGAGAATTTTAAGAACTCAGAGGAATCGAGGGAAGAAGTGAGAGATTTATTATTTGTCTACTTGGTAGAAAACACTACAGCACTTTTCCTCAGTCTTGTAAAGGCTTTTACATTTTATTTGTTAGATGTGAATGATAGTCTCTGTGTTTAAAGAATGACTGATGGTGCTAAGTGCTCCTCATTCTGCACCATTTACCAGTGGGAAAGTTAGAGCTTCTGGGTGTGGGGTCAGTGCCCTTCATCTGGAAGGATTTTTTGCTGGAGGAATCCAGGTATGAATGCGTGAATAAATGAATGCAGGCTCATGCCTGTTATTTTGTTTTAGGAGGCCTCCCGTTCATCTGCATGTGGAAAATCAACAGGTCTGCTGCTAGGGCCCTGAACTCTCTCCTGCTCAGGTAAAGGTTCACTCACTGGGAAGAACTGTTTCTGCTCCCTCAAGCTTTTCCTTCATCTCTCTTAGAAGCTTGTCTCCTCAATGCCTCAGTGGCCACTGTTCCTCTGACATTGCACCTCAGAATCAGTGTTAACTTTTTATTTATGCCACTCTGTGCACTCAGTGCTTAGATCTTGATCAGATAGGGGTTTTCCACTTCTTAATCTATATTGCCATGTTAATTCTCCAGTCCCTGGTCATTTCTGACCTCACATGATATATAAAATGTGGCTATAGACCAATGGAACTGATTTTCCTTTGTGGCTTCTAGAATTCAATCTTATCACATTAGCTTAGAGTCATACCCTGCATCATTTTCACTTCGTTAATCTCTTTTCATACAGTACTAAATGGATTGCCAGCCATCTTGTCACTGAGATTATGTGACAGTTATGATTATTTTAATCCCTTAAATCCTTCAGTGGTTCTCTATTTTCCTCTTCTTTATTAATGTGTTAGTTGCAGTCAACATTTGTCAATATTATTTTCTTCATATCCCAAGATATACTTTCCTGTTCTTTCTGTAGCCCTCAGAAGTCTTTCATCTGTAAGCCATTTGTTTAAGCTTTCTCCAATATCTTATTTCCATAGTACTCTAGAAACATGACCTCATATTCCAGATTTTAATCTGTACCTTTTATAAAATCTTTCTCAATTATTTAGAAGAAAATGCAGGCTAAAAAGCCTCAACCAGTTAGGGTATTTATCCTCAGTGCTAACACTTCTGTTACATACAAATGAGGATTCATAATTGCAACCATTTCAAGAAAGGATTAAGTCACCTATAAGTGTTTGAGTGGTGGCCTCTTCATGTGCAACTGGCCCTACCCCATGAAATATTTTATCAAAAACTGCAAAGGTGGTTTCTGAAGCTAAAGTTAAATCTTGTGATGTTGAGCTACAGAACACATCCACTGGGTTGGCTAACAAGGAATCATTCTTTTCATACACTCTTAATCTTTAATAGCTTCTCTACATCCAGTTAGACAAATAATTCAACAGTGAAAAGATGTGGAATTTTGGAAAAATTTTGAAAACATTTTGGTTAAAGTGTATTTTCAGGGCTGGTGTCTTAGCTCAGACTGCTCTAACAAAATGTTATAGACCAGGCAGCTTAAACAAAAGGCATTTATTTCTCAGTTCTGGAAGTTGGGAAGTTCAAGATCAGGGTGCCGGCAAATTTGGTTCCCAGGGAGAGCTGCTTCCCGTCTTACAGAAAATCACAGCCTTGTTGTGTGTTCACATGGCCTTTCTCTCAGTCTTCCTATTCTTATAAGGACATTAATCTCATCGTGAGGGTGGGACCTAATTTAAACCTAATCACCCCAAAGGCCTCATCTCCAAATACCATCACAGAGGATGTTAGGGCTTCAACATATGAATTTTGTGGGGACACAAGCAAAACTTACTATGGGCACATAATCAGCAGGACCCAGTGCAAGGTGAAAATGTGAAGGAGCCCTTGTTTAAAAGCAAGAAAAGGGAATTCCCTGGTGGTCCAGTGGTTAGGACTCCACGCTTTCACTGCCAAGGGTGGGGGTTTGATCCCTGGTCTGGTAACTATGGACCCTGCAAGCCGTGAGGCGTGGTCCCCCCCCCCAAAAAAAAACCCAAGTAAAAAGTGCCATTGGAGGTACTAAAGTATAAAACTTTCCCCTTCTGCAGTCTCTCTTGACCTGTCATTGTGTCTTTTTCTTGCTACTTACTGTCACAGTCCCTTGAGCATGGGGATACTTGTTGGTTGAGTGCAGATCCTCACAGGTGCCTGGGACCGCACTACTGGCTGCCAGGCTCTCCTTCTTGTCAGCACTAGACCTCCATGGGAGATCAATCTCCCTTTCCCATGGGATTGCTACCTTAACCAGCAGTGGACAGGTGATCCCTAAGTGATTGTATGTGTCACACTGGGATGTGCTAGGTGCCTGGATAAGGGGTGAATGAGAAGGTTGCCCTTCTTGTCTCCTGCTAAGCTTGCTGTGGTGCTGCCAGCCTGGAAAGGGGATGGCCACCACCATGCCCTTCCCTGAGAAAAGGGTGTATGCCCTCTTGTACGCATCACCCTGAAGCGCCCCATGCCCACACCCTGGCCCACTGGGAGGTTGAGTGGGGCCCAGAACACCATGGATTCAGGAGATGGGCAGCTGAGAACCCATCCCAGGGAGGCAGGGGGCAGCAGGACTGCCCCTGAGCCCAGGCCTCTAGATCCCCAGGCTTGTGCTGCATTGTCCCATTGGACTTCACTTACGCAATACAAATTCAAAGATAAAATTATTAAGAACTTTAAGACAAAGACTGCAGTGCCTTGAACTCCAAACAGGGGGCCCTTCTGGATGTGTGCCTCTGTGCTACTGTACTGGTCACACGCCCATGGAGGCGGCCTTTCATGCAATCCCTGAGACGTGGCTGTTATGTAGTATAGTGTTTAGTAAATCCTCTAAGAATTGGAAGGATAGCATAACACTGTATCACTCCTCGTGAAAGGCTATGTGCCATTCATTGTCTCTGAACCCCATAGTATCCACTAAATTAGCATATGCAAAAAGGTTATTCATTGAACATTGATACATCAAGACAGTGAACCAACAACAGGATATAATCCAAAATTAAATGTTATCAAGGAGCATTCATTTATCAGTATAATTTATACTTTAGACAGACATTTCGATTTTGCACACATGTGTTCCCATATTGGAGGCTCTCTTTACAAAGGTACCATTTAGATTATTTTTCCTCTGATAAATTGATCAGTATTTAGGAAGGAGGAGCATTCACAGATAGAATCCACAAGGAGGAGCTCTGAACTCATTTAAGCATCAGGATTTGCAGTTTCTATCTCAGAGCGTATTCACGAGTAAGATTGTCTTGAAGTACATAATTAGTTCCAAGGCAGAGTTTTATCAGCTGAGTCTTTGGGGAATGGTAATGTGTAAACACTTATTAAAATGTTGTGGTGGGAGGGGGCATAATTCTGCATAAGTCAAATTAGACAGGTACAAACAAAACCAAAGGCTTCCTGCCCTTGGGATTATTTGTTCTTTGGTTGAAGATACATACCATATTGTGGATTCTCATCCATGTTAAGAGATAGCAAGGAAAGAGTATGGACATTTTTGCAGTTTACAGTTAGCTCTGACAAATAGAGATATAAACCGTGCAGCTCTCAGAATATGGTATTTTTCCCAGGGCATCTCTGCGGGGTGGGGTGGGCAGGGAAAGTTATTGAGTTATGTTTCTATATATTGAGTTCTCATATCAGGAAAGCATGAATTAAAGTGTATTGTGGGATGTCTTGTACAAATATAAATAAATGGTTACATAAACAGTATACTGTAAACAGATGAGACAAAGCAATAGAAATGAAGGCTTATAAAGTGTATTGGATTGTAGACTTTGTTTTCCTGTCTCTATTTTTAATCTATATAAAGCCTCCAAGTCTCTTGAGCCAGCTGGAGAAATTAAGAGTAAGTGTCATATTGAGTCAGGAGTATGTTGGGACAATGGCTGGTGAAACTTGAAAGGCGGAATCATTCCTTTGATCTTTCTTCTTGGTGCTCCAGCCTGGCTTTGGGATAGAGATATATATTGATACTTAGTAAAACTTGGCAAGCTCTACCTTGTGTGGCTAAATACTCATGACTTGGTTGGTTCTACACAGCTGGAGAGTTTGGATGATTCATTTTTTACTCTTGTAAGGTTAGTAGAAGTGAATTGGGAAGGAGTGGTATAGTTTGATTGGTACTTCCCCCAAAGAAAGGAAAGTTGGATTAGACTCACAGGGTGAAAAACTAAAGAGGTCTTTCTTGGCAAAATAAAACCACCTACCCTTCTATCACCATTTCTTTACCTTGCTTTTATTTTTCACCATCTAGCTTTGTGTTGTGTATTTATTTGCTTTTAATGTGTTCCCCCCACTAAAATATGTGTCATTCTGAGGACAGGACTTTGATTTGGTTTAGATTTATCCTTAGAGTGTAGAACTGTGCATGGCACAAAGTAAGTAGGTGCTCAATAATTATTTGTGAAATTAATAAATCAATGAGTCTGTAATGTCACATGATTTATCTTTTTAAATTATATTTTATCATCTTTTGATTGAGATCAAAATCATGATGTTGTAATGCTGCTCCTCCTTTGATATTGGGAAATAGGGAAATTCTCAACGTTAACTAGGCTGATAATTAAGGTTTCCTCTACTGAGGGAGTCTCCTGTATCTCCCTACTTGAAGTGGGGGCCTGCAGATCAGCAGCACGTGGGGGCCCCAACCCAGTGCTGTTGAATCAGAATCTGCATTTTCACAAAATGCCCACGTGGTTTGTATGAATAGTAAAATTTGAATGGGTGACTCCACAGAATGGGCCTTTAACCAGGCATGTAATTAGATGAGAAAGTTTGGCTTCGATTTACTCCTGAGCAAAGCAAAAGAAGAAAGGAGGCTGCAAATGGGATGAAATGGAATGTTTTACAGTGCCTTTTACTCTTTCTGCCTTTGTATCATCCTAAATACTTCTATATCAAGTCCTTTCAACTGTAAATCTTTGTTGGTGCTTTTCATTTCTTTTCCATCTTAATTTTTTTTCCAGGTTTCTTATGTTATAGTTTCATCTGCTATGTCATAAGCAAATAGAATGCTTTGTATTTCACATATGAATGCACTTCTTTCAAATAATGGCCTGTCCTAAAAATCTTACCTCGCTGTGTATAAATATTTTCTTCCTCAGCTTTCTTAGATGTCAAGAAAAAAGTCCATATTATAAGTGAGATTCTGTCCTTCAAGCAACATTTTATAAAGGATCCTTTTTCATCTTTAGACCGTTGCTTACAGCAGTGCCCTCCTTGGGCCTGGGGTCTCTTTTTTAGTGGCTTTTCAAGTATTAACTGACAGTGCTTGAGTGAGAGTTATGTTCAGAAACTGGGTGCTGTGTATTTTAATAAACATTACCTGAACTGTATCCTCAGGAATGGTTAACTTCTTTTTTTTTTTTTTTGCGGTACGTGGGCCTCTCACTGTTGTGGCCTCTCCTGTTGCGGAGCACAGGCTCCGGACGCACAGGCTCAGCAGCCATGGCTCACGGGCCTAGCTGCTCCATGGCATGCGGGATCTTCCCGGACCAGGGCACGAACCCGTGTCCCCTGCATTGGCAGGCAGACTCTCAACAACTGCGCCACCAGGGAAGCCCAGGAATGGTTAACTTCTAATGGATATAATTGAGAGTCAGACAGAAGGTCACTCTTAGAGATTAGGGACAGGAAAATGCCAATAGTGGTTTGATTTTTTTTTTTATTTTTTGGTTACAAATGTCCTGGGTCAGCATTTTAAGATTTTTGTGTTAAGTGTTAATACATAGAATAAATTATCTTCCTTACCCCATTGCTACCATCTTATCTCCACATTGAAGTTAGTTTCCTTGATGAAAGAAAGTTTACCTTAAAATTTCCTCTGGGGGGTACCTAACACAGTATTGCGCACTTCATAGTGTTCAGTACAAATTCATGATTTGAAATTTGAAAAAAGAAAGAATTAGCTGCAAATAGAATTGTGAATAAGCAAAAGATCTAATAAGACAAACAAGCCATGCATTTAGTAGACAGAAGCACAAATCGAAAGGGTGGTTTATGGTGTTTTCTATGGACATTTTAAAGTTGCATGAATCACTATAATTAGCAATCATTAGAAATGTTTTACATTGTATAGCCAAAATATCTTTAATTTTAATATGTATTTAGGGTTAACTATAGGACTGGTTATCTGTTTTCTTTTGGAAGCTATATTCATGCATTCATCTAGGTAAAAATTGATAATGCCAAGATAGCATCATTTTGCTTCATTCATATTCCTTAGTGATGATCATACCATCTTTCCTCAGCTGAATAACAAAAACCAGTTTCTTTGTTCCGTCTTGAAAGGTGATATGAAATGAACTCAGCCTGCCTTTGTTTGTCTATATCCTGTGCCGAATTAGTCTTAGTGAATAATAAAAAGTCAGGACAGGCTCTCTTTTCTAGCTTTTGGTGGTGCTGACATACACAGAAACACAGTGCTTTATATTTTGCAGGTTTAAGAGAATACTATGTGGAGTACAGCCTCACAAAAATAAGGTTATACAAGTATGCAGTAAATTAAACAATGCTGACATGGATGTGATAAGATATAGGTCGGCAACATCAAACTGTTAGGCTTACTGTTGTAGTTTATTTTTGAACTGATGCAAAATGTAAAGTACCCAATTTTCATGTCATTGGATTCTATTCTATTCTAACTTGCGCCCCCCCCCCCCAACCCTGTTTCATCAGGTCCTTAGGTATGTTCCAGTTTAACCCTGCCTGTGCTTACTATTTATGTTAGGTATATTATGTATAATTATAGATACAAAGTTTGACCCAATTACACTTTGGGGCTGATAAGAGAAAGTCCGTGATGTAAATGAAACTCTTTTGGGCAAGTTTTCATTAAAAACAAGTCCCAAAGCTATAGCAGAGGAAAAGCTATTTGAATTTAGTTTTTCCTTTTCCTCTTCCTATCTGTATTTACTTTTTCACTGCTGAGAAATAAGAGAGATCAAAAACAAGTGTGTTTGAATTGCTTTTTCCCCACCTAATATGGTAAAATCAAAAACCAGAATATCAAGGATCACAACGGGATGAAAGGGCTTGGTACCTCCTAAGCCAAAGAGAATAGGAGGGGGCCTAGTGATGTAACTTAGGGTCAGGAAGGAAAGAGATGGTCTTTTAATATAATATGATCTAGGAGATCACTTCCACATTAGTAGAGTAAGAACCCTTGAAAATCCACTCCTCTATAAAAAACAATGAGAACATTGACAAAAATTATCAAAGCCTTAATCAAAGGCTTGCAATAATTTGAGGACCATTTATTCAAGAAAAATGTTTAAGTGTTGGTAAGAACAGCGAGCTTTGTGTTGTTTTGATTTTGCCATATCCTATCCCCCTCTAACTGGCCTTGAAATCATGGTAGCCAAGAGAATCAACAGCCTAGTAGTTACTGGGAGGGACAGAACAGGTTTGAAGATTCTTAAAAAACCCCATTCCCAGATAATTGTCATCATATGGCTTGTCTGTCAGTTCCCTGGAAACCTCCTTGGCAGGGCTTGTCTTTATATGACCTAACTGGTTTAATGCTAACAGCCTTTTCCTCTGAAGCATTTGTTGAATATAATCGATGACAATTATTTAGAATTGCAGCTGCCTGATGTGGTGATAATATTTGGGCCACACAGGAACCTGGGCAAAAACTTAAAAGGAAAAGCTGGGTAATGAGATGTTCATAGGGGTCTTTAAAAGGATCTGACATATTCCTAGGAATCTAGAAGGCCACACACATGCAAAGCTGTGTGCATGTCTAGGAATAACCTGAGAAGGCTCTTATGTCTCACTTCTGGTTGACCTGAAGTTCTGCTCAAGCAGGAAGTGAAGACTAAGGTAGTAAACTACCTGCCTGGCATTGAAGGCATAACCTCCACAGAACCCCTTAGCAAATGCTAGGAGACTTATTGGTTCTAGACATTTAAGAAAATCTCTATCCAATTGTTAGCTGATCCAAAGCTAACTGAGCAGAGACATCAGTGTCCACACCTGACAAACAATACAGATTTTATAGAATTAGTCCAGGAAACCTGTTAAGCAAACAGCAACAGCAAAAAACCTTGGGGAGAAGATCTGATTTTCAGAGTTGCCATATTATTTAAAATATTTAGTTTTTGCCATAATATGTTATTTCAAGGCATGCAAAGAAAAGGAAAGTATGGCCCATGAACAGGGGGATAACAAATCAATAGTAACTGACTCTGAGGAAGCTCAGATATTATTAGAACACCATAAATTACTAGACAGACTTTAAATCAGTTGTTATAAATATGTTCAAAGCACTAAAGGAAACTTTGTCTACAGAATTAAAGAAAAGTATGGGAGTAATGTCTTGTCACATAGAGAATATCAATGAAGAGGTAGAAATTATAAAAACGGAATAGAATATCTGGAGTTGAAAAGTACAATAATTGAAATTAAAAAAAAAAAATCACTTGAGCTCAACAGCAGATTTGACCTGGCAGAAGAAAGAATCAGAAAATTTGGAAATCGGTCAACTGAGATTTTATAGTCTGACAAACAGAAAGAAAAAGAAAAAGAATAAATAGAGCTTCAGAGATATGGGGAGACCATGAAGTATCAATATATCAACAAATGCATAATGGGAGTACCAGAAGGAAAGGAGAAGAAAAAAGGGGCTGAAAGAATGTTTAAGGAAATAATGTCCAAAAACTTACCAAATTGATAAAAATTATTAATCTCCACATCCAAAAAGTTTAACACGGTCCAAGTGGAGTAAATTCAAGGAGATCCACATCTAGACACATCCTAATCAAACTGTTGCAAGACAAACACAAAGAGAGACTACTGAAAGTAGTGAGAGAAGCAGCTCATCACACACAAGAGGTGTTCAGTATTAATAACAGCTTATTTCTTAGAAGAAACCAGGAAGGCCAAGAGGCAGTGGTATGACATATTCAAAGTGGTGAAATAAATACTGAGAGAACTTGTTGCTAGCAAGCCTGTCATACCAAAAATACTAAGGGGATCCTTTAGGTCAGCAGTCCCCAACCTTTTTGGCAGCAGGGACTGGTTTCATGGAAGACAATTTTTCCATGGACTGGAGGTGGGTGGATGGTTTCGGGATGATTCAAGCATATTACATTCATTCTGCTCTTTATTTCTATTATTATTACATTGTAATATATAATGAAATAATTATATAACTCACCATCCTGCAGAATCAGTGGGAGCCCTGAGCTTGTTTTCACTTGCCACTCACTGATAGGGTTTTGATATGGCTCTGCAAGCTATTGATTTATTATGGTCTCTTTGCAGTCAATGATAAGCTACTAATGATAATCTGTATTTGCAGCCACTCCCCAGCGCTAGCATCACCACCTCAGCTCCACCTCAGATCATCAGGCATTAGATTCTCATAAGGAGTGTGCAACCTAGAGCCCTCACATGTGCAGTTCACAGTAAGGTTCTCACTCCTATGAGAATCTAATGTCGCCGCTGATCTGACAGGAGGTGGAGCTCAGGCAATAATGCGAGTGATGGGGAGCGGCTGTAAATACAGATGAAGCTTTACTCGCTTGCCCGCTGCTTACCTCCTGCTCTGTGGCCCAGGGGTTGGGGACCTCTGCTTTAGGTTAAACAAAAGGACCCTGGAAACTAACTTGAATCCACATGAAGAAATAAAGGGCACTGGTAAGGGAAATGATAAAGATTAGAGATTTAGAAATAAAAGAAGTAGAGAATAGAAATCTAATAGAGAAATCAATGAAACGGAATTTTTTAAATAAAGATCAAGAAAATTGACAACCTTTAGCTAGACTGACCAAGAAAAAAAACACCAGACTCAAATTACTAAAGCCAGATATGAAAGAGAAGTCACTACAGACCTTAAGGAGATGAAATGATTATAAGGGAATATGTAAATGACTATATCCCAACAAACTAGATAGCATAGACGAAATGGACAAATTCTTAAAAAGACACAAATTACCGAACTGACTCAAGAAGAGAAATAAAATTGGAAAATACTTATAACAAGTAAAGTGATTAGACATTTAATTTAAAAACTTTCCACAAAGAAAAGTTCAGGCCCAGTGGCTTCACTGGTGAATTCTGCCAAATGTTTGAAAGGAATGAATACCACTCCCTTACAAATTAAAATATAGAAGAAGAGCGAACACTTTCTGTGGTAGGCTAAAAAATAGCACCCCCCCGCCCCCGCCACAAGATATTCATGTCCTAATCCCTGCAACCTATAAATGTTACCTTTCAGGTAAAGTCTTTACAGATATGATTAAGTTAGGAATCCTGACACTAAGGTAGAGATTATTCTAGATTATGTCAGCCCAATGCAGTCATAAATGTCTTCATAAAAGAGAGGAAGAGGGAGGGAGATTTTAAACAGAAGAGGAGAAGTCAATGTGATGAGAGAGGCAGAGATTAGAATGGTGCCAGCCACAAGTCAAAGAATACTGGTAACTACTTGAAGCTGAAAGAGGTGGGGAATGGATTTTCCTTTAGAGTTCCCAGAGTGAGCATAGCCCTGCCAACATCTTGATTTTAACTCAGCAAAACTGCTTTTGGACTTTTGACCTCCAGAAGTTTAGGAGAGTACGTTTTGGTTGTTTTAAGCCACCTGTGTTGTGATAATTTTTAACAGCAGCTATAGGAAACCAGTATACTTTCCAACTCATTTTGTGAAGCTGGTGTCATCCTGGTGCTAAAACTGGATGGAGACACAAAAAAAAGAAAACAAAGACTGATATCCCATGTGGATATAGATACATAAATGCTCAGCAAAATACTAGCAAATTGAATCCAGTAATATAAAAAAAAATCATACAACATGACCAAGAGGGATTATCTCAGGAATGCAAGGTTGGTTTAATATCTGAAATCAATGAATTATAATACATTAATAGAATAAGGAACAAAACCCACTAATCAACTCCCTAGATGGAGAAAAACATTTTGACAAAAATCCAGTACACTTTAATGATAAAAACTCTCAGAAAAATAGGATTAAAGGGGTATTTCCTTAAACAGATAAAGGATAACCATGAAGAACCCACAGCTAACATCATATGTAATGGCAAAATGCTGAACACGTTCCCGTTAAGGTCATAAGCAAGACAAGAATGTCTTCTCTTGCCATTTCCTTTTTTAAATATATTTTAAAAATATTTATTTATTATTTATTTTGGCTGTGCCAGGTCTTAGTTGCAGCGTGCGGGATCTTTAGTTGCAGGCACGTGGACTTCTTAGTTGCAGTATGTGGACTCTTAGTTGCAGCATGCATGCAGGATCTAGTTCCCCAACCGGGGATCGAACCCGGGCCCCCTGCATTGGGAGCATGAAGTCTTACCCACTGGACCACCAGGGAAGTTCCTGCTCTTGTCATTTCAATTTGACATTAGATTGGAAGTTCTAGGCAAGGTAATTAGGCAAGAAAAAGAAATAAAAGACATCTAGCCTTTTGGCCAGAACTGCCATCTTCCAGTAATTTGCCAACATGACCAACACAGAAGGAAAGAGGAGAGGCACCTGCTATATGTTCTCTAGGTCTTTTAGAAAATATGGAGTTGTTCCTTTGGCCACATACGTGTTAATCTATAAGAAAGGTGACATTGTTAGACATCAAGGGAATGGACACTGTTTAAAAAGGAATGCCCCACAAATGTTATCATGGCAAAACTGGAAGAATCTATAACATGTGTCCCCAGCATGCTATTGGCATTGTTGTAAACAGACAAGTTAAGGGCAAGATTCTTGCCAAGAGAATTAATGTACATATTAAGCATGTTAAGTGCTCTAAGAGCTGAGATGGCTTCCTGGAACATGTGAAGGAGAATGATCAGAAAAAGAAGGAAACCAAAGAGAAATGTACTTGGGTTCAACTGAAGCACCAGCCTGCTGCACCTAGAGAAGCACACACTGCGTGGCTTGTGGAGTCTTAGTTTGACGGCAGTGAAAGCACCGAGTCCTAACCACTGGACTGACAGAGAATTCCCTAGAGAAGCACACTTTGTAAGAACCAATAGAAAGGACCTGAGCGACTGAAACCCAATGAATTCATGGCATGACAGGTCTAAAAAAAATAAAAGATCTCTGGACTGTAAAAATGTTTTTCTTAATTGAGTTAAAGTGTGGTGTCCACACCCCCAAAGAAATATTTAAAGTGCACTTTGTATCCTAAAAATGAATGAATGAATGAGCGAATGAATAAACAAATCAATGATATCCAGATCGGAAAGGAAGAAGTAAAACTGCATCACACCATATACTAAATTTAACTCCAAATGGATCAAAGGCCTAAATGTAAGAGCTAAAACTATAAAATTCTTAGAAGAAATCATATGAGTAAATATTTGTGTCCTTGGATTAAGTAATGGTTTCTTAAATATGACACCAAAAGTACAGGTGACAAAAGAAAAAGATAGACAAATTGAACTTCACCAACATTAAAAGCTTTTGTGCTTCAAAGGGCACCATCAAGAAATTAAAAAGATAACCCATAGAATGGGGGGAAATATTTGCAAATCCTATTTTGATACAGGGACTAGTATCCATAATATAAAATTATCTCCTATAACTTAAAATGACATGGCAAATAACCCCCCAAAAAATTAGTAAAGGATTTGAACAGGTATTTTTCCAAAGAGTATATACAAATATCCAATAAGAACATGAGAAGGTGCTCAATGTCATTAATCATTAGGGAAATGCAAATTGAAACTACAGTGAGATACCACTTCTCACTCACTAGGATGCCTATAATAATAATAATTTAAAAAGGAAAATAATAAGTGTTGGCAAAGATGTGAAGAAATTGAAACCCTCATACATTGTTAGTGGGATTGTAAAATGGTACAGCTATTCTGGAAAACTGTTTGGCAATTCCTCAAAATGTTAAACTTAGAGTTAACTTATGATGCAGCAATCTACTCCTAGGTATATACCTAAGAGAATTGAAGACATATGTCTACATAAAAACCAGTACACTAATGTTCACAGCAGCGTTATTCATAATAGCTGAAAAAGTGGAAACAACTCAAATATCCATAAATTGATGAGTGGATAAACAAAATGTGATATATCTGTACAATGGAATATTATTTCACAATAATAAAGAATAAAGTGTTGATACATGCTACATCATGGAAGAACCTTGAAAACATTATGCTAAGTGAAAGAAGCCAATCACAAATGGGTATACATTATATGATTCTGTTTACATGAAATGTTCAGAATAGGCAAATCCATTGAGACCAAAAGTAGATAGGTAGTTGCCAAGGGGTGGGATAGGGTGGGATGAGGAGAGTCTGCTAATGGGTGCAAAATATTTTTTTATGGTGATGAAAATGTTCTGAAATTAGTGGTGATGGTTGCACAACTCTGTGAATATGCTACCAACTTCTGAATTATGTACTTTAAAAGGGTGATCATATTATATACATTATGTATGTAATATGATCTAAATATTATACTAGGAGGATGATAGCTAACTTTGATACAGACCTATGAGGGATATGGACAAGAGATTAATTCTTATAGTATTAGATAGCATAGAAACAAGCTATCAAAAACCCCAAATTATTCAGAGGTGATCAAAGAATACTAAAGAGAAGAGGAAAAAAAGCAAGATGCCACTTCAAGGTTTCTTGTTCCCTCACCCAGGACTCAGCTTTCCCTTCTACCCAGTATCACAAACTTGTGCACATGGGCCTGTGTAATACAATATTTATAAGGTGAATATTCAACCTGTTGCTACTCACATAGCCTAACCCTATACTTTCCATATTATTCTTTACCGTTCTTTATTCTTTTAACATCTTTATTGGAGTATAATTGCTTTACAATGGTGTGTTAGTTTCTGCTTTATAACAAAGTGAATCAGCTATACATATACATATATCCCCATATCTCCTCCCTCTTGCATCTCCTTTCCACCCTCCCTATCCCACCCCTCTAGGTGGTCACAAAGCACCGAGCTGATCTCGCTGTGCTATGCGGCTGCTTCCCACTAGCTGTCTATTTTACATTTGGTAGTGTGTATAAGTCCATGCCACTCTCTCTCTTCATCCCAGCTTACCCTTCCCCCTCCCCGTGTCCTCAAGTCCATTCTTAGGTCTGCGTCTTTATTCCTGTCCTGCCCCTAGGTTCTTCATAACCATTCTTTTTTTTTTGTTTTTAGATTCCATATATATATATGTTAGCATACAGCCTTTACCATTCTTTACACACATGTAGTCAATCTCAAGACTCATGAAAGAAACTTCTCCCTTTTTATTCTGAATTCTTGTGCACTAGCAAATATTTTAGAAGTTTAAACGATATGTCAACGTATTTTATAGTTACTTTAACTGAGAAACATAACTAGATTTAAAAAAACAGGACAGTTTCCTTTTCTAAATTCTCATTTATATCAATCAGGGTTTAGTCAGAAAAATAGAAGTTACCCTAGGTGTCTTCAAGATTTTCAAGGAGAAAATAATTTTTTTCAGGGAATTAAGTACTTACAAAATTGTAGGAAAGGCCGGTATAACTGAATCACTTTGCTGTACACCTGAAACTAACACAACATTGTAAATCAACTATAGTCCAATAAAAATTGGATTAAAAAATTGTAGGAGGGGCTTCCCTGGTGGCGCAGTGGTTGAGAGTCCGCCTGCCAATGCAGGGGACACGGGTTCGTGCCCCGGTCCAGGAGGATCCCACATGCCGTGGAGCGGATGGGCCTGTGAGCCATGGACTCTGAGCCTGCGCGTCCGGAGCCTGTGCTCTGCAATGGGAGAGGCCACAACAGTGAGAGGCCCGCGTACTGCAATTAAAAAAAGAAAAAAGAAAATTGTAGGAAAGGCCAGAAGAAGAGAAAGAGGAAGTGGGGTGTCTTCGAGAAATGAGAAAATTGTAGGCAGCTGCTGCCTACATTCCAGCTGAAGCCTGATGGTAGACCATAAAGTCCAAGAAGCAAGCTGTTGTTGATGCCACGGCTGCAGAAGTCTGAAATGCTGTGTGAGGAAGAGTAGATTCTGCCTCCTTACTGCCTTCCAAATCTTATGCAAGTGCTTGTTTTTTGATGGAATCTCAGATGGAATCCTACTAGCAAGAGATTCTGAGAAATGTAGTTCCCAAGCTTCTAGCCCCTGCAGTACCAAGAGAGTATGTACAAAAGAGTGCTGGAATGTTACTGGTCGATAGCCAGTATGACATGACTTCAGAAGCCAAAGCACTGGTCAAAATGAACTTTGGGCGAATGATGCTTTAGGTCTAGCAGCTGACTCTTTGTTCTTTTAAATACTAGAGAATTTACTACTGCATTTCTGCCTTATATTATATTTCTTATGTCTCTGGCTACCTGAATTAAACCCAGAACATATTTGTCTTAGTGTTTCCTTTCTGCTGTAACAAGTTGCCACAAACCTTAGTGGCTTCAAACAATACAAGTTTGTTCTCTTACTGTTTTAGAGGCATAAAGTCTGAAATCAGTGAAAAGTCAAAATGTCAGCAGGGTTGGTTTCCTTAGTAGGCTATGGGGGAATGAGTTTCCTTGCCTTTTTTAGCTTCTGAAGGCTGCCTGCATTCCTTTACTTGATTCCTTCCTCGAATAACTCTGCTCTCTTGTTTCCATCATCACATTTCCTTCTCTTCCGTCGTCAAATGTCTCTCTGCCCCACTCCTATAAGGACAGTTGTGATTATGTTTAGGTCCCACCTAGAAAAGTCAGGATAATCTCTCCATCACAAGAATCTTAATCACATCTGTAAAGTTTCTTCTGCCATAGAAAGAAACATTCACAGGCTCCAGGGATTAGGACCTAGATATCTTTGGGGGCCATTGTTCAGCCTACTACAACATTTACAAAATATGTGCTTTTCTTTTTAAAGACACATCCTTATTCCTATTTTGTGCCAGTACTTTCCTGTCCAACATGTAAGCTACCAGGCTTATCCCATCACTATAACTTTGGATCTGTGATTTTACAGAAAGGGTACTCTGGCATATATTGCTCTTTCTTTGATGATCCTTGTTTATATGGTGCTGAGTACTTCAACTTTACAGGCACAAAAGGCTCTGGGGCAGTGGATGCATTAAAAAGAACCCTTGGGGCTTCCCTGGTGGTGCAATGGTTGAGAGTCCGCCTGCCGATGCAGGGGACACGGGTTCGTGCCCCAGTCTGGGAAGATCCCACATGCCACGGCACGGCTGGGCCTGTGAGCCATGGCCGCATCCGGAGCCTGTGCTCCGCAATGGGAGAGGCCACAACAGTGAGAGTCCCACGTAACACAAAAAAAAAAAAAAAAAAAAGAACCCTTAATTCTTTCAAATGTCATATCCTAATTTTGCGCCAAAAGAAGTATTACCTGTTTTCTGCTAAACGCTTTACTTGTTCTGCTTCTGGTTGATTCTTGGCTCACACATCCTGTTTAGTGGTGTCATTACTTTATTTGCTGAGGCATGGTCTACAGCTGTACTATAGTTGGAGCCTGGTTAAAGGACTGGGACCAGTTCTGGGCTTTTTGTTCCTCAGGACCTAAAATGTGTTCCCTTGTTCCACATTCTTGGACCTTGCTTAACAACTTGGCCCCAATTTTCCCAAGGAAGGATTCTAGTGCATTTCTCTCCTTCCAGTTTCAGTTTTTATGGTTCTTCTATTGGGGATGAGGGTTCCTTTCTGAGGCCTCAGTCATAAAGACAGGAGAGTAGTAGATGGATCTCTGTGAACCTTTCTATCAACTGACCAATGATTTCACTCAGATTACATGAGAAGACTCTTTATTAGAGCAGGATTCTATTTCCAAAGAAGAAAGATGACATAGAGTAAGAATATGAAATATGGGAATTCCCTGGTGGTCCAGTGGTTAGGACTCTGCACTTTCACTGCTGAGGGCCCGGGTTCAATCCCTGGTAGGGAAACTAAGATCCCACAAGCTGAGTGGTGTGGCCAAAAAAAAAAAAAAGTCTATGCAATAATTGGAGGTGAACAGTGGCAAATGCCAAATAATATCTCAGTTTTGGGGAACTGTACTGTCTCTTTCATTTGAACATGGAGAGAATAGATGTTCTAGAAATACAAAGTAAATTATGCATGGTCTGTATATAGATGAAAAAAGGCCCTGAAAAACAAACTAGAATTAATAACCAGTTCCCTGCACTTCTTGTTTTCTTACTATATTACCATTCAAAATGGACTAATGTAACCTACTAATCTTAGGTAGAATTGCTGATTTTCTAGGATAGTGAAGTAATTAGTTGTTTTTATCATAGTTTTTATTTTTGCCCCTACCTGAAATAGGGTAAACAAAGGTCTCATTTATGTCAACAAAACACTTTATGAAGCTGAGTAAATGACAATGTCAATAAACACTTGAAGATTTGCTTCCAATTCATTGTAAATAATTGAGGTGACAAAAATCTCATATCAACAGTTCCTTCCTGAACTAAAGCTTTGGATTAAGTAAAATGTACTAGCACACAATTTTCTTGCATCCCTATCTCACCAGTTTTATCCTGTAGTAGCAAAGTGACATCCAGACAACACAAAGATTGGCAGCAGTTCGAAAAGGAAAGACCTCTAGTGTTTGGTTATACAGTTGGATACTCGCCAGCATCTAACATCAGACTACTTTTTGCAAAATCGCCAATCTATCAGGCAAGTTATCCAAAGCTACAGACACAGAGGGGTCACTTAGGTGTGAGCCTTCCCTGTTAAAGCAATTTTTTAAGGGCCAACAAGGAAAGGCTTCAGTGTGGAGGATTTCCTTTGTTCTACGAAATAATCAGATATGCAGGAATGATCGTTTATTTACACAGGGAGTTTCTAACAGTAGATTCTGATTTTGCTATTGGGGCTCCTATTTCTCATTTATTCTAAGAGAATTTGAAATTCAAAAAGAAAGAAGAAGAACTGTGAAAAAGCAGAATGTCTTGAATATGCTATTGATGTAAAGATTAACCTTTAGAAGAGGGCATCTGCTATGGCACGGCTCTATGTAGAAAGTCTGTTTACAAAAGAAGGCATTAATCAAGACATATGAATCCATTTATAATGTCTTTGCACTGTTGCAGACTTCAGAGTGAGCTAGTGAGGGAGACAGCTGAAGCCTGACAGCTAATTTAAACCCGAGGTCTTCACTGTCCAGAGATTTATCAGAGAGTCAAGCAGCCAGTATAGTGTCCTTTATGACTTGTACCTTCTCCGTTTTCAGAGGTAGTAAATGAAAAAGACTGAAAAAGGAGGTGCCATCTATTGCAGCTGTGTAAAATCACATAAACACCGTGCCCTGGGCTTTCATTATAACACTTTCTTCTTAGCTAATTACTGTCAGCATTAAATTACAGAGTCAGGAGGCCCCACTCAATACCAATTCATTCATTTCAGGACACAGTTTGGCAGAAAACCTGTAGTGAAAGGCCAAACCTTTATCCACTAAGCCTTTTATTTGTGATTAAACAAAAGTCTTGACAAGTAATATAATTTGCATCAAGCAGGGCTACACCAAGGGCCGATTAATAGTTTTTTTAAAAAAATAAAAATTAGCTCTAGCCTCTAGTCCACTTGACAGGATTTATCATTTTGCATATCAGAAGGCACAACGGTGGTCAATTATTTTTTTCCCAGTTCAAGCATTGTACCTTTCATCCAATGAGTAACATGACTTTTAAAAAATAACCGTAACCTTTTACACCCATCAGATCTAAGTTGTTGTCTTTTAATACTGTACTGGAGAGGTGAGATTTTTGGTGGTATTGGTTTTTATAATATGTTGACTGGAGAGATTTACTATCCTAACCCTTTTATTTTTTATTTATTTATATTTTGAATTTTATTTATTTTTTATACAGCAGGTTCTTATTAGTTATCTATTTTATCCATATTAGTGTAAATATTTCAATCCCAATCTCCCAATTCATCCCACCACCACCACCTGTCCCCCCAACCACATTCCCCCCTTGGTGTCCATATGTTTGTTCTCTACATCTGAGTCTCTATTTCTGCCTTGCAAACCGGTTCATCAGTACCATTTTTCTAGATTCCACATATATGCATTAATATACGATATTTGTTTTTCTCTTTCTGACTTACTTCACTGTGTATGACAGTCTCTGGGGCCATCCACATCTCTACAAATGACCCAATTTCGTTCCTTTTTATGGCTAATATTCCTTTGTATATATGTACCACATCTTCTTTATCCATTTGGCTGTTGATGGGCATTTAGGTTGCTTCCATGAACTGACTACTGTAAATACTGCTGCAGTGAACATTGGGGTGCATGTATGTTTTTGAATTATGGTTTTCTCTGGGTATATGCCCAGTAGTGGGATTGCTGGGTCACATGATAATTCTATTTCTGGTTTTTTTAAGGAACCTCCATACTGTTCTCCATAGTGGCTGTATCAAGTTACATTCCCACCAACAGTGCAAGAGGATTCCCTTTTCTCCACACCCTCTCTAGCATTTGTTGTTTGTAGATTTTCTGATGATGCCCATTCTAACCGGTGTGAAGTGGTACCTCATTGTAGTTTTGATTTGCATATCTCTAATAATTTAGCAGCTTTTCATGTGCCTCTTGGCCATCTGTACATTTTCTTTGGAGAAATGTCTATTTAGGTTTTCTGCCCATTTTTTAATTGAGCTGCATGAGCTATTTATATATTTTGGAGATTAATCCTTTGTCTGTTGGTTTGTTTGCAAATATTTTCTCCCATTCTGAGGGTTGCCTTTTCGTCTTGTTTATGGTTTCCTTTGCTGTGCAAAAGCTTTTAAGTTTCATTAGGTCCCATTTGTTTATTTTTGTTTTTATTTCCATTACTCTAGGAGGTGGGTCAAAAAGGACCTTGCTGTGATTTATGACAAAGGGTATTCTTCTATGTTTTCCTCTAAGAGTTTTATAGTGTCCAGTCTTACATTTAGGTCTTTAATCCATTTTGAGTTTATTTTTGTGTATGGTGTTAGGGAATGTTCTAATTTGATTCTTTTACATGTAGCTGTCCAGTTTTTCTAGCACCACTTACTGAAGAGGCTGTCTTTTCTCCATTGTATATTTTTGCCTCCTTTATCAAAGATAAGGGGACCATATGTGTGTGGGTTTATCTCTGGGCTTTCTATCCTGTTCCATTGATATATATTTCTCTCTGTGTGCCAGTACCATACTGTCTTGATTACTGTAGCTTTGTGGTATAGTCTGAAGTCAGGGAGTCTGATTCCTACAGCACCGGTTTTTTCCCTCAAGATTGCTTTGGCTATTTGGGGTCTTTTGTGTATCCATACAAAATTTTAGATTTTTTCCTAGTTCTTTAAAAAATGCCATCGGTAATTTGATAGGGATTGCATTGAATCCGTAGATTGCTTCGGGTAGTATAGTCATTTTCACAATATTGATTCTTCCAACCCAAGAACATGGTATATCTCTCCATCTGTTTGTGTCATCATTGATTTCTTTCATCCATGTCATAGTTTTCTGAGTACAGGTCTTTTACTTCCTTAGGTAGATTTATTCCTAGGTATTTCATTCTTTTTGTTGCAGTGGTGAGTGGGATTGTTTCCTTAATTTCTCTTTCTGATCTTTACTTGTTGGTGTATAGGAATGCAATAGATTTATGTGCATTAAGTTTGCATCCTGCAACTTTACCAAATTCAGTGATGAGCTCTAGTAGTTTTCTGGTGGCATCTTTAGGATTATTTATGTAGAGTATCATGTCGTCTGCAAACAGTGACAGCTTTACTTCTTCTTTTTTGATTTGCATTCCTTTAATTTCTTTTTCTTCTCTGATTGCTGTGGCTAGGACTTCCAAAACTATGTTGAATAATAGTGGCAAGAGTGGACATTCTTGTCTTGCTTCTGATCTTAGAGGAAATGCTTACAGTTTTTCACCATTGAGAATGATGTTTGCTGTGGGTTTGTTGTATATGGTCTTTATTATAATGAGGTAGGTTCCCTCTATGCCCACTTTCTGGAGAGTTTTTATCATAATGGGTGTTGAATTTTGTCAGAAGCTTTTTCTGCATCTATTGAGATGATCATATGGTTTTTATTCTTCAATTTGTTAATGTGGTGTATCACACTGATTGATTTGCATATAGTGAAGACTCCTTGCATCCCTGGTATAAATTCCACTTGATCATGGGGTATGATCCTTTTAATGTGTTGTTGGATTCTGTTTGCTAGTATTTTGTTGAGGATTTTTGCATCTGTATTCATCAGTGATATTGGTCTATAATTTTCTTTTTTTGTAGTATCTTTGTCTGGTTTTGGTATCAGGTTGATCGTGGCCTCGTTTAATGGGTTTGGGAATGTTCCTTCCTCTGCAATTTTTTGGAAGTATTTGAGAAGGATGGGTGTTAGCTCTTCCCTAAATGTTTGCTAGACTTCACCTGTGAAGCCATCTGGCCCTGGACTTTTGTTTGTTGGAAGATTTTTTTATCACAGTTTCAATTTTTTTACTTGTGATCGGTCTGTTCATATTTTCTGTTTCTTCCTGGCTCAGTCTTGGAAAGTTTCACCTTTCTAAGAATCTCTCCATTTCTTCCAGGTTGTCCATTTTTTTGGCATAGAGTTACTTGTAGTAGTCTTTAATGGTGCTTTGTATTTCTGTGGTGTCCATTGTAGCTTCTCCTTTTTCATTTCAAATTTTATTGATTTAAGTCCTCTCCCTCTTTTTCTTGATGAGTCTGGCTAAAGGTTTATCAGTTTTATCTTCTCAAAGAACCAGCTTTTAGTTTTATTGATCTTTGCTATTGCTTTCTTTGTTTCTATTTCATTTATTTGTGCTCTGATCTTTATGATATCTTTCCTCCTACTAACTTTTCGTTTTGTTTGTTCTTCTTTCTCTAGTTACTTTAGTTGTAAGGTTAGATTATTTATTTGAGATTTTTCTTGTTGCTTGAGGTAGGCTTATATAGCTATAAACTTCCCTCTAAGAAGTGCTTTTGCTGCATCCCATAGGTTTTGGATCATTGTGTTTTCATTCTCATTTGTCTCTAGGTATTTTTTGATTTCCTCTTTGATTTCTTCAGTGATCTGTTGGTTATTTAATAACGTATTGTTTAGCCTCCCTATGTTTATGTTTTTTACACGTTTTTCCTTGTAATTGATTTCTAATTTCGTAGCGTTGTGGTCAGAAATGATGCTTGATATGATTTCAGTTTTCTTAAATTTACCGAGGCTTGATTTGTGACTCAAGATGTGATCTCTCCTGGAGAATGTTCCATGTGCACTTTAGAAGAAAGTGTAATCTGCTGTTTTTGGATGGAATGTCCTATAAATATCGATTAAATCTATCTGGTCTATTGTGTCATTTAAAGCTTGTTTTTTCTTATTAATTTTCTGTCTGGATGATCTGTCCATTGGTGTAAGTGAGGTGTTAAAGTCCCCCACTATTATTGTGTTACTGCTGATTTCCTCTTTTATAGCTGTTAGCATTTGCCTTATGTATTGGGGTGCTCCTGTGTTGGGTGTCTATGTATTTATAATTGTTATATCTTCTTCTTGGATTGATCCCTTGATCATTATGTAGTGTCATTCCTTGTCTCTTGTAATAGTCTTTATTTTAAAGTCTATTTTGTCTGATATGAGAATTGCTACTCCATCTTTCTTTTGATTTCCATTGGCACGGAATATCTTTTTCCATCCCCTCACTTTCAGTCTGTACGTGTCCCTGAGTCTGAAGTGGTCTCTTGTAGACAGCATATATATGGGTCTTGCTTTTGTATCCATTCAGCCAGCCTGTGTCTTTTGGTTGGAGCATTTAATCCATTCACATTTAAGGTAATTATTGATATGTATGTTCCTATTACCATTTTCTTAATTGTTTTGGGTTTGTTTTTGTAGGTCCTTTCTTCTCTTGTGTTACCCACTTAGAGAAGTTCCTTTAGCATTTATTGTAGAGCTGGTTTGGTGGTGCTGAATTCTCTTAATTTTTGCTTGCATGTAAAGCTTTTGATTTCTCCGTTGAATCTGAATGAGATCCTTGCTGGGTAGAGTAATCTTGGTTGTAGGTTCTTCCCTTTCATCACTTTAAATATATCATGCCACTTGCTTCTGGCTTGTAGAGTTTCTGCTGAGAAATCAGCTGTTAAGCTTATGGGGCTTCCCTTGTATATTATTTGTTGTTTTTCCCTTGTTGCTTTTAATAACTTTTTCTTTGTCTTTAATTTTTGTCAGTTTGATTACTATGTGTCTCAGTGTGTTTCTCCTTGGGTTTATCCTGACTGGGACTCTGTGCTTCCTGGATGTGGGTGGGTATTTCCTTTCCCATGTTAGGGAAGTTTTCCACTATAATCTCTTCAAATATTTTCTTGGGTCCTTCCTCTCTTTCTTCTCCTTCTGGGACCCCTATAATGTGAATGTTGGTGTTATTAATGTTGTCCCAGATGTCTCTCAGGCTGTCTTCATTTCTTTTCATTTTTTTTTCTTTATTTTGTTCCGCGGCAGTGAATTCCACCGTCTGTCTTCCAGGTCACTTATCTGTTCTTCTCTGCCTCAGTTATTCTGCTATTGATTCCTTCTAGAGTATTTTTCATTTCAGTTATTGTTCATCTGTGTTTGTTTGTTCTGTAATTCTTCTAGGTGTTTGTTGTTTAATTCTTCTAAGTCTTTGTTCAACATTTCTTGCATCTTCTTGATCTTTGTCTCCATTTTTTTTCCGAGGTCCTCGATCATCTTCGCTATCACTATTCTGAATTCTTTTTTCTGGAAGGTTGCCTATCCACTTCATTTAGTTGTTTTTCTGGGGTTTTACCTTGTTCCTTCATCTGGTACATAGTTCTCTGCCTTTTCATTTTGTTTATCTTTCTTTGAATGTGGTTTTCATTCCACAGGCTGCAGAGTTGTAGTTCTTATTGCTTCTGCTCTCTGTCCTCTGGTCTACGCTAACCCTTTTAAATTCCATTATTGTACAATTCATCATGCAGGTGGTCAGATAAAAATGTGTTTTTAAGAAATGCAGAAGGGTTTTAATCTGCTTATGATTTTCTGGGATATAAAAGTCTATAAAGCTACTAACCTTCCTGGGGGTTAGATTTGTTTTATTTTTACTATCTAGCTGCCATTCTTCAGACTGCTTATTTAGGAAAAAGAAATAAAAGGTACTAAAGCCCAGTGTATATGGATGACAGTTTGGTATAGTTTCTTAAATAAACTGATTTTCTGATTGTACAGAAATAAGATTGAATGAGAAATTCAAAATCAGCATATCTTAAACTCGGGTAGGGTGATATTATTAATCCATTAGAATCTGTTTCTTCTCATCTTCTCTGCTTGGGTTTGAGGACATAGGAAATGGTTTTGGTGAAAACCTTTGTTAATCTCCATTTTATAGATGAGGAAAGTCAAGCTACAAGAAATTATATATCTTGCTCAAGATCATATGCTGCTAAGAGGAAGGGCTTGAATTCAAGCACAAGTGTCCTATCTTGAAGACCCCTGTTTTTCTTGCTACACCATTGCCTCTTCTGCACATTGGAATTATCAGTAGGGGAAGATTATATTTCTGTTGGGCTCATCATTACCATTAGCAATGGTCAGTGTTTAAATGCAGTGCCCCTAGCAAAGTTTCTGGAAGAATAGCCTTCTCTTTATCAATTGCCAAACCAAGAAAACTCTAGTGTTCTTCAGTTCATAGACTGTTTTGGCAGTGTTTATACTTGTGAACATACAAAACAAAAAAAAGAAGCACTTGAGGAGACTATAACTGAAGTGAGTGGGTATGGAAATATCATGGTTTGTGGTGTCCTTAAGATTTTAGATGCCTGAGACTTGCAGGGATTGGGGCCTGGTAGTTACATTTTTAATACAAATAGCATCATAGGTAAGTGTCTGCAGTGCTTTAGTCCTGCCCCTCTGTCTCAGGGCTCAGTGAAAGGTAACCTTTTGACTAAGATGGATTCTATTACTGCAAAATAGTTCCTAACAAGGCATTTATCTATGTTACAGATATGTTTTGTGACTATGCCATTTTTCTAAAACTAAGTTAGAAAGAGTTAGCCTTTGTGAGTGTCTACAAAATGCTTGGAACTGTGTTGGATGCTCAGGGAGCGATCAGCACTGAACAGGACATAGTTTGTAGATGTACTTCTATAGCAAATGGTAGTGCAGTTGGACAGCAAAAATAGGCAGATGTTACATTGATAGGTGCAATAATAAAAAAGTACGCAACATAGAATAGAGCTATTAAGTGCGTTTTAGGAAATCTGGGTATAGGAGCTGAGGAAGGCTTTCAAAGAAAGTGCCTTTAAAGCATAAGAAATGATTTTCTAGGCAGAGGAAATTGCAGGTTCAAAGACAGGCAAGAGGATGTGGAACAGTATAGCCAAAATGCCGTGGGTCCAGGGTAAGAGAAGGTGGGTAGAAAGGTTTTACAAGATAGCAGAAGAGGCTCGTGGCAGGTCATGAAGAGACTTGTGGATCATGGAGCGCAGACATTTGAAGGCCACTGAAGGGCTTCAGCAGGAGATCACCATGATCAAATTTGTGGTTGGGAAACATCAGCAGTGTGGGGACAGATTTCAGAGCAGCAATATCAGAAGCATGGAAACCAGTTAGCACCTCATGCTGCACAAACAGATTAAGGAAGCACTGGCATTCTTAAATAATTCCTAAATTTGGCTGTAATGTTTAAATATTTTTAAGTGCCTTAAGTGATCAACTTAGATCTTTAGCTGGATTCCCCAGGGAAACAGCAGCAGAGATGGAGATCTGCATATAGAAGGTACATTGGGAAGTACCGTTAGCATCAATACCTGTAGGGGAGTAAAGGATGCAGCACTGGGCAGAGGGAGGAGTTGAGCAGTGACGCAGTCACGCAGAGCCAGTTCATGGGGTGCTCAGGAGCTGGTTGGCCCTTAAAGGCAAGGGAGCTAGATCTTTATATCTCTGAGGCCAGTCATTGGATATAGACTGTCCCCAGGGACGGGGGAGACTCTTGTGGGGTGGGCAGTTCCTGGAGTGGGACTCAGCTAAGAACCATCAGTTGCAACAGTCTGGCAGCTGGGGGAATGAGTGCTCAGATGAAGCAAGGCATCCACTATCACTAAAAGATGTAAATATTCTCCTGAGAACATTCTTGTAGAGTAATCATGCTCAGAGAACAGCTCTCTTAGGCCTTTGCACTTGCTCTTCCTCTGCCTGCAGTATTCTCTCCCCAGCCCTTTTGTGTGGCTGGATTTTCTTGTCACTTGGTTTTTACTTCTAATACCTCCACCAAAAAGGCTCTTCTGTTCACTCTCTATAATCTGCTCTAAGCCCCAACAGTCACTGTCCAGGACGTCATCCTGTTTTCTTTTTCTTTATAGCAGAACAAGATGAATACAAATCTCCCTATCTGTCTCCCCACTCCTAAATTGTGAACTCCAGGGATCTGCATCCCCTGCACCCAGAACAGTAGATGCTCAATCAATCTTTGCGAAATGAATAAATAAAAATTAAATTTAAGAGAATGGATATCAGGAGAGGTGGAATTTTCCAAATGAGGGATCCTGAGGAATTCTTATCTTTTGCTTTTGACACTGGTGGGACTCAAGTCCAGGAAGAGGGTTTGTGTCTTATCACTCTTCTACGGTTTTCAGTCACCCACAGAGAACTACTGGAGAATATCTCTTGATCATGTTAAGATGGATAGGCCTCTGGCAAGAGCTTAGCTCTTAGATCTCACATTGGGTATCATTTTTTTTTTTTTTTTTTTGTCTCTGGGATGTTTGAGGGCTTTTATTATTCTAAAATAAAACTATCTTAGAGGAACGTAAATTATCTATCAAAGAGACTTGGAATTTTAGCATAAAAATCACGTGTGGAATTTCTGCAGAATTGACAAGCCGTTACTCCTCTATAATCACCTAACCCATTTTCTTTCAAATAGAAGCAAACTGAAAAATGTAGTAATTTTCAAGTGTAGAGGCAAAAAGACACTTAGTACAGCTTGAAGATTCAAATTATTCTGGAAACAACACTGCTGTACTTGGCTTTAATTTGAACTTCAGCTCTTAGGAACAGATTTAACATCTAGCGTTATGACAACTGCTGACTTCAGAAGGGCCTGTGCAGGGCAAAGCATAGAGGAAAGAGACTTCTTTTCACTTTCTTTTGATTTCTTCTGCCTGCTTCATCCATGTCACTGTACCTTATATGGTGATCCTGTCCGGGAAGCACTTACTGTGTTTGTTCGAGAAGAATGGAAGGAATCTTTGGAAGTCATTTATTCAAGTCCTTGTTACTAGCCAGGAATAAATGGACATCAATAACATAAATTCACTTAGCTATATTTAAATATTTAGATGCTTTACTAAAATGTTTGATCTTCTGATTCAATTAAGAGTTCAGAGAAGAGACAGGAAAGTGTTTGGGTAGTTATCAAAGGTGCTGAGGGGCTTCCCTGGTGGCGCAGTGGTTAAGAGTCCTCCTGCCGATGCAGGGTACATGGGTTCGTGCCCCAGTCCGGGAGGATCCCACATGCTGCGGAGCGGCTGGGCCCGTGAGCCATGGCCGCTGAGCCTGTGCGTCCGGAGCCTGTGCTCCGCAATGGGAGAGGCCACAACAACGAGAGGCCTGCGTACCGCAAAAAAAAAAGGTGCTGAGGATATTTAGGGCAGATCTGCAGTATCTTCAAGCAGCAGAAAAGAGAGTAAAGAACCACAGAGTAGAAGTGGGGCCAATGTGTATGCAGATTTGGCTTTATTAAAGGAATTCCCAGTCAATGATTAGAGAAGCTCAAGGTAGAAATGGAATGCCTCAGAATGTGGTGAATGCTCAGTCCTCTAAGTGTTCAAAGAAACCATGGATAGCTTTTGCAAAAGAGATTCCTGAAAGAATTCAAGAAAGAGAAGCAAGATGATCTTGCAGCCTTAAAGTTCTGTAAGAACAAAGAGAGTGACTTTTTATGATTTTCTGTCACCAGGTGGTTCTTTTTTGCCATAGACGCTCTACACGTTTTTATCATAATTGCTATTCTCTTTGAAACCAAGCTTTCCTTTTGACCTCTGCATCTTCCCAGTCACTTAAATCTGAAAATCTGAGTCTAAATAAATACAGATCAATCTCTCTCTCTTTCTCGTACATATCCCTCCCTCATCCTCAGCCTGTTGGTTTTTTAAGTTAAAATAGTCTTTTATTCAGTCTTTATTTTTATTAAAGTTATACATGCACATGTAGCAGCAGAACCGGCCCTAAACTGGCCCTATTCTGTTTCTAACAAGATACTGAGTTGCTTTTCAGAGACAACAGAACAAAACTGCAAGTCAGGAAGCTGAAGCATGGGCCGAGGAGAAAATTTTGACTTCAAACAACACCCGGAACCAAAATTTCTACCCCCCACTCTCCCCCAAGAAGGAAACAAAGGACCAGGACATGATCAGAACCTGAACCCTGAAACCCTTTCAGAATTGAAGGTTCTGTTGTCCAGGAAGATCTGGGGCTGGCATCCCCTTTACCATACCTTAGCATAAATGGTCAAGTTCCAAAGACCTCCAATAGAAACCTGCCCTGCCAGCATTTCCACATACCAACCCTCCTTTCTGAACTCATACAAGTTTGATGGAACCTCAAATTGAGGGAACAGATTTGAGCCATACCTCCTGTCTCTTTGTCTCTCCACCTTGCAATAAAGTTTTTCTTTCCTCAAAAGCCAATGCCATAGTATTGGCTTATATGCATGTTGGGCAGCAGGCCCTTTTCTCAGTAATACACAGTTCAAGAGTTAAATTATTTTTTTTGGCTGTGCCATGAGGCTTGCGGGATCTTAGTTTCTGACCAGGGATTGAATCCTGGGCCCCTTGCTGTGGAAGTGTGGAGTCCTAACCACTGGACCACCAGGGAATTCCCTAAGAGGCAGATGATTTTAGACTTGTGAAAACAGCAAGAGAACCTACTCTTCATTTCCTCTGTTTAAACTCTTTTGGCTGTTTCATCTGGTGGGTATATATCATTATACTTCTACATAGCAAGTTCATATTTCTAGCTCTTAATTTTTCAGATTTAGGAGTGATATGTTGACTTCCCATGATAAGGATTTAGTTTTTTCATTACTTTCACCGTCTCTTCTCTCATCTTCTCCCTCATTATATTATAACTTAGGTTAAAAGCATTATTCAGTCTTATGTTATTATGACTATTTGAGGTGAAGCATACAGTACGCACTTTCCTTCCCAACTTTCTATTTTCCCACAGTTAATAATTATGTTTTTTGTGTGTATGTTTTCTTTATTTTCTTTGTACATACTCATCATTAATTCAATCCAAAGCTCTTCTATATTTTTCTCAGTCTCTTCCCAATTCTTTCTTTAGGTGTATCAGTTAATTTATCAATATCATTTTCTTGAAGAAATGCTCTCCTAGAATCTTTTGGTTGTTTTGACATGCTACAGTCTGGACTGGTTGCCTCTACAGCTGGTGCACAGATGACTTTCTGAGATTTCGTGTTCTCTAGTGATCCTTATCCTTCATGGAAAGAGCCCCCTTTTTGCTGTATCCCATGTTTTCATCCTTCTTGGTTGACTCCCTAATTTTGATGGAGTCATTCATTATCTTCCAGAGAAAGGGTGCTTGGAGGTGAAATTTTTTGAGACTTATTTGAAGACTTTGAGAAGAAAATGTTTTTATTCTACTCTCATACTTGATTGTAATGTTTGGCTGGGGGAATTCTAAAACAAATTTTTTCCCGAAAATACTTAATTGTAGGGTTTTCAAGGTTAATGTTAAGAAATTAAAAGCCATTCTGATTCCTGAGACTTTGTATGTGTTTTTCTGCCTCCCACTCTTTGGAAGCTTGTAAGATTTTCTTTTTTCTCTCAGTGTTATGAAATTTCACAATGATGTCTATCTTTATTTGTTGTGCTGGCCTCTTGGATTGGCCTTTAAAATCTCAAAAATGATGACCTTTAGTCTTGGATGTTTTCTTGAATTATTTCTTTAACAATTTCTTCCCTTCTATTTTCTGTTTTTTCTTGTTGAAAACTCTACTATTTGGCTGGTGGATCTCCTGGACTATCTCTAATGTTCCTGTCTTCCCACTCATGGTTCTTGTCTGCTTGTCTTTTTGCTCTCCTCTCTGGGAGATTTCCCCATCTTCATTTTCTATACTATCTGCTGAGTTTTTCATCTCTACTATCACATTTTTAATGAGTTTTGCTTTGACTCTCCTCTTCTCTTTTTTTGTTTTAATAGCATTCTGTTTTTATTTCACGGATATATCTCTTTTTATTTCTCTAAGTTTATTAACATTAGTTTTCTTCCCCTTGATCCTTGAAGAGTTCATTTCTTCCAAGTTGTTTTTCTTAATTAATTAGCTAATTAATTAATTTTTGTTTTCTGTCATTCATGATAGGTACTTTTCTCATGTATCTAATAATCCTCATATGTAAGAATAGGAAATTAGACCTGATTAGAAAATCTCAGTGCATGGTTGGTGATTGTCATCTATGGGATGCACCACAGGATGTTCTGGCTGGACATTTTCATTGAAGGACTTCTCATGTCAATATCTGTAGCTTCATTTGGGCTGGTCAGATTCACCAGAAAAGAATCTTTTCATCTCCTGTTTGGAGGATATTTGTTTGTTCTTACAATTCTGGAAGCCAAAATGGGAAAGAGAATTTGATATCTTAGCGTTGGATATGTAAAGATTAATTTTATACCTTCATGTTCAGTATCATACTCCTATTCTTAGTTGTGTCAGAAGTCCTCCATTGTGAAGATCCTCTATTTTACCCCTTTCAGAGAATAAACCTCCTTTTGAAGGGAGGAAGGGCTTTTGGTGATCTGTTTTTCAAATAGACCGCCAACCAGTCCTTTTACTTTCAACTCCATTTCTAGAAGTACCTGGTGCTGCCAATTCCTGAGCCTTTGGGGGATTCCGTATTATAAATAAGCTTGCTTCAATCTACCATTTTACCCAGAAATCTCATTCCTGTTATTACTACCTCAGAAATCTCTCTTTTATCTATACTCTATTCAAGGTCACAGTCAGTATCTCTATTATGTTTTAAATGTATGATAGCAGTAGGTTTTAAAAATAACTTTGTTTTCTGTGGTAATATTAGCGTAGGCTTTTTATTGTCTTACCTTCTTAATCAGTGAGCAGCCTAAATTTAACTTTTACATGTCACCTCCTGCTCGTAAAATGGCAGTGTCTCACTATGTCATTAGGTACCGATTTTTATCCTCCCTTCCAGGCTTTCTGCAACAGAACCATATCTTCTGGGCAAGTATTCCATTGCACCCTACACTTAACCCAGTAAGTTTGGATTCCTTATGGTCCCTTTCCTGCTTTATGACTGTCTAACTCTGTGTCATTGCTTCTTACTGTTCTTAGAACCTGAAAGTCCCTGCCTACCCTTTTCTGATGATCACAATCTTACTTTTCCCTCACCACTCATTTCCAGCGTTACCTCATTCATGTGATCTTTATCTTAATATTTATTCATTTAATCATACTTTTGTTGAATCAGTATATATTTATTGAGCTCCTACAATGTACCAGGCAAATGCTAGGCTATGAGGATAGAAAGGAAAGCAAAGAAGACATTGTCTTTGCCCTCATGGATCTTATAGTGCAGTGGGAACAGGATAGAAGTAGGAGTTAGATGTTACATAAATAATCGCACAATAAATATATAGTTATAAGTTGTGATGGATATTATGAAAGAAGAGTATGAAGTCTTATGAGAGGAACTAATTGTCTCTGGGAAGTCAGTGAAGGTTTCCATGACTAAGTGATAATTGAGCTGTGAGTGGAGGATGAGGTAGGAGCAGAGCATTCTTGGTAAAGGGAAGAACAAGTGGAAATGTCAGACGGTATGAAGACTAAGGAATGTTCAAGGACTTGAAGGAAGGCCAGAATAGCAGACAGCAAAGAGAGAGTGGGAAAGTGGTAGATGGTGGGTCAAGAGAGTTAGGCAGCGGCGAGCTACAATAAAACAAGTCCTTGTAGTCTAAGAGCTACATCAAACAAGGCCTTGTAGTCCAACTTAAGGAATTCGGGCTTTACCGTAAGGGTAATGAAAAGTTTCTGGAGTGGTTTGAGTTGGAGAACTTACGATTAGATTTGTATTTTTACCAAGTCACTCCAATTGCTGCATGCAGAATATATTGGGTGGGTCCAAAATAGAAGCACGGAGACTATTCAGGAGGCAGTTATAATTCATACAAATGGGACATGATGGTAGGTTGAACTCAGTTGATGGCAATGGTGATGGAAAGAATGTTTGAGAGATATTTAGGAGGTAAAATTGACAGGACTTGTTGTTGGACCTTATCAGATGTGGCTGAGAAGGGAGGAGGAAGAATCAGGAAGGATTTTTGAGTTTCATGGCTTGTTCAATAGGGAAAATCTTGGTGCTGTTCACTGAGATGGGGAACAATTTTGTTTTCTTTTAAGACAGTAAAGAACAATGCCAGGCAGGGTGTGCTCTCTTGCATGTGTTTCATCTTCCTGCACTAAAATATGAGCTTGCTGAGGAAGGGAATATGCATTAATTATCTCTGTTTTTGCTGCCCCTCCCAACTTGTCCCCAAAGTATTCAGCCCAGTGTTGATACCAGTGGAAGAGAGAAATAATGCTTGACCCTGGTTTGGGGAACTGAAATATGACTGAGAGTTTGCACTTTTTTTTTTTGTGGTACGTGGGCCTCTCACTGCTGTGGCCTCTGCCGTTGCGGAGCACAGGCTCCAGATGCGCAGGCTCAGCAGCCATGGCTCACGGGCCCAGCCGCTCCGCAGCATGTGGGATCTTCCCGGACCGGGGCATGAACCCGTGTCCCCTGCATCGGCAGGCAGACTCTCAACCACTGCGCCAACAAGGAAGCCCTGACATATTTTTTAAATGTAATTTTGTTAATATAGAATGACAGAAATTTTTTGGTTCATGTGTGATTTCCCCCCCAACATACACAGAAAGTCATCAGGGGAAGACTTTCTCACAATTAAAGAGAAAACTTAGGGAATTCCCTGGCGGAACAGTGGTTAGGACTCTGCGCTTTTACTGTGGGTGGCATGGTTCGATCCCTGGTCGGGAAACTAAGATCCTGCATGCTGCATGGTGCAGCCAAAAAAAAAGAGAAAACTTATAGGTATTTAGGTAATACATAAAATACCCTAAGAAAAAAAAAGTCTTAAATCTTATAAATATTTCTTCCCTGAGTGCAAATCGTAGTTAGTTTAGTCTTCTAGAACTACTACATTTTCTAAAACACAAAGCCCTTTGTTAAATCTGCGAGTGCAGATGAAGAAACTGTAAGGACATCACCTTCTGTGTTAAAATTGATTGTTGAAAAGGCTATACACTGGATCAGATTTTTAATTTTGATGAAATTGATCTCTTAATGATCCCAATCTGAAAGAGAAATTCCTAAGATTTAAGGAATAACTATGATATTGAGTGAAATGCTGTTAAACCAGACTGTGAAGGGCCTAAGCTTTTACTCTACTTGCAATCTAATATGTTAACCTGCCACAGGATATATATACCTTATATGTGTGTGTGTATAGTATATGTGTATATATATATGGGTGTGTATAGAAGAACACAAGACCCTTGGGTCAGAGGTGCAGATGGTTTATTACTCACAGCAGAAATAGCCAGAGCAACATCTTGTATCACTTCCCCATCCCCCAGTTCCCCACAGGGAGATGCAAATGAAGGCCAGATACTGCCTGCACATACAGTGGGTTTTCATTACAGGAAACAAATCTTGAATTAGGAGACTGAGCTTTTATCAGAGTTGCTGATGACCTGTCCATCCTCTCCACTGGAGAGCTATTACTCATATCCCTGGAACATATTTAAATGTTCTCAGGGAAGAGAAGGGGGACTTCACTATTCTGGAATATCTCTGGGGAAGGAGGTGTTCTCTATCCTGGATTTGCTAACCAGTCATCCCTGAACAGAGCTTGTCAGTGCCCTTTGCTCAGAAAGCCTGGACTATGTAAGAAAGTAAGGAATCCATGGAGAATTATCTTGTAACAAATGCCAGTGGATATTTAACTGTGGTTGGTATTTGTATTGGATTGATAATTGGTTGTGTTATTGCTCTGCTTACAAAGTTGCACAGGTTTAGCGTGAACTCTTCCAAATGTAATTTTTTCCCATAAACTCTCTAATTTTTAGTGCATAATTTTACAGAAAATAAAGTTTAGCAGGAACACATCATCATAGCAACAGTGTCTATTACCTTCAAATCTGGAAAGAAGATGAAGAGTAGATTTATCTTTTCCCTCCTCTGACTGGAAGTATTGGAATGAGGAGAGAAGAGTAAATGGAAGAAATGTGAGGAAGGGAAGGGTCCAGGATTTCACATCAATTGGAGAGACACTCTAAGACCTAAGAATGTCCATTCACTTAGAGGTAGATTTACAGTGAAGGTAATAAAGTTTAAGCTTCAGATACTCCCATTGTTATAGGTCCTTTCCAATGCCAGAGGATGTGCCCTAGCACAATCATTTCACATTATTTTGTGTTTCTGTAAAATTTTCAAAAGGAACATATTTTAACTGCAATCAGTTAAGAGAGCTGCTTTTCCCGCTCTGGCTTCTCCTTGTGTTGGGTAGCAGTGGAGTGGCCAGTGATTTTTTCTTGTGTATGTGTGAATTAGTTAAGGGAAAATTGAACTGAGGATATAATGAGATTAGATTTAGTGGGATATATTTAAGCAGTTTGCGATATCTATAAATATTTATGTTATTGTTAGCTGGACCAGTGTAGAAATTGCCTTCAGGAATACTTCTACCTTCTGCTGTGTAAGCCCAACTGGAGTCATTTTAAGCAATTACAAAGCCAGAGGCCACATGATATGAGAGTGTCCTATGGTTTAACTGGTACTGGAAATATGGGGCTGCTGCAGGAGAAACAAGATTTGAAAAATTTGGGACCAAAAGCCAGAAGATGTAAAATGCTTCAAATATGGTAGCTTATATATGAAAGAACTTTGATAGAGAATCCCAAATTTGATAATATTCCCCCAAGTTTATATATTACCAAGAATGAGTTTTGAACATAAAAGAAATTCTCAATGATAAAGCTATCAATAATAAAAGAAAATTTTGATAAATATGCTAGCAGAGACTAAATTATTTTTCTAGTGTCTCCACAGAAAATGATTTAAAAAAATTGTCATCATATTAAGAGGTGAAAGAAAGACTGTGGCCAAAAAATGTAGGGAAAAAATAGAAGTGTGTAGGCAGTTAATTATTAGCTGTTATAATTCTAAATATTATGATTTTGTGGTATTTTCTATCCTTTTAATACCTACAAAGTTTTGGTTTCTTTTTTCAGTCTAAATAAAAATTCATGTTCATAATTAATTTTGTACCATAACTTTGTATTCTTTTCCTTAAATTGTATAAATTGTATAAATTTTATGTTCCACAAAACCCAGATCTACCCTTGATCCTCTGTGATGTGCTGTCTCATGTCCTTCAATCTCCTTCTCCAAATAGATGGAGTGATCACTTTCAGAAAAGAGAGTGGAGCTCATGTATTCTTCAAGAGACTGTTCATAGCATCAGCTGAGCCCTTTCTTGTCTTTTACTCACCCCACTACCTGTGTGCTGTGACTCAGTCTATGATTAAGCGTGAGATATCCAGCTTTGAAGTTACAGCTGAGGGGACAAAAAAAACAGTAACCCACACTATATCAGAGAAAATTTTTTGGGACAAAGCAGCTCAGATTGAATATGAATAGCATGAGAAGAAATGACAATGCAACTATGAAAACAGATTTCAGCAACAGTAAAAGCAAGCATGAACAAAAATAAAAAGGAACAAACAATAAATTCAGTCTGGGAGATACCATGACCCAGAACAAAAGAAAATTCCCCACAGTGCTCTGTGTTATTTAGCAGCTTAATAGAAATGACAGTCATGTACTATCTCAGGGAAGGGATGATAGATACCATAATGAGGATGCTGTGGAGCACATAAGACAAATTGAGGACCAAACCAACACACCACAGAGCCAATAAAGTGATTAGAAACATCAGGAAACAGACTAGCATAGGTGAAAATAAAAATGCTGATGTAGACAAAAGGCTTGAGATAACCATAATGAATGTAGATGAAAATAAGATATTTAAGGAATTAAATGTGAACTAATAGACACAGAGCATAGGCAGAGACATTCAGTCCAGTGCAAGGATGATGGATGACCCTGAAATGCATAATTAAACAAATGGAACTGAAAATGTATTCAGAGACTGATATAATAGAAGAAAAGTTCCGTGAAATAAAGAAAGAACTGAATGAATAAATTGGAGAAAGATACTGTGTTCTAGGAAAAAATAATAAAAAGCAATTGACATCTAGACGTAACCTGGTTAGGTTGAACTTCAGGGATAAAGAGAATTCTTAAGGTATCAAAGTAGAAAAAGAATATCACATACAAAGAGAAAAATTACATGCTGTCTTCAAGGTTTTTTAGTATAGCAATGAGCACCATATTGAAAAAATAGTGGTCTAATATTACAATATTCAGACAGGTTGTTTTCAAGGGAAAGGAAACATACATTCTCACTAGTGTTTCAAATACTTCAGACAATAAAACACTCATGAACCCTTTCTAGAAACAACTGGATGAGGTTAAAGAAATAGAACAAAACCAAACCACCTGTGGTAGGCAGAATAATATCCCCCTCCCCACCAAGATGCCCACGTCCTTACCCTCAGAACCTGTGAATATATTACCTTATATGGCAAAAGGGACTTTGTAGATGCAAGTAAGTTAAGGATCTTGAGAGGAGGAGACTGCCTTGGATTATCCTGGTGGCCCCAAAGTAATCAGAAGTTTCCTCTTACATGAAAGAGGGAGATAGGAGTGTCAGAATCAGAGAGATACTTGAAGATACTATTCTATTGACTTTGAGGTTGGAGGACCGGGCCATGAGCCAAGGAATGAAGATAGCTTCTAGAAGGTGGAAAAGGCAAGGAGATGGATTCTCTCCTAGAGCCTTCAAAAGGAATGCAGGCCTGCAGACACCTTGATTTTAGCCTAGTGAAATCCATTTTGCACCTCTGATGTACAGAACTGTAAGATAACAAATTTGTGTTGTTTTAAGCTTTGTTCGGTAATTTGTTACAGTAGCAACAGAAAAATAATATACCACCAAGCCAACCAACCAACCAACCAAATAAAGACAAAGAAAGAAAGAAATCTCCCAGAATTTAGGATGGAGCCACCATGGTAAGAGGATATGGCAGTGAACATTATGACTACCTTTGAATATGGAACTAAGACACATTAACTCTAGAAATTATGGTTTCAGGATAGACAATAATTGTATGGTCTGTTGATGGATTAGTTGACATATTAGCTAGAATGTAGTTAGGATACTATAATGAGAAACCTAAAAGTGATTTGGCTTAAATAAAATAGAAATGTTATTTCATTCTCACAAAATTCTGGGTAGACAATTCAGGGCTGGTTTGGTGGCTGAGGGTATTGGGGTCCCAGGCTTCTGCTTTGTTATTCTGCCATCATCAGCTTGTGGCTTTCATCTCATATTCCCACATGGATGCTTCAGCAGCCACCGTCAGGTCTGCGTTCCAGCCTGTGGAAGGGTGGAAAAGGCATCTAGGCAAGGCCAGTTTCCTTCTCTGTCAAGGCTTGGCCCAGAAATTGCGTACATCACTTCTCCAACATTTTGTTACCCAGAATTTGATCGGTTGGCCACACCTACCTGCAAAGGGGACAGGGAAATGTAGTCTTTAGCAGGGATGTTTTATACTCAGCTCAAACTTATATTACAATTGAAAAAAGGGAAAATGGAGATTGGGGAAGAAGAAGCAGTTTTTGCCACACTTGATAATGTAAAAATAATGATATAATCTGAGCCAAAGAGTGAGGAGGGAAACAGAAGGTGTTATGATCTGCTTACCACCCTCACATTTTTATAGTAGGAAGTCAGTTCATTGGAAGCATCTAAAGTTGAAACACATATTGAAATTATTTCAACTTAAAGCTTTTCATAATCACTTTTTGACCTGAGAGAATTTTTTTTGAAATACTTCTTATAGTGGAGAAATATTTAATATTCAGGAATACTTCAATTTTACTTCATTTATTTATTTTTTTGTTAAATAAAATTTAAAATATTTTTTAAAGTTAAAATAGCATGCATATTATGATCTCATTTTAATAAAAGTCAATCTTTCTGCATATAAGAATAGACAGACAACTAGAATAATATTCTCATAGTGTTAATTATGGCTATTTATAGGTGGTGGGATTTTAGACAATTTTTTCTTTCTGTTAGACTTTTCTGTACCACTTTAATTTTTATAATGAGCACACATCATTTTAAACAAAATGATGAAGTCTTTGTTCTTAACGAAGATACAGTCATTACTAATGTGAGGAGGAAGGGATTTTTAAAAATTTTATAAGGAGTATCATGAAATGTCTTTAATTAGTGCAATAAGACAAGCTTGAATTTCTGAAAATCTCTTTAACAACTCTTCTTAACATATTAATTATATTTGCTGTTTTACATATCTCCTTTCAGTTTTCCTGTCATGATTAGCAGTAAACCCCTCAAACTCAAAAGTGAACATTTTTAGATAGCAGTAAAGTGGAGATGTTTTTATTCTAGAAGTTCTTGCGGGACTTCCCTGGTGGTCCAGTGGTTAAGACTCCACTTCCACTTCAGGGAGCGAGGGTTCAATCCCTGGTCTGGGAACTAGGATCCCATATGCTGTGCGGTACAGCCAAAAAAAAAGCGCAGAAATTCTTGCATAGGGAAGGAGCTCCAAGAAGCAGAGGGTGTGGTGATAGCTGTGAAAAGAAAAGGACTCAGACTGAATTCTGTGGATTGTAGAAAGAAAGGGACAAATCCATAGATCTACCCTGGAAATGGTAAGAGAAAGTCAACCCTGTTGCCCTCTAAGAGCCACACCCTTACCTCAGAGCTCCTGCTACTCTGAAAATGGTGTTTCCTACATTTAACCTTATCTTGGGGTTATTGAGTCATAGCTTATTGGATCAGGAGTGGGCACTTAATCTAGGGCAGGCAGTACTTCAGCTGGCTGTTGACAACCTAGATGATTTGGCTTGAAGATACGATGTGTGCAATTTATGAATTATGCTCACTTCACTGATTGGTTTCACATGAAGCAGACTCAGAGGTGATCAAAGTAGAGGGAGGTCCTCCAGGAGCGATCTGGAGATGTACATCTGGGAAAGAGGAGGGAAAAGGAAGGGAGGAGAGGAAGGGGAAGGGAAGGAAGAGAAGTAAGGAAGCAGGAGTGGGCATAGGGAGCAGTTGAATGGTGATGCAGTCTCAGTGCAGGGCTCAGCAGATACTATAGGGAGTTCTGGACCTGGAGCGACTCTTCAGAGATGTCCTGAATCAGGACAAGAGGACTAGGCCTTTATCCTCTCTAAGTGCCAGCTGCTCAGGAAGGGGACAGTGCCTTGGATGAGGCAACTCTCTTTAGCTGAGGCAATCTGTGTATCTCTGTGGGGGGCTGACGGCTGGGGGCTGTCTGCCAGCAGCACTAGCTGCGGCTAGGGGAAAAATCCCTTTATTTTGGAAGGGGATCTGGGTGACACCTCCCAGTATTTGTCCACTACAGTGCTTTTCACTGTTTTGCTGGCAACCAGAATCTCTTTTTGGGATTTAAAGTAGGTAATGTGTGCGTTATCATTGTCCATGGAAGAGAGTGAAAGTCATGCTGAAGAAGGGACCAGCAAGGCCATCAAGAGGTGTAGGGAAGTTAATGTCATAAAACAGAAGCTGTGAGGGACTTCCCTGACAGTCCAGTGGTTAAGAGTCCACGCTTCCAATGCAGGGGGTGCGGGTTCGATCCCTGGTCGGGAACTAAGATCCCACCTTCCATGTGGTGCGGCCAAAAGAACAAAAAACAGAAGCTGTGAGCACACAAGGAAGAGCTTGAAGCAAGGCCAGAGAGCACAGAATGGTGTCACCAGCTGGAGTTAGGATGTTTGAACTCCTGTGGCTGAGCCCTTAGAGACACCTCAGCTCCAATGTGGTTCCTGATTTTCTATAGATGAAGTTTTCCTTTAGATATATAGGCCCAAATCTGAAATTCCGTGGTGACCTAAGTATACATAATTCCTTGTAGCTTGATCTACATAAATGCAAGGAACTCAGAACCAGGATATATAGGCCATCCTGTCTTAGGGTTCATTTATCTTTTTCACCATTTCTTAATAATAGGGCCGCAAGTTGTGCAGGATGATGAAAGGTACAGGTTTACATTTAATGGTCTTTTATCACATTGATTTTGTGCCACTTCTGTGTTCCTGACCCATGTCATTTATTCCTACATTACATTGTGTTCTGGAACAAAATATTATCACATTAGGTATTTAGTTAATAAGTACCCTGGAAGTATTTAGTTAAAGAAATGAGATTGAGCATTATTTGTTATTGACCTTCATAATAATATCAATAATATAAACATTTATTGTGTACCTATTACACGTCAGTGACTATACAAAGGGCTTTACATACATTATTTCAATTAACACTCGAATATCATATAATAGGTAAGTTCCCCCTCACCCCCCACTCTTTTTGCAGATGAGGAAACTAATGGTTAGGGGATTAAACGTCTTGTCAGAGGTCACAAGGCTAGTAAGTGGTACAGCCAGGACTTAAATCAGGCAGTTTGCCTCTAGACTATGTACGTAATTATACACTGCTCTATACTATAGATCTAAAGGATTGTAATCCTTATACCCCCAGTACTGGGCTTTTGATGGAGTAATGGGTGGTGGTCTGCCAAGCTCTGTTCTCCTCACCCAGGGACTGCTCTTTCTGAAGTTCAACCCTTTGAGATTCCTTTTTCAGGCTTCTCTCACAGCTGGCCTCTTTTAAGGGGCAGAAATATCACAAGACACCAGACACATGAACTAATTCTCACCAAGATATTGGATTGTTGAAACAGTTTAATTCTGTAAAACCAACCTCAGATACTGGATGTCTGGGAGTCAAGGGTACACTGAAGACAGGAGACCAAGTTGAAGCCACCACAGGCAAATTTCTCTTAGAGGTATTTTCCCTCCCACTGACCCCGTGTAAAGAAAAGCTTGTGCGTAGTATAAACTTTAGAGTGCACAGAAAATAACACCCAGAGTCGTGCAGCAAATGGCAGCTGAATTTTAAAAGCTGAAATACAATCCAAACAAGGTTTATTGTACTTATTTTACTTATTTTGTAAATCAACATATTAAACTCAATAAAACATGGTCAAATACAGTTTGGGGAGAATGGCGGTGTTTCTGAGCTCTGTTTCAACTTCTTACTGTCAGTTTTCTTTCATTGCTTTAAGCGAGAACCTTTAGGTGGTAGCAGCACAGTAGTCTCTTTGTTACCTTGAATTTTGCTAAAGCTTGTGCTGCGTGGTTGCCTAGCAACCCTTGTCTCTTTTGTGAAAAGGTATTTTTGTACTGTACAATGCAAAATTTTGTATTTGTATTTATTGGCGACTTAAAATGAGATTCTTATTTCTGTGTTAGAATACAGCAAATTCCATGTGGGTCCATCAAATCTCTGAGTAGTAATTATGAGACAGTGAAGCCGTATTTGGTGAAACGACAAGCAATAACAGCCCCACAATCATAAAGACATTTCAAAATCCTGCTGGAAAGCATAAAGGACTCAAAGAATGTTCAGTTCTAACGGAACTGCATGTTTCTTATGAAATGTTGCTTTTTTAATATATAAATTATTAGTGCTCTCATGGGCTAAAGGTACTTTTATTGAAGATATTATCCTAAAGTTGCTTATCACTTAAAGCTATAGCAATAAGATGCAAAACAATATAAAACATGTATAGAATATTTTTCATTGTTTTTTTCCAGAATTTATGAACATGATGATTTGCCTTTTTTTTTTTCCTCTCACTGAGGAAACTCTTAGGCTTTCATGTGATTTACATTCTAATTTTCATCTTTGAACTTGTCTTTCCTTGCTCTCTCAAGGGTTCTGAAGGTTGATAACCATAAGGCTCGAGAACTGAACCTCTATAAAGTATTCATGGAAGAAGCCATGGTCTTTTTTTTTTTTTTTTGCGGTATGCGGGCCTCTCACTGTTGTGGCCTCTCCCGTTGTGGAGCACAGGCTCCGGACGCGCAGGCTCAGCGGCCATGGCTCACGGGCCCAGCCGCTCTGCGGCATGTGGGATCCTCCCGGACCGGGGCACGAACCTGCGTCCCCTGCATCGGCAGGCGGACTCTCAACCACTGCGCCACCAGGGAAGCCCCATGGTCTTCTTAAAGTCAGGAGAAATTAGATTCTGATCTGCAGAGATAATCTTACGGCAAATATTTGGCTGCTACAAACATATAAGTTAAGTTTGTGTAAATAGTGAAACCCAAATATACAGTTGAAGGGGAGTTTAAGGTCTTCATCCATGCAAAAGGTTCCTAATTAAGTAATGCCAGGATCAAATTGAAGAATATTTTTAGAAATTAATGTGATCCTTTTAGTAACATGGAGTTAGTATTAAACAGTGCTCAGAAGATTTTAAATACTCTTACGTTTGTAAAGACTTTGGTATATGATGGGTTATATAAATAACCAAGTTAAGCAGGTTCCCTAAATGGCCTACCCAAATGTTCTGTGGTGGAGGGGAGAAGCAATGGACCATTCATTTGCTAGTAGCTCCTTTGGAACGATTTCCCATCTGCAATGTGAGAATTTTATTTACTATACCTTCTAAAAGTAAGACAGGATTTGAATAAAGATGTAGAGGGAAATTCTGTTTCTGCAGTCCTGACCCAGAGTTTGCAATGAGCTGGGCTTGCCCTTTAGGGGCTGTCTTACTGGGGGCCAGCCGCAGAAAAGATTCAAGAGGGTACCAGGTAGCAAGAAGGTGGCTAAGTTAACTGATATATTAAAAAGACCTGAAGTTGTTGCTTATTTCATCATCATCTAATCTGGTGATCAACATACCCATGATTTAGGCAAACCGTGAGTGCATGTGTGTGTGTATATGTGACCTCTTGCTTTTCCTTCATTCCCTATTTTCAGGTTTTGAAATTTAAAATTTTTTCTCCCTTAATCCTGCTCTAGATGTTCATTTTGACTAACTCTTACAGGTATGGAAGTGTGTGTGTGTGTGTGTGTGTGTGCACGGGCATGGCTAGAGTGAGGCAAGGATGTGAGCTTACTGTGTAATTCGAAGCAGGGTCCATCTGTACTTCCTTTTGAATTGACTTATGGACACAGTATGTCTTTGCAAAATTATATCCGTAGGAAGTGTGGGTGAGGAAGGATCTTTTAAAATATATATTTATTTACTTATTTGGCTGTGCCAGGTCTTAGTTGCGGTGTGCAGGATCTTTTTTCTTTCTTTTTTTTTTTTTAGTTGAGGCATGCAGGATCTTTAGTTGTGGCATGCGAACTCTTAGTTGCGGCATATGGGATCTAGTTCCCCAACCAGAGGTCAAACCCAGTCCCCCTGCATTGGGAGCGTGGAGTCTTAGCCACTGTACCACCGGGGAAGTCCCGAGGAAGGGTTTTGAATTTGAGAATTGCCTGATTTTTCTTCCTTCACACTTAAGTAGGGAGAGCCCTGTATGTGGCAAGTCCTATTCATGGAGTCAGTTGTTCTTTTGTATCTGCATCTGTCAGGGAGGAGGAACTGCTCCCTACTTGTTACTAGCAGCTGTGCCGCCTTTTCAGAGCCATGCATGAATAAGCATGGCATTGGAATCCAGTTCCTTTTCCTTTCTGTTCTTGGAGAACAGAAAAGAACTAAGAGTCAGTTGAAATTTCCTGGTCAAATGTGCCTCAATATTAGTTCCTGAATTTCATGAACTCATTGGCTCTTCCATAACTGACAGGTGGACCTCAGACTTTCAAGTCTTTCCACTTTTTATGTATGTCTTAGAGTTCTCAGGGGAGATCTTCCTTGTTCTGCCAAATTGACCCTTTTGTTCCTTTCTGCTACGAGACTAGTCTGTGTCATGCTATTGCTGTCAAGATACCTGCAATGTGATGAGATGTTACTGCCCTGCCCTGGGACCCTGCCTGTCCAAACTGGTGGTCTCCTGCAGCCACCATGTTGCTTAATAATCCCTTCTGTTGGTTTTGATTCCCCCCCAAGAGTCCAGCTACAAAGTGTCTTGGTCCTAATACTGTTGCACCATCCTGGCAGCTTGCTCAGACCAAAGGAATTGTAGTAGACTGCTGTTTATGTTTATCCAGTTTCTTATACTCTTCATCCTACCATTTATTTCTTTGTGGACCTACCCCCCCCCCCCCTTCCATGTGGTCTAGTGGGAATGTTTATCACAGTGCTTTGCACACACATGGCCTACAGGTGTCTCCATGATGGAAGCTAGGATGAGCTGACTCAGTCTCCAGGAAATTTGCACCTTGCATAGAGGGACACATTGTTGGAAGGAAGTTGTTATTCCAGTGGTATTGCCTCAAAGAGACTATCTATGAGATTTTGACAGTGGTCCTGGAGCTACTCTGCTTTCTGTCCTTTCTGGCTTTAGGTGGATCAACTTTCCTTCTATGGCTAAGATATCCAGAGTCTGTTTTCATTGCTTAAAACCAATTAACTGTTCCTGATACCACAGGAGAATGTTACCTCTCTGATCACTTAGGGTTAGTTGCAACAGGTTAGTTGGCCTTTAAGGAGTTAGAAGATTTAATGAGATGCCTATTTAAGTTATGACTACAACTTCTGTCTTTCCAGAGGATATGCTGATTTCTTAGGTGAGTGCAGTGGGAGGCTCAGGTAACATCCAAGTGCTATAATCAAGACAACTGCTTCCATCTAACCCCAGGTCCTACTATTGAGACTCTCTTGAACAGTGGTTCTCCACTGAAGGCACAATGTCCAGTGGGTAGTCACCTGAAGATATGTGACTTGAGAAAGTATGTTCAATTCTAGGTCCATCCATGTCTCTACAAATGACCCAATTTCGTTCCTTTTTATGGCTAAGTAATATTCCACTGTATATATGTACCACATCTTCTTTATCCATTCATCTATCGATAGGCATTTAGGTTGCTTCCAAGTCCTGGCTATTGTAAGTAGTGCTGCAGTGAACATTTGGGTGTATGTGTCTTTTTGAATTATGGTTTTCTCTGGGTAATGCCCAGTAGTGGGATTGCTGGGTCATATGGTAGTTCTATTTTTAGTTTTTTAAGGACTCTCCATACTGTTCTCCATAGTGGCTGTATCAATTTACATTCCCACCAACAGTGCAGGAGGGTTCCCTTTTCTCCACATCATCTCCAGCATTTACTGTTTGTAGATATTTTGATGATGGCCATTCTGACTGGTGTGAGGTGATACCTCATTGTGGTTTTGATTTGCATTTCTCTAATGATTAGTGATGTTGCATTCTTTCATGTGCTTGTTGGCAATCTGTATATGTTCTTTGCAGAAATGTCAATTTAGTTCTGCCCATTTTTGGATTGGGTTGTTTGTTTTTTTGATATTGAGCTGCATGAGCTGCTTGTATATTTTGGAGATTAATCCTTTGTCTGTTGATTCGTTTGCAAATATTTTCTCGCACTCTGCGGGTTTTCTTTTTGTCTTGTTTATGGTTTCCTTTGCTGTGCAAAAGCTTTTAAGCTTCATTAGGTCCCATTTGTTTATTTTTGCTTTTATTTTCATTACTCTAGGAGGTGGGTCAAAAAAGGTCTTGCTGTGATTTATGTCATAGAGTGTTCTGCCTATGTTTTCCTCTAAAAGCTTTATAGTGTCTGGTCTTACATTTAGGTCTTTAATCCATTTTGAGTTTATTTTTGTTTATGGTATTAGGGATTGTTCTAATTTCATTCTTTTACATGTAGTTGTCCGGTTTTCCCAGCACCACTTATTGAAGAGACTGCCTTTTCTCCATTGTATATTTTTGCCTCCTTTGCAAGTTGCAGGATACAAAATTAATGCACAGAAATCTCTTGCATTCCTGTACACTAACAACAAAAGATCAGAAAGAGAAATTAAGGAAACAGTCCCATTCACCAATGCAACAAAAAGAATAAAATACCTAGGAATAAACCTACCTAAGGAGGTAAAAGACCTGTACTCAGAAAACTATGAGACACTGATGAAAGAAGTCAAAGATGACACAAACAGAGAGATATACCATGTTCTTGGATTGGAAGAATCAATACTGTGAAAATGACTGTACTACCCAGAACAATCTACAGATTCAGTACAATCCCTGTGAAATTACCAATGACATTTTTCACAGAACTAGAACAAAAAATCTTAAAGTTTGTATGCAGACTCAAAAAACCCCAAATAGCCAAAGCAATCTTGAGAAAGAAAAATAGAACTGGAGGAATCAGGCTCCCTGACATCGGACTATACTACAAAGCTACGTTAATCCAGACAGTATGGTACTGGCACAAAACAGAAATATTGGTCAGTGGAGCATGATAGAAAGCCCAGAGATAAACCCCACACCTACTGTCAACTAATCTATGACAAAGGAGGTGAGAATATCCCCTTAGGTTTTGGTAAGTGTCTGATGCTCTGTCACTCACTGCACTTTTGATTCATTTATTGACCCAAGAAATGTATGGAAGAATTTATCCTAAAAAGCTTTAGGTATCTGGGTTTTTAATTTCTACCTCTTTTACGGATTTCTAATTTTATTGCATTCTGGTCAGAAAATTTGTTTTATTAAAAGTTGTATTGAGGTTTCCTTTAGTACATAACTATATTCTCATTAAAAAAATATTCCCTGGGTCCCCTGAGGGATTACTTTTGTTTTTTTAAGGACTCGTGAAGAATTTATAAAGTTTGATTATAGTATAGACTAGAAAAGCTGAATGATACAATAAACAAGGATAATGACATATTGTTTTCCTCAATCTGTACATATTACTCTGTTGCCTTCTGGCATTTAATGTTGCTGAAAAGTATGAATTTATCCTGATTTTTTTTATTTTGCAGATTCTCTATTTCTGCCTGATTACTTATAGACTTTTTAAAAAAGTGCAATAGCTTCACTTTGTTTCTAATAATGTTACTCATAATTTTTACTTATATGTGTAAATCCTTTCAATCTGCAGATTCCTATCTTCTTTTATTTTAGAAAATGGTTTTCTATTACACTCAATATTTTTCCATTCAGCCTACTCTGCATTTTTCTTCAGGACTACAGTTCAGATGCTAGATGTCTGTTATCTTTATTTCATACCTATCATTTTATCTCTATTCACTTTTACGTGTTTTCCCTTTGCATTCTATCTTCTTCCTCAAGCCAGTCCTCCACATCACTGACTGTTTTTACTAATAGTGATCTTACTTCCTACTGCCACTAAAGTGGTTTTCATTATGTGATGCTTTTTAAAATTAATCTTATTTTTCCTCTTTATTTTATTTTATTTTATTGTCTACCTCTTCATTGATCTCATGAGTCTCTTCCTTGATGTTCATTTTTGTAAAGTCCATGTCCTCTTTGATTTTCCAAGACCTTGAGAAAATCTTACCTAGAAAAGTTTCCTGTTCTATAAAGAAGTGTTACTTGGAATAACTGTTCTCCCAATGTCTGTTCTTCATCTTCCTTTTGCTTGTTGGAGCTTTTTCTTCTTTCTCTTCCTCTTTTTTTTCCTCCTGTTCTTGTTTTGGTGTAAACTCTGCACAGGTGCAATTGTTTGAAACTTCACATTATTCATTCCCTCTGAATGGGGCAGCTTTCTTTGACCTGTTATTTACTCTAAATCATTCTTCTCCTACTTTATTTGGGAACTTAAAAATTATGCCACTGGACTCTGAGGTGGAGAGTTCAACTCTGTTTAATTCTTCATCTGCTTGAGGGACAGAGGGACAAATAAGGAGTCTTAATTCTGGTGTGTTGTTTTCACATTCTTTGCCATTGTATATGATGAATCCTCTGTCCTGGGGTCCAGCTCCCCTTGGTTTCTGTTCATTTTACACTTCAGGGTCAGTGGTTCACTCTGTAGGAGGCTGGGTGAATAGGGATCCGTGGGATTCATTGTTAAGACCTTTTGTTGGTGTAGAGTGACATTTAATTAAGCCAAGCAGAACTTTGGGCTTCTGTTTATTGTTCCTCCTCATCTGCAGATTTTTTCCTTCTTTTTAAATTTAATTTTTAGTTTATATTGGGGTATAGTTGATTTACAATGTTGTGTTTGTTTCAGGTGTACGGCAGAGTGATTCAGTTATACATATACCTATATCCATTCTTTTTCAGATTCATTTCCCATATAGGTTATTACAGAATATTGAGTAGAGTTCCCTGTGCTATACAGTATGTCCTTGTTGATTATCTATTGATATTTTATATATAGTAGTGTGTATATGTTAATCCGAAACTCCTAATTTACCCCCCCCACCTTCCCCCTTTGGTAACCATAAGTTTGTTTTTGATGTCTGTGAGTCTGTTTCTGTTTTGTAAATAAGTTCATTTGTATCATCTTTTTAGATTCCACATATAAGTCATGTCATATGATATTTGTCTTTGTGTATCTGACTTACTTCACTTAGTATGATAATCTCTAGGTCCATCATGTTGCTGCAAATGGCATTATTTCATTCTTTTTTTATGGCTAAGTAATATTCCATTGTATATGTGTATCATATCTTCTTTATCCACTCCTCTGTCGATGGACATTTAGGTTGCTTCTGTGTCTCGGCTATTGCAAATAGTGCTGCAATGAAAATTGGGGTGCATGTATCTTTTTGAATTATGGTTTTCTCTGGATATATGCCTAGGAGTGGGGTTGCAGGATCATATGGTAGTTCTATTTTTAGTTTTTAAAGGAACTTCCATACAGTTCTCCATAGTGGTTGTACCAATTAACATTCCCACCAACAGTGTAGGAGAGTTCCCTTTTCTCCACATCATCTCCAGCATTTATTTTTTGTAGACTTTTGGATGATGGCTATTCTGACTGGTGTGAGGTGATACCTCATTGTAGTTTTGATTTGCATTTCTCTAATAATTAATGATGTTAAGCATCTTTTTATGTGTTTTTTGGCCATCTGTATGTCTTTCTTTGGAGAAATGTCTGTTTAGATCTTCTGCCCATTTTTTGATTGGGTCGTTTTTTTGTTTTTGTTTTTTGGTACTGAGCTGTATGAGATGTGTATATATTTTGGAGATTAATCCCTTGTCCACTGATTCATTTGCAAATACTTTCTCCCATTCTGAGGGTTGTCTTTTCATTTTGTTTATGGTTTCCTTTGCTGTGCAAAAACTTTTAAGTTTAATTCAGTCCCATTTGTTTATTTTTGCTTTTATTTTCATTACTCTAGGAGGTGGATCAAAAAAGATATTGCTGTGATTTATGTCAAAGAGTGTTCTGCCTATGTTTTCCTCTAAGAGTTTTATAGTATCTGGTCTCACATTTAGGTCTTTAATCCATTTTGAGTTTATTTTTGTGTATGGTGTTAGAGAATGTTCTAATTTCATTCTTTACATGTAGCTGTCCAGTTTTGCCAGCACCACTTATTGAAGAGTCTGTCTTTTCTCCACTGTATATTCTTGCCTCCTTTGTCATAGACTGATTGACCATAGGTTTGTGGGTTTATTTCTGGGCTTTTTATCCTGTTTCATTGATCTATATTTCTGTTTTTGTGCCAGTACCATACAGCTTTGATGACTGTAGCTTTGTAGTATAGTTTGAAGCCAGGTAGCCTGATTCTTCTAGCTCCATTTTTTTTTCCCCTCAGGGTTGCTTTGGCTTCCAGATTTTTTCTTGCATACATAGCTTGCTCAGAAAAAAAAGTATAAAACAGCCCCACTTCTCTGGCATATAGATATTGCTCAATAAATATTTGTTGAAATAATGTATGCAGTTTCTCCTAATGATTGCTCACAACTCCTGTCCCCATTTTTACAAGTACAGGATTTTGGGTAGAACATGTTAGGACTCTCTTAGTTTTTTAAGGGTAATCTGCATTTTTCTTAATAGGTGTGGATCAAGGATACTTGGTTGGTTTCTATACATACTTCTTTGACTTAGTTTGAGTTTTCTTGCACAGACATTCATTATGGTCTCTGTTATGATGTTTTCACCATTTCCTAGTTTCATCATGGGTGACATTTTTCTGGCTCTGTTTTTGGTTGTTGTTATCATTCATTTCAGTGAGTTTCTGAGAAAGGAACTAAATAAATATGCATTCATTCTATCATCTTTTAGCAAAAATTATCAAGTTGTTATTTTAAAACAAAGCATAAATAATGAAAAAACTGTTCCCCTGGGACATGTTTAAAAAACTGTTTGAGATAGATGTCACATTTCTAAGTTTCCTTGTTGCTAATAGTCTGCTGTTCTGATTTCTGCCATTCCAGAATTCATGAGGTCCTCAAAGCATGACTATTCAGCAGGATTTTGACTCATTTTTAAATTTTGACTTTTGGGACCTGTGTTTCTGTGACATGTAACTGTTCTTTCAGCTTTTTGACTGAAGCCTCTTAATGCCTTGGGTTTAGCTAGTTTTCAAGTTGTTACCTTTTTTGCATCCTCACTCCCAGTTTCCTGGATTGTATCCCCAAGTCTACCATTTCTCATGATCTGGGTGCAGAGCTTACTTGGAAGGATGACCTACTACTCCATATTTACTTATTCTGTTTTTTTTTAAATTTTCATTTTATTTTTTTGCATTTCTTTTTTTATTAATTTTTTTCCAGTTGATTAAAGCTACCATTTTCCTCAAATGGATGATACATTGTTTCCTCACATGGTTTGATACAGCCATATTCACATAATAATATTTGTTAAGAATTGATTTATGATTTCAGTGTCTGAAATTGTCCACCTAATATTTTTTTTTGCATTTACTTTCATGTCATTGGGAACAGGAATGGTAAGGCCAGAGCAGTGTTGGAAGCAAAGTGGAAGGGTCAGATCCTTGACTCCAAGGCCATGCTTTGGGACCTGAGGGTGGTGGAGGCTCCTGGAGCAATCTCTGCCCAGGCTCTGTGGGGCTCTCTCTGCCTGTTGTGGATTAGGGCCCCCAGTTCCAGCCTCGGCTCTCTCTCCTCTGCAGTTTTTGTCATCCCTAGCTGGGTTCTCCTGCCCTCTGCCCTCCATCTTGTCTTTCCACACCACCTCATCATGGTGTCCTTTGCACTTAGCTCATTCTAAGGACCTAGACGCACAGTTTTGTGTCTGCCTTCACCAGCTTCCCACAGGTATGAACAGACAGGCTGGCCTTGTCCTCAGGCAGTCTGTCCTTTGGTAGGGACCCTGGTGGGGGGGTTGTCCAAAGGAAGGGGGAGGTGGTTCAACTCTGTGATATCAAGAGAGAGATTAAGGCACCTCTCTTCTATTTCCTTCTCTGGGAAGTAACCCACCCCTCAACCACTCTCTCAGAGTTTATGATCCCTCTTCTTTGGGGCTTCTCAGCCTCCTATATTTTCAGCTAGCACAGCCCTTACTACAATGGCTTGGGGTCATTTGTCTGGGGGTCATTTTACCACGATCTCTATCCCAGTGACCATCAAAGAATCTGGCATAGAATTATAATATAATTGAAATATTATAAATGAAATATAAATGTTTCCTGGATGAATGAATGGCAGAGACCATCTCCATCCTTTGGAATCTTTTGCCTTTAGGAGGCTGACTGAGGCACTTAAATGGAGGAGGAGGAAGAGGTAGAATATTTACGGTGGGAAAATCAGGTTGTATTTCATCCAAAGTGTCACATCCAGAGGTCTCAGCCTGAAGTCAGCCGAAGGCATAGACATAAGGGATACCCAGGAAAGGGATTTCTGATTATGGGGTTCTGGGAAGGTGAAGCACATGGGCTTTGAGGTGAGTTAGGAAGGAGGGGGTGAGATGCATGTGGGGTTGGGGTTATTGGCTCTGAGAGGGCAAGGAATGGTGACAGGAGAAAGGAGCCTCCAAGCAGGAGCTACACAAGTTGCAGGCCAGTAGCTCTGTCTGATTAAGTCACCTCACCTCTGATTAAGTCTTCTCACATAATTACCATTTCTTTTTTGTAGTAAGAACATTTAAGATTTATTCTCTTAGCAACTTTCAAGTATATAATACAGTATTGTTAATTGTAATCACCATGCTGTACATTAGATTCCTCAGAACTTATTCATCATACAAATGGAAGTTTGTGCCTTTGAACAGTATCTCCCCATTTCACCCATCCCCTCATCCCTGGCAACCAGCCTTCTACTCTGTTTCTGTGAGTTCAGCTTTTTTATATTCCACAAGTAAGTGATATCATAGAGTGTTTGTCTTTCTCTGTCTGACTTGCTTCACTTAGCATAAGGTTCTCAAGTTCCACTCATGTCCTTGCAAATAGCAGGATTTCATTTTTTCTTATGGCTAAATAATGTTCCTATATACATATATCACATCTTCTTTATAAATTCATCCATAGATAGACACTAAGGTTGTTTCCATATCTTGTGAATAATGATGTAATGAATGTAGGAGGGCCAATATTATTTTTGAGATCCTGTTTTCATTTCCTTTGGATATATACCCAGAAGTGGAATTGCTGGATCCTTTGGTAGTTCTATTTTTAATTTTTTAAGGAACCTCCATACAGTTTTCCACTGTAGCTGCACTAATTTTACATTCCTGCTAACAGTGCAGAAGAATTCCCCTTTTTTTTAATCATTGTGTTCTGAATTCACAGCTTTTTAAAAAATTTATTTATTTTATTTTATTTTATTTATTTTTGGCTGTGTTGAGTTTCTGTTGCTGCGTGCTGGCTTCCTCTAATTGTGGTGAGCGGGAGCTGCTCTTCGCTGCGGTGTGCGAGCTTCTCATTGAGGTGGCGTCTCTTGTTGTGGAGCATGAGCTCTAGGTTGTGGGCTTCAGTAGTTGTGGCATGTGGGCTCAGTAGTCGTGGCTCCTGGGCTCTAGAGTGCAGGTTCAGTAGTTGTGTCACACGGGCTTAGTTGCTCCGCGGCATGTGGGATCTTCCCAGACCAGGGCTCCAACACGTGTCCCCCACATTGGTAGGCGGATTCTTAACCATGGTGCCACCAGGGAAGTCCCCAGAATTCCCTTTTATTCACAACCTTGTCAACATTTTTTTATTTCTTGTCTTTTTGATGATAGTCATTCTAATAGGTGTGAGGTAGTATCTCATTGTGGTTTTGATTTGCATTTTCCTGATGATTCAGTGATGTTGAACACCTTTAAACGTACCTGTTGGAAAGATGTCTGTTCAGCTCCTCTGTCTATTTTTTAATTACATTTTTTGGGGGTATTGAATTGTGTTCTTTATATATTTTGGATATTAACTTATTATCAGGTACATGATTTGCAAAAATTTTCTCTTATTCCATAGGTTGCCTTTTCATTTTTTTGATGGATTTCCTTTGCCTGTGCAAAACTTTTTAGTTTGATATAGTTCCACTTATAATTATTATTGTTGTTTTATGATTATTGTTATTTTTGCTTTCATCGCCTTTGCTTTTGGTGTCAAAACCAAAAAATCATGGCCAAGACTGACATTAAGCAGTTTACCCTCAGTGATTGTTTTCTGGTTTCAAGTCTTACATTTAAGTCTTTAACCATTTTGAATTGATTTTTGTGAATGGCATAATATATGGATCTAGTTCTAATTTTTTTGCAAGTGGAAATTTTTTTTCCAGTTTTTGCTGCATCATTTATTGAAGAGACTATCATTTTTCCATTGAATATTCTTGGCTTCTTTGTCATAAATTAATTGAAAATACATGTGTGGATTATTTCTGGGTTTCTTATTCTGTACCATTGATTTATATGTCTATTTTTATGCCAGTACCATAATGTTTTAATTACTATAGCTTTGTAATGTATTTTGAAATAAAGAAGTGTGATGCCTCCAGTTTTGTTCTTTCTCAAGATTTCTTTGGCTATTTGGGGCTTTTTGTGGTTCCATACGTATTTTAGGATTGTTTCTTCTATTTCTGTGAAAAATGCCATTGAAGTTTTGATAGGATTGCAATGAATCTGCAGATGGCTCTGGGTAGTATGGACATTTTAATAATATGATCTATGAATAGGAAATATTTTTTCCTTTATTTGTGTCTTCTTCAATTTCCTTCATCTTATAGTTTTCAATGTACAGATCTTTCATCTCCTTGTTTAAATTTATTCCTAAGTATTTTATTGTCTGATGATTTGTAAATTTCTTATTCTTATAGTTAATTAGTGTATATAAACACAACTGATTGTTGTATATTGATTTTGTATTTTTCAACTTTTCTGAATTTGTTTATTAGATCTAACAGTGTTTTTGGTGGAATCTTTAGGGTTTTCTATATATAATGTCATCTATAAAGAGGGAAAATTTTACTTCTTCCTATTGGATTTGGGTGCCTCTTATTTCTTTTTCTTGTCTAATTGCTTTGGCTAGGACTTTCCATGTACTATGTTGATTAAGAGTGGTGGGAGTTGGCATCCTTGTCTTGTTCTTGATCTTACAGGAAAAGCTTCTAGCTTTTCACCATTGAGTAAGATGTTAGCTATGGGTTTGTCATATATGGCTTTATTTTTTTAAATTGTTTTTTATTTTTTAATTTTTGGCTGCACCACGCAGCATGCAGGACCTTCCCCAAGCAGGGATCAAACCTGTGTCCCCTGCATTGGGAGCACAGAGGCTTAACCACTGGACCGCCAGGGAAGTCCATATATGGCTTTATTGTGTTGAAGTACGTTCCTTTTATACCCAGTTTGAGAGTTTTTTTTTACCATGAAAGTACGTTGAATTTTGTCAAATGCTTTTTCTGCATCTACTGAGATGAATATATAATTTTTGTCCTTCATTTTGTTAATGTGGTGTATCACATTGATTGATTTGCAGATGTTGAACCATCCTGCATCCCTGGAATAAATCCCACTTGATCATGAAGTATGATCCTTTTATAATATACCGTTGAATTTGGTTTGCTAACATTTTTCTGAGGATTTTTGTGTCTGTGTTCATCAGGGATACTGGCCTGTAATTTTCTTTCTTTGTGGTTTCCTTGTTTGGTTTTAGTATCAGGGTAATGCTGGCCTTGTAAAATGAGTTTGTAAGTCTTCCCCCCCTTCAGTTTTTTGTAAGAGAGTGAGAAGGATTGATAATTTTTCTTTCTTTCTTTTTTTTTTTTTTTTGTGGTACGCGGGCTTCTCACTGTTGTGGCCTCTCCCATTGTGGAGCACAGGCTCTGGACGTGCAGGCCCAGTGGCCGTGGCTCACGGGCCCAGCTGCTCCGCGGCATGTGGGATCTTCCCGGACCGGGGCACGAACCCGTGTCCCCTGCATCAGCAGGCGGACTCTCAATCACTGCACCACCAGGGAAGCCCTTTTCTTTGTTTTTTTCTTTTTTTGATAATTTTTCTTTTAAAGTTTGGTAGAATTCACCAGTGAATCCATCTAGCCCTGAGCTTTTGTTCTGTTGGAAGATTTTTGACTACTAATTCAATCTCCTTACTTATAAGAAATACATTTCATAAGGCTATAGCTGCCTTAGATAGTGATTTCTGTGGTGGATCTGGGCAAAGTCAAAGTCAATTGAAAACCTCTGGAAAGGATTCACCCTTCTCGATGCCATGAAGAACACTCATGATTCATGGCAAGAGGTCAAAATATCAATATGAACAGGAGTTTGGAAGAAATTGATTTCAACCCTCATTTGTCCCATGATGCTAGGAAGCCTCATTCCTAGGTCAGGTGAGGATTTTGTTGATAGGCCATTTATGTGCTATATTTGGATTAGGCCCTGTTAATAACCTAAATATTCTCTGGATCATGTCTTACTAGTCTATTATGATTCAGGAAATGTTTTCCCTTGTTGCTTCTTTCTATATCTAGAGTTGAACTATTACAATTAACTTTATATAAAGCTATATATTTGATCAATTGCCTCAAGATGTTTAGCCATCATTAGTTTTGTTGGAGACCTAGTTATACATTGCATAATCAAGAAACAACAATCTTTTAAGATAGATTGGATATAAATAATATAGCTAATAACATTAATAAGGTCCTAAGTAGGGATTTAAGCCATGAGCTTCCAGAACCAAACCAGATCCTTAAAAGATCACCAAGACTAGGAAGTGGATCTCTTAAGGCAGAAATTTGATTTTTCATGTGGATCTTTAAATATGTTACATTAGAGGATTAGATGGTGTGAAAATGCAACACTCAGTTTGAATTATGGTACCGGTGCCTCCTTGAGATGCTGTAAGGATATGGAGGGCCATGTGATTTTGTAATACTGCTTTTCTCATCATAGAGACCGCAGAATTCAGGTCTGAATTGGCCTGATTACTGCCATTTAAGGCCAGTTGGGTGAATTTTGTTAAGGCTTTGATGGGGCAAATACATCTTCCAGTCCTACTGAAGGCAGAAAAATAGCTGCTAAATGATCATAGCAATGAAATACAGAACTTTTGATCCATCAGGCTTGTGTTAATGGTAAATTTACCAGTCATTTCTAAATTGGCATGCGTGTGGTCTTGAGCCCAGGGGAATTCTAGGGTACATCTTCCTATCCATCGTGGTGGAAGCCAGGGTCGCAAATTGGTGCTGTAAAGCTGTTGAATTCCATTCGATACAACCCAGTATATTTCTGTTTGCCTGACCCAGGCTGTTCCATAGCATTCGTTACCTTTAAAAGAAATGATATGTTGGCATATTTCATAAGGGACCCAGCCTAATTTTCTAGTGTTTTTAGGCTGATTACCTTTAGTATGATTTAATTGTTCCCACCATGGAGGGGGAGGGGATTTAAAATAAAATGACCATAGCCTGGTGTTAGCCATCTAAATCTATCCTAAAACCAAGGGAGAGTCTCTCTTAATAATTGAGAAGTTATATTCTTTGACTGAAATTTAGCTCATTGCACTGATTGAGCTTGAGTAACTTTATTTATTTTTATTTTTTACTTATCTTTTTACTTTTTTGCGGTACACGGGCCTCTCACTGTTGTGGCCTCTCCCGTTGCCGAGCACAGGCTCCAGACGCGCAGGCTCAGCGGCCTGGCTCACGGGCCCAGCCGCTCCGCAGCATGTGGGATCTTCCTGGACCGGGGCACGAACCCGTGTCCCCTGCATTGGCAGGTGGACTCTCAACCACTGCGCCACCAGGGAAGCCCGAGCTTGAGTAACTTAAAAAGAAAATGCATATTTATGGTCAGTGTCAGAGTGAGTATGATTGATTGGCCAAGTGAGGGGATCCCGTGTAGTAACATCAGTAGTGGCCCAAACAGAACTACTTCTTCTGAAATAAATTTTCTAAGGGCCATCCCATCAGAGCCTTGGAGAGGAGAAATCCACAAATGTATACCAGGAATACTGGACATAGGTAATTGACCACAGACTCAACAATTGGATTGATTTCTAAAATTTGCAAAGGGTTGTGCGCATAATAGAAAAACATTGATTCATATGCAAAAGTCCAAGAAATAAAGAAAACACTATAAATAGTCATTCAGGTCGGGTCTGGCATCTTGAGATACCTGTCTGCTTCTGATGCTGTCTTCTTCTTGTCCTGTTTTGTGTGTCATTTCTACTCTGTTTGACTATTGTTTTAAGGTGAGTTTGAGGTCAACAGTTCTCTCTATAGATCATTCTGGTGCAGTGGCCCTTTTTTAAGTGGGAAATATAAATCTAAGAATTAATTCCTTTTAGTTTCTCTGCCCATGAGCTAGTTAAGAGTACCTGATAGGGGTCCTTCCATCTAGGATGGAGAGAGTCCTTTAAATGATGCCTTCCAGTAGACATAATCTGTTGGTTGCAGTTCGTGGAGCATTTTATCTTCATCCAAAAATAGGTTACTAGGATAAGCTTCAGAAACAAATTTAGAATGTCCTTTTAGTAATTCAATTAAACCATACAGTAATGCAACATAGTAACAAGGAGCCATCTAGGAAGTGAGTCTTAGGCAGTAAATTCAAAACCTCAAAGACAGTTAACAACATTAAAATTCAATACCCACTGAAATGTAATTTTTTTCTCCCTAAAATTACCCTAATTTCTATCAAACACAGCCAAATAAAGGCTAGTTTATTTACAAAATAAGTCTGGTGTCAATAAACTTGGCCTGGTTATTTATATGTGTAATTGATCATATAGGTTCTTTTAATATTAGCTTTGTTGGAATGTTTCGTGAGGAATCTCTGATTGAACTTTAAAAGGCCGTTTAAGGCCAGAAAATCCATGCCAAAGACTTTCCATCAGATTCCACTTGCAAAATCTACAGATTTGGATGGGTTCCTCTCTTCTAGAGGTACCCCAAATATCTTACAATTCCCGCACCTGCCAGGAAGTGGCTTTCCTTATTCATCTGTTAAGGCTGCTGGGAACCCTGTAAGCAAAGTACTAGGTTGTTTGTCCAAGGGGCTTTATGGCTCCATAAAGTCTGCCTTAGTTCTTTAAATCTGCCTGGTCGCATCTAATTTTTGTGTATTCTCCAGCCAAAGCCATGGTAATATAACCAATTTCTCCAATTATGTCCTGTTATAAGGAGAACAGATTCAATTGAACTTATGCAAATAATTATTGCCATGAAAATAAGAATACTCACTAAATAAGTGTTTCAAAATTCTGGAGGGATAAAGTAGAGAGAAAAGATAAACGTTTCAGTTCAGCCTATGAAGGTCTGTAAGTCATATTTAGCTTAAGGGGAAAGGTTTCCTTATATCTAGAAAACAAAGATTAAAGCCAGTAATATTTCAGACAAAGTCATAAAAATTATCAGTCAGCTCTATGTAACTAATTCTTGTTGATTTTTATCTTAACAGTTTTATGAAGCCATCAGGTTTTCCATTAGAATGCTTTAATTTTCTTACCCAGTTCAGTGGTATGATCTGAAAGTTACCAGAAACCTGTATTTTTCTTCTTTCTATGAATCTTCTTGAAGATGAAGCATTTTTGTAAAAACATCAGAGTAAAACAGTAACTGTATATAAATGACAAAAGACAAAAAAAATGCACAATTAAAGACCTGATTACAATGCAGTTGTCAAATTGGTTATTTTTGTGATGTACGATATTAATATAACTAGAATTATGACTAATAACATTATACCAGGACATATTCAAATTTTAGAAATTTCATGTATTTTCGAGAACATTTATATTCATGGCATTTACTCATACAATATAACCTAAAAAGGTTTATTGCCACTCCTTTCACAATGTCTCCATGTAATTTAGCATACCAAATAAGCCTAATTAGTTTAATATCTCTCAATGAGATGTATCAGGTGCCCTCTAAAGCATCCCAAGTTTAGCCTAGAGGTCAAAAGAACTTCATTTAGAATTTGATTTGAGGAAGTTTGTCAAAGATATCAATAAGTTTTAAAAACACTTGGTTAAACAGGATCAGAGGTCACTGTGAAACAAAACTGTGACTGCAGTGGCTAATGATTTGATCCTTCTTGATCTGGATGGTGGGCAGCATTCCATGTTTTACAAAGACTTCAGTGGAGGAAGTAACTGCAGATGTGGTAGAAATAGCAAGAAAACTAGAATTGGAAGCGGAGCCTGAAGATGTGACAGTTATTGCAATCTCATGGTAAAACTTGAACAGATGAGGAGTTTCTTCTCCTGAATGAGCAAAGAAAGTGGTTTCTTAAGATGGCATCTACTCCTGGTGAAGGTGCTGTGAAGATTTTTGAAAGGACAACAAAGGATTTAGAATATTACATAAACTAAGTTGTTCAAACAGCAGTAAGGTTTGAGAGAATCACCTCCAGTTTCGAAAGAAGTTCTACTGTGGGTAAAATGCTATCAAACAGCATTGCATGCTACAGAGAAATTGTTTGTGAAAGCAAGAGTCCATTGATGCAGCAAATGGCATTGTTGTCTTATTTTAAGAAGTTGCCATAGCCACTCCAGCCTTAAGCAACCATGAGTGTTGTTAGATAATGGTTAGACTTTTTTAGCAATAAAGTATTTTTAAATTAAGGTACGTTTTTTAGACAGTGCTATTGTACCTAATAGACTACATTATAATGTAAACCTTCCTTTTATATGCACTGGGAAACCAAAAAATTCATGTGACTTGCTTATTGCAATATTCACTTTATTCCAGTGGTCTGGAACCAAACCCTCAATATCCTGAGGTATGCTTGTATTTTCTTTCTCTTTGTTTTAATTCTCACTTGTTTCATGCATTGTTCTCCTGACCTTGGTGAGCCTGTTTATTACCATTATTTTGAACTATCAGGTAAATCACTTATCTTCATTTCATAAGATCTGTTTCTGGAGTTTTGTCTTGTTCATTTGTTTGGAATATATATTTTTATTTCTTCATCTTCTTTGAGTCTCTTTGTTGTTTTTTGTGCATTAGCCCCCTCTCCCAGTCTTGACAGAGTGGTTTTATGTAGAATATGAACCTCATCAATCAGCTGAGCCTGAGTTTTTACTGTCTCTCAAACCTTTGTGATTGTCCAAGCTATCTTCTTTGTTCTTGGAGCCTTGCAGTAGCGGAGAGTGTGCCATGACCTGATAGTGTCCAAAAGGGGAGGATTGCAGTCAGCACCTAGTTTCAGGTTGATTGGAAGCCAGACCCTCAGATAGCAGCTGGGAAAATATGTAGTTAGACCCCTTCTAGGGAAACACTGGGAGGTGGGTGTTTTTACACTTGTCTGGATATATAGCCAGTCATGGGGGAATGTCCTGTGCTCATTAAGAAGTGCCTCTTTGATACAGTCCTGTGGGACTTCTGAATGCAAACCCTTTTGACTATCAGAGCCAGGAATTCTAGGGCCTGTCTCTTGGGCAGCAGCCACAAAAACTGGAACATCAGATGCATTTACAAGCTCCTTCTTGTGAGATACAGATGACTTGCAGCAGGGTATAGGGAAAAGGCAAGGGAGGTGTTCATGTGCTTTCCCAGCCTCCAGGGAGAGTGGCAGTCAGCACCTAGATGTGTGCTAAATTAGAAGCCTGACCCTCAGGCAGCTGCTTTTAATATATACAAATAGTCCCTTTTCAGGGAAACACTGGGAGGTGGATATGTTTTATCTGCTCCCTCTGCACTGAGCCTGAGGGTATAGGCACACTGAATCCTTGGAGCCAGTTAAGAACTGTTTCTTTGTTTTCTGTAAACTTGTGGGTCTTGTGGATAAAAATTGCATTGGATTTCAGAGCTAGGTGTTTTGGGACCCCATCCCTTAGGTGAGAATCTTAAAAGTTGGGATGCTAGATGTTGAGTCCAAACCTTTTGCTCCTCAGGGAGAAGCTGGGAGTTGGGAGTTCCCTCCCAATTTTATGGTGTTGTGCTGGGGGTTGGGGTTGATGACAAGTTTGTCTCAGTCTTTCCTACCTGTTTTGATGTGGGTATTTTCTTGTTTGCTCCATGTGTAGGAGTTGCTCAGCTAGCTTTTGGATTTCTTTCAGAGGGAATTGCTCCGTGTGTAGCTGTACATTCAGTGTGTCTGTGGGAAGAAGGGAGTTCAGGAGCCTCCTGTGTTGCCATCTTGGACTGGAACTAGTCATGGGCTTTTCTGGAAGTGTCCCAGACAGCTGGGGAATCTGGGTGCTCACTTACATGCCCTTACTTTCCACTGGGGGAGAAATCGTGGTCTGAGAAGGTGTTGCTTGGCACTGAGTGGTACCACATTGGGGGAGGTGTAACATGAGTACTGTTCATCTTACCCCCTCCAGTGTGTCCAAACTTGTATTTTTTTGTTCCAACAGTAAGCTGAAACTTTTCCACTGGAAATCTGGACTTCCACAAAGATTCTTTCATTCGTGGATGATTATCTAAGACAGTGTCTTCCTGGGGCTCCCAGACCACAACCTAGAGGATCAGGAGCCAGTTCACAGGCCACTGCAGGGTCTGCGGCTGGGGTCCAGCTCTCTGTATGCATATTATCCCATATATGGGTGGGTGAGACTCCTCCCAGTTTCCTTGGAGTTCAGTGCTGGGTTCCACAGCTCCTACAAAGGCACTTTTGTTCAAGAATGGATGCCAAATTGTTGAGCGAGGAAACACTGAGGGACGTCTTATTCAGCCTTGTTGCTGAATTTACTCCCCTGCATTTACTTAAGTTCCCTTGAAGTTGACCCAATCCTGTTTTTTTATAGCTACAGGAAAAAATGACTTTTGTAGAAGGAAGTTGCAAAGGACAGATGTAACTGAGATACAGAGACCTTGTGGAATTTTGTTTAAACTGATTTTCTTACCAAAATTCCTTGAATGTGAAAAGCACAACACAGACCTCATTCTTTATAATCCTCATTATCCAATTAAAATAAAGTCTTATTAATATTGAAAGGAGGAGTACATTGGGGTTTCCTTAATTCAATCTCATTTGTATTTAGAGTCTGTAGGCATGTAGAGTGATATATAGAGTTGTGACCCAGTGCCTAGGTTTTCTTGAAGAATTTGTCAATGCTTTTATCAGTGATTTTAAGTTAACCATTTTACTTGTCTATTCAGTGCCTCTGATTGCCTGTTTATGGAATTGGAAACTTTAAATACCATGATTTTTGTAACCTAATAGAGGTTGTGATGATTGATGAGATACTATAAATTCACCAGATGTCCTCATCCATGAAGAAAGCCCAGCATTCTGCATACTTGACTAGAATTTCTGATTGTTTCAGTTTAGTAATGAACCAGAATTTCTGTATCCTGTTGGTAGTCAGTCCAAGAGGAAGTTACAGATTTTCCAGAAAAAATGAAGACTGACAAAATGGTGGGAAATTGGACATTAAAAAATTTAAGTTATGGTATCCTTTTCAAGATAACATATTTTGGCCAGATTAAGTTACTTAGCCAAGTAACCTAAAAGATTCTTTATACTTTTTTTTGGTTTGTTTTAAAACTCTTGTTTCAGATTTTTTTTTTCCAGTTTAAGTTTTCATGTCACTCAGTGATGAGAGTATTATTCTGGACTTCCAATTAAAGTCTGAATTCATAGTAATCAGAAATTGAAGAAACCTATGCATTTCTGTATGTGTGTTTTGTTTTTCAGTTATGTTTTTTGTTTTCATTTTATAGGAATTACAATGTTGTACTAGATATTCTCTCTGCCTGGAATGCTTTTATTCCATGATCATACCTGGTTGGCTCCCTATTATCATTTAGACTTTAGAGAAACCCTCCTTGACAATCCATTTAAAATAGTTATCAATCACTGATCACTCTCACTTTTTCTATTTCAGATCTCTGCATAACACTATGGCCATTGGGTATTTCCCTTCCCTTCCCTCTTCTTCATTTTCTTTCTTACATCCTACCTTTCTTGAACTCTCTAGTTTTAGATGTCTTTCCTTGTTTAGGTGTCTCCCAGCATCATTTAATGTTTGAATGAGTATCTGAATGAATGAACTACTACATCTTTAGGAAAGATGTTTCTCTTTATACAGTCCCTTAGGAAAGTTTTTAATAAGTTCCTTCTCACTGAGATTGTTTGCTTTTTCCAAATTCATGGCTTTTCTCTTGATTCCATTCTTGAGTCCATCCTGAGCTCAATTTCTATCCTCCTTTTTGTTATTTTAACTGGGCACATCTAAAATATTATTATTTCAAAAGAGTGGATGTAATTCTTCTCACATAACAGAAGGGAGTAACTCAAAACAATGACTAGTGAATTATTTTTTGAGTTTTGGATTATATTCTTTTAGCAGTTCACGTATTCAGGTGATAAAGTCATGCTTAGTATATGCTGGGCACTGAGGATATAAAGATGAGAAATGCAAAGTACTTACCTTGAAGAGCTCACGTATTGTTGGGGAAGGTAGACTTATAAACACATAATTTCATGAGTTCTAAAAGGTGTCATAGGACATATGCATTATTCTTAATTATTGCATGGGTGTTTTCCAGGAAGGTGAGAACAAGGAGAACATTCTCAAGCACATGCCCAGTGGTTTCTTAGGCACCAGATTCTACCCAACTGCAGATCATTCTCCACACTGATCCTTACCCTGTGCAGGTACTTTTAAGCAATGAGGATGCTGCTTAGCAGTGTCTGGCATATGGTACACACTCAAAAAATATTCAGTGAATAGATGAATAACTTTCCCCTTTGGGTAACAAGGATCCATCAGAATTTTCCTAGTGGGGGGTATATACATGAGTAATGTTTTTTTTGAAAGAATCTCACATTGACATGTGGGTGGGGAAAAAAAAAAAAAAAGCTCTGGGGAGAGCTTGGTGCCAGTGGGGCCTGCTATGATAATCCAGGAAGGAGTCAATGATTCTGGCTCTCCTTGGAACATCTGAGCAAAGTGCATTGGCAGCACATATGCAAAGTAGGGATGGGGTGTTGGAACAGTTAGCCACATGCTAAAGGGAATGTCCAAGGCCACTGAGTTAGGGCTGAGGGGCAAGGCCAGGACTTTAACCCAGGTCGGTTCCTTCCAAATTCCATCCTTTATCCACTTAACTTTTTTCACTTCCCTTTATCTGTAATTAAGTCTTGTTAAATTAATTAAGCAAGGAGGCCGTTAGACTGATGTACCTTTAATGCCATGGAGGTCTAGGTAAGAAAACTAAAATCTAAGCCTGTAAATATCTCGAGGTTATGAAATCAAAACCCAAGGACAACCAGTCACAAACAGCCAACTGGGCTTTAAGCTGTAGCCAATCAATGCTTTCCTGCTGCCTTTTCTGTATGAAGGTCTTTCCCCAGGCTCCTCTTGGTGGAGTGCTCCTGACCACTTCCTGTTTGGTGCTGCCTGATTTGGGTCAGTCTTTGCTCACAGACTCTTAACGTTTTTAATATGCCTTAGTTTATCTTTTAACAGTCTCAGCACTTGCCTTGCCAGTCAATCTCTCTTAGATTCGTATAGGTCCTGCAGGAACTGCTGTTTCACTGTGACTCAGCTTTTCTTACAAATCAGAGGTACAGGATTACATGGCATCTTCCCAGCTCTGTTCATAGAGCTGCCGATAACAGCTCAAAGGGAAAGGATGCAGACCTGGAGAAAGGAAGGAAAGAGTTAGAATCCAGGTTGTATCCAAACCCGAATCACTGTCCATGTGCATCAAGAAAACCAGCCCGTATTTTCCCTCCTCCTCCAAGATAAATTCAGAAATAATCTAAAGCTGATTTTCAGAAAGGACTCTGAAGATGGGCATGTGAGAGGTCAGTGCAGAGAATGAACTTGAATGGACTCTCTCTTTGACATCTCATTTTAAAGTCTCACTTCCCATTCTTTTAATTGAACAGGACTCTTTTGATCAGCATTTCAATCTCTCTTCTTTCCCCTCCTGCAGCTATGTATTGTGTACAGCAAACATTTATAGTTGTTAGCCATTAGTTGGCTTTTACTACTGATTATTCTTCCTTTGTTACTTTTTTTTCCTTTGAAAGCTTCATTCATTACTCCGGCATTAAAAAAGCTCGGCATGAGTAAAAACCACATAATTCTCCCCTTTTCTAACTCTGTGAGAAGCCAACACCAGAACAAGTTGGGTCCATCTTCTGTGGCTAAAATGACTTTTGAAACTTGTGGCTGTGCTTAGGGTACTGAAGCAGGATGTGCAGAACATTGGAAGAGGGCCATTAGTCAGTGAGAAAACTTCCCTGGGCAGGTAGGCAGCGAGGATCTGGAAGGCTGAATTTTTGTCTTTGTTTTTTTCCTGTTCGATGCCAACTACAAGTTACAAATTGGGCACAAATTCCTTAACCTTTGGCCAGCAGCACTCAATTTCACATCTAATTTATATGTAAACAAAGTTGCAAATTTGACTTAATTATATCTCCCTCAAGTTTTTCCACCTTATTTTGGGAGGGATGGTTTTGTTTGTGATTTATTTCACTCTGGTTAACTCTTGACATTCTGGAACATTCTGCAGCATTTCCCAGGAAATTACAACCTGTAACAACAACCACCCAGTCTGCCTGATCTGAGCACCAAATTATAGCCTCACAGAGTGTTGCTTAGAGCTGAAAACAAGACCTTGAAGACCCTGAATCAAAAATTATGTCTCCATTTGAAAAATAGTAATTAGTAGCACAGTCTTCATCAAAAAATTTAAGGTAAGAGAAATGAGAAAGAATTAAGTGAAGGCAAATATGGCTCTGAGAGGTATCTAGAAGCCTCTCCCAATAGAAAGAGACCGAGAAATAAAATATTGCCTGCCGTATCAGTAAACAAAGGTTCTAGCCACCACATTACAGTTCCCTCGAAGGGGAGCCCTAAGGGAGCTCAGGAAGGAAGCAAAGAATGCCTGCCATCTAGCAGTCATCAGCCTGCAGCCACCCCGATGGTGCAGCCTGAGGAAACTCAGGATGAGAAAACACAGGATACTGGACCCAGATAGCTGAGGTGCATATCAAGGAAATGATTTCAGTGAGCCCAAACTCTCACATCTTCCCATACATAGAAAAGTGCTAAATTCCTTAACTTGAGACACTGTAATCTAGTTTTCTTTTATTAACAGTAATCTTTTGTTCTGACTACCTGGTGTTGTTGTGAAAACTCCTGTATATCCTGGCTGCCCCCCTTGCCTCCTCAGAAGGAACAGTTTTCTCGGCGTTTTCTGAGAGGCTGTCTCCCCAGCTTGAAGTCCTAAAAATGTCTGCCAAATAAAACAACTCTCAACTTTTAGGTTGTGCATTTTCTTTTCAGTCGACAGAATCTGTATTATTTTCCCATTCTGAGGAGAAGACAACTATTTGCTTCTGATGTGGATTTAGTCTGTAGTTTGTTTTTCAAACTCCATTCTCAAGGAAGAATCCTCCCAAAGTCAGCCTGAGTTCTTGGAACCTTCTGTGTTCGTTGCTGTATTAGTTTCCTAGGGCTGCCATAACAAATTACCACAAACTGGATGGCTTAAAACAACAGGAATTTATTATCTCACAGTTCTGTAGGCCAAAAGTCTGAAATCAAGGTGTTGGCAGGGTCATGCTCCCTCCACAGGCTCCAGAGAAAAATATTTCCTTGCCTCTTTCCTAGCTGCTGGTGAATACCAGCAATCTTTGGCCGTCCTTGGCTTATAGATATAGACATTCCTATCTCTGCCTCTGTTTTCACATGGCATTCTCCTCTGAATCTCTGTGTGTTTTTTCCTCTTTTTGTAAAGACACCTGTCATTGGATTTAAGGCCCAACCTAATCCAGTTTGCCTTTATCTTAACCAGTTATATCTGCAAAGACCTTATTTCCAAATAAGATCACATTCTGGGGTTCTGGGTAGACATGAATTTTGGGGGGACACTATTCAACCCACAACAGTTGTTCACTGATTTAAGCTAAGTATACATGATGCCAAATGTGAGAATTTTGATCACATGCCTGGAAGTTTTGTTTATTCAATCATCTAGTTTTGACATTTTGAGGATGGAGACCCCTAATTTTTAGGGATACTATCAAGTTTGGTAGATAAAACGCATCCTTTGATTCACATGTGGACAGTGTCCATGCCTTTTCCATGTGTCTAGCACAAGCAAATAACATATTGGAGCAGTCAAGGCAGAAAGGACTAAATCCAGAATGCAGGAAGATAGGTTTGAATCCTCCCTGCTAAGGGTAGTGCAAAGAAGCACCCTGCTAAGCCCCAAAGAGGGATTTAGGCTAAGACCTATATCATTATTTTCTGAAAGTCCTTCTTACCTAAGTTTTGGCTTGTAATTGAGTTTTTAGAATTGATATTTAACATATGAATTACACTTTCAAGATCCAGTGGAAAGCCTATGTATAGTTGAAGTGGAATAATAGCCTCTTGCATTTCACACTAGGAAAGAAGACCTATCTGGGTGTTGCTAAAGTATTTTAGTGATATACTAATACAGAGCTATTAAAATTGATTCATTAAAAGAATCCAACCTTGAGCGAGTGACCTGTTAGTGCTAATGCTATTCCTTTCTATTTGACCCTGTTCAGCAACACCTGATACATTCTGGGAAAGTAGGAGAAAAGAACAAAGGCATTGAGCTACTTTCTTTCCAGATTTCTTAACTTAATTTCTGGTCTTTAATTAGCCTCTCACCCTCTCTTCCGCACATGCAGACATCTAGTTAATAGGGTTAAGCTGATGATAACAAGGGAAAGTTTTCACAAGTAATGAAGTTCTTGAAGGTGTTGCTGAGGTATATGGGTTATGGGAGGTCCTGAACCTTAGGGAATATGGAAGGCTGGCCTCAATGAGAAAATGTTGGGAGTCAGAAAAGTGACTTCCTGGGAAATAGCAGATGGAGCAAGGCACAGTGGACATCAAGAAGATTAAAGCCCAGAAACCTGATGAATCCCAAGATGGATATACTGAGATAGTTACATTTAACCTATGTCTTGAAGGCATTCAATGAGTGTTCAATCTGCAGTCTTCCCTAATAGCAACTCTTTCTCCACATCTGATAAGTTTATGCAGCTATGCATGGGTTATCCACAGGGAAGTGGGATAAATGATAAAGGTAAATAATTATAACAGCAGTTTGCTTTATTATATTGTAATAAGGAGACATCATTAGTAAGAGTTTGTTGATTCCTGGATTATCAGTTGCTCAAGCTGACTGTGATCATTCTAGGGTTTTGAAATGAATTATGAATTCTTTTCTTTCTGAGAACTGACAGGATATGGATATTCTTAAACTGTCTTTTCTCACTATCCCAATTTTCCTTAGTAGAATAAGGGAGGAAGGAGGAGTTGAAAGGCTACAGTGGTAGTCCCAAACTGCCTTTCCAAACCTGAAATAGCACCATTTCTAGAGTGTGGTCTGTCTTCATTAAAGTCCCTTAGAAGAAAACAGGATATGGATTTTGCAAAGAAATCATATTTTTATTTTTCCTCCCATGCCAATCACTTTCAAGTTCACCATATTTCTGGATTGTATTTATTAGTCATTCTGTAAACTACATTAGCAAATTTAGTAAATTTAGTAGATTAGTTAAGAAAAAACGTAAATTAATCAGTGCAGTTTCAGTCATCATAATGTTGGCAGTTTCAAGCATCATAATATTTGTACAGTATGAAAAAGATATCAGATGACTGCTAGGATTATCTGCTTTGAAGAGATTTATTAAATTTACAATTATTTTGCTTACAACATCAAAATTAATGTATTCCAGATTCTTGGAAATTGACATATTTGTAAATAAATCATTTTTGTTTCTAGGCATTTATTATAGATATTCACCCCACAAAAGGAAAAGCACTTCAGGCAAATAATTAGTTCAAGCCATAATATAATATTTCAACCTAATTTTCATTTATTTGTTAACTCAATGTTTTTTTTTTTGAGAATGTACTATATGTCGCTGACTGTTCTAGACACCAATGATACAGGGGATAAAGCAAACCCTACCCTAGTACTAGGGCTCATATTCCAGTAAGGTGTAGTCAGGGAGACAGACAGTAAGCAAAAACAACAACAAATATATAACATCTTAGGTGCTGTCAAACTATGTAGTACCATGAAAAAATGGGAAGCAGGGTAGGAGAATGGTGAGTGAAATGGGATGGTGGCTTTTCTTCAGAGACTTGAAGGAGTGAGAGAGTGAGCACAGAGAAGAGGCAGACTTATTGTGAAGCAAATGAAGCTTAAGCTTCAGGAACTTTCACTTGCCAGAATCTCTGGGAGTGATGGAAAGTGCTGGGAACTGTAGATTGTTCTTACAGGGAGGGGAAACTGGGTTGCCATCAGGAAGCTTGTGTATGTAAGCATTTCTGTTAGAATGCTGAAGATACCTCCAAAGAGATTGAATGATTACTCCAAAGTAATCTCTGGAGCTCCAACGATTTCCTGTAATTTCTGTTCTCGTTCTAAATAACTATTAACCTAATTTTGTATTTGTGGTTTTCTTTCTTTTTCTAAGAGAGCATTCCCTGACATAATTATATAAGCTTCAGGTCCCAACCAAACTTTATCCACTCCAGACATGGGATTCACAGGGCAAGAGGGTGGCAGACAGAGGAGCAACAGGGAGGCCTGTGCGTGTGTCTGGAGCTCAGCCTGCAGGAGGTGATAGGGATGAGGTCAGGGAAGTAAGGTGGGCGTGGTGGTGGGGGTGTAGGAATGACAAGCCTCTTTAAGTACTTTCGGTTTTATTCTAATTAAGTTGTAAAGCTAATTAAAATTTAGATAAGAGGAATTACTGGATCTAGTTTATATTTTAATCAGATCCTTTTAAAAGAATTACTTCTGCTGCTCTGTGGAGTTCAAGTAAAAAGAGGCAAGAGTAGAAGCAAGGAGATCTGGCAGGAGGACACCAGAAATCTAGCCAAGATGTGACAGTGGTTGGGGTTATGTTGGTAGTAGCAGAGGTGGTAAACAACGCCAGGATTTGGGATATAGTTTTAAAGCAGAGCTGAGAACACTTGCAAATGGATTGGATATAGTTAATAAGGAAAAGAGAGGAGTCAGGTAACATGCCAATGTTTTTGGTTTGAAAAAAGAATGGATAGAGGTGGTATTTGCTGAGCTGGGGACTTGAATCAAGAGTTCAGCTTTGGAGATAGTAAGTTCAAGACTAGACATCCAAATGGAGATGTAAAGTCGATGATTGGGTATATGTGTCTATCACAGTAATCATGTCATTTAATCCTCAATGTAACCCTGTTATGTAGGTATCATTATTCCTGCCTAAAATTTTTTTAAAAAGGTGGTTTAGATGTTATCCAATATCATCTAACAATGTATGGCAATTCTAAGACTTGAACTCAGATCTTGGTATCTGATCTCTTGTTCTTCCCATTGTATTATCTTTTTTCACCTATTCAGAACTCCTTTTTTTTCTCCCTCTCTCTCTTCTTCTTTTATTTATTCATTCATTCAGTATATACTTATTGAACCACTCTCCAGTGCTAGGTATTGGGATTACAAACATGAGCAAGACATGGTCCCAGCCTTCAGCTCACCTTATGATCTTAATAACTTCTTGGATATATTAAAGTGTAAAGGAAACAGAACCCAGTTAAGCTGGTAACTTGACATTTCCTTGAGTCTAAGTAAGCGTAAGTTTTAAAAAATAGAATTCATAGTAACTTTCTGGGGAAAAAGCAAACTCTACTAAAATTAACATAAATTTCAATTTTAAGACACTGACTTTAGATAGAACATATAAAAATATATCTTAGAATTCTGAAAATATAGTGCATATAGTTAACATTTATTGGGCCCCTATATTCTAAGTCCTGGTGTGCTTTATTTCATTTAATCATCACAACAAACCTTTGAGAAAGCTGCCATTATTATTAATATTAATATTTTACAAAAGAGGAAACTAGGTGTAAAGAGGCTAAGTGTTCATTGGCAAAGCTAGAAACCAAACCCAAAGTATCTGATTAAAAGCGGTCATTTAATCATTTTGCTAAACTGACTTTAAGAGTCAAGACTTGGGTTCTAGCCCAGATTTGGTTTCTAAATTTGGGATTTCTGAAGTCCTCAAAACTTAGCATCCTTATTGGTAAAGTTAGATTTGAAAACCTCTGGGTATCTTATATATGGTACTAAGATTGTAACTATAGTAACTATATTTTATTATGAGATAAACTCATTTAGAAAATGACTAGACGGTAAATAAAGTATCATTTATTCAGTACCTACTATGTGCCAGGTTATTAGGTGCTTTATATAGTTTATATACTTCAGTAATCACAATAGCCCTGCAAGGTCAGATGTGTTATATGTGTTATAGGTGAAGAACGAATAATTTGCTGAAGGTGAAACAGCTGGTCAGCTTTGGAACTTGACCTAACTCAGTTCTGAATCCAAATTCCATAGACTTTACACCATTTTAGTTTCTCTCCAGAAAAGTAGGGATCATCTTAAATGCAAAAACTCTAAAAAATGTCAACTCTCAGAAAAAAACAGGACATTTTTGGAAGTGTTGGGTGTAGTTAGCAGAAGAGCTTGTTAAAATGTGGACGTTTTTTGCCACAACTACAGCCTAGTTGAGAGAATCTCAAGTAACTTAATGTCTTTGTCTGGCAAGCTTTTAGTAGAAAAGAACCTGCCAAGATTCATTCATTAATAGAATCTAAAAATCTGTAAATTTGCCTTTTCCAGACATTTTGTATAAATAGAATTATACAATGTGAACTTCCATAGGAAGTTCAGCTATCATTAATATCATATTGTGTAAATTATCTTGCAGGCATCAAAATGTTTAGGATAACAGTCCCACTCTGAGCCTTCTTGGAAGTCTATATAACAACTTTAATTGCTTAAAGGGCCACTTATGAGCATGAAGTATACTGATATTTATGTATATCAGTATTCCTAATTTAAAACATAAACAAAAGAGGAAAGGATAGTATAATGATCCTCATCACTCAATACCTAGCTTCAACAGTTATCAGTGTATTGCCGATCTTGGTTCATATATAATTCCCTATAGCCTGCTACTTGCTGTTTTTGTTTTTTAAAGCAAATTTACATTCCATAAATTAATCCATTGTAAATTTATAATTCAATGATTTTCAGTAATTTATAGACTTGTACAACCATCCCCATAATCCTGTTTTAGAACACTTCTGTTACTTCAAAAAATTCCCTCATGTCCATTTGCTTTCAATCCACCTCTTATGTATAGCCCCAGGAAACCACTTATCTTTCTGTATCTAGAAATTTGCCCTTCCTGCGTATTTCTTTCTTTTTTTAATAAATTTATTTATTTGTTTATTTATTTTTGGCTGTGTTGGGTCTTCGTTTCTGCGTGCGGGCTTTCTCTAGTTGTAGCAAGCGGGGGGCTACTCTTTGTTGTGGTGCTTGGGCTTCTCATTGCAGTGGCTTCTCTTGTTGTGGAGCATGGGCTCTAGGCACTCGGGCTTCAGTGGTTGTGGCACATGGGCTCAGTAGTTGTGGCTTGTGAGCTCTAGAGCACAGACTCAGTAGTTGTGGCACACTGGCTTAATTGCACCATGGCATGTGAGAACTTCCCGGACCAGGGTTCAAACCCATGTCCCCTGCACTGGCAGGTGGAATCTTAACCACTGAGCTACCAGGGAAGTCCCGTGCATATTTCATATAAATAGAATCATACAGTGTTTGTTCTTTTGCATCTAGTTTCTTTCACTTAGAAAAATGCCATTAAGGTTCCATTTATATTTTAACATGTTTGTTGAGTTTTATTGCCAAATAGCATTGCATTATATGGATACCATATTTTGTTTATCAATTCACAACTTGATGAACTTTTGAATTGTTTTCGGTTTTGGGCTATAATGCTTCTAAGAACATTTGCATACAAGTCTTTACATGGACATAAGTTATTTCTCTTTGGTACATACCTAGGCATGGAATTGTCAGGTTGTATAGTAAGTTTATGTTCAACTTTTTAATATAACTGCCAAACTCTTTTCAAAATGGCTGCACCATTTTACACCAGTTAACCAGCAGTTTATTATAATAGTTCCTTTACATTTCCATACAAATTTTAGGATCAGCTTGTCTATATCTACAAAATTTGCTACATGGATGGCATTAAATCAGCAGGTCATTTTGTGGACAATTGACATCATAACTATTTTGAGTCTTCCAATTCATGAAACGAATATGTTTCTTCACTTATTTAGATAAAGTTTGATTTATTTCAAAAGTGTTTTGCAGTTTTCAGCATATAGATCCAATTCATGTCTTATTATATTTATACCTAATTATTTCATTTTTGAGGAGAGCTGTTGAAAATATTTATAATTTAAATGTTTTTAAAATTTAGAGTTTCAGCTGTTCATTGCTAACATATAGAAAGAGGATTGAGTTTTGTGTTCTGACTTTGTATCTTACAAGTGTTGGGACTTTTTTTGTAGAATTCTTGGGATTTTCTACATAGACTTTTATGTCATCCCATAATAGGAATAGTTCTTCCTTTCTAGTTTTTTATGTCTTGTATTTATTTTATTGTTTTATCACATTGGCTAGAACTGCCAGTATGATGTTGAATAGGAATGAATAGAGGGGACATCTTTGCCTTGCTCCTGATCTCAGGGCAAAACAAAAACTGATTCTTTCTTTTTTGCTTCCTTCCTTCTTCCCTTCCCTCCCCTCCCCTCCCCTCCCCTCCCCTCCCCTCCCCTCCCCTCCCCTCCCCTCCCCTCCCCTCCCCTCCCCTCCCCTCCCCTCCCCTCCCCTTCCCTTCCCCTCTCCTCCCCCTTCCTTCTTTTTTTTTTTGCCTCACTCTTTTTTTTTTTTTTTGCGGTACGCAGGCCTCTCACTGTTGTAGCCTCTCCTGTTGTGGAGCGCAGGCTCAGTGGCCATGGCTCACGGGCCCAGCCGCTCCGCGGCATGTGGGATCCTCACGGACCGGGGCATGAACCCGTGTCCCCTGCATCAGCAGGCGGACTCTCAACCACTGTGCCACCAGGGAAGCCCTTTGCCTCACTCTTGTAATGAACAGAGCAGGACAGTGTGGTCGGTGGACATAGGCTGAGACAAACCAGGCACTGGCTGACCTGTGTGTACCAGTGCTGACCACACAGAATGGGCACTGAATTCCCTATGTTGTTTGTTGTGTTGTTGGTTTTTGTAGATGCCCTTTTATTAGACTGAGTAAATTCCCTTCTCTTTTCTTTTCTTTTTTTAACATCTTTATTGGAGTATAATTGCTTTACAATGGTGTGTTAGTTTCTGCTGTATCAAAAAGTGAATCAGCTATACATATACATATGTTCCCATATCTCTTCCCTCTTGCATCTCCCTCCCTCCCAGCCTCCCTATCCCACCCCTCTAGGTGGTCACAAAGCACTGAGCTGATCTCCCTGTGCTATGCGGCTGCTTCCCACTAGCTATCTGTTTCACATTTGGTAGTATACATAAGTCCATGCCACTCTCTCAATTCATCCCAGCTTACCCTTCCCCCTCCCCATATCCACAAGTCCATTCTCTAGTAGGTCTGCGTCTTTTTTCTGTCCTACCCCTAGGTTCTTCAGAACCTTTTTTTGTTTATTTTAGATTCCATATATATGTGTTAGCATAAGGTATTTGTTTTTCTCTTTCTGACTGACTTCACTCTGTATGACAGATTCTAGGTCCATCCACCTCACTACATAAAACTCAGTTTCGTTTCTTTTTATGGCTGTGTAATATTCCATTGTATATATGTGTCACACCTTCTTTATCCATTCATCTGTCGATGAACACTTAGGTTGCTTCCATGTCCTGGCTATTGTAAATAGAACTGCAGTGAACATTGTGGTACATGACTCTTTTTGAATTATGGTTTTCTCAGGGTATATGCCCAGTAGTGGGATTGCTGGATGGTATGGTAGTTCTATTTTTATTTTTTTAAGAAACCTCCATACTGTTCTCCATAGTGGCTTTATCAATTTACATTCCCACCAACAGTGCAAGAGGGTTCCCTTTTCCCCACAACCTCTCCAGCATTTATTGTTTGTAGATTTTTTGGTGATGGCCATTCTGACTGGTGTGAGGTGGTACCTCATTTTAGTTTTGATTTACATTTCTCTAATAATTTAACAGCTTTTCATGTGCCTCTTGGCCATCTGTATGTTTTCTTTGGAGAAATGTCTATTTAGGTTTTCTGCCCATTTTTAAATTGGGTTGTTTGTTTTTTTAATATTGAACTTCATGAGCTGTTTATATATTTTGAAGATTAATCCTTTGTCTGTTGGTTTGTTTGCAAATATTTTCTCCCATTCTGAGGGTTGTCTTTTCGTCTTGTTTATAGTTTCTTTTGCTGTGCAAAAGCTTTTAAGTTTCATTAGGTCCCGTTTGTTTATTTTTGTTTTTATTTCCATAGCTCTAGGAGGTGGGTCAAAAAGGATCTTGCTGTGATTTATGTCAAGGAGTGTTCTTCCTATGGTTTCCTCTAAGAGTTTTATAGTGTCCAGTATTACATTTAGGTCTTTAAACCATTTTGCGTTTCTGTGTATGGTGTTAGGGAATGTTGTAATTTGATTCTTTTACATGTAGCTGTCCAGTTTTCCCAGCACCACTTATTGAAGAGGCTGTCTTTTCTCCATTGTATATTCTTGCTTCCTTTATCAAAGATAAGGGGACCGGGCTTCCCTGGTGGCGCAGTGGTTGAGAGTCCGCCTGCCGATGCAGGGGACACAGGTTTGTGCCCCGGTCCGGGAGGATCCTACATGCTGTGGAATGGCTGGGCCTGTGAGCCATGGCCGCTGAGCCTGTGCGTCCGGAGCCTGTGCTCCGCAATGGGAGAGGCCACAACAGTGAGAGGCCCGCATACCGCAAAAAAAAAAAAAAAACAAAGATAAGGGGACCATATATGAGTGGGTTTATCTCTGGGCTTTCTATCCTGTTCCATTGATCTATATTTCTGTCTGTGTGCCAGTACCATACTGTCTTAATTACTGTAGCTTTGTAGTATAGTCTGAACTCAGGGAGCCTCATCTCTTCAGCTCCGTTTTTGTTTCTCAAGATTGCTTTGGCTCTACGAGGTCTTTTGTGTTTCCATACAAATTGTGAAATTTTTTGTTCTAGTTCTGTGAAAAATGCCAGTGGTAGTTTGATAAGGATTGCACTGAATCTGTAGATTGCTTTGGGTAGTATAGTCATTTTCACAATGTTGATTCTTCCAATCCAAGGACACTGTATATCTCTTCATCTGTTTGTATCATCTTTAATTTCTTTCATTAGTGTTGTATAGTTTTCTGCATATAGGTCTTTTGCCTCCTTTCGTAGGTTTATTCCTAGATATTTTTTTCTTTTTGTTGCAGTGGTAAATGGGAGTGTTTCCTTAATTTCTCTTTCAGATTTTTCATTATTAGTGTACAGGAATGCAAGAGATTTCTGTGCGTTAATTTTGTATTCTGCTACTTTACCAAATTCATTGATTAGCTCTAGTAGTTTTCTGGTAGCATCTTCAGGATTCTCTATGTATAGTATCATGTCATCTGCAAACAGTGACAGTTTTACTTTTTTTTTTTCAGATTTGGACTCCTTTTATTTCTTTTCCTTCTCTCATTGCTGTGGCTAAAACTTCCAAAACTATGTTGAATAATAGTGGTGAGAGTGGGCAGCCTTGTCTTGTTCCTGATCTTAGTGGAAATGGTTTCAGTTTTTCACCATTGAGGACGATGTTGGCTGTGGGTTTGTCATATATGGCCTTTATTATGTGGAGGTAAGTTCCCTCTGTGCCTACTTTCTGGAGGGTTTTTTTTCTTTTTCTTTTTTGCGGTATGTGGGCCTCTCACTGTTATGGCATCTCCCTTTGCGGAGCACAGGCTCTGGACGCGCAGGCTCAGCAGCCATGGCTCACGGGCCCAGCTGCTCTGCGGCATGTGGGATCCTCCTGGACTGGGTCACGAACCCGTGTCGCCTGCATTGGCAGGCAGACTCTCAACCACTGCGCCACCAGGGAAGCCCATCTGGAGGGTTTTTACATAAATGGATGTTGAATTTTGTCAAAAGCTTTTTCTGCATTTATTGAAATGATCATATGGGATGATCATATGGTTTTTCTACTTTAATTTGTTAATATGGTTAATCACATTGATTGATTTACATATATTGAAGAATCCTTGCGTTTCTGGGGTAAACCCCACTTGATCATAGTGTATGATACTTTTAATGTGCTGTTGCATTCTGTTTGCTAGTATTTTGTTGAGGATTTTTACATCTACATTCATCAGTGATACTGGCCTGTAGTTTTCCTTTTTTGGGATATCTTTGTCTGGTTTTAGTATCAGGGTGATGGTGGCCTCATAGAATGAGTTTGGGAGTGTTCCTCCCTCTGCTATATTTTGGAAGAGTTTGAGAAGGATAGGTGTTAGCTCTTCTCTAAATGTTTGATTGAATTCGCCTGTGGAGCCATCTGATCCTGGGCTTTTGTTTGTTGGAATATTTTTAATCACAGTTTCAATTTCAGTTCTTTTGATTGGTCTGTTTGTATTTTCTATTTCTTCCTGGTTCAGTCTCTGAAAGTTGTGCTTTTCTAAGAATTTGTCCATTTCTTCCAGGTTGTCCATTTTTTGGTATATAGTTGCTTGTAGTAATCTCTCATGATCCTTTGTATTTCTGCAGTGTCAGTTGTTACTTCTGCTTTTTCATTTCTAATTGTACTGATTTGAGTCTTCTCCGTTTTTGTCTTGATGAGTCTGGCTAATGGTTTATCAATTTTGTTTACCTTCTCAAAGAACCAGGTTTTAGCTTTATTGATCATGGCTACTGTTTCCTTCATTTCTTTTTCATTTATTTCTGGATCTGATCTTTATGATTTCTTTCCTTCTGCTAACTTTGGGTATTTTGTGTTCTTCTTTCTCTGATTGCTTTAGGTGTAAGGTTAGGTTGTTTGTTTAAGATGTTTCTTGTTTCTTGAGGTAGGATGGAATTGCTATAAACTTCCCTCTTAGAACTACTTTTGCTGCATCCCATAGGTTTTGGGCCATCGTGTTTTCATTGTCATTTGTTTCCAGGTACTTTTTCATTTCCTTTTTGATTTATTCAGTGATCTCTTGGTTATTAAGTAGTGTACTGCTTATCCTCCATGTGTTTGTATTTTTTACAGATTTTTTCCTGAAATTGATATCTAGTCTCACAGTGGTGTGGTCAGAAAAGATACTTGATACGATTTCAATTTTCTTAAATTTATGAAGACTTGATTTGTGACCCAAGATATGATCTATCCTGGAGAATGTTCTATGAGCACTTGAGAAGAAAGTGTGTTCTGTTGTTTCTGGATGGAATGTGTTATAAATATCAATTAAGTCCATCTTGTGTAGTGTATCATTTAAAGGATGTGTTTCCTTATTTATTTTCATTTTGGATGATCTGACCGTTGGTGAAATTGGGGTGTTAAAGTCCCCTGCTATTATTTTGTTACTGTTGATTGCCCCTTTTATGGCTGTTAGCATTTGCCTTATGTATTGATGTGCTCCTATGTTGGGTGCATAAATATTTACAATTGGTATATCTTCTTGGATTGATCCTTTGATCGTTATGTAGTGTCCTTCTTTGTCTCTGGTAATAGTCTTTATTTTAAAATCTATTTTGTCTGATATGAGAATTGCTACTCCAGCTTTCTTTTGATTTCCATTTGCATGGAATATCTTTTTCCATCCCCTCACTTTCAGTCTGTATGTGTCCCAAGGTCTGAAATGGCTCTCCTGTAGATAGCATATATATGGGTATTGTTTTTGTATCCATTCAGCCAGTCTATGTCTTTTGGTTGGAGCATTTAATCCATTTACATTTAAGGTAATTATTGATATGTATGTTCCTATTACCATTTTCTTAATTGTTTTTGATTTGTGTTTGTAGTTCTTTTCCTTCTCTTAATTTTCCTGCCTAGAGAAGTTCCTTTAACATTTGTTGTAAAGCTTGTTTGGTGGTGGTGAGTTCTCCTCGCTTTTCCTTGTCTGTAAAGGTTTTAATTTATCCGTTGAATGTGAATGAGATCCTTGCTGGGTAGAGTAATCTTGCTTGTAGGTTTCTTCCTTTCGTCACTTTAAATATGTTCTGCCACTCCCTTCTGGCTTGCAGAGCTTTTGCTGAAAGATCAGCTGTTAACCTTATGGGGATTCCCTTGTATGTTATTTTTTGTTTTTCCCTTGCTGCTTTTAATATTTTTTCTTTGTATTTACTTTTTGATAGTTTGATTAATATGTGTCTTGGTATGTTTCTACTTGGGTTTATCCTGTATGGGACTCTCTGTGCATCCTGGACTTGATTAAGTATTTCCTTTTCCGTATTGGGGAAATTTTCAACTATAATCTCTGCAAATTTTTTCTTAGTCCCTTTCTTTTTCTATTCTTCTTCTGTGACCCCTATAATTTGAATGTTGGTGCATTTAATGTTGTCCCAGAGTTCTCTGAGCTTGTCCTGAATTCTTTTCATTCTTTTTTCTTTATTGTGCTCTGCAGTAGTTATTTCCACTATTTTATCTTCCTGTTCACTTATCTGTTGTTTGTCAGTTGTTCTGCTATTGATTCCTTCTAGAGAATTTTTAATTTCATTTTTTGTGTTGTTCATCATTGTTTGTTTGCTGTTTAATTCTTTTAGGTCCTTGTTAAATGTTTCTTGTATTTTCTCCATTCTATTTCCAAGATTTTGGATAATCTTTACTATCATTACTTTGAATTAGTTTTCAGGTAGACTGCCTATTTCCTCTTCATTTGTTTGGTCTGGTGGGTTTTTATCTTGCTCCTTCATCTGCTGTGTGTTTCTCTGTCTTCTCATTTTGCTTAACTTACTGTTTTGGGGGTCTCCTTTTCTCAGGCTGCAGGTTGGTAGTTCCTGTTGTTTTTGTGTCTGCCCCCAGTGGCTGAGGTTGGTTCAGTGGGTTGTGTAGGCTTCCTGTTGGAGGGGACTAGTGCCTGTGTTCTGGTGGATGAGGCTGGATCTTTTCTTTCTGGTGGGCAGTTCTGCATCCAGTGGTGTGTTTTGGGGTGTTTGTGACCCTATTATGATTTTAGGCAGTCTTTCTGCTAATGGATGGGATTGTGTTCCTGTCTTGCTAGTTGTTTGGCATAGGGTGTCCAGCACTGTAGCTTGCTGGTCGTTGAGTGGAGCTGGGTCTTGGCGTTGAGATGGAGATCTCTGGGAGATTTTCGCCATTTGATATGTGGAGCTGGGAGGTCTCTGGTGGACCAATGTCCTGAACTCAGCTCTCCTACCTCAGAGGCACAGGCCTGACACCTGGCCAGAGCACCAAGCCCAGTCATCCACATGGCTCAGGATAAAAGGGAGGGAGGGAGGGAGGGAGGGAGGGAGAGAGAGAGGAAGAGAGAGAGAGAGAGAGAGAGAAGAAAATAAAATAAGATAAAGCTATTAAAATAAAAAATAATTATTAAAAATAAAAAAGTACTAGAAAAAAAAGAGAGAGCAAACAAACCAAAACACAAATCCAGCAATGATAACAAGCATTAAAAACTATACTAAAAAAAAAACAAAAAAAATGGACAGACAGTACCCTAGGACATATCAAATGGTAAAAGCAAAGCTATACAGACAAAATCACACACAGAAGCATACACATACCCACTCAGAAAAAGAGAAAAAGGAAAAAAAAAAAATCATTGCTCCCAACGTTCACCGCCTCAATTTTGGGATGATTAGTTGTGTGTTCAGGTACTCCAGAGATGCAGGGTACATCAAGTTGATTGTGGAGATTTAATCCGCGGCTCCTGAGGCTGCTGGGAGAAATTTCCCTTTCTCTTCTTTGTTCGCATAGCTCCTGGTGTTCAGCTTTGGATTTGGACCCGCCTCCGTGTGTATGTTGCCTGAGGGCGTCGGTTCTTTGCTCAGACAGGATGGGGTTAAAGTAGCAGCTGATACGGGGCTCTGGCTCACTCAGGCCAGTGGGAGGGAGGGTACGGAATGAGGGGTGAACCTCTGCGGCAGAGGCCAGAGTGAGGTTGCAACAGCCTGAGGCGCGCTGTGTGTTCTCCCAGGGAAGTTGTCCATGGATCACGGGACCCTGGGAGTGGCAGGCTGCACAGGCTCCGGGCAGGGGAAGTGTGGATAGTGACCTGAGCTTGCACACAGGTTTCTTGGTGGCTGCAGCAGCAGCCTTAGCGTCTCATGCCCGTCTCTGGGGTCCATGATAGTCACGGCTCAAGGCCGTCTTTGGAGCTCGTTTAGGCGGTGCTCTAAAACCCCTCGCCTCGCGCACCCCTGTTGCTGCGCTCTTCTCCGTTGGTCCGAAACTTCCTCCCCTCCACCCGCAGTCTCCGCTAGTGAAGGGGCTTCCTAGTGTGTGGAAACTTTTCCTCTTTCACAGGTCCCTCCCCAAGGTGCAGCTGCCGTCCCTATTCTTTTGTCTCTGTCTTTTCTTTTTTCTTTTGCCCTACCCAGGTACGTGGGGAGTTTCTTGCCTTTATGGGAAGTCTGAGGTCTTCTGCTAGCGTTCAGTAGGTGTTCTGTAGGAGTTCTTCCACATGAAGATGTATTTCTGACGTATTTGTGGGGAGGAAGGTGATCTCCACGTCTTACTCCTCCACCATCTTGAAGGTCTCCCTCCCTTCTATTTCTAATTTGCTAAGAGTGTTTATCATGGATGGTTGTTTAATTCTGTCAAATGCTATCTTTGTTTCGGTTGATATTGTCCCATAGTTTACTTTTGTACACTGTTTATATGGTGGATAATGCTGATTTATTTTCACATTTTAAACCAGTCTTGCATTCCTGGGATATCCTCTGTTTGGTTGTGGTACTTTTTTTTTTTTTTTTTAAACGTAGCTTGATTCTATTTGCTCATATTTTACTGAGGATTTTTTGTGTCATGTTGGCATTGGTGGCTGTTGATGTTTTTCTTTTTCCCTTGCTGATTGGATTTTTCTGGTTTTTCATATGTAGAGAAATTTTGGATTGTATCCTATGCATTTGAACATTATGGTATGATACTGTCTTGTTTAAATCCCATTGAGAATGTTGAAATTTTTGTTTTAGCATGCAGTCAACCCAGTTCAGTACAGGCTGCAAGTTCCAAATAGTTGTGGTTTCAATATCGCTATTTTTTTTTTTGTTTTTGGCCACTCTGCACAGCTTGCAGGATCTTAGTTCCCCAACTAGGTATTGAACCTGAGCCCTGGCAGTGAAAGTGCCGAGTCCTAACCACAGAACTGCCTGGGAATTCCTGCAGTTCTATTTTCAAAGCTTTTCTGTATATGCACTACTGAGTGGTCAGTGTGGGATTTGGGCAGTGGGTGTGGCCTGTAGTTTAGGTCTCAGTTTTTTTATGCTAATTAGGGTCTGACCCTTGCATGCAAAACGTGGGATTGAGTCCAGAAGTCACGAACAACTTCAGGGGGTTGCTTTTTGGAGCTCTTACCTCTCTGTGATCTCCCTGGTACTTACTGGCTTCCTGGGTTTCGCTTCTCAGTCTTCAGGCCAGTTATCTGTGGCTGCAGTTACCCTACTCTTCTGCAGACATCCTGGTACCACACCTGCCTGCATCTTAAGCTAAGCAGAAGGAGGACAGAGAGAGCAGAGTCTGGCTTCTCACTCTCACCCTTAAGCAAGAGGATTCCATCTTTGGGGGACCATGTCTCCTCCCATTGGAGAAGAAGTTTTCTCTCCCTCATTGTTTTAGGAGCTTGTAAACCCCTGCTACCTTGACTAGGGCTGTGATGGGGTTGCATTGGAGCTGGTGGAGCAGAGCCAGGGCCCACACAAGTTTGGTGTGTGTATCATGGTGCTGGTGAGTGACATGTGCTTCCTGCTTGTGCTGTGAAATGTGCGGGTGCTGAGGTGCACACAGCCAAGTGCACCTATGCCATGGTCCTCTACCATGATCCTCTCTTCTGTGGTTTTGATTTGCATTTCCCTAGTGACTAATGATATTGAACATCTTTTTATGGGCTTATTGGCTATTTATAGTCTTCTTTGGAGAAATCTCCACTTAAATCCTTTCCCCATTTTAAAATCGATTGTCATTTTGTTATTGAGGTATATGGGTTCTTTATTTTTCTGGATACAACTTCCTCATTAGATATCTGATTTGCAAATATTTTCTGCCATTTCATAGGTTTTTTACATTCTTTTTTTTGGGTTTTTTACTTTCTTTCTTTTTTTTTTTTTTTGTGGTATGTGGGCCTCTCACTGTTGTGGCCTCTTCCGTTGCGGAGCACAGGCTCCGGATGCACAGGCTCAGTGGCCATGGCTCACAGGCCCAGCCGCTCTGCGGCATGTGGGATCTTCCCGGACCAGGGCACGAACCTGTGTCCCCTGCATTGGCAGGTGGACTCTCAACCACTGCGCCACCAGGGAAGCCCGGTTTTTTACTTTCTTGATTGTATTTTTTTATGGTATATTTTAATCACAATTTTTTTTTTTTTTGATGAAGTCCAGTTTATTTTTTTTCCTTTTGTTGTTTGAACTTTTGGTGTCATATCTAAGAAACTAATGCCTAATCTAAGGTCATGAAGATTTGCCTGTGTGTTTTTTTAATAAGAGTTTTATAGTTTTAGGTGTTACAATTTAGTTGAAGAACAATTACTAGTGTTTTTCATACGATGTAAGGTAAGTGTCCAACTTCCTTTTTTTGCATGTGAATATCCAGTTGTCCTTGCGTCATTTGTTGACAAAAACTATTCTTTCTACTATTGAATTGTCTTGGCACCTTTGTAAGAAATCAGTTCACCATAAATGTGAGGGTTTATTTCTGGGCTCTCAATTCTATTCCATTCATCTACATGTCTATTATTATGCCAGTACTACACTGTCTTGATTACTGTAGTTTTGCAGTAAGTTTTGAAATTGAGAAATGTGAGTTCTTCAACTTTGTTTTTCTTTTTCAAAATTGCTTTGGTGGGAATGTGTTTTTACCCTAGGATAATATATATTTAAGACTTGAAGTTTAAAGAAATGACAGGCTTGGATATTTGTGATTCTTATTCAGGCTGTACATTTTTTTCCATCCTGTGCTTTCCAACTAAACAATTATACCCAAATGCTATTTATACTGTTAAAAATGTGCTTTGCCAGCCCCATGCCATAGCAATTTTGGGCCCACTGACTTTACTCTTCCTGCTAATCTCCATTCTTAAATCTGCCTAACACATTACCTTTGGATTCATCTCCTATTCTGGTCAGCCCCAGATGAATTTTTGAGCTTTAGATGTGATTTTCTATGTATGTATTTTCAAACTGAGCTTGTCAACATACTCAGACTCTACGTCCTTCTGTGTGCTCTGTGTACACTCCTGCTGGAATAGGGTCATGCCCCACCTCGATACCATGCCCTGGCATCATAGGGACCCTCTGGACAGAGTTCTAAGCTACGTATTGGTATTCTTTCTTGTGGTTTTGTGCCTAAGTCCATTCCTAGTACTAACTGGATGTTTAACTCTTTCCAACCAGTGGGGAACAATTTTGGTGTTGAAGCAACACAACTTTGTATGTGTGTGTCTATGTAGAGATGCTATATTTAGTGCTCCTTTTTGGGTTAAATGGATAGGCTAATTGAATAGGTTTATGCTAAGCAGTTAAGCCCTTTACATGAAGCAGTTAATTGTCTTTTATAGTCTCTGAATCTTTATTTTGACTTTGATTTTTAAACCAACAATACACAATTAGGTTTCAAACCATTTTCAATGAAATGCTAAAAAATGATGGAAAACACATATGTCAATTCACTTGGAAGCTTGTGTGTAGCTTTAACCTAAGTGATGGCTCCCTAACCTGAAAACAAAAAGGCAATTGGTCTCACTTAACGATGTAACATATTCACAGGAGGCAATCCAACCACTGGATTACTGTTTACTGCTTACTGCTTTGTAGATAAGAACCTGTGGGACTTGGAGAGATTTATCAACATTCGGACTATATAAACATACTCTATGCCAATTCTAGGTTATATTTATATTTTAGGTTGATTTCCCAAGAAGCAAGAGGTTCAGCACTTGTACCAGGATGTTTCCATGTTTCTTTTTAAACCTGGAATCCCAGTTGCTTATTGTTTGCAGAGGTCAATTGCATTGTTTTTCGAAATGGGAATGGAAAATTCTTCCGAATTCCTACGAGGTCAGGTCAGGTTCTCCCTGAAGGTTGTTTAAGAGCCCGAGTTTCAGTCAATTGCATGTATAACTTTTTTTATTGTGCCAGGGTCATGATGTTTTTATCTGGCTCAGTGCTCTTTCGTGGGCTCGTCTGGACAAATATAACTAATCTTTTTTTTTTTTTGCGGTACGCGGGCTCTCACTGTTGTGGCCTCTCCCGTTGCGGAGCAACAGGCTCCGGACGTGCAGACTCAGCAGCCATGGCTCACGGGCACAGCCGCTCCGTGGCATGTGGGATCTTCCCGGACGGGGGCACGAACCCCTGTCCCCTGCATCGGCAGGCGGACTCTCAACCACTGTGCCACCAGGGAAGCCCTAACTAATCTTTTTAAGTGAACTTACCTACTTGTCCTTGAATTCTGAAGATGGAACTGAAAAATGGCCCAGGCTGTGACCGAGTAACCCTGTTTCTAATATTAATGGAGAGAGAAGTGTTACATGCCTTAGCAAGGCTGCCTTTAGAGATGAACATGTCTGGTTCTTTTTTCTTAATTTAGACTAAGTCATATAGCTCTTTGAAAGCTTTCTGGAGAGAGCCTCTGCCTAGGCTGTACTAGCCATTCTTTGCCTTCTCCTGCCTTCATTATTCTTGTTCTTTAAAAAGAAAAAAATCAGGTTTTATCCTTTAAAAAGAAAAACCCACAAAGTCTCTGGAACTCCATATCTTTAATTTGCGCTCTGATTCTGATTTGACAAGTGGCAATCTGGTTAAATCCTTTGTATCCTTTCTTGCCATTTTAGAAATACTGAAGTGATCACAAACACAGAGGAAGCCTCCTTAGGAGAACTGACTCAGCAACCCTCTGCAGAGAGAAAAGGCTATTTTCTTCCTCTTCTCCATTGTGACCAGGGCAACTCAAATTATTTGTCCACAGGAAAGGCCCTGGCTTCCTGGGAGCTCTAATGGGCATGCCAATCAATATTGCTTATACTAATACATCACACTCTTGGTAAGGAATTTCAACAGATTTTCTTTCTCTAAGGATTCAGTTAATAACATTTATACAACACCCACAGCATGCAAAGCATGGTACTGGATATGGGAAAAGAAGGCAGAGAATCCCAAGGAATTGTTCTTGCTCTTTAGGAGCTTAGTTGAGAGAGAGATAAGTATGTTAGTTAAGGTTCTCTAGAGAAACAGAACCAATCGGAGATCTATATCTTTGTCTGTCTATCTATATATCTCTATCTATCTATCTTTCTATCTATCTATAGTTGACTCTTGAACAACATGGGAATTAGTGTTACTGACCCTCTGCAGAACCTGTGGTTCTGCATCTTCATGTTCAACCAACTGTGGATCCAACTACAGTAGTACTGTAGTATTTACTATTGAAAAAAATCCACCTATAAGTGGATGCACACAGTTCAAACCCATATTCGAGGGTCAACACTGTGTGTGTGTGTGTGTGTGTGTGTGTATGGAGAGAGAGAGAGAAAGAATGAGAGAGAGATTTATTTTAAGGAATTGATTGGCTCACATGATTATGGAGACTGTGAAGTCCCAAGCTAGAGACCTAAGAGAGCCAATGGTATAAGCTGCAGTCCAAGTCTGAAGGCCTGAGAACCAGGAGAGCCAGTGATGTAAGTTTCAGTCCAAGGGTAGAAGACTGATGTCACAGATCAAGCAATCAGGCCAGATAAGTTTCCTCTTACTCAGCCTTTTTGTTCTATTCAGGCCTTCAACTGATTGGATGACGACCACTCACATTAGGGAGGGCAATCTGCTTTACTCAGCCTACCCATTCAAATATTAATGGCATCCCAAAACACCCAGAATAATGTTTTCCCAAATATATGGGCATTCCATGGCCCAGTCAATTTGACACATGAAGTTAAATGTAGACAAGGATGTGAAAAACACCAAATAATTTATGGATTTGATAAGCACTGTTTGAGGTCATGCTCAAGTGCTGAGTGATGTTAATCAGAGGCTGTTTGCCACCTTCTCAAGAATATGATGGAGATCACGAAAGATAGGACAAGGTAGTAACTAGAGTCCCTTTGAAATGGGTCATGCTGGCATGGCAAGGATAGTCAGTGAGTTCGCCCTGGAGCAGGAATCCGAGGAAGACCAGAGGCTAGGGACTAAGCTGATTTAGAGAACAAAGGTGGCAACAATGTGGTCAACTCACACCTCTGAAGTTAGGAGAGTCAGACGGAAGAGTCCAGGCTGCAACCACACTGGGACTCTCAGTAACAGGACTGCATCAATGGGCACTTGCTGCCAGCCAAAGACTTTTTTTTTTCCTTTTTTAACCAATCTGTCCAGGTCTATCAAGGGGTGTCTGTTTATTGAGATCAAGTGCCTACTTTCTTTTAGGAACCCTCTGATACTTTACTCAAAGAGTTAATTATGAGGCAGAAGGAAAACTCAGTGAGAACCAGATGCAAATTGGCTCCACTGAAAACTTGGAGGTCTTTTGACCTATAATTCTGTACTTGACTCAGCATGAGATGTAGTGTAGTTTGGATTCAAACAGTTTACATAGGACTGTAGATTGGGCCTTCAGGTGACAGAGACATAAGTGGCAGGGCAGAGTGGGGTGTCACAAAGCAGCTACCAGGAGAAAGTGGTGTATTAGAGTATATAGTATGAAGAGGCAGGAGCTGAGGGAAACTTACAGAAGTCAGAAATCTGTGGAGGCTCAGCATGGTATAGAAACATGCAGTTTTTAGAGTCTGGGGTAAGGAAATCAAAACTCCAGAGAGTCAGGATGTATTCAGAGAAGTCAAAATGAGTTAAGTATCAATAAAAAAGGTCCAGGCAAACCAGTAAGAGGAGACATAGTATATAATTAGTTTTTTTATGCTGTATAACAAATGACCACAAACTTAGCAGCTTAAAACAACACACATTTATTATCTCACAATTTCTGTGGATCAAGAGTGTGGGCATAGCTTATGTCCTCATTTCAGGGTCTCACAGACTGCAGTCAGGGTGCTCCCAGAGATGCAATTTCATTAGAGGTTTGAGGTCCTCTTCCTAGCTCACTGGTTGTTGGCAGAATTTAGTTCCTTGTGGTTGTAGGACTGAGGACCTCACCTCCTAGAAGCTGCCCACCATTCTTTGCCATGTTGCCCTCTCTATAACATGGAAGTTTGCTTCTTCAGGATCAGCAGAAGAACATCTGCTGCTGCTACTTGTCTCTTACCTCTAGGTCTTTTTCTAAAGCGCCATGATTAAGTCAGGTCCACCTAGGATAATCTCCATTTTGATGAACTCAGAGTTAACTTATTAGACACCTTAATCCTTAATTATATTTGCAGAATTCCTCCACGTTTGCAGTATAATTTAATCTAATCATGAGAGTGACATTGATCATATTCACAGCTCCCACCAGCACTCAAGGGGAGGGGATTATACAAGGTGTCTACACTAGGGGCTAGGAATCTTGGGGGCCATCTTAGAATTCTGCCTACCACAATGTGTTATTAGTAAATCCAGTGTGATCCTCTGACCTTGAGTTTAAGAAACAATTTGGCTTCTCCAAGGGCCTGTTTATGTATTTTCTGTGAGGGTAATAGTGATTGTAGCCATGGAGTCTGAGAGAAATAAGTAACCGATTATACCTCCTATAGGGCCAGAACGTGTTTAGATGATGGGAATACAATTTATAGGTTTTTGCTGGGATTTAAAAAAATGTGATAAAAGTTGATCTGTTGAAGAATATTCCATCTTCTCTAAGAGCTCTTTAAAAGGGAAACCTAGGGGTCTGACATATTCTTTAGAAGTTTTTTAAATAATCCAGCTCTGAGGAGAATCATGGCTGAACTTGAAAGCTCTGGGAAGAAAAAGGTAAGGTTAAACATAAAAGACACATTTTAAATTAAATCTATATACATTGGGGATGGGTTGGATTTTGAGAGAGTGCAGGAAAGTGAAAAGAAATAGGAAATGTCTCTAGGGGTATAAAACAAAGGAACTAGGATGGAGATACTGATTTTTTTGTTCATTTAATGAATCTTCGGAGGACTCCTATGTGCAAAATAACGTGGGAGAGGGGTATAAGGATATGATTTTTCTCTTCATGAGCTTAGAGTATTATAGATGAAGAGGGAGTAGATGAGGAGTTCCTGGTATCAAATGCAGCTGGAGATGAGGATGGAGAAGAGATGTAGGTCATGAACATTGGCATTCTCAGTGATGTGGCCAGAAGTACAGAAGACACATCTCAAAAGGTAGTGGAAATAACTAGAGGATACCCATTTGAGAAGCAAAACTGGAAAATCAGTAGAGAAGAAACAAGTATTGTATAGAAGACAGTAAAAGCAAAAAATTTCCTTTGGACTTTAGAAACAAGGCATATTTAAATGACACTGTTGTTGTTATTATTATTAATAATGATAAAGGCTCTAAAGTAATTTGAGCTTGGATTTAAACAGGTGTCCATGGTAGTGGGTCTCCTATCATTCTATAAAGAGTGCAGATGTTCATCCATATTCCAAATGGCTGACTGAGAAGGAGCCTTAGATGTTTCCTGGGCCAGTCTATCACTATGTAGGACTCCATTTTAAGCATCTGGGTGGTCAAATGCCTCTAGAGGAAGGAAGCTCACAGTTTTCAATTTAGACCATTTTGTTGTTCTATTAAGTCTTCATTCCTGACTTAAGAAGCTTACTTTTACAATAGAACATTTCCTTATTGAGTATACCTGCATTAAACTAGGAAGAAGAATTCTAGGGGCCCATCTCTGGGAAAAATACTCATTAGAGCACCGTTTCTGGGGGTGGGGTTGGGGAACAAAACTGAAGAGCCTATCGATTTAAGGATAGCAGCTCTTCCAATCCAAGGATCTCTGCTCCTTTTCATAGGCTTTAATCAAACAAGAATCTTCTTTAGGATATTGACCCCTTCCCTTTTATCCTCAGCTTATGAAACTTGTTGGACTCCATCTCTTAATGACAACCACTGGTCTCATTTCCTATATGTGGGTAATGACTATAGGAATCCTATAGTCTATATCTTATCTAATTGTCTAATTTTAAATTCCCAATTCTGCATTCTCTCTCTCTTCATATGACCCATGTGTAATACTTAGTGCTATCTTAAAGAACATGTATTTTTATGTTATATATCATTTTATATGTCTGTGAAATGCAATCTTGTTTTGGGAAATGAAATGCTATTATCATATCTAAAATCTACCACACTCAAAGTGTAGAATTATTAATAGAAAACTGCTCTAAAAATACAAATGCACCACTTTATTTTGCAGATTTTTTCAGAGTTGCTGAGTACTTTAATTAATGTCAGTTAATGAATCTAAAATTGGGTAAAAATATCGAGTGAAAAATGACAAGGAATTAGAATATGATTCTGAAGTATTATTTATTGTCACTGTTACGTAGTGATATTTTGCTAAAGTTTGTATGGAATAAAATGTGACTCTTGTACAGTATATATCAGAACGCTAGTGCAATTTTGGAATTTCCATAGAGAATGATGACTTGAAAAATGTATTTTAGCAAGTACCAATGTACTTTATGACAAACTGATTAGTACTAAGTAGTAATGATTATATTCCACAACTCTAGAGCCTACTAAATTATAATCTCCTAAAGGCAGGGATCATGTCATATTTAACTTTGTTTCTTCCACGGGACCCAGACAGTGTGATTCCAGGAATTAGTAAAAAATCATTTGTTGCATTGTGTATTCGTCTTAAAAGCCAAGTTTTCACTTCCCTAAGAGGATATCATGAGGTAAAAGATTAGGCTTGAGGAAAACATAATGCCTTCCCTCAAATCGAAGACATGGCCTAGTGGGGTCTGGCCAACCAAAGCATTGTAAGAACCTTCTTGTTTGAGCCAGGAGGAATTCTAACTTCTGTATTATTTCCTAAGGGGCAATAAAATTGTGCTGCTGAGCTTCCAAATCTCAAAGAGGAGGGAGCTGAGTGGGACATAATGAGATGCTTTCCTGTGCCCCCAAAGGCTCCAATATCAGCTTCTGTTTGGCTCACCAATCCCATCCCATGCTTTCCTCCCACTGACTCACTCTGCCACTGTCCCTTCTGCCTCAAATACTGTTACCCTAAATTTTTGCCTGGCCAGACCCTTATCATCATCCTTGCCTCAACTCAAATGTGACTTTCTTGGAAAGGCATTTTCTGAAAATCCTAATAAAGTAGGACTGCCCACCTCTACCTTTTCTCTACCTATTCCAACTCTTTCCTGGTCCAATTCAGAAAGGAAGCTGCCTCCGACTCCATATCTGAAGAATCATTACCTAAAGAGCCTGATTTTGACTCTTACTTCAGGGAGCTCAGTGAATTCCAAAGGATCTCGCCAGTGTCAACAACTCACCTTATCTGACAAGGATGGAAAAGAGCATGGATGTTATAGGCAATCCATCATCACCCTGGATAAAACTGGTCACCTTCTATTCCTTTTTATTCTTTTATTGTGTTTATGACACTATTCCTATAGGAAATTCATAATTATTTATTTGCTTGCTGCTTTAATGTTGATCTGCCCTTGACAGATAACCAGGCGAGCAGAGATCTTGGCTATTGTAGTGACTGTTGAATTTTCAGTCTAAAATAGTGCCCAGCACATGTAAATACTCAAATATTTGTGCAATATAGTTGAATGATAAAGTGGCCCCATTATGAAATGATTACATATGTGAGGACTAATTTAGATGACATGTATATACTCAGGCTAGCACCTGATACAGAATGGGCAAGCTATAAATGTACGATGTCTCTCCAGCCTTCCTTATGAAGGAGGGTCAACGATCCCTTTGCAAGTGCTACTTGAGCAGCACTTAAATTCAGGTATCACAAAGTTGGTTATGCTTTTCTTACCTGTTTATTTAAACACCAGATAATCTACAACAAAGACCCTACTCTTTCTCCACTCTTGACAAGTACCTATTTTTGTAATGATTCTTTGACTATATTTTGTAACTCAGAGATTTCACAAAGTTTGAGTATCCTTCCTCCTTAATCAGCAATTGTTAATGAGAATATTATTAAACTATAAAATTAGGTTGACAAGAATGAGTTTTATCTTAATGAGATAGTCTTTATGCTCATTGTATTTCATACACTTTATATTCTTAGATAAAAATTGGTGTACAGATATTTGTATATGTCACAAAATTAGATTATGACTTATCTGCTATATCAAAATAACTACATATCAGTGCTTATTGGCTATATCTGCAAAAATTGGGCCAGCCTGATGTTTTTCTAACAATGAGGTCTGTTAATTAGCTCAGCTGCATACAGATTGGTTAAGCTTGCACATAGTGAATTTATGCCCATTGATTCCTTCTAGTTCTAATTCAGAAAGGGAGATGCCTCAGACTCCAGATCCAGAAAATGATCATTGAAAAGGTCTGATTTTGACTTTCAATCCAGGGAGTTTGATGAATTCCAAAGATTTTTGCTAATACTGTCAATTCACTTTAACTAGCCAGGACGAAAAAGAGTGTGGATGATGTAAGCAATATCACCACCCTGGAAAAAACCTGAAGAGTCATTCAACTTATTTGGAGAAAGCTAGAGTTCCCCTGCCTGTGCACAAAGAGCAGGAAACATCATTGATACCCTAGACCCCTCTCTTTCTCTCTTTTTTATCTTATAGAGCCCTTTGAAAGGTTTCTGTGCAGGCTTCTACCTCCCACATGTGCTTTAGCCATTGCTAGCAGTTGGAGCTTTTTTCTCCCTACTGTTTGGGGACTAGCTTCTCTCTGCTTCCATGAGGAAGAGGCTCAGGGTTTCTTTTTTTTAGCAACTGCATTCCTGGAGCTTAGACTCCAGCCCAGGCTCCCTGACCTATGTGAGGGAGTAAGTCTACTACCTCAGTCCTATAGGGCTATAGCATCAGTGCAAAGGACCTAACGTGATGTCAGGTTGAAGGGCAAAATCTATAATTCGTTATTGTGTAGAGTGGTAGATCATCTGAAACCCACATATATGGATTACTTATATAGCTTCAGTTTTCATAATGCAAATTGGCTGTAACAGGATTGAATAATCAAGGGGGCACAATTTGCATTCCAAGGACCAGTGTAGGTTATAACTTGAACCTGCTTGGAAATTAACATTGTTCCTGAAGGAGGGGGTATGGTGGAGCTGTTGAGTTCTTTGAGTGGGTTTGTGCTTTTTTTTTTTCACAATACTGAATGATGAGAAAGTGGAAGAAGCTTGTGCTAATCAGTGGGTTGGAGATGGGAAAGGAGGGACACCAATATGGGCCACAGATATGTGCTCAAAGGCAGCAGCATTTGTTCAGGGGTGTTTTGATTCCATAGCTATGAATAAACGCTCCTGTTAGAGAAGTAAGGCTTATCAATAGTTTGAAACCCCCTACTCCCTAGTCCCTTTCTGACATTTATTTAAAAACAGAATGCATTAAGTCCCTGTGTGCCCAGCCTCAGGGACATACTGGCAAACTAAAAGTTAATTATATTCAAACATAATTTTTGGTAGTCCATGTTTTTTTAAGAGTCCAAGTTTATTTAGAAACAGGAGGTTGTTTTAGAGCCACAATTCTCTCATTATAGCAGAACAGACCATGTTTCTAATTCTGAAGCTCCCCAAATGGCGTTCCGGTTTCCTGTGTTTTCTTTATTTTCTTTCTTTCCTTCACTTTTAGTGTATGTTCTTGACAAGCATCAGGTGGGCACTCACTGTGATCTAGAACTCTAAAAATGTCTGGAGAGAAGGAGATAAGGAAGGTCCAGTTCTTTTCTTTATGGAGCTGACAGTGAATTAAAACTATAAGTGATAAATAATGAGTTATACCATGATGTGATAAATGCAGGTATGGACATCTGCCTAAAGCCCTTCAGAGGGTAAGCTACATGCTACAGAGCTAGGAAAGCTGCGAAGGAATCTCACCAACACAAATGAGATAATAATATTTAAATTATAGGTTTGTTTTGGGAATTGAGTGAGATATTCTATCTAGAACACTCAGCACATGGTAATCCTTCACACCTGTTAGTTATTATGATGATTATGATGACATAACTTTGCTTCCAACTAACTCTTGAGGTAAATTTTATTTACAACTGTCTTAACACCCCTAGAATGTTGAACAACTGCCTACTTTCTTTTTCTTCACTCTCTCCTTTAAGAAAATGCTTCCGTGTCTATTTTTCTTCTTTTCCCACCCTAGAATACTTGTCTATCAACTTGACTAAATTAAAACAAAAGATCTAAGACAAGAATGTGGTGGGAAACGGAATTGGGAAAATGAAGGCAAATAGAAATTAGAAGATTGCAATTCTATATGCATCTTTGCCTAACCACAGAGGTCGGAAAACACATACAGAAATTGCCTATAGAAAGCGAATGTTTCTCTTCTGCTGTATCTGAGAATAATAAGATCTGTCAGTGGGGACTGGCTTGGATTTTCCAGCCCATGAATTGAAAGCATGGGACAAACATCGTTCTCAGCATGTCTGTTGTTCTTGAGTAGGAAGACAAGTGGGTTTAAGATAGTAGAGTTTATTTGTACTTACAGGCATTTTTGGGAAAGGTACTTAATATAATATGCAAATGCAACATATAAAATATATTTTTCTAGGGTCAAAAAATGTAGCGATAGCAATGTGCATGGTAGATATAAGTAGATACCATCTTTGAAAATAGGGCAATAAGAAACTGAAGATGAGCAAATACAGGTGCAGTCTTACTATATTTTTATGACATTTAGTATTCCATTTTTCTAAAGAGTTGAAGATGGTTAAGGGACAGTATTGTATAGAGGTTAAGGATACAGGCAAAGTCTATCATTAACTATGGGACCTTCAAGTATCAGCTTCTTCATCTCTAAAATGAGAGCAAAATCAGTTATTATATCACAGGGTTTTATGAGGATTAAATTGGAAAATGCTCTTAATATGTTATTGGCATACAGTAAGCACTCGGTAGATTTTTTGCTATCACAAAATGAGCAGGTAGCATCTATAATTATTGAATAACATCAGAACATGATGTGGAGCACCCATTTCTAAAGACACAGTACCTTATTGTAATATTGTTCTGTTTCACTTTTCAGCCTTTTTGAGGATAAGGAATATAACTATGATAATGTTTCTGCATAGCTTTTTACCTTAGGAATCTCTTTGTTTTTTGGCTGCTTGGTTGTGTTCCGTGACTTGGGGGGCCCATGACTTTTCTCATTACTTCTAACACGGAAGTGTCACCTGGCACTCAGCCTGCTTTAAATGTGCTAGGCGGGTCTGGACCCTGTAGCTCATTTGGGTCTGTTATAAAAATCAACACTCCCTCTGCAAGCTGCCTCGAGGAGACCAAGCCAACAGAAACACATGCTGCCTGCCAATATGGGGTTCGACCTGGCATCTGCACAGAAGGAAATTTCTCTGTTTGCACCAGGTTTTAGTGGCAGTATGTCATTGGGTCATGTTATGCAAAGTTACTTGGAATCTGAGCTGAAAGCCTGTGCCACACCTGCCTGCCTCTTCAGGTAGTTGGAGGTGTTTATCAGGAGAGCTAGTCTCATTCCTTATATGTGAGTTGGCATTATACAGGAGAGAAGCTTCTAGAAGTGGCACTTCTGGAAGTAAGTGGCCAGAAGTCTGGAAGGAAAGAATGAGTCCTAGATGATATACTGAAAACTGTTGACCTCTGACAAGTTTTTGGTTGTTTCAGATTGATCTGGCTAAGTTTGCAGAATGCCCTAAAACTTCCAATTCATCTTTCACCTGTCAGTTAGCTGTTGCCTGAACACATTTATTATGAGCAGTGCCACTGTCCTGTTTTACAAGGACTTGGAGTGACTAGTGTCATTAGCTCTAAGTGCTCACAGGGATGGAGCTTTAGCCTGGGCTAATATGATGAGCTGGGGTGGCTGCTGAGATGATGGGGCATGTTTAAGCACCATGTTTTCAGCACAGGCCCTATGACATTTTAATTTGTCCAGGTACAGATTCTGAATTAGTAATTTTAACTGAACTGACTTGCCAAGTCATTCAAAAAATTAGGTCCTGATACTTTTTTTGTATTTATTTTCTTGGTTCTCTGAATCAGCCAAATCAATTTACTGTGTTACTCCAAAAAAAAAAAAAAAGCACAGTGGCAGTTGCTTATGACAGTCAAGTGGAAAACGAAAAGAGCAGAGGAGTCCAAGCCTCATTTTCTCAGTTAGGAAAATACAGGTTTTAATACCAGCTTCATAAGTTTTAATAAGGTAACTTGGGTAAGGAAATATTTGACAAAATATGTAAAAGTGCTTCTTGCCAAGTCAGCACATTTCCAAAATGGAACTCATGTTGGTGAGAAGAGTTGGATTGGCGTTGGATTTGGAATCATCTGGCTAGAAAGTAGGGTTGAAGCTATGGGAGTGAAGGAGGTCCTGGAGGAGACAGAGGGTTGTGTATGAGTGTGGAGATGGAAAGAGAAAGAGAGAGAGAGACAGAGAGAGAGAGGAGAGAAAGAAGGAGAGAGGGAGGGAAGGGAATGGAGAAAGTGGATAAATGAGAGGAGAGATGTACAGTTTAGAAAAGGTGAATGAGAAGATCCTTTTTATCTCATGGGATGGGACTCAGCTGCTGGTTACCCTGATCTTAGAACCTCAGTTCCCATCACCATCTCCATCCCTATCTCCAAAGGGAAGCTTTGCCTCTCTGCAGTTGCTATTTTTTGGAGCTTTCTTATTCCCCCTCCCCATGAATGTGATTAAAAAAAAATTGAGTAATTATATAAACTGTAGTAACAAAAGGAAGTCCAGAAATGTAAGAATACTGAACCAAGACTACTAACATGTTTATTTTCTTATGATAATTTTGCTGCATGTTCAGGGTTGATAGCAATAGATATATGCAGTAAGGGTGCAAAGCTTGTTTTCAGCTGGCATTCATTCTTATTGGTTGGTGCCAATAGTACAGATTGTTAAAATGTTATAAAAGTCATTTCTGTCTGTATTTAGCCCAATGACCTCCCATTCCTCCTCCATCCAAATATAAACAAACCATCTTCTTAGTTTTTCCCAGGCCTCTTTCTAATAATACCAGGAGCCATCGCCTAGGGTGATGTATGTATGTCAAAGACATCTTCATGCTCTAAAATAAATTCTTAAAATTTCAACTTATTGTTTCATTGAAAGAATGTAAATCCTGCCAACTTCCATAGGAAAATACACTGTTTTCCCCCTTTTCAAAAATAAACCATTAAGTTGGAAGATAATCAAAACCTTACGTATGAATTAATGTTGGAAGTATGTAAGACAACGCCTATTTTGCAATTAGTATCTCTAGAACTTGTAAGAGTTAGAAAGGATTATAACAGACGACTTAGTTAGTTTGTAAAACAAAGGTGGCAAGCACTTAGCAACATTTCTTTTTTTTTTTTTTTTTTTGCGGTACGCAGGCCTCTCACTGTTGTGGCCTCTCCCGTTGCGGAGCACAGGCTCCTGACGCGCAGGCTCAGTGGCCATGGCTCACGGGCCTAGCCGCTCCGTGGCATGTGGGATCTTCCCGGACCGGGGCACGAATCTGTGTCCCCTGCATCGGCAGGCGGACTCTCAACCACTGCGCTACCAGGGAAGCCCCAACATTTCTTGTGTATGCATGATGTCTAACTGGAAAGCTTTGAGTAAAATTTGCCTTAGAGTCCTTTGGTATCCTTAGTAGCTAATGGGAAGCTCTTTATCAAGCTTTTTTTCTTTTTTTTTGCCCCGGACGCGCAGGCTCAGCGGCCATGGCTCACGGGCCCAGCCGCTCCGCAGCATGTGGGATCTTCCCGGACCGGGGCACGAACCCGAGTCCCCTGCATCGGCAGGCGGACTCTCAACCACTGCGCCACCAGGGAAGCCCCTTTATCAAGCTTTATAATAATTTCAGTCCTGTGTGTGAATGCCAGATCCATGGATGTATATTGCTGTCAATTTATTTTCTCTGCTTTGTCCATACTTCAAAAGGGTACCTTGGGAGGCTGAATAATGGCCTCCAAAGATATCCAGGTACTAATTTCTGGAACCTGTGAACGATTACTTACATGGCAAGAGGGACTTTGCAGATATGATTAAGGATGTTGAGATGGGGAAATTATCCTGGATTATTCAGGTGGGTTCTAAATGTAATAACACATGTCCTTATAGTAGAGGGGGAGGAGAGATAGAGATAGATAGAGAGATAGGGAGAGATTGAGATTTGACTACAGAAGAGAAGTTGCTGATGTGATGATGGAAGCAAGAGGTTGGGGTGATAAGGAAGGGACATGAGCCAAGGAAAGTAGGAGACTTCCAGAAGCTAGAAAAGGCAAGAAAACAAATTTTCCCCAAGAGTCTGCAGAAGGAAACAGCCCTGCCTGATTTTAGACTTCTGACCTCCAGAACTGTTATAAAGCTGTGTTATTTTATGCCAGCAAGTTTGTGGTAATTTGTTACAGCAATCGTGAGAAACTAATACCAGCACCTTTCCCTTTCCCCTTAAAACGAGCATCACTGCCAGGGACCAAGAGATTTGTGTAGGGAAGTTAAAGACGCACAGAAGTAGGGCCATTTCCCTGTAGCATGGAGCTTCTCTAGGGACAGGTTTGGTGTATGTCATTAATTTTGGAAAGTTCTTCATCATTATTACTTCAAATATTTCTTCTGTCCTATTCGCTGTTCTTCTGCTCTTCTAATTATATGTGTGTTATTCCTTTTGATATTGTAACACAGTTCTTAGATGTTCTGTTCTTTTTTTATCCTCTATTATTTCTTTTCTATTTCAGTTTGAGAAGTTTCTATTGACCTGTCTTGAAGTTCACTGATTCTTTCTTCAGCTGTGCTGCGTCTAGTGAAAAGTTCATCAAAGTCATTCTCCAGTTTTGTTACTGTGTTTTTGATTTCTAGCATTTCCTTTTGGTTCTTTCTTAGAGTTTCCATGTCTCTACTGACATTACCAGTCTGGTCTATTGTCTACCTTTTCTGTTAGAGCCTTTAACATATTAATCATAGTTATTTTGATGTCCTTGTTTGATAATTCCAACATCTGTGTCATATTTGAGCCTGGTTCTGATGAGTGCTTGTCTCTTCAAAGTGCTTTTTTCCTCATCTTTGGCACAGTCTGTAACTTTTTGCTGGAAGCTGGATATGTTGTATGAGTAATAGGTACTGAGGTAAAAAGGTCTTTAGTGTGAGGATTTGTGTTAATCTGGCTAGGAGTTGGGCTATGTTTAATGTTTGTTGTAATTATAGGTAGTAGAGGATTCAAGTTCACCTAGTGTCCTTAGTTTTAATCTCTTCTCTTCGCTTTGGGGCTTCTCTGCATTGCTTCTGAGAAAGCGTCTATGCACTGCAGCTCTTTCAGCTTCTATCCACTGTTATTACACTGGAGGCTTATTGATGTGTTGGTAGCATGTGGAGGAGAAGGTTTCTTCTACAAACTTCTGATTAAGCTTATCTTCTAGTTGGGTGTGTCTGGGGGTGGTGGTGGCTTTCACAAGTACCTGTTTCTTTACTTTTTGGGGTGGCAGTTTACCCTGTGATACCAGTTTTCTGATGGGTTCAAGAAGAGTTGTTGATTTTCAGTTTTCCACCCCCACTTTATTGAGATATAATTGACACATAATATTATGTAAGCTTAGGTGTGCAGTGTATTGATTTTCTACTTACATATTGCACAATGATGACCACCAAAGCATTAGCTAACACCTCCGTCCCATTGCATAATTACCATTTCTTTTTTGTGGTGAGAATGTTGTTCACTTTTTCTTGTTGTGAGGATAGGAGTAATGCTTCCAAGTTATTTATATAATGTTGGAGCTGAACTAAATGTATCTCAGGAGCTTAATTAAAAAGGCAAAGATAATACCTCTTCCCTCAGGAGTAGGTGACCCCTACGAAGCCCTGAATTTCCTCACAAACTTAACTTTTAAGATTCCATAGCAGATGGGACGTGGCCATGTGCAGGTACATTTGATAATGTGGCGAAGGTGGGGTGGAGAGTGGGGAGGAGGGAGATTGGGGATGGGGTGGAGAGAAGGATCCATAACTTGACTGCCTGCAAAGGAGAATTGGACAAGATGGCAGCATGAGTAAAGAGTGTCAGCAAGTGTTGCTGGCTTTTCTCAACTCAAAGAATGAGGAAATGCAGTAGGGAATGATGAAAGGAAAATGTGAGATGGGGTGAAGGGGGCAATTACAAAAGAGGGCATCACCAAAGTTGACAACCATTGCTTACTGTCTTCAAAGCTTTTCATTTTGCCACTCTGCTGCCCCTTGCGGGGGAATCCTTGGGAACTGTATGGTGCAACTATAAATTTTATAAAAATTCAGTTTTTGAGCAAGAGGGAGGGGATATGGGGATATGTGTATATGTATAGCTGATTCACTTTGTGATACAGCAGAAACTAACACACTATTGTAAAGCAATTATACTCCAATAAAGATGTTAAAAAAATTAAGTTTTTGAATCTGTTTAATAAATGTCTATGTAGGCAAAAATAATTTTCCTTCTGTCTTTATACTAGCAAATAGTTTATTTTCTGGTCTTCTCATATCTTCATTGGGAATGTATATTTTATTGATCATTTTTTTCAAGGTTTCAAATCTAACAAAAAGGTATAGTAATTAAGATTTTTGACTCTGCAGTTCTGCACTGGCCATTAACTAATTGTTTGATCTTAGACAAGTTATTTAACTTAAGTAAGCTTTAGTTCTTTATCTGTAAAACCTGGATAACACATATCTTACAGAGTATTGTGAGGTTTCAGTGAGATAATTTATGTAATAAATTTGGTTAGTTCTAGGCACTGGACTGGTAAATAGTGCATGCTAAATAATGAGTAGCTATTATATTATTATAGTTTCTATTGTTATGTCTTATTTTTTTCCCTATGAGGAAATCCTGATAATGATCTAAAAATGACAAGACCTCATTCCTAGATTTCTAAAAAATCAGTTAATATGATTAATTCTAGTATAGTTGTCAACATTAAATATAAATTTTATTTTAATAAATTTATTTATTTAATTTGGGCTGCGTTGGGTCTTTGTTGCTGTGTGTGGGCTTTCTCTAGTTGCGGTGAGCGGGGGCTACTCTGTTGTGGTACAGGGGCTACTCTTCATTGCGGTGTGCGGGCTTCTCATTGTGGTAGCTTCTCATTGCGGAGCACAGGCTCTAGGCGCGTGGGCTTCAGTAGTTGTGCCACGTGGGCTCAGTAGTTGTGGCTTGTGGGCTCTAGAGCGCAGGGTCAGTAATTGTGGTGCGTGGGCTTAGTTGCTCTAAAGCATGTGGGATCTTCTCGGACCAGGGCTTGTACCCGTGTCCCTTGCACTGGCAGGCAGATTCTTAACCACTGTACCACCAGGGAAGCCCAGTTAATACAAATTTATGTCTTATGTGTACAATACATACATACGTGTGTATATATGTGCATGCTTATACATGTATATTTGTATATATATTCATATACACACACACTTGTGTTTGCTTAGAAAAATTCTGGAAGAACACATAAAAAACTGTTTGCACTAGTTATTACTGGAGAGTAGAGATAGAAAATGAGGAAGAGAATGAAGAAAGTTTTACTTTTTATCTTATACTCTTTCATTCTGCTTAAAATTTTATACCATAAACAGTATTACTTTTTTTTTTTAATCTTAGAATATTTCCTTTATTTCAGTGCATGCCAGATACAGGTCCTCCCCTAAGAGTCATAATTTCTGTGAATATATTAAAGGCTCAGAGAATTCCTGCTGTAAATGAAAGTGTAATTTTGTTTTACCTTTTATTCCAAACGTATTTCACCATAGGATCTAGAATTCTGTTTTCTTGGAAGAACATTTACATTTTGAGGACCACCAGTGTCCTTACAGGACATGTTTGGGAAACTGTTCTAGGTTGATGTAGACTAAAATAATATTCAGAGTACCACTTCATGCCTTCTTAGTCTTTCCATTTCTACTTGTTATTGTCTTTTGTGGTACTTCTGGATAACCGTAAATACAATTTTGAGTTTTGGGGAGGTTTAGATCTTCCCATAAAAGTACCTTATTCTTCATTTAGAGCACAATGAAACGTTCTATTTTTTGAGGGTAATTACCTGTCTTATCAAAATATCCAATGTGTGACACTCTCTAAAGGGGACTTATTGTGGTTCTCTCTTTTTTTGGGTATTTGTTTTCATTTTTATTTTACAAGTAGTTTGTAGCAATTACAGAAAAATCAGAAAATACATACCATAAACATAAAGAAGATAAAAATCACCTATCTAGATTGAGAAATCTTATCTTTTTAAAATCAATTTTTAAATTGAAGTATAGTTAACTTAAAACTCACTTTGATGTCTGATATGTATATATAGTGTATGTGTATATACATATATGTATATAGTGTATGTGTATATATGTATGTAGTGTTAGCATTTTCATACCAGTGAATCTTTTCCCTTGCTTTAGAGTCATTTGAGAAAAAGTATCTAGTAAATGGTATCATTTTGTAAAGGAAGAAATAAAACTTGCATGTTTTTATAAACAATCTTTGAACTATACAGATATATAAACAAATAAACAAGGATTGCAATATTTAAGTTAAATGTTTTAATAATTATGCTATAAAATGGGTTTTATTGTGGTAAGATGAGTGGGAAAACAGTCTTCCTATCGTGGTGATTTAAGTAAAGTGCACAGAATAAATATCAGGAACTATTCTGGATATGCTGTTGGAAGCTTCAGCAGAAGGAAAGTGTTAGGGACCAAATGTGATTTTTCATGTTGTCACACTCTTGACTTGAGGTCTCATCAAGAGAAGACTGTGGAGACTTCCTTAGGGCATAGAACACAATTCTGTGTTTTATCAGAAGGGACACAGTTCCTTTCGGTTGTCTGACCAAATGCTTCATATGCAAGTTCAAATATTTCAGGAAAAAATAAAATACCCAGTTAACACCCTCTTCTTTTAAAAAGAGAAAAGCACAGCCTTTGGGGTATTTTAGTGAATATGCAGCAAATGCAGTCCTTCTCTTTTGTCACGCACTCAAGATCTAGATGTAAGCACCCAGAACCCCTCTTTCTGTAAGCCTTTCCCAGGCACTAAGGCTCTTTGCATACTCCAATGGGACATGACACCACATAAATCTTGAATTGCATTTTGCATTTAGCTCACATAGGGATGGATTAAATTATATCAAAACAGGTTTTCTGGTTCAATGTTGATGATCTGAGCCATGAAAGACATGTTATCAGCACTGACAGTTTACATTCCTCACCAGATAATAAACACAAGCCCAAGAGTTAAATGCTAATGCTGCCCTCCAATCTGTAGTTTTAGAACAGGTTGTATTACTGAGAGACTAAAGTACTGGGGATATGTGAAGACATACACTTTGTTTGATTTCATTGCTCCAGACCGTACTGCTAGCTCTGGGTGGCTGACCCTTAAATGTGTGCACCTCATCAGAAAGAGGGGGTGGCAGGGGTAGGTCAGAGTGGGGATGGATGAACTTTTTCAGATATATGTCTTCTACTAAAAACATCCCCAGAGCGGATAACTGCAGGCCATGTGTCAGTAGCCTTATCTTTCAAAGAAGAGCAGCCTATAGTACCCTAGACTCAGAGCTAGAAGGGCCTTTAAGATAATGTAGACCAAATCCACCTTCTTACGTGTGAGGAAACTGAGACCCAGACAGGTGATATGAGTTACCTAAGGGCATAACATTTCTGATAAAATAAATCACATTCTTTGTTATTCTGATAATTACTGAATACTTATTACAAGATAATTAATTTATTTTATTTCTTGAGTATTTCAAATTGATACATGCTATACTTATAAAGACATATAAATCTTTGTCTGTAAATCAGTTGGTTGGAATTTAAAATCCTCCCTCCTATTTATTTATTCATTTGGTAGTGAATTTAGTCTTACCACTAAATTGTATGTCCTATATGGTATTGATGAACCGTTTTGGTTTCTTAACTGGTTATTCAGTTGCTTTGTAGACAAATATCTTCAGTGATCAGTAGGATGCTAAAGGGTGATCCATGGGTTGGCAGACCACAGTGCACTCCATGATGACTTGTCAGTATCTACTTTGAAACTGTATAAACCTATCCCTCATCCTCACAAAAATCCTGCAAACTGAGTTTTCCCCTCTGGTGTTATAGACTTTTAAGCTTAGAAAATTTAATAACTTGTACATGATCACACTCTTAGAGGTTCTGATAGTCTGCTTGGTCTGCCATAACAAAATATCACAGACTGGGTAGCTTAAACAACAGAAATTTGTTTTCTCACAGTTATGGAGACTAGAAGTTCAGGATCAAGGTGCCAGCAGTGTTGGTTTCTGGTAAGACCTTTCTTTTTGGCTTGCAGATGGTCACCTTCTAACTGTCCTCATACGACCTTTCCTCTGTGTGTTCATGGAGAGAGAGATCTCTGATGTCTCTTTCTCTTCTTATAAGGACACCAATTCTATCAGATTAGGGCCCCACTCTTATGTCCTCATTTAACCTTATTATCTCCTTCAAGGTCTTTTCACCCAGTACAATCACATTGGGGTTAGGGCTGCAGCATATGAATTTTGGGGAGACACAATTCAGTCTAAAACAGAAATGGTAGAGTTGGGCTGTGAACCTGAATCTGCCTGACTTCAAAAGCCATGTTTATTCTGTAATACCTGCAGATTCTAAGTGTGTGAAATTAGTATATAAAGTGGCAACAGTAGTATTTTTCTCCTGTCAAGTTAATGTATTTGTACCATAGTTCAGAATTTAACTCCACTGTGATCTTCCCCGCTGCTCCTCCCATGGTTGGTGGGAATGGCTGATAAGCCTAACTAAATGGTACAAAATAAAATAATCCGACTATCACTGATATACTTTAGCTCCAGAAAAGAGATTTCTTCTGCGTCTGTGAGTGCTTGTGTGTTGCTTGTGTTTTGATCTATCATGTCTGGTTCAAACTCCAACTATCAGAACTTGGCAAACAGGTGACACCATTGACTCATTCCAAACAAGTACAGTCACTTAATATTGACTCTATCCATACAAATATGTATTGAGTACCTGCTATGTGCTTGGTGCTTTTCTAATGGCTGGGGATATGGCAGTGAAAAAGACTGATAAGATCCTTGTTCTCATGGAGAAGACAGGGGACGGTAAGCAGAGAAATAAGAATTTCATACAGGATTGATGCTCTAAAGAAAATGAAGTAAGGTAACCGGATAGAGGGCACTGGGGGTGGGGTAACATTAGTTTGGTGCTCAGGGAAGGCTTCCTTACTATGGTGACATATAAGCTGTATGATAAGGTGTATTAGTCAGGGTTTTCCAGAGGAATGGAACCAATAGGATGGATGGATAGATAGATGGATGGATAGATAGATAGATAGATAGATAGATAGATAGACAGATAGAGATTTATTATGAAGGATTGGCTCACGTGTTTACAGAGGTTGAGAATCTGCCATCAGCAAGCTGGAGGCCCAGGAAAGCTGGTAGTATAATTCTAGTACAAACTCGAATCCTTGGCAACCAGGGGAGCCAGTATTGTAAGTCCCAGTCTGAGTCTGAAGTCCCAAGAACCAGGAGTTCTGATGTCCAAAGGCAGGAGAAGGTGGATGTCCTGGCTCAAGCAAGAGAGAAAATTCACCCTTCCTCTGCTTTTTGTTCTATTCAGACCCTGAATAGATTGGATGATGCCCAGTTGCAGGTGGTGACCTTTACTCAGTCCACCAATTCAAATGCTAAGCTCTTCCAGAAACATCCTCACAGACACACCTCAAAATAATGTTTTACCAGCTATCCGGAAATCCCTTAGCCCAGTCAAGCTGAGGCAAAATGACCATTATAGAAGGTGTTAGTCATGAAAACATTGCGGGGTTAGATAGTCCAACCAAAGGAACAGTAAAGTAGAGGCTCTGGGTGGGAAACTGTGATTTGTTTGAGGAACAAAAAGCCAGTATGGCTACATGCCATGAACAAGCAGGGTCATGTACCAAAATGAGATGGGAGAAGTCAGTAGGGGCCAGTCGCAGAAGGCCTGACCCAGTGTGCAAGGGAGGCTGGCATTGATTCTCAGGGCATTGTGACTTTCTTGGCCTGTGTCGTGCAGGAGAGTAACATGGTCTGATTGGCACTGGCAAATAATAATTTTGCAGTGTACATACCACTTTCAATGATTGTAATTTTGTGTCTCTTCTCACAAAGATGCTTCTCATGAGCATCTTCCTGTGAGGCAGAAGGGAGCAATATAGTCTGTGGAGTGATCAATTTAAAATCAGTTTTTGAAGAATTGCTGTACTATTTAGATTAATTAGATTATTTATATTAATACAGAAAGTTAGACTATTTATATTAATAAGGATCTATTTAAGCTTTGCTTATAGTTAACTCATGTCTAGTGTGTCAAGAAGCTTGGCCATTTGTTTGTCATTTCCCCTCTGTTTCTTCACTGTTCAGATAATCTGGATGATGTTCTCATGAGAAGTGATATACAGCTTCCTTTCTTGCTGACTCTTTTCCTTCCCTCCTTCTATCTACCCTTCTCTCTTTCCTTCTAGTGAAAAAGGCATTCTGCATTTTCTGTCAGTAGGTGCTCTTTCCTTCATGCAAATTCAGCCTGTTCCAATTATATTTTCTGGGCACTGATTTCATTGTCTGCTTATAAACTCCCCCAGTTATCAGAATTCAAAAGCGACAATGGGAGGGAAATCGAAACCTGGCAGATGAATGGGAGGCTAGCAGATATTTGCTGCTTGCCTGAGGTAGCTGTTGTGAGCCAGACTCACCCCCAGAAGTCTGCTCTTGGAGAAGGGGCTATGTCGCCTTCACCTGCTGGTACTCATCTGTTCTGGTCTTTGTGTTTTGATGACCAGCTGACCTGTTGTGGGACAGCTGGTGTGGTTTGGGGATGTCTGTAGCTGTTAATGTGGCAGGCTCCCAAAGAGCTGCTGATGGCTATCAGCATCACCCATGTGTGAGCAAGGAGAATAAGAAAGCAGAGGTACAAGACAGGAAAACCAGGGAGATCAAAGGAGTAATGGGGACAGGATGAAAAAAAGAAAAGTGAGAGGCAGTCAAGCTATGCTGTAGATGGTGGGAGGTTTTGAGGGCATAGAAGAGATAATTCTAATTTAATGTGATGAAATAGCAAACCAACACTGGAATGCATGATGACAGGAGTAGGGGAGAGTAACAGGATATGCTCATTTGTGCTTGTTCACTGATTTGTCCATAAGGCTGAGAGCTCAACTCTTCTCTGGAAGTAGGCTGCGTGTGCTAGCACAGACTTCTAGAAGGGATCTCTGGTTCTTGGTAGCAGCACAACATTAATCAAGTGCTATTTTATGAGGATCATCATTGTAAGCATCTGAGTGCCCTTCTTTCTCCTGCAGGAGCATATATGAACCTGGACAACATACCCCCAAAGCACATCAGCCCTGAAGATAGTCTTGGAGGCTCTCTGTCTTTTTTTCTCCTCTTACTCCTTCTTCCTCTTCTTCTTCTTTCGGTACCATGTGCCCCTATGTACCAAGTCACCTTGCAGCACAGGTGAAGTATAAATAGAAATCCATAGGACTACAATGGAACCTATTAATAATGAAACACGCTACTCACATATTAAATAACAAATGTGGTATAGCAATATATGTGCTTTCTTAATTAATATATTAAATAATGAGATCTAGTGATACATCTGATAATTTCCATTATATTGAAGTGGTATGAACCTATTTTGAGATATCTGGATCATTTGCAATATAATATGAAAATATTTATGATTTCTATTGGTTATATAGTCACAAGTACCATTGATTTTTTTTTTTGCTTATTCATAATTTAAACCGTACTAAATTTCAGTCAGATGTTAGTAAAAATATAAAGATTTAATTTTTTTAACCATTCAAGGTCACAGACCTCCTATTTTCTGTTCACTGGTCTTGGGTTAAGAGTTAAGAATCTCTGCTCTAGTTGGTCCCTGAAGTAGGAGATTAAGTGGCCAGCCTACCCATCCCCAAATTGGTAGGATGTACTCTGATTCTGGGTTCTTTCCATAGAGTTTAAAACACCCCTGAGGAAACAGGGTAATTTTAATGAAGCCTAGAGCTTTATGTATTCTGAGGGTATGCTGGGGTAATCAGTACAGAACTGGACATTATCAGAATCACTTGCATTAAGGCTCAGAATCCATATAGTCTTCTGGAACTGACCTGCTTCCCCATTGACCCGTAGTCCTAGCCTTAGAAGAGACCACCTGCAGGGTCACTGTGAGCTGAAATAATTTGCACATGTGCATCATAATGGCACCAGGGTGGTCCCAATGGCAGCATCCCAAACCAGAAGAACATTTATTCACACATCAAGGTAATTTAGAAGAAATAACATTGACTTTCTGTCTATTGGGATGATTCTTGCTCTGGGCTAGTTTTCATTTGTAAACATCAGGCCATTGTAACCCACATAATATTAGACATGAAGCAACAGATACTCATTTTGGGATATGTTTAACGTGTTACATCGGGAGTACGCAGTATTGCCAGAATGAGTGATCCATTTCCTGCCTAGGATGTCAGAGCACCTTCCCACTGTCTCAGTGCACAGAGGAATCATGGCCTCACAGAGGGACTGCAGACAAGGGGGCTCAAGTTGGTCTAAAAAGCCAAGACTGATCAATATTGTGGGTCCTGGAGCTTAAAGAGAGCATTTTATTACAGGAGCTGCTCTAAGGGGTTACAGAAAGGACTCCAGAGCAGATTCTGTTACAGTCTGCCAATAGTTACTCATGGCAGGCGGAGTAAAATCAACCTCACCTAAGATGGAGGAGGCCTTCTGTGCTCCAGGTTTGCCTTCCCTCGGACCTCATCCTCTTCTCCTCTGTCCCTTTTTCACTGTTCTCCAGCTAAATTCTCTTTCAAGGCCTTTGCTCTGGCAGTCCTTCTGCTCATCCTGTTTTTCCCTCTCCTGCCCCTTCATTAACTCTAGACCCAGTTTCCTGTCATTCCCCACCCCACTCATTCTACCAGAACCAACTTAGTCTCCTCATGGAGAATGTCTCCCCACTCTGTCCATGAGGACATTCCCTCTTCAGATCTTTGAATTTGCTCTTCCCACTGCCTAAAACTTTCCCCAGATAGTCACCTCACCTTGCTCAGATCTCTCCTCAGTTGTCAGCTTCAGGAAAGCCTTTCCTGACCATCCTATTTAAAATGATCTCCTTCCCCTTTGCCCCCCATCCTCTCTGCTTGATTTTTCTCCCCTCTCATTTATCTCCATCTGATATTCCTTTATTTATTTTTGCTGCCTATATCTAATATAAGCTCTATGAGGGCAGAGATTTTTGTATTTTGTTTGATGCCATAGCCACAGTTCTTAGACCAACGCTTGGCACATAGTAGACATTCAATACAATTTTGAACACATGAATCTTCTGCCATGTGCCACCATTGTTTAGCTGTACAGGATGGGAGGGTGAGATGGTTCTGGAGGTTTGGCTTCTCCTTACACAGAGTCCTAGTCACCTCCACCAGGTTTATAACCACAGTCTGTACCCCGCTCTCAGAGGTATTACAATTTCTGAGTCTTTCCAGGCTCCTGAGGTGAGAACAGTCTTCCTTTCTTTTGGCTCTCAATCCTCTATTATCTAAATGGACCTTTTCCAAACTTTCTAAGATCTGCAAAGTCAGTTACCTCTTACATATTTTCTATCTTACAAAATTTTGTAGTCCACTCCGGTTCTCCTGTCTTCTTGACCTACCAACTTACAGCTCTGCCTAATCAGAAAAGTTGCTGTATGCTTCAATGCAAAGAAAATGACAAACACAAATATTCTGGATTTTTTTTGTTGTATGGATCTGAGATGGTGTACTCAGGAGGAAATGAGATTCCTGGAGAGTTCAAATAGGTTGTATGATTGTGTGTGCGAGACGTCATAGAAGAGACAGAAGCCTGGATATCTATTTGGACTAGATTATCTTTTTGGTCACTTTCAACTGTAGAAGTCATGATTCACTGATTCTGTGAAATGCTCTGAACTGCTAATATAAAAGGTGCTATGGATACAAAGAGCATCATTATTAGCTCCATTTTTTGAAGTGATGTTATAATCTTTGTTCATTTCCAGTTTTATTATTCTCTTGAGCTTAGTGAATTTTCTCACCAGTTTCCCTTTTCTATTATCACAATATCTAACAACTTTAATCAGCCAATTTGTCTTGACAAAAATTACATGCATGGCTGTCTCTATTCATACCACTGTTTTGTTCTTTAAATCTCCATTCAACCATAGCCTCCCTCTCATAGAATACCCAATATGCATATTCAGTTTCAGTGTTGTGGCTTCCCCAAAAGTCCCTTATCTGTTTTCCACAAACATGACTAGCTTTAAATACCATTGTCTGAGAGCATTGTTTTTAATCATTCCATATTCACGTGGAACTCAAGTGTAGCTCCATTATCAAGTTTCAGAACGAACCAGAATTACTTAATGGAATCTTTAAATAGATTGTTAGAAGAAATTTTATTCCCTTGTGTTATTTAGTCCCATGCTCCTATTTTGTCAAGAAATATATTCCCTTTTACCTGGCCTTGTCAGACTTGATTATTAGACAGGGAGTGCATTAATAAGATAAAAATCTTAGTCAAGATTAGAACCTTATATGAAGCTCAGTGTTTTGTCTGCCTTGGAATTATCTAGAATATGGCCATATACTCAGTTTTAAATTGGTTACTTTGCTTTCTTGGTGAACATTCAGCCTTATTGCCACAAGGCTCAAGTTCTCTGGACTTCTGATAATCCATCTTAACAGAGTTTATGGTGTTCATTTCTTATCTTGAATTGGTTTTTTAAAGTTTGTTTTGGGAGATGATGATGCTTGCACAAATTTCTAAACACCAAGGCCATGATCTCCTAGGGGGCTACACAGTAGTTGGGACCTTTTAGACCAGACAGAGCAAGTCTATTTTCATGTTTTGCCTCTAAAAGCGCAAATGCAAGCTGGCCAATGAATTCATCTTTATTCCTTGTAAAAGTCAGTCCCAGGCCAATCAAAGGAATGCTGAAAGTACAGATTCTTTTTGAGGTTCCATTTAAAAATGATATTTGTTCGATACAGAGAACAGATTAGTGGATACCAGAGGGGAAGTTGGGGGAGGGCAAAATGCTAAAGGGGGTCAACTGTATGGTGACAGATGGAAACTGCTTTTGGTGGTGAGCATGGTATAGTATATACATAAGTCGAAATATAATGTTGTACACATGAGACTTATATAATATTGAAAACCAATGTTACTTCAATAAATAAAGTTTTTAAAAAGTGAAATTGATTTATGTGAAAAGTATCAGTATATGGTACCTACCTCTAAAATCTTTTATTTCATTTTGAAATCAGAGGACTTGCCTTTTGTCAGCCTCCATATTTTCTCAAGACTTCCCCTCAGATTATAGCATGTGTTGGGGTTCTAATTCCTGAATCTACTTCTCATAGACATTCTGCTTAATATTACTGAACTTCAGTTTATGTGCATGAGAAATTAGATTTCTAATGCCTATGTTTGTGTTGTTAAAGCAAATAAAATATAGCCAAAACTAAGATGAAATAATTTTAGAACTATCCATTATTTGGTGTTATGTTTCTCTGCTTCTTCCATTGGCATGAGTAATTTATATCTATCTGTGTATTAGTATTGTAGACAGACAGATACTTTGTAGATAAGAGACTAGGAGAACCTAATTACAAGCTTTAATCTGAGAATGACTGTTTAATTACTCAGATATTCAGTTTTTCTATTTGCCCACAGAAACAGCCAAATATAGGCATATTTAGCTCTAACAATGGCTGTGTTTCCCTAAATTTGCATTTAATCAATTGCTGGCAAGTCAAATCATACTTCTAGTACATGGAGGTAGGATGTGGAGGTGGCATGCTCTTTAAAGAAAACTTTTAATGAATTTAACAGCTAACTCCCTAATGCACCTGCCTTTATAAATTTGGATTTTTTAATAATGGGTTTTGGTGAAAGAGTAATTCAGGTTTTATAAATGAAGTCATATTTCAAGTGTACTACAAGAGCATTCTTTTAAAAACTGTTACTTTATCTTGAATCCTTCTATGAATATGTTTTCTGATTCATTTCATATTTATACTTTTGACAAATTTTGATTTTTATAAATCAATTTTAGTTTTTTTTAAAGTGGGGGGCAGCTGGATTACTCCTCTTTATCCTACAGATGCATAGTATAGGGTAATTGGTTAATATCCACAGCTTTCTAGAGAGATGAATAAAACATTGAGCTCTGTATAACTGAGAGGATATTTCCTCTCTCACCTTTTCTCCTCACATGCAGGTGAGTTTGTTGTGGCTGAAAAATTGGCAGGGAAATGTTACTGGTTAATTTCTCTGTCTCAAGATAGAGTGTTCTCGTCAAGATACATTTTTATTTTATGAAAAGAAATAAAAATAATTCAAGTAGAAGTAAAAGAAAACAAGTACAATAGAAACTTGAAAATTACAAATTTATTACAAATAAAAGAACTAGCATAGGAACAAAAAAAAGTCCTGAATTTTCTGTAATGATTAAATTTCTTTTTAAGCCTGGAGTACAGTAGTGAGAACGAACACACACTTTCGACTCTTCCATCTCTTGTATGTTTCATTTTCAAGCATAAGGAACTTCTGTATCATCTCTGAACTATTCTAGGAAACTTTCAAAACTTTCTCAGTCCCTGATGTTCGGCCTTACCTCTCCCTGAACCCCTTCACCACCCTCTCTTCCTGGTGTGCTCAGGCACACACAGACACCCAGACACAGGTATCTCTGCTACTCTTTCTTACTTGGGTTTGTACCACATTTTCACTGAGTTCTCTAAGTAGGTGATATTAACTTTCTTCATTGTGCAAATGAGGAAATCACTGGTATCCCAGGCATTTCTCAATCTTCTGTTTGTAATATAAGATGTTTGAAGTTTCTGGAAATATTGCAACTGAGATGAGGATCTTCCTTTTTTGCTGCCTTAGCCTTGTGTGGGCTTAAAGGTGGCTCTTGAAAGCAATGGATGTTCTCTACAGGGAAAAGGCTTTAACTTAAGAGCAAAGGTCAAAGAGTTGACCCTCTGTACTCTGGTTTCAGTCTCTTGCTTAGGCTGTGAGGCATATTTAAGCACTGAGAAATCTGGGTTCTGGGTCCTCATTTCTAGAAACTGATCATTATCTTTTTATAGAATATTCTCATGCCTAAAAACCTTGCAGGCTTCCATCTGATGCTCCTTTCAGGGAACTGTTTAGACCTTGCCCAGGTATGGGGACTCTTTAGCAGTTCTTTACTATTGTGTAGGAAAGTAGACTCCTGTTAGATTGATATTGCCTCCTTCCTGTAGGTTATAGTGTCTTCAGTTTATATCAGCTGATGGAAATGCCTCTAGGTAAATGAATCAGCTAGTAAGGCTACTGTCATTGACAGGAAAAGACCCTCCCTCCGACCTGCCAAAAATAGAACATAAAGGGTAAGAAATTTTCTGATGGCACTGAGGTCTAGGGAATCTTTGAAGCAGAAATCTTAGGGATCCTGCTTAGCTACTGGCTCAATATGGGACCTTGGGTAAGTTGCTTCTCTTTCTGGACCTCTAGTCTAAAAATAAAGTAATTTTGTCACTAGGGAAATAGCTTATACCTATTGACATTTTTCTTTGTTTTGATTGTTTTTAAAACAGCTTTGAATTTATTGAGATATAATTCACATGCCTACACTTCACCCATTTACAGTTTCAAATTAATGTTTCTTAGTATATTCATAGCATTGTGCAACCATCACCATAATCTAATTTTAGAACACTTTCATCCTCCCTCGCCCCCAAAAGAAACCCTATACCCATTAACATTAAATCCCCATTTCCCTTCTGTCTTCTTCCCCCAGCCCTAAACAACCCCTAATCTACTGTTTGTCTCTATACATTTTCTTATTCTGGGCATTTCTTGTAAATTGATTTGTACAATATATGGCCTTTTGTGACTGGTTTCTTTCACATAGCATAATGTTTTCAAGTGTTAAACATATTGTAGTATGTGTCAGTACTATATTCATTTTTATGGCTGAATAATGTTCCTTTGCATAGTTATATCACATTTTATCCATTCATCAGTTGATGGCCATTTAGGTTGTTTCTGCTTTTTGACTATTTGTACTGAGATAAAAATCCTCTATCACATATATGATTTGCAAAGGTTTTCTCCCATTCTGAGTTGTCTTTACACTTTCTTGATGGTATCATTTGCAGTGAAAAGTTTTAATTTTGAGGTAGTCAATTTCTATGTTTTTTCTTTTTTTACCCACCTTTTGGTGTCATATCTAAGAAACCATTGCCTAACGCAAGGTCAAAACATAAAGACTTACTCTTTATGTTTTCTTATGAGAGTTTTATAGTTTTAGCTTTTATATTATGTCTGTGATCCATTTGTTTGTCTTTCATTTCAGAGTTGACCTAAACACTGAATAATATCCTTGAAAAGAAATGGTCAAAATGGCCCAACTCCTAGTAGAGCCAAATAATGGAAAAGTTGACAAGGATTGCAGTATGTGCTGAATATTGTTTCAAGCAGTTGTATCATGATTCCATGCTCCCATCTATGTTTTCTTTACTTATACCTCTGCTATGGTACGTTTTAATTTTAATTTTGTTCTCTCACTTTACTGGTCAATTTAAGAAATAGTTTCCATATTCAAGTCTGGAACTGATAGCTAATGGGTATTGAAATAAAGCATACCTTGTTGCTATTGCATTATTATCTTTTTCTATGATTTTTTTGCTCTTTAGTCTACTTACTACCCAAACCCTAGTCTTTTATCATCCTCTAAAATCATTTTCAGTTTATCATTTTCACATGACTATAAAATGTGCCTTTTCCTAATCTCTTTAGTTTCTCATTTTTATTATTATTTTCTGGACGATATTTTTTAAATCCTTCATTCTTTGACAGGGATTAAAAAAAAAGATAATAATGTTCCATATAATTATTCTGCAGTATTTACAGCTCTTAATATGTTAAACAGCAAAAGATTTATGCTTGGCCTTTTCAGATGAATATCAACTGGGTTAAATTTACTAATTAGCCAATGATCTGACCTCATTGGTGCTTCCAAACTTAGTGATCCCCACCCCCAACACATAAAGCTCAAGTGTTAATCTGAACAAGAGAATGAGAAAATTACTACTGAAGACTAGAAAACTACTGAAGACATTTAGTAATGGTCTGGCTTTCCAGTATTAGCCATATCTTGCAAATCCTTGACCTCCATGTTTCTTTATAAAGTTAGTCACACATGTTATTAAGGGAGCTCTTGGACTGTTACCTTCACTTCTAGGGAAGCAATTATCTCTATTGTACTTAGAGAAACTGTATCCCACATAGTGGTCCTACTCCCTAGGAAATAATCTGCTGGAATTCAAAATACAATTACCACACTTGAACACCTTCCTATATCCTGTAGCTGACCATTATTAATGGCATCCGATTATTCATAGCAATCAAGCAGCTGACCTTGATAAACAGATCACAGCAATGGGTATTTGACAGTCAGTATGCTGGCTGGGCATGATAGGAGGAGACAATGTCATATCCTGGTCGTCTTGAGCGAAAACAGCATGTCACTGACAGACTTATCAGAATACTATAATAACTTGATTGCAAGATTTAGCATGTCATTATTTTAAAAGCATATATTTAGATATACTGGCAGGAGCACAAAAAAAATATTGATACAGGTAAGCTTGGCTTTTGGGAATCTCTGGCTTACCTGACGTCGCTGCTAATTAACTGCATGACCTTTGGTAAGTCATTAGGTTTTCTAAGTTTTAATTTCCTCAATTCTAAAATGAGGGCATTTTGCCTACTTTCAAGGTTAGTTGTGAGGATTAAATGATATAAAAATTATGAAACAATCAGGTAAGCAGAAATTGCCCAATCATTGTCTGTTCCCTGTCCATAGAGTCAGCCTGAGCCCCAGCTCCAGCAGAGGTAAAGGGCATAGCACAAAAGCCTTTTTATTCTTCACCAAAATGCAGGATAGGTTCTGACTCTCACATGAATGCTAATTTTTTATTCTGCTTTCTCCACAAGCCCACAAGTCAAAGGTTTTCCTTTGTTGTGCAGCGGTATTAAAGTGTGATATTTGTTCGTGGTGAAGGAGCCTAAACATAAAAACTGACATAAATTTCCAGGTGGTTGGCTTTTGACCCTTCCATTTCCTTGACTGTATTTTCCCCTTGAGTTGGCATGATGTATAAGAGTTCTGATCCAGCTGCAGAAAGGAGCAGATTGTTTACTTATGGAAGTACATTTATTTTCATGTCACTAGGGGGGTGATTTTCACAAGGGATTAACTTTATGTAAATTTTGGGCTATGTGATTTGAAGGGGGATGGAGAAATTCACACAGTTTATATCCACTAGAGGGTCATTGGCATGTCTAATTCAAAGTGGCCAGAGAATTCCTTCATTATGTCCTACTTCCTTGTCTCCATTTGAGATGCTCCAGTTTCATTTACATCCCAATAAGAAAAAGGTATTCCATACTTTTATAAGATTGCTAGAGTAAAGATAAAAAAACTCTTTAGAATTTCTTATACACACTGCTTATCAGTGGTGGATATGCAGTGAGTTAATTTGCCATGAACACTCTGAAGCATCAAGCAAAATCTACTAAGAGAAACAGGAACTTAATTTTAGAGAAGGTGGCTAATAGTGTTAGATTAGCCTGGAACATAATTGGGAATTGTGAAATAGCTTCTATTTTTGCACTCCAGGTGGACCATATGCTATGTAAGCAGGTAAAGGGAAACAAGGGATTTAGTGGTGGCTCAGGATTCTGGTATATTCAGCCTGCAAGGTTGGGCAGTTCAGAAAGTAGCCCTGTCTGCTTTGTAGGCAATAAAATGCCAGGTTAAGGGCATAGTGTTAAATCCTGACAGACTGAATTTCAAATGTTAGTTTTTCCACTTTATTTATTAAAAATTTTTAAATCTGAGAAATGGCAGTAACTGTCAGGACTTAATGAAATCATAAATGCACAACTATCTAGATGCTAAGTGTAGTGAGTTGCATAGTAATCCCCCAAAAGATATGTCATGTCCTAAGTCTTAGAACCTTTGGCTGGGACCTCATTTGCAAAAAAGGATCTTTGTAGATGTAATTAGGTTAAGGATCTTGAGATGAGACCATCCTAGATTAACCTGGTGGGTCCTAAATCCAAAGACAAGTGCCCCTATATGAGACAGAAGATAAAAGACAGACACACCGAAGAGGAGACCATGAAGACAGAAGCAGAGTTTGAAGTGATGCAGCCACAAGCTAAGGAATGTCAAAAGCCACCACAAGCTGGAAGAGACAGGAACAGAATCTCCAATAGAGGATCTAGAAGGAGTGTGGCCCTACTGACACCTTGATTAAAGACTTCTGGCTTCCAGAGGCCACAGAGCAGAAGCAAGAAGAACTACAATCCTACAGCCTGTGGAGCGAAAACTACATTCACAGAAAGATAAACAAAGTGAAAAGACAGAGGACTATGTACCAGATGAAGGAACAAGATAAAACCCCAGAAAAACAACTAAATGAAGTGGAGATAGGCAACCTTCTAGAAAAAGAATTCAGAATAATGATAGTGAAGATGATCCAGGACCTCGGAGAAAGAATGGAGGCAAAGATCGAGAAGATGCAAGAAATGTTTAACAAAGACCGGGAAGAATTAAAGAACAAACAGAGATGAACAATACAATAACTGATAGGAAAAATACACTAGAAGGAATCAATAGCAGAATAACTGAGGCAGAAGAACGGATAAATGACCTGGAAGACAGAATGGTGGAATTCACTGCCATGGAACAGAATAAAGAAAAAAGAATGAAAAGAAATGAAGACAGCCTAAGAGACCTCTGGGACAACAGTAAACACGCCAACATTCACATTATAGTGGTCCCAGAAGGAGAAGAGAGAGAGAAAGAACCCGAGAAAATATTTGAAGAGATTATAGTTGCAAACGTCCCTAGAATGGGAAAGGAAATAGTCATGCAAGTCCAGGAAGTGCAGAGTCCCAGGCAGGATAAACCCAAGGAGAAACACGCCGAGACACATAGTAATCCAATTGACAAAAATTAAAGGCAAAGAAAAATCATTAAAAGCAACAAGACAAAATGACAAATAACATACAAGGGAACTCCCATAAGGTAAACAGCTGATTTCTCAGCAGACTCCACAAGCCAGAAGGGAGTGGCATGATATATTTAAAGTGATGAAAGGGAAGAACTTAAAACCAAGATTACTCTACAAGGATCTCATTCTGATTCGACAGAGAAATCAAAAGCTTCACATACAAGCAAAAGCTAAGAGAATTCAGCACCACCAAACCAGCTCTACAACAAATGCTAAAGGAACTTCTCTAAGTGGGAAACACAAGAGAAGAAAAGGACCTACAAAAAACAAACCCAAAACAATTAAGAAAATGGTAATAGGAACATAGATATCGACAATTACCTTAAATGTGAATGGATTAAATGCTCCAACCAAAAGACACAGGCTGGCTGAATGGATACAAAAACAAGACCTGTATATATGCTGTCTGCAAGAGACCCACTTCAGACCTAGGGACACATACAGACTGAAAGTGAGGGGATGGAAAAAGATATTCCATGCAAATGGAAATCAAAAGAAAGCTGGAGTAGCAATACTCATATCAGATAAAATAGAGTTTAAAATAAAGAATGTTACAAGAGACAAGGAAGGACACTACATAATGATCAAGGGATCAATCCAAGAAGAAGATATAACAATTATAAATATATATGTACCCAACATAGGAGCACCTCAATACATAAGGCAAATGCTAACAGCTGTAAAAGAGGAAGTCGACAAAGACACAGTAATAGTGGGGGACTTTAACAGCTCACTTACACCAATCATCAAGACAGAAAATTAATAAGGAAACATGAGCTTTAAATGACATAATAGACCAGATAGATTTTATTGATATTTATAGGACATTCCATCAGAAAACAGCAGATTACATTTTCTTCTCAAGTGCACACAGAGCATTCTCCAGGATAGGTCACATCTTAGGTCATGATCAAGCCTCAGTAAATTTAAGAAAATTGAAATCATATCACGTATCCTTTCCGACCACAATGCCCTGAGATTAGAAATCAGTTACAGGGGAAAAAAAGTAAAAAACACAAACACATTGAGGCTAAACAGTACGTTACTAAATAACCAAGAGATCACTGAAGCTATCAAAGAGGAAATCAAAAAATTTCTAGAGACAAATGACAATGAAAACACGATGATCCAAATCCTATGGGATGCAGCAAAAGCAGTTCTTAGAGGGAAGTTTATAGCAATACAATTCTACCTCAAGAAACAAGAAAAATCTCAAATAAACAATCTAACCTTACACCTAAAGGAACTAGAGAAAGAAGAACAAACAAAACCCAAAGTTAGTAGAAGGAAAGAAATCATAAAGATCAGAGCAGAAATAAATGAAATAGAAACAAAGAAAACAGTAGCAAAGATCAATAAAACACAAAAGTGGTTCTTTGAGATGATTAAACAAAATTGATAAACCCTTAGCCAGACTCATCAAGGAAAAGGAGAGGACTCAAATCAATAAAATTAGAAATGAAAAAGGAGAAGTTACAACAGACACCACAGAAATACAGAGCATCCTAGGAGACTACTACAAGCAACTCTATGCCAATAAAATGGGCAACCTGGAAGAAATGGACAAATTCTTAGAAAGGTATAACCTTCCAAGACTGAACCAGGAAGAAATAGAAAATATGAATAGACCAATCACAAGTAATGAAATTGAAACTGTGATTAAAAATCTTCCAACAGGGCTTCCCTGGTGGCCCAGTGGTTGGGAGTTTGCCTGCCGATGCAGGGGACACGGGTTCGTGCCCCGGTCTGGGAGGATCCCGCATGCCGTGGAGCGGCTGGGCCTGTGAGCCATGGCTGCTGAGCCTGCGCATCTGGAGCCTGTGCTCTGCAGCTGGAGGGGCTGTGGCAGTGAGGGGCCTGCGTACCGCAAAAAAAAAAAACAAAAAACAAATCTTCCAACACACAAAAGTCCAGGACCATATGGCCTCACAGATGAATTCTATCAAACATTTAGAGAAGAGCTAACACCTATCCTTCTGAAACTCTTCCAAAAAATTGCAGAGGAAGGAGCACTTCCAGATTCATTCTATGAGGCCACCATCACCTTGATACCAAAACCAGACAAAGATACTACCAAAAGAGAAAATTACAGACCAGTATCACTAATGAATATAGATGCAGAAATCTTCAACAAAATACTAGCAAACAGAATCCAACAACACATTAAAAGGGTCATACACCATGACCAAGTGGGATTTATCCCAGGGATGCAAGGATTCTTTAATATACGCAAATCAATCAATGTGATGCACCATACTAGCAAACTGAAGAATAGAAAGCATATGATCATCTCAATAGATGCAGAAAAAGCTTTTGACAAAATTCAACACCCATTTATTATAAAAATTCTCCAGAAAGTGGGCATAGAGGGAACCTACCTCAACATAATAAAGGCCATATGTGACAAACCCACAGCAAACATCATTCTCAGTGGTGAAAAAGTGAAAGCATTTCCTCTAAGATCAGGAACAAGACAAGGATGTCCACTCTCACCACTATTATTCAACATAGTTTTGGAAGTCCTAGCCATGGCAATCAGAGAAGAAAAAGAAAGAAAAGGAATACAAATTGGAAAAGAAGAAGTAAAACTGTCACTGTTTGCAGATGACATGATACTATACATGGAAGTCCTAAAGGTGCCACCAGAAAAGTAGTAGAGCTCATCAGTGAATTTGGCAAAGTTGCAGGATAAAAAATTAATGCACAGAGATCTCTTGCATTCCTATACACTAACAACGAAAGATCAGAAAGAGAAATTAAGGAAACAATCCCATTCACCATTGCAACAAAAAGAATAAAATACTTAGGAATAAAGCTACCTAAGGAGGTAAACGACCTGTGCTCAGAAAACTGTAAGACACTGATGAAGGAAGTCAAAGATGACACAAACAGGTGGAGAGATATACCATATTCTTGGATTGAAAGAATCAACATTGTGAAAATGACTATACTACCCAAAGCAATCTACAGATTCAGTGCAATCCCTATCATTCAGTGCATCCCTATCAGTCTCTATTTCTGCCTTGCAAACTGGTTCTTGTGTACCATTTTTCTAGATTCCACATATATGCATTAATATATGATATTTGTTTTTCTCTTTCTGACTTACTTCACTCTGTATGACAGATTCTAGGTCCATCCACCTCACTACCAGTGACTCAATTTCATTTCTTTTTATGGCTAATATTCCATTGTATATATGTGCCACATCTTCTTTATCCATTCATCTGTTGATGGACACTTAGGTTGCTTCCATGTCCTGGCTATTGTAAATAGTGCTTCAGTGAACATTGTGGTACTTGACTCTTTTTGAATTATGGTTTTCTCAGGGTATATGCCCAGTAGTGGGATTGTTGGGTCATATGGTAGTTCTATTTGTAGTTTTTTAAGGAACCTCCATACTGTTCTCCATAGTGGTTGTATCAATTTACGTTCCCACCAACAGTACAAGAGAGTTCCCTTTTTTCCACAGCCTCTCCAGCATTTATTGTTTGTAGATTTTCTGATGATGGCCATTCTGACCAGTGTGAGGTGATACCTCACGGCAGTTTTGATTTGCATTTCTCTAATATCATTGACTTTAGACAGTTTAAGTATAATGTGTGTTGAAGAAGGTGTTTTTACATTGAGATAATTAGGTATTTTCTTAGCTTCACGGACTTGTATATACAGTTCCTTTTCCAGGTTTGGGAAGTTCTCAGCTATTGTATTTTCAAATAAACTCTCTGCTCCCTTCACCCTTTCTTTTCCATTTGGGATACTCATTATCCTTATGTTGCCTTTCCTGGAGTTGGATAATTCTTGTAGTTTTCTTCATTAAAAAAAAATTCTCTCTCCTCTTTTACCTGAATCATTTCTATATTTCAGTCTTCAAGCTCACTGATTTTCTCTTCCATATGGACTACCCTAATTACAGTGCTTTCTATTGCATAATTTATCTCATTTACTGAGTTCTTTAGCTCCAGAATTTCTGTTTGGTTCTTTTTGTAGAGTTTCAATCTCTTTGGTAAAGTATCCCTTCTGTTCATTAATTTTATTCCTGAGTTCATTGAACTGCCTTTCTGAGTTTTCTTGTAGCTCGTTGAGTTTCTTCATGACAGCTATTTTGAATTCTCTATCAGTTAGATTACAAACTTCCATGACTTTAAGTTTAGATTTTGGAGAATTGTCATTTTCTTTTTGTTGTACCGTGTTACGATGATTTTTCATGGTGCTTGATGATTTGTTCCTCTGCTGGCACATTTGAAGTAGCTAACACATTTTTTTATTTAGGCAGTGCTTTTTAAATTTTGATTGTAACAATTCAGCAGCTTGGTAATTACAGGATTTTCTTTTGTTTTTCAGTGGGTGGTGCTATAGCTCAAGTTTTTGGTTTCTCTTACCTGAGCTGCCTCTGGCTGTATTTCCACCCTCTACCACTTCTGCCCGAAGTTATGCCAGTGCACTCATCATCATCACTGTTTGTGCCTCTGGGGTCACTGGTGCCCTCCTGCTGTCAGTGTTGCTGCTGTTGCTGGTATTGTTGCTGGGTTCACCAGTATGATGGGGGCCTGAACAATGTCCAGGGTTGCAGAGGTTGTGACTACTGCCACCATAGCAGGGGAGGAGAAGTGTGTGTAGGGAGCTGGGTGCCTCTGCCATGTCTGGCATCGTGGGATTCTCAGGTGTCACAGCTGCAGGCAACAGGGCTGGAGTCATGGGCACTGCTGCAGCTGAAGGGACTGGGTTGTTGGCCCTGTGGCTGCTACTGCCCAGTTCCCTGTGGCTACAAGTGCCTCTGTGGCAAGGAAGGTAGAGTTGTGTGCTCCACCTCCCCTGCTGCTACCAGGTTCTCTGGGTTGTAGGCTCAGCTCCTGGGGCCTGGGGGCTGGGATCATGGCCACCACCTCCACTGTTCCCCGGTCTGCCTCCTTCATATGTTTCAATCCAGACACCTTCAGATGTGCAGTTGTGTGGGTCCCTCTGGTGTCTTTGTGTGCTGGGCAGAGGAGATTTTGTTGAGTTATGGAGGTTGTCCTGTCCTAGTTGTAGACTGAAGGGGAGAGACAAAGGGAGTGTCTCACGCTGCCTTGATGCTGATGTCACCAATCACTAAAAACTTTTAAAAGAGTACTATATGATGGGCATGGTGAACAATATGTATAGACCCCAGCCTCACTGAGTATACTTTTTAGTGGGGGATACAGACAAATAGAAAATAAATTCTCACTGCAGTAAGTGCTGTGAAGAAATCTCTTTGGGACAGAGAAGAATAAGGTGGATTAAATAGGATAATTGAGGTGGTGAGTTCCCTGCAAGGAAAGAAACAGGGAGAAAAGTGGAGACACTGTTTTTGAGCAAATGTCTGAGTCTGAAGAATTGTGGCAGAAGTTTTAGAAAGAAAAATGGAGATGTTTTTGTAGAGGGCTTCTGTGTTAAAGAAAAGTGTTGACTTTTAAATTTGACTTTGTATTAAGAATGGGAAACAGAACACATTTCCATTTGCAGGAGTTGAGGCCACAAGGCAATTTCCTAGGTGTTCTAGGGCAGGGGTCAGCAAACTTATTCTCTAAAGAACCAGTTAGTAAGTATATCTTGTGGGCTATATGGTTTCCGTTGCGACATTTTGACTTTATGTTATAGCAGAAAAGCAGCCATAGACAATATGTAAACACGTGAAGCTGGCTGTGTTTTAAATTTCATTTATTGGATGCTGAAATTTGCATTTCATATAATTTTTACATGTTTTGAAATATTTTTTTTTTCTTTTTACAACCATTTAAAAACATAATAATCATTCTTAGTTCTAGAGCTAAGAACAGGCAGAATAGGCAGGCAGTGCACATAGCACATTAGTTGTGGTTTGCTGACCCTTGTTTTAGAGTGAAACTTCTGTTCTTACAAGGAACGGAACAACTTTCTATGCCTAGAAATTCTGCCTAGAAAGCAGCAGCCGGCAGGCAGGAATAGACATTGATATGGGGAAGAGAAGACCCCTCAGGAACAATGTGATATCTCTGCATAATTTTAAGTTCTTGCTGGTCTGATAAACATGGGGTTGAATTAAAAATGATTTTTTTTGCTTCATAAATCAGCATTTAATGATAATGTTTTGTCTTGATGTTTCAGCTATAAAAGTGCAAATTATGCATGAAATTGATGTACATTATTCCATAATGAACTAATGTAGAAAAGCACATTAGTATTTATGCTGAAAACAAGTCATTCATAACTATTAAGACATTTTGAAATGGAGACCCATGTTCCTGAAAACATGAATGACTGGAAATTGGGGCCATTTGGTTATGACCAGGGAGATGGAGCATTGTATTCCTAGCACCCTACTTGCATTGCCTAGTTGCCTTTATGACCATAGATTTTAAAATGATGAAATACATTTCGTAAAATTTCTTATTCCATGGTATCATTTCCTGAATGAAAATGAATTGTGCATTCCTATATAATACTGCATTTACAATCTCCACTGTACTTGGGGATCTGGAAATATGCTGATAAACAAATGGTTATGAATTTGAATTTGTCAAATGCTTTGTGGATTCAAGTGCCTTATTATTCAGAACTCATGGGTACTGCACAAATTAAGTTTAAGTTATGGCTTCTCAATTCTTAAGCATAGGTTTTCTAAGTTCCTTTAAAACCTCATGTTTTAGCCATACTGATTCTATTTTGGCGCTCACAGAAAGTACATTCTATTGTCAATAAGTTTTTGTATGTTTAACATTAAATGTCAATTTAAATGGAGGCACTCTATACAGATCATAGATTTTTAGAGCTTAAGGAGGCCTCAGAGGTGACCTAGCCCAACTTCCTCATTTTATACCTGAAGGAAATAATGGGGAAGTGACTTCATAATTCATTAGTTTTACCATTAGCTGTAGGTAGTTTCTATTTCACTCGGTAATGAGCTCAGCTGTCCTCTGCACACTCAGAGATACTCTCTCAGCGGTTTGTAGAGGGGACAAAATCATTTCCAGCCTCTCTGATAGTCTCTGTTTTCCTAATAAACATATCTGGGGAGATCAGGAAATCATAGTGGGTTGTCTTAGTAACTTTCTTTTCATGTAGCCCATGGCTTTGGACCTTGACACTAGGAACTACTTCATGTAATATTGTTACCTTATTAAGAGAGTAAGTGAAGAATGTGTACACTCGCCTTTGGAAAGAGTGGAAGCAAAATTATTCTAGAGGGACCTGCTCTGTAAAAGAGGCTTGGTGGGTGTTTTGTAGGTATTAAATTAGACTAGCGAGTAGCTGATCAAGTGGCTAAGGCTAGTGATGGAGTGGAGGTGCATGGGTGCAGGAAGCAGTAGTCAATAACAAGGTTTCTGGTTGGTGAAGGACAACTGAGGCACTCTAGACAATGGTCAATATTTGTCTTTAAGAAAGCAGCAAATAGAAATCTATACCAACTGCAGAACTGAACCCTAGATTTGGGGCCAGGATTCAATTCTTGGGAGAAGCTCTCACAAGATATACCTGTGTCCTCAGGGGGATGTCTAGAAGAACAGAAATGAGAGTTTTTCAGAACTTGGGAAGGGGAGGCAAGAGAGGAGCCCAGAAGTCTTGGGGGTAAAAGAAAGGCAATGAGAAAGGGGAGGGAAAGCAGTTAAATGATTTAAGCACATTTTTCCTCTGTCTGTTTGGCCTCAGGGAGTGTGAGTTCTCAATGAAGTCAACTTTATAGAGATAACAAAGGCAGAGTTGAGGGCAATGACCCAGTCCACCTCTGTCACTCCACTGTAGACCATACTCAACAGTTGTCCCTGATCCCTGTCTGCCTTGACATGGGCTGTTGGGCGTGACAGTGCTTACTCGTTCTCTAGAGATTTTTGATTAGGAGACTTCTGTGAAAACAAATTCTTCATAAAATCTGGAGATAATCAATAGTCTTTTAACTGCTTTTATTGTAGAGGAAAATAGACAATAATATTCCATTTAATAATTATCTTTTACTAATATGGTAGAGTTATAGCAATTTACATGGCCTTTTATGTATTTAAGTTTACACTCATAGGGGTTTTAGACTTTCAGCCCATTATTTTTAATCTTTGGTGTAGTTCTTGTTTCAACATTTTATGAAATTAGAACTTTAACACTATTGATATTTATAAATAGCTGAATCATTTAAAAGATATATAAAATTTAATGTCCCTTTAAATCACATTGAAAACCTCGGTCTCTGTGGTAGAAATGGTCTGGTACTTTCCTGATTCGTTGTTGCTCATAGTAAGTGAGCCTCTCCACCTGATTGCTGTGTTTTTCCTGGTCTTAGTTCTGCTTCTGGGAAGGTTGCATATTTCAGAGGATCTTAGGTCAGCTTAAAGCCCAACTTGCTGTTCCTTTCCTTATTAACCAGGCTACCCATATGTGGATCCAGATGAAGCTTCATGTACATAACAACTGTGTGTACTTATCTGCTCAATAGTTGTACATACATTTCCAGGGTTGGATCTCATTCTTTTAGGGTCCTGGCTAATCTATTTTGTCTTGGTTTTGCTCGCTGAAATGTAGTTGCTTTAGGTGGGTTTTTGACTTTGACACTTATGTAACTCTGGGTCTAGTTTCTCACCTGTCATCGTAGGTTCCTCCCTGAATACCTGGAACTACTTTCTATTTTTGAGCTCTAGTTCTATACAAATTATGGACATGGGGCTTGAACTGCACAATTAATTTTCTTGACCTGCTTTTTACTTTCTTTGCCTTCTATAGTGATTGACAAACCTCTCTCTTATCTGTTCTTTTAGGTTCTCTGAGCTCTGATTCAGCCTTTCTTTAATCATTGTTCCCAAATCATTCATTAACCTCTCTGTGCCAGTGTCTTGATTCCTTTACCCCTCCAGCGTTTTTTTTTTTTGTTTGTTTTGTTTCTTCTTTTTTTTCTGGTTCTCTGGACTTCTTAAGAACCACATATCAATACCTCTTCAATACTTTTGACTTTGATCATAGATATCCAAGACTTTCCACATTCTTTGCTATCTCAATACAAGACTAGATGTCAATGCCGGATGCCTTCTACATTAAAACCAAACCCAAACCAAACCAAAACAAAACAAACCATATATACTTAAAGAAAACATAAACAGCACCATTCCACCACTGGATTGGTTAAAAAAAAAAAAATCAGGCTGTATGCCTACGTAGCCTAATATGTATTCATGTTATAGCTCGGCCAGTTTTATTTTGATAGATTATCTACCCTAAACAGAAATACTTTTTGTAGAGCTCCATATACAACATGAAAAACAACCTTGAGTTATATTCATAACTCCCATTTGAATTAGAAAGGAATCTGACTCACCAGTACTCTTCTCTTCTTTGAGGTGGCTCACAATTTCCTTAAAATATTTTAATTATTTGAAAGAATATTCTAGGACTTTTTATTATTTATTGCTTTTGATATGACATGAACACAATGCCTACAACTGGTTTTCAGAATATTCGAGTTTTGATCACTTATCTTTTGATTTACTGGTTTAAAAAATTTTCCTCACTGAGAGGCTTTCTTTCATACATTGTGAGATATTACTTGCTTTGTAAAATAACCTGGAAGAGAAAATAGAATACTAATTTTTAAAATCCAATTGATGACATTATTTTTAGTTGGATTTTGTCATCAAGTAGTATGAGATAGGATTCCTTAAGCCTATTAAAAGACTTCTTCCAAACAATTTTATTTTTAAAAAGCATGAAAATCAATATAAACTTTATTCAGTCTTTTAAAATTATTGCAACCTGATTTATGATCAACATATAGTTTATCTTGGTGAATATACCACGTGTACTTGAATGCATATTCTTCTGTCATTGGAATATTTTATGAATGTCAATTTATAGTTATTTAGTCTTCTATATCCTTACTGATTTTCTGTCCACTTATCAATTACTGAGAAAAGAGTTTTGAAATATTCAAGTATTTATTTCTCCTTAAATAGTCAGTTTTTGCTTCATTTAAGTTCTACTTTTAGGTGCATAAAAGTTCTACTTTTAGGTGCATTTAGTTTTTGCTTCATTTAAGTTCTACTTTTAGGTGCATACTTTTAGGTGAATTGATATTTTTATCATTAGGATTCCTTTATCTTTATCCTTGGTAATATTTCTTGTTGTGAAGTTTACTTTGTCTAATATTAATACAACCACCCCAGATGCTATAGACTGAAGGTTTGTGTCCCCAAAATTCATATGTTGAAACATAATATCTAGTTTGATGGTATTTGGAGGTGAGGCCATTTGGAGATGGGTTAGGTCATGAAGGCTCCACCCTTATAAAAGATTATAAGATTAGTACCCTTATAAGAGGATCCAAGAGAGCTCCCTTGCCCCTTCTGCCAGGAGAGAGCACAGCTTTCTGTAAACCAGGAAGCATGCCTTTACCAAACATGGAATCCGCTGGCACCTTGATCTTTAACTTCACAGTCTCCAAGACTGCGAGATAAAATTTCTGTTATCCCAGTTTATGGTATCTGTTACAGCTGCCTTAACACACTAAGACACAACTTTATGATTAATATTTGCAAAGCACGTGTTTTTCTTGAATTTACTTTAAATCTATCTATATCTTTATATTTGAAGCTTTTTTAAAAAAGATAGTATATAATTGGGTCTTACATTTTCATCCACTCTGACAATGTCTACTTTCTTTTTCTTTTAAAGAAGATGTTGGGGGTAGGAGTTTATTAATTAATTTATTTATATTTGCCATGTTGCGTCTTCATTTCTGTGCGGGGGCTTACTCTAGTTGTGGCAGGTGGGGGCCACTCTTCATCATGGCGCGCGGGCCTTTTACTATCGCGGCCTCTCTTGTTGCAGAGCACAGGCTCCAGACGCACAGGCTCAGTAGTTGTGGCTCATGGCCCTAGTTGCTCCGCGGCATGTGGGATCCTCCCAGACCAGGGCTCGAACCCATGTCTCCTGCATTAGCAGGCAGATTCTCAACAACTGCATCACCAGGGAAGCCCAATGTCTGCTTTTTAATTAAAATGTTTGGACTGTTTATATTTTAGGAAAATATTGGTTTAAGATTGGAGGGTTGTAGTTATTTTTTTCTCAAATGTTTGATAATACTTGCCAATGAGTTTCAGTTTTGTTAGTTTTCTCTATTGTTTGTTTACTTTATATACCAGTTGATTTACACATTTATTCTTTCCTCCCTTTACTTATTCTGAGTTTAATTTGATCTTATTTTTCTTGTTCTTTATAGTGTCTTAGATCATTGATTTTAAATGTTTCTTCTCTAATATAAGCATATAAAGATATAAATTACCTTTTAAAGACTGTCCTAATTGCATCCCACAAAGTTTAATATGTTGTGTTTCCCTTATAATGCAGGTCAAAATATTTTCTATTTTCTTTTGTGATTTTTTTTCTTAGGCTCATGTCTTATTTAGAATTATATTTCTTAGTTTCCAAGTATTTGGGGATATTACAAGTATCTTTTTGTTATTGATTTTTTAATATAATTCTAATTTAGTTTGAAAATGTATTCTTTATGTTTTCAATCCCTTGAAATTAAGGCTTGTTTTTTTGGCTCAACACATGGTCTATATTGTGAATGTTCTATGTGTGCTTCAAAAGAATGTGAATTCTGCAGTTGCCTTATGTAGTGTTATATAAATCCCAGTTAACTGGTTTCACCTAGTGTTCTTTAATTGTTTGATAGTGTTTTTCACATCTTCAATATTCTTTGATCCTTGTCTCATTAAGGCATGTCCCTCAATCATCTTTATTATTATTCCTTTACTTGAAGCATTCTTTGTCTGATTTTTAATATAATCAGTCCAGCTTTATGTATATTGTTTGTGTAGTATATATTTTACCATCATTTTATTTCCAACCTTTCTGCATATTTATATTTAAATGCATCTCTTATGGAGAGCATGTATTTGGTCTTGATTTTTTCCCAGTCTGACAGTCTTTGCCTTTTAATTAGAATGTTTAGATATACTGTAATTTTGATATGGTTACATTTAAGACTACCATCTTACTTTTGTTTTTCTATTCTTTCCCCATGTTCTTTGTTTTTTTCCTCTTCTTCTTTATTTTTGATTAATTGAATATTTTCTACTCTTCTATTTTATCTTTCTTTATATCTCCTTATTTTGTTACTTTAGATGTTGCTGTAGAGATTAACATATACATCTTTAACTTACAACAACTTAACTTGAGTTAATATTATTCCATGCTATGGACTGAATGTTTGTGCGGAAGCCCTAATCCCCCCAAGTGATGGTATTTGGAGGTGAAGCTTTTGAGAGGCAATTAGGTCATGAGGGTGGAACCACCATAATGGGATTAGTGCCCTTATAAGAAGAGACATGAGAGAGATGATTCCTCTCTCCTCCTCATGTGGATACAGCATGTCATCTACAAACTAGGAAAGGGCTCTCATCAAGAATAGAATTGGCCAGGACCTTGATCTTGGATTTTCCAGCCTCTAGAACTGTGAGAAATAAATGTTTGTTGTTTAAGCCATCCAGTCTATGGTATTTATTATAGTAGTCTGATCTGACTAAGGCATACCCCTTCATGTATAATATAAGGATATTACAGTGCTATGTTTCTGTTTACTCCCCTTGTATTATTTTTCCTATTATTGTCATACCTTTTACTTCTACATGCTTTAAACAATTTTTTAAATAAAGTAAAAACAATTTTTTAAATAAAGTAAAAAAAGAGGAAAGTTTTTTTTTATATTTGTCTGCATATTTACTATTTTCAGTGCTTTTCATTCCTTCTGATCAGAGGTCTGCACACTTTTTCTATGAAAGGCCAAAGAGTAAATATTTAAGGCTTTGTGGGCAATACAGTCTCTGTTACAACTACTCAACTCTGCCATTGTAGAGTGAAAGCAGCCATAGATAGTTTGTAAGCTAATGATTATGACTGTGTTCTAATAAACTTTTTAAGTGAATAATAACATTTGAATTTCATATAATTTTCAAAGTATTATTTTTTTGATTTTTTTCCAACCACTTAGATGTGTGAAAATCACCTTAGTTCATAGTTCATAGACCAACCAAAAACAGGTAGCTGGTTTAATTTGGCTCACAGTCATAAAGGTATACATCCTTAATGCTAGAATCATTAAGCCTCAACCTGAAGGCCATCTTGTAACATTTCTTGCAGTGCAGGTCTGCTAATGACAAATTTCTTTTTTGTTTGTCTGAAAATCTACTTACAATGTTTTCAAAGCCTTAAATATGTACTCTTTGGCCCTTCACAGAAAATGTGTGCAGACCTCTGATCTACCAGAAGGAATGAAAAGCACTGAAAATAGTAAATATGCAGGCAAATATAAATACAATTCTAGGCTGACAGTTTTTGTTTTACAATACCTTAAAGATATTATTCTGTTGTTTTCTGGAAAGTTGCATCTCTGTGCTCTGTTCCCTCTGCCTGAAAGTGAAATCTTTGTTTGGTCCACAGCTGCAGCTTGGAAAGGTAGAATACTGAAGCAAATTCAAAACTCACCTTGTGCATTTCTCTTCTCTCAGGAACACAGTCTACATTGTCTTTTGTCTAGTGCCTAAAAAGTTGTTTTATATATTTTCTTCAGTTATATATTTCTTTTTTACAGTGAGAGTAAATTGCATTCCTGTTATTCTGTTGTGGCTGATCCAGAAGTCTTTTGAATATGTTCAAAACATAAGTAGTGGTTAGTTTATGTTATAATCATAAAAAGTCATGTTTGGGTCCTGAGAAATATTTAGTATTTAAGAGTAAATATTTTGCTCTATAATTAACCTCTTTCTCACTCTGGGTTTTCTAAACTTTTTTTTTTTAAAATAGGAACCCTAGACATTTGGACCGTGGGGTCATAGCAAAAACCTTATCTTAGGCCATGAATCTTGATGGACATAACCTCAACCTATCAATATTTGTTGAGTACCATCTATGTATAAGATGCTGGTAGGCCTCAGAATTGTTACTCTTGCAAACTCAAATATTATAAAATAAATCATGATATAATCACTTTTTGAAGAAAAGTTAAAGAATAATGTCACAGAAACAAGATTCCACAATTCTAAATCATTGGAAGTTGATCTGAAAAAATGAGTGTTTTCTGAAAAACAAAACAAAACACTGAGAACTGAATTTTAGTACTAACTCTTTTGGAATGATATTGTGCAGTTCACAATATTTCCAGGCATTGCTTTCTTCCTCTGTGGTGCTCAGTGATCTTTAAGTTCTCTTAGATATCTAAAATTTGTGATTCTCTCTGCATGTCCTTGTGTACCATTTGTACCTTTCTTCTGTCTCATGCAATCAGGACATAAATAGAAGAGCATAACGTTTTTGAGATTCTGCATACTGAATATGATTTTTTTTTTTCTTTTTTTTTGCGGTACGCGGGCCTCTCACTGTTGTGGCCTCTCCTGTTGCGGAGCACAGGCTCCGGACGCGCAGGCTCAGCGGCCATGGCTCACGGGGCCCAGCTGCTCCGCGGCATGTGGGATCCTCCCAGACCGGGGCACGAACCCGTGTCCCCTGCATCGGCAGGCGGACTCTCAACCACTGCGCCGTCAGGGAAGCCCTGAATATGATTTTGATTTTTTAAAATACGAAATGTTAGAGTGCACTTAAGTTGCAAAAAAAGGTTTTCTAAACATAATAGCTAATTACCTTACATGTATGCTTTTATGTGTCCTCTGAGTCATATCTACTCTCAGTAGCTGCTGACAAAACAGGATTTTACTGCTGAAAGAGCAGCAGATCTAATACTGCTGCAAAAGAGCAGGCTGAATATTATTTTGCCTTGGGTCATCAATAAAATTCTAGTCATGCTCTGATCCTACACTTTTTTATTGTTCCCCATGATACATGACAGGTAAAAGAAGACTTTACTTTTTCAGGCATTGCAAAACTTAAATGAAGTATTGGAAAATACCTAAAAAGTCACAAGTCTTAGAGAGGTTGGAAAGCTTTCTCCCTGACTTAGTGACACACGCAAATTGGTGTATTTGTTAGGGTAATGCTGAGTGCTATAACAAATACACCCACATATAAAGTGGCTTGCAATAATAGGAGTTTGTCTCTTGCACATGTAGTAGTCTCTGGCAGGTGAACATGTGAGCAGTGCAGGTCTCCTTTTTGTGGTTGTTTTGGAACCCATGTTGATGGAGGCTCTGCCATTATTCAGGGATATAGGCAGATAGGGGCTCTGTCAACACAACATACCATGTCCATGGCTGCAGTAGTCATATCCATTCCACTTAGTCAGAAGTGGGGAAAGAGCATGAAGAAGTTCATGAGAGGTTTCTGTGGGCCATTCTTCTTCAATTCCATTGGCTTCATGTATCTAGAAAACAGAAGGAGAAATATCAGAACAGGAAATAGAACCCAAACTGTCTGACTCCTGAGCCCATGCTCTTAAGTCTTCTACACTATCTTTTCTGATCTTGAAGCTACTTGTCTGTCTCAGTCCATTTAGGCTGTGGTAATTCTGGAAGCAGAATTCTGAATATGGTTTAGTTACCTGGTAATTTCGCATGCTTTATTTTGTTGTAAAAGTAGTTTGGGGGGAATATAACTGATGTGCTCAATGGGAGTGATTTTGCTATTTTTTAATTGTAGTAAAATACACATAGCAAAATTTACCATCTTAATCCTTTTTAAGTGTACAGTGGTGTTAAATACATCCATAATGTTGTGCAACTGTCACTACCATCCATCTCCATAGACCTTTTCATGTTATGAAACTGAAATTCTATATCCATTTGACAATAACTCCCCATTCTCTCCTTCTCCCAGTCCCTGGCAACCACCATTCCACTTTCTCTCTCTATAAATTTGACTACTCTAGGTACTTCATATAAGTGGACTCATATAGTATTTGTCTTTTTGTGATTGGCTTCTTTCACTTAGCATAATGTCCTCAAGCTTCATCCACGTTTTAGGATATGTTAGGATTTCCTTCCTTTTTAAGGCTGAGTAATATTTCATTGTATATATGTACCATATATTGGGTTGCTTCCATGTTTTAGCTGTTGTGAATAATGCTGCTATGAACGTGGGTTTATAAATATCTCTTCAAGATCCTGCTTTCAATTCTTTTGGGTATATATCCAGAAGTGGAATTGCAGGATCATACGGTAATTCTATTTTTAATTTTTTGAGGTGCTGTCATACTGTTGCTCATAGCAGTTGTACCATTTTACATTCCCACCAACGGTACACAGGGATTTTTTTCCATGTTTTTTAAAAAATTAATTAATTAAATAATTTAATTTTTGGCTGTGTTGGGTCTTCGTTTCTGTTTGCGGGCTTTTCTCTAGTTGCAGCGAGCGGGGGCTACTCTGTTGCGGTGCATACACTTCTTATTGTGGTGGCTTCTTTTGCTGCGGGGCATGGGCTCTAGGTACACGGGCTCAATGGTTGTGGCTCCTGGGCTCTAGAGCGCAGGCTCAGTAGTTGTGGTGCACGGGCTTAATTGCTCCGCAGCATGTGGGATCTTCCCGGACATTGGCAGGCAGATTCTTAACCACTGCGCCACCAGGGAAGTCCTTTCCATGTTTTTTAAGGGAGGGTAGCTATGATGCGATAGTAAGTGCATCAGCTTTAGAGACAAAAACAAAATGAACTTTAGTCCCTGCATATCATTCATGTGACTCAGGACTGTATGATTCTTAATCTCTCTGAATCTCAGTTTTCTCCTTTTTAAAAAATACCTACTTCACAGGATGCTGTGAGATTAATAAGATAATGTGTGTAAAGGCCACTGGAACTGTCAAGTGCTATAAAAGTGTGAAATATTTATTATGATATATTTGAATATTGAGAAATAAAAATCTGCATTTTCTTTCCTGATCCTGTACATATGTGTGCACACACACGGACATGGTGTCACTGAGGATTTCTCTAGGGCTTACTATTTACAACACATACTGAGTTTCAGTAAAAGTTAAATTTAATGCCAAGGATAATAATCTCATGGAGGAGAGCTCCATTTTATACCATTAGCATAAGAATATCAATAGAAAAATCCCTGCTGTGTATAGCTACACCTATTAGCCAGTAGTGTGCTATGCCATAACTTTCCTTTCTGAAGGAAAATATTTAAGACCCAGGGAGTTGTGTACAGTCACTATGACTGACTTAGGTGGATTTAAGTAGCTTCGGCATTTAGTATCTATGTGACAAAGGCCAAGTTCCTATGTCTCTGAGCTTCAATTTATACGTTTCAAAACTGAGGGAATTGGAATAAATCATTAGGGGCTTTTCCAGATTTGAAAATCTCTGATTCTAGGGTCACTGTGTGGTTGGTCTAATATGATCTGATTGTTAACTCCTGTCAGTGTTCTTGAGTTCAGGTAACATAATGGATCCAGAAGCAATTCATTAAGAAAGTAAAGTAATAATAGAAGTAAGAATAATTTCTACCAAGCATGAGTGAAATTTCTCAAGTCCAGCAAAAGAATGACTTGTGGTTGGATAAGATCTGATAATGTTTGTAGTCTTTGGAAGAAAAATTATATAAAAAATGAAAGACTGTGATTATTCGTATGCAGTTAAGAAAAATAGTATAATGTCCTAGAGTAGTTCTGTCCAATAAAATATTGTGCAATGATAGAAATGTTCTATACCAGCGCCACCAATATGGCAGTCATTAGCCACTATGTGTCTATTAAGAGCTTGACATATGATTAGTGAGACTAAGGAACTGAAAAATTTGAATGTTATTTAAGTTTATTTAATCAAACTTAAATAGCCATATGTGGCCAGTGGCTACTTAACTAGAGAACAGTTATAGAGAATATGATCTGTTCCCTGAATTATAAACTTCTTTAGGGCAGGAAATCTGATTCTTCATCTTGCTATGCATTCACTAAAGCCAACACAAGGAGATCAATAAATAATTGTGTCAATAAAGGATGTTCCTTAAAAAAATGATTTGTGGTCAAGTATATTTAGAAAATACTGTATCTTCTATCACATTTTTTGAGATTTGTAATGCACAATAACACATTAAATTCTTTGACAAATTTTCTAGTAGATAGATATATTTTGTTTTAAATCTACATCTTTCAAACTTATTTCACTACAGACTTCTTTTATATATGTGTGAGAGAGAGAGAGAGAGAGAGAGAGAGAATGAATATCCCATAGAACACAATTTGGGAAACAGCTCATTTATTGAGAGACATGGGGCTTGGTTGGTAGAATACAGGACCACCTATCAGATGGATGAGCTCACTCTGTCCAGGTGCCTAGATTCTTCTCTCTATGTAATATAGATGGAAGATATTGATGGAGTGAAGGGTTTGGAATAGAAACCAGAATGTAGGCATCTAGGAAACTGGGATAGAAAATATTTAAGGACTCAGAACCCTCTGTGGAATTGGGGAAGGAGGCTTGTATCTGGAACTCCATGTGAGAATGGTCTTCATAAGGTGAATACCTGCTCCCTTGAGAAATACCGTTTCTGACTATTGAAAGTAATGTATGTTCTTAATGTTTGTTGTTTTTTTGAGTCCTTAGGGATCGTTTATTTAGATGCTTTTTCTATTCCTTTTGGAGGAGTGTCAGCTTTAAACCTGAATTTGGTATTTAAAGTACTAGGATTTCCCTGAGAGAGATTTTTGAAATTTATATTAAAATGAAACACACAAAACCTCCAATCCTTATCCTTGGGTTTCCATGATTGAAATTTTGGTTGGAGTTGGATCACATTTACCTAAAAATCAGATATGGTTAATATCTAATATAAGGAGCAAGAGGAGAAAGATCAAACCTTCTTGTTTATCTAGCTTTGTATAATCCTGAGAGTCTATGCATAAAAGTGTGAGTGAGAAGTAGAGCTGCCTGAAACTACCTGGTATAACACATTTTTTCCAGAGAGTAAAAATAGTTGGTTACCTCTTGATTTATGAGGCAATGAAATATTCCAGCACATAAATATTGACGCTGAGACCCATGGGATATAGGAGTGCTAAGCACATTTGCAAGACATAAAGACCAAAGCTAAATGAAGTTACATCTTTTCCTATAAAATGCAAGCTGTCCCTCAATGGATTTTACCATTCTGTTGATTTTATTTCCTCCATCTTTATAATTGGAGACATCCTGCCAACCTGTTGAAAACACCTCTAGTATTTCTTCCTGAAATTTAGCCAACCTACTAATTATCCTTAAAATTCTGATTAGGCATTTGCCCCTAAAATTAACACATCAGCGAAATACCAGAATTTTAGGCCGGAAGCTGAGAACAGGAAAATGGCTAAATAAAGCCACTAAAAAAAACAATCTATAGGAACAATTTTCTGACATGAAATAGATTTTTAAAAATTAAAAATATTATATTTCATTTAACTTGCCTTGGAGCAGGAAGAATCTTAATTCTGCATATTGAATACAGCTGCCCTAACATTTATTTTTTATCTGCATGGACAGGGGCACCATGGAAACAGGGCAGAGGTTAGCATATACAGATGCAGATGCTGGTAGGTGTATAGATGTTAGAATTCTCTTGTAGAAGGTTGCATAAAATAAGTCGGGGACATATTGTGTTGTATCCCAAGGGTTGGTGGGGAAAAATGCATTTCCCAATCAGGCCCTGCTTTTCAGCACCATATATGAATCCCCTGGGAAGCCATGAAGCTTTAGAAATCTTACTTCAGTTGTAATTATCTCTCTTCTCCCATCAGATCATATCATCCTTGAGAATAGAGATAATAATAATGAATGTATTCTTTAAACAAACATTTATCTCAGGTCTGCTAGATTCCAGGTATTGCTCTAGGTATTATAGTCGTGGTTCTTGCTTTCAAGGAGTTTATATTCTCTTGTTGGGGGAGAGACAAACAATAAGCAAATGAAGGGCTGAATATATTTCAGATATTCACAAGTGCTGAAAAATAAATGAAACAGGTAGCATGATAAAGAATGAGGGTAGTCCAGGAAAGCCTTTCTGAGAATGGAACTTTCGAGCTGGGACCCAGCATGAGGAAAGAGCCAGTCACAAGAGGGCAGATTGAAGTAAGAGAAATAAGTACAAATGTGCTAGAATAGGAGAGTTTTAGTTTTCAAGGACAGAAGGAAGATCAGCAGGCTGGCTGGAGTAAAGGATCTGTTGGGAGAGTACAGCCAGATTACATAGGGCCTTGAAGGCCATGTTAACACTGCTGTTTTGCTGAGTGCTTTACCTGCATGGTCTCACTTTGCAAAACCACAACTCATTTAAATTTCAACTTTGTCTCTTCCTCTGTGATGTGAACAAGGCAATGATGGTGACTCTCACCAATTCTATCCCATGTAGTACTGGAAGTCCTGGACTGAACAGTTAGGCAAGAAAAAAGAAATAAAGGCATCTAAATTGGAAAAGAAGATGTAAATTTATCTCTGTTTGTAGACGACGTGATCTTATATTTAGAAAACCCTGAAGACTCCACCAAAAAAAAAAAAAAAAGTTAGAACTAATAAAAAAATTCAGCAAAGTTGCATGCTACAAAATCAACATGCAAAAGTCAGTTGCATTTCTATACACTAACAATGAACCATCAGAATGAGAAATTAAGAAAACAATCCCATTTACTATGGCATTACAAATAATAAAATACTTAGGAATAAACTTAACCAAGGAGGTGAAAGACTTGTATTTTGAAAACTATAAAACACTGATGAAAGAACTCAAAGCAGACACAAATAAATGGAAAGACATCTCATGTTCATGGACTGTAAGACTTACTATTGTTAAAATGTCTATATCACCCAAAGTGATCTACAGATTCAGTGCAATTCTTATCAAGGTCTCAATGACATTTTTATAGAAATAGAAAAAACAATTCTAAAATTCATACGGAACCACCAAGGACCCCCAAATAGCCAAAACAACTTTGCAAAAGAACAAAGCTGGAGGCATCACACTTCCTGATTTCAAAATATATTACATGCACCATGGGAATGTAAATTGATACAGCCACTATGGAGAACAGTATGGAGGTTTCTTAAAAAACTAAAAACAGAACTACCATACGACCCAGCATCCCAGTACTGGTCATATACCCTGAGAAAACCATAATTCAAAAAGTCATGTACCGCAATGTTCATTGCAGCTCTATTTACAGTAGCCAGGACATGGAAGCAACCTAAGGGTCCATGGACAGATGAATGGATAAAGAAGATGTGGCACATATATACAATGGAATATTACTCAGCCTTAAAAAGAAATGAAATTGAGCTATTTGTAATGAGATGGATAGACCTAGAGTCTGTCCTACAGAGTGAAGTAAGTCAGAAAGAAAAAGACAAATACCGTATGCTAACACATATATATGGAATTTAAGAAAAAAAAATGTCATGAAGAACCTAGGGGTAAGACAGGAATAAAGACGCAGACCTACTGGAGAACGGACTTGAGGATATGGGGAGGGGGAAGGGTGAGCTGTGACAGGACGAGAGAGAGTCATGGACATATACACACTAACAAACGTAGTAAGGTAGATAGCTAGTGGGAAGCAGCCGCATGGCACAGGGATATTAGCTCGGTGCTTTGTGACAGCCTGGAGGGGTGGGATAGGGAGAGTGGGAGGGAGGGAGACACAAGAGGGAAGACATATGGGAACATATGTATATGTATAACTGATTCACTTTGTTATAAAGCAGAAACTAACACACCATTGTAAAGCAATTATACCCCAATAAAGATGTTAAAAAAAAAAAAAAAGTCATGTACCGCAATGTTCATTGCAGCTCTATTTACAGTAGCCAGGACATGGAAGCAACCTAAGGGTCCATGGACAGATGAATGGATAAAGAAGATGTGGCACATATCTACAATGGAATATTACACAGCCATAAAAAGAAACAAAATTGAGTTATTTGTAGTGAGGTGGGTGGACCTAGCGTCTGTCATACAGAGTGAAGTAAGTCAGAAAGAGAAAAACAAATACTGTATGCTATCATATATATATGGAATCTTAAAAAAAAAAGGGTCTGAAAAACCTAAGGGCAGGACTGGAATAAAGACACAGACGTAGAGAATGGACTTGAGGACATGGGGAGGGGGAAGAGTAAGCTGGGACGCAGTGAGAAAGTGGCATGGATATATATACACTACCAAATGTAAAACAGATAGCTAGTGAGAAGCAGCTGCACAGCACAGGGAGATCAGCTCAGTGCTTTGTGACCACCTAGAGGGGTGGGATAGGGAGAATGGGAGGGAGATGCAAGAGGGAGAAGATTTGGGGATATATGTATATGTATAGCTGATTCACTTTGTTACAAAGCAGAAACTAACACACCATTGTAAAGCAATTATACTCCAATAAAGATGTTAAAAAATATATTACAAAGCTACAGTAATTAAAAGAGTATGATAGTAACATTAAAATAGTCATATAAACCAATGGAACAGAAGAGAGAGCCCAGAAATAAACCTTTACATATATGGTCATCTGATCTTTTGACAAGGGTGCCAAGAATACACAATGGGAAAATGGTGTTTGCAAAACTTGATACTCACAAAAAAATGAAATTAGACCCTTACCTGTGCCATACGCAAAAAGAACTCAAAATGGATTAAAGACTTGAACATAAGACTTAAAACTCTAAAACTCTTGGAAGAAAACATAGGGGAAAGGCTTAATGACATTGGTCTTGGCAATATTTTCGTGTATATGATACCAAAACACAGGCAACAAAAGTAAAAACTGACAAGTGGACTACATAATCTAAGAAACTTCTGCACAGCAAAGGAAACAGAGAGAAAAGGTAACCAATGGAATGGAACCTGTGGAGAAATAATTTGCAAACCACATATTTGATAAGGGGTTAATCTCCAAAGTATAAGGAACTCCTACAACTCAATAATAAATAATCTGATTAAAATATGAGTAAAGGATTTGAATAAACATTTTTTCCACGGACAACATATAAATGGCCAACAGGTATAGCAAAAGATGCTCAACATCACTGACCATCAGGGAAATTCAAATGAAAACCACAATGAGATATCACCTCACACCTGTTAGGATGGATTTTATCAAAAAAAAAAAAAAAAAAAAGATAACAAATGTGGAGAAATTGGTATCCTTGTAAACTGTTGGTGGGAATGTAAATTGGTGCAGCCACTGTGAAAAAAATTATGGAAGTTCGTCAAAAAACTAAAAACTACCATATGTTTCAGCAATGTATATATTCAAGGGGATTAAAATCAGTATCTTGAAGAAATATCTGCACGCCTGTGTTCATTATATTGAACATCTGCTCCATGTTCATGCATCATTGTTCACAAATGTCAAGACGTAGAAGCAACCTAAATATCTATCAATGAACGAATGGATGAAAAAATGCGGTATACATACAATGGAATATTATTCAGTCTTAAAAGAAAATCTTGCCATTTGCAACAGCATGGATGAACCTGGAGGACATTATGCTAAGTGAAGTAAACCAAACTCAGAAGGACAAATATTACATGATCCAACTTATCTGAGGAATATTGTCAGACTCATAGAAACAGGGAGTGGAATGGTTATTTCCAGGTGATGGGGAGATGGGGAAAAGGGGAGGTATTACCCAAAGGGTAGGAAGTTTCAGTTATACAAGATGACTAAGTCCTAGAGATCTACTATATAGCATAGTGCATATAGTTAACAATACTGTATTGTATATTTTAAAATTTGTTAAGAGGATAGATCTTTTTTTTTTTTTTTAAGAGGATAGATCTTATATTAAGTGTTCTTATCATTTTGCCATGACTATCAGGAAACTCAAATATAAGTTTAATTATAAAAAGTACAATAACCACAGGAGCCTAGGTATATATTAATTTGTATCTCCCAGTAGCTGTAGGCTTGAAATTTTTCCATTTCTATTTTAATACTCATACCTTATATGTGTCTTTAATTGCAGTACCCTCAAATCCTTTTCAGACGGGTAAAGCATTATTTGTAAACTAACATATGCTTAATAAACAACCATCTGCAATGGTAATAAGCATTTTCTCATTCCTGTAGTCATAATTTCACAGTTTCATTCTTTGGGGTTTTTAGCTTTATAACTAATTCCCATTATCCTTTCACCAGTTATTTGTGTGCTGCCCAAATTACCTCAGATCCTTCTACCTACTCTCCCAAGTTGTGTAGACTTTCTTCTAGTGGTTTATATCCGGATTCTCTTGGAAAATTTCTCTATGGCTGCTAGGTGCATTAACAGTTTACACAGAACTGGAAGTACCTGGGAGTTCACATCCTTCTGGAGTGGCCCTTAGTCAATGACCGATTAAGGCCTAGCTCCTTTACCTCCAGTTGGGACGAACTATGATATGTAATTTATACTCTAGAGCTTTTAGCTCCAGCAGGCTGAAGCTGAGGCTGGTGGTGAAAGTGAGGCTAGGACTTCACATGGAATCACACCTTTGCATGGCTTCTTCACCTCTGTTGTCCTGCTTTCCTCATTTCCTGACTGGTTACTCTTGGGAGCACTTCCTTAATAAATTTCTTGCACATGAATTCTCCTCTCAATGTTTGCTTCTAGTGAACCTGATACCATTTATTGAGTTTGGATCTTTACACACACACACACACACACACACAGACACAGTCTTAGAACACTGTAGAAGAAAAGGGCTGCATATTAATATTTTAATTAAAGCGTAGAGACATTCAGAGTAGAACAACATAACTATCCCAATCCTAGGGTAATTAACAATAAGTCCTTACTGGAAGAACCAAACTTCTTCAGGGATCTTTTTTTTTTTTTTTTAACATCTTTATTGGAGTATAATTGCTTTACAATGGTGTGTTAGTTTCTGCTTTATAACAAAGTGAATCAGTTATACATATACATATGTTCCCATATCTCTTCCCTCTTGTGTCTCCCTCCCTCCCACCCTTCCTATCCCACCCCTCCAGGCAGTCACAAAGCACCGAGCTGATCTCCCTGTGCTGTGCGGCTGCTCCCCACTAGGTATCTACCTTACGTTTGGTAGTGAATATATGTCCATGCCTCTCTCTCGCTTTGTCACAGCTTACCCTTCCCCCTCCCCATATCCTCAAGTCCATTCTCTAGTAGGTTTGTGTCTTTATTCCTGTCTTACCCCTAGGTTCTTCATGACATTTTTTTTTCTTAAATTCCATATATATGTGTTAGCATACGGGATTTGTCTTTCTCTTTCTGACTTACTTCACTCTGTAGGACAGACTCTAGGTCTATCCACCTCATTACAAATAGCTCAATTTCATTTCTTTTTATGGCTGAGTAATATTCCATTGTATATATGTGCCACGTCTTCTTTATCCATTCATCCGATGATGGACACTTAGGTTGTTTCCATTTCTGGGCTATTGTAAATAGAGCTGCAATGAACATTTTGGTACATGATATTGTTGATGAAGATATAGTACCTACAGTGGGTGGAGTGAGGCAGAGTGGTGGCTTTGGAGTCAAACAGATATTAATGTGAATCCTGACTATGACACTCATTAGATGTACAACACAGTATGTCTGCACACCTTATTTTTCGTATCTCTAAAGTGGAAAACATAATACCTATCTTGTAGGAATGTTGAGATGATTAGAGACTGTGATGTGTAAGACAATAGCCTCAGTAAGATGTTCATTCTCCAATTAAACCTACCTTTTTAGAGATGTAGAGGTAACATTTTATTTAAAGAGAGATAAGATTCTTAAATACAAAGAAGAGAAATCTCAGGGTGGTTGGGAGTGAGATAGGAAAACCAATGGAAAGTCATTAGTAAGATGCAGAAGAGTCAAGGCAAGAAAAAGATTAAAAAAAAAAAGAACCATTCAACTAAGATTTCTTTTAGTTGTTAATTAAAGGAAGGAGATTAAAAGAGAAACTAGACCTTAATATCTGTCTGTTCACTGTTGAATTTAGTATAATACCTATCACAGAGAAGGTTCTTCCTCTAAAATAGGATCTCCTTGAATAGTGTTTAGAATTTGTTGTCTAAACCTCTTGCTCAAATTAACCTCATAGTAAATCTTACATAGCTCTTATTCCACATGTGGATTCAGTCATTTCCAAAACACAGCAACAGTAAAACTTTTAGTGCTTTTTGTAGGGTATCTAATTAGTGAAAGGTTTAAAATATCACTCTGGTTAGATATCTAAGTTATGGGGATGGTACCAGATCATTGTAGTCAATATCCTGGAGTCTGGAAGAGGCACACCAGGATATCAGCAACAGAACATTATCTCAGCCAGGACTATTTATGTTTGGACATGCTGCTATTTACACAGTAACACTATTAATGAGGGCTAATTCAATTTAGCTGTTCAAAACAATGGAACATTTATTTGTCTAAATAAATTTGAAGAAATATTGCCAAAGAAATAAGTGAAAGATTCAAGCTTGCTCATTTGCAATGGAGTGATTGTTGAAAATGATAATGGGAATGACAGTTATAAAACTAAGTCCAATGAGAGAAGCTGTGAAATTATGACCACAGGGGAAAAAAGTTTGTTAGGAACACTCACTTCTGGGGACAGTTTGGCTATGGAGGTGGAGTAAAATAATGGTGAGTCTGACTCTGGACACATTTAATAGGAAACATAGCATACTCTACCACCCTCCCCTCCAGATGAAACAGATGGCTCTGTGGGGAGCATATAGTCCTGGAAAATATCATGGGAAGATACCGTTTAAACAGAGGTCGGAGAAAGAGACTACGACCAAATCACTATCCTCATCTTTTTGTTTATTTCATGGGTAGACAGTAACATTCTTTCACCGTGTGCTTGCTATGAAATTTTGGAAAAGGCATATGGTGATATGTCCAATCCAAAAGAACTATGATTCAATTCTTATAGATAAAGGAGATTAGCAAAGAGGCAGCCTCTGTATATTTATGTGGATTAAATACCAAAGCCGTGGAAATAGTTGTAGGATGACTAAGCTAGCCAGTCTTGTATGATGTAATCATTCTATTGGGAGACATTTTCTTGAATCTTTGCTAATTGTACTAAACATTAAGAGAATTACCACAGTTCCCTTTGAAACACTTCTGTCCAAAGGAGAAGGAAGAGAAAGATCAAGTAGTTGGGACGAAAAGAAATGGTAATGGGTGATAAAGCTTACTACAAACCATTTTTGCGTTAAAATATAGGGAGTACCAAAGTATATTTTAGACACCATTCATTAAAAATCAACTTAGGGGAAATAGTTTAAAGTTTTCCTAATTGAAAACAGATTCAGTTACAGAACAGGAATAATCTCTGAGTCTCATTAATTCAATAAGAAAGTAAAGCATATGCTTCTAATAATCCAATATAAGATTAGCCATCATGCGTATAATTGCGGGTATCATATGAAATTCACTTTCTTTAATTATGTGTATTCACTTCTCTTTAAGAATGAGAATTCTAAGCTTTTCCACACAAATGTATTTATACTTTCAAACCAATTAATGTAAAAATGATCCTCTAGTTGGGTTTCAAAATATTGAGAAAATCTTAACCTGAGTCAATGAATGTCAAGAAACTGCTTTTAAATTAAACATGTGAAAACTTTTAGATTTTTTGTGTTTGAAAATGCTTATACTTTGGAATGAAATAATTGTTCTAGCTAGACAGAAAGCATACCCCCACGCTGTACTAAATTTTGTTTTGAGCAGCATTGGTTTATATTGTATATACTTTCCAGACTAAAGCTATTCATCTTGTGCTACCATGAATTCATGTGTGTGCTGAAATAGCATTTCTGTGAGAGCTAGTAGTTTTCTAGTTGTACCATGAAAAACATTGATTATGCATTACGAAGAATCAGCAATAAAAACAAATGGATAAACTGGTGTAAAATGAGTGTTGTTATCTGATTCCTTTAAGAAAGCCAAAAAATGCTGTTGGCTCTCAGCTATGTAATCCCTTAAAAACTGTACTCAGGACAATCTGGCAACTCCTATAACTCAGTATAAAAATCTCCATAAATAGAAACATAGGACTTTATGCTTCTTAGGCATAAATAGTTACAGAATGAGAAAGGGTGGGGAGACCTTTTAAGTGCGGATAGCAGGGAGGAGATGGACACCCTGCATCTCTTTTCTCTTTCTTCTCAGAATTCTTTCTTTAGTAAGAGAGATATGATATATGCAACTATGAAGAAAAAATGCACTGACTGAAAAAACATTCAGCTTTTTTTTTTTTTTTTTTTGTGGTACGCGGGCCTCTCACTGCTGCGGCCTCTCCCATTGCGGAGCACAGGCTCCGGACGCGCAGGCTCAGCGGCCATGGCTCATGGGCCCAGCCGCTCCGCGGCATGTGGGATCCTCCCAGACTGGGGCACGAACCCGTGTGCCCTGCATCCGCAGGTGGACTCTCAACCACTGCGCCACCAGGGAAGCCCAAACATTCAGCTTTGACAAGAGCAAGCTTTAGAACAAGAAGATGAGAACAAATATCTAAACAGACTTTAAAGGCAACATTAAGCCAAGTGATTAAAGAAGTTTAAAATCTTGTTTTGCATTTGCTGGAGCACATTAAAAAATAAAATACCCCTCTCTCCCTTGTTCTTATATGCTTGTCTTCCAAGCAAAAGATAGGAGGACCAAAATGAGTAGTTGACTTGGATTGACCTTCGAACAGCTGCCCCATTAAACTTCAGAGGGTGTGCATCCTCATTGTTGCAATCAAGTGACTATAGCTAGTGCTTTTGTGTGTGTTAAAGCTGAAGAAGCACTTGAAAGAGGTGACTAACCCTTTTTGGGATCTGAATCAACAAAATGTGTGATGCTCTTACATGAATAATATTGTCATTTGAAATATAAACTTTATTTCTCTGCCCTTTGAAAAAAGGTGAAACTAGTCATCTTGATTTTGCTTATCTTATTTATTGAAGCTCTGCCAATATTTCTGCAGAAGAAAAGAGATGCGTTGACAGTTCTCTATTACAAAATGCATAAATAAAATGTTTTGGTGTCATATAGAAGTTTAAATATTGAGAATATAATTATACAATTATGGTTTAAGGTTTTCACATTGATTATCTTTAGAGAGAGTCTGGGATAGAGAGGGTTAATGGGCACACTGAAATGAGCAGAGAAAATGCCACTGCAGGTGTTTGCTTTAACAGGGTGTTGATGGAATGCCAGGGTGACCTAAGTAGGGACATAAGCAAAAGAGAGAAAGTGTTGAAGGGGCCAGTATAAAACACAAGTATGTGACCATGTCAAGCTTTAATTCCTAGAATTGTTTTGGCTCTTCTGGTTTGAGAATGCTGCTTTGCTAATTTCTGTATAAGCCCAATTTGTTTTTTATGAGGACAGGGCAATTAGAGTGGAGATTTCAGAAAAAGAGTTATTTAATCACACATAGGAAGCTACAAATTCCTTATTTTCATTTGACAAACTTATCAGGTAAAATGAATTACTTCTCTAGGTTTTCTTTGTATATATTCTTTAACTTTATATACTAGGAAATTTATAAGATATACACATACAATAGCAGAGAGACTAGTGTAATGAACTCCTATTTATCCAGCCTCCAAAATTATCAGCTTCCCTGCCAACTTCCTGGCTCCTCTCATCTCCCAGAGTATTTTCCAGCAAATATCAGTCATTATGTCATATCAACTGTTATATTTCAATATACATCTCTAAATAATAAATACTCTTTTAAAATATATCTACAACCCCATTGTCATACTAAGAAGTGCTATATCATTTATAGTACCATAAATAAATAATTTCTTAATATAATAAAAAATCCAGTGTTCAGATTTTTTTATCTCATTTTTTAATGATTTGTATGACTCAAATAATGGAATTGAAATAATGTCCATACATTACAGTTGGTTAGTATGTTTCTCAAGGCCCTTTAAATCTATAAGATTACTCTTTCTGTTTTACTTTCTCCTTGCTTTTTTCTTTTTTGGTGGTTGTCATAGCAACTGAGCTGTTTGTTTATAGGGTAGATTTTGCTGATTACATTCCTGAGGTATTGTTTACATGTTTCTCTGATCCCTATGTCTTCTGTAAATTGTTGGTTAGACCTAGAAACTTGATTAAATTTAAGTTTGATATTTTCAGTAAGACTACTTTCCAGATGTTACTGTGTACTTTCATAAGGATGTACAAAATCCTTATCCTGTCTAGTTGTTTCTTTCTGTATGTGTGATGTTAGCAGCCATTGAAGATCTTTATCTAGATCTCTGTTTCTTTCTTTATCTAGATCTCTGTTTCTTTCATTACTTTTTTTTTTGGCAGTATGCGGGCCTCTCACTGCTGTGGCCTCTCCCGTTGCAGAGCTCAGGCTCAGCGGCCATGGCTCACGGGCCCAGCCGCTCCGCGGCATGTGGGATCCTCCTGGACCGGAGCACAAACCCGTGTCCCCTGCATCAGCAGGCGGACCCTCAACCACTGTGCCACCAGGGAAGCCCTCTTTCATTCCTTTCTATGAAAGATTTGGCTACCCTGAAATACAGCTCATAAAGTCAAGGCGGAACAATTGCTAGACTCAGTCCCTTTAGTTATCAGTTAGTATCATTATAAATTCATGGATTAAATCCATTTGATGCATCTTGACCCACAGTGCCACTATCCTTACTGATAGAAGATAGCCTTTGGACTTGAACTACAACATTGCCTCTTCCCTGGGTCTCCAGCCTCCTGGCATACCCTGTAAATTTTGGACTTGCCAGCCTCCGTAGTTCTATAAGCCATATAAGCCAATTCCTTAAAATAAATCTCTCTTTCTCTCTGTTTCTCTGGAGAACCCTGACTTAGACAATTGTTAAACAAAATTTGTATTAATTCAGCAGAGTCTTCCTGAGTGTCTGTTGTTTCAGGCATTCCTTCAGGTGCTGAATATACAACAGAGAAGAAAATAGACCATCTTTTATTGACCTCCTGGATCTTAAATTCTTCTGTTTTCACCAATTAATTACTTCTTTAAAATGCTTTGAGGCATCACTCCTTAATATTTATGCTATTTATTCAGCATTTTAGTTCCACATGGTAGACATATAATTATTATTTTGCACAGTCAATATGTGTTTAGAATCACTCAATTTATTTGCTTACTCTTTCTACTCCATATAAAACAATTCTTCTGGGATAGCTTTCCTTTTCTGGAAATACAGCTTCTAAAAGTTCCTTCAGTAAGAATCTGTTGGTGGTAAATTATCTGACCTTTATTTAATCTGAAAATATCTTTTTTTTTGCCCTCATTCTCTAAGGTTTTGATATGTGTATAACTTTAGGTTAAGAATATTTTCTTTTGGAATGAAATAATGCCATTTGCAGCAACATGGATGCAACTAGAGATTATCATACTAAGTGAAGTAAGTCAGAAAGAGAAAGACAAATACCGTATGGTATCATTTATATGTGGAATCTAAAATATGACACAGATGAACCTATCTATGAAACAGAAACAGAATCATGAACATAGAGAGCAGACAAGTGATTGCCAAGGGGGGAGGATTAGGGGAGGGATGGAGTAGGAGGTTGGGGTTAACAGATATCGGCTTTTATATATGGAATGGATAAGCAGCAAGGTCGTACTGTATGGCACAGAGAACTATGTTCAATATCCTACGATAAACCATAATGGAAAATAATATATAAAAAAGAATGTATATGTATAACTGAATTACTTTGCTGTACAGCAGTAATTAGCACAAGATTGTAAATCAACTATACTTCAATAAAAAACAATGTTTCTTTTCAAAATATTTAAGCTTTATTTCCACTGCCTTTCAATTATTAAAAAACAGCTAGTTGTGTGTCTTTTCTCTGGCTACTTTTAAGACCTTCTTTTTCTCTTTGGTGTTGCACTGTGATGTGTCCTAAAGTTAGATTTATTTATACCAATTGGTATAAATTTTTACATCATGGATCTGAGGGTTTATGTCTTTCTTTTAGTCTGGAAAACTATCAGCTTTCTCATTTGGAATACTACTTCTATCTCTTCCTCTCTTCTCCTTCTGTAACTCTAATTATATCTATCCTATACCTCATCACTTTATTTTCTCTGTATCCTAATGTATATTTCATATATTTTATCTCTTTATCTCTCCATACTATATTCTGCAGACTTTCTTTGGCCCAAGTGGGCCAAACCTTGAGGTTTTTCAAATTTTACGGGAAACATTCTGTCTCTCCACATGTCTCCAAGTTTGCATGCTGTCCGTTTCTTTGACGTTGGTTTATTTCTAGCTCATCCTATTTTTATTTCTTATATCTATTTCCATATATATTCTGTGTGTGTGTGTGTGTATGTGTGTGTGTGACTTCTTGTTAGATTTCCTACCATGGATAGGCTCTACCTTTTTTCTACTGTCACAGTGTCCTAGTGAGGTTTCACAATAAGTGTTAGACCCCAGTGTATCAATGTTGATATCCCCTCAGGTACTTACATTCTACATAGGAAACCACTGCTTTGGAGAATTCAGAGTCAGTAACAAGTTTTAAGTAAGCAAATGCCTTGATTTTACTGTATTAATAAATTATGAACATTATGAAAATTACACAATGATTAAAATAGCATGAAATAAATCATACAGATAAACATCTTCCTTCCCCAGTGAATCATCTTGAAAGTCTGTTTAGATGTGCACACCTTGCTTTACACAATGGAAGTTCAAAAACAATTTTTAAGCAGGGGATATGTCATGATTAAATTGGTACTTCAATGAGATCATCTTGGGTGCGGCAAGGAGGAGGTTGGATTAGAGCAGTACTCAACTTTGGCTGTCCATTAGAGTTACATTGATAGCTTTAATAAAGTTTTGATACCTCAGATATTTAATTAATCTGGATTGGGGCCTAGGCGTCAGCATTTTTCTAAAACAACTCCCCCAGGTCATCCTATTTTCAAGCCATTGTTCAGAACTATGGAGCTAAGGCAATGTAAATGGAGGGAAAGATTTAAATTTAAGAGATAATTGTAAGACAGAGTTGTGTGATCTGATAACCAACTGGGCATGTGATAGTGAAAAATGAAAGATAACTGAGAATTTTAGCTTAGATGACAACACATGCATGAGAAGCCAACTTTTGTGTTACTATGTGTTAAAGTAAGTGCTAACTATGTGTTAATTTAATCTTCACAGCTGTGGCAGGAGCTGCTATCTGTTCACCATTTCTCTTTCCTTCTGTACGTAGAGCTGGACTACATTCCCCAGTCTTTTTTTTTTTTTTTTTTTCCTTAGGCCATGTGATTGAGTTTAACCTAAAGGAATGTGGGCAGAAGTGATACATACCATTGTAGGTCTGTACCATAACAACAAAACCTCCTAGGAAATTGTCTTCTTTCTCTTTTATTTTTTGTTTGCTAAATAAGGCTGATGCTCAGGGTGTGTTTATTATGTCATATCTTCCTTCTTTCTTGGGTGCCTTAATGAATGCATAGAGAAGAGCAGAGCATCACAACTTTTACTTACCAAAATCATTGAAATTGAGGTGAGATAAATTTTTGTTGCCTTAAGCCACTGAGATTTCTAGGTTTGTCTGTTACAGCAGCTAAGGTTACCTTAATAATTCTATAAGATAAGTGCTATTATTAGCCTTACTTTTCAGATAAATGTAGCAGAGAGTAGGTTTTCCTGGAAAGACTTTGAGATGCCTGTATTTCATTCAAGTAAAGGTACTTACAAATATAGGTGTGAAACTTATGATAGTGGTCAATGTGATAAATACATTTGTGAGTCATCAGCATGCAGGTGATTGTTGAAGCTATGGAAGTGAAAGTGATCTCTTGAGGAGACAAAGCAGAGAATAAAGGAAGTGGACTAATGATAGAATTTAATACTAGTAATGTTTAAAAAGAGGATCTATTGTGGGAGACCAAGAAAAAAGTTAGAGGTTAGAAAAAAATGAGATGGAGTATCATCAAGAAAATCAAGAGAAGATATACCTTTAAAATGAAAGGTCTATCATAGTGACAAAAGATACAGAGTTCAGTTAGCTAAAAACCAAAGAAAAGGCCACTTATTCAATTAAGTGGTGAATGCTGACCTTTATAAAAGCCCTTTCAGGAGGTTGGTCAGATTGGAAGTTGAATTAAAATCATTTGACACGTGATTCAAAGAGAAAACTTGTGGGTGACATATGTAGTTTATCTTTTTAAGATGTTTCACAGTAAGGATAAAAGGTACCATGTAGAATAAGCATTTTGATCCCTGGGTCAGCTGAACACCAGAAAAATGAGATTTGTGACAGTAGGGTATGTTTCAGACCAGTTTCTTTGCTTTGAGAAATTTCTACATGTATTAGAAAATAAATGAATCACTTTTATTTACCCCAATAATATTTACATATAAATATTAAATGTAAATGGAACTATGTCTCAAAAAGTTAGCACCTTGAAGGCAGGATGATATAAAATTAGGTAAAATTAGGTAGACTGAAACAAAGTGACACTCTAAGAATTAAGTTTAGGGATTAAAAAAATATGGACAGCATCGTGTTGTAGGAAAGTAGAGAATAACTAAATATGTTATTTAGCCAGGAGAACAGGAAAGAAAGAAACTTGGAGATGAATCATACATGGTGATGACTTGCTAATATAGTATTGATATTATACAAATCTGATTCATATTTAATGAACAAGGGTTAAAATCCATGCTTCTTTTCGTACTTTACTTGCCTCAGGCAGGAATGCTGTATTTATATTAAGAATGTAAAGAAATATTAAGAAAAAGTGTTGTCCCTTTGTCTTGGACCAAGGACTTTTATTTTTTTTTGCTGACAGTAGTCAGAGATCAAACTTAGCCAGATCAAGTTTTCTCAGTGGCTGAGAGGAGGAACAGCTAAGCAGGTCAGTTTCTAGTAGTGGAATTGGAAGTATGTGGTAGGAAAAGATGAAGCCAAGGATATCTTCAAGCAGGTATGTGTGTTGAGTATGGATTATCTGGTGTCTTGAATTTGGTGTTCTTGAAATTATTTGTTGTTATCTTCTGCTCTTTTCTGTTGTTTCTCTTTTTCTTTCTAAGTACATATTTTTTATATGCATTTGGTACTGGGGGTATGAACTCAGGATTATACTTTCCCTCCTAGATTAGGAGCAATTTGAGGGCAGGTTTATTTTTTAATCAGAGTCTAGTTGCATTGAAGCATAATCAGTGTACAATAAATAAAATTATTAGGCTTTCTAATAGTTCTCCACTGAATTGGGAATGAGGACAGGCAAGAACAAATTTTCCTGAGGAGCTGAGGCACAGGAATGCAGAACGGTGAAATTTGAAGTAATCTGAGCAAATCTGACACAACCTCTCTATATCTGCACTCTATAGTACTTGTATTTCAATTCAGTTCTAAGCTCACTGAAATTACTTTTAATGTATCCTGTTTCTATCACAGAATTTACCAACATTAAAAGGAGGCATCAGTCTCTTAAACTGATCAATCTTCTTAAATTCCCAGGATCTGGGAAAAGTTGTTTGAAAATGATTGTGTGATTTTAATATATTGTTTGTAGGTTTCATTCATTCATTCATTTATTCATTCATTCAACAGATATTTTTAAGCATCAAATATGTGCTCAGTTATATATCAGGTTCTAGAATTACAGCGGTAAGCAAGGGCCTGATCTGTGCTCTATCGAGGCTTATAGTCAAGTATAGATTAATCAAATGCTCATGCTGTTTGAAATGGTATATAATTAAATGGAAATTAATGTTTCTAGGGGCCGTATAATGGTGGAAGCTGATCTAGACCTGGCTTGTGTGTATTGAGGGGAGAAGGGGATGTACTGGGAAGGCTTCTCAGAGGAAGTGATGCCAGAGCTGAGGTCTGAAGGCTATTATTTGTTTATGTCACTGTTTTTCCATTATAATATTTTTTTTACCATGAGAACATATGATCTACTTCACAATGAGGCCATTGGCTTTATGAAACCATTTTAAGTACACGGAGGGTGGTGAAAAGCAAGGGCTGCCTGTTCCTTGCTGTCTCCTTGCATTGCAATAAGAAAATTTTGTGCATTTGAACTGACTGGGTTTATATCCTGTTGAAATGGACAGTACTGGTGCAGGCACACAGATAACAGAAATAAGTGTAAATGACCATGAAATGCAAGGGGTTGTCTTGAGAAGAATGCTCTTATTTTATACTCTGAGATTGTAGCTTAGATGTGGCAGTGGAAGTAAGAGACACCTTTTATTTGGGGACTTCTCTGGAAGTGCCTGCTTGTTGTAGAAATTCACCTTTTCTACTAGTTGTAAGATGCTAGAAAAATTGTTCAACCACTTTTGGTCTGCTTTCTTATTCACAAAATTGGGTTAATAATTCACAGTGTTTTCTGAGCACTCTTCTACACTTGAGCTGTGAAATACAATACACATTTTATTTATGATGGCCAATGAATACTGCAGTATTTATTGAGTGGGAACAGATATGGAGGGTACTAAACTCATGACAGATGTTTATTCATGTAACATTATGTACATATTACTGGCTAAAATACAGCCTCAAAAATTGAAATTTATACATGAAATTGAAAAAATATATATAAACCATGCATATGAGAAAGGTAGTAGGACATTAAAACATTGTGAAGATCATAGACTTTGGAATAAGTTAACAAGTGGTTAACTTGGGCAGACATTTTACATGTTTGAGCCTCAGTTTCCTTATCTGTCATAGGGGGATATTAGTAACAGCGAATAATAGTAGTACCTTCCTCATAAGAGTAGTTGTGAGAATTAAATGAGGTGATTATTTTGATGTAGCAAGCTCTGGTTCATATTAGCCAATATTATGAGGGTTTTTAAATCTCTTTAAAATGTAAAGCTCAGTTTCTTGAATTAATGCAACAGGGAGTAGGTGGAGATGTGCCAGAGGGTACTAGGAGTCACAAAATAAATGTAAGATATCTTCCTGAAGTATATATTTTGTTGACATTTACATTTTAATATTTTTATATGGAACATAAAAACATTCTTTTGAAATTTTTAGATAAAGAGAAATGCTTCAAAGAAATATGCTGCCCTTGCGGGGTGGCGTAAGTGTTCAGACTGCAGCTCTGGAGCCTGGGAATGTGCATCCATTCATTTCTTTAGGCTGGGGTTCATCAGTGGCAATGGTTAAGAATTGCTCGTCAAAAGACTTAGCTATTGTTGAAAGATGCAGAAGTAAAGGCACTTCTTGTTCAACCACTGATTTCAGTAGATTAAAAATCAAGACGATTATATGGATTTGTCTTTGCAAATCCTAAAGTGGTTTTCTGGATTTGGGAAGAATGTTGACATGTTTTAACTTCGCCCTTAACTGAGAAATGTTCCCAGCATCTTGCTCTTGTAAGTAATTGAAAACACTGTCAACTCAGATTGCCTCTGAAAAAGGCAAACTAAGGTGTTTTCAGAGACACTAAAATATGATATGTCTCACATTTATTTTGGTAAATATCTTGATTTCCTTATTTACTGTGAGAAAAAGAATTTGGCAAATTTTCAATTCTAAAATACATAGTTCTTAGAGAATATACTGTATATTTTCTCCCAAATTTATAGAATTGCCAAAACCTAAATCTGTGCTTCCTTATTAACATTTGGGTGTTATTTTAAAAGAAAACCTGGACTTAATTAAAACATAGGCAGAAAGAAAAAATATATATACACACACACACATATATATATATATATATACATAGAATAGATTTTATGTCACATTTCACTTGTGTAGCTTCTGTATTGGGAGCTTCATGTTTAACTTTTTTATTCTTTTAAGTGGAAATTGGGGGCCATTAATTGGAGGAGGAGTTGTGAGTCTTGTCTTTGGGGTTTTGCATATTCATTTCTCTTGTTTGGGAGGATCCCTTCCTTTATCTTTTGGGCTAATTCAAAGCCCACTTTGGCTGTTGCTTCCCCTATGAAGGCTCTCAGACCATCCACCCACCAGAATTGATTATATCTTCATCTCTGCAATATTTTGAACCCACTAAAATACAGAGCAGTGATTTCCTTACATATCTGTATTTCCTATGATTTGAGCTCCTTTGTTCAGATTCCACATCTTCTTAATCTTACGAATTCAGGCATGTGAGAAGTCTTCAAAACCTGTCTATTAATTGAAATTGACTCAAAGAAGGTGTTGCTAAACACTAGTAGCCGGTGGAGTTGAGAATATAGAAGATGTCCACAGAGGCCTTCTGGAGGTATTAAAAGAGCCCCTTGTCTCACAAAAGTACCTCTGAAGCAACAACAGGACCTCAGATGGTAGAAAAGTCCAGAGTTATACCAGAATATATCTGTTCCTCCACAAAAACTATGTTGGGAAAGGATCAGTATCCAGGAGTATAGACGGGGCACCTTGGGGATGAATTAAGTCAGCTTTTATCAACCTTCAACTTGTGAACCTATAATATGGCAAGTAATTATGTTTATTACTCAAGTAAATTGTTAATCAAGTAATTTATTAATTAAGTAATCTATAAGCCCTACAAGCTATGAATCTATAATATGACAATTAATTACATATTCCTTAATCAAGTGATTTTCACTCAGGTCTGTGGTAGTTGCTCTGAGTAGATTGGGGATACAGAAGAATTATAGGCCTGTTCTCTGGCATGGAATAGCTTCAATTCAGTGAGGGGCAGGCGAAGCTAACATACCTGGAACTATAGGAGACAATATAAGCCAGTATAACAGGATGAAGAATGGGATGTATCTTTTTGCTGGAAATTAATTAATACTCAAAAGCTGAGGATATCAGGTGACAAGTATGCTCAAGTTCTAAAAGAGAGATGCTGTCTCCTTCACTGTCAAGCCTTGAGATGACGGCAGCCCCAGCTGACACTGCGAATGCAGTCTCCTAAGAAACCCTGAGCCCTGCTGTGCCCCAATTCCTGACCAAGAGAAGCTATGAGATAATCAGTTTTGGTTATTTTAAGCTGTTAAATATGGGAGTAATTTGTTACTCAGCCATAGATAATTAATACAGTGTCCTTTTAAAAAGTAAAAACACAAGGCCCTCAAAAAAATAAGAGAGAGATGCTAGACAAGTTTTCATAAGATTTGAAAAGATGCAGCGAAACTGGACTATGAACTTTAAACTCCCATCTTTTACTTGGAGCTGTAACAGAAATCTAGAGATTCCTCTGACAGGAGATTCTTTGCAGAGGTTTGTGACTCAATCACCTCACCTAGGGGACACAGTCAAGTTGGGGGAGAGAATCCGTAATAAATATCAGCGGGAATCAAGAGAATGTCTCTGAGAGATTAGGGGTGTTTTCCAGAAGTGGAATGTGGCATACAAAAGTTCCCAGATGTTTGAACTATAATAAAAATATTTTGTGCACTGGGAATGGATGGATTTATACCCTACTGAAGTGGACAGTTTGGGGAAAGGACAAATAGGAGAGAAATGACACATGCAAAGTCCATGAAATATAGGATAGTGTAGGGAAAAGGGAACATGATGCATTTTCTGGGAGAACATGACGTTGTCCCCTTTAGCTTTGTGGAGAGAGCAGCTGATTCTGGAGTCTGGCTTGAAGTCAGGAACTGGGTGGAGCTTCTTCCTTCTGTAAGGCAAGAAGGGAGAGGTGTGCTTCCTGAGCCAGAAGGCTGTACTCACAAAATCTGGTGGATAAGAGGGGGTGAGTTTCCATGGGAGGGGTGTATGCTTAGGATAGTAGTGGTGTTGGACCTTGCCCAAAGTGTTGCCTGCAGGGAGGCGACTTGCACAGAAAGAGGATATGAGAGAATACTGTTGAAGGCTGCAGTTGGATGGCTGCCAACAGACATTAGGCAGAGAGGGCATAAAACATGTCAAGATTCCTAAAGGAAGTAACTCCAAAGAAGCCATAAAAGTGCCCCCCAAGAAAGAACTAGCTTGTGCACCTGCACCACAGAAGACCCTAAATTACAACAGTGCTCATCAAAGAAGATATTGATTGAATCATCTTCTTCCTGTATCTGCCTCTGGATGGGTGACAAGCTGCAGAATGATTGAGGAAGATGTGGGGCAGGGAGAGAAAAAGAAGAAACCTTCTAATGTTTGAAGGTGACGTGGAAAGCAGTATGATTTGCCCAAGATACTGCATAAGGTCTAAGAAGGGAGAGCCAGAAGAGAGTGTTTGAAATCAGTGGTGGGTGTCTAGAGCCCTTTCTATATTTATCCTATTGAGTTGAGCCCATTCAAAAACATGCTTCTACACATTTAATTAAAATTTAGGTAGTATTGGAATGACATAAGAGCCGCGGATGAAATTCCATATGGATGAATGGTTGGGAAGGCCTCAGGGAGGGGCTGTGACTTTACCCAACTCCTAGAGTAACGACTGAGAAAGAGCAAAGAGACAATTTTATTGTTAATATTTTTACATATAAATATTACTTCTCCACTTTTTACACAAATAGTAGCATACCGTATATACTGTTTTATGTCTTGCCTTTCTACAGTTAATGTATCTTGAAGAATTTTTCATACCAGTATTTATCATTCTTTTATCATTCATTTTTATGTATACATCTTATTCTATTGTAGGACTGTACTGAAATTTATTTGACCAATAAATTTTGATTGATGCTTAAATTGTTTCCAGTCTTTCTCTATCATTAGCAATGCTGCAGAGAATAATCTGTAAAAGTTTAAGTGTAGAATAAATTTTTAGATGTGGAATTGCTGCATTTTAAAAAATAAATGTTGGCAGATTGCCCTTCATGAAGGTTGCATGGGATTTACACTTGCACCAGCAATGTGTGAAAGTGACTGTTCTGTATTTACTCACAAACACTGAATGTTAAGTTGTGTTTTTAAAAAAATTTTATTGTAGTATAGTTGATTTATAATATTATATTAGTTTCAAATGTATAGCATAGTCATTCAATATTTTTATTTTGTAATGACTTTAAATGGATTATAATCCCTGTGCTTTACAATATATTCTTGTTGCTTATCTATTTTATACATAGTATTTTTTGATGAAATAATATATTTATTGAAGAAAATAAAGCACCTCATTAGCTGGAAATGAATGATAATTTTGATTTACATTGTATTTGTCTTGTGTATTCATAAAACTAGTACATTTTGCTTACAGTTTCCTATACCCTTTATATGAGCTGAAATCAGCTTATGAAAGAGAGATAATGATGATCAGTAAATCAATGCTCAATTTTAATTCAGGTTGCATAAATAAAAGAAAGATGGCATAATATGCTATTGTGCTGGTTTAGTTAATGTTTCTCTTCAGAATTATAGGAATTGTGATGATGTTAGCAGTGAAAACCTGTACACTTTTCTGAATCTAACCAAAACGAATTCTATTTTGTTAGTTTTGTTTTGCACCAAACTGGCTCTCAGGTGATTGATTGGAGGAGGCTGGGGAGACCCACCTATTCCAACCACAGGGATCACCTTCTATCAGTCTATGGATGCTCCATTATAACTCTTCCTCCAAATACAATCAACATTATTGGTCCAGTCTGATTTTCTGCATTGTGTTTGGAGAGATTGTTTTTGTGCACTCCACCACTCAAGTATGGCTTAGGACTCAGGACAGACTTAGGTGACAATGACTCTTGTGTTATATTTCACAGTATTCAGATCTAGTCCTTCAGCCCCTCCCTCCTATATCAGTTTGGCTCATAAGCACCTTGTAGATTTCACTTGCCTTGCTTGTCCCCCAGGACCCATGGTTAGTCATTTCAGTGTTTCAACATTTCTGTTACCTTGCTAATCTCTAGTGTTGGATCACCCCGTTATCTGCTTTCTCCACTGCTAGGTAACCAAGCTGTGTTTCAGTAAGCCACAACAATTTTTGGAATGAGGTCTGTGCAGCATCACACTCTCTCCTCTCAGCTATGTCCTCAGTGTGTCTTACTCGCCTATTTATCTCTTACAGACTTTCTAGAATATTTCTGAGAGCAATTGCACCAAATCTTTCTCGCTGTTTTTCAAACACTTGATTACTCAACACCCCCAGCATAGATGACTTGCTGTACTTTGAGATCACATATGTCCCCTGTTTTAATGCATTAGCAGTCCCCTGTGGACTTTCTCACCAAGTCCAACTTCTTAGCTGCATATTCAAGACCCTTCATGCTTTGGCCCCAACATCCATGCTCTTGTGTGTGTATCTGAGGGTTTCCAGTTTTGTTTTGTTTTTTAATTGTGGTATAGATGTTTTACAATGTTGTGTTAGTTTCTACTGTACAGCGAAGTGGAGTTCCTTGTGCTGTACAGCAGGTTCTCATTAATTATCTATTTTATACATATTAGTGTATATTATACATAGTATTTTGTATCTCTTAATCCTATAGCCCTATCTCGCCTCTCCTGCCCTTCCTTTCTCCACTGGTAACCAATAGTTTGTTCTCTGTATCTGTGAGTCTTTTTCTATTTTGTTATATACATTCATTTATTTTTTAGATTACACATATAAGTAATAACATAGAGTACTTGTCTTTGTCTGACTTACTTCACTAAGCAGGATACTCTCTAGGTCCAAAAATTTCGCTTTTTTTATGGCTCAGTAATATTCCATTGTAATTATATATCACATCTTTTTTTATCCTTTCATCTGTTCATGGACACTTAGGTTGCTTACATATCTTTGCTATTGTATATAATGCTGCTATGAACATTGGCATGCACGTATATTTTCAAATTAGTGTTTTTGGCTTTTTTCGAATATATACCCAGGAGTGGAATTGCTGGGTCATATGGTAGTTCTATTTTTAATTTTTGGAGAAACCTCCCTACTGTTTTCCATAGTGGCTGCATCAGTTTATACTCTCACCAGCAGTGTATGAGGGTTTCCTTTTCATCACATCCCTACCAACGCTTGTTATTTGTGGTCTTTTTAAGGATAGTCATTCTGAAAGGTGTGAGGTGATATCTCATTGTGGTTTTGATTTGTATTTCCCTGATGATTAGTGATGTAGTATCTTTTCATATGCTTACTGGTCATTTGGCTATCCTCCTTTGAGAACTGCAGTTGAGTTTTTAAAATCCATTTTCTATTTTTTTCTTTTATTGATTTGTAGGAATCCTTTATAATTCTGCACAGTAGTCCTTTGCAATATGTATGTACAGCAAATACCTTTACACATTCTGTGGCCTGCCGTAAGAGTTATAATAATCTTTTGATATGCATTGTCTTCTAGAAGCTTTAAAATTATACCTTTCACATTTAGGTCTGCAGTTCATCTAGGATTGATCTTATTTTGGGGTGTATAGTGTAAGGTAGGGAAGGATATTTTTTTTCATATGGATATCCAGTATACCTGGCTTCATTATTAAAGAGATTTTTATTTTTCCATCACACTAAAGGTGTTACCTTTTGTCATTACTTATGTGTCTGATCATATATTTGAGGGTCTACTCCTGGATCCTGTTTCTGTTCCACTACTTTGTCTATAATTACACTAAGACACTCTGTCTTAATTATTAGAGCTTTATAATAATTGTTGATTTTTGGTAGTATAAATCTTCCAGTTTTATTGTTTTTCTTTAAGATTGTCTTGGCTATTTTTGGCCCTTTTCCATATTCATTTTTAAATCAACTTGTCAGATTCTACACACAGTGAAAGTAAGAAACCTATTGAGACGTTTTGGGGATCACATTGAAACTGTAAATAAACATGGTGAGAATTGACATGGTTATGACATTGAGTCTCTCAATTCATGAACATTATCTATCCATTTAATTAGGTCTTCTTTAATTTCTTTTGATATTTTGTTGTTTTCTATGCAGAGTTTCTGTATATCTCTTGTGAAATTGATACCTATATACTTGCTATCTTTTAAGGCCAAAACATTTTAATGGCATTTGTTATAAATTTCATTTTGTATGTGTTTGCTGCTGTTTTTGGACTCCAATTTTTATCTTTCCAGCCCTATGAGATGTGTAACACTGCCTGAATTCTCATCTTCTTAGCATTGCTTTCTCTTGGACTTCTTTGCCTCTCAATTTCTGAAGCTTAGCTATTGGTGGGGAAGAATGAGTCTGATTGTTGAGCTTACTTCTCTGTGTTTACCTTCGCAGAGCTTGGTCTTTCAAGTCCAGACTGCATTAATAGCTCTGAACTCCAGCTGTTTTCTCAGTAGTCCAAGAAAATATCAAATCTTTGTTTTAAAATGAGTAAAAACAGGCACAAGCAAATACTGAAATTAGTGAAATTAATGAAAAATTAAGATTAGTGAATTAATTCATTGTAAACTCTGTGAAATTAAATGTTAATTTATATTCATTTTTGTACCTACTCATAGTTGTTTTGCAGTCTTTGATAACTTTAATTACAGAGTATTTTAGGTATTAACTAAAATCATTTTTCTCCGTATATTGAGTCTAAATAAAAGGAAACCTTCAAATGAAACAAAACAAACTTTGCCCAGCTTCTTCTCTTCTTAGCTACTGGTCCCTCTGTGGTTTTACACCCTGTCCATTTGTGTCACTTATGAATTGATAAGTGCCTTGAGGGTAAAAAACAGCATAGAATTTAAGGCTCACCTAAATGATTTTTCCTTCTGTCAGGAATCTTGTCTTGGTACCTCTTCAATGATGTCAAACAGATTTCAAAAAAAAATTTATCCATATGTTCTACTTGTTCTCAGTGAGAAGTGGAATATCTCCTGATCTTTATTTCTTATTTTGCTGTTCACTTGAGTTTTCTCATTTTTAGCCACTCAATTATATTTTATTTTATCAGTTTTATTGTATTTCTCAAAAAAATTAGTTCTAGATTTTTTAGTATTACTACTATTTTACTAATCCATTGAATGCAGTATTTTCCTTATTAATTTTTTTCTTTTGCTCTCCTTAGATTTATTATTTTTTGTTCAGTTTGTTTCATTTTTTGAGTTAGATGTATATATATGCCTTTATGTTTTAATTTATTAACAGTAATTCAATATGTATAGTTCATGTACTTATAGGAAATTGCTATATATATATATAAACCTATAAATATTTCTCTAAGACTGAGATACAACTTATAGATATTAGTATGGTATATTCTTATAGCAATCTATAAAGATATACTGCAATTTCAGTTTTAATTTTCTCTTTGACATTGTTCAAAGAGTGTTTTTTTTTTTTTCATTTTCAGATTGTATGAACTTTCTATTCTTATTTTTATTTCTAACTTTATTATGGCCAGAGAATTTGGACTATTTCTGCTTTCTAGAATTCATTGAATTTTTTTGTGGCCTAATAGCTTCGTGAATTTTTCATGGACACTTGAAAGAAAGCATAGTCTCTGTATCTTCATTTTCTGCTTTTAATATGCTTCTATTTCTTCCTTGAATATTCACTAGTTTTTGTGAATATTGATACTGTCTTTTATAATATATAGATATTTCTACTATTATAGTTTTATTGAGCATTGTAACCTTTACTATTTTAAAACTTTCTTCTTTTTTCATCGTATGTTATGTTTTTTGCCATTTATTCAATCAGTGTGATACTTAGATCATAGTTTCTGACTTGTTTTTATAGTAATTTATCAATTCATTTAAAAATTTTCTAAATTAACATTTCAGGTTTGATTTACGTTTATAGTGTATATTTGGTTTTGCTTTGTGATCAAATATGGAAAATTTTTTCTTACAATAAATGAATACAATTTTTTTTATTCTTACTGAAATAACAGATATGTTTCATCTTAGTTTGTCATATTTTATATTTTTATAGCTTTTAAAAATATTTCATGGCTTGCTCTGCTTTTTCCACTTTATGTTTGTGCTCCTTCTTATAATTAGAAAAGTCTATATTTTTTTGTGGTTGTCTCCCATAAAACTATAATTTTATATGATAGTCTTAATTCTTTCTGTAGACAATATTTAATAATTTTCTAATATGATTAATTATAAAATTAGTATGATTTTCTACTTTCCTGACTCTTCTCCACCTCCTAATTTTAACTATATGATATTTCTTAATATTTACTTTTGATTTTATCAGATAATCTTCTTCTATTATTGATTTTTCTGATATAACTATTTTTGACCTCCAACTGTTAAAAGTAAGTCAACATCCTTACATTACCTGCCATCTTTATTTCACCTTCCTTCTTAACATTTTGCTTATATACTATTAAGAGCTGTAATATCCTTTTCTGTCAGCAAAACTCCACAGTTGTTTTAGTCTTAGACCTACAGTTACATAGATGTAGCTCACTGATATTTCTTCTGCCACTCTCTCCTGTCATCTTTTTGTGGCCTCTAGAAAATTCATCCAGACAGCTTCATAGGAACAATATTCTTCATGTTCTTGCTGTTATTAATATATTATCAAACTTGATTTTTAGCCTTTTGAACACAGACTTGTGTTGAAATACTAATGAGGAAACATGAATGACGTGTTTGGTGGACACTTTTTCTTCTTTTGTTCCTGCCACTCTCTGCCTCTTGCTGTCTACCCGGTTATAGGGGCAGGGCTCTCAGAAGACTTGTTTCTGCAAAGTGACTTTACGTCTCTTGGCAACGGGTGAATGGTCTTGAGTAGGCACCAGACCGAAGTTCAGTCAGTCAGAGTCCCATCTATAGACATTTGGGGGAGAGAAGATGATAGAGATAGAGATAGGGACAGGGACAGGGACAGAAAGAGAGAGAGACAGAGAGACAGAGAGACAGAGAGAGACAGTCTTTCTCTGGGTGGCTGAACCTGTAAATAAGGCTGTTGATACCCGGTTTATAGCTAGTAAATGGGAAAAGCAGAGATTAAAAAAATAATAAATGGGGCAGTAGTACAGAGAGATGCAGAGCTAAGTGAGGAGGAAGACTTTCTAGGTTTCCTATAGATTCTAGTTTATGCTTCCAGTTTGTTCCTGAGACCTGCCTGCTTCTCTTGTTTCCATGAAACATCTTTATAACCTTATAATAAATTCACCTATTTTACTGAAATAGATTTCTTTTATTTGCAACTATAGTAAGCCGACTCATACCCTGAATGTAATCACAGATCACAGTCCATCCAGCTAAAAAGAGTAAGAAAAACTAGATTAGATTACTCTTTCTTATCCTGCAGGATATTTTCAACTGTAGAGTCACCATGTGAATTCAAATAGACTATATTAGCTAGCTCAGTTACCAGATTAGATCTGGTTTAAGTACCAGGAACTTATTGGCTGGTCACTATAATACAATAGTGCAAAATTAAAAGCAACTGAGAGGTTCAGTCATTTGTATTGGTAGTGGCTCATTAAGTCAGCCACATGAGCTGCAGGCAGGTACATCTGGATTCACACAGCTTGCTACTCTTTCCCTTCAATTCTGCTGTGGATATCTATGCTTGCAGCCCAGCCATTGGCTGATCTTAAAAGCAGTCTGATCAAAAAGCACACCTCACCAGATAGGGCTATTTCTATAACCCTCACAGTCTATAATCCAAGGCATAGTAGCAGGGTCGAAGTATCCCCAGGTAACTGAATATTCTCTTGGTACTTTGAAGAGCAGCCTGAACTTCTTAAACTTCTCCAGAATTGTTGGGGACATGGTGGAGGTGGCTGAGGGAGGAGCTGTAGCCTTAGAAATCACCCAGTCAGGCATCTTGGTAATGTGTAGGCCTGTTCAAAATACATACAAAAATGTAAAGCTTAATTAGTTTTTAGCTTAGAACTTGGTTGAAAACTTCATTTAGTCTTTTTATTTCTTTCCCATTATTGAGACAACAAGATATTTTATTTAACAGAAAATAAAGGAAAATGAAACAAAGAAAAAAGTCACTCAGAGTTCTACCAACCAAAGAAAAACACTGTTAATTCTAGCATTTTGGTATTTTTTCTTTCTAGATTTTGTTTTTAACTTTTCAATATATTTATTCTTTCATTTGCTTGGCATAATGTTGTATATTTACAATTCCGAATCTATTTTTTATCCATGAACTTTCTGTATTATTATAAGCTCAATGTAAATATTTTCAAGGGCTTCATAATATTCTGTGAGATGGATATCACATAGTTAATTAACCATTGCTTTGGGACATTAATATTTGTAATTTTGGGATTTTTTAATGTTCCAATAAATCTCTTTTGTATAAAATTTTTCATATATGTAGAATTTTTTTGTACATTAAATCTTCAGACATTTCTGCTCTGATTTTGAATATTTTATCTCTGGCAGTATGTCAGTCTCTCACCTTGGCGCAGCTTCCCTTTACATTTGCAGGGACTAGACCTGGGTCTGTGAACCGAAGGGGGCCCACAGCAGGTCTGGGAACGCTGAACTTGAACTGCTCATTTGAATGAATCTGAAATCTGGTTTGATCCCTTTGTTTTCACCTCACTGCATCCCAAAGATGAGAACTGGCTGAGAACGTGCCCAGATTTGGCTCTGCCAGCTGGCAAGGCATCCCCAAATAATAGGAGATTATTAGAATCCTGCCCTTTTCCAGCGAGCTTTTATCCACATTCATCTTTGTGTTGTGCCAGTTAGGTACAGTGGTTTTCTTTGTATGCACCCTGGCAGCCCTATCCACATAGATTTGGGAGGAAAATCTCACAGAATGTGAGATCCTTTTAGATAACAGGAGTTTTGTTAATTTTAACCCAAAGATACTTGTGATGGCAGTGGGGCTGTGAGTGTCAGCTGCAGGTAAGGGCTTAGTTGCTAGGCTGCCTGTGTGGAACTTTGCAGATACTCCATTTCTTTCATGGCTACAGTCTTATTGAGGTCAGCAATTGATGTGAAACCAAAAAAGGGAATCAGAGACAGGGCTTCTAGAAGAGATGACATCATGAGTCCAGTCCTTGCTTTGGGTGCCTTTATATGGTCTGCTTAATTCCTTTTTGCAGAACTGGGGGTGGTGGTGGGCACTGCCCCTTCTCTGTTAGCAACCTGAACACTTCTAGTATTAGTAATTGAAGAGATATTGATGGATCTTGGGAAGGGGTTAACTTCTTTCCCTCTGGTTATTGTCATCAGTGGGCAGGGGGACATACTCAGGTGGTCAGGTGGTGTGTGGGAGCTGAAATTCCAGATAAGAAATAGTTGTCTTCATCTCAAATAGCACCGCTACCTCCATCCCTGGGCCTAGGATACTGGGTTATTTCTCTGCTATTGCTCAAAGAGAAATGCGAGTATATTCCCATGGTGTGTGTATTTGTGTGTGTGTGTGTATAATTAATGAACTATTGCAACATGTTAGCTGCTTTTTTTGCCAGAGGGAATCTTACAGTATTTTGTAAAATACTAGAATTTTAGAGCCAGAAGACACCATAGATATCCATTAATCTATGGATTAACCACGATAATTTTTTTCTTTCATTTTTTCTTTTTTTTCGGTATGCGGGCCTCTCACTGTTGTGGCCTCTCCCGCTGTGGAGCACAGGCTCCGGACGTGCAGGCCCAGCAGCCATGGCTCACGGGCCCAGCTGCTCCGCGGCATGTGGGATCTTCCCGGACCGGGGCATGAACCCATATCCCCTGCATCAGCAGGCGGACTCTCAACCACTGTGCCACCAGGGAAGCCCTTTTTCTTTCATTTTTATTGAGATATAATTATCATAGAGTACTCTATAAGTTTAAGGTGTACAGCATAATGATTTGACTTACATGTATCATGAAATGATTGCCACAAGTTTAGTCAATATCCATCATCTCATATAGATACAAAATTAAAGAAATAGAAAAAAAATTTTTTTTCCCATGATGAGAACTCTTAGGATTTACCCTCTTAACAATTTTCAGATATAGCATACAGCAGTGTTAATTACATTTATCATGTTGTATATTACATCCCTAGTACTTATTTACTTTAGAGCCGTAAGTTTGTACCTTTTGATTGCCTTTATCCAATTCCCCTTCCCCCACCCCACTGCCTCTGGTAGGTACAAATCTGATCTCTTTCTCTATGAGTTTGTTTGTTTTTTAAGTATAATTGACATACAATACCATGTTAATTCCTCAGGAAAGCGATGCAGAGCAGTTTTAGGGATTTTTCCAAAGCAGAAGAGGTATTGACTCAGCCCCGTCTACAACCTGGGTATTCTGGCCTCAGCCAATGGTCTTTTCATTACAAAAAGCCTATTTTTGTAGTAAGAGAAAATGTTTTTCTGTAATTTTTTCTTTTTTAGAACAAAAATACTTTGCTGAGGCAGGAGAAAGAATAACACAAAAGATTCATTATTATTACTATTACTGTTACTATTAAGCATACTACTTTATACTTGTTATTTTTAAAAAACACTTTACTGATGTATAATTAGCTTTCAGAAAGCTTTACATAATGAGTTTGGTGATGAGACTATACCTGTGAAACCATTACCACAATCTATGCCATAAACATATCCATCACCTTCAAAAGTTTCCTCCCCCCTCTTTATTTATTATTATTTTTGTAAGAACACTTGACAAAAGTTCTACACTCTTCAAAATTGTAAGTATACAATACAGTATTGTTAACTATGGGCACTTTTAACTATAGTCTGTGTAGTAGATCTGTAAGACATTCATCTTGCATAACTAAAACTTTGTAACCTTTGACCTCCTGGCTTGCCCCTCTCCCTAGCCCTGACAACCACCGTTCTATTCTCTGCTTCTATGAGTGTGGCTATTTTAGATCCCTTAGATAATTGAGATCATGTAGTGTTTGTCCTTCTGTGTCTGGCTTATTTCACTTAGCATAATGTCCTCCAGGTTCATCTATGCTCTTGCAAAGAGCATGATTTCTTTTATTGTTAGCCTTCTTTTTTGTGTGTATGCACATTTTCTCTGTCCATTTATCTGTCAATGGACATTTGCTTTGCCTCCATGTCTTGGCTCTTCTGAATAATGCTGCAAACTAACATGGGAATGCAGATATCTCTTCAAGATCTTGATTTTAATTCCTTTGAATATATACCTAGAAATGAGATCTCTGGATCATATGGTAGTTCTCTTTTTAATTTTTTTGAGGAACCTCCATATACTTTCTACAGTGACTGCACCAATTTACATTCTCACCAACAGTATATGAGAGTCCCTTTTTTTTCATATTTTCACCAACACTTACTTTTGTTTTTTTTTGTTTTGTTGACAATACCCATCTTAACAATTGTGAGGTGGTACCTCATTATGGGTTTGACTTGCATTTCCCTGTGATTAGTGATAATGAATGATGATGAGCACCTTTTCATATACCTGTTGGCCATCTGTATGTCTTCCTTGGAGACATGTCTGTTCAGCTCCTTTGCCCTTTTTTAGATTGGTTTAATTAATTAATTTTTTTGCTATTGAGTTGTAAGAGTTCCTTGCAAATTTTGGATAATAATCCTTTATTAGACACATGACTTGCGAATATTTTCTCCCATTCCGTTGGTTACCTATTAATTTGTTGATTGTTTCCTTTGCTGTTCAGAAGCTTTTCACTTTGGTGTAAACCCCCTTGTCTATTTTTGATTTTGTTGCTTGTGCTTTTCATGTTATATCCAAGCATTCATTGTCAAGGCTGATGTCAAGAGCTTTTTCCCTGTTTCCTTTCAGGAGTTTTATGGTTTCAAGGCTTATGTTTAAGTCTTTAATCCATTTTGAGGTGGTTGTTAATAGAGTTATCAGTGGAAAAACAATATATATAACATGATAACTATGTCTTTGTTGAATGGATATATTGAGAATCTCTGCTTTGCATATATCATGTCTATTTATTTTGTTGAATGAAAAGATGGATACAAAGCAGGACTACAAAAGACTTGATGCATCCTCCTGAAAACAAGTAAATTATAATATTTTATCCTTCTTAAGGTTTTTTATTCTTAATTTTCTATCATGTAATATTTTTCTTATTTGTTTATTTTCCTTTCACATGTGTGGGGGTTGAAGAGTGATAAAAATGTTTCACATCCCTTTGGACTCCTTCTTTTCCAGAGTTCTGCCAAATGTCCACTAATGAATTCAGTGTAGGGCAGGAGTCAAGAGACTTGAGCTGTCTCTGTTGAGTTTGGGCAGGTAATTTCATCTGTCTGGGGACTTTCTACCCCTTAGGTATAAAATAAGTCATTGTACTAAAGACGCATGTAGTTCCTCATAACTCAAAAATTCTATGTCTTTAGCTTTATAATAAACATATATTGCTGTGAGAGCTTGGTACAGGGCACTTTGCCTGGGCTTTATAAACAGTTGTCTGATCAAACTTCTGTCATAAATGAATGATGGGAATCAATGAGCATTTATTTAATGAGTGGTTTATCCTCCTCCACTTCTCCCATCCTCTCAAAATGTACAGGTATATTTAAATGGTTGCACAGGAATCAGAAGAATTCAATATAGTGTTTTGTTGATTAGAAACAGAATAGTCTAGAGCCTGACAGACTTGTGTTTGAGTCCAAATTCTTCTCCTCATTCATGTGAATTACTTAATTCCCTTGAGGTTTAGTTTCCTTGTCTGTAAAACAGAGATGGTTATATCCCTTCATTGGATCATTAAGAAAATTAAATGATATAGTGTGTAAAGTGCCTGGCATATATTGAGTATCAATAAATCTCTATTGATTTTCTGCTCTTTGAATTTCAGATTTGCCCTTGAGTAACTACAGAAATCATGCTACACACAGGTGGCAGTTGCTGGCCATCTCTGGTGTGCCTTAGCTTGGAGGTGCATTACTCTGATTTCTGCCTCCATTTCACATGTCCTTCTTTCCTGTGTGTCTGTGTCCTGATTCCCCTCTCATTATAAGGGTCACAGTCACTGAATGAGGGCCTGCCCTAGTCCAGTTTGACCTCATCCTAGCTTGATTACATCTGCAAAGGCCCTATTTCCAAATAAGATCACATTCACAGGTACTGGGTTTTACTTCTTCCTTTCCAATCTGCATTCATTTTGTTTCTTTTTCTTGCCTTATGATAGTAAATAGAACCTTAAGTACAATGTATTAGAGAAGTGCTGAGAGTGGTCATTCTTGTATTTCTTGTGATATTTGGAAAGAGTCTATTTTATCCCTATTAAGTATATTAGCTCTAAGTTTTTGATAGATGCCCTTTATTTGGATTCAGGAAGTCGCCTTCTATTGCAATTTGGCTGAGAGTTTTTTTTTAAAAATCAGGAATGGGTGTTGGATTTTAGGAAATGCTTTTTCTTCATCTATTAAGATAATCATGTATTTTTTGGTTAAAATAATGAATTATATTGATTCTTAAAAAATTTTTATATTGATTCATATTTTGATTGTCAAACTAACCTTTCATCCCTGGGATAAATCCCATTTGGTAATAATATATTATCCTTTCTGTATATTGTTGTATGTTATTAGTTAAATTTTTATTTATTATAGAATATTTGCACTAATATTCATGAGGGATATTGGTCATTAGTTTTCATTTCTTGTAATGACTTTGTTATGTTTTGGTAGCAGACTAACACTGGCCTCATAGAATGAGGTGGAATGGATTCCCTCTTCTTCAATTTTATGGAAGGGTGTTTATAGAATTGATATTATTTCTTCCTTAAAAATTCGGTAGAAATAACCATTGAAGTCATCTGGGCTTGGGGTTTATTTTGTTGAAAGGTATTAGCTACAAATTTGGTTTCTTTAATAGGTATAGGAGTACTCAGGATATCTGTTTCTTCTTGTGTGAGATTTAGTAGTTTGTGTGTTTCAAGGCATAAAGTTTTTCATATTTCCTTATTGGCCTTTAATATCTGTAGACTCTATAGTGTTGTTACTTCTTTCATTCGATGCTGTTAATTTGTCTTTTTTTGCCCCAGTTTGTTTGAGTAGAGGTTTACCAATTTAATCTTGAAGAACCAGTTTTTGGTTCATTTTTCTATTTTTTCCCTTTTTTTCTATTTCATTCATTTTTACTTTGATATTTATTATTGCTTTCTTTCTAGTTACTTTGAGTTTAATTAATTTGAGTTCTTGTTTTTCTCAATGCTTAAGGTGGAACTTTAAGTCATTGATTTGACTCCATTCCATCTTTTCTAAAATAGGTGTTTAGTGCCATGAATTTCCTACTAATCAACGTACCACAAATTTTGAGATGTTGATATGTTGTGTTTTCACTTTGACCCAGTTTAAAATACTTTCTAATATCCTCTTTGATTTCTGTTTTGATCCATAGGATATTCAGAAATGTGTTTTTTAGTTTCCAACTAGCTTGGGATTTTCTTAAGCTCTTTATTTATCTTTATCAATCTATTATTGATTTCTAATTTGATTACACTGTGATTAAAACAACATACTTTTTATGACTTGGATCCTATTCCAGTTATTGAGACTTATTTTGTTGCCCAGAATATTGTCTATATAGGTAAAAGTTCAGTGTGCACTTGAATGTGTATCCTACTGTTGTTTGGTGAAGTATTCAGTAAATGTTAATTAGTTAGGTCAAGTTGGCTAATGGTATTATTCAAATCTTTAAAATCTTCACTTATTTTGTGTCTATTTGTTCTATAAATTATTGGAAGAGGGGTTGAAATATCCAACTGTAATTGTGGGATTTTCTGTTTCTCCTGCAAGGTCAGTTAGTTTTTGCTTCATATATTTTGAAGCTCTGTTTTTAGGTGCATAAATATTTAGGAATGTTATACCTATTGATTAATACTCACTTATAATTATTATTATCTTCTTTATCCCTACTAGTAATTTTTGCTTTTAAATATACTTTGATATTAATGTCACCACTCCAGCTTTCTTTTGATTAATGTTAATATGGTATATGTTTGTTCATATTTTTACTTTTAACCTATTTGTTTCTTTATATTTAGGGCATGTTTCTTGTAGCAGTATATAGTTGTGTCTTTAAAAAAAGTCTATCTGTAATTATTGATATGTTTTGGTTTAAATTGATCATCTTGCTATTTGCTTTCTGTTTGTCTCATCCATTTTTTATACCTTATTTCCCCCATTATCTTCTTTTTGTTGGATTAACTTAATATATTATGACTCTGTTTTACCTATATTGTTGACTTAACTAGATAGAGCTCTTTATTATAGTATTTGCTAGGTTTTATATTATATATCTTTAACTTATCACATTCTAACTTCAGGTAAAATTATACCACTTCATGAACATTTTATGAACTTTTCAATGGTATACATCTTTTTCTCCCTGTCCATCTTTTGTGGTTATCCTCCCTGTCTAATTTTACAACGGTTATAAACCATGTTTATTCTTTTTTTAAAAATTTATTTATTTATTTTATTTTTGGCTGTGTTTGGTCTTCGTTGCTGTGCATGGGCTTTCTCTAGTTGCGTCGAGTGGGGGCTACTCTTTGTTGTGGTACGTGGGTTTCTCATTACGGTGGTTTCTTTTGTTGTGGCACTCGGGCTCAGTAGTTGTGGCTCGCAGGCTTAGTAGTTGTGGCTCATGGGCTTAGTTGCTCCGCGGCATGTGGGATCTTCCCGGACCAGGGCTCAAACCCATGTTCCCTGCATTGGCAGGCAGATTCTTAACCATTGCACCACCAGGGAAACCCCAACCATGTTTAATCTTACTATTATTTTTGTTAAACAATTGTCTTTTAAAATATATTTAAAATAATAAGAATAATATATTTTCCCGTTTTATTGCCATTTTTAGTGCTCTTTATTCCTTGTGTAGATCTTTATTTCTACTTGGTATCATTTTCTTTCTGCCTGAAGGACTTTTTTAAAAAACATTTATTGTAGTAATGATCTGCTGGTGACAAATTCTTTCAGTTTTCTGCATAAGTCTTTATTTCATCTTCTTTTTTGAAAGAAATTTTCACTAGGTATAGAGTTTTAGATTGGCAGATATTGTTTCACTGGGTTTTTGCTTGCATTTTTTCCAGACAAGAAATCAGCTGTCATTCTTATTTTTTGTCTCTTTGGATGTAATACAACTTTTTTTCCCTCTGACTAATATTTTTTCTTTATCACTGATTTTGAGCAGTTTAATTATGACATACTTTGGCATATTTTCTTCAGTTTCTTGTGTTTGGGGTTTCTAAAATTCTTGGCTCTATGGGTTTATAGTTTTCAGCAAATTTTAAAGAATTGTAGCCATTATTTTTTTCAAGTATTTTTTTCCACCACTTCCATCATCCCCCAAACCCAGAGACTCCAATTATACATATATTAGGGCTGCTTGATTTTGTCCTACACTTCATGGAGGCATTGTTCATTGAAAAAGCTTCTCTTTAGTTCATTTTGGGTAGTTTTATTGCTACATATTTAATTTCATTAATATTTTTTTCTTCAGTGTCTAGCCTGCTCTTAATCTTATCCAGTCTATTTTCATTTCAAATGTTACATTTTCTCCTTTAAAGGTTTGATTTGGATTTCTTTCTCTCTCTCTTTGTCCTCTCTACTTAAATCTCTGAATGTATGATATATAGCTGTAATAACTGTTTTAATGTCCTTGTTTTCTAATTTCAACATATGCATCAATTTTGAGTCATCTTTGATTTATTACATTTAAAAATTTATTTTCCTTGTTTTTTTGGTCTGGTAATTTGTTACTGGATTCCAGCTGTTGTAAATACTACATTGTTTGGTGTTTATAGAAATAATTTTTTTTTAATTTAGAAAAAATACTTTTTTATTACTATAAATATTCTTGTATTTTGTTCTGGAATACATTAATTTTGAAGGGTTTGGTTTCTTCAGCTCTTGCATTTACTTACGATTTGTTAGGTGTAACTGTAGCAGTGCTCAGTCTAAGGAGAATTACTCCACTAATAATACAAGACCCCTCTTTGTAGTCTACCCAAAACTCAGTGAATCATGAGGGTTTTCATTTTGGCTGGTGGGAACAGACACTATACCTGGCCTTGTGTGAGTGTTGGGCATTATCACCTCTAATCCTTTTGTGTGACTCTGCTCAGCTTCAGGAAGTTTCCTCACATACACTTGCTGATTATTACTCAGCTGAACACTGAGGGGTCCCTTTGCAAGCTTAGGAATTCTTTCTCTGTATATCCTTCTTCTCTTTGGTGCACTGTGTTAAGAACCTTCTTCACAGACTTTTACCTCTCTCTCCTCAAGTTACAAGGTACACTCTGCTCTGCTTAGATACCCTCTACTTGCACCATGATTTGAAACTTTCTTAAGGAAGTAAACTAGAGCAACTATAGATATCACCTTACTTGTTTTCTGTCTTTCAGTGATCACTGTCCTTTATTGCCTGATATCCCATGTCATGAAAACAATTTAAAAAATATTTTGTCATTTTTGTTGTTTCAGGCTGGTGTGTACATCTGGCCAGAAGCAGAAATTTTGAGTTGTCTTGAAATCTTAGTTAAATACTCTATGGATTTTTTTTTTCAACTTCTCTATGCTTATATCAAATCTCCCAAATAAGACAGTGAACTCCTCTAGGACAGGGGATTCATCTTAAACTTGGGCATGTTCCCTGTAACACTGTGTAGTTTGCTGTAAATTTTAAAAGTTACTGGTACAAGGGTAATGACTGCATAGGAATTATTTGCAACATTCTTTCTGTCCTTGTCTATCACACGATATTTAATAATGTCATCTTGAGTTTATTGTTACCTGTGCTCCTCTGAAGGAAGAGGAGGGTTGAGTCAGTCTGGCTTTGAGTGAAAGTAGGAGTTACAGGGCCTGAGACCCTGGGTTGTAAACGAAATTTACAACCGGGTAGAAAAGTTAAAGACCAAATGTTGAGTGAAAGTCAGGAAAAGGAAATACAGAGGAGCCCAGTGACTGGGATTCCAGTGAGGATCCAGAAGTATGGAATCTGGGAACAAGGATAAAGAGGGAAAAAAGCAGTCCTGCAAATATCCTGAGGTATGTGCTGGATGATATCCATTTGAATATTTAAAAAAAATCACCTGGTATAGAAATGGTAAAAAGAGTGAATCTGGCATGAAGAGACAGAAGTTTGATGGAAAACTCACTTGATGCACATTAACTCTAACTGGTTCCTCTCCCAATTCTGTTAGTGTGGCTCTAATCTCTACATTAGCTCTGTAAACTCCATCATCCTGATTATTCGGAGAGGTTTCCTGGCTCTGTTGCTTTATAACTAAGATATTTGTAAACATAATAAACACTCCCACAAAACATCCATCTCAAAATTGGTTCCCTTTCTTCATAAAGGAGCCAGAAATTCTGATATGATCACAATAAAAAGATCATGCTGTTTGTTATACTAAGGGCGTTTCATTACCTTAGCAAGTGTTTTAAATGAATAATAAGTTTAAAACTCAAATAGAGTATTATAAGGTAATATCTCAAAACATTTCAGAATTATTTGCTCTTTGTTCAGATACTATAGCTTCTAGGTAGAGCAGTGTCTGATAGGCCTTACTCAATATAACCATAAATTTCTGTGGTTTCTACCCACCCATCACATTCCATAAAAGCCAGATAAAAATTCCTGAAGATCATTTAAAATAATAATAGAGCTATGTCCTGGCACTATGATGAAGGCCATGCAATATATTATCACATTTAATACTTGCAATAATGCTATGAAGTTGGTATTGTTATTATTTCCATTTACTAGAGGAAAATCCAGTATAGAGAGTTTAAGTAACTTGTCCAAAGTTGCTGGTTTTCAGGAAGATCAGCATCAGATCTGTTTGATTTCAAATTTCTTAATCACTGTTCTGCATGATTTTCTCTCATTCTCTCTTTTGTCTCTTTTTTGGAGGGAAGGACTGAGCTACAAATTCAACAGGCTTTACATAATACCAATTTATCATTATTTCACTTAGTCAAAAGGTGCTATAGACTTAATGTTTTTGTCCCCCCAAATACATTTGTTGCAACCTAATCCCTACTGTGATGGTGCTTGGAAGTGAGGCTTTGGGGAGGTGATTAGGTCATGAGGATAGAGCCCTCATGAATGGAATTCGTGCCCTTATAAAAGAGACCCCCATCAACCATGTGAGGACATAGTGAGAAGATGGCTGTCTATGAACCAAGAAGTGGGCTCCCATTAGACACCAAAACTGCTGCCACCCTGATCTTCTTCCCAGTTTCTCAGAGCTATGAGAAATGCCTGTTGTTTAGGCCACCTAGGCTATGGTATTTTATATTTTGTTATAGCAGCTCAAATAGATCCAAGGCCATTCTAGAATATGTTCTTGGAATTCATCAAAATGCCCTGACTTCTTTGTAATTAAAGGGTTTGCTTGAATTAGGAGTCTCTCTTCCACTCTCTGCTACTACCTTAAAAATGTATTCCAAGATAAAATGGCACTGTCTACCCATAAAAATTCATAAAACACAGTAGGTTTTCTATATTTTTGCTACTGTAAAATTCAGGTTAACTTTCCTTTTACTGGAACTCAATGCAAACCGAATATTCATGATTTATTGGGAGGGAGAGAATTTATCTGGAGGTTGTGGGTATTCCCTCACAATGACTGATATGGGGCAGCAGAGGGCTTTACAAGTGAGCATGGCTGAGGCCAGATGAGAAAAGCTTTCCCTGGGTGTGTTGGGAGTGGGAATAGAGAGAAGGGTGAGCAGTGGTGGAAAGGGTTATCAGAAATCATGAAAGGCAGGAGAAAAAGGAATCAAGTCATGGGTGTAGCTAGGCCAGGTAGGAGAGAGTCAGAGAAATTGCCAATTAGAGTTGAAGATAACAACCAGTTAAATAGACAAAACCCCATCTGCAGGGCTTTCTGTCTAGTCCTATCCAGCTTCAAGCAATGAAGAACTATAATTACAGATTTAAAAAATCTTAGGTGGTACCAGTCACAATCTTATATACTTTATATTTGATATTATATTTGTTGATTATTTTTATTACATTTATTTGTTATATTTGTTACATTTATATTTATTATTTCTCATGAAAATATCATAAATTCTTCTTTTTATTTGAAATACAACTTTATTCTGATTCTAAATGAAAAGGAATGGGAATGACAGTAGAAAACAAGCTTCTGCCACTGAATATAGTGATGTGACTGTAACAGTCTTATATTTGAAACTCAAGGAGGAAACAACTGTGTTGCAAAACAGCTAAATATGCAGGTCCAAAAAATGAGGTTTTTTTTTTTTTAACTGCCACATTCACTCCGAAGCCCATTCATCTCCTTTAGCATCCCAAAGATTAAGCACATGTTCTGCTTAGCTATATAATAAAGTGGCAAACACACTGCACCACTGACATCACAGAACAGTTGCCTATAAGACTAGACTTCTGACTCTGACTAGACTTCCAGCTTCACTTTCTCACATGTCATCATCTTCGTCTGGGAGAGCAGTTGTCTGAGCAGCCTCTAGATCATGCTTATACCGCACTGCCAAGGCTGGGTCCGTGACCACCTCTGGTGGGGTGAGAGCAGGCATGGCAATGAACTCCAAGTTAGGGTCTCTGATCAGTTTTATAGCAAGCCAGAGGAAGGGCTTTTCAAAGTTGTAGTTACTTTTGGCAGAAATGTCATAGTACTGAAGATTCTTCTTTCGGTGGAAGACAATTGACTTTGCCTTGACCTTTCTGTCCTTATATCTACTTTGTTGCCATACAACATGATGGGGGTGTTTTCACACACTCGTACCAGATCTCTATGCCAGTTAGGCATGTTCTTGTAAGTAACTCTTGATGTTACATCAAACATTATAATGGCACAATGAGCTTGGATATAATAGCCATCTCTCAGTCCACCAAATTTCTTCTGACCAGCTGTATCCCATACATTGAACTTAATCTGTCCTTTGTTGGTATGGAACACAGGGGGATGGACCTCAACACTCAAGGTAGCTATATACTTCTCAGATTCACTAGTCAGATGATGTTTCACGAATGTATCAGTAGTTTTTCCAGTACCACCATCACCAACCAATACAAGTTTGAACTGAACTTGGGGCTCTTCTTGGGCAGCCATCGTGATGTTACTTCCAGAAACATCTCTGTACCCTTCTGACTGAACTCATAAATTCTTACAAAAATCCTATGGTGGGGATTATCCAAATATTGCAAAAAAAGAAACTAAGCAAGTGCAGAAAATTTGGGGTTAGATCTTAAGGCTAATCTAATCTCAGATCATAGGCTTTCTCCCTTAAATTCTCAACAAAGTGACAGTTTTCTTCCAGTAAAAGATTATTTCTGCACCCAGGAAATTTGAAGAAAATCAATGCAGCGGTATTTTAAAAATTCCAAGTTCCCTTTATAAATCTATTTTTTGTCTAAGCAATATTCTTTATTTTTTTAATTTTTATTTTAACATCTTTATAAGCAGTATTCTTTAGAATGCACTTATTGGAACGAAAATCTTTCCTTGGAGATTTGTAGTTCTTTGGGATACCATTCAAATAATTATCAAATTATCTGAAGGTAATAAGAGAATAGTAGGTATTAGACTAGGGAGTCCCTCAGTTGCAGAGGTGTATGTGACCTTGAGGGCTTCAGTTACTTATAGAATTGACACTTCCTCTCAGAAGCTGTTGTATTACCACATAAACTTGATTTATGCTAAATTTAGATAAAAAATGAAGCAGCCATTATACGTGCTCAGGTTATTATGAGGCTGCAATAATTTATATACATTGGTTGGTATTTAAAAATTCTAACATGATTTAGAAATTAATATTTAGATGTTTGTTTTCCAGCATAATTCTAGAGGAGGGGCCAGAACTGTGGAACCAGTATTCTCTCATGATTTGATTAAAATAGTGAAATAAGAAAAATTCTACAAGAGCAAAAGAAAAAGGTGATCCTAGCATTGGTATAACAGAATGCCCTTCAGGATGCTCTACCTCATCTCAGAATAGCCTGCAAAAAAATGAAAAATACATAAATAAAAGGATACATAGGGCAACCAATAACAGAATATTGTTTTCTCTTACATTGTGTAGATGTGTCCATTTTATGCGTATATTGTAGAACTATGCCTAGGCTAGTAGGCATAGTTACATACCTATGAAATTAAGGCTATGTAAAATTATTGGATAGAATCTTTAAACTTTGAGACTCTAAGATGGTCTTCATGATTCCTGCTTGCTGATATTCATGCCTTTGTCCATTCCCCTGCTCTGAGTATGGATGGACTTGTGACTTGCTTCTAACCAATAGGATATGGCAAAAGGAATGGACTATGACTTGCATGATTATGCTACATTATTTAAGAATCTGTTTTGCTAGAGAATTTCCTTATTAACTTGATGAAATAAGTAGCCATATTGAGAATGTCCATGTGGCAAGGAACTTAGGTAAGCTTCACTCCAAAGGCCATCAAGGAGCTTGACTTCAGTGCTACAGCTGCAAGAAAATAAATTCTGCCAACAACCTGAGTGAGTCTGGAAGTAGATTCTTCTTCAGTGAAGCCTAGATGAGAAAACAGTCCTGTTGATACCTTGATTGCTGCCTCAGAAGACCCTAAGAAGAGGACCCAGCTAAGCCATGCCTAGACTCCTAGCCCCCAAAAACTGAGATGATAAATATGTGTTTTTTTAGGCTGTCAAGTTTGTAGTAATTTGTTATTCAATGGTCTATCTAATATATACTCCATCTAGCTAATATTAGCCTTACCTCTAATTACTCTCATATCACTTTGTTTAAATCTTTAAAAAAATTCACATAATAGTTGTTTACTTTTAATTAATTATCTATCTCCCTTCCCCTAAATCTCTTACTAATTTTGTAACCTCTGACAAGTCACTTGAATTCCCTGAAGCTTGGTTTCTCCATCTGTAAACTGAGTTTAATCATACCTATGCCCCCAAGGTTGTGAGGGTTAACTAGGCTTGTGTTTGAAAGAAGCCCTGTATGATGTTTTAACTCCTGTCTTTTCAGACTCTTTCTAGATAGAATTAACTTTAATCATGATTCATTCTGTATGCCCTAGATTTTGATGCATATCAGGCCCTAAAATCTTGGCTTACGCCTTGGATTCTTGTCTTCTGGTCTATCTGGCTCTCTGAGTGGACAACAATGCTTGTTTATCTCTGACTGCTTTGTTGCAGCTCATAAGCTGAGCTTATTACACAAGAAGGGTGGTGGTGGCCAACAGTCTACAACAAATGAGAATTTCAAAGCTGGTTTTTAAAAAATATACTTTGGTGCTCTTGGAAATAGGGTGGTCACACCCGGCCAATTCCACTACCCTCTTCCTACTAGATAAACAACACATGAAATTTCTCTTCCTGTAGCATTGAGTCCACTGGGAAAAACATGAACACACTGTGCTTTTAATTAGCTGGAGAATGAATTCTGAGCCTGGGCTGTTTAAAAAAGTTGGGAGCAGATTCTCAGCACCTGCAAAATGGTAACAAGTTTCCTGGATAGTTGTGGTGGCTTATCTGAACATGAGTTCCTTACAGTACCCCAAAACTACCAGTGCCTTCAGGGCTTCCATAAATAAGTGCCTGGTTTATAAGTTTGTATCTTCTGATATAAATCCCATGCTTTGTTACCCTCTGAAAAAATTGTATGTGAATGAAATGTCACAGAATTATAGAAAGGAACTTAGCAATAATCTAGCTAGCATTTTTAATACTGTATTCTCCGCTGTGCAGAGTGCTTGATAGTGTTTCATTTAATGTGATCTGACTCACTCATCGTACAGATGGAAAAATCTAAACAATTTGGTTAATTGGCAACTTTCATTTATAGCATGTGCTCTACTTCATCATAGTGTTTATATATGAACAACTGAGTACATAAATTACATTTACATGGCAGTTTGAAAGTAGGCAGTGTAATATAATGGTTAGCATCCCTGGCCTTTGGGTGATACAGATTGGGGTTTGAATCCTGGTCTGCTGTCTCCAGCTGTGTGCTATAGGATGAGTTACTTAACCTCTCTGAACCACTATTTCTCCATCTGTATCTTGGAGATTAAAATGCTACATCGGCTTGTTACATGAATTAGATAAAATTAAGAACGTGAATGTAAAATTAAGAATCTAAGTGATTGTGTAGTAAAGTGTGCCGTAAATGATAGCTATTATTATAAAGTACTTTCATATCAATTAAACTTCATGTAATAGATTATTACTATTATTATCATAATCTACATTTTATCTTTTAATATTATCTTATTACTTTACACTTTTTGCAAATAAGAAAATGAAGTCATAGAAAAGAGGTAAATGCTGGTCAGGTGTTCTGTGATATTAGGCAAGAGCTGAGACAGATTGAGATGTACAGACTTCAGCTCTCAAGCTGTTTCCTATTCTGCAATGCTGTTTCATTACAGTAAGTGCTCTTTCCATTCAGCTGAGAACTTAGCTCCCTGCTTAGGCTATAACTCCTTGAGGGCAGGAATTTTGCATCTCCAGGGAAACCAACACATAGGCCTTCAATAGATATGTTTAGTTTATAAAAACAAGTTAACACACAATTCTAAGGAATATGAACTCTTAGTACAAGATAAGTCACTTGTCCCTCAAACTGAATCTCAAAGGCAAAAGCAAGGCAGTTATCACAGAAGGACAAAGTGCAGCATGAACTACCTAGAGATCCAGGACAGGGCATCATTTGCTGGGTAATTACTTTGTAGAGGTAATTATATAGGCCATATTTGCATATATTAGCCTAAGGTGGTGTGTGTGTGTGTGTGTATAAAAGCCACATTTTTCCTCCTTTCTGCCCCCACCGAGCACAGTTTCAGAATTTGGTGTTCAGAAGGATATAGGGCTTTATTGATTAATTACTTCACCTAATGGGTATTTATTGAGTTTCTAATATGTGTCAGACACTGTATTAGACCCTGAGGACACAAAAATCAGTAAAGCTGAGTCTTTCCTTATGGAACTCATAGTAGGGAAGAAAGATGAAATGTTAACTAGAAAAACATATTTGTGATAACCTACTATTGAGATTGAGGTAAGCTCAAGTTGTTCTTAGAACACATAGCAGGGAGATTCTGATTAGGACCAGGAGGATCAAAGAAAACTCCTTGGAAGGAATGATAAGTGAGCTAAGTCTCAGAGGAGTTAACCTGAATAGGAAGGAAAGGTGTCTATTAAATACCACATGCTCAAAGACATGGAGATTTGAATCATCAGGAGCAGTTCTGGGAAATACAGGTGATTCAGAGCATAACTCAGAGGGAGAGGACCAAGGCCATAAATATAACTGGTGAAGTAATCATGGGCAGATCTTGAAGACCTTATAAAGCACTTGAAAGATTTTGGACAATAGTTTAAGGCATTTAGAAACCATTAAAGCTTTAAGCAAGGGAGTGACATAATAATATTTGGAAAGATGACCCTAATCATTTGTGCAGAATAAGACTCATGGGCTGATGCTGTTGGAAGGAGAACCTTTAGGAGGCTGTGGAAGTAAGCCAAGTGAGAAGTCGTAGCAAGGACCTGGTCACCAAAATATAGGGCAGAGGAAGGAGAGGAGGACGCTGCAGACGACACCCAGACTTTGATGCAGGTGACTGGGGAACGGTGGTATAATTCACTAAGGAGTAATGAGGAACAGACTTTAGTGGGCCACAGGGAGCGCTTGGTTGTGTGGATGTGATAAGAAGGGAAAGGGGAAGAATGGATAAGGATATTGGAGGGAAGCAGTGGTATCACTGAAGCCTGAGCTGGAGAAAATAATGATGTTAGGGGATGATTTATCGCAGCAAATAGAAAGAGGGAGGTGGAAGAGAAGGTAAAATAAGGACTAAAAACTGTTAATTGGATTTAACAAATATCAGTTACTAGTGACCATGGTAAGAACAGTTTCAGAGAAGAGCAGGAAGCCAAGAAAAGATGGTTATATATTTTTATTTGGAGGGAAAAAAGCCTAAGGATAGCATGGAAGTCATATTAAAGTTTTCTTCCCTCTGGGAACATGGTAGGATTTCATTTTCTCACACCCTTTGAAGTTAGAGCTATGTGACTTGGTATTGCTAATGAAATGTAAGCAGTTGTGACATTGTCACTTCGGGGTGGAAACAAGCTGGTGTGTAATTTTCTACCTTTCCTTTTCCTGTCTCAGAGATCTGGAAAGCATGTGTCAAGACAAATTTCCCGTTAGCCTGCTTGAAAGACTACAATGAACACAGTATCCCAGGTGACCCACATTGAGTGTGTAACATGAGCCAAAGTTCAGTTAATGTTGATTTCTCTATCTCTTGCATTTTGCATTGGATCTCAGCTTTGTACCCACCAATTTCCTTTTTTATCTTTAGAGTTATTTACTCTTATAATATAGAAAGTGTACTATGTGACCCACATGTTCCAGTACCCAGAACAGATTGGCTAGAGGCTCTGTGTCCCAGTTCCACCTTCCCATAAGAAAGGATTTGATTGGCCAAGCTTGGGTCACGTGATCACTTCTAGCTCTAATAAGCTTTACCACAATATGGAAGGGGAAGAGCTATGTCATGATACATAAGTTGTGATGGGAGCACAACTCACTTCATGAGAAGAGGTATGGCATAATAGATGGTATCTTTGACATCTCCAGTAGTTACGAGACTTCAGTGACTGTATCTTGTGGAATTAAAGGCACTGGCTCACTTCAAATAGGGTAGATGCAGTCTATAACCGTATCTAACCAAGGGTCAAAGAGGAAGTTCCCATACTTTCAGTACCAATGTTCAATGCCCAGTATTTTGGGTGGGGTGTGGGTGGGAGTTGGAGGAAGCTATAAATCTCTCTGTCATATGCAAAACCATCAGGCCTGAGGGCCAGTGCCTCCAACAAGAAACAAAGGTGTAACTCGTAAGTAGGAGGCTTCAGACCAGCTCTGGCAATGGCTGCACTTGCACATAAGAGGAAACATACCATAAAAGATCATTATTCTCATCTGAGGGCAAGTTATTGACTTATTGGGGAAGAGGTATTCAGTAGATGGCAGATCCCCAAATCAAAAGGTCTTTAATCCAAGCAGCTGTGAATGATGCGGGGGATAGCTTATTGTAGGGCCACTATTAACTTTAAACGAGTATGATTTCTCCGTTTCATAATATCAAATTTCTTGCTTGGTTAAAAAGCTAAGTGAAACAAATCTTTTCATAAAACTTTCCTTTAGTGTATTGTGGCTGACAAACTTGCAAGTAGGCAGTTTGTGAAAGATGATGGGGTTTCCGGCAGAGAGATTTTCTGAGATTCCAAGTGTGATCTTGGACCAACAGAAATATGATGAACTTGGAAAGTAACTGGAATCCTTAGTTCTCCATGTATTTCTAATGCTAGAGTTTTGTTGCCATTTGTACAACTGGACAACTTTTTATTTGCCTTAAGAAGGGGATACCATGAAGGGAAAAAAAGTGAAACTCTCACCAGTGTTATAAACTCTGGAAACTCAGGAAACTCTCACCTGATGTGAAATCGTAGCTTCTTTTTCCAAGCCAGTCAGGAGCAGAATTAATTTGCCTCTGATATTCTTGTGGCCATAAGCAGCACAGCAGGCATAGGATAAAACTGAAGTGGGCAGCAGACTATTTCCCTCCTCAGAGTTCCGTCTTCACATGATGGGACTCAGCTCTATTTCTGGCCTCTCAGCCATTGATCCTGCCTGAAATCCGAACTCATGGCTTCTGCTCATAACCACTCTTAGCAGGGTATATGCTCAATGGCTTGTTGATTAACAATAGAGGGGAGTAAATGTCTTTCTAAGTTTATGGTAATGATTGCCTTCTACTGGGTAGGACTTACTGCTGACCTAGACCTAAAGTATTTGCCCAGTAGTATCTTGCTGTTTTCCAGGCATGATACCTGAGGCTACAGTCTGGTTTAGATTTTTTTATGAAATCCAATCAATATAACATATTTGGAGGTTGGCAGGGGCTACAAAAGTTAATGGAAGGATTTTAAGCTTCAGACAGTCATAAATGCCAGATAAACCCAAGCTTCTACTTGACTATGCTATGATTGGGAGTTAGTGCCTGCTGAGTGTTTCCTTGGAAAGCAGCCCATCTAAAGCAGATCAACCATGTGGACCTGAGGCACAGTAATTGGAGAAGTCCTGGACTCTCTCCCAGGAATGCCTTTAGTGTTATCTTTTGCCATTTTAGTTATTGTTTTTCTGAGCTATCATATATATTTTTATAAATAAATAAATAAAATTGTATAAAAGTGGACCTTTTCCTTCCACCGAAGATGCAAACTCCTAGAGGGAAAGGAGCATGATTTTTATTTCTAGGGTCGTCTACAATACCTAGTAGAGTGTCTGAAAGGATGCAGATAACAAGATGCCTGTGAGAGATTCTCTGAGGCAGACTTTTACTTGGTTTCAAATGCTGTTGTTTTTGTCTATATTTGCTATGATTATTTAATTGGCTCCATCCAGCTCATTGTCCTGCTTTGGTCTCTAAATAGTGTGGTGTGTATGACTGTTTATATGGCCTTATAGACTCAATATCTAAATGACTGAGATAATTGCATTTCCGAGCTTCATTTTACAGATACATAAATTGAGACCCTGGGTAGAGTGAAATCAAAACCCAGGTTTTCTCATTTCCGTGTCTGTTTGCTTTTTCCATGCCCTTGAACCCATTGCCTTGCTCTGCCTTCATTTCTTCATGATCTCTGGTTACATGTCCAGCTTTGATCTTGACTCAGTCTTGACCTGGGATGGAATCCCTGACTCTCCCTTGACTTACTCTTGTCCTTTAAACCTGGCTTTTACCTTTGATTTCTAGATTTCTAGATTTCTAGCTATTTTCTTCCTCTGCTATGCCCTGAGTTTAGTCTGACACTGGGGATCTGCATATATCCATGAGCTGTTATCATCGGAAAACACACACCCCAAGGCTTTAACACAAGGAGAATCAGGAGGGCTGCTGAGCAAGGTTAGAAATGCCTTGCACCTGCCTGGAGTTAAGCAGGTGGAATGGTGACCAGCAAGGCTGCAAATCACCAGGCTGCACCCAGCCCTAGGGCCTCTGAGGAGAGTTATAACTTTAAAAAGCATTAGAAGCCCTGAGGCCAGCTGTCTGTTCTTAAAGTACTCCAAGGGTGCTTTTAGTATTTTAGAAGAAGGGAGAACTTTCTAGGAGGGAATAAGTTTGCCACTCACAGATGGAAGCAATTCTCTAAACCAAACCCTGGAAAACATTCCAGTGATTTATCAGCTTAATAGCAGCTTCTTTCTCTCAGCAGAATTCGGAAAGGCTGAATAAGACTTTGACTCCTAATTTAGGGAATACAGTATGTACAATGCTTAGTTTTAGTGAGATGAAAAAAATGGAGCTATGTATTATCATTGTTGCCGTTATTATTATTATTTATTGAAAAGTATTTAAAGAATAGTTATTTACCATAAGAGTCATGTAAGGCCAACTTTTCATTGAGAAGAGACCCAAGTAATTTCAATAGCCAAACTCTGGGCTGCTTTTAGCATCCAAAACAGCAACCTTCCTAAAAAGCATTCCTCTCTGTCAGATTAGTTTATCAGATCAGCTGGCAAAGAGCTAATCTGGCCTGCTTCTTGCTACTCCAGGCAGCCTAGAGGCAAAACTGAGACTAGGAGGAGACTAGGTGGACTTGGTTAAAGGTGGAGTTTATTGAAGTTTCTTTGTGATGAAGGGGAGGAATTCTTCTCTAAAAGAAAAAAGTGGGGCTCTGGGCTACTGGACTAACTTGACCAGACTGGTCAATTCAATTCAAAGAAATGCTCCAATTGGTCACACAGGTTGTAAATAACCAGGAAATGTAGGCAAAATAGTTTAAAATTTGTGCTTGTTAGGATTAACTGGAACACCTGATCTTGAAGTGTGATTCTATCAAAATAACTAAATGTAACTCATAGAATTATAAATGGGACTCACTGAAATGCGTTCATTTTTCTGTTTGCCAGTTATTTCTTGTTTACCATTTATGTGAGGAGAGGGGAAGAAGCATCAACTTGCAATTGTTAAAAGCATACTGGAATTTCAAAAAGCCATGACTCTTAAATTCTCTCCATCTTCTCTTTCAGTAACTCCTTATCATCTTAATTTCATGGGTCAGATGTTAGGATGAGCCCGAATTGCAGGTGCTACTGAGAAGGAAATGACTAAATGAATAATATTTTTTACTGTTTAATATTTATTGAATCCATCTGTTTCTAATTACAATATTGTGTTTCATCTCCTACAAGACTGCTTTTGCACGTGGAGTGAGATGACTTGTAACATATACTGCCATTATTATCAGGGACTTCTTATAGTTATTGTTGATTTAAAACCTTAGCAAACTGCAGTACACAGAAATCTGAAATAAAATGAACATCTGGCGACAATGTACCTTTCTCCTTGATTGAAAAAGTTCCCTATGAAATCTAGTGTTATTCATAGCATATACCTTCATTTGCTGCTAAAGAGACACACAAAAATATAATATATCACATTTTATTGGTAGAAATGTGAAATCTTATAGCATGCACTGTGTTTTATGTGTGTGTGTGTGTGTGTGTATGTATGGGCACATAATATATTAAATATGCATTAAATATATATAATATATTAAAACCATAATATATTAAAACCCAGTACTGCACATATTGTTTTCAATAGATTTTTACTGGTAAATTGGGAAAGAAGAGTAAGAGGGATAGAGTGGGTGTGTGTGGTAGGCACTCAACATAGGTTTGCTGAGTTGAGTTGGGTGCCTAAGACAGAGTGGCAGGGTGAAGGTCTGAGTTCCAAGGTCTGGGCTGTCCTGAGAAGTCACAGAGAGGTTGGTTGGTTCCTTCTCAGTTCTCACATTCCTAATCTTTCACACTAGTGTATTTCTGGCCTTCTTGATTCTCTAAGCAAGTCTTTAATGCTGTTCTTTGTCTGCTGACAACTTAAGAAAGCCCCCTGCAAAGGAAGAGTGAATCACTAACATGGACAGAGATAAATTTTCCAAGAGGAAAAGGTGAGGAAAGAGAAGAGGAAAAGTGAATAAATAAGATACCTATTTCCCCCTAATTTAATGCACAGGCACAGAGGAAAATTTAGCTGTACAAGTTTTTTTGGTTTTGAATAAGATTTAAATAAAAGCTTTCTAAACCAATAAAGATATATATAAAATTCCTGTTGTCCTCCTTTACAGGAAACTACCTGAATCCTGACAGAAGAGATACGTAACTGAAAATGAATTGCTCATTTTGGAGAAATACATTAATTGAATGTATTTGATGCTGTGTAGCCTACTCATTTATTTAAAACATGGCAAAAAGTATTTTAATACTTAGACACACACACGCACGTAGACACAGAATTTCGTTATCATGTGACAGTTAGGTTGGTTTCCTTTTGTGTTGAAATGGTTGGAATCCAGGAAATCTCATCTAGTCCTTTTGTATCTTCTAGAATAAATTAAAGAAACTGGAATTGAGCTTCCTAAATGGAACTTCAAAGTAACCCAGTGTTACTCTTAGGGATAATGTCAACAATATCTAACACACAGAACATTGCCCTGTCCATTTGTTTCTTGTGATTCTATGGTAAAAGATACTGCTGAACTAGTAGTATTATATTTGTACATGCATTTATGTTTTATAAATCTATTACCTAAAGGTAATGGATCCTAAATCTAGATTTCTATCCCTAACATTTTCCTAAGTTCTGGAAAGGTATTTCCAAATGCCAAATGAACATATTTCTAACTGTGGTAGGTAAAAATTTTAGGATTGTCCCATGACCTTTGCCTGGGTGTACTCCAGTGACTATGTTACATTACATGGCAAAAGGTTGGTAAGCAGTTGGCTTTAAGATAAGGAGATTATCTAGGCGGGACTAATCAAATCACATGAGCCCTTTAAAAGCAGAGGGTTTTCTCTAGCTCATAGCAGAAGAGAAATCAGAGAGATCTGAAGCATGGGAAGCTCTGTTGTCGGATTGAAGATGGAGGAAGCCAAGGAGCTTAGTAGACGGCCTGAATGAATCTGAAAGCGGATTTTTCCCCAGAGCCTCCAAGATAAGAAAAAGCCCAATTCTGGTGAATTCCTTGAATTTTCTCAGCAGAGAATCTAGTTAAGCCTGCCTGAACATCTGACCTACAGAGCTGTTGCCTTCTGTCTGAGGTTGGGGCCTGGCTGTGGGCAAGGGGTGGACTGGGTTCAGACACCTGGTCCCACCACATCTTGCATGGGGTAAGGCAGTAGCCATCCATGTCCTCCTGGGCTAGGAGCATCACAGTACACACAGATGACTGAGCAGAATCCTCTTGCCCACTTCTGAGTTAGGTCCTGAGAAGCATGGAGGTTGCAATCCTTTGAGGGTCTCCCATCTGCCATTGCTTTGGGCCGTGGGATACAGGAAGAAGATATTGACTGTATTTATATATTATTTGCTAAACAGGATTCCTTCTATTTAACTTCTTTTACAACTGAAATTTAAACCAATGTTATTGTCTAGTATCAATCACCAGGAAAAAAATGTCAGTCAACAGTAATAGGCCCATAATATCACTATAATTTGATATGTAATTGGCCTATAATTTGATCTATAATTCATTTTTGGTGCTTTGACATCACGACCATTGAGTTTAGGTGCTCAGCCATTCTGATGTAGATTGCACTGTGTTGTGTTGTGTTCAAGTGGGTTTCAACTCAGTAAGTCCTGGATTGACTCTAACCTCAGAGTCTTCCTTGTGATCAGTTATGTGGTCATGGAAGCAAAGGGGTTGGGTGGGAGTAGTGGAGGGAACTTGAATTTGGGTTGAGAAACAAGGAATCATATGCAGAACCAAGGAGTAGGTAGAACCTGAAAATATGAAGTTAGTACAAAGAGCTGGAAAAACGACTTATATCAGGGGTCACGCATTTGTGTGTAGCTTCCATTTCCGTCATTAGCATGCTGTGTTGGCTTTTTCAGAGCAAGTTTCTCAGAGTCTCAGTTTCTCTAGTTGTAAAATATCTGTTCTAAATAGGTCAATGGTTGTGAGAACTGGAAAAAATCAACGCCTCTTGAGGTCTATCCACATGCCCTCGCACTTCAAAAGAAAACACTCTATACAGATATGGAAGTTGGAGTTTTTAAATTTAATGGACACGTAGGCATGGAAGGCCTAATTCTTTGATACTTAGAGAATAGCCATTCTGAGGATGCCCTCTTTGGGAGTGTTTTAAGTATTTGATGATTATATAATAATTGATTGTGCTCTCACACTTCAGAGCAGATTAAGTTTCTTTTTTAATTGTTCTCAGTTTAGTTGAGGTGTAATTGGTATACAACATTATATTAGTTTTAGGTACACAACATTATGATTCAATATTAGTATATATTGTGAAATGATCACCACAACAAATCTAGTTAACATCAGTCACCATACATAGTTACAAATTTTTTTCTTGTGATGAGAACTTTTTTTTTTTCAGGAATAGATCCAAGTACATATATAGAAAAATTTTTTAACATCTTTATTGGAATATAATTGCTTTACGATGGTGTGTTAGTTTCTGCTGTATAACAAAGTGAATCAGCTATATGTATACGTATATCCCCAAATCCCCTCCCTCTTGTGTCTCCCTCCCACCCTCCCTAATCCACCCCTCTAGGTGCTCACAGAGCACCGAGCTGATCTCCTGTGCTATGCCGGCTGCTTCCCACTAACTATTTTACATCTGGTAGTGTATATATGTCCATGTCACTCTTTCACTTCATCCCAGCTTACACTTCCCCCTCCCCATGTCCTCAAGTCCATTCTCTACATCTGCGTCTTTATTCCTGTCCTGCTTCTAGGTTCTTCAGAACCTTTTTTTTTAGATTCCATATATGTGTGTTACCATACGGTATTTGTTTTTCTCTTTCTGACTTCACTCTGTATGACACACTCTAGGTCCATCCACCTCCCTACAAATAACTCACAGTTTTGTTTCTTTGTATGGCTGAGTAATATTCCATTGTATATATGTGCCACATCTTCTTTATCCATTCATCTGTCGATGGACACTTAGGTTGCTTCCATGTCCTAGCTATTGGAGATAGTGCTGCAATGAACACTGTGGTACAAGACTCTCTTTGAATTATGGTTTTCTCTGGGTATATGACCAGTAGTGGGATTGCTGGGTCATATGGTAGTTCTATTTTTAGTTTTTTAAAGGAACCTCCATACTGTTCTCCATAGTGGCTGTACGAATTTACATTCCCACCAGCAGTGCAAGAGTGTTCCCCTTTCTCCACACCTTCTCCAGCATTTAATGTTTGTAGATTTTTTGATGATGGCCATTCTAAGCAGTGTGAGGTGATACGTCATTGTAGTTTTGATTTGCATTTCTCTAATGATTAGTGATGTTGCACATCCTTTCTTGTGTTTGTTGGCAATCTGTGTATCTTCTTTGGAGAAATGTCTGTTTTGGTCTTCTGCCCATTTTTGGATTGGGTTGTTTGTTTTCTGATATTGAGCTGCATGAGCTCCTTGTATATTTTGGAGATTAATCCTTTGTCAGTTGCTTCGTTTGCAAATATTTTCTCCCATTCTGAGGGTTATCTTTTTGTCTTACTTATGGTTTCCTTTACTGTGCAAAAGCTTTTAAGTTTCATTAGGTCCCATTTGTTTATTTTCGTTTTTACTTCCATTTCTTTAGGAGGTGGGTCAAAAAGGATCTTGCTGTGATTTATGTCATAGAGTGTTCTGCCTCTGTTTTCCTCTAAGAGTTTGATAGTGTCTGGCCTTACATTTAGGTCTTTAATCCATTTTGAGTTTATTTTTGTGTATGGTGTTAGGAAGTGTTCTAATTTCATTCTTTTACATGTAGCTGTCCAGTTTTCCCAGCACCACTTATTGAAGAGGACGCCTTTACTCCATTGTATATTCTTGCCTCCTTTGTCAAAGATAAGGTGGCCATATTTGCATGGGTTTATCTCTGGACTTTCTCTCCTGTTCCATTGATCTATATTTCTGTTTTTGTGCCAGTACCCTACCGTCTTGATTAATGTAGCTTTGCAGTAGAGTCTGAAGTAAGGGAGCCTGATTCCTATAGCTCTGTTTTTCTTTCTCAAGATTTCTTTGGCTATTTGGGGTCTTTTGTGTTTCCATACAAATTGTGAAATTTTTTGTTCTAGTTCTGTGAAAAACGCCATTGGTAGTTTGATAGGGACTGCATTGAATCTGTAGATTGCTTTGGGTAGTAGAGTCATTTTCACAATGTTGATTCTTCCAATCCAAGAACATGGTATATCCCTCCATCTGTTTGTGTCATCTTTAATTTCTTTCATCAGTGTCTTATAGTTTTCTGCATACAGATCTTTTGTCTCCTTAGGTGGGTTTAATCCTACGTATTTTATTCTTTTTGTTGCAATGGTAAATGTGAGTGTTTCCTTAATTTCTCTTTCAGATTTTTCATCATTAGTGTATAGGAATGCTAGAGATTTCTGTGCATTAATTTTGTATCCTGCTACTTTACCAAATTCATTGATTAGCTTTAGTAGTTTTCTGGTAGCATCTTTAGGATTCTCTATGTATAGTATCATGTCATCTGCAAACAGAGACAGTTTTACTTCTTTTCTGATTTGAATTCCTTTTATTTCTTTTTATTCTCTGAATGCTGTGGCTAAAACTTCCAAAACTATGTTGAATAATAGTGGTGAGAGTGGGCAACCTTATCTTGTTCCTGATCTTAGTGGAAATCATTTCAGTTTTTCACCATTGAGACCGATGTTGGCTGTGGGTTTGTCATATATGGCCTTTTTAATGTTGAGGTATGTTCCTTCTATGCCTACTTTCTGCAGGGTTTTTATCATAAATCGGTGTTGAATGTTGTCGAAAGCTTTTTCTGCATCTATTGAAATGATCATATGGTTTTCTCCTTCACTTTTTAATATGGTTTATCACATTGATTGATTTTCGTATATTGAGGAATCCTTGCATTCTGGGATGAACCCCACTTTATCATGGTGTATGATCCTTTTAATGTGCTGTTGGATTCTGTTTGCTAGTAGTTTGTTGAGGATTTTTGCATCTATGTTCATCAGTGATATTGGCCTATAGTTTTCTTTTTTTGTGACATGTTTGTCTGGTTTTGGTATCAGGGTAATGGTGGCCTTGTAGAATGAGTTTGAGAGTGTTCCTCCCTCTGCTATATTTTGGAAGAGTTTGAGAATGATCAGTGTTAGCTCTTCTCTAAATGTTTGATAGAATTTGCCTGTGAAGCCATCTGGTCCTGGGCTTTTGTTTGTTGGAAGATTTTTAATCAGTCTCAATTTCAGTCCTTGTGATTGGTCTCTTTATATTTTCTATTTCTTCCTGGTTCAGTCTTGGAAGGTTGTGCTTTTCTAAGAATTTGTCTGTTTCTTCCAGGTTGTCCATTTTATTGGCATATAGTTGCTTGTAGCAGTCTCCCATGATCCTTTGTATTTCTGCAGTGTCAATTGTTACTTCACCTTTTTCATTTCTAATTCTGTTGATTTGAGCCTTCTCCCTTTTTTTCTTGATGGGTCTGGCTAATGGTTTATGAATTTTGTTTATCTCCTCAAAGAACCAGCCTTTAGTTGTATTGATGTTTGCTATCGTTTCCTTAATTTCTTTTTTTTTTTCTGATCCGATCTTTATGATTTCTTTCCTTCTGCTAACTTTGGTTTTTTTTTTTTTTTTCTTCTTTCTGATTGCTTTAGGCATGGGGTTAAGTTGTTTATTTGAGATTTTTTCTTGTTTCTTCAGGTAGGATTGTATTGCTATAAACTTCCCTCTTAGAATGCTTTTGCTGCAACCCATAGGTTTTGGGTCGTCATGTTTTCATTGTCATTTTTCTCTAAAAATGGCAATCAAAACAAATCAAATTATTTTGATTTCCTCTGATTTTTTCAGTGATCTCTTGGTTATTTAGTAATATATTGGCTAGCCTCCATGTGTTTGTATTTTTTACAGATTTTTTCCTGTAATTGATATCTAGTCTCATAGTGTTGTGGTCGGAAAAGATACTTGATATGATTTCAGTTTTCTTAAATTTACCAAGGCTTGATTTGTGACCCACAATATGATCTATCCTGGAGTATGTTCCTTGCACACTTGAGAATGAAGTGTATTCTGTTGTTTTTGGATGGAATGTCCTATAAATATCAATTAAGTCCATCTTGTTTAATGTTTCATTTAAAGCTTGTGTTTCCTTATTTATTTTCATTTGGGATGATCTGACCATTGGTGAAAGTGGGGTTTTAAAAGTCCACTGCTATTATTGTGTTACTGTTGATTTCTCCTTTTATGGATGTTAGCATTTGCCTTATGTATTGATGTGCTCCTATGTTGGGTGCATAAATATTTACAATTGTTATATCTTCTTCTTGGATTGATCCCTTGATCATTACGTAGTGTCCTTCTTTGTCTCTTGTAATAGTCTTTATTTTAAAATCTATTTTGTCTGATATGAGTATTGCTACTCCAGCTTTCCTTTGATTTCCATTTGCATGGGAATATCTTTTTCCATCCCCACACTTTCAGTCTGTGTGTGTCCCTGTGTCTGAAGTGGCTCTCCTGTTGATAGCGTATATATGGGTCTTGTTTCTGTGTTCAGCCAGTCTATGTCTTTTGGTTGGAGCCTTTAATCCATTTACGTTTAAGGTAGTTATCGATATGTATGTTCCTATTACCATTTTCTTAATTGTTTTGGGTTTGTGTTTGTAGGTCTTTTCCTTCTCTTGTGTTTCCTGTCTAGAGAAGTTCCTTTAGCATTTGTTGTAAAGGTGATTTGGTGGTGCTGAGTTGTCTTAGCTTTTGATTGTCTGTAAAGGTTGTAATTTCTCTGTCGAATCTGAATGAGATCCTTGCTGGGTAGAGTAATCTTGGTTGTAGGTTTTTCCCTTTCATCACTTTAAATATGTCCTGCCACACCCTTCTGGGTTGCAGAGTTTCTGCTGAAAGATTAGTTGTTAACCTTATGGGGAATCCCTTGTATTTGTGACTTTTCCCTTGCTGCTTTTAATATTTTTTCTTTGTATTTAATTTTTGATAGTTTGATTAATATGTGTCTTGGCGTGTTTCTCCTTGGATTTATCCTGTATGGGACTCTGTGCTTCCTGGACTTGATTTACTATTTCCTTTCCCATAATAGGGAAGTTTTCAACTATAATCTCTTCAAATATTTTCTCAGTCCCTTTCTTTTTGTCTTCTTCTTCTTGTTCCCCTGTAATTTGAATATTGGTGGCTTAATATTGTCCCAGAAATCTCTGAGACTATCCCCAATTCTTTTCATTCTTTTTTCTTTATTCTGCTCTGCTGTAGTTATTTCCTCTATTTTATCTTCCAGGTCACTTTTCCTTTCCTCTGCCTCAGTTATTCTGCTATTGATTCCTTCTAGAGAATTTTAAATTTCATTTACTGTGTTGTTCATCATTGTTTGTTTGCTCTTTAGTTCTTCTAGGTCCTTGTTAAATGTTCCTTGTATTTTCTCCATTCTATTTCCAAGATTTTGGATCATCTTTACTATCATTACTCTGAATTCTTTTTCAGGTACACTGCCTATTTCCTCGTCATTTGTTTGGTCTGGTGGGTTTTTACCTTGCTCCTTCATCTGCTGTGTATTTCTCTTGTCTTGTCATTTTGCTTAACTTACTGTGTTTGGAGTCTCCTTTTCACAGGCTGCAGGTTCATAGTTCCCATTGTTTTTGGTGTCTGCCCCCAGTTGGTAAGTTTGGTTCAGTGAGTTGTGTAGGCTTCCGGTGTTGGGGACTGGTGCCTGTGTTCTGATAGATGAGGCTGGATCTTGTCTTTCTGGTGGGCAGGACCGCATCTGGTGGTGTGTTTTGGAGTGCCTGTGAACTTATTGTGATTTTAGGCAGCCTCTCTGCTAATGGTTGGGGTTGTGCTGCTAGTTGTTTGGTATGGGGTGTCTAGCACTGGAACTTGCTGGCCATTGAGTGGAGCTGGGTCTTAGCCTTGAGATGGAGATCTCTGGGAGAGGTCTTGCTGATTGATATTACGTGGGGCTGGGAGGTCTCTGGTTTACCGATGTGCTGAACTCGGCTCTTCCACCTCAGAGGCTCAGGCCTGACACCCGGTGAACCAAGACCCTTTTGGGAAGTCTGAGGTCTTCTGCCAGCGTTCAGTAGGTGTTCTGTAAGAGTTGTTTCATATGTAGATGTATTTTTGATGTATTTGTGGAGAGGAAGGTTATTTCCACATCTTATTCCTCCACCATCTTGAAGGTCGTCTCTGAGATTAAGTATTTTGAACTAGAAAAGTGGAACATTTGTATGTTTGCGCTTACTAGGATTACAAACTGGGGTAAACAGGTACCAGGTACCTGGAGCATTGGATTTTCTTAAAAAATAATCTTTGAACAGAGGTGGTTTTGGCTAGATGATCTGACTCTTTCAACCTGCCTTTAGATGATCATAGTTTGATAATTTTCTGTACACCTGGACTGTTGTTTATTAATATTGTACAATCTGGGATTATAATGTAGTAGTCTTGATAATAACATTGTCTGATATAAATGTTTCCTATCTTATTTATGATAAACTGGCAAGTTTCTGCATCTCTCCAATTAGTGAGTTTAGAAGTAGAATTTTTTTGGATAACACCATGAGGTTATCTGGGTTATAAAATTTCAGAGGTGGGTCATTTTAACAGGGCAGTAACCCCTTGAACCATCATATAATTGCCATTACAAGGAATATATCTACATCTATGAGGGGAGGACATAGGTCCCTAAATTTATATAAAAGCTTTCTTTTCCTTTCTCTTCTCATTTAATATTATATTTTTGCCTTGATTCCTTCAGACTTGAATTTTGAACTCTAGCCCACAAAGAGGGTATGATGTCTTCAAAAAATCACTGTACTAGGCTGTTTCAGATTGTGCCCTGCCTTAGAATTTGTTTGGTGGGAGGTTGTTTCTTTAAACTCTTTGTTGTCCTATTTGAAATTAATATACTGCAACACTTGTTAATATGGCTGGACCTTCCATGGTTTTAATTTGAATCACTGAGTTATTTAAAAGATAGTAGAGAGTAACTTTCATCCCTTTGGTGGTATGCTAAGATTAAATACTTACTTTCTCGAGCCTTAGCAGCCAGTCTAAGTGAGGACACTGCAGAGGAGACGATGAATAGAACAGAGAAGCTGCAAACATCTATGACACCCCTGAAGGTGAAATTCAGCAAGCTCCTGCTGCTACAGTTTCTAAAAGTAAATACAGGATTTGGCATTGCTGAGACTTATCTCTACTCAAAGAACTCAAAAGATTTGAGGGGAAGGGGAAGGCAGGGAGTTGGAACGGATGCCAAGGTAGCTGGAGACAGACCCTGAAATAAGTAATGGTACACTATTTAGTTACTGAACGTGAGGGTGCTTCTATGCATCATGTTTTTAAAGGAGTAATTGATTTTTATTGCTACTAAGCCTGAAATAAACAAGTGATTTGATTATTTTGTCTAAATTAATTGGTAATGAATCAATTAGCAACCATTGACTTCATCCAATCACCTAGTTACTAACTAGTTTATAAATCCACCACTCCAGTAAAAGGGGAATCTCTACACACGGCCTTGGAAACTCAATGTCCCAGAAAAAGGGGTTTTCAAACACATATTTGTCTTTTAGCTGCACATGCTTATGATTCATATGTCTGGTATCTTTTATATCTTGTTCACTATTTTAAAAATGGATTGAATAACTAAGGCTCGTTTTAACACAGAGAACCATTCCTGGGAAGAGAGAGTTATAGATGTCTAGCTATAAGGAAGTACCATGTTCCTATAGTTCTTGAGCTTGCAACAGTGTAAGCAGGTTTAAAGCTAGTGTTCACCCTCTTCCCTTTCAAAAAAACAATGTACCAAGTCTCATTCTTTACCTCTGTACATTTGAAGAATGATCCATCTAGCAGCTTATGTCTTCTACCAAGTGCTGTGCCACACAGTATCTAGAGACCACTACCAGAGATGTAAGCACAAGTTGGGAATTGGTTTGAAAATTCCCTTGCTCAAAAATGAGACATGAGGCCTAGAGCATGAGCTTAATAGCTTACATGTCCTTTCTACAACCTCTAAGGCTATGGTTATGGAGTAGCTTGCACAGAAGAGTCTATCTTCTTCCCTTGCTAAGTTTAGCAAATGCTGAAACATTTAGTAGAAAAAACAAAAGCATAGGTGCTTTTGGTTTTATCAGGAAACATAGTTTGACAGTGAAATATTAAAATCTTCTAATTAAATTCAAATCAACTTCCAAGAATGCTTATAGTATTAGGATTGGTTAGACTGTGCTTCAGGAACAAATAAATCCTGGTATCTCAGTGGCTTAACATATAAACATTTATTACTTGCTCAAGCAAAATCTTCTGCAGGCTCAGCAGTTCCTTCACACACCTTCCTTCCAAGTGGTGACTCAGGACTCCTGATTGTGCCCATCTTGTTGCAGCTCTACCATTCAACATGGGGCTTCCTGGTTGCTTTAGCCATGGAAGAGAATTTAGAGGGTAGTTCATGGACTTTTCACTGCTTCAGCTCTAAAATGACAGGTGACTTGTCCCAGCATAGTTTACAGGCCAGAACAGGTCACTTGGCCCCACCTAACTGCAAGGTCCCTGCAAAACAAGATCTGTCTTAGATCTTAGATACAGAGCAAAACCAGATGTTAGTGAGCACTGTTAATGTCAACCCCACCTACAGTGTGCCGCCCACTTTGCTAAGTGGTGAGGATAACAAAGATGAGTGCAATGGAGTTTTCCAATTTAAGAAACTCATAATCCATTGGTTTAAAAATATGCTTATGAGATTTTAGTGCAGTATCCATATTAACAAAATAAGATATTAAATTGACTATATGGAATGGTTTCAATTATTTAAAAATATAATCAGAATCATTAATTTAAAGACATGAATATCACAGTATAAATAAATAGTGGCCTTTAAAATCTAAAGCTCAACATGAAATTAGACATTTATTAAGACTTTCACTTAATTATATATTGGCTACCTGTACAACGTTGGCTTCATGCAGTTTAGTGGAATTGGGAAAGTGAAATGGAACCAAACAAAATGAAAATCCTTCTTTGTTAGTATTGAACTGCTTCTGATTCTAAGGAGGAGGCAACTCAATATGTACAAGAATGTGCAGGATTTGAGAGACCAAGCTGAAACTTATTCCTAGTAAGTGGCTAGGCAGATAGAGATCCCCAAGAAGAAATGAGGGATCCTTAGAAGTAGAGGAGTTTCACCAACTGACAGAGGCCAATTTCATCTCATTTTGCCAGTTGGATAACTTATAAAAAGGGAGGACCTTTGTCAACTCTTTCCCCCTTTTGAATGATGTGTTAATCAGAATTACAAGTCCCTCAGGGACTGTTTTCTTTCTTACCCTTTTTAGAGTTGTTTTTTCCTGAAGGTAAGAGTAAAACTTGCTCATCAAGGAAAACTTAGAAAGTACAGCAAAGGCTTAAAAAAAGGAAATAATTATTCTTAATGCCCTTGTTCAAGGATAACCTTCATTAACATTTTAGACTTTATATATTTATTTTATTTTATATCATTGAAACCGTACCTTATAGGCAATTTGATGTCTTGCTTTGTTAATAGAGATACTGCCTCCTACTTACATTTCATAAACATGTTTTTTAAATGTGGGATATCACTGTGTATTCAGCACTGAGAACCACTGCTCTAGCACAACCATTTTCCTCTTTTTTGACCTATTTTCTGTTTTCCCAGGCCCAACATTTTATCCATAGCCACGTCTAATTCCATTCTCACCTGTCAGAGAATACTAACACCCTACACAACCACAGCTGACATTTTATTAACGTTACTCAGGGGACCAGCTTAGAAAACCTATACATTCTTCCACATTAAGAAATCGATTAGCTGTATTATACCTCAGCCAGTATAGACTCAATTCTGGCTGCACATTAGAATTACTTGGGGAGCTTTTAAAAAATCAGAAACAAAACAAACACCTCTGCTCATCACCAACCCCTGGAGATTCTGGTTCAACTATTATGGGATGGGGCCCCAGTCAGTGGTATTTTTTTTTAATTTATTTATTTTACTTATTTATTTTTGGCTGCGTTGGGTCTTTGTTGCTGCACGCAGGTTTTCTCTAGTTGGGGAGAGTGGGGCTACTCTTCGTTGTGGTGAGCGGACTTCTCATTACTGTGGCTTCTCTCATTGTGGAGCACGGGCTCTAGGCGTGCGGGCTTCAATAGTTGCGGCACGTGGGCTCAGTAGTTGTGGCGCACGGGCTTAGCTGCTCCATGGCATGTGGGATCTTCCCGGACCAGGGATCGAACCCGTGTCCCATGCATTGGCAGGCAGATTCTCAACCACTGCGCCACCAGGGAAGCCCAGTGGTATTGTTTTTATTTTATTTATTTATTTTATTTTTGACTGTGTTGGGTCTTCGTTGCTGTGCACAGGCTTTCTGTAGTTGCGGCGAGCGGGGGCTACTCTTCGTTGCGGTGCGTGGGCTTCTCATTGTGGTGGCTTCTCTCATTGCGGAGCATGGGCTCTAGGCATGCAGGTTTCAGTAGCTGTGGCTCGCAGGCTCTAGAGCGCAGGCTCAGTAGTTGTGGCACACAGGCTCAGTAGTTGTGGCTCACGGGCTCTAGGGCACAGGCTCAGTAGTTGTGGGGCATGGGCTTAGTTGCTCTGTGGCATGTGGGATCTTCCTGGACCAGGGCTCGAGCCCGTGTCCCCTGCATTGGCAGGTGGATTCTTAACCACTGCACCGCCAGGGAAACCCCAGTGGTATTGTTTTTAAAGCTCTCTGGTAATATGTAGCCAGTTTTGAGAACCACAGAACTTTCATAGGGCGAGAAGATCAGCAGCCATGAGAACACATAACCCTAAGGCACAAAAGATCAATAGCTAGATCTTACCCAGTCCTGAGGATTCTTTGAACAATGAGAAGTATTTCTTTGCACATAGCAGAGTGGGAAATTGGACATAAGTATCAATAATGAGTGTGATAATGAATAGTTTGCCTGGCTGTGCCAAAGGATGTACATGTGAGAGTGATGGGAAATGAGATTTGTGAGGAAGAGAAGTAGACACGCGGGGTCAGGCAGTATAGTCTCAACTACAAGGCCAAGGGCTCTTAGAAATGAGATTTACTAGACAGTTGGGAGCTCTCGTAAGTCCCTGAGCAGTATAATTCTCAGACATCTAGTGCTTCTTAAATTGTTTTCTGCTTCTAAATCACCTTATCTAATCACACGTTGTATGTCTATATAAGCGTGCCATTCCACTGTTGCTTATGTGTATGTAGTATATTTGGTGTATTAAACCACCATGCCTGTTGGGGTATAACCATTAAGCAACTATATATTTATTCCTCTGTCCCTTTAAAAATATTTGATGGAGCTAGTTCTTTCCTTGCTTCTGGATGAAAATCTAAGTGGTCCATGACTACTCTAGTAAGTTCTACATAATGGGCACTATCAAAAGCTGGCTCTGTCCTCTGGATCTGGCATGTGTTTAATCCTTCCTTTCATAGCATACTCAAATATTCTTTGGTGGAAACCTTCTCCTACTACTGCCAAGTTACTGCAGATCCCTTGATAATAGCAAATATTTCTTTATTCTGGCTGATGACTTAGTCCTTCCACAGGCAGGCACTAGAAATCGGGTACTGCCTACAACTTCTCTCTGCTCAAGTCTGTTACCCACTCAGACAGGACTTAATAACACTCAGGCTCTCTCTCCTGCGTTGCACACATCTGGTCCATGGGAAATGCTTATGTGTGTTCTGTGCCAACAAACTCTGGGAGTTCGGGCTGAACCCACTCATCCACCATTACTTTGACTTGTCAGTAGTGGCTAGTCTGCTTGCCTTTGGACTGTTACATTTGTAGGAAGGAGTCATACATCAGGGCCCAAGGCCTTGTAACTGTGGGGAATAAGTGCTCCTAAGTGTTCTGTTGAAGCCCCTCTCATCAGTGTGAGGTGAGAGGGCCAGCATTTCCTTACTCTGACTTGGGATGGAGGGTGGGATTCACTCCACATTGATGCTTCTTTCCAAAAATGCCTCCTCAGAACTGCTGAAGAAAAATGTATTAATCACAATTAACTAAATAATTCACTGATGCTACTTAGCCTGAACGGTTCTACTTAAAGTTACCCAGGTGAGAAGTGGCTAGATTGGAAACCATACTTGCCTTTATGATGATCAGTTTGGGACTCATATTTAAAACTACTGATTGTTTTCTCTGTCCTTGGCATATTAATGCATCTTCATACTTATGGCTCATTACTCCTTTTGGCAGTCTTATTGGCCTCTTATTTCACTTCTGTTTCAACTGCTGTGGTAAATGACTGCCTGCCTGTCCCCCCAGAGGACCCCAAAGCAAATTTCAGGCATGCCCCATAGCCTGATATTTAAAATCATGTTGCTCAAAACATACTCTCCAAATTTCATAAAAATCTGTCAAGCTGATTTTGCTTGATGTAGTAACAGAGATATGTTAAAACATATATGAACATATTTTTATTTTTATAGTTATACATACATGCAGTTAAAAATAAATAAATATTAGGTAGTAAATTCAACTGGCTAAGGAAAAGAGTATTTTGATTATGTTGTTGGAATAGATGGGAATTTGAATGGTATGGTTTCTCAACACTGCTGGAGGCTGGGGGATAGTAAATTTTCTCAAATACCATTTAAGTCTCTGTGCTCCTTGCTGTTTGTCTTGCCAGGATATCATAGGTCTTGATGGATTTGTTATGTGCAGTTATGCTTGGCTGATTGTTCCACCTCTTTGATTGTCCCACTAGGCTGTCCTTTGGAAATCTGCTGTTAGCCTGGGCCTGCTGTGTTGCCATGTGCCCTGCAGCTTTCATCTGATAAACAGTTCTGTTTGTTTGCTCTCCTAGGTGCTTACTATATGAATTCAAGTTAGAATAAAAGGTTTAGTTTTGACCTTCCCAAATTGCTAAATATAATTGTGTCTTTTTATACATCTTTACTATACTAAAGGCACTGCTGAACAGACATAATCCTTTCAGAAGGGAAATGAGTTATTTGACTTCTTTGGAAGTTGTAGATTCATTTTCATTTTTGCTGTAGTAGCCATTGTTTATTTGAAAATTTTCTTGCAGTTTATTAAAGTGAGCTCTCTCTGCATTTTGCTGGAGAACTTAGCTCTTCCTGACACAAATCACTGGGGGGTTTATTTTTATTTATTTATTTTGCTATTTTTAAATAGTGAATCACCAGCAGATTTTAAAGCTCAGTAAGAGGTTTCAGAGTTTCTTCTGCTGAAGCAGTGGGTTATAAACAAGATGTAGTTTTTAAAATTGAGATTCCAGTGCAGGTAGAGTTGAGGGTTGTATTAAATTTAGTAGGAGAAAAAACAAAGCAGGGTTAACTTCAACATTTACCTTTTGCAGGCATCTTTATTACTCTCCCATCATTTGGCCTCTCTCTGGGAGAACCTCCTGCTCTTGGTGGCAAGTACTCATTCTGTATGAAGAGGTTATCTTCAGGGAATGGGGGCATCCCCTCTTTTTATTAAAGTCCTGGGATCTGAACATTTTTCCTGGGATCTGAACATTTTTCATCAACAAATGGCTTAAAGTTTGTGTACTTGATACAGAGAGGTGTTACTTAACTCTCATTTTACTTCTCAAATTTCTAAAATTAAGTGTTCTTAAAGGAAAAGAGGTGTAAACCCTAGGGTTGTAGGTTTAGTATATCACAAGCAAGATATTTCTTTAATATTTTTATCTTCAAAAGTCCTATAACATTGACATTCAAATATGTATATATGTATACATATATATAACATTTATGTTTAATGTAAACAATTTATATGTAAAATTATTTTCCCCTAGGCAACCTTTGAGTAAAATTAATAATTATTCCTGTTCTGGGTAGAAATTCAGTGTGGTGTGGTTCCTTTATTCCTACCATTTTACTCTTTCCTAGGCGATTAGAGTCGTTATGGCTTTTCTTTCAGAGGATACGTTGTGTGATGATATGTTGTGTCGTCTTTCTTCCACTCTAGTAAGTATCAAGCTGTACTTGATGGAGCTCCTATTATGGCTTTATATTTTCCCCATGTTAGCTCTCTTTAGGGGAGGGCTAACTTTGCTGCATATACAACTGCTGTCTCTGACAAAGATGGAATTCAGTGCCCTCATGGTCAGCATTTATTTATTTTTTAATACAACCTCCCTCCTCTTTGTTCTTCCCTCTCTCCCAGCACACTTTGAGGCTGGCTCAAATGCTTTCCATTTGCTACAAATCCCTTTCAACAATTTTATCTTCTTTACCACTTACTTCTTCTAGAAATACATTGTTCATTTCTTAAAGATATGTATAAATCTTTTAGGTATGATATTTAAAGCACAATAAACGTAAGCCTAGGTGCTTTCTGAGTGAATTAACTACTAAAGCTTATATATAGAGCTATGCATGTGCGAGTGTATGCAAATAGTGAATAGCAGTCAGAATATTATTGTCACCAACCATACTGATAATTGAAGATTCCACAGATGGTGTGTCAGATTCTCTTGTCCCTTTGCCAAGCATTCTTCTTGGTTCCTCCCCAATCCCCTCTTTTTTGCGTTCATCATTCTAGCTTCTAGGATCTCTTGGAAGAAGCAAAGATGTTGTCAATACAACATCCAGTACATGCCAAAAGGAACATCTTTTCTTCCTGCTGTTTTGCTTCCTTCCTTTTTATTTATTCTTCCTATTTCTAGACTATGCATACCCTGTTAATAATCAGCAGTAACCCATTAATACTCATGAGGTAGGTATGCAGGAGAAAATTTAATTGGCATCATTCTGCACTTGCAAACTGAGAACAGGGATGGGTTTAAATCACTCTAGATGAAGAACCAGAATCTAAACTTATTGCCATTGACTCAGGGCTATTCCTTTCTCTCTCCTTTGCAATAGCACTTCAAAGTACACCACAGCACAGATTTCCAGACATAAATAGAGTACTTAAATTAGAGCTGTGACCTGTCTTTAATAATAAACCAATAATGAAATACTGACCAGAAAATCACCTAATTACTGAACATATATGAAATTTCCACTATACTGCTTGGATTTGAAGGGACAAATTACTTTAGATTTGAATCCTATCCAATTAGTTGGAATTATGTCCAAGCTGTAGGTTATCCCAAAGCAATGGATACATAAGTAACTGTATATCTCAGAATACTGGTTAATTTGTATAACTTCCAATTAAAAGGTTTCTAGTCTTAGATTTCATAGGATTTGGTTGGAAATGATACAATAATCGAAGCTTCTCTTTGTTATTCTATAGTTTCCTTGCATTCATACATTCAACCAACACATACTTAGGGCCTAATATATGTCATATACTGTTCTAGGTGCTGTAAAAATTACTTACTGAGTGAATGTGTTTGCAATTTTGCAATTCAGCCATATTTGGAAAATGGATCTAGAAGAAGTGAAGGTAAAGTAAGGTTAGGATGAAGTCATAGATAGAATATCTCTCCATTGGAAATTACAATCATTCCTTTTCATTGTTGTTTAAATGAATCATAGAATTTTTGGGATGCATGGAACCTAGTCTAATCCCCTACCATGTAGAGTAGAGAAAACTGAGTATGGGCAGATTAAGTGGTATGCTCAGGATCACAGAGCAAATTATTGGCAGCTGGATCCAGATTGCTGAGTGTTAGGATTGTTAGGAACATGTGCATTTTAGCAAGACCAGGGAAAACCCTTAGGCTTCGTGAAGTCATTGATGACCCTGAATCCAAAGGTATGCCTTCTGCCTTTTTAGGAAAAGAAAAAAAAATCTCACATCGTTGTCAGGGTCCTAGCTTTCAAATTTGGTTAGTAGATTCATTGGTGCTGATTGGCCTGTTAAATATAAACAAATAATTACTTTTTTCATACAGAAGTTAAGGAGATGGTATTTTGGATGATTTTTCCATCTAAGACAAAATTGACTTCTCCTTGTGTGGCCCTTCGGTTCCTCTTGTCACTACTGAACAGAGGTAGCATGAACATCACAGAGACTGAAAGCTGTATGGAACATTAGGTACCATAATTTAACCTTTTCATTTTACAATTGAGATAACAAAGCCTAAATAAAGAAAGTGACTTGCCAGTGATGTACAAATAGCTAGAGGCAGAGCAAGACATCTTGATTCTTAATTCTAAATTCTTCTGCCTCCTTATTTCATGTTCTGACATTATTTGGTAGAATATAAGAATCTTGTTTCATAGGCAATAAAGTGTTTATCCTTCCTTTGAAAACAAACTTTCTGCTAGCACTAGAAGATGATTCTGTGTCTGTTTGTATCCACTCCTGGGTTTCTGGGGTATTTTCTTCCAGCATTCTGAGGCATAATATGCCTATGGTTTCACAGAGAGTGACCACATTTCAATAAAAGTTGCTCTGGATGGGCCTTGGCTTTATTCCTTTAAGTTCTTAGAAAGGTGGTGATTGGGCTGGGCATTTTCTATAACAGAAAAATAAGCTATTTAAAGAGAAGTTCCTATGCTACTGACAGTTTCCTTTTCTTTCCAGATTTGGTTCATTCTCTTAGGCATCTTATTGTAGAATTATATGAGGGATGTATGTGTATATATCTGGAAAGTTTTACAGATATTTAAACAGAAGAAGCATGAAAATTCTCTCTTGATAACAAACCCCTCAAATAATCACCCCTTAAAAATAAGTTATGGCTGAGTAATAGCCATGGCTTTCATTGTCTACAATGGACATCCATTAGGAATCTGGGGCACAAGGTTGATGGATCATTGCTAACAAGTAGGAGGACTCTGTTAATCATTCTGAAGGGTTCCAAAGTTTATTTGAAAGTTCAGTTCATGGAGAAAGAAGGTCTTTGTGAAGCCCTTTCTATAGTTGATGAAAGTTCAGCCACTGCTGGTATACTGGGGATAACACGATAGATTTGCTTCTGGTATTTACACCCTCACTCATTTGCTCTCACACCTTTACTTCTCAAGCCAAAATGGCCCATGTCCTTGTTTTGGATAAGCCAATATAAAAATTCATGAAAAAAAAAGCTGCATGCCTATTCATCTATATTAGGTAACAAATCCCTGCTCCCAATCAAGGAAAAGAAGTTCAACCTCACTGAATTTTCTTATTGTTCAGACTGCTTTTATATATTCACAAAATGATAAATATTTATATAATTTTACATCAGGACCTGCTCTGTCATATTACACGTACTGTGTACTGACCTTCATCCTTCTTAGTAACACTCTCTTATTTGTGTTGTATAGAGATCTAACTCCTACCCTTTGCCCCATTGGTCTCACCCAGAGAGAATTTGTCTAGCCCCTGCACCCCAATCTTGATGACATCTTGGTTCTCAGCACGAGGAAAATCCGAGAGTCACCAATGATCCACTTAGAAAATCTTCTTTTTTATCTACATGTTTGCTGATAAAAACAGAATTGCTCAGAGGAGCAGGAAGATTTCTGTGGTTCTATTACTACCACTGCCTTGGATTTGTGTAGATTTCTAGTTTCCATACTTCACTGAATCCTTATAAGACTCTATGAGTTAACTGAGACAAATTTTCAATCATATTTTCAGGTGAAGAAATTGAGTCTCATGAAATAAAGTGACAGCAAAAGTTACTGAGACACTTGGTGATGAAAATAAGACTGGAGAACAGATCTAATTTTTGGTACAGAACTTTTTCCTAAAGCATCCCAGGTCTCTATGTTTTCTCACATAAAGATTCAAAGTTTGTTTCCGTATAAGCAGCCACAGAATCCTGAGCCTATGAGCGAAGTCAGTGTATAATATAAGCCCCGTGTATCTGACCTGTGACTATTTCTGCTAGTGCAGCTGATAATGATTGTCACTATAAAGCCCAGGAGATCTCTAGGCCATGTAGGTATTTTTTATTCATAGCTTGAGGCTGTGGTGGGAAAGCAAGAGAAGGTAATGAACGTTTATTGAGTGTCTCACTAGGTACAAATTCTGTGCAGGTGCTTTACCTATGAGCATAGCAATCCTGTCAGGGAGTTAGACATTTTCTGCATTTTCAAAATGAAGGATGTGAGGTTCTGAGGAAGAATCAAGATCTTGCAGCTAGAAAGTAGCACATGCCGGTGAATGCATTGTGGTGAACCAGAGTCTTCTTCCGTAAGTAAAACCCAACTTCTTCATCAGAGCAAAGATATTCTAAAAAGAGCCAGATATTCTTCTGCACTGTAGCAATTGAAATAGTCAGTTAACAAAGCATGGTATGGCATGGGGAGACAGACCAGGATTGAAATTTTAATTTAATAAATTGTACTATATTATTATTACCATCAAACCCAATACATTTCATTGTTTTTGGTCTTCTTTATCCTTTAAGGAAAAAATACATTTCATTTCACTTAAACTGGTATTCTCTTTCAGTCACAGAATCGTTAACCATGTATTTATGTGGTATTACGCTTATACATTTACATATTTTAGTACCCAAGGGAGTCCTGGGAATTTCAAGTTTAATATAAGATGAATTTTGGAATAGAGACTATCTAATACTTATGTCTCCAGACATTCTCTGGAGACTTCCAAGTGGGGCGGGGGGAAAAAACTATTTCAGAGCTTTCAAACACATCTAAAAAGTGAAATCCTGTTGATAAATGCTTTGGCTAAATTCCATGAACCAAAACTTTTGCAAACGAATCTCATTGAAGTTTTATTGAAAAAAAAAAAAAAAGCGATTCCATCAAAACAACAATAGCAACTGAATCAATTCCACGTCAATGCTAAAGACTATGCTTAAGAGAGATGGTTTTGATCATTTAATTTTTAAAATGGAAATATGAGCCTAATGAAATTTCCTCACATCCAGCCTCTGCTCTTGGCAGTGAAATATCTCCACAGATACACTTGTCAACATAATAACTGGCAGCATTTTTCTTTCATCCAAAGAGGTAACATTTGCAATTACTGATGAGATCTGGAAAGATGTACTAGATGAGTGGCTAACCAAACAAGGTCCTAGGGGTAAAGGCTTTTCTAGATGTACTGATGGAGCACTGTCACAAAATGTTGGTTTATTTAGTCCTCTAATTAACATTTACCTATGAGCATAGCAATCCTGTGTGAGAGTTAGACATTAGACATTAAGTTCCTGGGTGCAGCAGTTTAAAGGTGGGAATTAATCCAAAGTAGTTTTGCAGTTATAAAGCTGTATATGGTTGAGAAACTGATAATCATTTTCCTGATTTTTTCTTGCCATCTAAAGCTGTGCTTAAGAGAGCATCCTTTTTGGGGTTGGATTAAGGGATAGTTGGAACATAGTGTCATCACACTGACATTTTGTAATTCTTTTTGGTAAGCAATTGAATTCACAGAGTCCAAATTTTAAATAAGTGCTTCAAGTATCTTGATGAGAATAATGGCAGTCATTTTGCTTCAAAATATTCCTTAAAACTGTCATTGTTTGCAGATGACATGATACTATACATAGAAACCCTCAAAGATGCTACTGGAAAACTACTACAGCTCATCAATGAATTTGGTAAAGTTGCAGGATACAAAATTAATATACAGAAATCTGTTTCATTTCTATACATTAACAACAAAGTATCAGAAAGAAATTAAGGAAATAATCTCATTTACCACTACATCAAAAGGAATAAAATACCTAGGAGTAAACCTACTTAAGGAGGCAAAAGACCTGTATTTGAAAACTATAAGATGCTGGTGAAAGAAATTGAAGACCACACAAACAGATGGAAAGATATGCCATGTTCTTGGATTAGAAGAATCAATATTGTTAAAATGACCATACTACCCAAAGCAATCTACAGATTCAGTGCAATACCTATCAAATTACCAAGGACATTTTTCACAGAACAAGAACAAAAACATTTTAAACTTGTATGGAAACACAAAAGACCCAAATAACCAAAGAAATCTTGAGGAAGAAGAACAGAGGTGGAGGAATCATGTTCCCTGACTTCAGACTATACTACAAAGCTATAGTAATCAAAATAGTATGGTACTGGCACAAAAACAGACATATAGATCAATGGTGGAGAGCCCAGAAATAAACCTACACATTATGGTCAATTAATCTATGACAAAGGAGGTAAAAATATATAATGAAGAAAAGACAGTCTCTTCAATAAGTGGTGCTAGGAAAACTGGACAGCTACATGTAGAAGAATAAAATTAGAATATTCTCTAACACCATACAAAACTAAACTCAAAATGGATTAAAGACATAAGACCAGATACTATAAAACTCCTATAGGAAAATATAGGCAAGACATTCTTTGACATAAATTGCAGCGATAATTTTTTTGGATCCATCTCCTAGAGTAATGGAAACAAAAGCAAAAATAAACAAATGGGACCTAATTAAACTTAAAAGCTTTTGCACAGCAAAGGAAACTATAAACAAAATGAAAAGACAACTATGGAATGTGAGAAAATATTTGCAAATGATGCTACCGACAAGTGATTAATGTCCAAATACAAACAGCTCATACAGCTCAATATCAAAACAAAACAACAAACCACCCAATCAAAAAATAGGCAGAAGATCTAAATAGACATTTCTCCAAAGAGGACATACAGATGGCCAAAAAGGACATGAAAATATGCTTAACACCTTTGTTTAACCAAGTTTTCTCAGGAAGCTACAAAATGTGTATTATGTCCATTTGGAAAGGAAAACTGAAGCCTAGATATTTTTAACTTACCCCATATCACCTAGTTAACAGTGGCAAAGCTAGTATTGGATCCCAGTTTCTCTGACCCCAGAGGTCTTCATCCTTCTGCCAGACCATGCTACATCCTAGTGCTGATGTCCCTCAAAGTATGCTGACCTGCCAGGTTTTTTTTTTAATTGTCAGAATATCCTAGGGGATGATTACACTAGCAGATTGAACCCCCTTTCTATCCAAACAGCAATACTCTGATAGCAAAGTGATTTTTAAAAAAGCCATAAATGCAGAGGAACAAAGAGAATATAATAGGAATTTGGAATACAAGAAACATTTGGAATACAAGAAAGCAGACAGGCAAGTGGTAACTGCACTAATCAACCAGAAAGATCTGGGTCTAAGAGATCATGAGAGGAGCTGGAAGTCAACTGATAGCTGATAGTAAGCCCAGCCTCTGCCTGAAGGACCATCTTGAGAGTTTATACCATTCACCAAAGCAATGAAGAGCTGGAATTTTTAGAGCAGCTCAGGCTTTCAACAAGTAGGCAAGAGGTTAAGCTGTAAATTTTGGATTTTGAATGCTCTAGAATTTCCCATTTCTGTTTTCAGCTATGGAATAAAGGAAGAAACAGAGAACTAAAAGTTCCTGTGGTATAGATACCAACAACCAGGATGATCTTGGGTGTGTCATTACTTCTCTGGGTCTCGATATTCTGAAATATAAAAGGAAAAGACTACACTAAGCCACCTCTATGATCCCATTAGTACAAACATTCTGTGATCCTGAAGATGTAATCTCTGTTTCATAGGTCTGCATTTATGTCAAGGGAAATGTCACTGTAAGTTTTTTATCATCATAGCAAAACCATAAAAGTAGCAGATGAGCAGTACATTTGTATATCACAGTGTAACCAGTCATCCCTCAATTATACAAATCTTATTGAAGAAATGACAGTCAAAAGCCTCTCCATATTCAAGTATAAAAAAATCTATAAAATTATATTCAACTGGCTAGCGGCCTGTGTCTGAGTTTTTAATAGAGTTATATTTCTTTACTGTGTTCAAAGAGGACTTTTCCACTTGAATATAAGAGATGGGGTACCTCATTTGGCTGCCCTTTCTAAACTGTGGGCTAAATTTATTAATGCAGTTCATGACTTCTCCCCTTTATTTATTTCATTAAGCATGGTTTTTATTTTCTCATAAGCTGGAAATGATATCATTACGGAAATATTATTATTACGGAAATAATTATTTATTATTACGGAAATAAATATCAAGTAGGTAGGAATGAGATTACAGATTTATTCCACATAAAGACAATGTGACTGATGAAAACCTGCATTTAAAAAGAGCTATATCAATGTGAATTATTCACTTTCCCCAGATTACTTATAAATATATTTTTATTCCTCAAGGATTTTATTAAAGAACATTTAACACAATATTCATTCAAGTAAACAGATTCAAGTTATTCACAATTTTTAGGATTTCATTTCTTGTTTAATTAGGTCATCTTGTGTGGTTTAAGCAACTTGAGTTTTTTAAAATAAAAGAATTAGTAAAATTTCTGCTTGATGGTAGTAATTACATTGGATTTGGAAACAATGCAAAATGAGGGGACAAATACAACTAAAAGAAAGCTAGAAAGGTTATAATAGAGAAAAAAAAGAACTAATATGTTTCCATCTAAAACTTCAACTGAACTGAACAGATAAGAAAAAAATACTGAATGGACTAAGAAAAATGAATACAAAATCCAAATAATGGTCTGATTTTGGAACTTAAGGATTCCATGTGTCTTTCATTTACATAATCTCATTTTCCCTCTCTCCACATATATATATATATATATATATACACATACATATATATGTATCTGTATCTCTCTCCATATATATATATATATCTGTATCTCTGTATATCTACACACACACACACACACGAGTTGGGAACACTAGATTAATTCATATTTTGTTTCCCATATTGGAGAAACAGATTTGGAAATTAGACCTTTAAAGATTTTGCTATACTACAGATGAAATAGATTGTTCATTTGATGATACCGAATCCCCAGTATGACAACCTTTATCATGACCTACTTTTCTATGCAAATGAATTAAAAATATTGAATAGTCTTTGTGTTAGGGGCCAGGAGGACTCTAAAGATGAAAAGAAAAAAACTGACATTTATTTGGCACATACTATGAGCTAAACACTGTGTTAGTCAATTTGTGTGCAAGGCTGTTAATATTGTCTGTATTTCACTGAATCAGAAATTGAGGCCTGAAGAGAACCTCTAGCAAGTATAGCATCTGGGCCTCATACCCAACCATCAGATTTAATACATCATCCCCCTGTACTACACTGGCTCCCTAAAATACAGTCCTAGTCTGTAAGTTGCTTATCAGGCATTGTTTTCTCAAAATAGTAGATAAGGGAATATAATACTTGTGGAGCATGGTAGCTGACAGAAGGGATATAGAAATGTTGTTGGAGGAGATCAGAGTAGGGAATGAGTGTATTTACTTAGTGGAGCAACAGGAAACTCTTCATGTGAAAGACAGTATTAGAGATTGCTTCCTAAGCAATAAGAAAATTTTGACAGTTGGAGATGGGGCTGGGAACATTCCAGAAGAAAAGAAGTCAGCTAAAAAGTTACTTATGCAGAAAGTACAGAGGTAATCCTGGAAAAGGAAATTAGCCAGTTTTATGGGAGTCTTAAAGTTAAAAGCCAAGGAGTCCTTAAATGTCAAAAGAGACTGAAAGTGCAGACCTTAATTAGGAGGTAACCATAATAGACTAAATATCAATACATGTGGGTCTTGGCAGCCATTGGATATGGTGGTGTTAGAGAGGGAGATGACGACAGTGATTCAAAGATTAGGATCCAAATGCTATCATCATCATATTATTGTTATTATTATTGCTAATAGGAAAAAGAAACCAGAACTAGTAAAAATCTTCCTGCATGAATATATTTGTGTTGCTTTTATTTTTGAATCCTGTTCTCCTCTAGGACACATATCCCAAGCATAAACAAACATAACAGTTTCTAGCCCTCTATGCCATATGTGGACATATGGACCAGATATGATCCCTGGACCAGAATCTAGGTTCCCAGGCTGTGGCACACAGTACTGGGATATATAGGTTACCAGCGGTGCATCATTCCATCTCCAAGTCAATCAAGAGATCAATTTTCCCCATGAGGGCTACCCTTTCTTTCTTTCTTTTTTTTTGGCTGCGCCTCAAAGCTTGCAGGGATCTTAGTTCCCCCACCAGGGATTGAACCCGGGCCCTTGGCAGTGAAAGTGCAGAGTCCTAACCACTGGACTGCCAAGGAATTCCCAGAACTAACCACTGGACTGCCAAGGAATTCCCAGAACTACCCTTTCTTAATTGTGGTAATTTATGTATCTATTCAATTAGCCCAATATTGTTTTTTCTTTCAGTATATACATTTTTTTTCCAAAAAACTGCTAAGTTGTTAAGACTTAAATAAGTTATTTGGACCCAACTACTTAATAAACAGAACTGTTAGTTTTTTTTTTTGTTTGTTTTTTTCCTCTTGGCGATGTGAGAAAAATTACTGAGATATTAAAGGTGCTGTAAACTTAAAGTTTGGGGACCACAAATGTACAACTCTGTATATAGTACTGGGCAGAGTATGAGTGCCATTAAATAGGACAAGATTTCTTTGAATCCCACTCCCAAGAATTTTTCCTCCACCCCACATCAGCTACCCAGTTCCACGGTCATATTTTAGATCTTGTCATCAGGAATAACTGTACCATTCCAGTGCCCCGTTTTCAACCATTTTCCCAGTGGAACTTCTCTTACTCAGTATCTTTTATATACATTATTCTTTACTGTTCTCTTTTGCTCACTTCCCTGCTCACCCAGCTTAGAATCCATGCAACTTTTCCCAACTACAGCCTCAGTTCTTTTCCCTTCACTTTTCCTGTCATACTTACTTGACAATACCTCTACCCTCATTAAACCTAACTCTCCAGATACTTCACCTCTGCACCTGTGCATCAAAGTGTGGCTGGAGAAAAAGACACAATCATGCTGCCTAATCAATGTTAAATTCTCAAACACATCATTGATGCCTCATGGTAAGCCTAATAAATTCACCTGATTTTCTGAGATGACTCACACCTTCTTCCTCTTCTCCAAACTCTAATACTCTTTCTCCAATCCTTTATTCCTTCCTTCACTGAAAAAATAGAATCTCTCAAAATAGACCTCATTTTCCCTCCCCAAATCTCTTACTATACCTGCATCCACATCTCTACAGTCTTTTCCCTCTTGTTTCCTGATTGAACTAGCCCCATTCTAACCTACAGCTGCTGTATTTGTATATTAGATATCAGTCTCTCTTGCCTATTCAAGGGCTTCTCTTTTTTTTTTTTTGCGGGGCCTCTCACTGTTGTGGCCTCTCCCATTGCGGAGCACAGGCTTCCGGAGGCGCAGGCTCATCGGCCATGGCTCACGGGCCCAGCCGCTCTGCGGCATGTGGGATCTTCCCAGACTGGGGCACGAACCTGTGTCCCCTGCATCGGCAGGTGGACTCTCAACCATTGCGCCACCAGGGAAGCCCAGGGCTTCTCTTTTGCATCTCAATATTTTCTTTCTCTTGTTGATCACTCCCATAAATATAAAATCATGCTATGCAGTATTTCATTTTCAAATATAGTAAAGGACCCATCTTTAATCAAACAATCACCCCGTTTGTCTGCTCCTTTTTACAGCAAAACAAAAACTTGTCTCTACTCATTGTCTCTTCCTCATCTGTCATTCTCTCTTTGATCCACTCCAGTTCTCCAATTAGGCTTTTGTTTACACCATCTACCAAAATAACTCTTATAAAGGATACTGCCATTTTGCCAGGCTCATGGTATGTTTTCAGTTTTTATCTTACTGTATTTCTCAGTAGCATTTGGCATTGATGATCATTCCTTTTATTTAGAAACACTTCCTCACTGGTTTTGGGGGTCCTGCTCTTCTAGCTTTTCTAACATCTCTTTCATCATTGTCTGTCTCATCCACTACCAAAGAATCTCTGTATGGAGGGTTTTATCTTGTTTACCTGTATCCTCAGTACCTATAACAGAACCTGGCACATAATACTAGGGGCCCCAAAATAGAGATAAGTGTTTTAGATGGAAAATTTAGGGAAGACAATGAAGGCAGTGCCTTTAAACTGGACCGGATTGGGCAGGATTTCATCAGATATTTTATTTTGAAGTGTTAGGGGAAGTAAGTTAGAGGAAAAAGCGTTAGCGAAGATGCAAATTTAGAAATCATTGGCCTGGACTTCCCTCGTGGTCCGGTGGTTAAGACTCCGCGCTTCCACTGCAGGGGGTGCAGGTTCGATTCCTGGTCAGGGAAATAAGATCCCACAAGCCCTGCAGTGAGGTCTTTAAAAAAAAAAAAAAATCATTGGCCAAACTTTGGGAATAATGACTTGCTTTCCAGTCACACTGCAGTATGGGGGTTAGGATTTCAACTTTTGAATCTGGGGGGACACAAACAAGCAGTTCACAATAGACATCTATACTGCATCCGGAGGCAAGTGTACATTCAGGCTTAGGAACAGTTGCCTTGCACATGGGTGACATTGGATACAAGATGTGTGGATAGATTCTTTTATTTATTTATTTTTTATTATTTTATTTTTGGCTGTGTTGGGTCTTCGTTGTTGCACGAGGGCTTTTCTCTAGTTGCGGAGAGCGGGGGCTGCTCTTCCTTGCGGCGCGCGCCTTGTTGTGGAGCACGGGCTCTAGGCAGGCAGGCTTCAGTAGTTGCGGTACTCAGGCTCAGTAGTTGTGGCTCACGGGCTCTAGAGCACAGGCTCAGTAGTTGTGGCGCAAGGGCTTAGTTGCTCCGTGGCATGTGGGACCTTCCCAGACCAGGGCTCGAACCCATGTCCCCTGCATTGGCAGGCAGATTCTTAACCACTGCGCCACCAGGGAAGACCCAAGATATGTAGATAGGTTCTTATTAGAACATAGTGCATTGATGCAGTGATGCTTTTGCAGGCCATATTTGAAAAATGAAATTATTATTCATGGCAATCACTAATGCTAGGCCTTTTCAGTAGAGGGCACTGGAGGGGTATCTAGGAACATGTCTTCCAGTTTCAGTGCTGTTTATCTTGGTCAATCAGTGACTTCCTACATAGTTTCCCCAGGAATCCAGTGGGCAGTTCCCAAGTAAGCCCCAGTGGGCAGCTCTCTAGCAAGTCCTTTGGGTGCCCCAGTGGGTGTCTTCCATGCAAATCTAATTGGCACCCCAGTGAGTGGTTATTTTCTTGCTTGCCAGCCTCAGCCTGCAGGAACTTAGCAAACTTGGCCATCTCTGGGGCCATAGCCACACCTTCCAGTGAAATCTGAACCTCAGCCCTGGTGGAGCTCATTTCTGGGCTTGTTTCTTCCTTGGGCACTATCCTTCAGCCCTATGGGTAGTGGCTGCATCTCATGTTTATTTTCTTGTATTCTTTAGTGTTCTTTTACCTTTTACTAGTAAAATGTTTATTCTCTTTGTACTAGTTAGTAATTCTTTACAGTTTCCCTGATTAAATTACTGGCGTGGTTTCTGTATCCGGTTGGGATCTTACTGATAAATGATTATTCCATGTATAATGGATATCACCCAGATGTAGCAATTGGTAAATTCAGAATGTGCCTTTTAAATGCTAATATATTTTCCTTTCTAATTACCAGCAATTGGTCATCATATGGCAGAATCTACATCCAAACTTAGTAAAAAAAAAAGCCCTCAATTTACCCAAGTATATGTTGAAATGAAAGCAAAGCACCATAAAATGTCAGTTGTCAAATGAATTTGAGAAGCATATGAAAATGTTTTCTTTTCTCTTTTGCAGCAGACATGCTAATAAAACAAATATTTGAATGACAAATCATAGAATAACATGAACTTGAGATTTAATTGTGATCTGTTGAAACTGCATTATCCAAGCCATGATATGGAAAAACAAAAACAACAAATAAAATATGTTTTGTCAAACCTCTGTGTCTAGAGTAGTGGAGAGAAATAAAAATACTGAGCCAGTGTTATTTGAAAATACGGAACCAGTTCTTGGGGAAATTATTATTGGCTTTTCCAGAGATAATTCTATGGTCTAGACCAAGGAGTGACCAATTAAGGCTGCAGGTTGATCTCCTGCCTTTGCAAATAAAATTGTATGAGAATACAGCCATGGCCATTCGTTTACATTTTGTCTGTGGCGGCTTTTGCTTGACAATGCACAATAGAGTAGTTGTGACAGAGACCAAATGACTCCACAAAACCTCAAATATTTATTATCTGTCTCTTTAGGAAAGTTTGCTGACCCTGCAGGACGTGGGATCTGTTTTCGCCATTGAGGCTTGAAAGCAGCTAAATAAATGATTGTGACTAAGTTCCAGTAAAACTCTATTTATAAAAACAGGCTACAGCCCAGATTTGGCATATGGACTTTCATTTGCTGACCCTTATTGTAGAGCATAGTAGGTATGCAATAAATATTAGCTGAATAAATTTTTAAAATTGATTAAAAAATTCTAATATTGCCAACATATTCTGTTCTCTTTTTCAGAGTGTGTGTGTATCTAGATGATACTTATGTGACAACTGACCACCGGGTCTGATGGATGACTTATGTAACCTCTGGAGAGTTACCTACATTGTGATCAGAAAGTACTGTGCCCGTGTGGAAAACATTGCAGTCCTGGGCTAAAGATAAATTTCATGCTTGATAAAAAACGACCAAAAGGTAAGGCTTCTCTCTGGTGTGCTGCAGTCTTCAGTCTTCTGTTTTTCATCCCCACTGGCAACTCAAAGCTGTCCTTAATCCATCATATACCTCTTGAGTGTGTGCTCTGGGTTCACTGTCATGATGAAAAACTACTCCATGAACTCAGCAGAGGAACTCCAGATTGAATCTCAGCTGTTTACATAGCTTCTGAAGAAAATGTCACCCAAATATGGGAAACAATCCAAGAGGCATTTTGAGTATTTGTTTTAAACTAGAAATATTGACAGTGGTACATGTTTTTTTTGAAGCTGTTTGTTAGTTCTACAAATCCAGGGAGGCAACTTTCACTAGCCAGTTTGAGATTACCTAATTTGATGATGCTACCTCCGTTATCTCATTCAAACCTGCCCTGGCACCTCTATCCTACTGCAAGTAGCATAATCCAGGCCCTTATGCCTCTTCTCTGAATTGCTGCCTCCAGCTCTTCATGTCTCTAATTTGTTTCACCTTTCTCAGATTAATCTTCCTGAAGCACAGATTCCATCACACCACTATTTTTCTCAGAAACCCCAAATGATTCCCATATGCCTGGAGAATAAACTATCGTTTTAGCCAGTCAACAGCCTTCGGTTCCATTTATCTCTACCACTCCCTACCCCTTCTGCTTACTCTCGACTACTTCCTTTCATGGAGGGTTGCCAGATAATAATATACAGGATACCCAGGTAATTTGAATTTCAGATGAAAATGAGTAACTTATTAGTATGAATATATCCCAAATACTGCACGGGAAATATTCATACTATAAAAATAATTCATTATTTATATGAAATTTAAATTTAACTGGTATTTTTATTTGCTAAATCTGGCAACCCTACTTCCATGCTTGCTATATTTACCAGATTCAAATATATTTTGTTTTCTCTATGTACCTCATGCTTTTCAGTTTTTCTGATTCTTGTCAGAATTACCTCCTAAATACCTAGATGCCATAAATAAAATATGGAGCACATAACTGTTCACTCTCCTAAGTCAACATGATGTAGAAGAAAGTATAAAAATGAGACATACTTGGATTAGCATTATGGCTTCAAGTTGGCCATCTCCGTGACCTTTGGACAAACTGCTTAGCTTTTATAGGCTTCATTTTCTCCATCTACACAATGAGGATCAGAATACCAACTTCAAGTGATTATTTTAAGGTTAAGTGTGTAATTTTATAAAATCTTTCTAAAAATATGTGGTTCATAGGAGGGGTTCAATAAATGACAGTACCATATCAACTTTCTTCTTTTATCAGTGCTTCTTAAACTTGAGTAACCTCAAAGTTCTCCCAATATATGGATTCCAATGTAAGAAACACTTTATTAAATAGGTGGTCATTTCCCACCTTACACATAAATACTAATCAAACTTAAGCAATGAAAGTCTGAGCAAAGCATGGTTATTAGAGGTTTATCTAGATAATCTAGAATAAGATATATTTTTCAACTCAACAAAATACAAAGACAATATTTAAACACTGTCATAAAGAACTTTAGGAGTCACAGGAATACACCAGTAGATCCTTATTAGAGAAACACTGCAGTCAGTCTTATTTGTATATATGCTTTACTCTCTACTAGACAGATTGTCCTTAGTCAGGCCACATATCTGGGTTTTGTTTCTTTTCCATAGAGAAGTCTTCTGTAGAGCAGAAACTTATATTCATTAACTGAAAGGCTGATTGACTGAATATATAAATATTGATCTCAAATTCAGAAGTATAGGCTTTAATGATGACTTATGTGTACGTTTAGCAATACCATTTACATCCAAGGCCTGTTTTTTTTTTTGGCTTGTGGCTTGTGTGATCTTAGTTCCCTGACCAGGGATTGAACCCATGCCTTCAGCAGTGAAAGCGCAGAATCCTAACCACTGGACCGCCAGGGAATTCCCCAAGACCCTTCTTGATGGTGTATCTGTACCACCTCTTCTGTATAGAGACTGGGTTATGTGACTTTGGCCATGGTTTATTGGACATCTGACCTGGCTGGCGTATGCTGAGTCAACCAGATTTTGTCTCACAGGATGTGGGAATTGTTGTCAATCTCTGGTGGGTATTTGAAGTAAAGTGCTGTCTGCCTCCCATGGGGCATCTTATTCTACTGGGAGAAGCAGATAAAATTATTCTGCAGAGGGTGATATTAATGAGGCAGCCACTGAACTGGGGCTTAAGAGAAATTGCAAAGTAACCTGTGACCCAGCTTTCCACTACCTGATTTAGTCCCTTATGGAAGTAAAGTGCTCGTAACTCCTATTTTTGTTAAGAAAGTTTGAGGCTATTTTTTGTTATTCACAATCAAATAACCTCTAATGAAAGCACTCGGGTCAAAGTTGAGTACATCTTTCAGGACAGCTGCATAGAGTAGTGAGGGTCACCTGTGGGCAGTGTGAGTTTTAGAGCTGGCTGTGTGCATGTGCTCTTTCAAGGCAGAGGAAGCTAAAGGAAAGCAAGAGGGAATGGTAGACAGGTGAGAGAAAGGACTACCGATTGGCTAAGTGAATATCAAAAAACTTGGGGAAATTGTCTAATGCAATTCTTTACTAAGTCATAGTAAATGGTGTGCACCCTCTCCTTCATTTTCCTGTGACATGTTCAGAAAACCTATAATATTCACTAAACTTTGGATGAGTGTGCCTTTTTTATAATCAATGTGCAAGACGAATATGTTGGGTGGCAAGATTGATACCTGTTTTGACTAAATGTAGTAGTGGGGCCCAGACTTGGATTTCAAATATGCTGGGCTATTGTTTCAGTTTTCATTTGAAGAAAAGGTTTCATAGGTAAAAATTTTCATAAAACAGGCATAATAAAAAGAGCCTGAACAAAGAATTGAAAGGTATGGGATAATGTTCAAGATGCCTCATCTCTTCGTTATGTCTCATGTCATATTACTGATAGAGTAATCCTGGAAAATATTAGAAGATTTTATGAGTTCAAATATTATAAGGAGAATGAAAACAGTTTATAAACCACAAAGAGCTACAAAGGTTAGAGGCAGTATTAGGTTTACAGTTTAGATTATGAGCTCCTTTTCTTTGCTTCTGTTTCCTAATATCCAGTGCAGCAATCATAATAACTTAGGAGGTGCTCTTAAATTGATTGTTGAAGAAATGAACCTAGGCTTCAGAATCACATATGTATTTTATATATATACAAATAAATCAATCTCAAAGCATTCATTGACAAAGAGAATGCAAACTGTCCTTGTCTACTAGGGAACAAATGATAGGAAATAGCAACAGAATTGATTTAGGTTAAAGTCACATCCCAGTAGTGAGGATGGTAGCAGAGGAAGTCGAATATCCCTTCCTTAGAGAGTCTAAAGAGATTGGATTTTGTTCTCCTTGGAGCAATTTAAATCTAATCTTTATGAACTTGAAGATCTCTCAGTATCTTTTCTGTCCCTTTAATTTTAGGATTAAAATGAATCTGAAATCTTCTTTACATCTGGGACAGCAATTGATGTCTTCTGTATAGGCTTAGATAACTCTGATTCAGTGGGACATGTCCAAAAAATGCACTGCAGCATATATGTCACTTGGTTGGTTTCTCATTTGGCATATTTATCATAAGCATTTCTGGTATATAATTCTAAAAGGCTTAAAACAATCTGTAGGCGTTTTTACCTTCAGTGAATCACTCTGAGGGCATATAGCATGTTCCTTTAGGTCTTTGATGTGAGTAATAGAGAGTATATGTAACTTAGTGCTCTTGTGACTAATTTCATGTAGGTTGCTTTTATTTATGGAACGACATGCATGAATCACTCCATGTAGTTCAGTGGCTTTACATAAATATGTAAACAATGCATCCCACTTTCTGACTGATAGTTTTTAGAATAATGGTAACATGTAGACCAGAAGATATGGCATCTATACAAGTTTACTTCATAGTTTTTCTGGATGACTTTTGTTCTTAGAACTGCCTTCAGTTTGGGGCAAGGCCCTGAACTTTAGAGGGCTCCGTGTATCACACAAACACAGAGTACATTTATCTAAGAGTATGTGGTTATTTCTGTCACTTGGGATCTAGGACTCATACTGGCATAATTCAATCTGAAACCATGAGCATCTATTCTCATGACCAGCACCATTCTCACCTCAGGAAATCACTTCTCCACATCTTGCTCTGTATTTTCAATATAAAAGGTAGTCATATCCAAATGTTATAAAGATTTGTGAGACATGATACTGCTGGTGTCACAGATGGACTGTGCTTTAGAAATCAGAGAGAATTTGAGTGGCAAACTTACACAGATGAAAGAAAACACAAATAATTTGCATCAGTCTGGGTTTGATCAGGAAAACGGAACCACTCTAGGTGTTGTGAGAAAAAATATCCATTAAAGGAATTAAGGTTGCCGTGATTGTGGAAACAGCTGAGAGAGTGAATGTTGGAAGTCTGTAGCTTGAAGGTGAGGGAAATAGTCACTAAGGACCTCAGCTGGAGGCTCTAAAACGTGCAATTCTTAAAGGATTGCCCGGGAATTGCTGCAATTTCAATATCTCTGGGAAAGTTCCTACCAACTAGTGGGCTATCATGAAAATATGGATGCATCTGGAATGCTTGGGAAGTCAATGAACATCCTCCATCTACCCATGAATCTTGTTACCACAAACTCCAAAGAATAATGATTTCTTCTCCATTCTGCCTGCACAATATCACACGAGTTTGTCTCATTGGTAGTCTCTAACCCAGAACCATACAAAGTTCAGGCTCCTAAAAAATGTAGTTCCAGGCTACTCCTCTGCATTGCATAGGAGGGCAGTAGGGGCAGTGTTGAGTTGACAACCAGCAATTCAACACAATCACCCCTTTATCAACTCAACATCCAAGTGTAACACTTCTCCTTAAATATTTAATTTATGAATAAAGACAAATATAATGTGTTTCTTCCAACTAATATGATGCACTTAACCTTAATTCAAGTACAGACACATTCATTTTCCCCAAAGGGAAGGCAGAAAGGCTCATATGCCACTTTATTTCCGATAGTCCATGACTTGAATATTAAAATATAGAGTTGACCACTCTGAGCATATTTTATATTCATAATGGAGAATATAGGGGAAGCTTAATTTATGCAAATATATACATATCAAAGAATAAAGAAAATACGGACAGTTACTAGCCCTTTTTTTCTGCTTCTTGTCACATGGCCATAATTGGTATTTGTAACTTTCCACTTCCACTATCTATAATCCATTTGCCCTCAGCAAGTGTATCATAGTTTTTTGCCCAGTGGGGACTCAGAATTGGTATCCATGTTGCTGAAAAATTGCTCCTTCAACAGTGGATATATCAGCAATGGGGAATGAAAAGTCATATTTTTGAGCCAATACATAATTTCCAGCCATGGTTGATATTCACAGAATGGAATGTTTTGCCTATCTAATTGTTAAGTGTCTCCTCTGCTATGTTTACTCTTGTATTGTTACATGACACACAAATATCCCCCACATTTTGTGCCCATTCTGAAAGATTCATCCACATACCTCTTCTCCTAAGCAGTTTTTCTAGTTTTTGAATCTTGTCCTTTTCAAATCCCTGGTCATTCAGCTAAATTGTTAGTGACTACCTACAGATAAGTGTAGATTTACAGTTTTGTTTTTCAAGTAATCTTATCTTTGAGGCTACCTAACTTAAAATTCTAACTGCTCAAAATTCTGCTTGCAAGGAGGATATCCATTAAATAGCATCCCTTCAGTACTACTACTGCCATCTATTTCCAAACAGTTTCAGATTATCTTCTGGAACCATTTGTAAACCATGCCCAACTAGTTTCCCTTCTCAGTGAAGTGGTCATAGTGGAGTTTTCATGAGGCCATTGTATGAGGTAAGGGAGAAGAGGCAATGCAACATGAGTAGGCACCATGAGAGTCTAAATCACTAGCTTGTGGCAGCTTATATTCACCTTTCTTCTGGAGCCCAGTCTTGCACATACCACTTCCACTTGATGATGGACTGCTGTCACCCACATCAGTCTTTATGGCCTGGTGGTTCGTGTAGCATTCAGCTTATGATGAGCAGTTCACTTTACATAGTAACTCTGTGGCCACGTCAATTATTCAGGGCCCAGTGTACAGGAAAATGGTTTTCTGCAGAAAAGAATGCGATTTATTCTAGAATCCTAGTGTCTGCGTGATAATTCATCACTAGGGTCCTGTCAAGGCCCCGTTTACCATCTCTGTCACAGATACTTCATGTTCCACTGAGGCTGCTGCATCATATGGCACAAGTGGCAGAGAGGCTTACACAGCAGTGTGAACAACAGTAGAGCCTGTTCTTTGGGCTCCACTAAGAACTAGAAATCTTACAAGTTACTTGGTAAATGTGTCCAAGCAACCTTCATGACCAAATCTGACATACTTTGCCTTTAAAACTCAGATGCCCAGTAGGCCTTGGTGGTAGTGGATACCAGATGTACCAACTTGTCCTTCACCTCAGAGCTGATATATTGACATGTACTGGAACTCTAGAAACCTTACTGAAGTTACAGAACCCTAAATTATTGAGAGGTTTATGTCTTATGCTTTGCATACATGTGTTTTAACAAGGTGTCTGGCGTAGGGGTTAGAAAAATTTTTCTGTAAAGGGCCAAATAATAAATATTTTAGGCTTTGTAGATCATACAGCACTCTGTCACATGTTCTTCTTTTTTGTTTGTTTGTTTTGATTTTTTACAATTATTAAAAGATGGAAAAAAAGTTCTTAGCTCATGGGCTGTGCAAAAAGAGACACCTGGTAGTTTGATTGCTGCTTTTAGGCAATACTTCCCAAACTATCTGTGGTATTTTTTTTTTCTTTTAAAATTTCCAATCCATTTCAGACTGCCAGTTTTGTAAAAAACAGTAAAAATGAATAACTGAAAATAAAATTATAAAGACAGAAAATAAAATTTAATTTTTAATATTAGGTTCAATAGGCATAAAATTGTGTGGTCAACTTGCTATAAAACTAAATTCTTAGTCTAAATTTCTGTACTTAACTCATTGAAAATTAGCAACATACAATTTTCAAATCTCCATTGGTATGCAGACTATACTTTGAATAATACTGATCTAGAGTATTTGTTACTTTCTGCTCACTAGGTCAGTCAGCATTCAATGAGTTGAACTGTTGTCATGATCTGTGGAATGGCCAAATAACCAAGTTCTTTATAGCCTAGATTAAAATAGTAGGCTGGAAAGTTCATATATTCCTAAAAGAAGGGAAAGCAATACACTATTCTTTTGTTAAAGGAATAGGGAGAGAGAGAAAAAAAATCAGATCGGTAGCTGCACATCAGGTTATAGAGATTGTGTTGATTTGCTGGAACAAATTTGTGTTGATTTGATGCCTTTATATTAATTTATGATAAACTACTGTAATTCTCAAAGAAGCATCTGGCTTCTGCATAGTCCAAATAGGTGAGTTGAATGGGTATGTGATAGGGATAACCTCCCCCAACATCTTTCAAGTCCTTGACAGTGACATTAATCTCTGTAGTCCCTCTGGGAATGCAGTATTTCTTTTGGTTTTACCACTCCTTGTCATGGACTACCAGTGTCTTATTATCCAGTGCCAATGGGGTCTTTTTTTTTTTTTTTTCCAATGGGGTCTTTTTAAGATAGGGTTATGTTACAGCTGGATTGGGACAGATCTCTACTTATCTCTGGAAAATCTGGAACTCTGGTGTTGACACTTAGGCAAGATTAAGATGAGGTAGGCTAATTAGTGATCTTTAATGTGCTGTGAAAAGTTCAAAATTCTCTTGGTGGAGGCCAGGGTCAGCTTTTTTACATTTTTTAGGGATATTCATATTGATGACTTAACCTTGGTTTAGCCAGTTCCATAGCCAGGCTTTGGCTATGTGATGAATAGGGTGTAGAAGACCCCCCTGGAAACTCTTGCCTGATCTCTCCTGAAACTAGAGTCCTCGTACATATCCAGATCATTGTGGTTGTTTGAAGTCCAGAAATGAGGCTCCTCCTGTGCTGTTGAGACAGGAACCTGGGAAGCTGTGCCTGGAAGTGTCTCAGCCCCTGATGCTTTCTGCGCTTGCTTTCTTCCTTCTACCACGTGCTTTGTCTTTTCATATACTTTAGGTGAGTGTACACTGAGAAATCTCAATTCTCCAACCTTGTGTAACCATTGTAGTGTCATTGCTGTCTTTAATTAATCAAAGAACCAATTCCAGGTCTTATTCTTAAGATTCTATTATCCTAGAACATTTTCCATAACAATAGCATACTATCTGGATTCGATCAGGAAAACAGAGCCCCACTAAGTAATATGGGAATCAGGGATTTAATATAAGAGTTAGGGCATCATAAATGTAGACAGATTTGTAGTAATGAGGGATGGGGAGGATGCAGCCAGAGGTCACAGTTACTGACCACCACCGATGGGGGTGTTATTAAAAATTACTGCCATTTTTAGTATTTGTTGAGAAGATTCTTACTGAGGGGAAAAAATAACTATTTGTATAATTTTGACTTCAAATGTTGATTACTAGCTCTTAAATATGTGATATGTGGGCCTGTGTTTATAGTTTTATCTGGGCCCCACAAATGTTAGGGATAAGCCTGCTTTTTCTCATGATGCTCTCTTGTGATCTTTTCTTGACAAAGTCTTTGCTTTGCCTAAAGTTCAGGTTCATTTGCTGTGTATTCCTTACCTATCACATCTGACCAACTCAAAATTTCCCTTTACTGTAATGGTAATCAGCTCTTAGGCTTGTAGGTCATCTCCAGGGCTTTATTTTAGCCTCAACATTGGGTCCTGAAACCAATATTATTAAGTTTGTATTAACTCAATGGAGTATCATGTTAGTATCGTTATTGTAGTATATTTGCATTTAATACAATAATGACTTGATAAAAATGGAGATGATTTAAGAGCTTATTTAGCCCTATGGTTGAAATAGGAATAAAAATATATAATAATAAAGGTTTATGGGGTTTCCTGGGAGTGGGAGTTAAGCATTATCAAAAGAAAGTTTGAGGGTGATTTTGGGCTCATCCCTTTCACTCCCACTATTCAATCAGAAATATTTTCCTTTATCATACTTGTTTACATTTCTTGGTAAGATTTTGTTTTAAACTAGCTTTCTTAAATTTAAAAAATGTTTAAAACCCATGGATTTAATCCAAGTCCTTATTTTATATTTGAGGAAATTGAGGTCCACAGAAATAGATGAATTTGCTTAAGGATACATAATGAAATAATAGCAAACCTGGGAGTAAAACCCAGGTCCCTAGTCCCTGACTATGCTCTTTTCAGTTTTCTTACAAGTGATCTTGGAACTCTGGGAGCTCTCTACAGAGAAACAGAAAATGCTATGATAGCTTGTTTTACTTACATACAAATATAGTTTCATGTTAATCAAATAATGTTTATTATATTCTAGTATATATGAATAGAAGCTGATACCAGATTCTCTCTCTCTCTCATGTTCGCTCTTTCTCTCCCTATCTCTCTCTATCGCTGTGTCACATAAACACACACGAGAAAAAATAACTTTAAAACATTTTATTTTTTCCACATGATTATTTCTCTCAAGTTGGGAAAATATCATTTTAATGGCAGGACACCTACATGTAACTGGAGAAACACCACTCTTCATGGATGCAGATGCAGAATTTGAGAACCTGGTACCACTTCATGCCACCTTTCACACACATTTTTTAAGGTTCTGATTTTAAAAGTTAAAGCTAATGTTTTACATATTTTAAATTGGCATGTATTTTATATAATTACAAATAATTATTTTATTTCCTCTTAAAAAGCTTGAGGAAATGGAGTTTTGACATCTGGTCTGAGATTTAAAATGCATTCTAAAAAATTTATTCCTTAATTGCACATCTCTGAGTTTGGCCTTCAGTTGAAAAGTGTAAAGATGCAGAGGACAGTATTCAAATGACTTGCAAATTTATGATTTAAAAAAAAATCCTGATCTAGTAAGAGTATAAGTTTTCTTTCTTTTTTTCAATGTTAGCCTTTATTTTATTTTATTTCATTTTTATTTTTAACATATTTATTGGAGTATAATTGCTTTAAAGTGGTGTGTTAGTTTCTGCTGTATAACAAAGTGAATCAGCTACACATATACATATATCCCCATATCTCCTCCCTCTTGCATCTCCCTCCCACCCTTCCTATCCACCCCTCTAGGTGGTCACAAAGCACTGAGCTGATCTCCCTGTGCTATGCAGCTGCTTCCCACTAGCTATCTGTTTTATGTTTGGTAGTGTATATATGTCCATGCCACTCTCTCACTTCGTCCCAGCTTATCCTTCCCCCTCCCCGTGTCCTTAAGTCCATTCTCTATGTCTGTATCTTTATTCCTGTCCTGCCCCAGGTTCTTCAGAACCATTTTTTTTTCAGATTCCATATATATATGTTAGCATACGGTATTTGTTTTACTCTTTCTGACTTACTTCACTCTGTATGACAGACTCTCGGTCCAGCCACGTGACTACAAATAACTCAATTTCATTTCTTTTTATGGCTGAGTAATATTCCATTGTATATATGTGCCACATCTTCTTTATCCATTCATCTGTTGATGGACACTTAGGTTGCTTCCACGTCCAGGCTATTGTAAATACAGCTGCAATGAACATTGTGGTACATGACTCTTTTTGAGTTATGGTTTTCTCAGGGTATATGCCCAGTAGTGGGATTGCTGGGTCATATGGTAGTTCTATTTTTAGTTTTTTAAGGAACCTCCTTAGTGTTCTCCATAGTTTTGTAGTGAGGTGGATGGACCTAGAGTCTGTCATACAGAGTGAAGTAAATCAGAAAGAGAAAAACAAATACCATATGCTAACACATATATATGGAATATAAAAAACAAAAACAAAAAATGGTCATGAAGAACCAAGGGGCAAGATGGGAATAAAGATGCAGACCTACTAGAGAATGAACTTGAGGACACGGGGAGGGGGAAGGGTAAGCTGGGACGAAGTGAGAGAGTGGCATGGACATATATACACTAACAAACATAAAATAGATAGCTAGTGGGAAGCAGCCGCATAGCACAGGGAGATCAGCTCAGTGTTTTGTGACCACCTAGAGGGGTGGGATAGGGAGGCTGGGAGGGAGGGAGACGCAAGAGGGAGGAGATATGGGGATATATGTATAGGTATATGTATAACTGATTCACTTTGTTATACAGCAGAAACTAACACACCATTGTAAAGCAATTATACTTCAATAAAGATGTTAAAAAAAAAAAGAATTTGGTGACCAACTGAATATGGTTGTCAAGAGAGAACTATATTGTATTACTGCATAAAGGACAATTTGGAAAGAAAAAGAGAGAAGGAGAAGAGTGAGACAACATCAGCAACACCAAGAAAAGAGTTTGGGCAAGCAGTTATTGACCAAATTTAAATTTATATTTCCTTAAATGTTTTCAGTTTTAAAGTCTTTCTTCAAAAATAAAATTTAAAATTGAATATATCCTCTCTAATCCTCTTCTCTTTCCAGTTTTGTTTTCTTCTATTCTGATTCTTCTCATTTTCACATCAGTTTGACTGTATAGGAGAGAATTGTTCAAAACTAAAATAACAATTATTGAATTAAGTAGCATATCCTTACTCTTTTAAATTTATTTTTATTTATTTACTTTATGTTTTTTAAAGATTTTTTTGATGTGGACCATTTTTAAAGTCTTTATTGAACTTGTTACAATATTGCTTCTGTTTTATGTTTTGGTTTTTTTTTTTTTTGGCCATGAGGCATGTGGGATCTTAGCTCCCCAACCAGGGATCAAACCCACACCCCCTGTATTGGAAGGCAAAACCTTAACCACTGGACCACCAGGGAAGTCCCCTTATTGTCTTTTAAAAGGCAGTAAAAAGTTGATATGTTGTCCCTACTTAAACTTATACACAATTTTGGGGAAAAAATAAGAGAATTTTACTTGCTTACAAGCGGCCACAATTTTAAAAGAAAGAGGCCCATGAAAAGAGACAATCCATAGTATTTCAACACAGATTATTACTTGGGAGTCCCAATTCAAATTGCATAATGTTTGGTCTAGATTTGATAGAAACCAATATGTTTTGATAAATGAAAAATACAGATCTCTTTGTTTTTGATTGGTTTCACAATCTCTCCTTTTCAGTTCAGCAAATACTTATAAAATACTTTCTATGTGAATAGCCTAATTGATCCTATGGCAGATAAAATAATAGCAAATAATCCCAGCATTTTTTAGATTCCTTTGTCATGCAATTACAGAGGCCATCTGTTCTTTTGGATGCCTTGGTAAATCATAGCTGGTATTAGGAAGGTCCTACTCATGGCCCATCTTGGAAAGCACTCTCTTTAATTGAGAAGTGCAAAGCTTTTCCAGGCTGAGGAAATGTAGGGCAAATTTTAATTTGGGGGTTTTTTCCTCTTCAGATTCCTTCCTTTGGTCTGTCATTCCTTTGAGGTACAGATTTGACTAAATGAGTTTGCTTTGTGATTTTTCCCATTCAGTATCATTAACTTGGTTTTATCAATACAATAGGTTAGAGACGTGTGATTTTCCCAGTTGTACCTGTAGTGCATAGGAATGGATATTGGACACATGCAAATCTTGCAATTAGCTTCATATTCTCTAACCAGCCAATCTTTTCACCCAGCAAACTAACTTGCAAACCAAGGGTGGGGAACCTAAGTAATGTTTGGTTGTCCTGTGGTTATCTGGACAGTGCTTTGTTTGCTATAGAATGCCCACTACTAAGTCAGTGGGCAAATTAGCAGGGATGTTAGTACAACATTTTTCTCCATGTAAAGCATGGTTTCCTCCTTGAGAGACCAGAAGTATTTCTAACACTGTGAAGTGTTTTTTTTAAATTGTTTTTGTTTTTGTTTTTAGGTGACAGCTTTATTGAGACATAGTTCATACAATATTTAATTCACCCATGTAAAGTATACAATTCGATAGTTCTTAGTAAATTTACCAAGTTACCTAATCATTACCACAATCAGTTTTAGAACACTTTTATCACCCTGCAAAGAAACCCTGTATCTCTTAGCCATTAAGTCCTAACTAATCTCCTTTCTGTATCAGTAGATCTTCATAGTTTGGATATTTCATACAAATGGAATCCTATAATATTAGTCTTTTGAACCTGCTTCTTTCACTTAGTGTAATGTTTTCAAGGTTAACTCATGTTGAAGTATATATATTAGTATTCCATTGCTTTTTGTGGGCAAATCATATTCTGTTTAATGGATTTATCACAAATTCTCCATTTATCAATTGATAGACATTTGCATTGGTTCCACCTTTTGGCTATTATGAATAATGCTGCTCTTCATTACAAGTTGTTGTGTCATATATTTTTATTTCTCTTGGATATATACCTAGGAGTGGAAATATTGGGTCAAGTGGTACCTCTATAGTTATTTAGACAGTTATGAGGAACTCCCTCAGTGCTTTCCAAAGTAGCTACACCATTATATTCCCATAGTTGTGTACGAGGGTTCTGATTTTTCCACATCCTTGCCAATATTTGCTAGTTTCTATCTTTTTGCTTACAGCCATCCAAGTGGATATGAAGTGATATCTCATAGTGGAGTTTTTCTTTTCCTTGATGACTAATGATGTTAAACATCTTTTTATGTGATTATTGGCCATTTGTATTTATTCTTTGGAGAAATGTTTGTTTAGATCCTTTGCCCATTTTCAAATTGGGTTATTAGTCTTTTTATTATTGAATTGTAAGTGTTCTTTATATATTCTAAAACAAGTCCTTTATCAGATGTATGATTCTAAAATATGTTCTCCCATTCTGTGGGTTATCTTTTAACTTTCTTGATGGTGTCGTTTGAAGCACAAGAGTTTTTAATGTTGACAAAGTCCATTTTATCTTTTTTTTTCTTTTGTTACTTTTGCTTTTAGTGTAATATTTAAGAAACCACCAAAGGCAAGGTCATGAAGATTTACCCCTGTGTTTTCTTTGAGGAGTCTTATAATTTTAACTCTTACATTTAGGTTATTGATACACTTTGAGTTAATTTTTCCGTATGCTGTGAGGTAGGGGTCCAGCTTCATCCATTTGCATGTGGTTATCCAGTTGTCCCAGCTCCATTTTAGTACTGTGCAGTTTTTATGGGTCCTTCTCAGAATTTCATTAATTATCTGGCTATCAGTTCAATTGAATTAATTGATCAGATTAGTCAGTCTGGAATATATTTGCCAGATTTTTTTTTTGTGTGTGTGTGTGTGGTATGCGGGCCTCTCACTGCCGTGGCCTCTCCCGTTGTGGAGCACAGGCTCCGGATGCGCAGGCTCAGCAGCCATGGCTCATGGGCCCAGCTGCTCCGCGGCATGTGGGATCTTACCGGACCTGGGCAGGAACCCGTGTCCCCTGCCTCGGCAGGCGGACTCTCAACCACTGTGCCACCAGGGAAGCCCTGCCAGATATTTTATAATTCAGGTAATTTTTCTAATTTCTTATAAGGCAAGGTTTGAAAATGGAAGGAGATGATGCAAATTTTCTTCATTTATCAGATTTGAGTGAATCTATTCTGAAAGGTTTTGCTCATTCTTTATTATTTAGGGCACATCTCTTCTGGGCTGAGGTGCACCACTGAATGGCATTGAGTGGATCCCTTTCTATTAATAAGCAGCATGATCTAAATGAGGTGATCTGAACCTGCCTTTTCAGGCAGTTTATATCATGCTTTAGTCCCATTAACCCAGAATAAAGATTGATTTATTTACCATGGCTTATATCTTAGAAATAAGTCATAAGAGTTGGGAGTGGGGGCATATATGTGTGGTAAGTTATTAGGAGACATATATATTGTGTTTCCCTGGGGATCCACTGGGGAAAATATATCCATGGCTAAAATAGCTCAGTTTTTTTCCCAAATAGGATGCAGGTTGTACGTTTCATAGATATTATGATTACAAGAACTGTGATCCATAGGAGTTCCCTGTGTAGTTTGACTTTCCAAGCACAATACCCTTGGCTTGGTATGATTGTGGAGCCTATTGTAGTAGGGAAAGATCTCAAGTAATTTCTTATAAAATACTTTCCACATAGAATTCAGCATAATCTGCTCAGTCATGTGGTCCTCAGGCCATAGGGATTCTCTTACCATGAAATGGAAAATAATCATTATTTCTTTAGAGATCAATAAAAGAATGAACCAGCTGTAAGAAAACAATGTCTGAATAGCAAAGTGTGACTAGGGTTAAACTTATAGCTCTAAGCAAAATGATCATTAGGAATTCATCTGAGCAGTAGATCATATTAAACCAGCACAAAGTAAAGAACAAAGTTATCAGTGACAAGGAAAGGAGAAAAAAAATTAGTGCATGATTATCCATACTTCCAGTCATGGAGTGTGATACAAAGGACTTTGAAAAAAGCTATCCACATTTGAAAACTGTCTACTCGATCCAGGGATCTTAGTATAGGTGTCTACTCTTGTGGATCATCTGCTCCTGAAGGCTTTTTAGTTAGCTTTCAGTGAAATTCCTAGCATAAGTAGAGATTCATTGGTAAAATATTTTATTTGTATTGGACTCAGTTCCTTGAAGTTTAACAGCAGTAAGAGTAATTAAACATCCTAAAATCATACCTCATAACTAAGTTCTAATGTAGATATGTGCTGATGTGTTTTCTAATAGGCCCACTAACTAGGTTAAAAATCATGGAAAACATTTATTGGGTTTTCTTTTGGAAAGCAAGCTTATAGTCATGGTGCTGAGAACCTATTATACCAATCATAACTCTGATATTCTCCTCACCCCCCCACCTCCAGGAAAACAGGAGATATGTAAGGTCATAGTATATGACAGAGAATTAATTTTTGTTTCTTCCTGTGATAGATTCTGGTTTTAGTGGGTATTGAGAAAGTTTGTGGAATGGGTTTATGGGTCTCTATGTGCATTTTGATTTTTTTGTTTAGAATATACAGAATGGATCTATAGTTCTGTTCATTTATAGGTCAGAGGGAACTTGTTTATGCACGGGGTTGTTAGGAGAAAGGAAATGTAAAGATACAGAAATTATAACCTAGTTTATAGTGTCATTATAGCCCAGCTTTATCTAGTTCATTAGACTTTTTAAAGTAAATTCTTTCTGAAGTGAACTGAATTTTGCAATTTCATTTACAAAAAATAAAAAACTCTACCCAGTAATTTAACCAGAGTAGAGTTGTGTAGAAGAAAAATATACTTTTAAGTTCTTTCAGTAAGAGTGTAATGGAGATAGATAAGGGCTCAGAGACAGAATCAGGCAAATTTGAAGGGGTGGTAGAAATTCCCAAGGACAATTATGCTCTAATTTACTTTGGGGGACCACTTGAGGGTAAAGTGGAGCAGTTTTGTGTGGAAAGAATGGAACTTACATCCAATAGAAATGTCAAGGTTTGCCTTAAACAATTATGCTAATAAGCTCATTTTGAGTGGCTAAAATAATCACTGAAAAAAGCTATGTGTGAATCTATGCCTGAAGGAACCTATCACTGGAGTCCCAAGCAGGACATGTCATTAGCCTTTTTAATCTCTTTTGAGTCTTCATAGGCTGTCTTTTTTACAATGTTACAAATTATTTCTGGTTTCTTGTTATGTGCTCTAAAATTTAGAGCACAAGGTGGACCCTTTTGAAAAGGGAATTTGTTGTTTCCAGTGCTCTTGGTCATCTTCACTCTATTTAATTTGCAGTGCTGTAAGATTTTTCCTTTTCTTTTATTCTTCTAAGAGTCTTGGTAGTGCTCAACTATTTGTGGTAATTCCAGATGAGCCACTTGCCAATCTCAAATTCAACCAATCATTTTATTATTTCTGATTATAATCCAGATATGGTACCAGAATATTGTTTAGAAGTACTAGTGAGACTTTTTCTAAAGTACTCAGTTGATTCAAGACTCTTTTACCTATTATTCTTATTTATTTTTATTTATTTATTTATTTATTTTAAAGCCCAGGACATGCCACTCGCGGCTGCCGGGGTGGGTGTAGCCACCTGCCCCTTGCCCAGGATGCCTGGCTCCTGGTCAGTGGGTTGGCTGCAGCTCAGTGTGCGCCCTTATAGGTTTGAATACTTTGTCCAGTTAACCATAATAGGGAAGATTTCAGGAATGGCCTACAGTAATTTTCTTTTCAATCTAATTATTTGTTTTATCCAAGTCCCCTGGTATGATGGTTCATTAGGTGTCCAGTCTACTTTGAGTCATTTTTTCCCCTCCCTCTGATATGGTAACCAAGAATCTATTAAACTGATGTAAACCTGGAACCTAGTGTATGGAGGTAACAGTATTCTAGATTTCTCTTTACATTTTTGCTTGTTGCCTGTAAACTTGTGAAATTATTTAACTATATTGTGAAGCTTAGCATGGGGTGAGGTTTAAACACTTGAAGAGGTGAGCAAGTTCTTACTGGGTATTGAAGAGAAATCTCTTTTTTGCTAAGGATGTACTCAGCTACTGGAAAGGATATGGGATTTTGTGAGAGTATGGAAGGAATAGTAGCTAAATGTCCTTTGGAACTGCCATGGCTAAGGAAGCTGAAAAATAATTTCAAGTCCTCTTCATAAGAGACTTTATCCTCAGTAAATGTCAAAGGTAGGGGAAGAATTGAGTGTTAGGTTTTTCCTGAATTTTCTTTAAGATGAACAGGGAATCTTGTTAAAAAAAAAAACAAACAAAAACCTACATGAGACTCATATTGATATAGAGAAGATTTACTGTACCAATCAAAGAAATAGGCTCATTAGGCATTTGAGATTTTGTTTACCTTGAGTTCAAAAGCACTCCATAAGTGAAGGATTGTGTTAAAGGCACAATTACTAACTGTAGATCACAGAAAATTTGGGTTGTATCAAGTAAAGGAATGCCACTTAGCTAAATACAGAATTGTGATATAAGGATAATATATTAAGTGATGGAGTTCAGGAACCCTATCCCAAAATATGGCACTTTGGCATATTGCATATGTTAAGCTGAAGGAATTTGAGAAGTGGCATGTGCAAGAAGGACTTTCTGACCTTCCCCTGAATCAGGGCCCTCATATGAAAGGTAGCCTCATATCTTTTCATGACTTTCCACTCTTCATCAAACCTAACATAAAAACGCTCAGATTTAACCATTTCTTCAGGTCTTCATTTTCTTACAAATGCTCCCGTGTCACATAAAACTTATATTAAGCAAATTTGTATGCTCTTCTCTTATTAATCCATCTTTTGTTATAAGGGCCCCAGATGAAAATTTAGAAAAGTAGGAAAAAAAGATGTTTTCTCTCCTGTACATAAGCAAACTGGGGTTTTAAGGTAAGATGGGGCATGGGGGCTGGGGAGGAACATTTAAGAGTTAATTATTCCCACAAACACAAAAAGACAAATATAGTCAACACAAGATAATTTGAAGATTTCCTCATCAGCCAAAGCATAGCAATGTCAGTGGTATAGTATAAGACATAAGATATCTTCCTCAGTCATATAGTTGAGGCTGGCCTACAGTCTTTTTACTGCAGCCCCTGTAACCTGGTTGTTAAGCCTGAGTCACCAGAGGTTTCCTGGAATCCTAACAGACATATAACCAGAACAAAAGAGTTACTACTTCTTAACACTTTCTTCCAGTGGAGAGAACCACACAGCCAGGTCATCAGAAAGCCATGAACCAGAAATAATATAATCACACACTCAGGGATGCAAAGTTTTCTAGCAGTGAGGTGAGACTCACCCAAGGAGATCATGAAGATAGCCTGGGTATAAAGGATGGTTTGCCCTTCCCTAGTAATGCAGGCCAATCGGCTCCGAAGGATTAGGCCTCAGAAGGACTTCAAGAACACTGTTAAACATTTTTTAGAAAATAATTTGGGGAGGGATAGAACTTTTATTTGTATGCAAGAGATATAAACTTTAAAAAGGAGTTCATGACATAGACTAATCACTATTTAGGGCTAACCTTACTACACAGCAGTCCCAATTCTGATTGGATAATTTGTGTCAGTTTTGATAGAAACCATGAGTTCCTATCTTCAACAACAAATACTACAATTTTCTGATTTTCCTAGGCAGCAGTGTCTTGGGTAATGTTCCTTCCATCTATGGTGACTTCTGCATGGCTAGTACTCAGAAGTTCCTGCTATTCATGGCCTTTTTTTGGAAAAGTAAACCTTTTGTTATTTTAGAGATGCAAATCTCTTCCTGAGTGAGAAAAGCATTTAACTCAGTTTATGAAGTTTGCTAGATTGAGGGCAAAACATCTTTTTTCTTTTTCATTATCCCTTCCCCCCTCCCCCTTATTTCCCCTTCCTTGAGGCTGAGAAGAGAAATATAGAGGAAACATATTTTCATGGGTTAGTTTTATCCTAAATAAGATGTTTTTATAGGGAGCTGGACCTAGACAACCAAATATTATAGATTAAGCATTTTTTCCAAGTCTCAAGTTTATAATGTACTAGAATGTGGAATTTAGAATAAACACCAAACTAGGATTTAGAACTTTTAGATTCTGGCCTTAGTTTTACCTTTATGAGCTGTGTAAACCTGGATAAAACTATTCCTGCTAAGTCACAAGTTGTTTATCTGTAAATAGAATAATATACTGTTTCTTCCAACTCCAGCTGAGGATTGTGAGATTCAAACACATTGAAAACTGAATATTATAGAATATGAGTTGTTATCATTCAGTTAAAAATATAAAAGGACAATGCCAAGACAAAGCATTTGTAGTGTCAAAGTATATAATGAGAAAATTTACAAAATAAAGAAATCCAAATAGCCAGTAAATATATGCACAGATATTCAATTTCATTACTAATAAAAATGCAAATTAAATCAGTAGAGAGATTTTTTTTTGCCATAATCAGGAAATCAGAAGCATGCAAGATGATGAATGTATAAGTGTATTGACTTTAACATTAGAAGTATGTACAAAAGAATTGGGGACAATTTGTGTGATCAACAATAAATTAAAATACATTCAATGAATATCACGTACTCCCATTCTTGTTATAGTCATTGATAAGCTCACTTGTCACTACCTTCCATTCCTTGTGATTTCTGCTCCTGGCTCTCAATTCTCCTGAATATATTTCCTTTATATTTCTTTTTAACTCATTATCCTTATGTATAACCACTCCAGCTGTGACTTCTCAATTCCTTGACTTCTCCTCCAGTGATCTTTTCTGCCACAGTAATTCAGCTACACACTGTCATGGTCAGCTCCTACAAAGAGTGGTTTTTCAAATTACAGTAACTGTATCTTGGGACACAAAAGCCTTTCCCAGGGAATTCTTGGGTAATTAAAGAAAATCACTTTCCAAATTCTCAACATTCATAGGTCCCCTTTCCTGAAATAGATTAGTTTGAGAATGAGCTTGTGGTGTGCATCATATCAGTTATCCTCTTATGTCTCCACTTCTGCGATTACCTTTCTCCTATTTTACCATCTGTATTAATTTCTTATCACTGCTGTAAAAAATTACCACAACTGTAGTGAAGTAAAGCAACAGAGATTTAATATATTATCATTCTGGAGGTTGAAATTCTGAAATTGGTTCTTACGAGGCTAAAACAAAGGTGTTGGCACAGCTGCATTTCTTCTGGAGGCTCTGTGGGAGAATCTGTTTCCTTGTCTTTTTTGGCTTCTGCAGGCTGGCCACATTCCTTGGTTCATGGCCCCGTCCTCCAACTTCAGTGCCACCGGTATAACATATTCCATTGCTTTCTCTGACTCTTGAAACTCTTGCCTCCTTCTTAGAAGGGCACTTGTGATTACATTGACCCACCCAGATAATCTCCTCATCTCAACATTCTTAATTTAATCATGAATGCAAAATCCTTTTTCCATCTAAAATAATATATTCACAGGTTCCAGAGAGTAGGACATGGACATTTCTTTTGGAAGGGGGTATTATTTTGCCTGCTAACCATTCAACCAGGATCTTATTTTAGTGCATGTCTCCTGGATGTAAAATTTTCCAAAATGCCAAATTTAGTATTCTAAATATTGATGATTGACTCTCAAGACTGCAAACAGCACTTTGGCGCTGTTTCCCACCAGTTTCCTGCCTTCAAAAAAGAGGTTAATAAATTAGTTTAAATTATTTATTTTAAATTATAGATTTCTATATAGGTTCAGATACATAATTCTGGAGGGGTTTAGTTAATTGAGCAGAATTAATATCACTATAACCATTCTTCTATTTTCATTTAATTATTTACATAAATAAGTTTTCTCAATGCTTAACTATGAAAAATGAACAAATAAAAATGTAATATATTTGATGCTAAACCTCCTCCCATTCTAATAATAAGCATAGCTAGCCCATGGAAACAATACTTTTTTTTAAAGCCTATCCGTCTTATTAAGAAATGTGTTTTTATTAAGATCTTATATTTTATACTTAGTAACTATAAAATTTTGTGGCATACTTACAATGCTTTGATCAATTTGCTACTACCAATAATTACACAATAACTAAATCTAGAAAAAATTTTAACATAAATTAATTTAGAAACATTATTTTGCAGAAATGTAAATAGACTAATAACTTTCAAACATAAAAATAAGCATCACTGAAACAAAATTCTGTGGGAGGAGTAGAATAAAAAAAGATGGAAAAAATGATGTAAAATAGTTATCTCTTAAAAAGGAACTGACCTAAATGGGAAGGAAATCCAAAAAAGAGGGGATGCATGTATATGTATGGCTGATTCACTTTGCTGTACAGCAGAAACTAATACAACAGTGTAAAGCAACTAAACTCCAATAAGAATAAAATAAAATAAAATAGAGGACCTTATTTACATTTTTAATATGTATGATGGTACATATCAAATGACTATAAGTATATTCTATAAATTACATTATTAAGTGCTGTAACATTTTAATTTTAAAATTCTAATATTTACAACATGCTAAAAAATTACATTCTTTGTATCTCCTTGAGCTTCCAATGAGAAATTATATATCATCCCCAAATTTTTCATTACCAATGAAAAATGAAACCTTTTCTAAAACCATACACAAGTACTTTTAACTTTGACATTTACTCCTTCAAAACCTTGCATCCAACAATATTTTCACATTATTAGGTCCTATAGTCCATTGTTCATACAACTTTTTCATTGCCCTTAAGCCTGCTTAACCTTTGTCCCATCCTTATACATTTCCTTTATATGCCCTTAGTCTTTTGTCCATTTTCATCATACTTGAAAAACAATTCAACTTTGAAGTTATGAATAAAAATCATATTTCCAACTATACTGAGTGTGTGCTTCCCAATTGAGCATAGCTGTTAAAAAAAAAAAAGAATGCAAGCAAATACTGACTGGTCTCCCTTTATATTTAATATTTATATTAAATGTATATTAAATGTATATAGACTAAATGTTTTCAATAGGAGCAGGGGTCATCAGAGTGGATAAAAAAATCAAGACTTAATGTGTTGCATATTTGAAAGTTGCTAAGAGAATAGATCTTAAAAGTTCTCATTACAAGGAAAAAGAATTGGTGTCTGTGTATGGTGACTAATGTTAACTAGACTTATTGTGGTGATCATTTCACAAATATTGAATCATTATGTTATACACCTGAAACTAATATAATGTTATATGTAAATAGTACCTCAGTAATAATAATAATAAAGACAAACTATATGCTATTTGGAAGAAAACCACTTTCAATATAAAACACAGACAGGTTACAAGGAAATGATGGAAAAAAATATTCCATATAAACACTAATTATAATAAAGTTGGAATGGCTATATTAATATAGAGAAATATAAAAATTTTATTAGGAATAAAGGGGGACATTTCACAATGATAAAAGTTTCAACGAATCAGCAATATATAACAATCAGATGTTTATGTACCCAATAGCTAAACATAAACATTTATGAAGGAAAAGCTGATAGGACTGAAAGAAGAATTAGGCAATTTTGGAATTACATTTGGAGATATCAAAATTTCTTTCTCAGTAATTGATATTGTAAGTAAACAGAAAATCAGCAAACAGACCTGAACAACACTATCAACTGAGTTGAACTAATTTCCAGTATTAAACACTCCATCCCAAAATGCAGAATACTATTTTTTTGCTATTTTAAAAAATGTATATGATAGACCATATTATGGACCATAAAACCAGTCTCAATAAATTTGAAATTATTAAAATAACACAAAGCATATTCTCTGACCAAAACAGAATTAAAATAAACATCATTAACAGAAGAATATTTGGAAGACGTCAAAAAATTATGCCATAGAGTTTTAAATAGCCAATGAGTCAAATAAGAATTGAAAGTTGTATATGTGAAGTTAATGAAAAAGAAAACACAACGCAGTGCTTAGATGGAAATCTATGATTTTAAATGTTTATGTTAGAAAATAAAAAAGGTCCAAAGTTAATTATCTAAGTTTCCAACTTAAGAGCCTACAAAAAGAACAAGTTAAATCCAAAATAGATAAAAGAAAGGCAATAATGAAGATAAAGTGTGAAAATCAATCAAGAGTAATAAGGGAAATCAATGAAACCCATACCTAGCTTCTTGAAAATATCAATAAAATTGATAAACATCTGGTTAGATTGAGCACGAAAAAAGATGACATAAAATACAATGTCAGTAATAAAAAAGACAGCTATATATTTTACACACATTAAAAGAATAATAAAGAATATTATTAAACATTTTATGTAATATATTAAGAAACTTAGATAAAATAGGCAAATACATTGACAGGACCAGGATAACAACATTGACTCAGGAAGATATTGAATGCCTATGTATTCTAGAAATCACCTCCAGTCAACATCTGACATCTCTTATTTCCTGTTTTCACTCATTTCCTGATACTCTCCTTGGTTTACTCCATGTCAACTCCATTGACCTACTAGCAGTTTCTTGAACATGCTTGGCACCCTCCTGCCCGAGCTGCAGCACTGTGCTCCAGATTTCTGCTCAAATGTTACATGATCAATGACATCTTCTTTGAGAACCCTAAATAGTTATCTCCCAAGTCCCCACTATTTCCCTATCCTCCTTATCTTGCCATTTATTCTTTGTGGTACTTTTCACCATCTTACAATAAATATTTGTTGATGAGTATATGAAAATATACAAAATCTTACACAGCATTTAAACATTTAGTGTGAGAGGAAAGTTATCAAGATACATTGATTAAGAGAAATGATATATTGCAATGCCATTCCCCTGTATATTCTCAATTTTGTCAATAAATATTATGTATGTATGTATGTACAGAAAAGGATTTATATGCATCCACCAAGATCTTATTTCTGTGAGGAAGAATGCTAGTGGATTTAATTTTCTTCAGCTTTCTACAGTGAATGTTTATTACATTATAAATAGACAAAAATAACTTAAATACAATTGAATTGACTGAAAAAAAAGTGGCCAAGAGGACTCTTCAGCTTAGTCCCTCTCTGACACATTTGAAACACGGGGATATTACAGGGACTGAGTTCAGAGACTTGAAATAGCAGACGTGTCCAGAGAAGGCATTCTAGAACATATACTGCTGAGCATGTACTTATTCCGAAGGGAATGAACAGCTTGTTTAAATATATGGCTAGGCTCTTCGCATGTCTTAACTTTGATATATTATTCATGCCTCAAATGTGCTTCTTCCTGTTTTCACCAGGGCTCCAAAAAACCCCCAAAGCCTTAACGCCAGGTAAATTGTTTTCACTTCTAAATATATGTATGTAAAAAAGTTCACCAACTACAGTTAAACTAGGTGTTATCAGCTAATTATACTGTCAATTTTAGATTAACAGGTACTACGGAAAGGTGGGAAAGTCTAACAACCCATGGATCAGAAAAGTGTTTTATTTTTCTTTGTCTTCTGAAGAATCAGTGAGCATTGTTCAAAATTGTAACATCATGTATATCCTGAATAGAGTGAAAAAAATTTAAATCAACTGAGTTTATGTTAAACAAATAAATGGATTCACATAATTTTAAAATGCCTAAACCATTAAAATATTCACTAGACTCCACTATTTAGAGTTAGACTTACTTCATTCCTAGTTGAGTTGTTTAAACCCCTCATTCATTTGGTTCCGTAATATATAGTATGAAAAGTACATCACAAATTCAGGTATGAATCAAAACAAATGAGTAATGTTTATTTACTACAGCACCAGCCACAGCATTTGACATGTCTGTAGTGTTCCAGGAAATAGAATTTCCATATTTTTTGGGGGAAGACTCCTTGGTCTAATTCTTACAGAAACATACTTTTCTTTGAAATTTTGCTGACCGTTTTTTCTAACAAACTGATATTTGCTATGTAAACCCTCCACCTTTGCTCTGAAGCCTCATGTAACCTTATATAGTTAACTCTTGTTGTTGGTTGTCTACAGTTCCAATATCTTTTCCAAGAAACTCACATGTCCTTCTGCCACAACTCTCCCTTCTCCCATTGATTTTTGTGTCTGTGTCTGAGGGGAGGCTCCTGACTAAAAGTATACAATTAGTCAATTGTTAGAAGTAATGAAAATAAATAGATTGAATTTCTTGTCCAGTGTTGATTAGGAACCTAATGAAGCTTTCAAAAGCCTATGGGAAATAAGGGATGAGCTCTTGGCCAACAGACCTTGGAAGGGAGAAGTAACTTCCATTGGCAGTTGGAACAGATGGCATCTTAAGCATGACAGATTTCCCACCGCTCCAAGTAGAATCAATATCCAGGAGCATGAATTAAATTAGCTGGCAGTGGATGAGAAGTCTTCCTATTAGTTTGATTTAGGTATGGGTCGATTTTCATAGTTTTGCCGTGATACTTTGTTTCAGTTCATTACTTTTAACCAGATCCGATAGCAACCATCTCAAGGATTCTGTGATGATTAGGTAACTGAAATAAGCATGAGACTGGAAAGATTTTAAAAGAAAGAGCAAAATAATTGACATGGCCAAACTACATCTGTGTGTTGGCTTTCCTCCTCTGTGGATATTCAGATAAGGCAATTTCATGGGCAGCACTCTTCTGAGCAAAAGTTGTAACGTAGATGGAGGATGATGGGGATGTACATGGATAAGATACTGATATTTATCATGATGTTACTTTATGCCTGGTGTTTTCCAACTGGAATTCTTTTAATTCTTGTGGCAGATCACTTGGATAGTGACAAAGTCTAACCTCAAATCCATGTTTGAGTCCAAAATCCATGCATTTTCAAACTTTCAGCTACATTATATTGATGGTTGGTCTTCCATTACCATTTAGCTCTTTTCTTAAACTCAACATCCTGCCTGAGTCCATTTTTAAAGGCTTTTTCCCCGGGAAAGTCTTTATGTCCTTGGCCTAGGATGCACTGACTAAATATAAGGGTCAATTGCATTTTGATTGGGAAACCCAGTGACATAATTCAAAGAAATGAATTCCTAATGGCAAATTAATAGGTATTTATTCATTTACCATCCTAATATAAGAATTGACTATTCACCAAGCATCTACTATGTGATAAATACAGTGTGCTGGGTACTGGAAAAATAATAGTGAGCAAAAAATGACAATTTTTGTTTCTATGGGGGAGAAAGACATTAATCAAACAATCACATAATTACATGTAAAAAATCAAATTTCTGAAGAGTGATATGAAAGAGAATTAAAGTATACCTATAATATTGAAGGCTTCTGTCACAGACTGGGTTCACAGAGTGTAGGGAGTTTATTAAAAAGTATTCTTGAGGTCAGCTCCTGTGGAAGGGAAGGAAATGGCAGGATAGATCAGAAGGAAAAGTTGGGTTATGATGCAGGCTCAATGAAGGCTTCACCTGACATACTGAGAACCCTGAAGCTAGGATGACCCTTCAGAGTTGCCTAAAGTTGGGATGAAGGACCAGGTCCTTATATCCCATATCAGTTAGTCATTGGATTTGTGTTGCTTTGGAAGGGAAGTATTTTGAGGACAAAGTATAATGTGTGAAAATGGATATAACTTTTTTCTAAAAATTTGACTTAGGTGGGAAAGAGAGCGATAAGAGTGATAGCTAGAGGGCAATGAGGGATGAAGTGAGAATTTTATTTTCCAATAAAAGAAGCTTAGGAGCATGGTCCTGGTGAGGAGAGACTTTAGGGTATATTGTTGGCAGAGCTGCCTGTGGGTAGGAGGTTTTATCAGAGGTACAGATGTCTCACCACAGAAACAATCTATGTGTAAGCCCTGCCTTGCTCCTTGGTTTGGGTATAAATAAGAATGGTTCACATAGATTTAAAACTTTAAACTCTTTACTTACAGATTGCACTTCCAGCCTTTTTCAAGATATTTACTAGGAGACCTACCTCAGCAAAGTGGAATGATTAAGGTCAAACATAGAAGCCTGGGTCATATGGTAGACATGAGATAAAAGAGAGAATGAGTTTGTCACAGGATATTGGAAACAATCATTTTAGGATCTGGAATCATTCCTCACAATAACAACAAAGGATGTGACTATTGATTGGTGCAGGAGTAGAATTTGTGCCTTTGCTCTAAGTACTGGGAATTTACCTGGTATAATTAGAACTAGTCGGTATGGCTGTTTCCAAGAAGAGGATTCAAGACATGATAGCTACTGGCGATGGCAATAGGAAGCTCTGTGGTTCAGTTTATCAATGGTCTTACATCTGGAATTGAAAGGTGGGAAAATATGAATTTCAAACTTTCTATGACATTAATATTCTAGATATTTTGGTCTACCATTTAATCACACGAAATTTTGCTATTTCCACTTTCAGTCTGAGTGGTTAATTCTGCTGTTCTCACCAAAACACATTCTTGGGGGAGAACTATGATATGTTCATTCATTCATTTATCAAATATTTTCTCAATATCTATTGTGGGATTGGCACTTTCCTAGTGGTAGAGTACGAAGTGGTTGCAAAAAATGGTCAGAGCAGTCTTGCAGGGGAAGACAGACTTGGTACCTAAAAGTAATGAATGGTTATATATTGTTATAGAAAAGGATTCAGAGCAGTCTTGCAGGTATGGTATGGTGGGGAGAGAAATTAATAGATTAAGTTATATTTTGGAGAAAAATTACAAAATATTAATGAATTGAATATGGGATGTTAGGAGAAAAATAAATCTTAAATGTTCCCAGATTTCTGGATTAAGCATCTGGGATGGACTATGGTATCATTTACTGAGAAGGAAAAACCTTGGGAAAAAGAGATTGAAGGAGGTTTAGTCTACTAAGGATTCAATTGTGGGCATGCTGTTTGAGATACCTCTGAGCCATCAAAGTGGATATTTCAGGTAGGTAATGGTATATGTGTATGTTTAAAGATAAGAGCAATGATCTGTGTATGAGAAATACATTTTGGAATTGATGACACATAAATGATATATAGTTATAGTAAAGGATGAGATCATTTAGGGAAGAAAACCAAGGGAAAGAAGAGAAAACCCTTTACAGAGTCCTGAGGAACTCGAGAATTTAGATTTGAGGTGGATGATAAAGAGATCTTGGTGCTGAAATGAGAATTCTGGTATGATGACATAATATCTGATTACATCTTCACAATGACACTTAGGAATAAAAAATAAGAACAGTTTCCATTTGTAAAGCACTTGCTATGACAGCCACTCTTTCAAGTGCTTTGTCTACATTTGCATGTATAATTCTCACAGCAAGCTTATATGGCAGGCCCTACTTTTATCACCCTATTTTATAGTTGAGGAACCTGAGGCCTAGTGCGGATAATTAACTTGTCCAGGGTCATGTATGGAAACAAGCTTCAAATCCAAGCAATCAGGCTTCAGAGCCTGCATATAACTATGGTGCTATTTTGCCCCTTAAAATGCCACTTGGTTCTCTCCACAGTATGGCAGTTTGCTTCTCTAAGGCTGGCAGGTGAATCTTTCTCACTTCCAATCTCTTCCTTTAGGAAGGATCCAGTCCTTTTTATGGGCTCACCTGCTTAGGCCTACCCAGGAAAATCCCTCTTTCGATTAATTCAGTGGCAAGTTATTTAGGACCTTAATTACATCTGAAAAATCCCTTCACCTTTTTCATATGATGTAACCTAATCACCGGAGTGAATTCAGTCATGTTCAGACTCACTCATGATCAAGGGGGAGAGATTGTATAAGGTGTGGACAAGGGGTAAGAAGCTTGGGGACAACCTTAGAATTCTGCCTGCCACGGTGACCAGAGTCACCTACAGAGTTGCGATGGATTCAGCCTCCTGATTATACTTGGGGTCATCTGGGCATGATTAATAAGAATGTCAGTCATTTGACTATGTGGATTGGAAACCACTCCAATCCAAATCACTTCCATTTCAGCTTCTCCCAAAGTTGACCACAGCTGCTGTGGAACTGAACTGCAAGACTACACACTGAGCAGTTGCTTTGGCAACCAACACATATTCTACCCCATTAGAACGCTAGTTAAAATGGTCCTTACAATAGCATTGCTAAACAGAATTGAAACTAAAATGTTACAGCATGTCAAAATCCCAGACTTGGCAGAAACTCAAAGAGAATGATTATCTGAAGAGCCAGCGCAAGCTTTTGTACTGTATATAAGTTCACAATCTAGACTCATTATAAATTGTTATTCAAAAGAGTGCATGCCTTCTATCACCATTATTGGTTTACTAACCAGTACCTTATATATATAGCAGGTATGCAGCAGGTATTTGTTGAACTAAATCAAAGTTGCCTTTCCAGAATGGCTATTTATTATGTATCTTAACTGGTGCATACAAAATTTGAATTTCCATGACCCTGCGTTTCCCCAAACCTGCTTTTAAACAGTCTGTTAAAAGTATAAAAACCATCAAATGCCTTTTTATCCAGCTAATTATATTACTGACCAAAATGACCACTGTACCCTTAGAAATCATGTTTATTTGTCAAGCAGTAGGTGATATAACTAAACACAGTATTGTTCACAAGAGTGAACAGCTTACTTTTAGTTATCCAAATGCAAAAAAAAAAAAAAAACAATCACCCAATAGCTCCGCAGTGAATTGCTTGCTGAAGGTGTTTCATCCTCATGGTGCATAAGAGTAATCCCATGCACAGAAAAAATCCAAGGAAAGCATTGTGATCCTTTGAGGCAACAATGATTGCCCATTGGTCTTCTCAGTCCAGTTCCCAGGACCCATATTTGCCACACTATGTTCTACAGAATATTAGTTCCTTCAGGTGTTAATAAGGGTCCTGACAAAAAGGTTACTGACCAAAATGTTGGGAAATGTAGCACACTTTGCCCTCCCTTCAAGGAACCACAGTGTACATTAGCAGTTGAAAAACTTTCAGCAGTCATGAAGACAGGTGTTTAACCCAGCATTTTCCAAATTAATTTGACCACTGACACTACCTTTTCCTCCTGGTGACTCTGCGGATCACCTAATACTATGTCAAGAAAATAATGTTCCTAGGATACATTTAGAGGAATGTTCTCTGAATTAACAGGGCATTTGATAACAGTGGTTATACTCATTTCCTCTAGGGACAGTTCAAATTGTGGCGGGTAATTTGGGGAGTAAATACTGCCTGAGAACTTGTGATGTGTAAGACATGGTACAATATCTCTTTTTAACCTTCAATTATTACTGTAAGAGAGGTAATCTGACTCCTCTTTGACAGATGCAGGTGTTAGAGTTAAAGGAATGTCCACTATTAATATTCACTCCTTTGTACAGAAAAACAAAACTGATGATACAAGTTTACCTAAAAAGTACAGCTTTCATGAAAGTGTTCTACAGAGGTTCTGCAGAGGTCCTTGGAGGAAAATTAAGAGTCTGTTCATGTCCCTAAGTGAGATTTTGAATATCATATGCAGAGATGCATCAATATTTTTATTAGTTAAGGACACTGAGATTGGGAACGAAGAATGAGATTTGAGGTGGATACCAGACCCAAGTACCCTCAGCCTTCTGGAATGAGATGGTCACCCCCAGCTGAAAAGAAATGGGTCCGTGGGTGGCAGTGCTCTGAGTCTATCACTTAGATACTTGCTGGATATGTGCCTGCTTGTGAGATTCTTTTAAAATTAATTTTTGTTGGAGTATAGTTGCTTTACAGTGTGTTAGTTTCTACTGCACAGCAAAATGAATCAGCCATACATATACATATATCCCCTCCCTTTTGGACTTCCTTCCCATTCAGGTCACCACAGTGCATTAAGTAGAGTTCCCTGTGCTATACTGTACGTTCTCATTAGTTATCTATTTTATACATAGTATCAATAGTGTGTATGTGTCAATCCCCATCTCCCAATTCCTCCACCCCAACCCCCTTTTCCCCCTTGGTATCCATTCATTTGTTCTCTATGTATGTGTCGCCTGCTTGTGAGATTTTGATTGAAATTGTGCCTACTTGATTTTTCTCTATAAAATAAAGTTCTCAACCAGTCTTTGACACATGCATCAGCAATAGTTGATAAATAGTTTAAAGGTTTTATTTCCCTGAAATGTGCTATAAGTAGAACAATTTACAGAAATAAGTTTTTAGGGAAAAAAAACCCCTATAGCTAGCTGATTGAGGACTCCAATATATAATGATATTCTATATTTGAGGACTGTCTTCTCAGTACTATATTTTACATGTTTTTTTGGAAAAATTGCTCTTGTGCTATAACCTGCTGGAGTGATTTTTGAAGAATAATGTGAATAAAAGATGATTTGTTGAGATTCAGGATTTTATTCGTTTCAGTTAGTAGGGAGAGCAATATTAATATGTCTTAAAATTGCAAAATAAGAAAAACAGGGTACATTTATTTTTTCCATGCATATGATGTATTGAGTCTTTCTACTTCTTAAGTGTTTCTCAGTTTCAACCATCATGCAAGGCACTGAATCAAGATGGACTTTTAAATAACACACTGTGGTATTAACCAAATACCATTACTATGGAAAGTGATGAAGAGTACTTTAGCTGAATTACTTGTAACCAGAAATGCCCCAGATGCAAGCTTGTTGCATATTTTCTTCAGGCAAATGCCTCAGTCACCTTGTCATTGAATAACTTTGCACCTTAACTCCACACTAATATATCCCGTTCCAGTCAGCTGTGTAAACAACTAAGCACAGAAGGAAAACCCTACAGAACACACTTCACTGCACTCTGGCCATTCTTCCTATCAAGCAGGAATGTATACTATTTTAGGATATTTGCATTTGTATATATAGTGTACTCATATACATGAAGTCTCTACTAGTTTTCTATAAAGATTTGTATCTTCGGAAATCCACTGGTCATCTAGGTGACAGGCTGTATGGTTTTCTCCCATGTCATGATGAGGTATGTGTGTATGTATGTGTGTGGCTCAGTGAGGTGGTTCTTATTCATGGCTGCTCATTAAAATTCCCCAGGAACTTAAAAAAAAAAAACCCGCAACCTAGGTATTAACAGAACAATTAAATCAGGATGTCTGTAGGTGGCGTAAGGTTATAGTTATTTACTTTGCTATCTATTTATTTTAAACTTTTATTATGGAACACCTTTAACATATATAAAAAGTGGGAAAATTATATAATGAACCCACAGGATAATGCACCCAGCTTCTACTAAATCATTGCTAAACCTGTTTCATCTTCACTCCAGTCAACCCCTCTTTCACTGCCTCCTTCTCTTGGATTATTTGGACATGAGTTCTAGACATCATATAATTTCATTTGTACATATTCTAGTATGTATATAGGTGTGACTAAAAGAAGAGGACTCACTAAAATACCAATTATTTTATCATCAGAACACAAAAAGCTTAATTTCTTGACATAGTTAAATATCCTGCCAATGTTTACACTTCCCTAATTGTCTCATACTTTTTATAGTTGGTTGGCTCAAATCAGGATTCAAATAAGGGAGATTCATTGAGATTGGTTAATGTGTCTCTTATGTCTCTTTCAATCTATAGATTACCTCCATCTGTTTTTCTTTCTTGCAATTTCAAAAAGAGACTGGCTCATTTGTATTGTGGAGTTTTCCAAATGGTTACAAGTGACTGAATTTCTGTGACTTCATTTAACACATTCCTTCGTTCCCTGTATTTCCTGTAAATTGGTATTTAGAATTATAAACTTGATATAATTTAGATTGGATCACTTTGGAAAGATTATTTCATAGATGTAGTTGTTTACTTCCATCATTAGGCAAAACATTTCTGGTTGTTTCTCTTTTTGTGGTATTAACAGCCTTTGATGATCAATGCTTAGACTCACTTTTTTTAAAATTAAGGTTTACAAATGGTTATATTTGAGTTCAGTTATTTATTCTTTACTTACTAGCTGGAATGTTCCTATAATGAGAAGCTTTCCATCATCAATTATTTGTTTGCCCTGAGATATAGTTTGTACAGTAAAGAAGGAAAAAATGCTTGATTTGTTCTCTTTTATTTACTAGTTTTCAAATAATGAAGTGGTTCCCTAAGTTATTCTAATAAGGTGTATTTTTATAGTTTTATTATAAATGCCTGAATTTAAAAATATTTGATGTATTTTATTACTTTGTAATTATTTTCCTTATTTATTCTTACATTGTCTTAACAATGGCCAGAGTAGCCTCTTTATTTTAAAATCTGAGACTCTTGGACACTATTCTAGTAGTCTCTGGTAGCATTCTTTCTTTCTGGTATGGAAGCTCATCTTTTTTTTTTTTCCTTCAAGTTTTATTGAGATATAATTGACATACAGCACTGTGTAAGTTTAAGGTACAGCTGAGGGCTCATATTGAACACTCCTGGAAACAGCCATTTCTCAAAGGAGTCCTAGTTCCTTTTATGGAGAAATCTATTTAGAGACACAAATCTGGATTCTAAGAATGCTCATCATTCGTGAATTGCTCATTTTCTAGGTCTTTCCAATAGATAGAGCTGGGAAATGTTTATATATTTTAAAATATAGAAATATGTTTTTTTCTTTAATAATTAATTTACATCTGAGTCTTCTTTGTTTCATGCCAAAAATCTCAGTTCCTAATTACATTAATATCAGTACTCATTTATTTATCCCATATGGCACACTGAATTTTCCAAAAATAGCCACAAAAATGTTTCCAGTGCTGTGCCATGTGGGCTTCTAGAAACCTGTCACTTCCCATCAGGAGGTAGAGTCTATTTTCCTTCCACTGAAACTGGGCAGGCCTTTGTGTACAACTCAATGAATAGAATGAGACAGAAATGACACTACATGACTTCTAGAAGTTAGGTCATAAAAGGTGATGCAGCTTCTGCTGAGCTTTCTTATGGATGCTCACCCTTGGAACCAGGTTCCAGGGAGAAGTCACCTGTAGGCTTTCTGGCCAATAGCCTCAGGTATGGTCTCACCTGACAGACAGCATTAACCACCAGACTTGTCGGTCGGTCTGATTGTTTCATTTCCCCAGGTGACATGGATTGGAGTACAGATAAGTTAATTTCATCGAGAGCTGCCTGAATATTTGGTTCAGGAGCAAAATAAATGCCATTTTTTTTGGTGTTAAATTACTCACGACTTACTGCTTCTAAGTATAGCCCATTCTCTCATCTTTTAAATTTAGCTTTATTAAGGTATAATTAACATAAAAACTATACAATTTAAAGTTTACAATTCCATAAGTTTTGATATATGCTTACCTTGTGAACTTGTCAGCACAAGCAAGAGAATGAACCCATCTGTCACCCCAAGACTTTCCTCATGCTCCTTTGTGAACTATGTAATCTCTATCTGCTGCCCCTCCTTTTCCCCCAACTCCATCTGTCTCCAGGCTTCCTATTATTATACATTAGTTGAATTTTCTAGAATTTTATATTACTTGAATCATACATTCTATACTCTTTTATTTCTGGCTTCCTTCCCTCAGTATTATTATTTTGAGATGCATCTGTTGTAGCATTTATCAATAGTTCATTCCTTCTTATTTTCTCTCTCTATTTTCTATCTGTTCCCTACTAATAGAAATCTTGAACTTTACTAGTAACTTCTTCCTTCCTCCCTTCCTCCAGCATGTATTTGAAATAATATAACTTCACTCCCAAATAGTATCAAAAGGCAATCAATAAGCTCATGCTCCTTTTCATATATGTCCGTTTTTGTTCCCCCATTTTATTATAGAAATTGAAACATCACATATGATACTTTTCCCATTGTAGCTATCACTTTATCTTAGTTCTAGAGATGAATGTATATTTAATATCTATCCACTGCCAGATATTACATCAATGTTTCTCTAGTCATTTTGGTTGTCCAAAGATTTCTTTAGTAGAAAAGGTGGTATTCTCTGTTTTTGTGAGGGTTGTTTTAGCTGTTGTTTTCTTGTTTGTTTTGACAGGTTAATAATAGTTGTGCCCTTCTTACTTGAAGTTATGTTTGTCTAGATAATACACAGTGGTTCACATTTTCTTTTCCATAAGTATTTTACATGTGTTGCTTCACTTTCTTCTGACATAAAGTCAAAATGTCTGATGACAACCTGATTTTCTTTTTCTTACAGATGACTTTGGGGACTGGGGCACACTTGATACCTATAGGACTCTTTTTTTCTTTAAAGTACAATTATTTTACTAGAATACATCATGGCTGTCCTGTGATGACTTTCCCATATATGTGGCACACCTTTTCAATATGAAATTTCAAGCATTTTTATTTATCCATTTTTTAACTTCAGGGAAGTGATCGGTAGATTTTAGTACTTATTTATTTATTTATTTTCTTTGCTTTGGTTTTCTCCAGGGACTCCTATAGCAGTATGTCAAATCTTCTTTGTTTATCTTCTACAGCTGTCTCTTCCTGAAGAATATTTTGAATCTTTTTCTGTATTTTTTTTTAATTTTAAAACTTTCCTCCTTTCCACTTTCTGTTTCTCTTAAGACATTGTCAATTGTGTTCATTTGCTTTTGAATGTTTTCAATTTTAGTCTTCATTTCTAAAATGATATTTTCTTCTATTCATGTTCATTCCTGAGTTTTGTCCCCTATCCTTTCATAGCTTCCACTTTCCAATAACCTCATTTCTATGTGTTTCTAATTCTCTTTTATGCTGTTCTTTCATAGCTTCTATCACTTTCTTAAAAACATTTTCACTTTTTTCTCTAAAATATCAAGGTAGAGTTTTGTGGATATATATTTCTAGACAGTCTTATTGTATTCTGCTCCTTACTTATTTTTTTTAATAGTAACTTTGTATGGAACTTAACAACACTTTCTCTTTTGCTTATGTTTAGAGAATGTTTCCCTATATTTAGACAGGAAGGGTAATACAGAATAGCTTTTCTAGAGTCAGACCTTTAGAACTACCCTTTCTGTTGATTTCATAAAATGATTTTTTTAAAAAAGAAGCAGCATAGTAAGTAGTTCCTGAGATCTGACTCATTTGTACCCTTCCTCCACTTTCATCTGGATTTTCTTTTTCCTTTGTTCTGTTGTAGCTGTCCTGCTCAATTAGTATTCTCCTCAAGGTGGGCTTTTATCTTGCATGGGAGCTTCCTTTTATTCATTTTGGGAATTCAGGGCTCATATAGCTCATGCCACATCTAATCTTACAGTGGTCCCCACCCGCACATTCATATGATGCAAGGAAAAGCCCCCTAGTTTCTGCAGCTGCTTCCAGATTGGCATCACACTTTTTAGTGAGTGTTTTGGCATTTTGGGGCTCTCTGGTTGTCAGAGCCATTAGAAGCTGCTTTGCCTTCTTTCTCTTTCTCCCCCACACATGTGGATAACGTGTGTATATTTGCCATTGCTGGTTTTCCTCACTTTCTTACTCATATTTTTCGGTTCCTGTATACTCCTAGTTTTGTTGTAGCTGTTACTTGTGGGTGTTTAGATTTGTTCTTTCAGATTTGGTTGGGGTGGGGGGGGATTGATTTAATAATCAATTATCCCACTGCCATTCTCCCCAAGTCCTTGATATTTCTGTTTTATTAGTTTCCCTGGTGATTATAAAGAGGAGCCAGAGTTGAGAAGATCTGAATTCTTGTTCTACCTCCATCACTTTCTGGCAATGTCACTTTTTAAAGTCAAATAAACTATGTGAACTTCATTTTTTTTAATAAATTAGATGATCACAATAGTACCTGTGCTGTCTTCCTCATAAAATTGGTGTATTATACAAGATTCATATATGCAAAAATTCTTTGAAAATGTAAAATTCTATACAGTCTGTACATTAGTAGTTCATTCTTAAATAAATACCAAAAGCAGCAGCAACCATGCCTTTGATCCACATACATTGTACTGTACAGGCATTGCAGTAGTAAGGGCAGTACTTAGTTTCTTACTAAAGGAATCTGAGCTCTTGTGTTATTTTGAGACACTGTTCCTTCTTGGTCCAGAATGGTGGTTCTCAAGGTCTGCCTTGTGTCTGGGGGCTCTGGAGAGAGCTGGAGGTGGAGATTCCTAGGTTCTGATTCAGCCAGCACTGCTTTCCTCTTTTTGTGTTTTATATTGTTCTCCTACACATGATTGTGTATGTAAGAGAGTTCTTCAACAATGACAACAACAACAACATATTGTTTTGGAAGTCCTGGATTTGGTAATTCCTAATTTAGGCACACACTATGAAGCAAAATTTTATTTCCCCTTCAATTGCCTGGAATTCTATGCATTTTCTATCAAACACAATACACGCTAGCTCACCTTTAAGCTATCGGTAAAAATATACTGAACCCCCAGTCGACCCACACTACATGCTTATAATACTAGCCTGAGAACACTGTGCTGTTTGCCCTGGTGACTAAGAGTTATATGGTGCTGAAGAGAGAAGGGGATTTTTTTTCTTACCAATTCCTGATACCCTGACAATTTCAGGCAAATTTTGGAAATAGTTAAGTTTTAATTTTCCATCAATCTACCTTTCTCTCTGCACTCCACTCCAGCACCCTCAAGCCCTTTTCCTTCTGGCCTCTAATAACTTCAAGGCTATGCCTTTGAACCATTTCAACTGAGAAGCAGAACAAAAGTTTGGGCCTCTAGAGTGATTTGGTGACCTCCCTGGCCATAAACTATAGTCTCCTTTTCACGAAGAAGCTGATCTTTGTCAGCCATTAGAAAACTGATATAATTAAACCAATTCACACTAGTGAATGACTGATGGCCCATAACCACTCCACAGCTATTAATATTTTTAAAATAGGATGCTTGGATTACTAATTGGGGAATTTTAAACACTTGCTACAAAAATGGGGAAAAAAAGCAAAATGTCAGGCCATATCAAAGATGGATTTTGCACAGATGGGCTAATAAGTGGGTAGCTGGGTTAGGAGCACTGCAAAGCATGCAAACTATGCTCTTTATATTTCCAGAAAGTGCCACAATGCAGAAGGTGCCCTTGGAGCTGAGTCACTCAGGGGCCCTTACGAGGGTAAATCCATTACACACTTTCTTGCTTTTTACCATGATGCACCTCACAGGTTTTGAATTGGGGCTGCCTCTAGACATGCTTGGACTCTAAAGCAGGTCTGTGGCAGAGACTGCCAGTTGTCTACCCCAACATCCATCCTCTCCTTCCTCCTTAATTAATAGAACTCTGCTATGTTGAGGATGGTAGTGTGTCCAGCCAGAAGCTTATATTTCCCGGAATTCCTTGTCCATAGATTATAGGCATATGTCTAAGATCTGGCCACTGAGCTGGAAGTAATGTGTTGTGTGAATTTTCCATAAACACACTTTGAAAGGGAGGGGATGCCCCTTTGTCTTTGCTCCCTTTCCTTTGCCTACTGGCTGGAACTTGGACCTGATCACTGGAGAGGTAGGAACCATTTAGAAAGATAAGAGCCAGGGTCCTTGATAGCAGTGTGAAGCTGAAATAACAACTCTGGTCTGCCCATATGTGGACTGCTTTTACTTGAGAGAGAAGTAAACTTCTGTCTTGTTTAATCCTCTGTTTTGCAAGTCTCCATTACTTATAGCCAAGCCTATTGCTATTTCAAGCCCCTAATTCACAATTTAACTACAGCCAGCGCAGTTTTTCCATGTCATTTATAAACAGAACAACTTAAATTCTGTCCTAAAATGTACAGGTTTCAGTTTAAGAATATTTATTCTACCAAGAAATTAACTTTTCAAAGTCATCAGACCTTAGAAATTCTTTCTAGTTCATATCTGAATTACAACAGGGACTCCTGTGCTTAACACATTGCTTCTCAATCTTCAATATGCATATGAATCATATGAGAATCTTGATAAAATCTAGATTCTGACTCAGAATGTCTGGGGTGGAGCCTGAGATTCTGCATTTCTAACAAGCTCCAAGTGATACTGATGCTACTGCTGATCAGCACTTTATATGGTGGTCATCAAATCACTTAGGGTGTCTTTAAGTGTGCAACTCTTTCTCTGTCCCTTTCCCCTCATCAGAGTTTCTGGAAGTGGGCATCAGAAAGCTAGCTGTATTATGAAGAGACATCATGTAAAATTTTTATAAACACACAACTTTGAAAGTCATTGATATGGCACATGCATTGTTAGTTATAAATTTAAAACAGTACAATAGATATTAATGCAGGCTGGGAAATGACTTTGTTTCTCTTTTTAAGAAGCAATAGTAAATCTCTTTCCTTCTAATTTGGAAAAGATAATCTCTGTTTTTAACCCAGAGTGTACAGAAATAGCCAGGTTTTAAAACTTTCATCGTATTTCTTGTCCATGGAGAAATAGAAAAAAAATTCCAGATCAGAGATTCTTTTTGTTTTTGAAATATTGTTCGAGTGTCTGATTGGGAGTAAAGGGGGCTGAAAAACATTCTTTAGGTCAAATTATGCACTCTTACCTTGAAGAGCTGTTTGGATTAAAACAGAATCAAAGGGACCTCTGCTATTTTTGATCTTAGAGTGGGTCAGATTTTTTTCAGAATTACATTCTTTATAGAAATTGTGGTCTTTGGGCTATCTCTATGGCCAAATATCAAGCTCTTGAATAGGGGAATGAAATATGTATTTTCAAGGTGAAGTAAAAAATTATGGCAATCATATGTATTAACTCAGGCAAAAAATTTTCTGGAAACATTCAGAAATTCTAAGAGAAATGTTTCTTTCTTGGTTTTTAGTAATTTGTAGGCTTAAACCTGTGTTTTTGTATGTAAACCCCAGTCATGTATAATTATGAATTTCTACAGTTAAGTATTTTCTTCCTGTGTAATTTTTTTCTTTTTATTCTTTCCCCAAAGAAGTATCATTTCTAAAAATCTCCTTTGATTTTAGTTTTAAAATAGATTTTTGATAATGAATTCCCTTTGATTTGATTGAGACTTTATGTCTGATACATTCTATTTCTTTTTTTCACTTCTCCTTTCTCATCATTGTTTCATTAATTGAGGTTTCTTCTTGTTGTTTTCCCACTAGTTTTCTCCCTCTGTTTGGAAGTATATGCTCCATTTTATTCTTTAAGTTATTACTCTAGCTATTTTAACATGCATGTTTATGAAAGTCTAAAGTTAACCGATATTTCTACCTTCTTCCAGATTAAGATAAGACTTCTAGAATTTTTAAACTATGATCTTCATCCTTACTACTTATATGCAATTGTTGTTCAGTGTTTTATGTTTTCCCTGAATATTGTTTCTCCTGGATAATTACCGTTGCAGTTGTTGAGGTTGAATCAATCACCAATGGCCACTGATTTAATAAATCATGCCTATGTAATGAAGCCTCCATAATAACCAAAAGAACAGGATTTGAATAGCTTCCAGGCTGGTGAACATGTATTGGTGCTGGGGGCTTGGTAACATGCCTGGAGAGAGCACAGAAACTATGTGCACATTTCCCCATACCTTGCCCTGTGAACCACTTCCATCTGGCTGCTCCTGAGTCATATTCGTTTATAATAAACCGCTAATCTAGTAATTAAATTGCTTTCCTGAGATCTGTGAGTCATTATAGCAAATGATTGAATTCAAGGATGGGGTGGTGGGAAACCGCAGTTTATAGCCAGTGAGTCAGGAGCACAGGTACAATAATAATCTGGAGTTGTGATTGGTATGATTGGTATCTGGAGTTGGGGGAGCAGTTTTGTGGGATTGAGCCCTTAACTTGTGGGATCTGACGCTATCTCCAGGTAGATAATGTCAGAATTGAGTTAAATTGTAGGACACTCAGCTGGTGTCCAGAGAACCACAAAGTTGCTTCATGTGGAAATACCAGAACACACATCTGGTAGCCAAAAGTTAAGTGTGTGTGTTATGTGTAGAGAAGAAACACAGGAGTTTTCCCATGTTCAATTTAAATCTCAATCAGGATTATAATTTTAAAGGATAGGATTTATTATAGTCAAACAACTATGTATTAAAGTTATTCATTGTTTAGAATGTGAGCATAGGCATATTTTAGATTTAAAAACTCAAAAGTCTCTGGGAAAATGAAAGTTTATATGTATATGATAAATAATAGCAATTATCATGTGTGATTCAATAGATATTTGACTACTCTGCCCTGGTGAATCTTGGATGTGTTCAATAAATTTTTTCTGAATGTATGAATGAGTTGATGTTCATAAGTCATAGTCAAAGAAAGAAATGATATGTTAGAGACTGTATATGTGTGTGTGTGTGTGCACGTGTACACACCTGTGCAAAGTAGGGTAGGAGAGTCATTGCTTCTCCTTTAGATTCAAAGAACTGATAGTCATATAGGGACTAGTCTGTCTTTTTTATTGATTGGCCATGCAATCAGCTGGTCAAAACTCCCACCATCTAGGCTATCAGACAAAGCAGGCTTGATATTAAGTCACCTTCCAGGATTCTAACTTGCCTCACACTGTCCAAATTACTGATAAAACCTAGAGTGTTTTCATTGGGTGTTTTCTTAATGGATGTGAAACATAGTAGAGACAATTAACAGCAACAATAGAAGCTAACATTCAGTGAACACTTACTATTTGATAGGCAGGTATTCTTTAAGGGCTTTACTGGTGTTAGCTCATCCCTCAATAATCTTACAAGTTATATGCACTTATTAGCTCTATTTCATAACTGGCTCAGAGAGGTTAAGAAATTTGCCTCAGATCACACAACTGGTAGGTTGGAGAACTTAGATTCTAACCTGGACATTTTGACATCAGGGCAGTGTTCTTACTCCCTACCACATGCTTACTGCCTGCATCTTAACTCAGAAGAATCAAGACTGAAGAGTTTGAACCACATTGAGCAGTAGCCTTCTTCACTCTAGGTCAGTAGTTCTCAACTGGAAGCAGTTTTACCGCTCAGACATTTGGAAATGTCTGGAGACATCTTTGATTGTCAGTACTTGGAGTAGAGTGAATCTACTGGCATCTACTGGGTAGAGGGAAGGGATGCTGCTAAACATCCTACAATACATAGGAATGACCCTTCACAACAAATCATTATTCAGTCTAAATTGGCATTATGCAAAGTTAGAGCAATTCTGCTTTTGGTGAGTAGCTCTCAGCCTTGGCTGAAGATTAGAATGATTTGAGAAGCAACCAGACCAATTATATCAGAACCTCAGAGAGTAGGATATTTTTTTAAGCTCCCTAGGTGATTCCAATATACAGTCAAGTAGAGATCCACTTCCCTAGGGAAATTTGTGCTTTTGAACGTAAGGTGCTCACAAATTCTAATTGTGCCTCCATCTCCATTGATTACGCAGGTGGTTGGTGAGAGAGGCAGGAGTTTCACTTTAGCAGTTTTGATTTTTGAGAACTTTTCTATCTTCTCTAAGGAAACAGGAGAAGAAGGAATCTGAAGAACAAAACTGAATAGGTGCTCATTCTCTATAGAGGCTGCTCTAAAATTGTATCATTTATTTTGTACTGAAATCTTGATTAACCAGTCCTGGCCAAACCTGATTAAGACTAAGTCCTTGATCTTGATGTCAGTTTGTAAGACTAAGACCTTGCTGGAGGTGAGAGACTTACGTATTAATATGTGCATGGTAGTGGTAAAGGGATTACTGTAGCCAGAAGGTAGGGAAGCTGAGAATGATAATTCCAGGTGCCTCTCATCTTGTGAAGGCACAGCTTTAGGCATGGAACTTGAAGGAGGACTTTTGACAGGGAGGTTGGCAGCAGAGCCTTATTGTCTGGGGTCTATACTTTGAGAAGAGTACATGTCCAGATGTGAGCTCTTGAGTGATAGCCACAATGACTCTGCCTACTTCATATTCACCAGGCTCTAGGAGGGGGCAGAGATCAAATTTCTGATATGAACTTAAGAGAGCAAACCAGATCACCTAAGCCAAATTATATAAACATTTAGATGTTTTTTGTTTTTAATATTTTAAAATCCCTAAACATTTAATAAAATGAACTTTACTGTTCTAGGTTTGACCCAGCTGTGCTAAGGGATCTTAAGAGAGAAGATTTCCATGCTTGAATCAGAATATTGAAGGATGAGCAGCACTTGCTAAGAATTGCATTGGGGGGCTGGTAACAGTCCCCCATAAAATATTTCCCAAAGAAACTGTGAATGCTTCAGTTAGGAATACACCATCCAGACCTCCCCCTGTATCTGGAGGTTCCCCGTTTTAAGACTAAGATTTGTGGTGTGTGTTTTATTTATTTATTTTCAAATTTAACTTATTCCGGAAGAAATACAGCATGGTCAACCCTTTGATTTTAGCTTGTAAGATCCATTTAGGACTCCTTACCTTCAAAAATGTAAGATAATGTTTGTTTTGTTTTAAGCTACCAAGTTTATGGTAATTTATTGCAACAGCCATAGGAAACTCAAACAGTAATAATGCCCCTCTTCCTGGTAGAGTGGGTCCACTCCTTTCTGACCCTTGCCCATTCATCACAGTAATCTCTGCTGTTATTATTAATAAGACATATGAACACAGGAAGTGTGACTGTCAAAAGGAAGTAAGAACAAATGAGTGAGCATGATATAGTCTCATCAAACATTTTCCAAATTAAATTGTGAAGAATTAACTGCTAGAAGATATTTTTCATATCTGTAATAGTCAATTACATGAAAAGTACCTAAAGATATACAGAAAATTTTGCAGAATTTATTATATGCAGTTATACATGTAATTTAATACATTTAGAACAATAAAATTTCATGTAAATGTGACTGAAAATTCCAGTTCGTACGTGGGGGAAGAAAATATTTTAAGGCCTGAATTATCCAATTAAACCATAATTTGTAGGTTGCCATTTTGTAATGCCTGGGTACAACCTTGATTTAAAATTCTGTAACTACTCAAATTTTTTCAGATGTAGATTTTCTCTATTTTTCCATAGGCAGGAAAATGGCATTTACTTTTGATTACTACTTTGGAGAAGAAAAGCATTTTGGTTCTTTCATTTTGTGAATTTATATTCCAGTGTTAGAAATAACATTCAGGGATTTGGAGTCCAGAATATCAGCCAAAGAACAGTATTTGCTGGATGAAATTAAAGGTGATTTTTCTCTGGCAGGGATAGAGAATACATGGTATATGCAGGTAAGACAAAGAAACTGTGTGAGTTAGTGGGTGTTGGTAAAGGAAAAACAGTTGGGAAAATAGACTAGAGTAGCTTATAAGTGACCCCAAAGTATAACAATTCTGTGGACAGTTTCATGGGTGATAGCATAGCCAATGTAGAGATAAGCAAGCTTAATGATATATTTGAGATTTTGTTTGTCATATATATATATATACAGACATACATATATATATCTTTAAAGTTATGTATCAAAGTGACTATATTGTTTTCAAACTCCTACCTCTCACAATTTTAACTAGAAAATAGAGAAGGCTCAAAATGTGTTAAATTAATAATGAGTTTAAAGATATAATTCATTATTGAATGATTATGGGACTTGTAATTTTTTAAATTATCCATTCTCTAACTTTTAGTGGTTCTCAAATTTTAATGTGTGTAAAAGCATTACCCAGGGAGCTTGTTTAACTGGCTCTGATTAGGTGTGTTTGGGGGAGAGGCCCTGGAATTTTAATTTTAATAAGTGATTTTGCAGTGGCTGATGTACAAACTGCACAGGAACAAGCACGAGGCTGCCCACATCCACCCCATGGACATTCACCTGAAGTTGGGATATAAAACTTGTTGACTGGCAACAGAGAGTGGGGTCCCCACACCAGCAACATGGACATCACCAGGAAGCTTGTGATAAATGTAGAAACTCAGCTCCATCCCAGACCCACTGAAACAATCTTTATTTTAATAAGATCCTGGGATTTGGGGGTGGTAGTGGGATGATTTACAAGCACATTAAAGTTTGAGAAGCAATGTTCTCCTGGAAATCAGCCTCTATAACAGTGGTTCTTAATCAGTGGAGTGCCTCCAAGTCCTCTAAGGTGCTCTGAAAAATTACCCCGGTTCCACTTCAGACCCACTGACCCTTCAGTGATACAGGGTCAGGAAATAGCTTTTTAAAAGAGATCCAAAGGTGACTCTGATACACACCACTGGTTAAAACCAGTTGCTCTTTAGGGCTTGTCTGGCAACTCAGAAGCTTTGGGATGACAGAAATCACACCAAATCACTCTCAGATCCCAGTTTTGCTTTGCAGTGTGACAGCCTAAAATTCAGAGCTGACATTTTTATTACCTCCTATACCCTCTGTTCTTTTTAGCTTCCTTGTCCTAGTTGTCACACCGGGAGAACTCAAGGAAGTCAGCGAGTTTTCATCTCTCTCCTGTGTCCTCAGAGGATGGCTGATTTATTCCCAAGTTCTCCTGCCTTTTAATTTTATTTTTTCAGTTGAAGTCTATACTAGTGTAGGTCAGACAATTCATAATTCACTCTGAGACTGTGGAAAGGACTCTGAGGTCATCATTTTCCTCAGGAATTGAGCAGTAGTTTGTTAAAACTCCAGAGCTGTAAGTTCTCACTTTAACTGTGGTTCTCATAAATATGAAGAAATAATGAAACTTTATTAAAGGACAATCCAGGCATGAATCTTTATTTCATCTAATGGGCCTTGTAGTAAAGTAACTTTTAAGACATTCTGATGCAATTTTTAACTCAGTCATTTATGGGGTAGATAGTTTATTTTATAATTGGAAGGGGCTATAAAGTACAGCCTTAGTTCAGATTGTTCTTAAGGACATAACAATAGATCCTTTGTAGATGGGCTCTGAACCAGTCGAGAACAATCAGATACTTGGTGGTCTGTGGCTAAAGCATCACGTGCTACTTTTCCTGGATTCAGGAAGGGATAAGGCAGCTGGTCTGATTGCTTGTGGAAGCTCTTGGAAGCTGGTGGCGGAGTTCTTTAGGAATTTCTCTAGCTTGCTTTGTGTTCAGTCCAAACACCAATCCAGAAGCAGAAAACCCTCTTTTCGACTTGTCAGTCAGTCAACATAAGAATAGACTATGTCTCAAGAGGAACTATGGGGTGAGGTTTTTCTTCTACTGCTTGAATTCAGCACCTTGGAGAAGGTCCTTCTCCTTTTTGTGGGCACAGTGCTGTCACAGAGACTCCTTGTGGCCCAAGCCTTTCACCTGGCCTGCATTTTGAAATGGGACCATGCTTAAGTAAAATGGTTGCTTTCCATGATAAAGCATTTTTGGGCCAAGGAAGCTATTCTTACACCTTTTTAAGTAATCCCTGCTTTGCCCTATCTATTCGGCCCTGTCACTTTCTCTGTGCAAAGAAAACTCACAGTTGAGAGGACATTTACTTCAAGCTGAGGAGTATTAGAGGATACTACTTCTGGTAGATGGTTTCTCTCCAAAGGAAAAGGCCTAATTTGATAAGTGAGAGAATAATATCCATTGTGCCATCTTGCCATTGAGGGAAGCCTATTTGCCTTGAAAATAAGAAATATCTTTCTCAGCAGGCAGTGCTTTTCTTTAAGGATTTTATAACAAAGATAAAAATTGTGACTGGCAATGTAGTAAACATTTAACACACTTTTAATGTTATATAATAAGCGCAAGAACATGCAAGTAGTAAGGGAACATATTCTTATATGCTGCATTGATTGTCTATTAGCATTTAGCATGAAAAGTAATCCTCACACATGGCTAGTTATGAGGTTGAAGTGAGTTGAAGGAAGGAAATGGGAATCAGGATGAGGATCCTGACTTCATAACCAGGGTAGGGATGGAGGCTCGTCCTCCGTGAAACTTCACAATGTACTTTTCACAGGAGTAAGCCTCATGTACTTTTTAGTCAGATTGGAAGATCACTAGTGATTTTGTCCTCATGAAGAAGCACCTTGATTTTCTGAAGCAGTTGTTCAGCAAATTATACTCAGCAGTCTTCTGGTTTCATTCACTTGGACTGTGATTGTGTCACATTATAGTAATTTTTATCAAAGGGTGGACTGACCTGGTACAACACTTTGTGGCAAACTCATTGCTGAATTACTCCTTCCATGGCCACTTTGTGAACAAAGGAAAAAAGAGGAATGCAAGGAGAATTTTGTCATTTTCTAATTTAACATTAGATCATCTTTGGGGCTTATGGAGTGTGCAGCAGACTTAGAGAAACAGGTTACGGATCTCTCTTCATGGTTCAGCAGTGCCAGGCCCCTTACTGCTGAGAGGAGGCATGCCTTCTGTCCCACCTCACAGATTCTCTATGGCCATCTTGGAAAACTCCTGACCCATTGCTCCTTGCACCATGGTGACCGACAAGGGGGTCCTTTTAGTAATTCTACTTTCTCACAAGACCATTAAAGGACAAACAAGAATTACTCTAAAAATATTATCTCTAATTTCTGTCTTTGATTCTAATCCTTATTTAGGGGTATAGGCCTTTTCTGTCTCTGTAACCCAGAGTGAGTAGAAATGCAGAAGAAAGGCGGAAGAAAGGTAGTATAGTGGAAAGAGAGGGTTTAAAGAGTTAAACATTTAAGTTTGACTAGTTCCGCAACCCATACCTAATAACTGGGAAAAACTCAGAACACAATCAAGGGGGGCATGTCTTACTGTTCATGACAGCATCCCTAGTATAGAACACGTCTGCCATATGACCCTCTGCAAAGATGTGTCGATTACTGGACTAATTGGAAGATCACTGAGATACTGTAAGTGAAAGCAAAGACAGACTCAGTGAATGCTGTGTGGGTGGTAAAAATCATGACTTACTGTAAATGTGTGTCAGCCATGCAGTGCCTGTGCTCAAAAATGCCAGGATCGGAGGAGCTTCAAGATGGCGGAAGAGTAAGACGTGGAGATCACCTTCCTCCCCACAAATACATCAGAAATACATCTACATGTGGAACAGCTCCTACAGAACACCTACTGAACGCTGGCAGACGACCTCAGACCTCCCAAAAGACAAGAAACTCCCCACGTACATGGGTAGGGCAAAAGAAAAAAGAAAAAACAGAGACAAAGAATAGGGACGGGACCTGCACCAGTGGGAGGGAGCTGTGAAGGAGGAAAGGTTTCCACAAACTAGGAAGCCCCTTCGCGGGTGGAGACGGGGGTGGCGGGCCGGGGGGAGCTTCGGAGCCACAGAGGAGAGCACAGCAACAGGGGTGCGGAGGGCAAAGCGGAGAGATTCCCGCACAGAGGCTCGGTGCCGACCAGCACTCACCAACCCGAGAGGCTTGTCTGCTCACCCACTGGGGCGGGCGGGGGCTGGGAGCTGAGGCTCGGACTTCTCTCGGAGCGCAGGGGGAGCACTGGGTTTGGCTGCGTGATCACAGCCTGAAGGGATTAGTGCGCCACGGCTAGCTGGGAGGGAGTCCGGGGAAAAGTCTGGAGCTGACGAAGAGACAAGAGACTTTTTCTTGCCTCTCTGTTTACTGGTGCGCGAGGACAGGGGATTCAGAGCGCCACTTAAAGAAGCTCCAGAGACGGGCGCGAGCCGCGGCTAACACAGCGGACCCCAGAGACGGGCATGAGACGTTAAGGCTGCTGCTGCCGCCACCAAGAAGCCTGTGTGCAAGCACAGGTCACTATCCACACCCCCCTTCCGGGGAGGCTGTGCAGCCCGCCACTGCCAGGGTCCCGTGATCCAGGGACAACTTTCCCGGGAGAACACACGGCGTCCTCAGGCTGGTGCAACGTCATGCCGGCCTTTACCGCCGCAGGCTCGCCCCGCACTCCGTGCCCCTCCCTCTCCCCGGCCTGAGTGAGCCAGAGCCCCCGAATCAGCTGCTCCTTTAACACCATCCTGTCTGAGCGAACAACAGACGCCCTCCGGCGACCTACACGCAGAGGCAGGGCCAAATCCAAAGCTGAGCCCCAGAAGAGAAAGAGAAATCTCTCCCAGCAGCCTCAGGAGCAGCGGATTAAAGCTCCACAATGAACTTGATGTACCCTGCATCTGTGGAATACCTGAAAAGACAAAGAATCATCCCAAATTGAGGAGGTGGACTTCGGGGGCAACAATATAGATACTTTTTGCCCTTTTTCTGTGAGTGTGTATGTGTATGCTTCTGTGTGTGATTTTGTCTGTATAGCTTTGCTTTTACCATTTTTCATAGGGTTCTGTCTGTCCTTTTTTTTTTTTTTTTAGTATAGTTTTTAGCGCTTGTTATCACTGGTGGATTTGCTTTTTGGTTTGGTTATTCTTTCTTTCTTTTTATTACTTAAATTTTTTTAAAATTATTTTTTATTTTAATAACTTTATTTTATTTTATCTTCTTTCTTTCTTTCTTTTCCTCCCTTTTATTCTGAACCGTGTGGATGACAGGCTCTTGGTGCTCCAGCCAGGCGTCAGGGCTGTGCCTCTGAGGTGAGAGAGCCAAGTTCAAGACATTGGGCCACAAGATACCTCCCAGCTCCATGTAATATCAAATGGTGAAGATCTCCCAGAGATCTCCAGCTCAATGCCAAGACCCAGCTCCACTTAATGACCAGCAAGCTCCAGCGTTGGACACCCTATGCCAAACAACTAACAAGACAGGAACACAACCCCACCCATTAGCAGAGAGGCTGCCTAAAATCATAATAAGGCCACAGACACCCCAAAACACACCACCAGACGTGGACCTGCCCACCAGAAAGACAAGATCCAGCCTCATCCACCAGAACACAGGCACTACTCCCCTCCACCAGGAAGCCTGCACAACCCACTGAACCAACCTTAGCCACTGGGGGCAGACACCAAAAACAACAGGAACTACGAACCTGCAGCCTGTGAAAAGGAGACCCCAAAGACAGTAAGATAAGCAAAATGAGAAGACGGAGAAACACACAGCAGATGAAGGAACAAGGTAAAAACCCACCAGACCAAATAAATGAAGAGGAAATAGGCAGTCTACCTGAAAAAAAATTCAGAGTAATGATAGTAAAGATGACCCAAAGTCTTGGAAATAGAATGGAGAAAATACAAGAAATGTGTAACAAGGACCCAGAAGAACTAAAGAGCAAATAAACAGTGATGAACAACACAATAAATGAAATTAAAAATTCTCTAGAAGGGATCAATAGCAGAATAACTGAGGCAGAAAAACGGGTAAGTGACCTGGAAGATAAAATAGTGGAAGTAACTACTGCAGAGCAGAATAAAGAAAAAAGAATGAAAATAATCGAGGACAGTCACACAGACCTCTGGGACAACATTAAACACACCAACATTCAAATTATAGTGGTCCCAAAAGAAGAAGATAAAAAGAAAGGGACTGAGAAAATATTTGAAGAGATTACAGTTGAAAATTTCCCTAATATGGGAAAGGAAATAGTGAATCAAGTCCAGGAAGCAGAGAGAGTCCCAAACAGGATAAATCCAAGGAGAAACACGCCAAGACACATATTAATCAAACTATCAAAAATTAAATACAAACAAAAAATATTAAAAGCAGCAAGGGAAAAACAACAAGTAACATACAAGGGAATCCCCATAAGGTTAACAGCTGATCTTTCAGCAGAAACTCTCCAAGCCAGAAGGGAGTGGCCTGATATATTTAAAGTGATGAAGGGGAAAAGCCTACAACCAAGATTACTCAACCTAGCAAGGATCTCATTCAGTTTGACAGAGAAATTAAAACCTTTACAGACGAGCAAAAGCTGAGAGAATTCAGCACCAAACCAGCTTTACAGCAGATGCTAAAGGAACTTCTCTAGGCAGGAAACACAAGAGAAGGAAAAGCCGTACAATAACAAACCCAAAACAATTAAGAAAATGGTAATAGGGCTTCTCTGGTGGCGCGGTGGTTGAGGGTCCATCCGCCTGCCAATGCGGGGGACACGGGTTCGTGCCCCAGTCCAGGAGGATCCCACATGCTGAGGAGTGGCTGGGCCCATGAGCCATGGCCGCTGAGCCTGCGCATCCAGAGCCTGTGCTCCACAACGGGAGAGGCCACAACAGTGAGAGACCCATGTACCGCAAAAAAAAAAAAAAAAAAAGGAAATGATAATAGGAAAATACATATCGTTAATTACCTTAAATGTAAATGGATTAAATGCTCCAACCAAAAAATATAGACTGGCTGAATGGATATAAAAGTAAGACTTGTATATATGCTGTCTACAAGAGGCTCACTTCAGACCTAGGGACACATACAAACTGAAAGTTAAGGGAAGGAAAAAGGTATTCCATGCACATGGAAATCAAAGGAAAGCTGGAATAGCAATTCTCATATCAGGCAAAATAGACTTTAAAACAAAGCTTATTACAATAGACAAAGAAGGACACTACATAATGATCAAGGGATCAATCCAAGAAGAAGATATAATAATTGTAAATATTTATGCACCCATCATAGGAGCACATCAATACATGAAGCCAAACAACAGTAACACAATCATAGTAGGGGACTTTAACACCCCACTTTCACCAATGTACAGATCATCCAAAATGAAAATAAATAAGGAAACACAAGCTTTAAATGATACATTAAACAAGATGGACTTAATTGATATTTTCAGGACATTCCATCCAAAAACAACACAATACACTTTCTTCTCAAGTGCTCATGGAACATTCTCCAGGATAGATCATATCTTGGCTCACAAATCAAGCCTTGGGAAATTTAAGTAAATTAAAGTCATATCAAGCATCTTTTCCTACCACAATGCCATGAGACTAGATATCAGATACAGGAAAAAAATCTGTAAAAATACAAACATGGAGGCTAAACAATACACTACTTAATAACCAAGATATCACTGAAGAAATCAAAGAGGAAATCAAAAAATACCTAGAATCAAATGACAATGAAAACACGATGACCCAAACCTATGGGATGCAGCAAAAGCACTTCTAAGAGGGAAGTTTATAGCAATACTATCCTACCTTAAGAAACAAGAAACATCTCAAATAAACAATCTAACCTTACACCTAAGGCAATTAGAGAAAGAAGAACAAAAAACCCCCAAAGTTAGCGGAAGGAAAGAAATCGTAAAGATCAGATCAGAAATAAATGAAAAAGAAATGAAAGAAATGATAGCAAAGGTCAGTAAAACTAATAGCCGGTTCTTTGAGGAGATAAACAAAATTGATAAACCATTAGCCGGACTCATCAAGAAGAAAAGGGAGAACACTCAAATCAATAGAATTAGAAATGAAAAAGGAGAAGTAACAATGGACACCGCAGAAATACAAAGCATCATAAGAGACTACTACCAGCAACTATATGAAAATAAAATGGACAACCTGGAAGAAATGTACAAATTCTTAGAAATGCACAATCTTCAGAGACTGAACCAGGAAGAAATAGATAATATGAACAGAGCAGTCACAAGCACTGAAATTGAAACTCTGATTAAAAATCTTCCAACAAACAAAAGCCCAGGACCAGATGGCTTCACAGGAAAATTCTTGCAAACATTTAGAGAAGAGCTAACGCCTATCCTTCTCAAACTCTTCCAAGATATATCAGAGGGAGGAACACTCCCAAACTCATTCTACGAGGCCACCATCACTCTGATACCAAAACCAGACAAAGATGTCACAAAGAAAGAAAACTATAGGCCAATATCACTGATGAACATAGATGCAAAAATCCTCAACAAAATACTGGCAAACAGAATCCAACAGCACATTAAAAGGATCATACACCATGATCAAGTGGGGTTTATCCCAGGAATGCAAGGATTCTTCAGTATACCCAAATCAATCAATGTGATACACTATATTAACAAATTGAAGGAGAAAAAAACATATGATCATCTCAATAGATGCAGAGAAAGCTTTCGACAAAATTCAACACCCATTTATGATAAAAACCCTCCAGAAAGTAGGCATAGAGGGAACTTACCTCAACATAATAAAGGGCATATATGACTAACCCACAGCCAATATCGTCCTCAATGGTGAAAAACTGAAACCATTTCCACTAAGATCAGGAACAAGACAAGGTTACCCACTCTCACCACTATTATTCAACATACTTTTGGAAGTTTTAGCCACAGCAATCAGAGAAGAAAAAGAAAAAAAATGAATCCAAATTGGAAAAGAAGAAGTAAAGTTGTCACTGTTTGCAGATGACATGATACTATACATAGAGAATCCTAAAGATGCTATCAGAAAACTACTAGAGCTAATCAATGAATTTGGTAAAGTAGCAGGATACAAAATTAATGCACAGAAATCTCTTGCATTCCTATAGACTAACGATGAAAAATCTGAAAGTGAAATTAAGAAAACACTCCCATTTACCATTGCAACATAAAGAATAAGATATCTAGGAATAAACCTACCTAAGGAGACAAAAGACCTGTATGCAGAAAATTATAAGACACTGATGAAAGCAATTAAAGATGATACAAATAAATGGAGAGATATACCATGTTCTTGGATTGGAAGAATCAACATTGTGAAAATGACTCTATTACCCAAAGCAATCTACAGATTCAATGCAATCCCTATCAAACCACCACTGACATTTTTCACAGAACTAGAACAAAAGATTTCACAATTTTTATGAAAACACAAAAGATTCTGAATAGCCAAAGCAATCTTGAGAAAGAAAAACAGCTGGAGGAACCAGGCTCCCTGACTTCAGACTATAATCCAAAGCTACAGTAATCAAGACAGTAGGTTACTGGCACAAAAACAGAAATATAGATCAATGGAAGAGGAGGGGAAGCCCAGAGATAAACCCAGACACATATGGTCACCTTATCTTTGATAAAGGAGGCAAGAATATACAGTGGAGAAAAGCCAACCTCTTCAATAAGTGGTACTGGGAAAACTGGACAGCTACATGTAAAAGAATGAAATTAGGACACTCCCTAACACCATACACAATAATAAACGCAAAATGGATTAAAGACCTAAATGTATGGCCAGACACTATAAAACTCTTAGAGGAAAACAGAGGCAGAACACTCTATGACATAAATCACAGCAAGATCCTTTTTGACCCACTTCCTAGAGAAATGGAAATTTTAAAAAAAGTATACAAATGGGACCTAATGAAACTTAAAAGCTTTTGCACAGCAAAGGAAACCATAAACAAGATGAAAAGACAACCCTCAGAATGGGAGAAAATATTTGCAAACAAACCAACGGACAAAGGATTAATCTCCAAAATTTACAAGCAGCTCATGCAGCTCAATATCAAAAAAACAAACAACCCAATCCAAAAATGGGCAGAAGACCTAAATAGACATTTCTCCAAAGAAGATATACAGATTGCCAACAAACACATGAAAGAATGCTCAACATCCTTAATCAGTAGAGAAATGCAAATCAAAACTACAGTGAGATATCATCTCACACCAGTCAGAATGGCCATCATCAAAAAATCTAGAAACAATTAATGCTGGAGAGGGTGTGGAGAAAAGGGAACCCTCCTGCACTGCACAGTGGGAATGTAAATTGATACAGCCACTATGGAGAACAGTATGGAGGTTCCTTTACCATACGGCCCAGCAATCCTACTACTGGGCATATATACCCTGAGAAAACCATAATTCAAAAAGAGTCATGTACCACAATGTTCATTGCAGCTCTATTTACAATAGCCCGGAGATGGAAACAACCTAAGTGTCCATGAGCGGATGAATGGATAAAGAAGATGTGGCACATATATACAATGGAATATTACTCAGCCATAATAAGAAACGAAATTGAGTTATTTGTAGTGAGGTGGATGGACCTAGAGTCTGTCATACAGAGTGAAATAATTTAGAAAGAGAAAAACAAATACTATGCTAACACATATATGTGGAATCTAAGAAAAAAAAAAGATCATGAAGAACCTAGGGGCAAGATGGGAATAAATGCGCAGACCTACTAGAGAATGGACTTGAGGATATGGGGACGGTGAAGTGTAAGGTGGGACAAAGTGAGAGAGTGGCATGGACACATATACACTACCAAATGTAAAATAGATTGCTAGTGGGAAGCAGCCGCATAGCACAGGGAGATCAGCTCGGTGCTTTGTGACCACCTAGAGGGGTGGGATAGGGAGGGTGGGAGGGAGGGAGATGCAAGAGGGAAGAGACATGGGGATACATGTATATGCATAACTGATTCACTTTGTTATAAAGCAGAAACTAACACACCATTGTAAAGCAATTATACTTCAATAAAGATGTTAAAAAATGTCAGGATCAATTCATTTAATAGCTGGGGGTCCAATCTGTAAACATTGGTATAGATGATCTTATTTACAAAGCAGAAATAGAGACACAGATGTAGAGAACTGACGTATGGATACCAAGGTGGAAAGTGGGTAGCGTGTGTGGGATGAATTGGGATATTGGGATTGACATATATACACTATTGGTACTATGTATAAAGTAGATAACTAATGAGGACCTACTGTATAGCACAGGAAACTATACTCAATGCTCTGTGGTGACCTAAATGAGAAGGAAATACAAAAATGAGGGTATATATGTGTATGTATAGCTGATTCACTTTGCTGTACAGTATAAACTAACACAATATTGTAAAGCAACTATACTCCAATAAAACAAAAATAGCTAGGGGTACAGGAGACAAAGTCCAACAGGATTTGTAGAAGAGATGGCAAAGCCACGTTTTCTTTCCCTTTATTTTCTCTTCATGTTAACCTTTTTGATTCCTTACCTAACTTTAATTTATAATGACATTTTCTGGGAGGAGACAACTTTAAGCAACTTTACAGTTACAAAAAAAAAAATAGGAAAAAGGAAAGCACATATAGCTGATTAGTTTGCCTCTTTCTGCTCACTACCCTTTTATCATTTTTCTGTTTTTGAGCTGACAGGGTTTCAATCTTTGCAAATCAAGTCTATTAAATGTTTAGCATTCTGACTGGCTAAACCCAGCAATAGTGGTTACTAGCTGTTCTTCTGCTCTTACTAAGCAATTATTGAAAACTTATTAAGTACACAGAATGAGGCTAATTAATGCATATAATACACAAATAAAAATTGGCATTGTAGAATCACTAGGCAATATTCTGTAAAGGGTATTGCTAATCTGGATTTCTCCATTCTGGGAAAAGAATTTTGTCCACAATGGTCTCCCTATCAAAATTACAGAGTTTCTTTAATTAGAACTTTAGGGAGGTAGAAAAACCATTAGTTGGTAGTGACTTAATGCATTGGTTGTGAGTAAATGAAAATAGTACATAATGAACTTAAGCTATCATTTATATTCAGTACTGTGATATATTGGGACTTGATATAAACTTCTAATTTCTCCTCTCTACCAGCTTGATGAAGACTTTTAGTCCTCTTTATCCTGTCCAGTATTGCAGAGAGGATTTACTTTAGATCTGATTCCATAGATATATGGGGATACTGCCCCAGGTCTTATGCCTGAGCCATTCTGGGTTGAACTCTTATTTCAAAGTCCTGCTTTTATTTTCTGCTTATGCATGGGCTCGAGCTTTATTTGCTTAACTTTATGACCTTAATTAAGCTCTACAAAATGCTTATTATTAATTTTTTATTCAACTGAAATGGGCTATTCTTGGTCTTTTTGTATGAAGCTGTATTTTCCATTACCATGATTTTAGTTACTTCCAAATCCTGCAAATCTCTCTTCTGAGCGTCAAACCTCAATGTTCAAATGCCTACTGGGATGTTCCATACATCATTCAAACTCGGCATGATTAAAAGTGAGATTATTTTCAACTCCCTCCTACTCCCAGATTGTTCAAATCCAGACTTTTCCATTTCCTGGTATGGGACTTGGGCAGGTCACTTAGCCTTTCTGTGTCTCAGTATCTTCATCTATAAAAGGGAATAAGAAAAACAATTATCTCACAGACTTAAGGAGAATAAATAAATTAATATGTGTGCCTTTACACAATAAACACTATATAAACATTAGTTATTGTTATTTTTAAAACTATTAGTCCCTTGGTGCTCTCTAACTTTGGAAATGGTACAATATTCACCCAATGGCTCAAGCAGGAAACCTCAACTTGCATCATCCTCAATTTCTCCCTCACCTCCCCCAATCAAAGATTGAGTTCTTTGGCTACTACTTCTTACATATCTCTTGAATCTTCCCTCTTTTCTCTAATCCCAGTGCCATTGCATAATCCTGTATTACTGCAGTAGCCTCCTAGCTAGCGTTTTACTGCTTATAATACCTTCTTCATTCCTACTCTCTACACTAAATACATAACTATATTTTAAAAATGCAAATCTGGTTGAATATTGCCCCCACTTAAAACCTTTCTATGCTTGTCATTACCTCTCCACTGTCTTTAATAAGGTACACAGAGGTCTAAATAACCTGGCCTCTTCTTTCTTATTTTTTTTTTTTCTGCTTCACAACAAATGAATCAGTTATATATATACGTATGTTCCCATATCTCTTCCCGCTTGCGTCTCCCTCCCCCCCACCCTCCCTATCCCACCCCTCCAGGTGGTCACAAAGCACTGAGCTGATCTCCCTGTGCTATGCGGCTGCTTCCCATTAGCTATCTACCTTACGTTTTTTAGTGTATATATGTCCATGCCTGTCTCTCGCTTTGTCACATCTCACCCTTCCCCCTCCCCATATCCTCAAGTCCGTTCTCCAGTAGGTCTGTGTCTTTATTCCTGTCTTACCCCTAGTTCTTCATGACATTTTTTTTCTTAAATTCCATATATATGTGTTAGCATACGGTATTTGTCTTTCTCTTACTGACTTACTTCACTCTGTATGACAGACTCTAGGTCTATCCACCTCATTACAAATAGCTCAATTTCGTTTCTTTTTATGGCTGAGTAATATTCCATTGTATACATGTGCCACATCTTCTTTTCCATTCATCCGTTGACGGACACTTAGGTTGCTTCCATGTCCTGGCTATAGAGCTGCAATAAAGTAAATAGAGTAAAAAGAGTAAATAGAGCTGCAATAAAGATTTTGGTACATGACTCTTTTTGAATTATGGTTTTCTCAGGGTATATGCCCAGTAGTGGGATTGCTGTGTCATATGGTAGTTCTATTTGTAGTTTTTTAAGGAACCTCCATACTGTTCTCCATAGTGGCTGAACCAATACACATTCCTACCAGCAGTGCAAGAGTGTTCCCTTTTCTCCACACCCTCTCCAGCATTTATTGTTTCTAGATTTTTTGATGATGGCCATTCTGACTGGTGTGAGATGATATCTCACTGTAGTTTTGATTTGCATTTCTCTACTGATTAATGATGTTGAGCATTCTTTCATGTGCTTGTTTGCAGTCTGTATATCTTCTTTGGAGAAATGTCTATTTAGGTCTTCTGCCCATTTTTGGATTGGGTTGTTTGTTTTTTTGTTATTGAGCTGCATGAGCTGCTTGTAAATTTTGGAAATTAATCCTTTGTCAATTGCTTCATTAGCAAATATTTTCTCCCATTCTGAGGGTTGTCTTTTCATCATGTTTATGGTTTCCTTTGCTGCGCAAAAGCTTTGAAGTTTCATTAGGTCCCATTTGTTTATTTTTGTTTTTATTTCCATTTCTCTAGGAGGTGGGTCAAAAAGGACCTTGCTGTGATTTATGTCATAGAGAGTTCTGCCTATGTTTTGCTCTAAGAGTTTGATAGTTTCTGGCCTTACATTTAGGTCTTTAATCCATTTTGAGCTTATTTTTGTGTATGGTGTTAGGGAGTGATCTAATCTCATACTTTTATATGTAGCTGTCCAGTTTTCCCAGCACCACTTATTGAAGAGGCTGTCCTTTCTCCACTGTACATTCCTGCCTCCTTTATCAAAGGTAAGGTGACCATATGTGCGTGGGTTTATCTCTGGGACTTCTATCCTGTTCCATTGATCTATATTTCTGCTTTTGTGCCAGTACCATACTGTCTTGATTAATGTAGCTTTGTAGTATAGTCTGAAGTCAGGGAGCCTGATTCATCCTCTTCTTTCTTTTTTAACCTCAACTCCTGCCTTTTCTCACTTTTGGGTCTTTACTGAAACTGTTTCTCATGCCTGGTTTGAAGGGCTCTTCTTGCCCAAATTTTCCTGCCCCCCCCCACCTCCCCCACCCACAATTTGGGTACCTTCTCATACTTTAGGTTTCAGCTTAGGTATCACTTTTTCCCTTCCAGGCAGGCTTCATAGTCTTTATTAACTGCCTGTGGATTATATATTGCTTTGACTGCTTAGCATCTTATTCCCTGGGGGTACTCAACTACAGTACCCGAAATTGATCCGTTCCCACTGCACAGGTAAGTTTGTGACTACTTGAATATCTAAGACGATAGACACATTGGTTCGTCCATGGCAGATGTTGTTCTCTGCGTCAGAAAACAAAACAGCACCAAGATCAGCATACTATATGGAAATTCAGGTTTTCCCAAGTATATCCATAAGGTAGGGAAAATAGCATCCTACTGTTGTAGGAGTCTGATTTTAGATTGTCACTAGAATGAGCAATCCTAACAAGTTGGATTAACAAATATCAGTTGTTAGAAAAAAGAACAAACTAATAGCATTTATGTCTCTTTCATTACACTTTACTCTCTCTGAATATAAGGACTTTATATGTCTTGTTTGTCATTATATCTTTTGTGCCTTAGAATGAAACTATCATTCAAAAAGTAATTTATAGAATTGATTCATCTATTTTAGAGTGTGAAGAAACACTAAGAAATGATTTTGTCTAGTGCTCTGATAAAAGTGTAATACTGTCCTTATGTTTGACAGATAAGTCACCTGAAGTCCAGAAATTTACAGGCTTATTCTAGGTCACATGGAATCACTTCCCTAATATTATTCTCTTTCTACCACTCCTTGTTGCCACCCAGTTGCATTTGTACATTTGTAATATGTTAATTTGCCTGCATAGAGACTGGAAAAAACTAGCTTTCGTATCCTAATTTCAGAGCACTCTTTGTTTGTTAAATCTCAGGGTTGAAAATAAAAGTGGAAGTTAGATTAGAAAGGGACAAAAATGCCTGTTTTGGGAGTTTGGGCTTTATCCTCTTGGGTGATTTTTAAACTATACTCAGTGGAACCCCTGTCAGGGACCTCAAGAGCTTTGTCTGGACCTCCCACTTATATTTCAATCAGAGAAGTTCCTTTTTTATTTATTTTCCTTGGCTTTATTGAAAGCTTCTTTTGAAGAAAGAAATGTGTGAATAAAAATACATTTGAAAACTATTGCTCCAGGGAGTACTGTAACATTTTCATTCGCTACTCAAACATCATCTTTGGTTGAACTCTTAAGGTAAAATTTCCTTCTTTTTTGTCTTTGACCAGATTCTCTTAATAACTTTTAGGGTGAGGGTTAATTTTGGATCTATATGTTTAAATAGCTAAATGTTATCAGTTATAAAATAAAATATATATTAGGACGTAAAAATTTATCAACCAGATTAAGAAAAATAGAGTATGCTTTAAATATTCTCTTTCATTTCCTTTCTGAAAAAATATGCAATTGTGGGGAATTTGAAAAATTTGTTACATGTACATTCTTATATTCTCTGGGCTAGTTTAGTGATAAATGCAATTGTTGAGTTAAGTGAGAATGGCTAGAAAAACTGCTTAAACTTGAGCAGTAACTGTAGATTAGTTAATGGGAATTTGCCCAGGGGTGGGTGTTGGTAGTCCTAATGATTTTTGTATAGCATTGCAAAAGCTTTTGAAGAATCTTTTAAATCACTCAGTCTCTCTATTCTGTTAAGATGAGGACAATACACATTGTTATAGATTTGTTTGGTTCTTTACAGTTTACTAAGTGCTTTCACGTTTTTTCCTCTTCTGAGAGAAATGTAAGGCTCCTTGCAGCTCCAAAAATCTATTACTTTGTATTTTATTGATTCTTTTTAATGTTCTTTGAGATTTTTAAAATTCAAAACCAACATATTGAAGGGTTTTAGTTTAGCAGTGATATGACCTTCAAACTCCTTGCTTTCCTAGAAATTACTTGGATTATGATCATGGAATCTGTTAATGAATAATCTACTAATGAATAAGTAGTGTAGAAATATTCAAAAGGATGCCTTTCAAAAGGACTAACTCTAATACCTTGTGAACAATTAAAATCCTAAGTAGCCAAAGATTACACAATTGTAGCACAAAGTTTCATTTATCTTTTTCATTTTCTTTAAAGAATTCCAGACTTCCCTGGTGGTTCAGTGGTTAAGACTCCTTGCTTCCACTGCAGGGGACGTTCGATCACCAACCAGGGAAGTTCCGCATGCTGCAGGGTGCGGCAAAAAAAAAAAAAAAAAATCCACAGAACTGGGGAAATTATCTAGTACACATGGAAACTGGTTTTCAGATTGTCATTATCATGGGCAATTCAAAGAGGGTTGAATTACTAAATCTGAATTACACACACACACAATTTGCAACAAAGGAGGCAAGACAGTGGAGAAAAGACAGTCTCTTCAATAAGTAGTGATGGGCAAACTGGACAGCTACACGTTAAAGAATGAAATCAGAACATTTTTTAACACCATATACAAAAATAAACTCAAAATGGACTGAAGACCTAAATGTAAGACCTGAAACCATACAACTCCTAGAGGGAAACATAGGCAGAACACTCTTTGGCACAATTGTAGCAGTATTTTTTTTGGATACGTCTCTTAAGGTAAAGGAAACAAAAGCAAAAATAAACAAATGGACCTAATTAAACTTAAAAGCTTTTGCATAGCAAAGGAAACCGTTGACAAAATGAAAAGACAACCTACTGAGTGGGAGAAAATATTTGCAAATGATAGACTGATAAAGGGTTAATATCAAAATGCATAAATAGCTCATATAACTCAACATGAAAAAAACAAAGAACCTGATTAAAAAATGGGCAGAAGACTTGAATAGACATTTTTCCAAAGAAGACATACAGATGGCCAATAGGCACATGAAAAGATGTTCAACATCATTAATCACCATGGAAATGCAAATCAAAACCACAATGAGATATCACCTCACACTTGTCAGAATGGCTATCATCAAAAAGACCACAAATAACAAATGTTGGAGAGTATGTGGAGAAAAGGGAATTCTTGTACACTGTTAGTAGATATGTAAATTGGTGCAACCACTGTGGAAAACGTATGGAGATTCCTCAAAAATCTAAAAATAGAACTGCCATATTATCCAGCAATTCCACTGCTGGATATATATGTGAAAAAAATGAAAACACTAATTTGAAATACTAATGCACCCCAATGTTCATAGCAGCCTTTTTTTTACAATAGCCAAAATATGAAAGCAACCTAAGTGTTCATAAGCAGATGAATGGATAAAGATGTGGCATGTATGTGTGTATACACACACAAACACATACACACAATGGAATACTACTCAGCCATAAAAAAGCATGAAATGTTGCCATTTGCAACAACATGGATGGACTTGGAGGTTATTATGGTCAGTGAAGTAAGTCAGACAGAGAAAGACAAATACTGTGTGTTATTACTTATATGTGGAATCTAAAACATAAATTAGTTAAATAACAAAAAAGAAACAAACTCATAAATATAGAGAGCTAGTGGTTACCAGTGGGGAGAGCGAAGATGGCAGGGACAATATAGGGGTAAGAGATTAGTAGGTACAAACTACTATGTATAAAATAAATAAGCTACGAGGATATATTGTACAGCACAGGAAATATAGCCAATATTTTATAACTAAAAATAGAGTATAACCTTAAAAAATTGTGAATCACTACATTGTATACCTAAAACTTATATAATATTATAAATCAACTATACTTCAACCCCCCCACCCCCACAATAATGGCCACTGTCAGAAGACAATCTAAATGTTTCTACTAAAACGTTTTCTCATTTCTCTAGTATTAGTTTGAGATTATAACCACTTAAAATGAGCCCCAAAAGGAGCTGAAACAATTTGATATAGGCTATTTTTAAATTAAAGGGAATGAACTATAGGAGACTTCATTTTTTGCTTAGTTTCCTTTCTAGGGAGGTGTTAAGGATAGGATAGGGCAAGAGGCTGATTGGGAGTGATTCCAATTATTTCTCGTACAGTTTTTTTTTCCTCTAGGAAAAGATTGTCAAAGAAGAAATAGGGTAGCTTAATTCTAATACAGATCCTTCCTCTAGACATCAGACATGCTCCCATTCCGATTTTCATGCCTCTTTATGACAATACCTAGAGGAAAAAATTATGTAGAATGACATTTATTGAACGTCTACTATGTAACAGGTGCTCTCTACACTGAGAATAAAAGGATCCAGATGCAGACTGTAGATCTAGGTAGAGTCATATTCTTTTCTATGTAGAGCTTAGATGATCCTAAATGGATTTAGATATAGCAATTGTCCATCTTCTATTTCTACACATAAATTTACAGAGGAAAGGGTCTGAGATTCATCTTTTTTGAGAGTCACATTTTTTGAAACTAGACCTGTGGACTGAAGTGGCTCTTACTAGACCATCTTGAAGAAATGAGAGGAACAGGAGTTTCAGCCAGATTTGACTCTTGCATCAAGGACCAGAGGCTGAGGACACTGGATAGCTAATAATCTGTGAAGCAGCAGACACTGGAACCTGATCCAACTTAGCAAACCTGGAAGCTAAATTGTGACCCAGGGATGCGTCTGTGTGAAGACATGGGACTTGCTTAATATAAAAAGTTAACTCTCAGATTCAACATGTACATGGCAGAGACTAGAAAGTCAAAATTACAATTTAATTTTTATGGACCTTTCTAGATTCACTGTCACTGAATTCACAGAGTAAGATGGAAGACTTCATCTTTTGTTTTTCCTTTCGGATTTGTTTCTCAGATACCTCCCATTCTGTGAGCACGTCCCCACATGGAGAGATAATGACATTTAAAGGTTTGTACATTGACTATAATTATGAGTTTCAACGTGCACTCTGATATTAAGTTCTAAATCCCATATATTATGGGACTCCGGAGTAATAATTGGAATACAGGCTGAGTTTGAAGCAGATTTTCCCTGACCAAGAATAATGCTGGCAAGATATGATGTATTTGTCAATTTGAGGATCTACTGTGGCCTGGGCAAATCGGCTGGGTCCTATAATGGAAGCCAGGCACCAAGAAGGACAACAGAAGGCACTTGGACTGGGTGAATTGGTCACTCTGTTAAGTGTGGGGTATTCTGATTTTGGCAAGAAGTGATATGGAGGCTCTGGTCTCAGGAGTAGTATGCGCAAGACACTGGCATGAACATGGACTGAGGGTTATGTTTCTGCTTCATTTCTATAGGACGTTGGTCATGTTTGCCCCAATGAGCTCTGGTGGTAAAATCAAGAACTCTTATCACACTAGGATGGTGATGTTTTGGGAACCTAAGTGGTACTGCTTTGTGGTCTTCCTTCCAACATCCATTCTTTTCATTCTCTCTTTTAATTAAAACCTAAGGAGCTAGCTCTTTATCTTGGTAACTAATGTGCAAGTAAAGAACAGATTTTTTTAAAAAAATCATTCACGTTTATCAAAGAATACTCTGAAGACAGCAGTTAAATATTATTTTTTGTCAATATGAGTAGATTTGGCAAAAGGGAAAGACTGTTCTTCTATCTCAGAATTCTGGTAAAAGAAACACAGAATACCCAGTCAAGATAAATATTTTAGTCCCATTATTTTTTTCCTGTGCCATGAAGAAAGCCTATAGATGGTATATAGTAGTCATATCAACAAATATTTATAATGTTCCTACTTAGCCGCATTTTACAAAGGATTTCAAATATCCTTTTCCTGTAATTCTTAAGTTTTGTACAGTTTTACTGAATGAGGAAAATGGCCCAATTTTGACTTTTCCTTTTTTATGACTTCTAGAAATGACCATTTTGCTGGAATGTGTTCCTAGAAATCAATAATGCTGTGGAACATATTTTCTCATATACAATATTAGAGTTGGGAATCATTTCTTATCCAGGTCTTAGTGACCTACAAATCATACCCATGATCCAAAACATATCATAGAAGCAAGGATAACTAGCCATCACTATAAATATTTAATAGATGACTTTCATTCTTAGAAATAATCTATTTTATTTTATTGTTTACTATACCAGCAGTGTATTTTCATTCTGTTGGTCTATAATTGTCAAATAATGGCAATGTCTTACAGTTTAATCTGTTATATATAATATACATGAAACTCATAAAAGCAGCTAGGTTATACATTTGGCTACAACCAATATATTAGCTCAAACATGTTTTTAAACTTTTATTTAGTGATAACATCCCTTGCCTGATTTGGAAAGTCTCTTTTTAGGATAATTTGGATGACAGTTCTAGGAAGTTTACATGAATTCCTTTTTTTTTTTGCGGTACACGGGCCTCTCACCGTTGTGGCCTCTCCCGCTGCGGAGCACAGGCTCTGGACGCGCAGGCTCAGCGGCCATGGTTCACGGGCCCAGCCTCTCCGCGGCATGTGGGATCCTCCCGGACCGGGGCACAAACCCGTGTCCCCTGCATCGGCAGGCAGACTCTCAACCACTGTGCCACCAGGGAAGCCCATGAATTCCTTTTTTGACCTTAGTTTTGTGCACAGAATACCAGGGACACAATTATTATTGTGGATAAAATTTTGAAGATTCTTTTATTGACAAGAATACATTTGAAGTTAAGGGTTAGTAAAAATAAGAAAGATGAAGATATGGTAATATAAATATTTATTAAGGCATTATTTTTTATAATGAAAAAGTGGAAAAATATAAATGCCAAATGAAAGGATTAGCTAAATTAATTACATTACAAAGGAAAGTTCTATAGATATTAAAACTGATGTTGCAGAAGCAATTTTATTAACACTGGAAACATTATCATCATATGTTATTAACTGAAAAGCATAGATTGCAAAATAATACACTATAAAATTATATACTGATACACATAGGTTATATAATAAGAAGGCTAATCAACAATGGAATTACTAATATTGCCTTTTCTGATTGTGTTGTTTTAGTTTTCTTATTTTGCTAGTCTGAATATATGAATAACAAAAAAAATGTGAAAGAATATGTTTTATCCCTGTGATAAGAAAAAACAAGAAAATTTAGGACTTATTTCCCAACCCTGAGACTTTTTTGTCATTTTATTTAAATTATGCTATTGGAAATTCCTTGTATATGTACCTTTACATTCTTGAGAACATATTATTTATGGGATGAATTGCTGACAGCTGAGTTATTGGAGGAAAGAGTATTTACAGTATAATTTTTAAGATATAAACAAAAAGATTGCATCCAATATGATATAAGGGGAATTATATGAAAAGAGAATTTATAGAAGCACAAATACAAATGTTCAATAATGATATGAAAAGCAAGGCAAATTAAAGTAACATGATTTTAGACTTATCAGATATGTAATGAATTTGATCTATCAAGTTTTGTAAGGGCTTGGGAAACAAGTGCTCTCATGTATAGTTGAAGGGAATATAAATTGGTACAGTGTATTATTTTTTAAATTAAGGAAATGAATAGGGCTGATCTTTCCCTATATTATCTCAGTTTCTTCAAAACCGCATTTGGAACCTACTAAGGCATCCCTCCCTTTATCTCCAGAATAGACAAAGACTCTTGAGAGTAACTTTTATTTTTCACATCCATTTTCCTTTCTCAAAGCTCTCTTAATCTAACTGACTCTGCAAGAAGGTCTGTATTCTACTTGTTCCATAAGGACAGCAGAATATGGATATGCTTTTACTTGTCAGTTTTGCTGTGTAATGACCTTGAAGTGTCAGAGGCTTACCTCATGAACCTCATGGGCTCATGGGTCAGCTGGAGAGGATTTATTTCAGCCTGCACTTCAGGTTCCATTCTGCTGCATGTGTTTTTCATTCCTTTTTGACCTGGATACCCTGGGCACATTCTTCTCATGACTGATGGTGGGAAGGCAGAGGCAAGGGGCAAGCCAAACCATGCATGCACATTTAACCTCTGCTCCCATAGTGTCCACTAACATTCCACTGGCCAAAGCAGAAAACATGTCCAAACTCAAAGTCAATGGGGTGGGAAGTACACTCTTCCTACCCTTAGTAGGATGTACCCCAAATTCACGCAGCAAGGGCATGGCATGTGTACTTCTGTATCACACCTGTCCATTTTAATAGCTTAAGTGGTAGGAAGGCATTTGCCCTGCTCCCTGGTGGGTCTCCAGATACACATTTTGAGATCGTACTGGTTTCATTATTGAGGTGGATAAAATTATTTTTCATGCGCAATTTTTATTTGTTAATAGTCAAAGTAATGAACATATGAAACCATGACTACTCCTATATATTTTACCAATCACTTTCTCATAAATTCCTTTCTATTTGATTCTCACAATCACTCTAAGCATTGTTATTTTCGATACACTGAATAGTTAAATGACTTGGTGGAATTCAGTAGTTGGGATCTTTAGCACTGCATAGCATACCATGTAATAACTCCTGTATGTGACTTTTTAAATTGTCTTTCCCAAGGTCACAGACTTAGTATGTGGCAAAACCAATGTTGAAATACTCGTGTCCTGTCTCCTTCTAACTCTGCCAGTACACATCTTCTTTAATTAGTGTCCAACAAATGGTCTAATTTTTCCAAAAGCCTCTTCTAAAACCACATTAAAAAGAAATTATCCTAAAGGTGTAATCAGGTTAAGTACTAGCCTTATGACTGAAGAGGCTTGTTCAGATGGCCAGGCACACATGGCTCAGGCAGTTTAGTCACCAGATGCATTTTCTGTGAGAATGGCGATGAATAAATATTTACCCCAAATTTGGCCTAGGCCATTACCTGACTGCTTCATTGCTTTTGCCATTATTTGCAGCATTTTCATCTCTACTTATTTAATTTAGGAGAAATAAAAATTTAGAAGTCTCAGTTTAATCTCACACAGGAGCAAAAATAGTTGTGCCATATACTACTTTTATTACTTTTGACCTATTCTAGCTAAGATTATAGATTAGGCAAGTTTACTCATCCATCAGTGGAACAGGTGACTGGATTTGTGAAGTGACACAGATCATAAAGATCAGTGAGGTGTTTGTTTCTATTTAAATTACCTTGGAAGGGCATTAATTTAAGTAAGCCTAAGCGAAGCCTTATAGCTGGAAAGGATAGGATTTTAGGGTTTCATTTTTAAGAATGCAGTTTAGACTATGATATGAAAAAAGCCAATGATCTCTTCTATGTCAGTCCCTCACAATGTGTGTGTTAGGAGGCGTTGTTTAGGAGAGACTGCAAAAGTTAAAAGAGACTGCAAAAGTAAGACACATTTTTGTTTTCCTAAAACTCTTCCAAAGTAAGAGAAAAAATAAAGTTTCATTTACGGTAGGAAAATTATAATCTTCCACCTATAACTATTTCAGGTTTTTAGGAACTGGAAAATATTAGTACGTTCATTGTTATAGCAGTGTCCAAAGGATATCCAAAATGACAGTGACCCAGAATGTGCCTACCTCTAAATAATCTATTTAAAAAGGGGCAATGTGAATTTTCAGGAAATCACTTATTTCCATCTTTGAGCTTGAATGACAACAATGGGAAAAGCCAGGCTTACAAAAAAATCTTACCCTTAATAGTGAAGGAAATGTCTAATTAAGAGATCACCTCCATTACTGAAGATCCTCAGAAATGCATTTTGCTATTAAATACTCACTTTTCCTTCACAAATGGTATTAAAAGCCCTATCTAAGATGTACGAAGGCATCCTTAGAAATGACTGTATGCTAGCAAAATTAGAAGCATGCAGCGGTCATAATAGATCAGGGAGGCTTAGTGAAGTGAACAAAAGCAGCTCAGCAGGAAGCGGACACTTGAAAACAACAATATAAAGTTTACAGGCATAGGTTGAGGCTTTTAAGAGGTATTTCCATGCTAGGTGTGCTGTTAATCCTTTATTAGGCCATGGAAATGCATTGCACTGAAGAAGCAATTTCCCCAGTTAAGCAAACATCATTTGTTTCCTCACCAAGTCAGTTAAATAGCTTTTCCTATGTAAATATTTTGGAGGAACTAACTGGCCTTTTATTAAGGATTTTTAGTAGAACTCTCTTCTTACCTCTAGGACCAACTGCAGATATATCAACTCAGCACAAGAGTATTGAGGAGAATAAAAAAGAAAGGTGTTGGGCAATAGCATGAAGAGGGGCAAGAAATGAGAAAGAAAGTAAAAATAAGGGTTGGTGACTGGAGCTGGATAAAAGGTTAAAGAAACATCTTTCAGGTGAATGGGCAGCCATAAAAATAGAGAGAAAAAGCTCAGTGAGGTTCTGAGCTGGTACTGGAGCTAATAAATTTCACAATATCTAGCAAAATGCCATACACAGTATGCTATGTGTTCCACATATATTTTTTTGTTTTGTTTTATTTTTTATTTTTTTTTCATTTTAACATCTTTATTGGAGTATAATTGCTTTACAATGGTATGTTAGCTTCAGCTTCACAACAAAATGAATCAGTTATATATATACATATGTTCCCATATCTCTTCCCGCTTGCGTGTCCCTCCCTCCCACCCTCCCTATCCCACCCCTCCAGGCGGTCACAAAGCACCGAGGTGATCTCCCTGTGCTATGCAGCTGCTTCCCACTAGCTGTCTACCTTACGTTTGGTAGTGTATATATGTCCATGCCTCTCTCTCGCTTTGTCACAGTTTACCCTTCCCCCTCCCCATAGCCTCAAGTCCATTCTCTAGTAAGTCTGTGTCTTTATTCCTGTTTCACCCCTAGGTTTTTCATGACATTTTTTTTTCTTAAATTCCATATATATGTGTTAGCATACGGTATTTGTCTCTCTCTTTCTGACTTACTTCACTCTGTATGACAGACTCTAGGTCTATCCACTTCATTACAAATAGCTCAATTTCGTTTCTTTTTATGGCTGAGTAATATTCCATTGTATATATGTGCCACATCTTCTTTATCCATTCATCCGATGATGGACACTTAGGTTGTTTCCATCTCTGGGCTATTGTAAATAGAGCTGCAATGAACATTTTGGTACATGACTCTATTTGAATTATGGTTTTCTCAGGGTATATGCCCAGTAGTGGGATTGCTGTGTCATATGGTAGTTCTATTTGTAGTTTTTTAAGGAACCTCCATACTGTTCTCCACAGTGGCTGTATCAATTTACATTCCCACCAACAGTGTAAGAGGGTTCCCTTTTCTCCACACCCTCTCCAGCATTTATTGTTTCTAGATTTTTTGATGATGGCCATTCTGACTGGTGTGAGATGATATCTCATTGTAGTTTTGATGTGCATTTCTCTAATGATTAGTGATGTTGAGCATTCTTTCATGTGTTTGTTGGCAGTCTGTATATCTTCTTTGGAGAAATGTCTATTTAGGTCTTCTGCCCATTTTTGGATTGGGTTGTTTGTTTTTTTGTTATTAAGCTGCATGAGCTGCTTATAAATTTTGGAGATTAATCCTTTGTCAGTTGCTTCATTTGCAAATATTTTCTCCCATTCTGAGGGTTGTCTTTTGGTCTTGTTTATGGTTTCCTTTGCTGCGCAAAAGCTTTGAAGTTTCATTAGGTCCCATTTGTTTATTTTTGTTTTTATTTCCATTTCTCTAGGAGGTGGGTCAAAAAGGACCTTGCTGTGATTTATGTCATAGAGTGTCCTGCCTATGTTTTCCTCTAAGAGTTTGATAGTTCCTGGCCTTACTTTTAGGTCTTTAATCCACTTTGAGCTTATTTTTGTGTATGGTGTTAGGGAGTGATCTAATCGTATACTTTTATATGTACCTGTCCAGTTTTCCCAGCACCACTTATTGAAGAGGCTGTCCTTTCTCCACTGCACATTCCTGCCTCCTTTATCAAAGATAACGTGACCATATGTGCGTGGGTTTATCTCTGGGCTTTCTAACCTGTTCCATTGATCTGTGTTTCTGTTTTTGTGCCAGTACCATACTGTCTTGATTACTGTAGCTTTGTAGTATAATCTCAAGTCAGGAAGCTTGATTCCTCCAGCTCCGTTTTTCGTTCTCAAGATTGCTTTGGCTATTTGGGGTCTTTTGTGTTTCCATACAAATTGTGAAATTTTTTGTTCTAGTTCTGTGAAAAATGCCAGTGGTAGTTTGATAGGGATTGCATTGAATCTGTAGATTGCTTTGGGTAGTAGAGTCATTTTCACAATGTTGATTCTTCCAATCCAAGAACATGGTATATCTCTCCATCTATTTGTATCATCTTTAATTTCTTTCATCAGTGTCTTATAATTTTCTGCATACAGGTCTTTTGTCTCCTTAGGTAGGTTTATTCCTAGATATTTTATTCCTTTTGTTGCAATGGTAAATGGGAGTGTTTTCTTGATTTCACTTTCAGATTTTTCATCCTTAGTGTATAGGAATGCCAGAGATTTCTGTGCATTAATTTTGTATCCTGCTACTTTACCAAATTCATTGATTAGCTCTAGTAGTTTTCTGGTAGCATCTTTAGGATTCTCTATGTATAGTATCATGTCATCTGCAAAGAGTGACAGCTTTACTTCTTCTTTTCTGATTTGGATTCCTTTTATTTCCTTTTCTTCTCTGATTGCTGTGGCTAAGACTTCCAAAACTATGTTGAATAAGAGTGGTGAGAGTGGGCAACCTTGTCTTGTTCCTGATCTTAGTGGAAATGGTTTCAGTTTTTCACCATTGAGGATGATGTTGGCTGTGGGTTAGTCATATATGGCCTTTATTATGTTGAGGAAAGTTCCCTCTATGCCTACTTTCTGCAGGGTTTTTATCATAAATGGGTGTTGAATTTTTTCAAAAGCTTTCTCTGCATGTATTGAGATGATCATATGGTTTTTCTCCTTCAATCTCTTAGTATGGTGTATCACGTTGATTGATTTGCGTATATTGGAGAATCCTTGCATTCCTGGAATAAACCCCACTTGATCATGGTGTATGATCCGTTTAATGTGCTGTTGGATTCTGTTTGCTAGTATTTTGTTGAGAATTTTTGCATCTTTGTTCATCAGTGATATTGGCCTGTAGTTTTCTTTCTTTGTTCCACATATTTTTATAGCCTGATAAAAACTTAAAGTATGATTCTTTCCCAAAGAGTTTCAAAATTATAATGGGAGATTTTTCAAAAGATGGAGTGGCCTTGTGATCTAAAGGACTAAGCTCCAACAAAACTTCCGGAAGGTGGGAGATACATTCGGGTAGGAACCTTGTCTGATCTTCTCCAAATCCTACCACACAGGCTACTTGCAATAATTCTGGCTCTGGTGACTCATGACATATTTTGAACGCCAACATTATTTTGCTAAGAATTCTTTTGATTTATTCAATGTAACTAATCAGAACCATATGGCTTCATCAGTGATCAGGCTCCCTGAATGACTGACCAGCCACATAGTAGTTCCAAGTCAAACTAAAGAATGCATCCCTCTGGGTACTTTCTTACAGTGCTAAGACGTGGTTCAATTTGCTTGTATTAAAAACAAACTAACAACAACAAAACAGTCTCTCAGTGGTAGTAATGGTAATCAGAATGACCAGTTTGTGAACCTGGCTCTACCCTTACTAGCTATGAGATGTGAGCATTGGTTACCTTCCATTTATTAATTTATTATTTAATATCTATTTAGCTCTTGCTAAATGCCAGGCACTGGCTTAGGGCTTTGAGATGTAATAGTAAAGTGAGAGGGCATAGCTCCTTCTCTCTAGAACTACTCTGGTAGAATAGTGAACTTAGATAGGTGGATATAAGAAAATTACACAAATTATATGCAAATTTTATCTTAGAAAAATGGTGATTTTAGTCACCTGAGGACAAATTTTAATATCAGGTTCATCCCTCTCTTTCTCACACATCCTATAAATTTATGCATTTTCTGTTCTTTTAGGAAGAAGCTGACACTTACTGAGCATTTTTATGCTCATCATAGTATCATAGTAGGGTGAAAGGTGGCCTCCCAAGAAGATATGTCCATGTTCTAGAACTTGTGAATGTGACCTTATTTTGAAATAAGGTCGTTACAGATATAATGAAGTTAAGGCTCTCAAGATTAGATCATTCTGGATTATTCAGATGGGCTCTAAATTCAATCACAAATGTCTTCGTAAGAGACAAGAGGAGAAGATATAGAGTGGGAGATTATGTGAAGATGGGGGCAGCAATTGCAGTAACACAGCCACAAGCCAAGGAAAACCTGAAGCCACCAGAAGCTGTCTAGAGCCTCTGGAGGGAACACAGCCCTGCTGGCCCCTTGATTTTGGACTTCTGGCCTCCCAAACTTTGAAAGAATAAATTTATGTTGTTAAGCCACTCAGTTGTGGTTGTCCTAAATATCTAATACAGGCCCCTTCATAGATATTTTACATACACTATTATGTTTAATTCTGTCTTGACGCTTTCTGGATGAAATGAGTTCTAAAATTGAGAAAAGGACAAAAGCCCAGAGAGATGAAGAGATTGCCCATATTTTCATGCATAATAATGGCTGAAGATTTGATTTAAACTCATTTCTGTCTAGTTCCAAAGCCCATACCCTTTCTACTATCCTAGACTCATTGAATTAATAATAAACTCAAATGGACTGTATTGTCCATAATATAAAGCATTCTTCATCAGTCTCATTTCACAGAGCCTACCAGTATATTCTGGACACCAAATATTCAGGTAAAGGCAGGGCTCAGTGTTTATTCCCTGTACTATGTTTCTCTATTTTACTTATTCAATTTAATCTTGGAGTTTCTTTTTTTTAAATAAAAAAATTTGTTTTCTTCATTGATTTTTATCATTTTTCAGGCACAATTCCCATCCCTCTTTCCCCTTCCTATCAAGCTCACAGTAATATAAATGTCCTAACATATGTAGACAATGTAGTCTTTTCTGTAATATATACTTCAGTCGTGCTCATGATGTGTGATAATTACATATTTTCCCTGAATGTTAAAATGGCACTTTCTTCTTGGTGACTATGGACAATATATAATCTTGTTTCAAAGTTTTTTTTTTTTCCCCTACTTGAGCTGGTTGCTTGTATTTTTTAAAACACCAAAAGCATAGTAGATCAAGTAGTATTTCCTCTCAGGAACATAAAATTCTTCTAGGTTTTAAAAATTCTAAATAGAAGGTGTTATCCTTTAAATAAACACATGTGAAGTTACTGTCTACTAGAAACTAATCTATCCCATTGCTGAGAAGTCATTTATAGGAACATTTAACGAGAAAAGAATGCATTGTATTTAAAGTAGCTGGTTGTCATTGATCTCTGATCTTGTCTACAAAAGATTTCATCCCAGTAGGGAATTATTTATAGTATCTGAAATTGTGTTGTCTTACCTTAATTTATCTAAGATTTAAAGCAGTTCTATTAGTCTGACACTTATTGACAATGTCCTTTGCTGATTATATCCTATTGCTTAGATTCTTCTCCTCAACTCTTCTCTAATTCATAAAGCTGCTTACTATAGCACTGGGGATCTTTATTGAAGAGGTAACTTGATTAAGTTAAATGGAGGGAAAGGGAATTTTTAACCTACTTATATTGCTTACAGAGGCATAATTAAGTTGTGAGATAAGAGATTTCAGTGACTTCTTAAAAAATCAGTGTTCAAGAAGAATAACAAAGCTTGGAGAAGACACAGTTACAATGCAAAAAGCGTTTCAAAGATGGAAAGTAAAACAACAAACTGGCATGATTTGTGATGTGTTTTTCCAGGAATAAGGATGAATTTACTAATGAGTTTTTATTTTTCTAGGTTCTACTTATAGTCAACAATTCAAGTGAGTTAAAAGGCCATACACTTTGAGAGACAAGGAGAGTTCCTGAGATCATTAGACCACATGCCACTGAATTTCATAGACATCAGCCTAGCGTTAAAGATAGTGAACATGGAATTTGTACCTCACTGGCACAGTGGTCAAACTGATCTGGGTAGACATAAAGAGGTTTTGTTTTAAATTGCAAGCACCTGTGTTTTTCTTTCCTCTTTTGAGAGTTTTTGAGTGGACCCCATTCCTCTAATATATGTTGTTTTGATTTTCTTGCTATATCTATACACTAGTATCAAAGAGAGTTCATGAGTTAGACCTCTAATGGCAGAAAAAAATAAGTCTCTGTTAAAGTCCTCAGAACTTTACTTTACACCATGGCTATCCATGCATAGCTATGGTAACTTTTGGATTACTTAGCATTTGTACAACTTTTTAATAATTTTTTTTCATTAAATGCCAAGTATAGGCGAAGACATATTGGAGACTTAGAATAGTTTCATCCCCCTTTTGCCTAAACTGTTTCATGGACACCTGCCCAAGCCACCCTGGCTGGTATCTTCTCTGGCTCACCGCAACTGTAAAGTTCTGGTATTAGTGATCTTCGTGTTGGTGGTAGAGGGAGTCATGGTACTTTGTTAGTTGTTTTAGACTGCTTGGGAATTGCTTCATGCAAATGGATGAAAGGAGAAAAGGGTGCAATTATAAGAAGGAAATGATTCTGCTATAGTAACCATTCTTTTGCTTCTTAATACCTTGGTAATCCTTGAAGACTACGTAGGCCTTGAATTCTAACTCCTATTATACATACATACATACATACATATATATATATATATATATATATATATATATATATATATATATATATATATAAATTCCCTTGAAAGTTGAATGACATTTTCATGGTGTGTACCAAAGGTATGGAAGTGGGGATCAGTTTACTCCTGTGGGGAAGAATATTTTATCCTTGACATTGTTTAGAATTGTGGATATGTGATGATCTTAAAAAGGAAACCAGTTATAGCTGATATTATTTGTATTTCTTTTCTCTAAAGATAACGAACTCACAGTTGGTATGTTGCTGGTGATAAGTTATATAAACATAGAGAAAAGATATATCATATCAGATCTTTTTAAATGGCATATTTATTTAAAGCTGGAGACCTTAGCACATTATGCCTATAACATATTTCAACGTGCAATGATTAAATATATATGTTTTTTAGGGTTTTCTCAAATAAACTTTCAGACCCCAAGCTACCATAGACCATCTGTGGCACCAATCTAATAAAGAGGATACAGGAAAGGAACGATATTTCCTAAAAGAGCAAAGTTAGACATTTCTATGGGAGTCCTTGCAACATTTCATGCAGCCAACTGGGAGTTATCTCCTTCCAGGTGATAGCTCAGGTACAAGGAAATGAGATTCACATTGGATAAGTGCCAGAGTCACCCTTACTTAGAAGTCTCGTGTTCCAGAAGAGCATAAGTATTTTATCTCCAAAGGCATTGCTTCCAGGGGCAATTAAAGAGCCTTGTCTGGACATGAGTCATCATTATCAGGGAAACCCAAATCATGTGTCCTATCCACATAGGATGTCCCCATCAGGAGTGATTGTTTCTTTGTAGTCCTCCCAGTCCAGATGAGGTCTACCAATCAGAGATCATTTCTACCACAACCAGTATTGTCTTGTGACAGAGTTGACATTCTACCTTTATCTGGTCCTTAAGGAAACAAAGCTAGAGAGTTAATCAAAGATCAAATTCTCATGAAGTAGGGGAAGGAGTTTTATTGAGCCATTGCCCACGTTGGGTCATAGAGAGTCAAATTTGGCCACTCAAGTCGGTGACCATGCCTTATTAAAACAATAATTTGTTTTGTCAGTTAGATCATTACCTATTGTTAGACTCAGCTTAGACATGATAGGCAAAAATTTGAATTTTATTTATTAATGCATTATCTTTTTTTCTTATTCTCCAATCTTATTTTTTTGGCTATACATAATTGATTTCATCCTCAGTGCTTCCCAAATAGTATTTTATATGTAACAAAATAGTATTTTTTCTTTTCGTGAATAAAACATATGCTTCTCATAATTTTTCAGAATGACTCATTGGGGTTTTTTTTTCCCTCTCCTGTAACTATCAGAAGAGTTGATACATGATGATCAAAATATAAGATTAGTCCTCAATACAGAGCCCTAAAATCAGTGTGCAAATGTTTAATGCTTTAGGCATATGGGCCTATCCTTGGAATGTTTATCTTTGCACATGCATTTTCTAAAATGATGGTGCTTCTTATAAATATTGTTAAGACAAACATTTTATTTCAGCCTGTTGAGGAAGCAAAGGGATTGTGAAATATTTTCATTGATTTTCCTTCCTACTAGAAGAAATAGAAGTTCTTGCATTCCTTTCATTTACAAGTGAATATAACCTTGAGATTCACGAACTCCAGAACAGCATGTAAGCACAGTGTGATGATACTCTCAGGAAAGCCAGCTCTTATCAAATACCTGTTATTGGAGCTCTGTGCCCACTTTGACACCATAATTCTAAAGATTTAAGAAATTTAGACATGAGGTGTACTAAGAAGATTAAAATATTATGGTAGAAAACGATAGAAGGATAGGAATTATTTAGTCTGAGATAGAGAAAAAGTAAAAAAGTAACCAACCTGACATGTACAAATCTGAACATTTCTAACGTTTATAATTTACTAAAATGTATAATGAAGGGTGCTGTGTTCTCTATACAGAGAACGATTCTCTTATATCCTCCTTATAGTATCAAAAGTAGACCTAGGGTGCATTTCTTGGCAGTGATGTTAAGTAGTTGTAAAATTCGTCTATTATGCTTGCGCTCTTTTAGGATGAAGTGTATGCATGTTACACTTGTATTGACAAATAAAATTTAATGGAAAGAGATAAATTCAAATCAGAATGGAATGTTTTTCCCCTAACTAGACAACCAACCATTAGAGGTTGATGTAAGATAGCATATAATTTATTGTGAAGATGTGATAAAACTGGTATAAAATACATGGCATCAGGAAGTATCTGAAGAAGGTCTGTTCTTCAGATTGACCTCTTCCATCCCTGGGAATGAGTAAGTAAGGGAACTATGATATGCACCATGAAATACAATATACCATTGAGGTCTGTAATGGATGTCTCCCTACCAGGAATTTGTTGTTATAACTTGTGTTTCTAGGGAATGATAATGTTGTCTTCATTACTCATTTAGAAAATGCTCCATTTGTACAAAATGAGACAGCATGCTAAGATCTTTTCATTTACTTGATTTTATCTGATTAATTCCTTCTTCAATAGCCATTTGATTTTTGAACATTTTTCTGTATTTGTTTAATCACTTTCTTTAATAATTCAACTAACATTATTTCCTACTTATGTATGAGACACCATTTTTAACACTTGGTCGTTTGGGGGATAGGAGGAGGATGAATATTTGCCATAACCTCACTCCCAGGATTTTTTTCTTTTTCTTAGATTTTTTTGATGTGGACCATTTTGAAAGTCTTTATTGAACTTGTTACAATATTGCTTCTGTTCTTTTTTTTTTTAAAACATCTTTATTGGAGTATAACTGCTTTACAATGGTGTGTTAGTTTCTGCTTTATAACAAAGTGAATCAGCTATACATATACCCCCATATCTCTTTCCTCTTGCGTCTCCCTCCCTCCCACCCTCCCTATCCCACCCCTCTAGGTGGTCACAAAGCGCTGAGCTGATCTCCCTGTGCTATGCGGCTGCGACCCACTTTGCTTCTGTTTTATATTTTGGTTTTTTGGACGCAAGGCATGTGGGATCTTAGCTCCCTGACCAGGGATCGAACCCGGACGACCTGCATTGGAAGTGTGGAGTCTTAACCACTGGACCCCCAGGGAAGTCCCATGCCCAGGAATTTTTGATCTACCTTCATTTGTATGCATACATCTACATGTGTGTATTTTGTCATTTGGAATAAGAGGAGAGAGAAAGGGTGAATAAGGAAAATTAAATGATATAAAATTCAAACCAGTGTAAATTGCTTTGGTTAAAAAATGGAGAAAATATTCCAACAAATGGACAGTATTATTGAATAAATTCTCTGATGATATAATTGTGGCCATATTAAGAAACATTGACTACATACATTATGTAAAAATTAAATGGATTGATTACTTCAGGTTTTAAAATACCCAAAGAGAGGGGTTCATAGGGCATTCTGGCCAGAAGGAAGGAATTTACTAAACTGACACATGGTTTTGTCTTTAATTTTGAACTTTTCAACATTTCTAAGAAGTAATTGAAAAAGATAGAGTTATTTGCAGATGGCTCAAAGATATGAGAAAAAAATGATGATGAACACAACACTTGGATTTCAACTTGTTTTAGTAGGACCCTTGTCATTATTCATTTTTCAGCCTAAATGCTGCTTCTTCAGATAGCACATCACTGATTCCCAACCCAAATGACACCTCCATCACTCTCTATTATATTACTATATTATTCTGTTTTTTATTTTCTTTATAGATACATTATCTCATATTATTACTTGTTTACTTGTGTATAATTTAGCCCCCCAAATTAGGATATAAATTTCATAAGAAGAGTAATTTTATCAGTGACTTTTACCACTGTATTCTCAAGTGCCTGAGAGGTTTTCAATAAATATTTGCTGAAGAAATAAATATGAATGAATAAATGAATTTATAGTAAAAAAATTGAAGTTGTATTGAGGTAATTTTAGCTTAAGTCCTAAATTAATAGCATATGTATTGCATATATACAAAGTAGAGGAAGCTTATGTTGATGTTCTTTCAACTGACTAGTCTTAATTTAGAACTTGCTTTATGAGGAACAGAAACCAAAAACCAATATTATGATTTTAATTGATATGAAGCTTAAAAGGAACCAATGGCTACTAAAATGTGAATGAGCACCATGAATTAAAATATTCTGTCATGGATAAGGGAGATAATAGCCTCATTATGTTTTGGACTAATGAGAAATTTTCTTGAGAATTGTGTTTAAATGAGGCCAGTTAAACTATGCTGTGTTCAGAATATCACTGTCAGGATGATGAGGAATCTAGAAATCGTCTAAATTTGGAGCTGTTTGAGGGGATTAACTTGAAGAATTAGAAGACAGAGTTCAAAGCAATCATTGCTACTGAAAAAGTGACGGGGTCATCCTGGAAAAGAGAGAACCAGAAAGAAGAAGATCCAAGTTTTGTGTATAAACTCTGTCCAAATATCTGGCTGACCCCTGAAATATGCATGTAAAGGGCAAAGTACAAGTAACCTAGCAAAGGACAAAAGATCTGAACCAAGATTTGAAATGCTAACCAAGAGACAGAGTTTGCAATTTGAGTATAGCCAAGTAAACTACAAAAGCAAAAATACATACCAAAACAAAAAAACAACATTCTCCAGAGGAATATAACAGAATCTGGAGTCTCTACAACATACTAACCTGAAACCAACAGACCAACTCTGAAATGACCCAGATGTTCCAATAAACAAATTTTTTTTTTTTTTTTTGCGGTACGCGGGCCTCTCACTGTTGTGGCCTCTCCCGTTGTGGAGCACAGGCTCCGGACGCGCAGGCTCAGCGGCCATGGCTCATGGGCCTAGCCACTCTGCGGCATTTGGGATCTTCCCGGACCAGGGTACGAACCTGTGTCCCCTGCATCGGTAGGCGGACTCTCAACTGCTGCGCCACCAGGGAAGCCCAATAAACAAATATTTTAAAGCAGCTATGATAACTGTACTAAAGGTCATAAAGGAAAACATGCTCACACTAACAAAAATTAGGAAATCTAAATAGAGAAATATAAACTATAAAAAGAGCCAAATAGAAATTCTAGAAATAAGAATACTATATACTCAATAATGAAACAGTATGGGGCTTCCCTGGTGGCGCAGTGGTTGAGAGTCTGCCTGCTGATGCAGGGGACACGGGTTCGTGCCCCGGTCTGGGAGGATCCCACATGCTGCGGAGCAGCTGGGCCCGTGAGCCATGGCCGCTGGGCCTGCGCGTCCAGAGCCTGTGCTCCGCGACAAAAATTAATTTAAAAAATAATGAAACAGTAGTATACTTTCAGAATCTCTAGTTGCTTATTACTCCACTCTTAGGAATTTTGGTGGCATTTTGACTTTGTTTGACTCAGTATTTGAGGAATGCTCAAATCTTGTAGAATATTCAAAGTTTCTGAATTGACTATACTGCGCAAGTGATAATGCAAAACAGCAAATTATTACCTGGCCGATCACTTTTAATCACAATTTCTTATGTCTTTTTTTATTGAGTGTGCTAGAGTAAATAGTTTAGGCTCAAAGAGAAGCAGAATCCTTCTTTTCCTCCCTAAATCTCAGTTTTAATAATGGCTATCTTTCAAGTCTGAAGTGATGATAATTTATTTTATGTGGTTTCTGTTTATGAGGAAAAGAAAAATAGATAGTCATAGCTTAAGAGGTTGCCCTCATTCAGATGGACAATCTTAATTTATGGAGTAGAAAAGATGAAAACTTTGAAGTAGAATGAGTCTGCCTATAAGTAGAGATGATCAGATCATAATTATGAATCTGAACAGTTAGAGCAGTAACTTCTTCCTTGTTGAATGGAAGAGGAAGTGAATATAGAGGGAAAAGAGTTTTCTTTCCCTGCACTACTAACAGCCACAACTGCTTGAAAACTGGATTTTACTTCCACTTATCTACTATAACTCTTCTCTCCAAAGACATCAGTGTCCAATTAATCTCTGAATCCATTGTCTTGTCTAAATTCCCTACTGGCTTTCCTGGAACTTTAGTGTTCTGAATCTCATTCTTCCTTAGATGTTGTTTCAATGTATCCCTTAGTAGCCTTGTCTTCCCTGCCACCAACTGTATGCTGTAGCCTTAGATTTGTATTTTAATCCTCTGTATTTCTGGCTTATATATAGTTATTACCTAGGAAGACTTTTACATTGCTTTCTCTCATACACTTTCCAACTAAACTTCCAACTAAACTTGCTAAATGAATGGTTTTAAAAACAGGAATCTGCAAGCTTCTTCTCTTTCTTGAGCCTCAGTTTTGAATTTGTAACTATCTCTCTTTTCTCGGCTGTCCTGTTTTTCTTTAGATTTTGTCCCTTCTTGATCTCCTTTGATGTCCATCTCTGAGTGGGTCTCTCACTTGTTTTTAGAGCATCCTATTTACCTTCATAAAACTTTACTCAATTTTAAGGCACATTATTTTTATGCGTTTGTTGTCCATAACCACCACTCCAACTAGATTGTAAGCACCATGATGTCATAGACAATGATTGTTCTTTTTACCCCATCTCCAGCACACTGACAGATACTGTATTAGACACTCCATTATTAGTTGTTAAGAAAATAAATAAATGCATAAAATATTTTAATTTGAATATCTCTTCTACAGGATTATGACTTTCTTGAGGAATGTATAGTGATTTATTTTTTTATATATACCTAGTTTCTATTATCATGCTGATACTTATCACATACTAAACTTTTTGTTAAATAAAATAAAAATTATGAGATAAGAATATGTGTATGAAGAGGGAAGGAGAGAGTAATCTGACTGGGAAATGGTGAAAGAGAAGATTAGGCAAAGAATCTGCAACTACTTAAAGGCAGTTTTATGTTATTCTTTATTTCTAATATGAGAGAGAGGAACAGGGATTCAGGCATACTGATTAAGGTAAATTCACAGTTTTACTCATCATAAATATGGCAAATCTCTGTTTTAACATAATGCTTTACATATTTTGCTCATAAAAAGGTAGAATTACTTTTACTCAAAATTACATGGTAATGTGTACCTCATACCTATAATTAACAAAAGTAGATGGAAATGTAACTTGTGAATTAGAGGGAAGCTGGGGTGGTGGTGTGGTGCTGGTACACATAAGTACTGTTTGGTAAGACCATTTCATTTCTGGGAATATGGCCAAATGGACCTTGTGATTTTTCTGTTTTAGATTAGGTATTTTAAAAAACATTATTAAAATATATTAAACCCATCACACAATTCAATAATATTTACATGTAAAATAGCAAATTTTAAATCAGAAACTAGGTTATCAGTGAACAAGGGAGTATAAAAGTCGAATTTAATAATTTAGAAGCAGATGATTCTTTTTCCCATTGCCTTAAACAATATTCTGGATCTTCATACCATGAATGAATTTAAATCAATGAAAATATCAGTTCTTCCTACTCACTATGAATTTTAAAACTCTTATTCAGAGCTGGATAGAAATGTTTAGCCCTGTGTCTCAGGAGAACATACTGTCCACAAAGCCTGATTCAGCATGTCTCTTAGGTATTGCCTGCTATCAGTCCTCAGTTCTCAGGTCCTGTCCTGGGACAACAGTGTCTCTGCCCTGGGTCATCTGGATATAATGATTTTATTTACTATGGCCCCCTGTTCTTAGTGTGTATCTGTGATCAGGGGATTAGTCATTACCAGATACAATGACCAGATCTATCACCCAATGTTATGAATGTTTGTGTCCCTATGAAATTCCTGTGTTGAAGTCCTAACCCCCAAAGCAATGATATTAGAAGGTGAGACCTTTAGGAGGCAATTATGTCATGAAGCTGGAGACCTTGGGAGTGGGATTAATGCCCTTATTAGAAGAGCTTGCTTGCTCCCTTTCTGCTCTTTGCCATGCGATGATACAACCATAAGACAGCTCTGCAAACCAGGAAGTGGGCTCTCACCAGGTACCAGATCTCACCACACTTGGGCTTCCCAGTCTCCTGAACTGTGAGAAATAAATGTTTGCTGTGTAAGTTGCCCAGTCTGTGGTAATTTATAATTACAGCAGTCTGAACTAATGACTAAGACACCAAGTTCCCCAGTATTGTGTCTTCTATTCTGAATTCTCTACATATCTTTTTCCATGTTGTCAGATTTAAGGGTTTGGATTTTCTTTCTGCTTCACAGTTCACATTTGATGAGCTCCTAACACTTCATGCCTTTGACTCACGCACAACTCTTCTGGAACACTGGGCCATCTTGGTTTGTCATCTTAGATGAAGTTGGGATCACCTCAAGCAAGAGGGCAGGCCTGACACAGTTACCTTATCTGTGGGGCTAGCTGTGAGTCTCTCCTTACAGGTCATTAATGGGCAGGCATGCAGGGAGAGCTTCTGCAGAGGGCGTACCTACCGACCCTGAGAGTCAAAGAATCTGGAGCTTTGTTTCTTGGGAGTTCAGAGCTCCCCAGTCTACTCTTGGTCTTAAAGAGTCAGGACCAGCAAAGATAGATCCGTTTTTCCTCACGAGGGAAGGGATACTTTTAAATCAGTGACCCCCTTTATGTCAGGGACGACTGACATGTTCTCAGGCTGATTTTACTCTTTCGTTAATGTTTATATACTCTTTGACTGAGTCCTCAAAGTAAAATGCTTTCCAAGGCCAGGCAAACAGTGTAATAAGTGAAGGAGGGAGAACCAGAGCGGAGCATCAGGAAAAGAGCTAGGATATGTGACATTGAAATGGGACAGCCACTGTTTAGCCACAGCCCTGTTTTGTTTGTTTTGTTATTGCTTTTGTTTCCTGCTATTTAGTCTTTTTTTTTTTTGAGAAAAGCTATATATCTGGACTTTTATGAGAACTTTGCCAAATTTTTAAAATTTTCATCTCTCTTGCCTTGTTTTTTCTTTCAATATTATTGGGATATAATTGACCTACAGCACTGTATAAGTTTAAATTGTACAGCATGATTATTTGACTTACATACATCATGAAATGATTATCACAGTAAGTTTAGTGAACATCCATCTCATATATATATGGCATTAAATAAATAGAAAAACTGTTTTTTCCTCGTGATGAAAACTCTTAGGATATACTCTCTTTGTAACTTTCATATATAACATACAGCAGTTTTTATTTTTCATGTTGTACATTGCATCCATAGTATTCATTTGTCTTATAACTGGACGTTTGTACCTGGTGACTGCCTTCATCTAATTCTCCCCCTGCACCCTCACCTCTGATAACCACAAATCTGATCTCTTTTTCTATTAGTTCGTTTGTTTGTTTTTGAAGTATAATTGACCTACAACACTATGTTAGTTCCAGGTGCCCAAACATAATGATTGAATATTTCTATACATTTTTAGATCATCATCATGATATATCTTATTACCATCTGTCATCATACAAAGATATAATTATTGACTGTATTCCCCACATTGTACATTTCATACCTGTGACTCATTTATTTTGTAACTGGAAGTTGGTACCTCTTAATCTCCCTCACCTATTTCTCTCCCTCCTCACCTCCCTCCCCTCTGACAACCACCTGTTTATTCTGTGTATCTATGATTCTGTTTCTGTTTAGCTATGTTTATTCATTTGTTCTATTTTTATATTAGACATATAAGTGAAATTATACAGCATTTGATTTTTCTTTGACTTATTTCATTTAGCATAATACCCTCTAAGTCCATCCATGTTGTCACAAATGGCAAGATTTCATTCTTTTTATGGATGAGTGATATATTTTATATATATATATATACATACACAGTGAACATAGGGGTGCATATGTCTTCTTGAACTAGGGTTTTTGTCTTTTTTCTTTTGTTTGTTTTTGATAAATACCCTGGAGTGGAATTGCTAAATCATATGGTAGTTCTATTTTTAATTTTGGGGGGAATTTTCATAGTCTTTTCCTTAGGGGCTGCACCAATTTACACTCCCACCAACAGTGCAAGAGAGTTCCCTCTTCTCTATATCCTCACCAACATTTGTTATTTCTTATCTTTTTGAAAATAGCCATTCTGAGGTGAGGTGATATTTCATTGTGGTTTTGATTTGCATTTCCCTGATGATTAGTGATGTTGGGCATCCTTTCATGTGCCTGTTGGCCATCTGTATGTCTTCTTTGGGAAAATGTCTATTCCTGTCCTCTGCTCATGTTTTTAATTAAGTTGTTTTTTGCTGTTGAGTTGAATGAGTTCTCTGCATATTTTGGATATTAACTCCTTATCAGATGTATCATTTGTAAATTCTTTTTCCATTCGGTAGGTTGCCTTTTTATTTTGTTGATAGTTTCCTTTACTGTGCAAAAGCTTTTTAGTTTGATGTAGTCCTATTTGTTTATTTTTGCTTTTGTTTCCCTTGCCTGAAGAGACATATCAAAAAAATATTGCTAAGACAGATGTCAAACAGCATACTACCTATGTTTTCTTCTAGAAGTTTTATGGTTTCAGGTCTTACATTTAAGTCTTTATCTATTTTGAGTTTATTTTTGTATATGGTGTGAGAAAGTAGTCCAGTTTGATTCTTTTGTATGTAGCTGTTCAGTTTTCCCAACATCATTTATTGAAGAGTCTGTCTTTTCCCCATTGTATATTCTTGCCTCCTTTGTTGTAGATAATTTTCCATATAAGTGTGGGTTCATTTCTGGGCTTTCTATTCTGTTCCATTGATCTCTGTGTCTGTTTCTGTTGCAGAAATTCTCTGGTTTTAAAATGTTCAGAACTGCATCACGTTAAGAAAATTTTCAGCGTTAAATAAAGCTTGTGGGAAGGACAGACCTGGCCACTAGGTTACCATGTGTGTTCTAGGGGTCTGATACAGATGGAACAGGGAGAATGTGGAGTTGAGTGATCTTCAGGTTTGAGGATAATACTGTTTTTCATCCACTGGATCTCTCAGTCTTGGTCTCAGCCACTCCAAAGTCAGCATGCTATTTTAGCCTCCGAGAAGTTGCTATGCTCTTTGGGGAGATCATTATCCTAGAAACCTGGTATCTCAATGACAAGAAGACCAGCAAATCAGGATGGTAGACTCCTTTCATAGTGTGTAGGTCATTGCTCGGACCTTAAGGGACTTATCTGTGTATCATGTTGGGACCTCAGTGGTGTGGTATGGCATCTAGGTGGATGTTAGAAAATGAAAGTATTTGTTATCTGGTGCTATACAGAAAAAATTGTTGGCCTCTGGTAAAGTCAACCAAACAGAGAAAATACGATGTGGACTGGTGGCTCACTTGGTGACTAGTTTCTGGCCTGACAACAGCTAGCTGTGGTTTAGTGGCTAGTGACTGTGGATTGGTTACTGGTGAATGTAACCTGGTGGCTGGTGACTATGGCTTGGTCATAGGTGACTGTGAACTGGTTAGTATGAGTTGGTGACTGATGAAGGTGACCTGGTGACTGTAGCTTGGCTACCCAAAGGCTCACCTCAGAAACATCAGGGGTACTAGGCTTTGGGTAGCAAGATTAATTCTTCACCCACTCCTACTGTTAAAATACTGTCCTACTTGATGAGCTTAGGCTACAAACTGTAAAAGGTTCAGTTAGGTTTGCCTTCAGTAGTATAGTTGTGAGAAATGCAAGGATTGGCTTTCAGTCATTTACATAGAGAAATGTTTTTAAAGGAAATGAAATTTAAGTTTTGTAAAATGGTTTCTGTGTGGAAAAAGCCCAATAGTTCTCTGTTTTTTTCTTCCCTTGCTAAATTGTAGTTAATGTACCATTCCATACCCATTGAGATTTTGACTGCCTCTCTTTATTTTCTATGAATCTTATAAATCCTCTCTTACAATCTTTCTCTTTTTAAAGGCAGATGTACCCTTACCTCAGGATAGTGTTTTTGTAGACATCAATATCCCATAAAGGCTCATTAAAACTTTTAGAATTGGGTTTCTAATAACATTAGTCAAGCAGACTATATATGCAGGAAAACCTGTGAATTCTCCTTAGATTCATCATTTTTTTCATTATATTAATCATAAAACCCATATGTTCTTGTCTGTACATGGGTAGAGTGGAGAGTGGAACAGATTGCTATAATATGTATAGAAGGAGAGAAAGTGCAGCTCTGTGGGCATAATGGTATTACAGATGCTAAACTTCTTACATGTGAAGGTCAGAGAAGTTCTTTTTTATAAGAATATTAGGTATAATGCATAAAAATTTTGGAAGCGTGGTCAGTAGTTATGCTGAACATATGTCATGGTCCTTGGAAGACAATGCATCTGTTTTTGAAACTCCTTACCCATCAATGTCAAGCCACATTTTCAATTTTAAAAGATGTTGCTGACAGGAGGGTGCTTCCAGCCATAGGAACTCTAGGTCCCTGTGACACTGAAATCTGTACTTTTTCCAGGGTACCCATTTCTACTCCGATAGAGTAAAACTTAACTGTTCCAATATGAACATTTATTTGAGGTCTTTTATTTGTATATAACTCATCAGATCCACTTTTACCCCACTTTTGAATCTTTTTGACCTTACTATACATACAACTTCCATACATACATGCTTTCTGAGCTTGCATAAACCATATCATCTCTCTGGACCTAGAATTCTCATCTGTAAAGTGAAGAGGTGAGTTCTGAAGTGCTTTCCAGTTTGATAGTCTATGATGGAAAGACTCTCAGACAGCATCTGTGTATAGTTAGACAGTACCATTAATAGAGCAACTGAACTGTTTTCCTAAAAGCAGCTTTGGGCTACAATGTAATCTTACACCATCCATACCCCATCTTCTATACAACTTGGGGTTAATTACCTGCAATAATGAAATAGCTAACTGACAGCTGACCTAACACAGTTATATCAGCTATACCATCTTGGTGTTATTTATTCTCTTAATTAATTGCCTAAATTCATTAGATCTATTGAACACTAAGCAATACCATTAAATGTCTAACAGTTGTCTCCAAGTATGTAACACCCTCCAGCAATAGGAGTGATTTAGTGCCTGAGAAGAATGGACATCTCCTGTGACAGTGGTTTTGTCTACAGATATAATTCAACTGAGAGAGAGAAGGGAAGGCTAAAAAGCCCCTTTATGCATGTTATGCCTCTGTCCAGTTTCAGTGAGTGGGGTCTAGCTGTTGTTCAATGAGAACTTTAAAAAAAGTGTAAACATTGTTGTTTAAAAATTGGCCACAGAGAAATGAGGATAATTTAGACAAACTATTTGGTATATATGCTTATCTTTAAGGAATGGGGTTTCTTCCTTCTAAGTTGTCTGTTCTTAGAGAATGAAAAGCAGACTAGTAATATACAAGTCAAAAGCAATGCGTTGCTACCTTAACTCCATTAAAATGTGGAAATCTAATTAAGCATCAAAGGGTTAACTTTTAATTAAAGGAAGAGCAATAATTAATATTCAGTTAATAACGGAATAATAGACTCCACATTTTCTTCTAGATACAGCCAGTTTTATCTGGGGTAAGAGAAAGAAGCTATTATTTCAATTCTATGTGTGGCTTTTATGAGATAAATCCCTGAAATTCTAGTGCCTCCACTCATGAGGCCATCTTAATGAACAATCTGAAAATGAATGAGCCATAGATTTCTGGAAAGTCTGAACTCATCTATTTTCTTATCTAGTATAGATGGGAAGAAATTGAGTGCTGTGTTTTTTCTAAATCTCATTCACAAGGTCTGAAATTTGGAATGGTGACTAACAAGTGACTTGATTACATCTTTCTTTTTTGTGTGTTTCAGCTTAGAATAAACAGAAACATATTACCACCAATCTTGAAGCTAATTAATACCAACAGGGGTTGGTCCTCAAAGCACAAAGGGGAAATTTACCGTAGTCTTGTCAGCTGTTTTCTGAGAGCTGCTAGTATATAGTAAAAGCAAGGTCAGATATTTGCCTAAAAAAGAGGCTGAGTCTTAAAGGCTATATAGCATGTCTATATCTTGTGTAATGGCAGATGATCCTCATCTTGGTTGCCTATAATATTCAAAAATTTTCCTACTTCCCTGCTTTTCAACGCCAAGTAAATAATGATCTAATATAAATGGAAATAGCTGTGGTAAGTGTGTATGTGTTAGTGGGGTGTGGCTTGGAGTGGATACTGGTCAGTGTTTGAGAACCAACTATATCAGAAACATCTCTATGCATTTATTCTTTATGGTAACACTCTTAGATAGGTTTTATAGTCTGAAATTTACAGATGAGACTATGAAGCCACTAGGTCCCTATGTGGTTGATCCAGAATTAAAACCTGGCTTTTTGTCACCTGTTTCCAAAGTTCTGCTTCTTAAGGTTTTTGGTCATGTTCTGTCTATGCATGTTTGCTTCTCAAACAGAAACATGACTGTAACACAGTATATTTAGCTAAGCTAAAGCTGCCAGATTTGCACAAAGACTGTGTCTGATCTCATCTCACATTTTTCTTGTTTATGTAAAAATAGATTGTTGTCTCTGTTGTCGTCTGTTCTCTTTGTATCTGCCTACTTTCAGCAAAGGTAAATAAAACTAAATCCATTTGCATGAGTGTTTGAAGAATGCAATATCACACTACCTGTTCTTAATATTCATTAAAGCTCTGTGTGTGTGTGTGTGTGTGTGTGTGTGTGTGTCTTTGCAAGGATTTCAGATCAAGAATAGCTGCCATGAAGTTTTTAGAATGTTTTATTAACAAAGAAAAAGAACTGAAATAGGTGTTATTACAAAAGTAAAATCATTGAAACATATCACAATATACCAGAAAATAATCAGAACTTGGTTTCAAATAAAGTGATAATGCAACATTCTTACACAGTGAAGCAGTTCACAGAAATTTAGGCATTGAATTAGGGCATACAAAGGAACTCTAATAATATCACAAAAGAATCAAGAGAAGAAGCTAACAACAATTCAACATATGAAGATCAGCTACAATAATGAAATTGTGCTATTAGCAGAATTTGCAACAGCAATTAAACTCTAATATTTGCCTAATGATATCAAAGTCCATGGAGGGTCACCAGGAGCTGGACAGCTGCAGGAGTCTACACAGGGCCCTGGAATTATATGTGTAGTAACTCAGTGAATAATTTCAAATTTTTTAATTTCACAAAAGAGAGAACATTAGAGTTTGAATACAACTTCATTGTTTGTTCATACCAAGTTCAGAACCTTAGAGGCTCCAGAAAGTGTCCTTAAGTCTTTGCTTCCTTTATCTGCTCTGTATTTGCTACTTCTCTTAGATCCACAGACTGTTTGAATCCCTGCCTGCATCATAGCCAGCCTCAAGGGTTGTATGAGATTCTGAATGAAATTTTCACAGCTATGAAAACTCCAGTCTTCCAAGGACCTGCTTCCTACTCTGAGCTGGAGCACCTTAAACATGGCCATCATGGTGGCTGTCAGCACCACTTTTCCTCCTCAATCTGGGGTCTCTCACATTCTTCCCTGCACCTAAAAAGGGTCTCTCTTTATGGTCCCCAAAGATTCTGCCCTAGCCTTCAGAGGCCTCTTTACTGGCAATGCAGATATTTTTCTAGACTTCTCCAGAGGTTTCACTAGTCTTTCCTTAACTCCTTTCCTGACTTGTTCATTTTATATATTCCATGTGATCTCTCAAGTAATGTAAGAACTTATCATATTCATGTTTTCTCCTCACTTTTTCCACTTCTTTAAAATAATCATCTGAACAGATATTTCATACCTTAAAGGCTATGAATTTTAGGATACTTTCACTTTTGCCCTCTGTGCTCACAGTACTGGCTATCTGATTCATCACTGTTTAGAAGGGCTACTAAATAATTGAGCATCACATTTCACTTATGCTCTAATAGGCAAGACATTGGAATCCATCATAAATAATCTAGTATAGGAAGGCATATTATTTTAGTCTAATACAATAAAATATGTCAATACATTTGTAGAAATCACAGTATACTGTCCTTAATGGTATCTGGAGGAATTCGTCAAGGAAAGGAAAATCAGGATTTCTCCATGATCTTTTTTCTTGCTCTATATTTCTTACTTGATGCATTGGTTTTCGTGGTTTAAAATGTTATAATTGTTCATTATGCAGGCCTTGCCTACCCTTTAGGACTATTTGTTTGACTAGCATTTTTCAGTAATGGGAAAATACAATTCTTTGGGAGATTATCAGATTTTTTTTATTGTAAAGTAAAGTTTATAATGTAAAAGGCACAGATTTACATTCATTTGACTCAGTCATTTTAAGCAATGTGTAATGACATTTTGTCATATTTTTGAACTATCTGACAGAGACAGCTACTCAGTTTTTAGCATCTTACGCAGCACATTTGGGCTCCTAACCTAGGCAGAATTTAATGGTGTTCTTTCCTCTGAGATCAGAGATGAAAGATTTGGAAGTGAGAGAAAAAGAAAGAGAAATTGACTTTAAAGAAATTGTGAGATAGGCAACATCTGTCTTTGTTAACTCCCTATATCTATCTCAGTACTCCTTCACTGCTTTGCACTGTAGCCTAGAGGTCCTTTCTCTTCTTCTTTCAGGGGCACCTGCTTGGTATCTGTGCTGCAGGCATTGTGGGACCATCTGGGGTAGATGTTTGGATTCTACTCTATCCAGAAAAAATGGACCCACCCTTAATATTCTCTGGTGTTTGTTAATCTAGCTATGTTGCTGTTAGTTTAATGCATTGAGAAAACCAGATTTTCTAAAAGTGAGTCCGAAGTGTTCCTTGGGATGCTATTAAGTATTGTGTGATAAATTGGGGCTATAACCAAATGCATTCGAGAATTGTTTGGTTAAACAAAGTTTCTTTAGTGTAGCACTTCTCAGAAACTTTAGTAAGCATTGAATCTCCAAGTAATACATCAAATGTTTACTATTCCTCAAACTTATTTTTGCTGTGGAAACTTATTTTATGGAAGTACCTTTTATAGTCACTGTACCTGAAAATAAATTTGGGGAAATGATACAACAAGGTGTAAGGTATTGATAATGGCTGAATATTTTGTAAATATCAGTGACAGTTACATTTTCATCTCAAGGTAGACATAGATATGCCTTTTTTCTTCACTAATTACCACAAAAGAAATTTTAGGGTTTTTTTTTTTTTTTTCCCCTCAAAAAGGTTTAACATGTCTGTGAACTGACACACAAGAAGCGACAGTAGTTCTATGGATAGAGAACTGGTCTAGGAGTCAGAAGTTCAAGTTTCTCATCCTAGGTCTATTCCTAACTAGCTTATGACCTTAGATAAGATATTTCACCTTACTGGGCCTTAGTTTCTCAGCTGTAAAACTGAGGCAGGAAAGACAGGGCCAGGCCCAAGGACAGCCTCCTTATGTATAGGCATTAGGCAGAAGGCAAAGCCACCTCCTTGTTTTGTACTTTATGAGGCCATGACACATGGAGGAATGGCATTTAAAACAGAAACTTTGTAGCATCTGAACAAGAAACTCTGGCCATGAAGACTGAAGAGCATGTACAACAAAAATGCACAGGTTTCTGATGACCCTGTACAAACTTCTACATGTGGCACTGGAAAGTAAGGGATAATTTATGGGAAAACAGCTCTTAGAGCACATGTAAGGTGGCTTCAGGAGACAAATGTGCAGGAACAGAAGCTGATATAACCTGGTGCAATCCAGGCCACACCTCAACCCTCCCATCAATGAATATTTCACCTTTAATCAGAAAGACGCCCCCACCCATTCAAAATGCTAAAAGTAAGATAAAAAGTGGGATCAACAACCCTGCAGCATGCCCCTCACTCACCAGGACCTGCCCTCTTCTCCAAGTGTGTAACTTTCGCCTCTGCCTTAAACTGCTTCTGTGTGTTTCTTCCCCCTTGTGTTTTTTTTTCCCCGGTACACGGGCCTCTCACTGTTGTGGCCTCTCCCGTTGCGGAGCACAGGCTCCGGACGCACAGGCTCCGGACGCACAGGCTTAGCAGCCATGGCTCAGGGGCCCAGCCGCTCTGCGGCATGTGGGATCTTCCCGGACCGGGGCACGAACCTGTGTCCCCTGCATCGGCAGGCGGACTCTCAACCACTGTGCCACCAGGGAAGCCTCCTCCTTGTGTTTTGTGTTCCTCATCCAAATTCTTTTTTGGAAGAGCTCAACAAGAGCCTGGGCTTTTGATAAAGCTTTTCTGGTATCAAAATTAAAAGTATGGAACAGATGGACTCTACAGTTGTAGTATTGACATGCTCTGATGTTACTGCAAAAATCCACTAGTGTTGGATAGTTTTTAGGAATTTGAATTGTTTTCTTTAATAAGTTAGAAAATATAGAAATACAGAAGAAGGTATTATATAATTGGGACTATAGAACATCCCTTTATAAGAAAATAGAATATGAATATATATGTATTTATGTGTGCATGTCCATACATAAACACACATACATATAGAATATAAAGAATGATGAAAACAAATACCCTAGTGCCCACTATCCTACTGAAAATAGAACATTACAAACATCTTTCAAGCCCCTACTATGTCCACCCCAGTTGCACATGCTTTCATTCTCTTATGGGAACATTGTGTTGAATTTTGTGTTTATCATTTTCCTGGTTTTTATTGTAGTTTTACTATATATTTTTTAGTGGTTTTGGTTTAGTTTTATGCAGTTTGGACCTTTATAGAACTGGTATCAAATTACAGGTAAATTTTTCTGTGGGTTGCTTTTTTTCCAATTAAAATTATTTCTAAGTCTCTTACACATACATATTTATCAGGGTAGCTATAGTTCACTTATTTTCACCATGAAATACATAGTAGTCCCGTATATGAATATGTCAGGCTATCATCTTGTATATTCCTATGTTGGACATTTAGTTTAATAATTTCTAATCTTTCTTTTTGTTTTTGAATTTTATTTTATTTTTTTATACAGCAGGTTCTTATTAGTTATCTATTTTATATATATTAATGTGTATATGTCAATCCCAATCTCCCAATTCATCCCACCACCACCACCTGTCCCCCCAACCACATTCCCCCCTTGGTGTCCATATGTTTGTTCTCTACATCTGAGTCTCTATTTCTGCCTTGCAAACCGGTTCATCTGTACCATTTTTCTAGATTCCACATATATGCACTAATATACGATATTTGTTTTTCTCTTTCTGACTTACTTCACTCTGTATGACAGTCTCCAGGTCCATCCATGTCTCTACAAATGACCCAGTTTCATTCCTTTTTATGGCTGAGTAATATTGCATTTTATATATGTACTACATCTTCTTTATCCGTTCGCCTGTCAATGGGCATTTAGGTTGCTTCCATGACCTGGCTGTTGTAAATAGTGCTTCAATGAACATTGAGGTGCATGTGTCTTTTTGAATTATGGTTTTCTCTGGGTATATGCCCAGTAGTGGGATTGCTGGGTCATATGGTAATTCTATTTTTAGTTTATTAAGGAACCTCCATACTGTTCTCCATAGTGGCTGTATCAATTTACATTCCCATCAACAGTGTGAGGGTTCCCTTTTCTCCACATCCTCTCCAGCACTTATTATTTGTAGATTTTCCGATGATGCCCATTCTAACCGGTGTCAGGTGATACCTCATTGTAGTTTTGATTTGCATTTCTCTAATAATTAGTGATGTTGAGCATCTTTTCATGTGCCTCTTGGCAATCTGTATGTCTTCTTTGGAGAGATGTCTATTTAGGTCTTCTGCCCATTTTTGGATTGGGTTGTTTGTTTTTTTAATATTGAGCTGCATGAGCTGTTTATGTATTTTGGAGATTAATCCTTTGTCCATTGATTCGTTTGCAAATATTTTCTTGCATTCTTCGGGTTGTCTTTTTGTCTTGTTTATAGTTTCCTTTGCTGTGCAAAAGCTTTTACGTTTCATTAGGTCCCATTTGTTTATTTTTGTTTTTATTTCCATTACTGTAGGAGGTGGTTCAATAAAGATCTTGCTGTGATTTATGTCAAAGAGTGTCCTTCCTTCTAGTCTTTCTTATTTCTACTATAATAAATCAAAGTTTATAAATGTTCTTCAACGTGTTCCTTAGGAACATAGCTTATTAATGAGCTATTTTCATTGTTATTCAGTTCTGAGAGTATTAAAATATCCAATATTTCTTCTTCTTTGAACCAAGTTTGTTTTTGGAAATGTTAATTTATATTTTGAAGTGTGTGTTTACTTTAGTTTACCTTTTTGTTATTGATTTTTTACTTTATTGGATTGTGGTAAAAGAACATAATTTGTATGATAATTATTTCTCAGTTGTTATGGATTGTTTTTATGGTCTGATACAGGACAAATCTGAAGAAAATAGATTTTTTTAGAAGTAAAAAATGAATAAAATAGAGAAATAAACATTAAAAAGGATAAAAATGTCAATCATTAGTCCTCTGAAAAGGCTAATGAAGTGGACAAATCTCTGGTTAGGAGAATTACGAAAAAAGAGAGCACAGGCAAATCACACTAATAAATTGGTGTCATAACTACAGAAAGAGCAAAGATTTAAAAGATAATATGAAATGCCAAGAATAGCTTTATGCTAAAGAGTTAGAAATTGGCAAATTCTTAGAAAAAAATCTAATGTAGGAAAACTAGCTCAGAAAGGAAGAAAATACATGGATATTTCTATAACAAGTAAAGAAATTAAAAGAGTAGTTTAAAGTATCCTCACAAAGAAAACTTCAGGCTCAATTTTTAGAGGAGTAGATAATAATATCATACAAACTTATATATATGAGTATAGAGGTGCTATTGTGGCCCATTAACCAGCTTGGTTAATGATTTCAGTTTGGTAGAAGATGAGGACCTTGACCCACCACACCATTAGTAAGACAGAAGCAATTACATAAAAGGGTGCCTGAAACTGAACAGCCTTAATCTTGACAATGGCCCCCTTGCCATCTGTTTCTCCTGGGAGATTACTCTGACCCCAGAAAGGCAAATGTCTGGTGATCAAGAGCGTAAAACTCATGCATGCCTGACCTTTTGTGTTAATCTAACCCAAGTAGCCACTTCCTCTGCACCTAACCTTCATTACAATTTTGTAGAGATATCACCCTGTATTGTTAATTCCTGTGACTTGCACGTAGTGTCCAGTTTTCAAGTATAAATCTTCATGGTTTATTTACAGGTATCCTATGCCCTATGGCTTAGGGATTTTCCAAAACCTAGTCTTCTTCTCCATTCCTGCCTCTTGGAGATTATTATTAGTTCCTTGCAAGCTCAGCAATCATTTAGATTTGTATTTGTTGCAGTTTATTTAGCACCTAGATACCTAATTGAAGACCATTCAGAATAACCTTCTGTTGTACTACAAGAAGCAGAAATGCTTATTCATCCTGAATTCTGAATATGAAGCTCATTAACAATTTTGGAGAATGAGGCAGTGAAACTCCATAGAGGCACCCCTGAAGCAAAATGAAGTCTTTGGGAACTTCATTTGTGATATGTCCCACCGGTCATTTTCTTCTCTGATCTCTAACAACAGGAAAGATTACTGAAAGTATCACTTTATTGCATAACTTTTGATATTCTACTTGAGTTGTCTTAGCTTTTAATTCCAATTATGGCAAAAACCATATTTTAAATCTTTTACACGCGCTTTAGTATTTGCAAACTGCTGGCCCAGCATTAAGGCTTGATCACTAAATGTTAACTGATTAATCATTGATTGAGGCACTGTTTATTTGACACAAAATAACCAGTAAGTTCTTTCAATTTAGTAATTAAACTATTAAAATTGTTTTTTTGGCTTGATAATTTCTTTTCAGGGGCCAACTTTCCTCAGTAGTTAATTTTAAAAAATTACTCCCAGGGCTTGTATAGATACAACTTGCAGGCCTTCATCACTTTGAAATCATCACAGTGAAACTATTCTCATTGATCACTGCTTTTTAGGGGCCTGCCTAGGAGCTTTTGTAGAGGGTTGTGATCCCTTTTATAAAACTGGCAGAGTGAAAAAGATTGGGGAAGAAAGAGACCTTATGCAAACTTCTGCTAGAAACAGTTGGAGTTTCTGAAACACAGACTAAGTGAAGTGATTTTTTCTACCTTAGCAGCACACAAGGTGATACAATATTAGGCAAGGACATAAACCATATTCAGGAAACCAGCACATCCTCTGGTAGTCTGTCAGTCAAAGATATATCAAACTTCAGACTGAAATGAAAGTCTACCGTGCAGGAGCGCTATCCAATTTTCTTTATGGATGCGAGACTGCATCTGTTACTGGTGTATAACTTCCAGCAACACCACTGTCTTGCCGTGTTTCACATTAGATGGCCAACTGTTTCCAAGTTCAAGGATCTAGGAAATAGTTGATCATCAGATGTTGACAGTAGTATCATTAAAAATCAGTTCCACCAGGCTGGACATCTGTAGGAAGTGAATAACAAAATATCTCGGTTCCTGAGGAGGGAGGGCAGTGTACTGCTGTGACTGATATCAGTATTACTTGTATGCAAAGTCATCTCAGTTTGTTACCTTTGGTTCATAGTTCCCCAGAGAGCGGTTTTCATCATTTAATGCACACCCACAAGGTATTAGGAATATTGACATGTGCTAGGGATAGCAAGACAAGTAAGAGAGTGTTTGGTTGAATAAATATTTATTATTGAATTAAATACTTTAAATATACTGTCATAAGTGCTAAAATAGTGTACACAATATGCCATGGGAGAGCAAAAGAAGAATCTATTCAATTAGCCAAGATAGCCATTCAACTCTGAAACTCCTTTGATGTGAATCTGGTCACCAGAAGGACCCTGATATCCAACCATGACTCAAGCCTTCTGCTACCTAATATTTTATGGCTTCTAATATTTTCCTTACCTAATTCCTCATTACCATCTGTTGTAATTACTTATTTGGTGGTCTGTCTCCCTGGAGATTTTAGAGAGGCACCATCTAATAGAAATATAATGCAAGACACAAATGTGAGCCACTTTTGTAACTTTAAATTTTCTAGGGGCCATGTTAACAAAAGCAAAAAGAAACAGATGAAATTAATTTTAATATTTTATTGGATTTAAACCAGCATATCCAAAGTGTTATAATTTTAATATGTAATAAATTTGTCCCATGTTGGACAGCACAGCTTTGGAGGAATTTCATGTCGGCAGGGAAGACTCCATGTATCTTATTTATTCCTTTGTCATAAGTACCTAACACTGGAGGTCAATAAATATTCGATGAATAAACTAATTTTTTAAAAAGCCTCTTGACAATATTTGTAGCTAAAGAGAGTATTAGGCATCCAAGAATGATTGCTCTAGGCAATAGATTCAGGCCTATATTTTTAAAGTCAAAACAGCAGTCTTCATTAGCAGCACAACTAAGTTTTGAAAAGTGTTTTAGAGAAGTGCAACAACCCACTGAAACTCATTAGTGAATAGATTTAAAAGGAAAGCTTTAAATATGAAATACTAAGGCATGTCTCTACAAAGGACTAGTGTGTACTAATGAGAAGGAAATGGTGGTATCTGGTAGTGTTGTAATTGCATTTAGATTGTGTCCCTCATGATCAAATTACAACTACTCCTTAGATATCTTGTGACTGATGATCTGTGATTTATTTGGATTTTTCTACTTTCTTCTTTGGGTATTTTATCATTTATCTGTGTAATTGCTTATGAACCTAGGAGGTGAAATGTACTACAAACCAGGGATGTGAAAACTAGGTCAGTAGAATTTAATTACTGAGAAACCTTTATTGAAAAGCATTTAAAACAAACAAAGTAAAGCTATAATAATTACCAACCATCATTGGCAGACATAATTCAGAAGAGAATCTTTTTTGAGCACAGAAAAATACCAATTATATTCCACATAACTTTAGGAAAAAACAATGAAAGTAGTACAAATAAAACCACTTATATTATCTACATTATCATCATAATGCACCTGTACTATAACTGAGCAAAGCTATTTAATTTGTGGAACTAATTTGACAATACTTAGAAAGTTTGTCTGACAATATATAATTAGAAAAGAATCGAATTCACTTCTGAAAGCAAATAATAAGAATGCTATAGGTCACTAATTTTCTACTAAGAATGTGAGGTTTTGAAAAACTACCATTTAAGGTCCAACTCTTTTTTTTTTTTTTTTGCGGTACGCGGGCCTTTCACAGTTGTGGCCTCTCCCGTTGCGGAGCACAGGCTCCGGACACGGAAGCTCTGCGGCCATGGCTCACGGGCCCAGCCGCTCCGCGGCATGTGGGATCTTCCCAGACCACGGCACAAACCCGTGTCCCCTGCATCGGCAGGCGGACTCTCAACCACTACGCCACCAGGGAAGCCACCAGCTCTTTTTTTAATGGACAAATCAGTGGTTTCTCAGCCAGCTTTCTTGGTGGAAGACTCCAGGGTCTGAGATATTGTGATAAAAAGGAAGTGGGTGTATTTCAAGTTACTTTCCCTGGAAGAAACTGATTTTCAGATGAAAGCCTATTGACGGGTTTAAGTAGGTTAAATATATTAGGTACTTACTTAGTGTTTGTGTTGTAATAAATATTGTCACAGATTCAGAAGCAGTATAAAGCATGACTACTACCTTATTAGTGACAATAATAAATATTAGACACTAAACTATAAAGCTCATTTCTTCATGAAAAATGTTTTAAGTAAGGGGACATCAGTGAGGTTAGAAAAATCAAGAAAGGCTTCATTGAAGGATGGGGTTTAGATTTCAGTTTGAGAGCTGGAGAGGTGGAGAAGATAGAGTGCAAAGGCATAGAGGCATAACTTGAGTGGCATGTAGGTAAGAGTGTGTGCTAAGGTGAAGGTAAGAGTGTGTGCTAAGGTATGAAGGTAAGAGTGTGTGCTAAGAAGAGCAGTGGGATTACAGTGAAAGGTAAAGTTGAGTGTCTTGAAAATTAAGACAGGAGACTCTTATAGTGGGCAAAAGCAAGCTTCCTAGAAACAAATGCTAGGGATATAAGTTTTCTAATTAAATGATTAAAATATCCTCATCTAGAGACAGAAAAACAGTCAGTTATTTCTCTTCCAGACCTAGGAGTTTACGAAAATCGAGAAACACTTCTAAGATATAAATGATGGGATTCAGTAAAGCACGGAAGGCATTGGGGCTAAAAGAGAAGAAAGCATAAAAAGTGACTTAAAATTCACCTTTTAGTATAGTTGAAAGAAAATATGATGTTGGAAAGGGTAATGTGCTTATGGTTAAAAAGAGATGAATTTGTTTTGAGACATTGTATTAGTCAAGATAGGTTAAGCTTATAATACATAATAAATGACCCCCAAATCTCTGTTTTAATGCACAAAAATACATTCTGGCAAGAGTTGTTCAGTTCTGTTCTCAGTGCCTTGCCACAGCAGCTGCCCTCCATGTGGTGACTCAGTGAACCAGGCTGCTTTGATCTGGTGGCTCTGTATAATCAAGCAAAGGTCTCCTGATCACAGTGGCAAGAGAAGAGAGAGATTGGAAAATCGTGCAAGTTTTTTTTTGTTTTGTCACCAACTTAGCCCAGAATTGACGTGTGTCACTTTTGCTTGTATATACATTAGCCAGAATTATCATATTTCCCCAGTTCACTACATGGGGCTTGACAAGTGTAGACTCTGATATATCCAGAAAAGAAAAAAAGAACGAGATATTGGTGAGTAATCAATCAAAAGGTCAACAGTAGACATATTGAGGGTGAAAATATCTACAGTATCGTTAGTGGTATAGGATTTAGGTTCAATTTAAAGTTGAATATAAGCATCTGAGTGTCATCATTATAGCTGTTAGTGTTGCTCTGTTAGGGAAGCTAACATTTAGGGATAGTATGGCATGAGAAGAATGAAATGGCTAATTCTGCACAGGAATGAGATCTTAGATTTGAACTCAGGACTAGTCTGAAACCAAAGCCCTACTCTTAATCTAACATATGTATCACACCTGTTCACAGTTTGGTCTGAACAGCTCAAATATAAAATGGTTACTAATAAATTATTTAACTGAAGGAGAGCCTAAGTTTAAATTTCTCTGGTATGTGGGGGCTTATAGATCAAGTAAACCATAACCTGATTACATAAAACATGGTGCTTTTGTTACTATATCCCAGATCATAAGGTAAATGATCTCATACTCAGAGATTCTTCCCTGGTGGTCTTTGTGAAGTTTCATGATGGAATATAGTACACATAGTAAGGAGGCCAAGGACTGTGGACAGGCAGGTTTCAGACTAAGTTCTGGTCCTGGCACATACCCTCTGGGACTACCATGTCACATTGGCTAGTGTAAGAAAAATCATCACTGAACTTCATGGGGAAATCTCTTTTTGTACCAATGCTTTAGCAAAATGCCAAAAGTTGTTCTTTTAGCTATCTTCGCCAATATTTTTATAGCTAAATGGAAATGAGAATCAATATTTTTATTCTGGGGTGGGTATATGTGGCTATATTATAAATATTAAGATTATTATTATTGTCGTTCATTGAGAACCTATGATCTTTTTATGTTTCAAGTTACAATTTATTATATGGACTCAGACTATCTCCAGAAATAACTCTTACTAGAACTTTAACAATTTTATCAGATCTTTGTCAGTTGCAACACTGTAAAATAGTCCTATTGATCAAATCAACATAATCTATTCTGATGATAAGGAAGATCTAGTAGATGAATAATGGTAGTAGCCAGGGATGAGATTCGCATTGAAAATGTTGGGGAGGAGTCTGTGGAAACTAATTCTTCCATTATGTCAATCTGAGTGTCTGTCACTTTATACATTAGAATATCAGTTAACATTAAAGCAAACAAAACAAGCCAAAATTTTAAAAAACCTATCATACTCAAAACACTATACCCTGTGGTATTATAAAGAAGACATCATCCCTGCTCTAGAGGGTATAATACTCCATTAATACTCAATCTTTAGTAGGTCCCTGGAGGGCCCTTTAAAGCACAAATTTCTAGGTCTCACCCCACAGTTTCTGATTCAATAGGTCTAGGGTGGGGGCCAAGAATCTTCATTTCTGGTAAGTTCCCAGGGATGCTGATGCTGTTGGTCTGGGGACCACAGTTTGAGAACCACTGTTGTTCTCAGACCTACTGAAACAGAAACTGTAGGGATAGAACTCAGGAATCTGTGTTTTATTAGGCCATTCAGGATACTCTGATATGTGATAAAGTTTGAGAATCACTGATCTAATAGCATTGAGGAAATGGACAAATTTACTTTTACTCAGCAGATGGGCAAAGTTTAAAGGAAGAGATTCTAATTTCATTGCCCTGACATTTAGTAAGGATCTATTATATGTGTGAGGATTTATATACTGCTAGCAGCCAGGGTTACAGAGTTGGATAGGAGACCATCCTTTACTCCAGGAGTTAAAAATCCAGTAATGGAGAAATACTTAATCAAATAAATGCCAAGATGCCATCTTGTGATCTAGGGTTAGGGCACAGAAAGGATGTCTTCAATGTTCTCATTTGAGGAAGGGATAGGGGAAACCAGAAGGACTCAGAAAGGAGCCTTTGAGCACCAAGTTTAAACACTGTCTCCTTTGTGAAGCCTGAGCAGGGTCTTGAAATGTATTTATCCAGGTGGTGAGGGGTAAGAGGGAAGGACATTTCAGGCAGAGGGAACTTCATTGCAATAAAGCATCTCTGGAATGCTTCATGGAACTATTGGTGTGAAACATCTAAGGAATGTTAAAACTAGTTGGGTATAAAACATTTAAAGGATATTAGCTAGTTAGAGGTGAAATATTTCAGGAATACTACCTAGATTGCTTTGACAGGAGTGAAGGGTACTTGTTAAGGTGCAGCTTGAGACGAGCTGATAGGCTACAGGCATGCATTTTAACTTTTGGCCAAAATGTTGAAATACTTTCATCTGAATAGTAAGTTACCACTGCCCCAAATCCCTTGTGTGATCCTCCCACTGACAAACTGGCTGTCTTCCCTTTCCTTAAATATCCCCCCAATCTAATGACTAAAGTGGTAATTGCTCAACACTGAAGGAGGCTTCCAAGACCCTGCTCCAGGAATACTCCTGTTTGTTTCTGGTTGGTTGGTGCCTCAGCCTTGCTGGTTTTTAATATACTCCTGATGTGAAGTAATTGGAGTTAAAATGTAGGGAAGTCCAGATCATGAGGGCTTTGTATGCCATAGTAAGGTGTTTGGACTTTATATTGTAGATATTTGCAGAGAGGATAAAGGGGACCTATGATGCTTTTAGGTAATTGCCTATTGTGACAGAGGGCAAAATATATTCTGGAAGAATCCAGAATATTCTGTTTTTTTCCATGAGATCCTTTTCTTTCCAACTAGGATAAACACCCTGGCATTTGGTACTCAGTCAGCTGGAAATCTCTAAAACCATGAAATTTCTCACATCTGCACGTTTAAAACTGATGTGTAAAACAAATATGAGACAGTTGAGGGGAAAAAACCTGACTACTCACTTTTGTAGGATTTCTAGCACTCATGCCTGAGCATTATATGTAATTAAGATTCAATACATATTTGTTGAATAATGTTGATACACAGAAAGGATATAAGAAATCCTTCATCATCAAAAAACAAATTATGGTGAGTAGTATTTTAATGTCAAATACTTTGGGGGCAGGGAATTTGACTTTTTGAAAAATAGGAAATCCTTTTATATTATATATTTAATAATATTCTTAACTTTAAAGTTAGATATTCTAGATTATAGAATTTCTGATTCTATCAGATTTTAATATAATTTTCAAGAAAGAGAGACTACAGATATTTCTTTATGTGGTGATTGCATCTACTAACTGTGTCCATCTCATCCCCATTATGTAGTCAGGAATCCAATCTATATAAACAGATGGGCTGATAAAATAAGGAAGTAGTATAAGCAATTGGCATCAGAATCAATGATAGTCTCCCTTCAAATACACATGGAAATATTTTACTTAAGGCAAAATATAGGGAAGAAGCCTGTGGTGATAGGGAAATATATAAATGAACAAAAAAGAATGTTTCTATTTCCAGTAATTATTTCTTTGAATGTCAGATAACTAGATTTATCATTAATTTCAATACATTTCTACCCAAGGGTAATCTCTAGATAATCTATCCTAATGGAGATTTTATGAAATGTAACAGTATTTTATAAATATCATTGTGCCTACTCACTACTTCTCTCTGATTATCTTCAGTTATTCTTTGAAAGATTTGGCTCCCTAGAGTCCAAGTGGCAGACATTTGGCCACAATGAATCAGCCTGGGAGGAGTAATTCATACAATTACTCCATTCCTTAGGGTTGGGTGAGTTAAGACAATGTGCTCAAGTATTTCATCAGAGGACAAACTTATACAGTCGGCTTGTGAAGAAAGTTACAAATGCATTTCCTCAAGAGGACCATGAAAAAGTTCTGGAAGACTTGTGAAGACTACTGCCAAAATCAAAACAAGGAAGCAAGAGTCTCCTTCCAAATAAAGGGAAATCCAAATCAAGGGATGAAGCTAGAAGGAAATAGTTTAAGGACCTATAAAAATATAGGTCCTTATATAAATAGAAAAATAGAAGTTTCTTTAGTAAATGTAGAAACTATAGAAATACAGTAAATATAGAAATACTCTGTAGCAGACACTTAACTGTAAGAATTGAGGGTGAGAAGAATCCTTTGATGATATTCAATGAAGAAAGCTTTTAGGAGAGACATTGAGACCTTAGGGAACATCTTGTTGCCCAGCATATTCCAAACCTTCCTCCCTGGTGGAAAGTGGTTGTATATCAAATTCAGCAGTCTTCTTCTGGAGGAACAATAGTTGGAAGATTGATGCTGGCTATGGGTTGCAGATGGGGTTTCTTCACCTTCAGGAATCCATTTTACTTATTCCTCAGGGTGCAGTTTGTGGGGACACTGAGTCAAATGCAGGAGACTACTAATCAACAAGAAGGTCAATTATTTATGCCTACAAATAGAATTCTCTCTAGAGCGCCTTTCACATAGCACCCACTCAAACAGATTGGAAGATCTGATCCCTGTTAAGCAGAACAAGATATCTGATTCAATTTATCAGCACATACTCTTTCAATATGGGAATCCAGTTACCAGTAAGCTAAGATTAGGGAGAAAAACAATAGTTTGAGAAACAAACTGATTTTAACTAACAGTGGGATCAGTTACTATAGCACAAGGTACTCTTCTTTCTTTAGTACTATAATCTGGTAAACAAGCCAGAAAATAGATATTAGTCAAGGGCCTTTTACCCTGGTTAGTGCTGGAGTAACACAGGCAACATTTTTACTACTCAATTTGTTTTTCAGTCATCCAAAATTTTTTTCATTACATGATGTTATGTTACAATTTCCAAAATAGTGCACTTTAATTCAGTCTTTATATTTTAGACTTTTAGGTTGCTTTTTCCTGACCTAATCCTCAGATTCCAGGTTTATGGCATTTTGATGCACTGATATCTGATGATCCAATGATATATCAAATGGGTACATCAAATGCCACCACGACTGTGGCTCAAGAATGTGGCAATAAAAAAGTTATAAGAAAACATTTGGAAAGTTCTTGTGGAAAGACATTTAATATAGTGGAAAACATAGATGTTGGAGGTAAACAGACCTCAGGTTGAATCCCACTTCTGTTGCCACCTAGTTGTGTGATCCTGGGCAAATTATTCAACCACTGTAAGATTTGATACACTCATCCTTAAAATGTAAATATTGCAAACTATTTTAGGATTTATGAGGTAAAAATAGCATTATATGTACCTAGAACATGCTTGATACTTAGTAAAAATTCAAAAAATATATAGTTCTAATATTATGATGACAGTGGTGATGATGGTGATGATGATGGTGATTTGACTGTGGCTCTCTGGGTTGACAAGGTCATTACTTTATATACAGGGAGATGGGTAAAGGGTTTAACTTGTGCCAACATACCTATATTTGTCACTAACATGGGAGAGTAAAGATATAGTCAAGTTCAGCTAAAGAAGGAATTGAAGCCAGAAGGATAAGATTCAGGGAAACCAGAAATTTAATACTCAAATATTTATTTTTCTTTAAGCATGTGAAAAAAGATCAATATAAACTCCCAAAGTGGATGAGGAATAAGATATGAATGTCTGGTAGCTAGATTAGATTATAATATTGAAGAAATCTGGCCTCAAGGTATAAAATTACTTTTGTTGTTTGCCTATTATGTGTCAGTTGGTTTGCTAGGCCCTTCTTCATACTTCTGTGTCTTAAACCTCATAATATACCTGTAAAATATGTATTCTATTCCCACTTTACAGATAGGAAAACTGAAATTGTTTGAACCAACAGAAAGTAGACATAAAATGGCTTGTTAGATACCATGGAGAATCCCACACAGGGTGAAATGCTGATCAGGAGAAACCCAAATTCAGGAAAGCAGCCTATACAGAGGGATTCAGAGATCAGTGCTGATGTTACTTGGGAAGACTTTCCTCATTCCTAGACCAGATTAAGTCTTCTGCTGCTTGCTGCCACAGCACTCTAGGTCCTCTGCTCTTACATTCACACTTTTCTAGAATTATCTGAAGTAATGACGTTACACTTGGTGTACATTTTCTCATGCACTAGATTTGACATTCTGCACATAGTAGGTGTCAGAGGCTTCTGTCATTAGATGTTAACAGATGGATGGATAGTGAGGAATGTGGGGCAGCTTGTTCTATTTGATTCTTCCTCACTCCCTTCCTGGAAGCAAGCCTTTGATAGGTGGGGAAAAATGAATGATTTCATTAGCAAAATGAGGAGAAGTTTCATTCTCTAAGAAGCAGCTAATATTAGCAGAATGGCTGGTTTGTTCTATAAATGCTTCACTCTAAGGAAACTCAGGGACCTAATAGTCCCCACAATCAGCAGTGGTCTCCACACCAGATCTGAGAGTAAAAAACATTCACTGGTTTAGGTGATGGTAGCAGTTGCTATGGCAGGGAAAAATCTCAGTGAATTAAAACGTAGAAACTTTTTTCATTTAAAGGTGAAGTGGTGATACGGGAGAAGGGCTCTGTTCCACAGAGTCATTGAGGAATCTAGGCTGACAAGTACTCTATGAAATGAAGTCTGCCTGTGAGCCCAGGAGGAAAGGGAAAAGAGTTCCAGAATAGCAAGCTAGCTTTACCACATTAACCTAAAAAGAAGGGCATTCAAATGTTTAATGCAATTTTTTGTGGTTCTCTGAAGACTTCACTGTACAATTTGGCTTTTATTTTCTTTAAATAATTTTGTCCTGGTGGAGTATTCTTTGCCTTAACACAGATGTAAATGTAGGAACTTTATTTTCTGATGCATAAATTGGTGCCAGCAATTAATCCATTAGCTATTCAATGAAAATATAATATATTATGTAACATGCACGTATGTGATGTATCAATATATATATGTGCGTATAAACACTAGAGGCTACAAGGTAAAGATATGTGCTGCAGACAGTAGGTTTTGTAGGAGGACAGAGAGAGAATTTCTGGATGACTCATAACCACATTTTATTGTGAGTTCATCAGCCTGATTTCTGCAGAGAACACAGAGGGAAGGAATCCGATAGCATGAGTTTATATATCTTCATTGTCCCTCATAAAAACTTTTAAAGACAGTTTCATAGCTTTACTAAAAATATGTATTTTTTATTCTGAAATAGTCATTACTTAAGTACAGTATAAATATCTATTTTTCCCCTGAACCTTTTTGAGCTCAAGCTGGTGACTAGTTCCCAATCACCTCAGAATATTTTAGCTTAGTGTATGGAGTGATTTTTCACACAGACACATGACTGCAACATTATCTAATCCTCAGACGCATTGAAGTTTCAGCAGTTGTTCCCATATGTTCTTTATAGTAGGATCATCCAATTCAAAATCATGTGTTATATTTCGTTGTCATTTCTCTTTATTCTCATTAGGTCTAGAACAGTCTTTCCTTGACTTTCATGACCTTAGTACTCTTGAAAATAGGCTACTTTTTTTAGTTAAATACCTCTCAATTTGGGTTTTTCATTATGACCAGATTCAGGTTATGCATCTTTGGCAAGAATATCACAGAAGTGACATATATTTTTTATATCCTATCAAAGGGTGCACAATTTTGACTTGTTCAAAATTACTGAAGCTAACTTTGATCATTTGATTCCGTAGGTGTCTGTCAGACTTTTCCACTTACCTTTTCCCTTTTGCAGGTAATAAGAAGGCTGTAAGAAAGCACTTTGAACTATGTAAATATAGTGTTCCTCATTAAACTTTCAAATTAGTCATTTATTATTTATTTTTATCTGTAGAGACACATTAAACTTCTTTGTTTTATTTTATTTGAGTTATTATTCATTGTTCTCATTATTTATTTTGATGTTTAGTTTTCCCCAGTTTGACCAGGTAGTCCCTTTTTATCTGGTTTCTGTCTTTTCGACATATCCCTAACCTCTTTGAGTACTTTCTTCCTTCCTTATACAACAATATGTTCTCAATTTATGCTTACCCTGCCCCACACCTGAAATCGGCTATTTCTTCAAGGAGCTCTAATTCCTTGTAGTGGAGAATTGTATTTAGAAGTCAAGATTTGGGTGCTAAATGTGCTTATTCATATTGAGGTGCCAGTGCTCCCAGGCCCTTGCAGTAGACAGCAGTAAGGAATCGAGATTACATATGTACACATGTGCATACATCAACATCTATATTGCTTTATCTGTCCCTCTATTTTAAAAAACATGAGTTTATATGGATACCTCTAATTTCACTCCAAAAGCACAGAGTTTATTCTAGTTTTCCCCTTTCCACATTTGTAACTCCTTTCTCTGATACTGAGAAACATAGATCCATTGCCTTTAATATGTTTACTTATTTTGTTTATCCCCTGCATGTTAACCATTCTATCTCTGCCTACTCGCTCCTCAGATATTTCCCTCCTCAACCCCATTGTGTACACTAGTCCATCACCCCAGGGCATATTTCTCTCCATCACAGACACACTTCTCAACCCTCTTTGTCTCTGACTCTCCATTCTAAGATGCATCCCAGGACGGATTATTTATGACTTTGCTTGTTCTCTAAAACCTTGTGCCGGGCCACCCCTAGGCATGGATGCCCTTTCACCATGGGTTCTGTTTCCCCAGCCTCTTCATGCTTGAATTCTGAAAATCTGCACCAGACTGGCTCCCCACTTCTCATGAATACCCACATCATCCACTCAGAACCTGACTCCCCTTACTGGGCTGCCTTCACTTCTGGAGGCTGCCTTCTTCATTTTACTTGAACTCTGACACCACATGCTGGTTCATCCCTCTGTTGAAATGCTACTTTTACCACTCTGGGCCATCCCTGTGTGTTGCTTTCCTCACCTTGCTTGGTCTAATCTCCTGCATGGGCACTGGCCTCACCTTGTTTGAACTTTGACACCCCACATCTAATAACAATCCACCCCTTTGGTGTAGCCACCTTCTTCTCTACTCAGGGTCTCTCACATCTATTCTTACCATGACAGCTTCCCCATCCCACCCCCTCCAGTGTGGACAGCTACCTTGCCCTGTCCCACCTAATGACTTTAGAAGTGTACTTCTCAGGAAGTGTAGAAGAACAAGGACAATTACATTTCTTTTTTGAATAAAGATCATTAAGGGGTGTTGAGTTATTTAACTTATTAATTTAGTTATTAATTTATTCAGCAAATAAATGTAAGCAACTATTCATCAGGCATTGGTCTAAGTGCTAGAGTTATAGTGGTATACAAAATAGGCAATGCCCCTGGTCCCCATGGGTTTGTAGTCTCATGGAGCTGGAAAGATACCCAGTACCCAAGATACTAATTTGATATTGGTCTGCTCATATTAGGACACTGGGACATTACTCTGGTAAAGTGGCAAACAACCACTGCATCCTAGGCTGGGTGCCATGAAAGAAATTAAGGTGAGAATTTTTCTGCAGTAACTTAAGTAACCTCAAAGGGAAAGGTAACCTATCAGAGAAAAGCCCAAAGGAGAAAATTTCTAAGAATTAAATATCCTGGAGACTTAGAAGGTCAAATACATTATAGAGAACTCAGATGGACTTCATGTCTAATTACCTGTATTTGGAGAAAGCTGTGAGGTACACTTGGGGATTAGAGAAGTAGTGGTCATTTCTGTGGTGCAAGATCTAGACTTCATTAGTCTTATCTAAAAAGATGTCCTAATCATGGTTAAAAGCTAAATTTTCCAGATAGTAACATTAGACTCAGGCAGTCTCCAGCCATCTTGCCCATTTTTGCCATGACTCATATCACCCTATGGAAGCTGAAGGCACTGGGGGACAACCTTGTATTCCGGACAGGAGTCTAGTGGTCAGTGGAAAGTGATCTTCCTTGGACTGAGGCTGCCCTTTCAGGTCTGTTGGAATTAGGGCTGGCATATGACTCTGATGCTGCAATCTACAAAAGGGAAGATTTTCACTGTCTGAAATAAAATTTATGGGCTTGTATTACGAAGAAGAGATCCACTACTAATGTAGAGAAATCCCTTTCCAGCTTCCTGGTGAATTCCTCACTTTTTAATTAGTAACATTAAAAAAAATTAAATATAACTGCATCTTTTTGTGAGGTTATTGTTAAGAAAATTAGAAGAGTGGAGAAACAATTTGCATTGAGTTCTACCAAATACATTTTCTAAATTTTCTGCTCAACTGTTAAGAAATAAAACCAGCCATGCTTGCTTTTTTACTGCTCATGTCTAGGTCTACACCTAAGTTCTCTTTAAGATACTATAAAATCAAACAATGTCACTCTCAGTTTAAAGGTTTGTGCAGTTTGGGATGGATCAGTAAAATGGCTATGTAGATTTATTTTGTCACCCAGAAGATGTGTAGTTTGCAGTGGCCTCAGTGGCTCATGCTAAGGAAACTATAAATTTGTTTTTATGAAATGGTTAAAGAATGATTGTGGGGAAATACCTGATTCCCCCTCTCCTTCAAATTTGGCAGAAAACTACCAAATTTAATCAAACAAATAAATACTTTTAAGACAAGTTAGTAGATACTAATACTGATTTCTCCACATACCTCAGACTTTTGTTTTTTGCCTCCAAAATGTACTAATGTGAAAATAATTGCCCTAATAACCTTAGAAATCATTGTCAACTGCAAAATATAAGTACAATTAACAGAGACATGCTTGAACTCACAGTTGGACTCACAATACAACAAATGGACATAATTTCCTTGTTCAGTGACTTTATGTTTTTCACATCTGTATTTTCACATCTATACTAGTTTGATTCTCAAAGTACTTAGAGTTAAAATATTCACATTTTAAATACTTATATATTCTTTTACCTGTAACTAAAAACTTTTAAAATATATTGGAGACTTCTACTTCTTGTATGACTAAGCTCCTACCAGATTGACCCTCTCATAGATAGCAACTATAAATTCTGGGTAAAATTAGAAAACAAAAATGAAAACCACCTCAAGACACTAGAAAGTGAAATAAAAGCAAGTGTATTTTGGAGGAGTTGTATAGAAGAGGGGAAAAAAACATGACTGACTTTTCTACTTTTATAGGTTTTATCCTGGGTATAAGCAGTGGCCAGTGATCTGAGGCGCTGATAGAGGGGGCAGAAACAGAAAAATTTTTAATCTTGAAGAACCAGAGGGTACAGTTTGGAACAACCATAGCTACCAGAAAATGGAAAAGGAATCCCAGGAAAGAAAAAATAAGAAACAGGAAGCTCTAGATTCTGAGTAGAGAAACTTTGCCCAAATATCTGGCAGATGCTTCAACTATGTGTGATGGAACAGACTCTGGGCTCTAAAGCAGAGGTCAGAAGAACTGAACTGAGATTTGAACTATATCTTTTTTAAAAAAATTTATTCATTTAATTTATTTAGTTTTGGTTGTGTTGGGTGTTTGTTGCTGCACGTGGGCTTTCCCTAGTTGTGATGAGCGGGGGCCACTCCTCTCTGCGGTGCACGGGCTTCTCATTATGGTGGCTTCTCTTGTTGTAGAGCATGGGCTCTAGGCGCGTGAGTTTCAGTAGTTCTGGCACGCGGGCTCAGTAGTTGTGGCACACGGGCTTAGTTGCTCTACAGCATGTGGGATCGTCCCAAACCAGGGCTCGAATCCGTGTCCCCTGCATTGGCAGGAGGATTCCCAACCACTGTGCCACCAGGGAAGCCCCTGAACTATCTCTTAAAATACAGAGTTTACTGCTTGAGTCCAAACAAATGAATTACCTGTTAAAACAAACAAGGAACCAAGTCTCCACAACAATGTTCATGACACAATTCAAAATTATTTAACATTTGAGAACCAGGAAGATGTGATCAATTCCGAAGAGAAAAGATAAGCAATGGAGACAATGAAGACTGACTGCAAGGTGACCAAAATGTTGGCATTAGACAAGTATTTTAAAGAAAGTTTTATGACTATCCTCAATAATGTAAAGGAAAATATGCTCATAATGTATGAAAAATTACAATATCTCAGAAGATAAACAGGAACTTTTAAAAGAGAACCGAATCATGTCTTATGAATAGCTCTTAACCCAGTGTAGGTTGCAGAGTCATTTTTTAAATGTCTATTAAATTAAAAATTAACACTTTTCATTGTTTTCTTTGGACCTATTTGTCTTGAGTTGTACTCTTTATTCTTTTCACCTACTTATTTGTTTAAAATTAGGTTGTATTCTTTTAAATAGTTTCTAGCCCTAATATATTGATTTCTTCATTTGAACATTTATAGAGCAGTTGTTATGTGCCAGATGCTGTGTGGGGAAGAGTTTATTAATAAAAGAATAAGAAAGAGAAGAAGAAGAAAGGGAACAAGGAGAAGAGAAGGAAGAAAGATAAGTGCTTCATGAAGTCAGGAACATTTTCTGTATCCCTAGTACCTAATACAATGGCTGAGATATAGTCAATCACTCTAATCAATGATTACTAAATGAATAAATAAGTATATGATGAATGAAAATATATCATAAGAAGATTTATACTTACTTTGTCTTTTATCTATATTTTGATCTTTTAAATTCTCCTAATCTTGAGCTACCAATTTCACTTGTGTATTTTTTTTCACTCTTTTTTCTTCATTTTTTTGGGTGCTCAGCATGTTTTCTTCATAGTGTGAATTTCACTATGTCTTTTCTGAAGCTCTTGCTGATCATGTCTTTCAGTATGGAGAGATGGAATTGAAAAATTGGCCATCATTTGGTTTTCTTCTTCAAACTTCATACAGTAAAACAAAAATATTAAATTGTAAGACCATTCGATTTTGGTCATAGTTAGTCATCCTGCCTGTGAAAGATGCACGGTCTGCCTTCTAAGTTGCTACTTTTCATTTATAGGGTCATGATAATAGCTCCCTTCAATAGGATTATACATGTAGATATTTTACATCAGACTAACAGATTTCATAGAGTAAATGTATGTGGATTTAGGCTTCAGAAAATGATTCAACAGTGTTACCTTATTAATAATCATTAAAATATGACTGTTTTCATTGCAAGTAAGAGAAATCCAACTCAAACTAGCTCAAGCATAAAAAGGGAATTTGTTAACAGCCAATAAAACCTCTGGTTTAGACATCAAACCAGGTGATAGAGTGATTCAAATAATGTCACCAGACACAGCCTTGTGCTTACCATCTCTTCACTGTGATTCTCTCTTCAAGTTATCCCATTCTCAGGAAGGTACTCTTTACGGTGGGAAGATGACTGCCAGAAGCTGCAAACTTACACTTAACCTTTCTGCATCCTTCTTTGGGTGTTTCTCAACTGTCTGATTAGATAGCCTTTGGACACATGCTATTACAAAACCATTCGTTATGTCCAGGGGCAATAAATACAGTAATTGACCAGACTTATTTCATGTGTCCACATGTAGTGGAGACTGCTGGTGCCCTGAAAAGATGCCCTTAGATCTACTTTACAGATCCTTTGAGACCATCCTTCATCTCTATGTCTTTGCTGCTATTGCCTTACAACTGAAGTATCCATAGGATTGCCCTGGGCTACCCTATGAATCCTAGCCAGAATTCAAATCCAGAAAACACCTAATAATCTCTCTTTTAAAGATGTACTACTTACGGGCTTCCCTGCTGGTGCGGTGGTTGAGAGTCCGCCTGCCGATGCAGGGGACGCGGGTTCGTGCCCCGGTTCGGGAGGATCCCACATGCCGCGGAGTGGCTGGGCCCCAGAGCCATGGCTGCTGAGCCTGCGCGTCCGGAGCCTGTGCTCCGCAACGGGAGAGGCCACAACAGTGAGAGGCTCGTGTACCGCAAAAAAAAAAAAAAAAAAGATTCGCCAAGGAATTCTAGGAAAATGGGACCTATCCATGTCTTTTTTACCCTCTCTTCCAATGCTAGTCATCCTTGTCTTATAGGTTAAAATGGCTTCTGGGGCAGCACATTCTTGGAGGCATATAATGCATGGGGTGCTGTGGAAACCCAGGTGGTGAGAACTGGTGTGGACCAGAACAAAGACTGAATAGTAACACCTAATCGCTCAGGGACAAGGATTGGAACTCAGAAGGTCCCTGTGAGAGCTCGGCTAAATGATTTGTGGGAGCCATACCAGCTACATAATTTGGGGACCTAGGATAAAAGAGAAATACAGGAACTCCAGTTTAAAAATTAAGAATTTTTTTAGATGGTGATAGCAGAATATTAAACCAAATGTTGGGTCTTTTTAAGTTCATGGTTTTATGAGACTACAAAGATCACACACCCATGAAGCTGGTCCTGGGTAGGAGTAGGTGTTAAGGAAAGGAGTGCATAAGCATCAACCTTATATGATTGTGTCAGACTCTCTAGTCCAAGAAGTCAAGGCACTGAACTGATGGGCTGTGTACTTCCATCCGTGAGGCTCAAGGAGTTTGAGGAGACTGAGGAGCAGAGAAACTTCCTTCTAAGATTATATCCAGGGACTGGCAGCCTGCATGCTACTATACCACTAGCCTGCAGGGTTTGGTTTCCTCATTTTATTCAGCTTTGACCTAGAGGCTCTATTAAATGTCATGAAAAGAAAAACATTAAGGAAGAAAAGAATTGATATAAACATTGAAAATATAACACTATTTAAAAAAATAATATTGTATACTAGAAAACATAAGATATTTTACAAAAATCTAAGATAAATTGGTAAGATAATTTGGTAAAGTGGTTCAGAATAAACATTCAAAAAGAGAATTTCAAAAATCATACTTACCCTATAGTATTATTTTTGCATCAATTAGGGAAGTGAAACTACTAAGAATATTATGGAAAAAGAAATTTATTACAGGATTTAAACATTTTTCAGTTCAGGGAGAGCTTGGGAAGTAAACGTCTCAAAAGGAGAGTCAAAAAAGCAGAGAAAAATGACTAACCAACTTTGGTGCAGGTTTTTAGAAGCTTGCATACCTGGATAATAGTTGTGTCTGGTCTCTTTAGTTAGAACCGTGAAGGAGGCTGGTGTAGAAGTTCACTGAAGATTGCCAGTGGATGATTGTTGGCTCTTCATGGCCTCTGTCTCTAGGAGTTCATAGTGAAGTGTTGGTGTCAGGTGACTAGCTGCCAGTAGGACCAGTGGTCAGGAAGGAGAACCTGGGAAGAACAAATAGAGACTGAAAACTGCTTGTGCCTCTATTCAGAGCCTAATGGCTGATGCTTAATTTATGCCTCCAGAAATTCATGCAACTTCATTTTTGACCAACGCCAACCTGCATGTATACAAGGAAGGGGTTTTGGGGAAACATAGTGCCCAGAAAAGCCAAGTCTAAAATACAGCAATTGAGCTCAGTACCTAAAAAAAGAAATGAGATGAATAGTCTACTCTCAATAGCAAAATATCAACACATTATTTAGTAATAAATTTAACAAGAAAGGCATAAGACCTGCATGAAGGACATTGTAAAAGCTAAGGATATTAAACAAGATTTTGTCTTGCCTTAGAAGATTTAATACTATAAAAATATAAATTCTCCCATATTCAATATGTTTACAGTTAGGATCTCAATAGTTTTTTGTTTACTTAAGTAATCTTTAAGTTTATACATAAAGATGAATCTTCAAGAATGTCCAAGGGGAGGATAGTGGGAAGTGACTTGCCTTAGAGATTCAGAATATATTACTAAACAGAAAGCTTCTGCTCATAAATCATTATGGTATGGCCATAAGAATAGACAAAATGGAAAACATGGAAGGTTGATAGAATCCAAAAGTAGATCCTGATATATATGAGCAGTTAACATATGACAAGGGGAATATTTCAATATAGAAGAAAATGAAAGATTATTTCATACATGCATTATTCAGTAAATAAAGGCAAAGGATTATTTCATAAAGCATGACTAGCTGCCCACCAAGAAAAAATTAAAAATGGGTCTTTTTCTCATCCCATATAATCTCCAGCTAGTTTAGATATTAAATGTAAATGTATTAAATGTAAAAAATAAAATCAAAATCTTGTTAGAAAATTCTTGAAAGCCATGTGAACATTCTAGAGGCAAGGGAAGGATTAGTAGTAGAGCTTATACTTAGAAGCTATGTAAGAAAAGTGAGAACTAATTAAGTGTATATAATTAAAATTTTTTCATATGGCAAAGATACCATAAATGAAGTGAATAAACCAGCAATAAATTTGAAGAAAAACTTGTAAATTCGAGGAAAAAGCTAATGTCTATACTCTATAAAAGACTCAAAAATTGATGAGAAAGATGTAAATGATAGAAAAGTAGCAATGAGTATAAAAAAATGTTTATAGCAGTGAAAATCTGCATAGTCAAAAATACATGAAAAGATGCATACACACATTAGTAGAAGGAAAAGATAAAGTAATAGATTTCATTTTTTAACTCTTCAGACTGACATATTGAAATGAACAAAAATTCTATTGCTGCCTGGGAGTGGGAAAAATGGCATGCTTATAAAATACTAAAACAAATATGAAAGCAATCCCTTTGGCATCTATAAAAAAGTACATATATGCTTATGGCCCAGTAATCCCTTTCCTGATAATCTATTCTATATAAAGGAAACTTTAAGTCCATAAGGATTATCTACAAGTTTGTTTACATCAGCATTATTCAGAGTGGGGGAAGAAAATCCATCAATAATAAAAGGGATAGATAAATTATTGTGCTTCCAAATCACTGAAAACATTGAGAACTATGCTAGGTACTTTGAAAGATTTCAGTGTAATTGCACAGGAAAACAATAGCTTTTTAATGTAAAAAAAATGGAACAATTCCATTTTTGTAATGTATTGTTAAAGCTTATATATATATATGTATGTATATACATACACATGTATATATTATATGTGAATATGTACATATCTACATGAGCATGGAGCAAAAATACTACTGAGACATTTAGATTGTTAACTTGGGGGGGAAGCAGGAAGGAAGATATGTGAGTAGAGTGGGGCACAAGGGGAGAAGCAAAAAAGTAAAGGATACATTAAAAATGAATTAAAAGGAATGAACGATATGATCATATTTATTCAGGTATGTAAAATCAGAATTATATGATGATGCATATAAAAAGAAGTTTTAAAACTGTTTGAGCCAAACCCTTGGCTGGTCCTGAATGGATGGATCTTTTCCAGACCTTACCTTTTGTTTTGTCAAACTTTTCTAGGACCAAGAGGTCAATGAACTCCAGGACATTTACAGTTTGGGTGCATTTCCCACTGAATTACTTAAAACGAGGTGAATCATATCCTATTTCTTCTTGCGAAATACGTAGAATAAATGTGTGTGGGTGCTGATAAACAGAATTTAGGACCTGGGAGCCTGCAAGAATGAATGTATCATTAGCAGAAATAGGAAACACAGAAGGAGAGCTTCAGAGAAAAGGTCACAGATTTAGTTAGAACAGGCTGCACTTAGATGCTGGTCTCCACACTTAAGACTGGACTTTAGAGAATACAGCTGAAGGAGTGATTGGACGGTTGGGAGTGGGAAAAAAGACCTGTGGTGGGGACACAGATGCTGCTGTGATCACTGAGAGAATTTTGAGGTTGAAGGTCAGAATCTTGGGGAAATTACAACTTTAGAGAGAAGAGAGAGAGAGTAAGGTAGGAAAGGATGATGAAGGTCAATGCAGAGAAATAGTATAAGCTGAAGAAAAATGCCAGAGGAAGCAAAAAATGTTCATCTTCAGAGACAGGGTGCCTAACCATGTCAGTGCAATGGAACAAAGAAAATGTTCTAGGCAGAGAGAAGACTGCTAGATTTGGCAGTTCAGGGAGGCATCTCTAACCTTAAGGGGGTGTGAGTGAATAGAGTTAACAGCAAACATGTGGGGGGCTAATGTGGACCCTGTAGGGGTTTGCTGTTCATTAGAGGAGGAGCATTCAGGATTTGAGGAATACGGGAATGGAGAAAATTTAAATCCACTTCAAGATATGTTTGTGAGTCATTTGAAACATCATTATTATTACTTTAAGAAGACAGTAGTAGAGTTTATCTGTGCCACCAAATTTAAAACAGCTGCTTAGAACTCAAGAATGGAAATTGGTCTGAAGTAGGCATCTTTACTCTATCCAGCCCCTCTTGGAACCACTTAATCGTCTCTATCACACCTCTTACTCCAGCTGCAGCTGCAGTGACCTGTTCTATGCTGGCTTTACCCAGCTTCATGCAGGAGCATCCTGACAGCACCCATCTCAGGTCTGACCAGTGCATGCCTTTGGCTGCCTGACCTATAGCTTCTCTTTCACAAGGGTATGCAACATCCACAGGAACCCATTTGGCACTCACAAGTGTTGATCTTGAAGTGTGTGTGTGTGTGTGTGTGTGTGTGTGTGTTTATGGGAGAGTCCTTTGACCAATGAATAAGGGCCAGTGGGTAAATGTCTCCCTTTTTTTCCTAGGCAGACACATGTCCTAAGATATATTTCATATGGCTTCTCATTTGATCCTTTCAATCATAGCACCATTTTCCCATAGCAGAGGCCAGCTCCATAATGCATTCTTGTATTTTCCCTTATTCCCTGTTTCAACTCCCTTATCCCTCATTCCTGACACCTCCGTCAAACTCCCCACTAAATTATTGCATGTAATCCTTTGTCCCTGGCTCTTTTCTTCTGGAGAAACTCAAGTTAAGGCAACTTCTGTTTAAAAAAACATAAATAGGAGCTGTGTGGCCCCTTTAAGGAATAGGGAAAGGAATTAATGCCTTTTTTTCACTAGGTGTGCTTCTGTATCCCTTTATTTCCTGCTTTTTAAATTGAGTTTAGGTCTTCAGTTATTTTGAAAATGTCTCTGATATGTTGATTTCCTTTGGGTGAACAACAATAGAAGAACCAAGTGTTCTGTGATGGATCTTCAGTTAATTGCAGAATATACAATGGAGGGTGAAAGAATTCAACTACTTTTGAATAAAATCCTCTTGTAATTAAAAATCTCTTAGGAAGAACAGTTCTAATTTTCCTTTATATGCCTTGAAAATTTGCCAGGAATTTAAAAGTTTTTCATCATTGCACATGGCTTCTGGACTTTAACAGTCCCTTAGCTCCTCAGTTAATTTTATGTCCTAAACCAAAATTGCTTCTTTAGGCTTTCTTTCCTTTTTTATGTCACCTAATTTAGTAAGATTTTTGGAGATGGTTATTCTGATTATGCTTTTGTTATTTAATTATGTGATCTACGGTAACGATTATGCTTTCTGAAAGCAGCTTCTAAATAGAAAGAAAACTTTTTGAGACCGATCTGGGAGCTTTCCAGTTGTATGCCCGTCTCTTTTGATCTCAAGGTTGTCCAAAGAATTATGTAGTGTTAATGGACATCAGAAAAAAGACCAGGACTTGAGCTTCCTTTCTCTATTGGATTCAATTAAGAGAGCTCATCCAATTACTACCTCTATTTGCTTAGAGGTTATCAGTTAGTGATAACAGTTTCTCCAAGGGCAGCATCCCAAACTCTTGTGGCTTCTTTATGTTTCTGGCATTTCATTCTAGGCTAAATCTATTTGAACTTTCTGCAAACAGAGGAAGAATCTGTTAAAGGAAAACAAATTTGCACTGGGGTACATATTTGAATGTCAAGCACTTTATTTCTTGCAATTGAATTATACTTCTAATTTTGAACCTGTGGGATTGAGCAGAAATCTGGCAGAAATAAACTCTATCCATATAGGTCTGATCCCAGTTGCTCGCCCTGGCACCATTAAAATGGACATCAGGAAAATTATAGTACTATGACAAAATATGTAAGCCCCTGGATGTTGATGCCAAATTATCTGAGGCCAATCCTGACTCTTACACTTATCACCTAAGTCTGACAAAAGTTACTTAATTTCTCTGAACTTCTGTGTTCTTGTCTATAAGCACAGGTAATAACTGCAACCACCTCATCAAATTGCTAGGCCCATAGGAAGCATTCAGTGATACCTATTATTATTCATTATACCAGCTAATGTAAACTATAGTCAATGACAATAACGGCCCACAATATCTGTGGGGTTTTTTAGATGATGAATATGAATTGCCTTTTATATTTTTAGAAAGTTAGGAAGTGGCACAGAACAAGGAATCTTGGGATTGAATTTAAAATCAGTGCCTTTAGAAGCAACACTGTGTATTGGTTAAGATCATGGTATCTTGAACTTGAAAGTCGGGATTCAAATCCCAGCTCTGCCACTTATTAGATTTTAATAACATTTGAATGAGCTACTTAACCTCTGTGTGCCTGTTTCCTCATTCTGAAATGGGAGATAATTATAGTGCTAACCTCATATAATTGTTTCGAAACAGCCTGGCAGGGCTGGTTTCATGTCTTGTGACCTGGGCAGTTGATCAAGCCACCATGGTCAGACCAAACCCATGCTTGGTTTAATGTTATGCTGTCTTAAAATTCTTAATAATTTCTTATTATTCCTGATAATTTTAAGCATGCATGAGAGCAGAAGAGATACACATAATATGCATGATCTCTCTGTTCCTTGCTGCTGCATAAGCATATAACATTTGCATTGCCCCATGAGCAAGAATCCTAGTGGACCCAAATACATGGGAATAAAATAAAAAATAAAAACAGCCGAATTATTTTTGTGCAATGCTTTCTTTGTTCTAGCAAGAAAGAAGTACATATGCACATGTGACCTGTGAGAGGTATGAATTTTTGTAATTTTGATGATTGTGTAGATGACATAAGTGCTCTTATATTTTCATTTAAAGCTGGCATTGTACTATATAAAGATGGACAATAAAATTAATGCTAAAATTTTTAAAAATTAATTTTCTTTACTTAGAATGACATTAAGTAGCAAATGGAAAACACCACAAGTGAAGAGAGACGCCATGAAAGAAAAGAAAAATCTGTATATTTTAATACCTTTTATAGCATTTCTTCCTTGAATTTTGAACAAAGGACTCTGCATTTTCATTTTGCACAGAGTCCTACAAGGTTATATAGCTGGGCCCATTGCCTGGAACATCAAATGTACTATATATTTATATCTATATCTGCATGCCTTACATAAGAATCAGTGGTAGTTGTAGAGTGTTGTATTCTTAAAAGGAAAATCCAGAATTTCTATCCATGGAATAAAATTATTCAGACAAGGACAAATAACTTACTCAGTATCTGAACCTGTCCCTGTGAATTTTACATTCTTCCTGGGGCAGATACACCCATTGCTCCTAGATTGGAAGGTTTTTCTTCTATACCACAGATGGTCCCAAATAGCTAGATGTGCAAGGTCCATAGTACACACTTAGTATGTTTCTTTTGCCATCTTTTCAGCACTTTTCAGTGTTCCTCAAAAGAACTCTATAGCTTTCAAATATATTATTTCATCTGAACCCCAAAACCTTTGTGAATTAGGCAGTGGAGAAGTTAAAAAATAATATGTATGACTGGCCAGTTACCATCAGTCCCTGGACAGGCATCACCTGCTGAGATAATCACAGTCCAGGGTCTGACCCCTCAGTCTCACAGATTCAGAAAACAGATAGTGTCAGTGTCTCAGAGCTTTATTGGATTTAGGCATGCTGATTCACATCAACTAAGTCCACAGGAGAATGAAGTATGAAATACAGAATGCCAATGCTGTAATTTATAGAGAGAAATGTAACTTTCTGGCGTACCAGAACATTCTCTCCCTGTAGAAAAACATCCTGGGAGGCTAGATGATCAGAAGGTAGCTTGTGAACATGAAATCAGAACAAGGAGAGTTGGCTGGGTAACTCATATGTTTAAGGGCATCAGGCTCCAATGGTCTGATAGATCTGTCTCGACAATAAGGAGAACTGGGCATGTTTGCATCGTTTTATCTTCCTAGACACGTTGTTCCCCAGTCAGTGCTGGAGGTATAGTGATAATTCATGGCCTTCCTTTCTCTCATACTCCTTACTGACTGATTCATTTTCTCATGAACTCATTCTTTCTTGAGATATGTGATTTTTAACAATACAGTAACAGCCGGATTCTTTTCCCTTCTGCTTCTGGCATAGGGAATACATTTTCTTCCTTAAGGTGCTTTTCATATAAAAGGGATTTCATATAACTGTTCCGGTTTTAAGGTTTAGCTCTTGGCTTTTAGGACTGTAATTTTTTCATCCCTGCCTTCAGGCAGTTCTGTCTTCCTTTCACAAAACAGAAAACAGGCTCAAGGAATGTTAATAACTTGGGAAGAAGGAATCCACATGTTTACTTCTCTTCAGGGTTTTTGTTTATTTGTTTGGATGCAAGTATAACGTTCTTCTTCCTACTATGCTATACTCTACCACATCTGCCTTATTGAATCTCAAACATTTTATAATTTTAAGGCAGCATAATAGTAATTTCCTGCCAAACTCCTTAACCTGACCTATAAAATACTATAGAATCTGCCTCTTAGCTCTCTTTCTGACTTCATTTTCTCTTTCTCTCCCACTCACTCCTCTTTAGCTACACTCACATGTTCTGGCCTCAGGGACTGTATATGTGCTTTTCCCTTTGCCTGGAATGTTCTCCCCTCGGATCTGCCCTGTGTTTTGCTCCTTCACTTCATTCAGACCTCCACTCAAATAAAATCCCCTATCTAAAATTACACCACTCTCATCCCCATCCCAGTACCACACTTTACTTTTCCTCATGACACTTCACACTAAGTTATTATATCTCACTTAAATTTTACATACTTATTTTGTTTATTTTATTGTCTGACTCTCCCACTGGAACATAAGCTTCAAAGAAGCTTTCTTTGTTTTATTCACTGCTATATCCTCAGTCTTTTGAACAATCTCTATCACATTGGAATACTGTGGAATAAAAAAGTGCGTATAGGGCACTTAGCATCACTTCTGGTCTTTAGTAAGTGGGTGATAAATATTACTTTGTTGTCTAACACCCATGCACTCATTGGTTCATTTATTAAGCAGGTTTCTCTTGCGTGGTTATTCTGGGTACAGAGTAAGTGTTTATTAAATACATGTTGAGTGAAGAAATAGATAAATGAATAATGAACTACTATGGAAGTTGAGAGGAGGAAAAAGTCACTTCCAATTGGATCAGATATCAGGAAAGGATTCCTGGAGAAGGTAGCATTTATACTCGGTCTTGAGGGGTGAGTTTGATTCATTTCTGTGGCATGGGGATAAAAGACATTCAATATACATTTGTTTTTATTTATTTATTTTGCAATACGCAGACCTCTCACTGTTGTGGCCTCTCCTGTTGCGGAGCACAGGCTCCGGATGCGCAGGCTGAGTGGCCATGGCTCACGGGCCTAGCCGCTCCGTGGCATGTGGGATATTCCTGGACCGGGGCACGAACCCGTGTCTCCTGCATCGGCAGGCGGACTCTCAACCACTGCGCCACCAGGGAAGCTCTCAATATACATTTATTATATGTTCTGTAGCACTCTCTGTTCTTCAATTTTAACAACATAGAACCATCCTAGGAAGTAAGCTCCATGAGGTCAGAGACTGTTTCTATATAGTTTGCCTTGATTTATATAATCTAGTATTTTGATGTATCTAGCGTGTGTGTGCACGCGCGCGTGTGTGTATGTCTGTGTGTGTCAAGTTATACGTATGTGTGTATATATATATTTTTTATTCATTATATTACAGTTGATCCTTGAACAGCATGAGAGTCAGGTGTGCTGACCCTTCGTGTAAATACGAGTATCACTTATAGTCAGCCCTCCCTGTACGTGGTTCCTCTCTATCCAAGGATCCACATCCATGAATTAAACCAATTGTGGATCGTGTAATACTGTAGTATTTACTCTTGAAAAATCTGCATATAAGTGTACTCGTGCAGTTCAAACCTGTGTTATTCAAGGGTCAACTGTATATATAATGAATGAATAGATACAAACAAAAAATAAAGTGTTACAAAATTTACAAAAGATGAGATTTTGATAAATGTGACACTAAAGATTCTAAGTGAAGAGGTAAAATAGAAGTTAGGCTTATTTTATGATTTTGCCTATGAGTTAGTATTAGGGTTGTCAATGAGATTAAAATCTTATTTGTCAATTTTCGAAGACACTTTTTTCTCTATAGGGGAAAGCTGGAGTGATTAATATGTACACAATTTAGAATGAGTTTCAAGTTAGCATAAAGGTTTATTATGGAATGTTGATGTTAGTACACTTACCTCATAATCAATTTTTAAAATTAGAGTTTCAAAAAAATCACTGGTTAAAATGGCTCAGAAAGTTTGAATAATTCCCTTAATGTTGTGATGAGACCTTATTTGTCTTATGATGTATTTAGTAGTTAAGCTCTGAACTTTTTATTACCTTAGGATAATTTAAAATCATATATCTTTATGATAGGAAATCCCTCCCTTGGGAATACTTCATAGCAGTATATTCCTATACAATAGACACTGGTATTTCTTATATCTCCATTAGTCATATGTACAACACAGGATTTAAGCATTCTTTATTTTAATGGCCGAGTCACTCAGCTAGTATATGGGTAAAGAGGAACTTATAGTCAGATGTTATGAATCTAAATATGATTCTTATTTCACCTCACCATAGCACCCATGGCAAAGGAAAAGTGTCTACATTTTCCTTGGGAGATTTTTTCCTCTCCTTACCTGGGCATCAAGTTACCAAAGAACAGATTTGCAAACCCTTGCCTTGGGGATGAATAACTGTAATGGTTATTTCAGCACAACTAAAAGGGTAGATTGGCCAGTTCTAAACACTTCTTTGTTATCAGTTTACCTGGCAGAGCATGAAATGCAGTGAATGTTTAACTATTTTTTTCAGGTTAATTGTTCCCTTCTATCTTCTGAACTTTAAAAACAACATATGGTAATACTTGGTTTTACAACCATATTACAGCTAGCATGAAATGTTTATTAATTGTGCCTGATAAACTATAATTTTCCAAGCCTAGTTGAGTCAGAAAGCATGGTATAGTTAATTATTTACACAACTCAGCCAGTGATGTTGTGTTAGATAGAAATTTATAGTAATAGAAGGATTGGACATCGCAAAATTCTATTTACTTTCTCTCCAAGCCAATGATATTTATGAGAATATTATAAGACACATGGGATTTTATTGGGCTTTTTTAAGATTTTAATTCTCCCATGTTCTAATCTGAGGTAGATTATCTTTTGCAGGATAATTGTGTGTTGTTCATTTAAGTTGTGGATGTGATGCTGAAAACAAGTGGTGGTCAATAAATTAGGGAAATTCTGGATGTACCTTGAAGGCCAGTGAAGGGGGACACCAAAGAGGGCCAGCATCAGATTAGATGGTGACTTCAGAGCCTGACAAGAAAGCAAAGAAAGGAAAAGCCAGGTGTTCTCTATGGTCTATCATGGCTATTTTGACAGCAGTCCTTTGAATATCCATACCTTTACCTTTTGGATGTTTCCTCTCAGTTTTGATATTTACAGATTTATTCAGGAAGGTGAAATTTACCATGAAGCCATATTATTCTAGATGCATTTCTAATTTCCATCCACTTATTAAACAAACTTTTTTTATGCCTTTATTCTTACAAAATCTTATAGACGTGGGTTGAGGGAGATGAAAAAGTCATTATTCTTCAATGAACTTTCTATCTAAGTAGATCTGGATAGTAACTCTCTGTGATGGTTAATTTTATGTGTCAACTTGACTAGGCCATGGTACCCAGATATTTGACCAAAAACTGGCCTGGGCTTTCCTGTGAATGTATTTTTAAAATGAGATTAACATTTAAATCAGTAGACTTTGAGTAAAGCAGATTACCCTCCATAATGTGTGTGGGCCTCACCCAATCAGTTGAAGACCTTAATAGGAAACAGTTGACCTTCATGGAAAAAGGAATTCTGCCAGCAAGCTGTCCTTGGACTTGGACTGCAACTCTCTTTGGGTCTTCAGCCTGCTGGCCTACCCTGCAGACTTTGACTTAACAGTTTCCACAATCATGTGAGCCAATTCCTTAAAAGAAATACCTCTCTGTGTACACACACACACACACACACACACACCCCTTGTTGGTTCTTTTGTTTCTCTGGAGAGCCCTGACTAATACACTCTGTATAGGCCAAGTGGAAACATCACTAATGAAGTCAAAATTTGTTTTAATTAATCACATTTATTACAACTGTAATCTTTATTTTAGATAATACTCTATAAATTTTTTTTGATCTATGGTTTTCAAAGGGCTTTCACATGAATTTTCCCATTTGTGGTTTATAAAACTTTGGACAGAAAATGAGGACAAAGTATAATTAACCCCATTTTATAGATTTGAAAGTGTCATCCAGAAAGTTTATTACTGATTCAGAATCAGTTGTGAAGTGATAACATTGGTTTTAGTACTCAGATTTCCTTCTTTATCGTGTAAACCCTTTCATGAGATGTTGCTGTATCTTTGGGGGATATGAGAATGTTAAGTCGTGGCAGAAGCTATATATATAGCTGTAAATATATATATATATTACCTATATATCAGTATTATATTAGAATAATGAAAACTGAAAAAAAAATCTATGCACCTTGTTGTAAGAAAAACATTAAAAAGAAAATCTACAAGTTACATAGGGAAATGTCAGTTCAAGCGCAGGGAGATGGCTACTTCTAATGCCCCATTAGGACAGCACGAGGTACTTTCTTGTATTGGTTTAGGTAGTAGGGGAGGTTCTCTTTTATTCCTGTGCTTGAGCTTAATGCTGTTTGTTGGAAACAGAGAATCAAACATAGTTATGTATTAAGGTCTTGGAAATCAGGAATACTAAGCAATATTTTGTTAGAAGTATGTAGAATATCACGTTCTTTTATTATTCACACAGCTTAGTTAAGTGTTGATCCTTAACATCAGAAATTAGCACCTTGGATACACTTCTTTTAAGGCAGCCATCTTTGAAAAAGTCACAGCTTTACATTGGCTTGGTGAAAATCTGGCATGGGACAATAAAACAAGGTAGGCATAAATAATTTAAGCACTATGAATTTTCCTATCAGAAGTTAATTTCCACTACAGTATCTTCCAGTTCCTATTGCCTTCTCTTGTGATGCTTTTTTTTCATGCCTTCCATTATAGCCCTAGGGCTTCCCTGGTGGCGCAGTGGTTGAGAGTCCGCCTGCTGATGCAGGGGACACAGGTTCGTGCCCGGGTCCAGGAAGATCCCACATGCCGCAGAGCTGCTGGGCCAGTGAGCCATGGCCCCTGAGCCTGCGCGTCCGGAGCCTGTGCTCCACAACGGGAGAGGCCACAACAGTGAGAGGCCCGCGTACCGAGAAAAAAGAAAAAAAAAGCGATTCCCATTATAGCCCTAAACTTTGGCTTTGACTATGGGTGGAACATTAAAATCCTTTAACTAAGGGATTTTAATGTGAAGCTAGCTTTTGGAAGTCTTCTCCTTACCTCCTCAGCAACAGCAATGATTAGTATATGAGAACAAAAATGTGTGTAGAGTATCAAGCTTACAACTGGAGGTTAAAAAAAATCATTGTCAATTACACCATAGTAAAGCTGAAAGAAAAAAACCCCAACCTTTTGATTGAAGAATCACGGGTTTATAAAGTAGAAAACATTTGACATTAGCATTGACTAGGGAAATGAGTTGATCCACACTGTGCTGGAGGTTAGCAGCTGTCAGCCACTGTGCCTGAGTCATATCTGCCTCGCCTCCTCCTGGTCTTGAGAGAGTGCCAGGCACAGAGAAGGCGCTGGATGAGTCATTGCTCCATGTATGAACAGATATTTAATGTCAGTGAAAGGCTCTTTCTGGGGCATACTCTTCATTTCACACTTATGATAAACTGGGTAGTACGTATGTTCAAAGTTAGCCTTAGTAAGTAAAAATAGCTCCTGCTTGAAGACCTGCTTGGTGATTTTCTGCTGGAAGTCCAAAGACAGTGAGAGTATCTGAAATGCCTTCCTCTGGGAGTGTCCTTCATCTGCATAACTAAAGTGAATTCCTGGGTTAGGGACCATTCAGGTTCCCTGGATGTTTGTTAGTGGCTTCCTATACCATCTATAAATATTTTCTAAATGTGTTAGCATAATTAGAACTCTTTTTATAGCCAAGGGAAAGTGGGCCATTTCTCTCCTTTTGTGATGCTGATCAGCCTCCCATTCAGCTATTGCAGCTCTAGTGTGTATGTACTTCAAAATGGACTAGATTTGAACAAAACCTCTCCCAGGAACTTGGGGCAGGGTTATTAGGTGGCAAGTGAATTCTTCTGTTTCTAAAGCAGGGCATTTGCTGCAGTGGGAAGCACACTGCGCTAGGAATCAGGAGACCTGGACTCTACTTGTAGAAGTTCTGTGGGGTTTGCATGATGTTTTGTTTCTCTGACCTAAATTTCCTTTTCTATAATTAAAAAGATTGGTTTAAGTACTCTGACTAAATGATCTCATAGTTTGTTAAAGGGTTTTCCAGATGAGTGTTAACTCCAGGTGTTAGAATGTGAGGTCTTGCAGTCGAGTTTAGAGATTGAGTTTTGGAGCCTACTAAACCTTCACAGGCATTGTATCCACTACATACAATGAGTATTTTGGTATTTTACAAACTCATCTGTAAAATTGTCAAAATAATAGCTCCTTCTTTATAATGTTATTTTAAGGATTAAAGCATATGTTGGATTTGAAATGATTAGCAAATAGCCAGGCTCAGGTAACACTAAATAAATAGTGTTTATTAGGAGAGAGAGAGCGATATTATTACTAAACATTCAAAACCAACTGACACTTTAACCTTCACAGTGAGAAATGAAATGCAATGAAAAAGAATTGATTCCAAGCTTATACTGTGGGTAAGTATCACTGACTGCTGTACAAAGTATGAATGTAGAAAAGTCAGTTTTCTATTTCTCAGCATATATAGAACAATTTAAGATAATCTTTTTGTACCCAAAATCTGATTTTTGCTTAGGGGTGCCAGGGCAGGCTTACATATGTAAATACTTCTTAAAACTTAAAAAGAATATAAACCTACATAGTTATACTAGTGGAAGAATGATATACATGTGTATAAATATGTGTGTCTGTTGGTGTGTTTATCAGTTATTATTATTTTTTAATATTGTTTTCAAATGATGCATATTCCCAAGTTTGAAAAACAAAAGTGAAATGTCTCTTTCACCTGGACTCATTTACCTATATCCCTACAATCCCCTCAAACTTCCTCCACAAAATTTAACTACTTTTGTTAGTTTCCTGTGTGTTTTTCCAGGGTTTCCTTATCCAAACTTAATTCTTACCTTTGTTTTCAGAAAAGATAGCATATTCCACACCTTTATATATCTTGCTTTTTGACTTAATTTTATAAATCTATCTGCATAGTTTCCATCCCACCTGCTCTTCTTTCATTGTGACTTTGACAGTCTTCCTATCAAGAGATAATTCCGTGTTCCTTTTCCTTGAATCTGAATAGGATTGTGACCATGGAGGGAGTGATACTGTGATTAGCATAGGACAAAAAAAGCAATACAGGTTTTTCCTGGCTTTCTTTTTAGTATGCTGCTCTTGGAACCCAGCCATCATGCTGTAAGGAAGCCTAAGAGGCCATGTAGGTCCTGCAGCTTTAGCCCCAGCTGAGGTTACAAAGCCAGCCTTCACACCAAATTTATGAGTGAGCAGACCTTCTCCTTATTTCAGCCTCAAGGAGTGGAGTCAACTCCCAGTTGAGGCCCCCACAACTGATGGAAGAGTGATAAGCTGTTCCTACTCTGCCATTTCTGAATTCTTGGCCCAGAGAACCCATGAGCATAATAAAATGGCTATTGTTTTGTATCACTAAGTTTGGGATGGTTTGTTATATGGCAGTAGTAATTAGAACAGAGAGTTTGTGTGTCCTTTTTTTTGCAGCTTTGTAGTATTTTAGAGTTATCCCATATGAAACTATAGTTGACCCTTGAACAACACAGAGGTTAGGGGCATTTACACTTTACATGGGATCAAAAATCCGTGTGTAATTTACAGTCAACCCTCCATATCTGTGGTTCTTCTGTATCCGAGGTTCTGTATCCATGGATTCTACCAACTGTGGATCGTGTAGTACTGTGGTATTTGCTATAGAAAAAAAATTGTATATAAGTGGACCAGTGCAGTTCAAACCCATGTTGTTTAAGGGTCACCTGTATATCCCCATAGGTGATGACTTGGATAGGTACAATTTTTGGCTTTTGAAAAAAATCCTCTAACAAATAACCTTGTAAATATATCATTTTAAATAAATTAAGGCATATTTATGAATAAATTTCTTGAAGTGGGATTTCTGGGGCAAAGGTAGATGAATTTGTAAGTTTGATAAACATTTCCCAATTAGCTTTTATAGGTGTTGTATTCTACACTCACACTTGCAGAATCTAAGGGCGCTAATCTCAATATAGTCTTGCTAAAGTATGTTGTGGAACTTTTTTGTACAATATAATAAGTAAAAAAAAATAGTGTCTTGTAACTATAATTTGCATTTCTTTTATCATGTGTAAATGTGAGCAACTTTTGTATGAATATCCTTTTATGTAAATTATCGCTTTAGATTCTATTTTGATTTCTAGGTTCTTATATATATTAAATAAATTAGTCTTCTATCTACAAAATGATTTGCAGATAGTTTCCTTATTTGTCACTTTCTTTTTTTTTTTTTTGTGGTACGTGGGCCTCTCACTGTTGTGGCCTCTCCTGTTGCGGACCGCAGGCTCAGCGGCCATGGCTCACGGGCCCAGCCGCTCCGCGGCATGTGGGATCTTCCCGGACCGGGGCACGAACCCGTGTCCCCCACATCGGCAGGCAGACTGTCAACCACTGCGCCACCAGGGAAGCCCTGTCACTTTCTTTTAACTTTACAATATTTTGTGTGATGTTGAAGATTTTGATTTTTATGTGGTTAAAGTTATCAATCATTTATTTTATGTTTTCTGGATTTTGAGTCTTAATTAAAATGACCTTCCTTCTCCAATGTAATCAAATATTTCTGTATCAGTATATGTGATTTTATATGTGTTTTATATATAACATTTATGTTTATATAAATATATCTAATGGTTTTATATAGTCTCAAATTATATATTTAATAAACAAATGAAATGTAAATATATATCAGTTTTATATATGAACATATGTCAGTTTTATATATATATATACTAGTTTTATAATAATACATAAATCAGTAAATCAGTTATATATATATTGATAGAATTGTAAAATATCCATTGAATACTATTGAACGCTATACATTAAATATTATTTAAGGAGGTTTTTTTTTTTTACCATATTAAGAAATAGATATTGAGAAACGTGACATTAGGAAGATGGCAGAATAGGAGTTTTCGGGCCTTATTTCCCATACCACCACCAGAAACACTGATTTTAACAACCACCTACAGAAGAGAGTACCTTTGTGGGAGTGTAGGAGTCCAGCAGAGAGGGCCCAGCACATTTTTGGAGCAAAAAATCTGAGAATAGATGCATTGCAGAGGGTAAGAAGAACAGTTGTTCTCCACCTGCATCACCCCTCTCCCAAGGCAGCGGAGCACAGTGCCAAGAGAGACCACCTGCTCTTCCAGGGGAACAAGAGGGTATAGTGAGTGTCCTGCTTCCCCAATAATCAGGGTGTTGCCCAAGAGGCTCACTTATTTCTCATCCCACCCAGGACACTGAAGGGATTAGAATACCTGAAGAGTCTTACAGGCTGCTGGGATCAGAGAAAAGGGGTGGGGGCTCCCAGAAACCAGGGTACAGAGCTCAACAAAAAGGCCGTGCTTTCTACTAATTGTCTGGTAGACTTTACCAAAAGGACTGCTCGTGGACCTCATAGGATGCATCACCTACAGAACACCCCCTCAGTTCCCTCAGTTACCCCCATGTACTCTACTCCCAGCACTCTGCATGTTCCTTCCTCACTCATAGCTAGAGCTCTGTGTGTGCCTCACTGGTGCTCTTGAATCTCTGCAGATTATGCATGAGCTCGCACTGACACCTAATTCAACTCTGCTGTGTTGAGGGAAGGTACTTGACTTTGAATACTTCAGAGCACTGCCCTGGGAAAATAAACAGGTTCTCAGCATCTGACCTGGCTTTGTGGGATTGAGAGAAAGCATACAATTCTAAGATTTACCCTCTAAGAAGGACAAGCTTGTCTCCTCTAGGCATCAGATAGCAGCTGGGAGAAACAGCTGGAAACTTCTAGGAGGATAGGAAGATGTGAATGGGGCTATCAAAGGAGAGAAAGAAGTAGAGAAAGGAACCAGAAATAGGGTTGCTCAGGATAGGATCCCCCACTACTCTGTCTCTTCAAAGAAAGCAAAAAACAAATAAAACATTTCAGCTTGGAAAGCCAGTTCTAAGAGGGAAATTTATAGTGATAAATTCCTATGTTAAGAAAAAAGAAGGTTCCAAAACAACCTAACTTTACACTTCAAGGAAATAGAGAAAGATGAACAAACTAAGCCCAAGGTGAGTAGAAGGAAGGAAATAATAAAGATTAGACCAGACCTAAATTAGAGAATAGGAAAACAATAGTAAAAATAATAAAACTGAGCTGTTGTTTTTGAAAAGATAACAAAGTCAACGAGCCTTTAGCTATACCAATAAGAAAGAGAGAAGACTCAAATACATAAAATCATAAAAGAAAAATGACACAACTGATTCCACAGTAGTACAAAAGATCTTAAGAGACTGCTACGAACAACTATATAACAAAAAATTGAATAATCTAGAAGAAATAGAATAAATTTCTAGAAACATGCAACCTACCAACACTGAATTAAGAAGAAACAGAAAGTCTGACAAGACCAATAAAGAATAAGGAAATTGAAGCAATAATAAAAAACTTACCAACAATAAAAAGCCCAGGACCAGATGGCTTCACTGGTGAATTTTACCAAACATTTAAAGAAGAGTCAATGACAATTCTCCTCAAACCCTTCTAAAAAATTGAAGAGGAAGGGCTACTTGAAGCTCTTTTAGCATTATCCTGATACCAAAGTCAGAGAAGGACACTACAAGAAAAGAAAGTTATAGGCCAATATCCCTGATTGACATAGATGCAAAAATTCTCAACAAAAAAGAAGTACACTAAATTGAATAGCATATTAAAAGAATCATACACCATGATCTAATGAGATTTATCTCTGGTATACAAGGACTGTTCAACATAAGCAAATTGATCAGTGTGACACATCACATTAACAGAATGAAGAATAAAAATCATGTGATCATTTCCAGAATCATGCAGAAAAAGCATTTGACAAAATTCAACATACTTTCATGATAGAAATTCTCAACAAATTAGGTATAGAAGAATGTACTTCAACATAATAAAAGCCATGTATGAAAAGACCCTAGCTAGCATCATACTCAATATTAAAAAGCTGAAAACATTTCGTCTAAGATCAGGAATAAGACAAGGGTACCCACTCTCACTGTTTCCATTAAACATAATATTGTATGTCCTAGCTAGAAAACTTAAGCAAGAAAAATAAATAAAAGACATCTAAAACAAAAAAGAAGCATGATTGTCTCTGTTTGTGGATGACCAGATCTTATATATAGAATACCCCAAAGACACCACCAGAAGTTATTAGAACTAATGAGTGAATTTAGTAAAGTTTCAGGATACAAAATCAACATACAAAAATCAGTTGAGTTCTTATACACTAATAACAAACTATACAAAAAGAAATTAGAAGGGCAGTCTTATATGCAATAGAATCAAAAAGAATAAAATACTTAGGAAAACACTTAATGAAAGAGTTGAAAGATCTGTACACTGAAAACTATAAGACTGATTTAAGAATAAGAAGACACAAGTAAATGGAAAGATATGCTATGTTCATGGACTAAAACAATTAACATTGTTAAAACATCTATACTACCTGAAGTGATCTACAGATTTGATGTAATCCCTATCAAAATTCTAATGGCATTTTTCACAGAAACAGAAAAAAAACTCCTAAAATTCATATGGAACCATAAGAGACCCTGAGCAGCCAAAACAATCTTGAGCAAGAAAAGATTTGAAGGCATCACACTTCCTGATTTCAAAATATATTACAAAACTACAGTAATCAAAACAGTATAGTATTGTCATAAAAACAGACAGATAGACAGATAGAACAGAATAGAGAACTCAGAAATAAATCCACACATTTACAGTTGACTCATCTTCAATAATGGTGCCCAGAACACACAAGGGGAATAGGATAGTCTCTTTAATACATAGTGTTGGGAAACCTGGATATCCACATACAAGAAAATAAAGTGGACACTTATTTCATGCTCATACAAAAGTAATATCAAAATGGTTAAAAAGTTAAATGTAAGAAATGACATTGTAAACTACTAGCAGAAATCCTAAGAAAAAGTATCTTGATATTGATCTCGGCAGAGTTTTTAAATGTGAGCCCAAAAGTAAAGAGAACAAAAGAAAAACTAGACAAGTGGCATTGAATCAAACTAAAAAGTTTCTACACAGCAAAGGAAATAATCAACAGAGTAAAAAGATCCCTTGTGGAATAGGAGAAAATATTTGCAAACCATACATTTGATAAGGGGTTAATATCCAAAATATTTAAGGAAATCAAACAACTCAATTGCCAAAAACCAATCTGATTTAAAAATGGGCAAAGGACCTAAATTTCTTCACAGAAGACAAATGGCCAGCAGATACATGAAAACGTGCTGAACATTGCTAATCATTAGAGAAATGCAAATAAAAACAACAATAAGAAATCACTTCACACATGTTAGAATTGCTGTAATCAAAAAGACAAAAGACAATAAATGTTGGTGAGTATGAGGGAAAAAGGGAGCCCTCATACACTGTTGGTGAGAATGTAAATTCATATAGCCATTATGGAATAGAATATGGATGCTTGTCAGGAAATTAAAAATAAAACTACTATATGAACCAGCAATCTCACTATGAGTATATATTCAAAGGAAATGAACTCAAGATCTTGAAGAGATATCTCCACTCCTATGATCACTACAGCATTATTCACAATAGCTAATATGTGGAAACAACCTAAGTGACCATCAGTAAATGAACAGATAAAGAAAATGCAGTGTGTATATATACAACAGAATATTATTAAGCCATAAAAAGAAGGAAATCCTGTCGTTTGTGATAACATGGATGAACCTAGGACATGATGCTAGATGAAATGTCAGACACAGAAAGGCAAATTCTACATTATCTCACTTATTTATGGAATCATAAAATCAGAGAGTTGAAGAGTAGTTGCTAAGGGCTGGAAAATAGAGGAAATGGAAAGGTATTGATCAAAGGGTACAGACTTTCAGTTATGTAGGATAAATAAGTTATGGAGGTCTAATATATATCATGGTAACCATAGTTCAGAATACTGTATTGTATATTTGAAATTTGCTAAAAGAATAGATCTTAAGTGTTCTCACCACACATACACACACACACACACACACACACACACACAAAAATAACTATTAGATGATGGATATGTTAATTAGCTTAATTGTGGTAATCATCTCACAACATATATATGTATATATAATCAAAACATCATGATGTACAGCTTACATTTAGAAAAATTTTTAGTTGTCAATTATACCTCAATAAACCTAGAAAAAAATAAAAGTAAAGTAAAAGAAGAATGGATGTGGAATTTGACTAAACATCTTTTCATCTTATTTTCAGATAGTCCAGTGAACTCTTAATAATATGATCAGTTTCTGATTTGAACCATCCTTTTCTTTTTTGCAGTTTTGTCAGGTTTTGATCCATTGTTTTAATTACTTCGTAAACAATTTGAACATTTTCTTCTTATTCCATTGGAGTCATCTCCTTCTTAATGGTTTGCCTAATATAGTGTGTAATTTGTGTCCCAAAGGTCACTAAGAACTTTTAAGAGATCAGGAAGTACTGGTACTTAAAGACCTTGAGGAGCACCTGTCTTCAAATACCAGAATCAGGACTTCTGATTTAGGACTATAATTATGGAATTTATAGCAGTCTGAAGAAGTCACTTAAAATTTTTGTTTATTCCTTTCTTTATTGAATGTTGGATATTATTTGGGATATTTGAAACTTTGTGATTCACAAAGATCTTAGAACATATCCTTCATGGATGTCAAATATGTAGTTGATTCACATATTCACAGTAAACATACAAAATATGACCTCTGTTCTTCTCCTCCAGATCCCTCATTCCCAACCACCCCCTTAATCTCCAGCCATATTTAATACTAGTTAAGTTATTCTTCTGGATTTATATGGATCTCTCTTCCATTCTTGCTCCCTGTCCTTGCTATTTTAGACCACAATAAACTATATGAATTACTTATTTAATCCTACTGCCTCATATGCTAAGAGTATGCTTGTAGGTTTCTTTATTTTTTAATTATTTCTTTCAGTTGTTTTTGAAGAAGCCCTTTGTGGAGTAAAACTTTTGAGACCTTATATGTCTGTTAATATGTTTATTCAGCCATCACAACACCTTACACATATTATTCCATTGTGTTCTTGTCTCTAGCGTTCACTGTTTTTGAGGCTATCAGTTTGATGCTTTATCTTTTGCATGCTACTCCTTTTTTTCTGGAAAATTTTAGAAATTTTTCATTTTGTCAATATTCTTCCAATTTCTTTCTTTATATTTCAACCTTTAATTCTAATAAATTTTCACTGATTTTTTAGAAATTATGTTTCCATTTTCTTTATGTATTTATCATTCCCAGACATCTATTATATATACCTTAAATTTCCTTTTGAAATTTTTGCTCTCTTTTGTCATTCCTGATGACTTTTGAGAGAGTTCCTTGATTTGGTCTTCAAGGAGTAGTTTTGTTTTCCTAGTATATATATTTTGTTATATATCTTGCCTATTAAATCCTTTATATCTTTGAACCCTTATTTCCAGTGTGTCCTGTTTGGTGTTACTGATATCTTCCCTTATCTCTTTCAAGGTATTTTATTTTTAATTAATTTATTTATTTTTGGCTGTGGTGGGTCTTCGTTGCTGCACGTGGGCTTTCTCTAGTTGCAGTGAGCGGGGGCTACTCTTCATTGCTGTACGCGGGCTTCTCATTGCGGTGGCTTCTCTTGTTACAGAGCACAGGCTCTAGGCACGCGGGCTTTAGTAGTTGCAGCTCTCCGGCTCTAGAGTGCAGGCTCAGTAGTCGTGGTGCATGGGCTTAGTTGCTCTGCGGCATGTGGGATCTTCCCAGACCAGGGCTCGAACCCATGTCCCCTGCATTGGCAGGCAGATTCTTAACCACTGCACCACCAGGGAAGTCCTTTCAGGGTATTTTTAAATGCTTATTTAAAATATTTTAAATTACCTGGTCCAATATTTGTAACTCATCTACTATAGGTTGTTCATTTTGTTCTCCCTCTCTTTTGCTTTCTCTTTCTCCTTTAAATTGTAGCTGTTTTCCTCAAATATCTGGTTACTCTTTCTTGTGAGCTCATTTTATCCTAGGAGTATCAGCTATTTTTGTTGGTAAAGGATAGATAAGAGGACAAATAGTACATGATATTACAGCCTGGGCTGGACTATCCACTTGTGTTATACTCCTTAGAAGGACAACTCCCGCTCCTTGGAAACTTCTCTGTGTCTTGGCCCAGGGCACAGATGTTTTTCAGGAAGCTTGATCCCTTTGTTTTATTTGCCATTTATGTTCATAGATAAAATATCAACATAAACATCAACAGCGTCCACACAAAATCAGGAGTAACCTTCAGAAAAAGAACTGTTCATTTCTGTGTCTCTGATGACTTCAACATTGTCATGTACATGGCAGGTGCTCAACAAATGTTGAGTGAGTAAATGAGTAATCTGTAAGTTCAACTCAATTACATTAAAATTTCTAGTATGATTTTTTTGGAGGAGTTCGTCGAAGTCATTCTAACATTTATATGGGATTATCAAGGCTAATCAATAGCTATGGTCACATTGAAAACAGAGAAGAGGGAGAACGTTATCTTGCTCATTAGTAAGATAAATTACAAAGCTATAGTAACAGAAATAGTCAGTGATTGTGTGTTAATGAACAAACAGATCAGTGGACTAGAGATCAAAAGCTGAGCGCTCAGAAACATTTTCATGGTTATAAGGATGCTTTATATACCCATTAGCTTTTTGGATTTCTGTTTCTATAAAGTACATATTCATAAATGTCTTCATTCTTCTATGGGGTTTTTGTTGGTTTCATTTTTTTTTCTAACTTGAAGAAGTTCATTGGTATTTTATAAATAAGTCACTTGTCAGTTTTCAACATAAAAAGCATCTTCTCATCTGTCACTTTCCTTTTAAATAGGTCAAGGTGATATGTTAAAGGTAACTCCAGGAGAATAAAAGAGAATGCTGAAATTTTCCAGAGAAAGATTTTGCTTGAAGAAGTGATGAAGGACACTATTAGAATAAAATGTACCTAATTATCTAGCTTAAGGCAAATGTTGGTGAAATGTTAGGATGAACTATAAGACTTCAGAGACATTTTGTACAGTACCAGGCCCTTTTGAGGCTGTATCCCTAGACCTTATTAAGGTGTCCTGTCACTCTCCCTTGCCTTGAGGGAATACTTGAGGATAAAGTTAGGAATTTGAGATAAGATAAAGTCTCAAATCCTTTGTGTGGAACATCAGGCCTTTCCGGCCTTCCTAGCTCTCTCTCTCTCTCATCTCTCTCTGTTCACCACATGACTTTATACTTCAGCCATACTAATTGACTATTAGGTTATTAAAATAAATTCTGGCTCACAGCTTGACTGAAATCATTTTCTAGATTGCTTTTTCTTATTTTGTAATGAAGCTGATATTGGACTGCTTCTGGTCATACCTGGAACCACTGCCAAAACTGACTTTCAACTCTGTATTTCACTGAAGACACTGTGTGTGTGTTCTCTTCTGCTATGGATTGACTTGTATCCCGCTAAATTCATATGTTGAAGTCTTAACTTCCAGTATTTCAGACCTCAGAATGTGACCTTTTTTGGAAATAGGTTGTTGCAGATATAATTAGTCAAGGTGAGCTCATTAGGGTGGGTAGTAATCCTTATATGACCAGTGTCTTTATAAAAAGGGAAAATTTGGACTCAGAGACACATGTAGAGAGAACTCCATGTGCAGAGATTTAGGGAGGAGATAGCCATTTATAAACCTAGGAGAGAGTTCTGGAACAGATCTTTCCCTCCTAGCCCTCAGAAGGAATCAACCCTGCTGATATCTTGATTTCAGGCTTCTAGCTTCCAGAACTGTGAGACAATAATTTCTGTTTAAGCTACCCTGTTTCTGGTACTTTGTTATAGCAGCCTTAGCAAACTAACATACTTTCTGTCTCTCAAATTAGCAATTCGCTTCTTTTGAGCACCACTGTGATAGAGACATAGTGACATTTGATTGTTTTTACTTCATTTTAAAATGACATATATCTTATATACAGTTACTTGGTATGTAACAGTAAGTAGAGAACCACAAACCACATTTAGATGTGGGTGCTTGGAATACATTTAGTCTTACTTATCAGCTAGGTAACTATTTACTATAGGCATCCTCAATAAATTATTAAAATTTAGATCTTATAAAAATGATTGTAGATTACTAAATGTCATGGACTTGCTGAGTCACTTGCTTATAGTTGAAGCTGTAATTTAAAATCTACATGCTAAGAGTCTACTTGTAATAGTTCTATAGTGGACCAGAAATAAATGAACCTGAGACAGAGTGAGAAAGAGTAGAGAAAACCTGTGGAGTAGATGTGACACACAGTTCATTCATTAATTCATTCATCAATTTAGTAAATTCTCATCATTTCAGGTGTTATGTGATGATTCAAAGATATAAAGATGATATAACTCAGTGGGAGAAGAGCTATGGGAACAGGGAGAAGGAGAAGACTCTTCTGGTGCCAGGTCAAGGAACTTAATATATAAGATGTGTTTTAAAAAATAGTAGGAGATAATACTGGAGAGGTAGAATGAGACAAGTTTGGGTGGAATCTTGAATACCACACAAAAGGCCCTGGGCTTTGCTTTTCAGTCAATGATAAGCCTTTGTTGGGGGTAGGGGGGGAAACTGTGGTAGTGACGCAAGTAGCCCATGGTGAATGCAGAAGGCCCACTGTAGGAGAAGACCTTATGTTTTCTACTTGACCTTTCTCCAGATCCTCGAATGGAAAAGCAAAAGCTTCCATTCCCTTCATACATAAAGTTACTCATGGTTATCCTGAAAGTGTGAGAAGTAGAGATTGTCCCTTCATGTCACAAACTTTGAGATCCTTTTAGGATGAGCAGTATAGTGTCCCAGGCCTTACGGTGGAGTAAGGGTGATGACCTGACATTGACTTATATACTTTATTTTTGAGAAGTTACAGTTGAGGGAGTGTGGGGACTCTAAAGCATGCCTTTAGATGAGAAATACAGAGAGACTATGCTCAGTGTCTAAGCAAGGGACTGGAAAACAAAACTTAAAAGAGAGGGAGAAGTTTTTCCAAGGAAAGAGTCAGGGAAAACTTTACTTGGCTTCAAGTAGAGATGAGTGAGTTCTTCAGAAGAAATTTCCTTTTGGGGAAACGAAGGCAACAGATCTTTCCTTAATTTAGCAATAAATGAACATATTCGGATCAGTCTGGATTCATGCTTTTAATCATTAGAATATGCTTTCCCTGTCCTTCTCAGAAAATGTGTTGATTTCAATGACCAGTACAACTCTTCCTATCACAATGTCATTAGATTCTGCAGCCCAAACCCTAACATCCAAGGCAAGTCTTATTCCCTGTACCTTGAAACCATGGAGTAAAATTTGTGTAATTCAAATCTTTCAGCTGGAAGCTACTTCCTAGATTAATATCTTACTTTCACAAGTAGCAGCAAAATACAAGATTTTTGCTCTAGAAACAGAATGTAAACATTGTATGCTTACAGCCATGACTTTAAACTTCCTTTTCTGAGTCCTCTGTTATTGGAGGACAATTTGATCTCAAGTTCTAAGGCTCCACCCAGGTCACGAAAGGTCAAGCTGATGCAGAATGTGAGGTTGCATTTTGAAGAGTGCAGAATGCTTGCATGCCTAGATCTGGGGCCAACTATTTAATCTGATGGGCCCAATGCGAAATAAAAATGAGGAGGCCCTTGCTCAAAAAGCAGGAAAAAGTGCCATTATAGGTATGAAAATAAAAAGTGTTTTCCTTTCTTTGCTTGTTTCTCTCTCTCTCTTGACTTACAGTGTTTTTTAAAATTTTTACTATTTAATGTCATTCTAAGTATGGAAAAAATAAATTGTAAATAATTTGCATGAATTTTACCATTCATCTTCATATTGTACAATCTCAGTTTAATGGAAATATAAAAGCATTTAAGTCATACATGATATCACTACAATTACATAGTTCATATTTCTCAGTAATGCAGATACTTGCATGAGAGGAAATATATGTGCAAAATAACTCAAATGTGTTTAAGTCCACGATGCAGGCATATGTACCAACATTGTCTACCTTTAGTTTATTGATGAGTAAGGAAGGACTGAAAGGTAAAGGATCTATACAGGTAAGTAACATGAGTAAGAATAGATTTCTTTGGTCACCGTGTCTCTTAGAATACCATTGTCTTCTTTCTGAGTTTGAAGCAAGTTCTTGTTCTAAAGGAAAGTATAGCCTCTTGGGGTTATCAGTGCTCCTGCTTATTTAGTTGTAGATGTAACATGCTGATCTTACACTTGCTTTGATTCTGGCTGAACTCCCATTGTTATTGAATTCACTGAAATTCTGTGCTAATGGAGCGTCTCCAGTGCTATATGCAAATAGGATGTCAAGGAACAGGGCAGAGATGCATATTCACATATTGCACGTAACTCCTTTGTTTACAACTGTGCTCCATCATCCCTTTGGACTTAACTCTAAAACACATTCTCATTGATAAATTATGAAGAATTTCAAGACAGTGACAACAGAGCATAAAAGAAACAGGGGAGTTTTGAGCGTGGGCTCCTGCGAGGCCTCCTAGGTGGCACACCAAGGAATCAACCTTGCCTGGGCCAACCTCAGGGACTCCCACTTTGAGCATCACTTGATGATAATGGCATTGTACCTTGTTGAAGAAGGAGAAATGCTGCGGTGACAGAGGGTTCAGAGATGAAGAACCTAGAGCCATCAATGAACAATTTTATCAGCTTCTTCACTGAGGTGAATGCTGATGCTAATTTTAATTCTGGTGAGCGGGAAGGCAATGGAAGGTGCTGGTAATCGTTCTGCAGTGGCATTCAAGAGCTCTGGTTTTAGCTTTGCCACCACTGAGCATGACACAACTTCTCTGAGTGCCAATATGCTCATCTGTAAAATGAGGATAATACTGACTACCTTATACAGCTGCCATGAGAAGTAAATAGTGGATGACATATGCACATAATAGGTAGTAATAAGTATAGTTTTTTATTCCCACTTTGGAGATTTTATTTCCACTTTGTTGATTCTGTGCTACAAGAACAGTAAATCAATACCAAGCTTGGTTCTGAAGAAAATCTGGAACAAGTTTTGAAGGCTTCCGCCACTTGGCTCTAGAGCTTTGGTCCCAAGGATAGTAAGTAGCAGGCTGATTGTCCAGGGAGATTATGTCTCTTGATATTCATTAGGTTTTAGAATCTCGGTGAATTATTAAAATTATATTTTTCGTAATGACTAATTAATTATAAAATTGCCTATGTGGGAGAAATGAACAGTTGTGTGCATAAATTATACCTTCGGACTTCTGTCATAACCTATGGCTAAAGTTGCCTAGGGCATACGTATACATGTAACCTATTGTTTCACTTTCTGCAAATGAATTTTATTCAGTTTTCTTCATTTTTTTGTATATAAATATGTCCACTTGCCATTCATTTCCTCGAAGGCTAAGGGAACCAACAAATATTGGCCATTGGGCTGCTTAGATTTCCTGTCACCCTCCACCAAACTGGTACAATATTTATTTGTGCTTAGTTTTCTTTTAATTCTGTAAATCTGCAGTTGTTGCAATCTCTAATGTATGACTACATGTGTCTGTAAGAATATATTCTTAGCTGGGGAAATGACTACATGGTCCATTTTACACTTGACATCTCAGAGAAGAAAGTACAGCTCTCCAAAGGACAGGAGGAAGAAGCGGAAGGAGGGAGGAATCAGAGAGAGACATGAAAGGCACTTGGCATTTAAGGAGGCACTAGACAGGCTGGCTGCTTTATCAGAGCCTCAGGCTGGGGGCTGAGAACCAGAAAGGAGTTCCACACACAGAGAACTTCAAAGGGCCTGGCCTGGCCTGGGGATTTGTTAACATAGAAGGTTCTTCCCGATCCTACCTTTTCCTCCCACAAACATTCTTCCTCTGAAACACGTAGCTAGTTTCAAACCATGCTTCATGTCTGCATTGAAAATAGTATTTTTGAAACCCTAGCCATTCCCACTTCTAGGCCTAGGAAAGTGGAACTAAATATTTTAAAAGAGTGGAGTAATTCATAAAGCAACTTAATGTTTTTCTTCTCTTTAATTCCAAACTCCCTCAGAAGCCTAGTTCTTTCCTGACATTGAATGAAAATGTGGGGCGTTTCCCAAGTTTCTCTAGTTTCCCCATGTAGTACATTAAAAAAAAAAAAAGTTCTGGGTCATAGCTGGTCATAAGAACAGTAATTAAAGTGTTACCTCCAGGGCAATAAAAATTCCATACTTCATTCTGAGTTCATACTCCCTTCCTTCAGTTGGGGACCTGTTGAGGTAGGAAGTATTTTTTCTCTTTCGCCCATCCCCATGTGTTTTACTTCTCCTCGTCGGTTCCTTCTCACTAGGTAGCCTCTGGCTCCAACAAGTTTAGAATGAAGGCATGCAGGATTGGTAGGTGGTAGAAAACATCTCTGTTGACTAATACTTTTTTGAACTGGCGTGTTGGCCTTTCTGGGCTTGATAGTTGCTCACAGCTGATGTTCTCTTATGGGCTGCTTTCGTATGTTTATGGAAAACCCCACTTCCCCAGAAAGGATCTACTTCTTAGGAGGGTGTGAGGTACCTCCTTGGATTGGCCTTTTAAGTTAAAGCTGTCTTCTTGGGCAGAAACTCAAATTACCCCATGCTCTATCATGGTAAGTGGTTCATATTTAGGCCCTTGGCACATATTATTTTGCTGCTGGCGCATGGGGTTTAATCCCATTTCAACATGCTGTTGCATTAAAATGGGCAAAATGAAGCGATGTAGCATGGTGGTTAAAAGCAAAGGTTTTGTGGTTCAAGTCCTGGTTCTGCAACTAAATAGCTGTGTGACTTTGAGCAACTTAACTTCTCTGAGCCTCGATTTCTTTATCCATAATGTGGAATGATAGTACCTAATTCAGAGGCTTGTTAGGAGGGCAAAATGATTAAAAGATCTAGAACATATACACTCAACCAACAGGTGATACTACATCTGAACTACAATTTCTTAGCAGTGATGTGGTCCTGGGATTTACCTGTGCTATGAGAAGAAGCAAGTGGTTCAACCTGCTCACCTTTACATGCATAGTTATGAAACCAGTTTTCAAAAACACTCCATTCAGCCATTTAAGGAGAGTTCCTTATTTTCTGGGCAATGTTTGTAATTTCCAAACTGTCTTTATTTATAATTTCTCATGTCATCTTGGAGATATCACTGTAAGGTAGGCAAAAGAAGTATTATTATATTCTTCTTTTTGCAGATAAGGTGTTTTTTTTGTTTGTTTGTTTTGCTTTTGCAGTACACGGGCCTCTCACTGTTGTGGCCTCTCCCGTGGCGGAGCACAGGCTCCGGACGTGCAGGCTCAGTAGCCATGGCTCACGGGCCTAGCCGCTCTGTGGCATGTGGGATCTTCCCAGACTGGGGCACGAACCTGTGTCCCCAGCATCGGCAGGCTGACTCTCAACCACTGCGCCACCAGGGAAGCCCAGGTGTTTTTTAAAAAAAATTTTCTTTACTGTTTTGGCTGCATTGGGTCTTAGTTGCAGCATGCAGGCTCTTCATTGTGGCACACGGACTGCTCTCTAGTTGTGGCGTGTGGGTTTTTTGCTCTCTCTAGTTGTGGTGTGCAGGCTCCAGGGAGCATGGGCTCTGTAGTTTGCGGCACTCGGTTTCTCTCGTTGAGCCGCACCAAGCTCAGTAGCTGCGGTGCATGGGCTTAGTTGCCCCACAGCATGTAGGATCTTAGTTCCCCGACCAGGGATGGAACCCACGTCCCCTGCACTGGAAGGAGGATTCTTTACCACTGGACCACCAGGGAAGTCTCCAGATAAGGTGTTTGAGTTGTAGCAGGGACAAAGGTCATAATGACAGTGCTGGACTGAGAACCTAGGTTATCTGCCTTCCCAGTGCTTTTCAGGCTGTGTTGGCTGCCCTCCTCTGTCATAACATCATTTGTTAAATGAACTCTGCATTAAGGTGAAAGGATGCTATTCCCTGTGGTGACAGTTCAGTGGGAGGCTTTAGAAGAGAGAAAAGTTTCTTGCATGGGGTTTCATCTGCGCAGGTGGCCTTCCCAAGTGAGTGCGCAGGAATGCCTCTGGTGCAGTACAAGCCTGCTCTGTCCCATTAGGGCACTAGTCCCTCCTTTCCTTCAGACAGCGTCAGTTTCTTTAAAAATTACCCTGTTGACATGCCATTAACAGAGCAGAACATGTTGACATCCAGCTGTTGCTTTCATTACATATTTTAATTGGTCTCACACTGTTTTCCCCTCACTGTTTTGTACTGTGTTGGTTTAACTCTGTGTGCGGTCAGCCTGGCTTGAGCTGTAAACCCTTTATGAGGGGAACTTGCTGATGTGTGGAAAGTCACAGGCAGCTGGCTGGACCCAGCTGGCAAGTCTGGAATATTCCAGCTCCAACCTTAACCATTCAGTGATTTTGTTTGCTCTTTTAATATCTCCTTTTTAAAACTTCAATCCCTGAAAATTTAGAGAAGGACTATTTCTCTGGGCAAGCCTCTAACAAAATTTATTCTTAAGGTACAAATAGCCTATGTTAAACTGAAAATTAGGATGAAGGTGGGAATGAAGGATGTTTGGCAGTTATTGCTGTTGGAAAATAAAAAATCTCAGTGATCCTGAGTTGGGCGATTGTGCTCTAGTCAGTGTCACTAATTAACAACTGAGCAGTGGCCCAGTGCAGACAATGCCCTTGGAGGAGGACAGAAGTCCAGATGGTAGGCTATGATCCAGAAGTTTGGACATCAGTCAAGAATGCAAGGTGATTACAAGGTGACCAAGAAAGATAGGACAGCTGGCATTTACAGAAGGCCCTCTTCATTGTACCTGCAGGTGGTAACTGCTTACTTGGGGTAGTGAGTAGCTGAGATAGCAGTTTGCTTTATCTACAAAGAACCATAAGGTAAAACTTATTCATATCTCATAGCTTAGCTTGGATTCTCAGTTATACTCAACCTGAGCTTTTGTACAGGGAAAAAAGAAAACACACACAAACACATGTACACACACACACAACAAAAACATGGGGCAGGGTTCCTTTAGGAACCAATGACTTACTTGTTTGTTTAACCAGTGAGCAACTACCATCTTCTAAGTACTGTTATAACTGTTCTAGGATCATGTAGAAATGAGGCCATTACCATCAAGGAATCCATTAGAAGAGATAAACTATCATGAGTAATTTTAATATAAATAGAATGTGGTAAGTTTCACAAAGGTTAAAGAAAATAAAGTATCACAGGGATAAGAGATTTCTTCTGAAGGATTTATTTAAAACACCAACAACAATTCTTGCAATAAAAGAAAAATAGGTTTTATTCTTTTAGGTGCTAATTACCTCAGCTGTCTATTGTACTTACATTCACTAAATAAATAATGCCATCCTAAGCTGTGACAAAAACAAGAGTTCTTTTTTACAAAATTTTGACTTGAAATCTATGTTATTGGTCTGTTTTGATATATAAGGCATAAAAAGATCGGATCCTCATAGAAGGCACAAAATTTACTTATTTATTCTGCCTTAAAAGGTCAAAACTGGACAAAGGGATGTGTAGTTAGCTGATTTGTTTTCCTATATACCTGCTCCATTGCCCTGCAGAAAATAATCATTTTTTTAAACTCAAGGTTGATGGATAAAAGGATGAAAAGGAGAAGGATGTGACTTGAATTCACACATACTGTGTTTCTCAAAATCTGAAAACCTTCATTGTATTATAAAGGTCTAAATGAAGCACAAAGTAATGTTCAGCTGGAACCATGAAAATTAGCTTTAAAACTCATCAGTACTATAAAGACCCTAATTCCTCTAAATTGCAGTAGATTGAGATTTAGTTTGTCCAGATGCCCTTGGGTAACAAGAATAGGTAAAACCAAAGCAATGTGACACATCTGGAAGTTGCTGAGTTGAATATCAGATGTGAGCAAAACTTCCAAAGCCATGATTAAATACAAGGAGTAGCCCCTCGGTACCCTTTTTTTCTAGGTAGGATAAAGTCTTATAAATGTGACCTCAGTACTAAATAAAAGTCATCCTAATTAAAGAGAATTTGCGAATGATAATAAAATCCTGGGATGAGTCTTTGGGCATGATATTCCCTAAGGAGGTGAGCCACATTTCAGTATATACTGCCAAATATTTTTGAGGTTGAATTGCTCTGGGGCTCATTATCAATGGGTTTTCATCTATTCTTTTTGAATCAGTGATTTCCTTTGTTGGATATAGACTGTCTTTGTATTCTCTTGACACTCATACCAAAAGATGATTTAGAAATTCTGTTTGCTAGAAAAATACATCAGGTGAGTCATTCTGTCCATTAACCACCTCTGTTCTTCACTTTTGTGTGCAGTGTGCTCTCTCCAGTGGAGTTAACCTAACTCTGTGCTGGGATTGATTTCTACTTGAAAAGTAAATGTTTGTTTCTAGTCTCAGCAGTTCCTCAATCTCTTTCTCTTTGTACCCACTTCCTTCTATGGTTCTCCCCATAACCATCCTTATCCAAACTGTTATTTAGGACTTTTAAGTCATCAAGGTGAAAAGGAAGAATATTGGATTTCAGAATGAAAACCTTAGCTCTAACACCAAATTCCTTACCAAGAATTTTCCAAACCACTTAGGTATAACGACTGTTAGTTTTTATTCCTCAGTTGTGTTATCTGTTTTTTGGTAACTATGCATCAAATATATACATCTGCCATATATTTTTCTATCTCTTAATTTCACTTTTATTAGGTCAATTACTGAAGGGTCATTCAAATTTGCAGATGAACCAACCTATCTGAAAGACATGTACCACTGCAAGTTTGTTTGAAATAGAGGCTTGTTCTTTTCTTTTTTAAATGCAAGGCAAGGAATTAACTGTAGTAGCCAGTTGAGGTTTTCTTTAATTCTAGAAGTGGAGAACATATGTATATGGTAAACTTTTAAGTAGTAAGAGAGTCACACATTTTTAAGATTAAAATAGTTAAGCTGGCAGATGTCTGTGGTGCTATTTATAGTCTTTATTACTGAATGTGTCTGATATTAATTGTGTTAAGTGTTAGATGTTAAATCCAGAGGACTGCTCTGACTTATGGACTTGATATATTTTTACTGGATGATCAAATATAACAAAGCTGAGTTTTACCTTCTTGACAAACATAGATAATTTTTAAAAAAAATTTTATTGGAGTATAGTTGATTTACAACATTGTGTTAGTTTCAGGTGTACAGCAAAGTGAATCTCTTATATATGTATATCTCCACTCTTCTTTTTGTAATATTCTTTTCCCATGTAGGCCATCACAGGGTATTCAGTACAGTTCCCTGTGCTATGCAGCAGGTTCTTATAAGTTATCTATTTTATATATAGTAGTGTGTAACATAAAAAAAAAATTAAAAAGATATTCTGAACTATTTGGGATGCTCTAGTCTACAGCATTAGGGAGACAACTTGGGTAGATAAGTGTGGATAAGCTGTGAAGGGAGGTATTCAAATCTTTACTCTCTCACTAGCTATTTCTGAGCTTTTTGGCAAATTGTTCAAATTCTTTAAGCCTGTTTTCTCTCACCAGTAAAATGGGGATGACAATTATATTTATTTCAGACAGTTCTTATGAAAAATTTCATGTAAAGTGTTTAACACATTGCCTAACACATACTAAGTAATTGAAAAATAGCTATTTCTTTTTGTAGGCAGAATCACAACTATTTTGTAACACACCTTTCCAAAACTGAATTAATTTAAGACTTCATGGAAACATTTAGCCAGTAAGTCATCACTTATTAAAGCAGACACACTGGGGCAATTCTTTAAATTGTTTCTATTTATCAAAAGTTAACCGGATAGATATTATTTAGAGATAGTTCAGCTGGTAACATACACCCCAAACACTTTTAAGGATTTGGATAACACTTTCTTGTTAATATGATGCAGAACTTGAAAACCTCAATCAATCACTGGCTCAAAAAATCAAAAGCTCTTGTCCAGAAATAATGACTTATTTTATAGGTGCAAGCATCACTGTGTCTTGACAGTTGATTTAAAGCCTTTGTCTAGTATATCCAATGCCTGGGCTTCCCCAGAGATGTTTCTGTTCATCTATTTTTTTTCCTTTGAATGGGCAACACTTTCTTGTTTCTTTGCATGCTTTGTGATCTTTTCTTGTCAAAAACTAGACAATTAAATATTACAATATGGTAACTTTGGAAATAAGGTTCTTTTCCTCCCTCAAGGTTTGCTATTCTTGATTGTTGAAGGTTGCAATCAACTGTTTAGTTACTTTTCCAAACTATTTTTGCAATAACTGTATTCCTTGTTGTGTGTACTCACTGAGTTCTATTCAGCTAGTGTTAACGATAAAAATTTTCTCTATCACACCGGGAACTAAAACAAACAAACAAAACCTACCCCATTTTTTTCAGATGGCTCCATGCTGTGGCACTTCTTTAACATTTAGCTAGGCCATTTACAACTTTGTCTTAGCCTTCACTTCATGCCTGCATTGAGCCTAGAGAGCAGCCAAAGGAGAAATCATAGAGTCTTCTCAGGTATTTTATGAGCATGTATTCTGCCCTGAGTATGAGCATGGCTTCCTAAATTCCTAAGTTTACATGGGTGGGTTTTGAAAGTGCTACTTTCCCAAAGAAACATTGTCCCCAGCTTTTGCTTTCAGGCTTTAGGCTGTATTTTGTATGTCTCAGCCATAGCCTTTTATTCCAGGAGGCTGTGGATTTTCTTTTCATTTTATGAATACAATGTTTTTGAGGAGTGCCTGCCATTATTTTGCCCTCAGTGACTCCAAGTTAAGTGAAACAGAGATGAGTGTCTTGCATGAGTCCTTCAGATAACCCCCATACAGGTTAGAATAGACAAACCCAGTAATTTCAGTTAAGGTCTGCTCTGCTCCCTCTGGAACCATGTACCAAGGTCCCACACTGGGAATGCAGGCTGCCATCTTCAGGACACTTGTTAAACTGAGGAGGGAATGGGACAAGGGCAAGTAAAAATACCAAGGTTTCCTACTGTTTTCAAGTTACTTTTTTTTTTTTTAATCAGCATTTTCTTGGTTACTATAAACTTTTTATTGTTTTCCAGAGTTCTGACAAAGTTGGTTCTGACAAAGTTGGTTCTGACAGTCTGCTTGTCTTTTGTTTTTGTGGAGCAACAGGCTTCCTACTCCATCATTTTGCTAATGTTAGTCCTTCTTCTATCTCTTTCGAAGTGGATTGACTTAACATCTGGACAAAGTTATGAGTATATTTTACATATTTTTTTCACTAAAAAGTTGTGTCCTGATCCTTCTCAGATATAGTTGCTAAAGCTAACATTATTCATTTCAGCACATAACATAAAGCCTTGTCCTAATGTATTTATAATATATTTAAAATTATTATCTTACTAGATCATCAGCTATTAAAACCTTGCTCAATAAAACAGCACTAGGACAAGGTATTAGGTATGCTGATCATTCATTCACATAGTAAAAGCATATTGAGCGTCCAATGCACTCCAGGCATTGTAAGAATAGATCTTGAGTATTTAAAGTTAAATATGGCATGGTCCCTGATCCTGAGCTACTTAGACATGCAAACAAGTAATGAAAATACACTGTGATAAATATTATAAAGTTGTGTATAAAATGCTGAAGGAACCTGGAGAAGTCAGAGAAAAATTCTATGGAGAGAATGGCAAGATTTCAAAGAAGAGGAGACTGTTATTCAGAGCTTTAGAAGATGAGTTGGGATTTAGCAGGCTTTCATGATGAGATGTGGTATTCCAGATTGAGTGAACCGCATGTACAAAGACTTAAAACCTTGAAGCACAGCCTATTATGGGAACAGAAAACAGGTTAGCTGGGCTACAAGAATGGACCTGTGGTAGAAGCTGCAGGAAGGAAGGCTAGAAAGTTAGGCTGTGACCTGATCATGAGAGGCATTGTGTTCCATGCTAAGGAGTTTAGACTTGATCCTGTAGAGAGAAGAATGACATGATTCCCCAAATTAAGACTCCCACATTCTTCCTCTGTAAATCCAAAACACTCATTTTTTGGATGAGGAGAACTAAATGGCTTTTCTGTGAAAGATATTTTATGTAGAGTGAGGGACCCAGGGATGAATAAGACATGATTTTTGGCTTTCAATTAGTTTACAATCCATTAGGCATTACTACTACTCTCCTCTTTCTGTGTTACCTATATTTGCCATTCTACTCAAATGACCAATCCTGCTCCTATTAATTCCATTCTTAAGAGACAACTTTACCATCTACTTTATTAGAAGGAAAATAAAATACTAGATGCCATGAGCTACCTCTGATTATTTTCCTTCCCACCTCACATTTTTCAGTTACTATATTTTTATCACTCCTCCCTTTCTTTACAACCCAGCCTCTTAGCAAAAGCTGCTCTCCTTCTAAATATAGTTTCTCTTTATATCCTGAATTATATCATTTATCATATATGAATTATATCATTTAATCCTTTGAGATCTTCATTGATGATCATCTCTCTTGCTTGCGTTTCAATTCATTCCAGTCTCTCTTCTTTCTTTATCTGCAAAAAGCCTTGGATGTCTTCATTTTCTCATCACTTAACTCATTTATTGGAATCCCTCAAATAAGAAGCCAACCTTCCCAAACTTCTACTAAAATTGTACTCTTAAAAACATCAGTGATATCCTAGTTAGCCTACTAGGAACCTTAGCTCCACCCCAGTGTTCACCTTCTCATCAGTAATTGACATGTCCCACCTCCTTTGGTTTCCAATAGTCCTCTGTTTGGATTGCCATGGATACTCTTCTTCAGCTACAGTGGGCTTTCCTCTTCTTCAAAGATATCAAAGCTTTCAAAGACAGGAACATGCTTGTTCCTGTCTCAGGGCCTTTGTCTTTGCCATTCCTTTTGCCTAAACTCCTCTGTCACAGATTTTCACCAGGTCATTTTCTTCTTACTATACAAGTCTCTACTCAATGTCACTTTCTTTGTGGGGCTGTCCTTTAACACTCTATGTGTGTATACTCCTCTTCTGCAATCTTAACTTATTGCATTATCTTCGTGCAACCCTCTTTTGTCTTCATAGCACTTAACCGCTACCTTAATGTCTTTGTTGTATTTGTCTTATTTTTTTCCTCCTCATAAGTACATAAGATCCTTGAACAAAGGTATCTTCTATCTTTCTATATGGACTTGATGACATGGGGTGGCAGGGCAAAGCTGGGACAAAGTGAGAGTAGCATCAACATATATACACTACCGAATGTAAAATAGTTGGCTGGTGGGAAGCAGCAGCATAGCACAGGGAGATCGGCTTGGTGCTTTGCAATGACCAGAGGGGTGGGATAGGGAGGATGGGAGGGAGGCTCAAGAGGGAGGGGATATGGGGACGTGTATACGTATGGCTGATTCGCTTTGTTGTGCAACAGAAACTAACATGGTATTGTGAAGCAATTATACTCCAATAAAGATCTATTTTTAAAAAATGTGAATGATAGATTAAAAAAAAAAGTACAGGCAGTAAAAGTCCTTCAACTTTCCTGTTCCTGCTTACTTAATTTGTTGTCAGAATACCTAGGTTTCTCTGAAGTGTAGATATTTCTGATGGACCTAAATAAACTACCCTTTAACTTCATCTAGTATGAGATCCATGCCTCTCATAATTTCTTCTAATTCTAGGAGATGCTTTTTCCTTGTCTTTTCAATACCTTATTATCTCTCAGAGAGTTTAAAACCCTTGGAGCTTTTGCTTCGATCAGTAGAAAGAGAAAGACTAAGATAAGCATCATACTAACCACATTGTTTTAGAATTGCACATTTACACATGCCTATTCTAGGATAATAAATGTTTTCCTTTTCCTATTTTATCTGAGGTATCTGTAAAGGTTTTTGGCACATAGTTGATGTGCTAAAATATCTGCTGCTACAAGTTAGCTAGTGTGTTAATATGTGCTTTTCCTTTGTCATGCAGAAAGGAAATTCTCAGCTGTTTGCTTCTCCAACTTTTCTTTGTTTTGCTTACTCCTCTTCCTGATCAATATTATAGACTAAAATTTCCATTAAATTCATTAGTTCCCATAGGGAAGCATGTTACATAGGATCAGATACATTTGCTTTCTGAGACAATTTTCTTACTAAAAGAATTTCAAGAGGGAAACATCCCAGCTTACATTGGATCATAATGTCTAAATGCCTTTAAGAAGACCTTAACACATATTAACTTCATAAGTAGAAATGCAATGGTCAAGCACTTAGATTTTGTAGAGCCATGAATAATCTTCTACTTTTAGTCAAGGATGAAATATTTTCATATGGTTTTCTCCCTAAGGCTTGTTTGAAGTATTGAATAAATGGGTGTAGCATCCACAATCTCTCTTACCTGCATTACCTAACCAGATGTCATGACTATGTGGTTCTTCGGTATCATTTTTACCTACGGCTCTTAACACAAGCACTGTCTGCCAGATAAATTACTTTCCAATCAAAATCTCACTTCTAGCTTCTGAATAGCCACTTTCTACATAATTTTTATATTTGAATTTGGTCCCATTATCGTAAAATTGAAGTTTGGATCCCTGGTACTTTTGCGTCTAGGGTGACATTCAAGAACAACAAAATGTTAACTTGGATCCTGTTTCTTCTCAGGACTCTTACTCTATTGGTTAGTCCCTAAGAGAAGACTCTCCTGGCTTTCCTTCTGCCTCTATGGCTACCATGTCTCTTTTTTGCATTACTAATATAGCTTCCTTACCTCAAACATTACATTTAGGTATTCTTCAAGGCTTGGTTCTATACTATAGTTTCTCTATATTTTCTCTTAAGCAAACTTACACACACCAGTAACTTTACTAACCATCATAGGCACATGGCTTATAAATATATATTTCTACTCCATGCTCCGGGCATATATAGGCAACTGCTTTTTTGTCATTTTGGGAGGGATGTCTCAAAGACACTTAAGACTCAACTTATACAAACTAAACTCATGATTGTGTTCCCCAAAACTGTTCCTATTATTTTGTTTCCTATTTCAGTGAAGAGTCTAACTATCCACCTTCTGGTACAAACAAAAACTAAAACTCATCCTTTTCAACTATTTCTTTTCTTTCCCATGTCAAATCTATCACCAAATATTGTCTTATTAAATCTCCTAAGTACCTGAATCTTCCCTCTTCTCTATGAGTGAGAAAACCCTAGTCCTAGCTACTAGTCTCACTAAAATACTATAAAATACTACTGTGTTCATCTACTTACATCTTCTTTTACTTCCTTATAATCCTTCCTCCACATGGCATGGGACAAAAATCTACTAACATGATGTAGATCAGCTATTTTCCAAGTGTCATTTGGGAATCTCTTCAGGGATTCTACAAGGTCAAAATTATTTTCTTATTAATACTACAACTTTTTTGCTCTCATTCTCTCTCATTGGACTGGTGTTTTCCATGGCAACCTGACCTGTAATATTGCAACAGAATGAATGTAGAAGCAGATGTGAGAATCCAATTATCTTCTATTAGGGCAAATATTAGAGGGGCTTGCAAAAACAAACAAAAAATCACTCTTCTCACTAATTGTTTTTTGTTTTGATATACATAGTTTTAAAAAATTTTTGTTTTATAGTGGAGTATAGTTGATTTACAATGTTGTGTTAGTTTCAGGCATGCAGCAAAGAGATGTAGTCATACATATATCTTTTTTTTTTTCAGATTATTTTCCCACATAGATTATTACAGAGTACTGAGTAGAGTTCCCTGTGCCATACAGTAGATCCTTGTTGGTTATCTATTTTATATACAGTAGTGTGCATATGTTAATCCAAACCTTCTAATTTATCCCTCCCCCCACCTTTCCCCTTTGGTAACCATAAGCATAGTTTTCTTAAAAAAATAAAAATGTCATTCATGATTCATGTTAACATGTCATAGATTTATTTTTGTTATTTTAAATGAATGAATCTTTTAAACTTTCTCAGGTTTAATTTATAAGATAGTATTGATAGCTATAACACAGAAAAGCTCTTTGGAGTTCTAGCTCTTAAGAGTATAAAGAGTTCCTGAAACTAAAGCATTTGGAGAGCACTGGCCTAGGCCAACAATGACCTGGTCACTACCTAACTTTCCAAATTCATCTTTCTCCATAACACATCTCTCTTTTTCTACTGCATCAGTCCCTTGTTCTTGCCTTATTCCCTTCCAAGACAGGTCATTCTGCCAGAAAGCCTTTTTCCTACCTTCTTTATCCAGTAAACTTGAAGTTATTCCTCAAATTTCATCATCTCAGTTGTCATTTCCTTAGGCAAGCCTTCCTGATCTTCTTGAATGGGTCAAGTTAAGTGTTTTAGGGTCTCATAGCCTTTGTACCTCTCATTCACTGTTATGGTTATGATAGAACATTTGTTTTCACCATTATTTTGTCAATATCTAAAGACCCACTAGCTAAAATTGCCATGAGATCAAGAATCAAGTCTATTTTTGTTCAACACTGAAGCTCCAGTGCCTAGCATGGTACCTGGCACCTGGTAGAAATTTATGGAATGAATAAACTGGATGAGCTGGAAAACATGTAGTGGTACAAAGGGTAGAAGTAAAATACAAAAATAAAACCAAGAGATTCTCAAGTTATTTAAGAATTTCACAAGGATTTGGACAGAAAGAGACAAGTCTAATGAGCCATCTAGAAGGAAAAATGAGGTGAGAAAGGCCCAGGGATAGAAAAGCACCAATTGGAAAATTATATTTATCAAGAAGTAAGAGCATATTGAAGGGAGTAATAGGAGATAAGATTGGAAAGATGAGCAAGAGCCAAATGTTCAGGGTCTTGGACTATAACCTCAGAAATTTGAGCTTCAAATCATAAACAATGGAGAATCTAATAAGTGCCTGTGGAAAGTTCTGGCAGGAAAAATAGTGCATTTTGGGCATATTTATCTACTAGTAGTATGTGAAACAAATTAAAATAGTGGTGGTAAAACTAGTTGGGGAGCACCTGAACTTCTGCATAAAATTTCTCTGCAGGATTTGTGGCCACATAAAATCAGTTTTCAGAGACCAGGCATGACTTACACGGTGCTGAGATAAATATCTTAAAATAATAAAGCTTCAATAGAATAGGCTTTCTTTATCACAGTCTTCCAAGTTATTTCCTAAAACTAAAGAGTGTTTTTATAATAGAGTGAACACAGATTTTTGTATGTCAGTGTCCAGTGGAATGGTTCTGGAAACTTACTTTTCTGTTGTGGTGGATATGATACATGTTTACTCCCCTGCATGACCCGCTCTGGGAAGCTTCAATTGTGCATCTGGTCATGTGATGTTTCATCCCTTTATGGTACATTCACCAACTGCATTGTAAACGTCCTCACTCCAGGTTGAATTTTTATATACTTGGAATCATGTTGGAACCAAAACTCCAATAACTTGAACTGAAATGAAAGGTGAGACTGTTTATTTTCATTTTCTCTTAAGCAAGTTTATAGTCAGATTGCCTGAAGGAATCACAATATCAGTGAGCTCTATAAATGGTTGTTCTACAGGAAGAGCATGTGAGCTGAGCCTGTTTTAAAAATTGAACAAATGAGAACATGAAGCTTTATGCCCTGAAACTTTGCTAATAATTTTTCATGTCGGTTTTCCCAGAGCCTTAAGTGGCTACACAAATGAGAGAAGAAAGGCCATTAGCATTATGGGGAATATTTTCCCCCTACATTAGAAATGGAAGAACCTTATAATTTATCTTTTAAGGTGCTGGAATGCATTTGATACATCTAATCTGTGGGGACTACCATTTATTTATTGCTTACTCTGGGCTAGCACTATATTGGGTTCTTTAAATATAGTTTTCAGTTTAACCCTCATAAAACCCTGGATAGCAGTAGTCTTATTTTTATCTCCATTAAAGGAATGATGATTCTGAGGGAAAATTTAAGTAACTTCTCCAAGTTCACATAGCTAGTAAGGGTTGGAGCTGGGCTTTTCTGATCCATTCATTTACTCAAAAAAGACTTTGGGGAGTCATGAGTGAATAAGACCCCTCCTCATAGAGCTTATATTCTAGAGTCAGAGAAAGATTCAAACAATCAGCAAGCAAATAAATAACTAAGGAACATGTTTTCCTGGAGATATGAAGTCTGTGATGAAAAATAAAGCACAGTGAGAGGAGAGTGAAGGGATAATTTTTATCCTGTTTTTTGATAGAGTGATGAAATCAGTCTTCCCTGGGGCAATGACATTTGAACTGAGCTTTGAATGGAGTGATGAATCAAACCTTATGAATGTTTTAGGGAAAAGTTTTCTCAGTAAAGACCCTAAAGATAGAAAGTAGTGACATAATCCCCTCACAGCAAGAAAGCCAGAGTGGCCGGAGCAGTATGGGCACAGGCAGAGCGGTGGGAAATGAATCTGGAGTGTTAGTTAGGCATAGATCATGAAGGCTCTTGTTGGCTATAATAAAAAGTTAGGATTTAATTTGTCAGAGTGATGGGAAGCCATTGGAAGCTTTTGAATAGGGAATTGGTGTGTTTTATATGAGTTGATGTGAGATTGGGGGATAAAGGAGGAAAAGCGTAGAACTTGGGAGACCAAGTAGAGGACCACTGCTAGGGAATGTCTTGGTGGTGAGGACTAGGGTAGTCGTAGAGGTGCTCAGAAAAAACCGTCAAGGCATACTTATTGAAATGAACTAAATTTAACTTCTTGTGCTATTGATATTTCCCACAAACTTCTCATTTATTTCTTGATTTCCAGTCCTACTGCTATGAAGGGAAAACTATTTCTCTCTACTCACAACACTTCTAACACCAAATGTGTGAGATTTTCCCCCCACTTACCAATTATCCAACACCAGCTGGGTATCCTAGAATTCAATTCCATTCTGGCACTACCTACCCAGAGTTAGTGTCAGATCCTACACGTTAAGGGCTCAGTCTCACAGGATTGCCCCCCTTCAGTTCCAGTCACAAGTCTGGGCCTCCCATATTTTCAACCAACTGGCTATAAATTAGAAGTTCCCATGCCCTCCTCATCAAGTGTGATAATTTGATAGAATGGCTCACAGAACTCAGGAAAAAAGTTCACTTACAATTACTGGTTTACTGTAAAGAATACAGCTCGGAACAGCCAAATAAAAGAGATACATAGGGCAAGATATGTGGAAAGAGACAGGGCACTTCCATCCTTCTCTGGATGTACCGCCCCTAGCACCTCCATGTGTTCACCAACCTGGAAGCTCTCCAAACCCCTTCATTTATGGCTTTTACAGAGATTTCAGTACATAGTCATGGTTGATTAAATCATTGACCATTGGTGATTAACTCAATTTCTAGCCTCTCTCCTGTCCTCAGAGGTTTGGGCCGGGTTGAAAGTTCCAATCCTGGATAATGCCTTGGTCTTTCTGGTAACAGCCCTTATCCTGGAGCGATCTAGGGACCTCCAGCCACCAGTCATTTCATACAAAAAGACATTCTTATCTTTCTAGAGATTCCAAGTGTCAAGAACTGGAGTCAAATACCAAATATTAGAACAAAAGATGTTCCTAGCACTGCTATTACTCAGAAATTTACCAGATTTTTAGGAGCTCTGCCTCAGAAACCAGGGGCAGAGATTAAATATATATTTCTCATTATGTCACATGCTGGTACCATAATCTAGGCTCTTACCTCTTGGTTCTTAGATTATTATCTGATTATTATCATATTGTCATAGATTATTATAACAGATTTTCCTGATTTCTTTCATTCATAAATTTAATCCATCCATTATACCTAGTTAAAATTATTTATTTCAATAATTATTTACTAATTAAAATTCTTTAGTATAATTCCAGTGAGAGATTTCAGATCAAGATTTGTCTTTTCATTATTATAAGAATACTCATATTCACTCCTGTCTTTATACCTTTTCTCAGATGCTGGCCTTCGTTTTTCAAAAAGGGAGCTATTTCTTATTTACAATTGATGTGCCTTTCCAGGTTGAATTGGAATCACCTTGCCTTCCCCCTAAACTTTCTCCCCAAGCTCTTCCTTATTTGACATTCTACAGTAATTATTGTCTATACAATTCATCCCAGAACTAAATTATATGTTGTTTTTTCATTTATTTAAGTATTCATACATTTGCACATTTGTTAATTGAATTAGTTAATTCACTCATTCATTTGACAAATATTTATCAAGAACCTATTATGTGCTAGGCTTTCCTCTAGACTCTGGACAAAGTGTGGACAAATATATTTTTTAAATCAACTTTATTGAAGTTAATTTACATTCAGTAAAATGCACAGATTATAAGTGAAGAGTTCAGTGAGTTTTTACAAATACTCACCCCTGTGTAAACTGTGCCACACTCAAGATGTAAAATATTCCCATCATCTCCAAAGTCCAAAAGTCTCTTTGTGCACCTAATAGTCTGCCCCGCCCCCACCCAACACCCCTGTCTCCGCCCATCACCATAACTTATCATGATATTTAAACTTCAAAAAAATGAAGTCATACCACATGATATCTTTAATTTTGGCTTCTTTTGCTCATAATTATGTCTGCAAGATTAATCTGTTACATTTTTCACATATTGTACATATTTTATTGACAAGTATTATTCCATTGTACAAATATCCACATATTTCTTTATTACCTGTTACTGGATATTTGGATTGTTTTTAATTTCTTGCTATTGTGAATAATGCTGCTATAAACATTTGTGTACAAATATTTCTCTTAAAGGAATTTTACATTTTTCTTCATTAAACCTATGGATAGAATTGCTGAATCACATGGAAGGTATATATTTCAAAGTATAAGAAACTTTCAAACTGTTTCCCTAACTAGTTGTATCACAGAAGTGGAGAGTAGAACAGTGGTTACCAGGGGCTGGGGATTTGAGAGAAATGAGAAGATGCTGGTCAAATGGTACAAAGTTGTAGTTATATAGGATGAATAAGTCTAGGGAACTAAAGCACAGGCATGAGGATTATGCTTAATAATACTATATGGAACACAAGAAATATGCTAAGAGAAAAGGAAAACAAATTAATGACTTCTAGTGTAAGCTTTGACATGTAAGGAGCTTGGAAGTTATCACCCTTGTCCTCACAAAAAAAAGCCCCCAGAATTGAAAATTAATGGCGTTTCTTAGATCTATCAGGGAATTGAGGTCACAGGGCAAACCACCACTCTGAAATCTGGAGAGACAAGTGAATTAAATGGAGAGATCCACAGCTGAGATTAGCTAAAGTAAAGCAGAAACCCCTGTAACCATAAACAGGTGGGAACACTTACATGGTAACCGTCAATAGAAACATATCAAACCAAAATGCAAAGAGAAAAAAGAATAATAATGATAAAAAGAACAGCATATCTAAGAGTTATGAACAAATATAAAAAATATAACATACTAGTAATGGGCATACACAGAAGGAGAATAAAAAGAGAAAGGAGCTGAAGAAACATTTAAAGCAATAATGGCTAAGAATTGTCCAAAATTAATAATACTAATTGTAACAAGTATACCACATTAATGCAAGATGTTAATAATATGAGAACCTGTGTGTTTCAGGTAGAGGGTATATGGGAATTCCCCTGTACTGTTCTGAGATTAGTTTTTTTAAAAAAATTATTTCTTTAAAGTTTTAAGTTTTGTTATTTTTTTCAGTTTTTGCCCTAGGAATTAAAGTTCTTCCTCTAGATCTAATTTTTCATTTATTATCATCTTCCTTCAGCCAGAAGAACATCCATTAGTGTTTCTTATAGTGCATGTCTGCTACTGACAATTTCATTCAATTTTATTCATATGAAAATGTTTTAATTTCATATTCATTTAAAAACTATTTGGTTGAATATAGAATTTTGTTTAATATTTTTCTTTCTTTATTCAACACTTTAAAGATAAAACCTCAATATCGCCTGGCCTGCATTTTAACAGTATGCATATGTGTATGTTTAAGATTGTGTCTGGTAAATCTAACATCTGGTTTAACTTGGGTCAGGTTTTTTCTTTTTTTTTGGTCTACTTTTTTCCTTGAATATGGTTCTCATTTTTCTGTTTCTTTGCATATCTAGTAATTTTTTATTGCTTATGGACATTTCGAATGGTACATTAAAGGGACCCTGTGCTCACTTATATTCCTCTGAGGAAAGTTGATTCTTTGTCTAACAGGAGGTCTTTTACTGGATGATCACCCTGAAGTTGTGTAATCTTTTTTTGTTAGGGTGGGTCAGTGGAAAGCTCAAAGTATTTAAGAAGGCCCTCTAAACATGCAGGAACTTAAACTTCAAACATTGTCTTTTCTGTGGATCTTGTCAATGTTCATTTTTAGGTAGTATTTTTAAGGTAGAACTGGAGTAGATTTTACAGTGTAGTTTTAACTTATAAGGCATGCACTTTTTGTGTTTTTCTGGATGCCCATTGTGTGAAGCAGATCTGTACACTCTGGCTGGTACAACACTCCAAAACCTCTCATTACTGTTGGACTTCCTTTCTCTTTGTTCTACTGTCATCCTCATAGGAGTCACTTACTGATGTATGATCCACCTGTGCGTGCCAAGACTTTGGCCAAGGACTCATGAGGACTTCCATGTATACATCTGAAATTGACCTTGACCCCAAGCCAGTCCTCTCTGGTATCCTTCCCTGAAGATTTATGTAGCCTTAAACCCTGATGTCTGTCTCCTCATCACAGTGGAACCACTGTGTCCTGCTTGGGCTCCATTTTTCTGTGCTGTTTGGGAACATTGTCTCCATAGATAGAGCTAGAGAAAACATGGGGCTCCCTTCTCTCCATAATTTTACCCAATTTTATAGTTGTTTATGGTAGGAGGATTACTTCAGCATCAGGTACTATTGTAACTAGAAGTTGAAGTTTAATATTATATTATTATTTTTAATAAGTATATATTGTCTTCAACTTCATTGCAGGCCTCTTGAAGGTGAGCATTAGTTCTTATATTCTGTTTGAAACTCCCAGAACCTTGGAATTTGGATTTCTCCTAGAGAACTGTATTAAAAATTGTAATTTACTTGAATTATTCAACATATGAATAGAAATCCTTCTCTAGAAAATAAAGTGACTTCAAAATAAGTTTATATAAAATCAGGAAAATAATAATCTTGTGACAATGCTATTTATTGCAGGGTGGTACCATCAGTAATTATCTATGCTTTGGCAAAAGACAGAATTTATTTCTTATCTTTGAAGAAAATGGAGCATCAGTGAGTGCCATTCTTTCAAATTCTTAGTCTCTCCATGCTGTGCCTAAAGGGCCTTGTTTTCATACCTTTGTTTTCTATCATATTGAAAACACTGTCTAGTTATTAATTCTCTGTGCTTCTTGGTGTCTTCCAAAGTCTTAGTAAAGTACCAATTAATATTTTATTATCTTTGAAGTACTTGTTTCTGTGATTAGATTTGTAACTCTTCTGTAGTTGGCTTTGCACATACTGTTGTGGTCATTGTTACCACTGATTGATGCTATAGGAACTGAGGGCATATGGCAAGAGGGAAGATAAAGGAAAATACAGAATAAGAGTCCTGGACCAAGATGCTTCATTACTCATGTTTCATGAGGATGTTAGGACCTATTTTATGTACAATCAATCAGTCATCAATATTTATTAAGCATGTGTTGTTTGGAAGAAATAAAGAGTATCAGACATAACTTTAGCCTTGAATGAGGAGTTAGAAAACTTTCAATACCAAATATTAGTTGGAAAAGCAAGACATCTACATAAAATAGCCTTGGATTTTTCCCAAAGTAATACAGAAGTGCTGAGAAGCTAACAAAGAGAAATAAGATCTATATCTTGAAGGTGCTTACAGTATGGCTGAGTAGACAGATATTCAAAGAGATGGTTATGATACAAAGCAGAATGAAATAGATGTTAAAGCAGCATACAAAGGTTATTGAGCACCTACTAAAGGCCACGCATTAATTCATTTAATCCTCAACATAGCCTATGATATAAGTACATTATTATTCCCATTTTACAGATGGGAAAACATGGAGGCATAGAGGTGTGTGAAGTAACCTGCCCAAGATAACATAACCAGTAAGTGACAGAGCTAGGGTCTGATCTCAGGCCATCTGGTTCCCACATTTTTCAAATAAAGGAGGAGGAAACAATTTCTTCTTAGAGGAAATATGATGCTGAGGGACTTGAAAGCACTCTGAGCCAGATTATCATTAGGGTTCAGTTATCAGTGATAAGGTGCAACTTGTCTCCCATTCCATGAAAAATGTATAAATTCAGAAAATACAACTATCTTATGTTCTCAAATCTAACACAAATTCCCATGCCAAGGTAGGGTTAGCTATCTGCAGAAAAGAGTTCTTATTTGTACCACTTACCCACTGCCCCCTAAAAGATCAAGAATTATCACAAGCTATCATTCAAAATGATTCAAGTCTCTTAGGATTTATTTCTCCAATATCTTATAATTATTTACTTACTCAGTTCCGTAGATCCTTGAATACAAGTATGGTTTTACCTTAAGAGCACATACATCTCTCTAGTCAGTGGAAATATTTATTCCTCTTTATAAATTATTAAATTAACTTTATGGCTTAGAACTAAGTATCTCATGAATCTTATCATGAATTAATAATAATTCTGTACAATTTGTATAATGCTTTACAATGTTCTTCCACATAAATTATCTTGTTTAATTTCCATAGCAGTGTAGTGTGTTAGGGAAAGTTGATATTAATAACCCAATATTAACCATGAAGAACTGAAAACTTATGAAAATTTAAGTCACTTTCTTGAGTTTATATGGCTGTGGATTGTTGACCTGGACTTAGAATTAATCCAGCCTTTTTTTTTTTTCTCAGCTGGAATGATGGTGAATTCACTAAGGTGGAGCAACCCTATGAGATCTGGCCCCAAATCATCATCCAGGCAGCCTCAGCCATTTATTAGAACTGTGCCAAGTGGCTTAGAAATTGAGTGTGATAGCATGTTAGAGATGGGAGAGATTAGTGTGTCTGGACTTCTCAGAGGCAGGGAAATTTGGTGGTCTTTGAAGGAGGAGTAGAATTTGAATGGGTGGAGACAAGAATTATGCCTTACTGGATTGAGAACAGCATGAACAAAGGTACTAAGAGAAAGAGCGGTAGGAAAATATTTGGGACGTGAGAGTACTGTATTACAAACCATATAATGGAGGTTAGAAATGAAGTTGGATAAATAAGATGGAGAAGAATATATTAAATCAGAAGCAGGAAGTGGAAAGTGGGGAACTGCATCATGTTCTTGAAATAGGAATTAGCATGCTTAATGGACTGTTTAGGGCTGATCAATCCATTTTTGTTTCTTAGGGTGAGTAATGGTGAGGGTAGGAGATCAGCTGGGAAGTAAATAGTTGATGTTGATAAAGTCTTCAGTTATGGGACTGGTGTAGGAGTGGAGAGAAGGGAGATATTTTAAATAAGGAAAGAGTATTGATACACTGACAGACTGGATTCAGAAGATGAGACAGACAGAAAATTTAGAGATGGCTTCACGGTTTCTAGTCTTGGAGGTAAAAAAGACTGTTGCGCAGCTACCAGCAGCAAGAAATGGGAAAGAAAGGAACGTATTTTAGAAAAAAGCTATTTTCCTTAGCTTGTTGAGTGTGACATGATGTTATCTCTCAGGAGGATATCCATGAGGATGCATCTTATGGGCCAATTTGAAAGTGAGGGCAGGAAGAGCTTGATCTGAGAAACATTGACATGCAGTGGCATCTGATGCCATCAGATTTGGGGTAAACACAGAAGCCTGAATGAGAGAAATCAAAGCAAAAGTTCAGTGTTGGAGGCTTGTCAAATTGCCTCATTTAGGTGCTAGAAGATGCTTGGAAGCACAGAAGAGAGACCAAGAAGGAGTGGTCAGGGATGCAGAAGGAGAACCAGGAGAGAGGGATGTCAGTGACCCCAGGGAAGGGGAAAGGGGAAAGAAGTTAGGCAGATCAGTAGTTTTTTTAAAAAAACAAAGTCTACAATAAGAATTTAGAAGAAATATACCATTGGATATGATAATAATGTAACCAGTGGAATTTGGGAGAAATAATTCAGATTGAATAAGTTAATCACAGTATACCTACCACTATCAGTAGATAAGTGTATTATATGTAAGGTTCTACATTAACATTTTTTGCTGTTGTAAATATACAGTGTTAGAAAGTCAATGGATCTACAAAGCAATTTGTAGAATTCATCCTGAAAGCTACTGAAATAATTACGACCTTTGGAAATTTTACCCATTTGGATGAAATCGGAGTTTGGAAAAGTTATAATATTTATGGGTCGAGTGATATTTAAGAATTAAGTACAAAATTTTCCAAAATATTAAAGTACCCCCAAATTAAAATGGAAAAGAAAGAGATACCACTTGCAGTCATCCTAAATAAGTTGTGTACTTTCAAGAACCTGGTGCTGAGAACATTTTAGAAACAGTATATTTAGCCACAGTTTTACCAGCTCATCATGAATTTTCTATTTTCTTAATTCTCGTGTTATTGCTAGAGAGATTTGCACGAAAGAAGGATACTTTTAAAAGTTTCCTGTTTCTCCTATTTATTCCCTTACCTGAAGTCATAATCATATTTCTATAGGAATAAATTATGATTTCACAAAGGATTATAGCTTTGGGAGGATAATTAGATGCCAGAAAATGAAGTTTTTAAAATAAGGGTTTTGTTTGTAATATCAAGTATTTGTGACAAACACAATGAGTAATGATGCAGATGTTCCTCAAAATGTAACATGTCATGTGAGTGATGGTCTAAATTCTGCTGAAGGGAGTTCTGGAAGTTTAAAACTTTTCTGCTATGGTATGGGTTTAAAAATAATAGGGTAGCTCAGCCCTGCCCTGTCATAGAGAGTTCATGTGAGGAGATAATTTCTTTTCTAGCTTAAATTGCTTCTGTAATTTTATGTAGCTAGCACCATTATTGCTACTGAGGATTCATTTGTATTTCAAGGACCTTCGGGTGCCAAATGTCAGCAAGTGAAATGTGCCTGCATGATACTAATTCCCATGACGAAAAAAGCTAAGGAATTTTCCATTTACTTCAACCTATAGTCAAGAGGCAAGAATTCCTTAAAAATTACTGAGAAAACAATTGTTCAGCGTTTCCCAGGGAACTCACTTTTTTCCACCCTAGGATCTTCTACCCAGATAGAATTTCTATTCTATCTGGAAATAGAAATTCCCTACATGTGACAATCTGCTCAGCAGTGAAAGGTAAGCTCTAAGATAGCATAGATGGAATTATGTCTCCAGTGCTTAGTTTAGCATACTGCCTGGTACAACGAAGATCGTGTGTGCATGTGCGCAGGTGCATGCGTGTATGTTGAATGACTTCAATGAAAAGGGGATCAGTCAGAGCGTTATTAGTACTGCTCCTGAGAGCAGACTACTTTTTGCTCTGTGTCTGTAGGAAAAATCTTCCCTCTGCCTCATTTTCTTAAGCTAGGAAGGAACCATGTACGCTAGTGCTTCTCTTATGTTTTGGCAGCATGAGCGTTTTCCAACGTGTCTGTGTGTGTCTTCTGCATCACCAGTTCTAGTTAGATGGTTACCTGCAAGGGTTTCTAAGCTGCTGTTGCGGACCTCTTCCTTTAGGGAACACTGACTAGCCTTTATTTAAACCCTCCTCTTGTAGAAGTGACTTACCATAATACTGTTCCTACCCATTGTGCCCACTCACCCAAGATAGAGGCCCGAGGGCATATTTCAATATGAATGTGCTTTATGAGGTTTGGTTCCCAAGTTTGTGAGTGGGGAGAAAAAAACATGGCAGGAGATCAACAATCATCTTTTTTTTTGCTTTCTTTATTGAAAATTATATGACAAAATCCTTGTCTTCTGAAGAGGCAAAAAATATTCAGCCAGAGAATGTAGGACGCTAGTATTTTAGACATGTGTTAATTAATAATGACATGTTAATTTTCCATATATTATAGTTTTTCAGGTTTTTAAAAAATTTGTGATTTGTTTGAGACTTCTTGTTTTAAACAAACATTTGCTTGAATATCTAATTTGTATTTATAATTTTGAATTACTTTTCTTAAAAAGAAACACCCAAGTTGTATAGGCTTCAGGCAGTACAAAATCTGTTTCCCATCCCACTTGGCCTCATGCTTGCATTTCTCTAATAAAACAAGCCTACATATTACCATTTTAGTTGATGGGAAAGAAAAATGGATAAGAGGTCTTGGCCTTCCCTTTGTGTCCACTGAGAGAGACAAGAAACCCTTTATGCAATCGATCCCAGGGGTGATGAGCTCCTAGTCACCTCTACTGAGAGGACAGAAGAAGCAAAAAAATATTTCCAGGAAAAGTTCGTAGGTTCTCTGATCTCACAGATATGGTTAAAAAAGTGCTGAATTTGGAGTAAAAAAAATGAATTATTATTCCTAACCTGCCTCTTATGAGCTGTGGGAACTTAAGGAAATCACTTCACTTTGCCAAGCTTCGGTGGTCTCTCTTGCTCTCAAATGTGGTTTTTATCTTCACTTACTTCACAAAGATCTTCTTTGGATCAAAAGACATAATATATGTTAAAATTCATTGGCATAAATAAAGGCGTACTGGTTTAAATTGTTAGTGATATACCTTACTTCTCAGTAGGGACAAAACATGTTCTGTGATGGAGTAGGAAGGCACCTCATCTACCCCTCTTCAATGTTCAGGATAATTATGGACACTGGAATGACAGTTGAGGAAGATGAGAAGTTGGGTGACAAGTAGCCAAAGAAAAGTGTCTTCAGTAGAATTCCAGCCTCGACTTCCCTTGTTTGTGAGTGTATCTCACCTAGTCCATCAGCTGGCTAATGTCTAGCAACATCTGTCTAATTATTTTTGGTACTTTTAAAAAATTATAATAATCCATGTATTTATGGCGACTCTATTTTCCAGAACTGATGGTGCACGTAACAGCCCAAATCAAATGATACAAAATGGTAATTGCTGTTATCTTTACTTTTGTTTTGTGCAATTCATGAAGAAATATCATCATGGGTGGCCATATTGTAGAGTAGAAATATCATTCTGCTAGTAATAGGAAAATTCTATTTAGTTACAGCTTTTAAAAAGGCAGTATATACTTGAAATGAGTCATATACTTTCTCTGAGTTTTAGGTCCTTTACTGGTAAAATAATGTCAGCCCAATTTTACCAAAAGTATTATGAAGATCAAATAATAAGGAAGGGATATTGAAGGATTTTGCCAAGCCTATAAAGTCTACTCAATTAAATGGTGATATTATTTCCTAAGAACTCCTAATGAGGAGGCAGTTAAATACATTAACTATGAGATTGAAAAATAGAGAAATAAGCAGATGCAAAATCTACTATTTGATAATTCCTGGAGCCATTAGCTCGATAATATACACACACAAACATAAGAAAAATAAATGAAAAACACTTCTTTTATCTAAACTTGCCCTTTTCTTTTCTGGATGGTCTCATAATGATAATCTGGAATCTACCAATTCCATCTAAAGGGATTGTTTGAAGCATTTAATCAATCTTTTATAAAATGTATATGTCTGCTGCTTTTATAATTGTGACTGAAAAAAGGAGGTGCTGGATATATTTTGCACATTTTCTGATTCTCAGACAGAGTCGCTCGTAAGGATTCTGTACCACAAATTCCCACAATGCACTAGTGATAAATTTCCTTCCAGGCAAATATCAGCTAACTGCAGTATATAGACATCTGCCCACATTGGAAGAAACAAATCATAAAACTGCTATTCCATAATCACAGAACTGAAAGAACTGCATAAGTGAAATGACAGGCTATTAATTCTGGTTTGGAAAGCATGAATAGGACTTTTGATGAAGTTTAATTTTCTTTTGGCTCTTCAGAAATGGATAAATCATTTAAAATAAAAATAGATGTATTATAAGACACTAATTTCTCTCAATATTTATTATTTGGGGAAAAGTGTTTTTTTAATAATGAAAAATAATGATCAAGTGTTCACATGAATGCTTCTCTGATGCCTCACTGAGCTCTAGACTTGAAAACTATTTCACATAATTTAAGTAAACCTCCAGTATATACAATTTTAATTGAAAAGATATATTTCATTAAGTGCTGTCACACATCACTATTGTTACTAAATGAGGCTTGGTGGTACCTCTAAGACACTTTTCTACTGACTGGTTTTTGTCTCCAACCTGAGCCAAATACAGCCTTCAAGATATATATCAGCTATCATACATTGCATATGAGATATTATGTAGATATAGATATGGTATACATTGTTATGTTTTGTAGCATTTATATGATGTACATTCATATGAATATTTTTATCAGCAATTTCACTATAAAACTTTAGTGACATAAGAATAATTATCAATTTTTAAAAGTCTTGCACCTGGAAAAGTATTTATAGTTCTATGAATTAATCAATACAGAATGCTATGACAGTAAGATGCAGAAAGGGAAAAAAAGAGGAGAAAGCATTTTGGAAATAAATATACCCTATTTAATATAAATAAATAAAAATGTCAGTCTAGAATGTGTGAGTAAGAAAGTTAAAGAGAGTTCTTTTTTTGTTTTTGCAAATTCTTTTTCTCATTTGTGAGATAATGAGCTTTATTTTCTATTTTTTTCTGAGGTTGGCAAATTCACCTTGAAAAAAATGTAGGAAATAACACTGAGAAAGGCATATGCACACTACCACTGCATTTTAATTAGGACCCCACATAATCATATCTAAGTTTACTTGTGTTTCCTGCAAAGCATGTTAGGGCCAAGGAGCCAATAGGACCATTCTGCCTCAGTCACTCTAGAACTCACTGAAGTTTTAGTGAGCACATAGGTAACAACTGACGGCTCAGTGAATAACTTAATTCACGTGGAAAAAAGTACTAGTGGAAATCCACCACTTTTCTCCATTTGCACCAAACTTGGGCTTTTACTACAGGATGCTGGTTGCATCTAACATCGTCTCCAACTGTTTCTTCTTCCCCAAAGCCCCAGGATAATGCCTGTGGCCGCCGACACAAGCAGTGCGGTGGCTATCAGTGTAGCAGAAGTGACTTGTTTCCATATCCTTCCATATAAGCGGTTGCCCTACTGGGCTTCCCAGGTAATCACAGCTTATTCATATACTTAAGAATTTACAGTTGGTAAGAATCTCAAAGAATAGAAGCTCAAATTAAGACAAACATCCAGGTCTTCTCCTCATTTTTCATTTTTTAATACTTTTGAGGGAAATATTTGAAACATGGACTCATACAATTGTCCAAAAAAGATTCCGAAAATGTTATTGAGGTTTCTCTTTTTACAGTCCTATCTGAAACTTGACACTAAGTTTTGTTTTTTAATTACTGTTATTAACAAGTTGAGAACACTTTCTGTTTTATAAGAGGTTGAGACTTGAATGTACTTTTGGAGCAGACTGTCCCTTGTTTGGGGGGAAAACATACCTGAATGTATCCTTTAAGACCTATCTTATAATGCAGAGGTACACCTCAATTTTCCTTAAGGAAAACTATTTTTTAAATGCAGCTCTTGTAGCCTGAGATTATTTTGCTTTATTTTATTTTATTTTTTTTTTTGGTACGCGGGCCTGTCACTGCTGTGGCCTCTCCCGTTCCGGAGCACAGGCTCCGGACGCGCAGGCTCAGCGGCCATGGCTTATCGGCCCAGCCGCTCCGCGGCATGTGGGATCTTCCCGTACTGGGGCACGAACCCGTGTCCCCTGCATCGGCAGGCGGACTCTCAACCACTGCGCCACCAGGGAAGCCCTTAGCCTGAGATTCTTGATGAAAATTGGTAAAGGAAATCCTATGGGAGGCTGAGGCAGAGCTGTGGCTCTAAGACTTGGGGGGATTGTGTGGGGAGATTTCCTTTTCCTGGTACAAACAGCTTGTGTCTGTAATTTTTGTCTTGCACATCTTATGTACATGCATATGTCTGTGCAAGTGAGAACATGTGAGAGAGAGAGAGAGAGAGAGAGAGAGAGAGCTTTTATTTGAGTAGTTCTTCACCTGAAATAGGAGAGCATGAGATGGGAAATCAGCAGGAATGGGTTTTCAGGCTTGATGCTTGATGTCCATCTATGGGAAAGCAAGGCTATGAGAAAAGACCAGATTCTTTTATAATTTTTTTATAATTAATTAATTAATTTTTGGCTGTGTTGGGTCTTTGTTGCTGCGTGCGGGCTTTCTTTTGTTGCAGCGAGCTGGGGCTACTCTTCGTTGCAGCGTGCAGGCTTCTCATTGTGGTGTCTTCTCTTGTTGCGGAGCACGGGCTCTAGGCATGTGGGCTTCAGTAGTTGTGGCGTGTGGGCTCAGTAGTTGTGGTGCATTGGCTTAGTTGCTCCATGGCATGTGGGATCTTCCCTGACCAGGACTTGTACCCATGTCCCCTCCATTGGCAGGCAGATTCTTAACTACTGTGCCACCAGGGAAGCCTAAGACCAGCTTCTTCTTGGCTTAGCTTGACATGGATTGGCCAATGGATATTCAACTCATCCTGCCACACAAGATCAAATAATCTAATATACTGATTATATTCTGATATAATTGTTGTTTAGGAGCTAAAGAATAAATCCACCTGTGGTGGGTATTAATGATCAAGATAATAATAGCTAATACCTACTGAGCACTTACTGTATGCCAAGCAATATTCTAAATGTTTTATATATGTCAACTGTTACCTGTATAACAACTCTGAGGTAGGAACAATTAATGTCTCCATTTTACAGATAAGGAAGCTGAGGCTTACAGAGAGAACTTTCTTATAGCTCCAGAGATAGATTACAATTTGGTAGGGAGCTGTACTCGAAGGGTTGATGAAGCCATGTTGCATGTTGTGTCTTGTCTGGGTTACCGAGGAAAGTAATCATTTATGACAATACTTAAGAAGGGTTCTCTCAGTGGGCTTCCCACCAGGCATTGGGAACTGAAAAATTCATGAAAGCAGCCTGCTGGCGAAAGAGCCAGCCAAAGGCACATGCTACACAAAATTCACCTACATCTGATTAAAATTCTGTTAGGTAAGATTTTTTCTTGGCACCCTTACCTTTTCTCTGTCCCCTTTGCCTGCAATTCAGGTTTCCTGGGTTGTTGTACTATTATCCTCTACATCCATTATAACGTGTTGATTGACATGATCCCAAACATCAAACTATCCTTACTGCTGTTATATTAATACATAGTTTTGAATAAACCTGACCAACCTTATTTATTTTTACCTTCCTGAAGACAACTATTCTTACTTCTGTTGAGTGTGTGCACATGTATATGTGTGTATCATTGGTGTCTAGCTTTTTAAAAAAGTTTTGAATTCAAATGATCCTTGTTTTATTCCTAATCTCAAAGAGAAAGTATGACTATTCATTAAATAAGATATTTTGCTGTAGGCTTTTGGTAAATACCTGTAGAAGATTAAGAATATCCCTTCCATTTTTAGTTTTCCAAGATTTTCTTTTTAAATCATGGATCAATATTAAATTTCATTAAACTTTTTTTCTACATTAATTGAGATGATCATGTGGTTTTTCTTCTTTACTCAAAGGATAGAGTACAATGATTTTCTAATGTTAAATCAACACTGCATTTCTGAAATAAATGCTACTTTGTCATGATATATTGCATTGCTTATTGAAATAGTTTTGCTAATACTTTGTTTAGAATGTTTTGCATCTATGTACATGAGTGAGTTTGGCCTATGTTCTTCTTTTCTTGTACTGTTATTTTTGTGGTTTGGTATGAAAGTTATGATGGCCCCACAAAGAGCTGAAAAATGTACTCACTTTTTCTATTCTCTTGAAGAGGGTATGTAACACTGGTGTTATTTCGTTCTTATGTGTTCTGCAGAATTCTCTGGTGAAAACTTATTGGTCTGGAATTTTCTTTGTGCAGTGGTAATACAGTTGAACTTCCTATTTACACAAAGGAAAAATAATGCCAGGGAAAGAGTGACACATTTAGTACTGACAGCCCTAGGTGCTTGACTTATCTCATGTACCTGAAATTATTGAAAATATCTTTAATAGTTAAATGTGCACTATATAGATTTTTCTATTTCTTTTTAGTTTTATGAATTGTAGTTTATAGAATTTTTAAATTTCATCTAAAATTTTATTTGTCAACAGAGTTGTTTACATTGTACTGTCTTTTAATGCCTGATCTTTATTGATGTTTCCTTTTTATTCTTGGTATTGGTTGTTTGGCTTGCTCTTTTTTCTCTTGATCAAGTCTCACTGGAGCTTCATCAAATTTATTAATTTTTTCAAAAAATTAATTTTTGTCTCTGTTGCTCTTCTCTAAAGCAGTACCCCAGTGAGGCAGCCAGAAATTAGAGGGGCTGGCTTCCTTGGGTGATCAGGGAGGCAGTGTGTATGCATGTGGCCCATAGGGAGAGAATCACTAGACAGCAGTGGACCAGCATTAGTGAGGATGTCAAGGGAAGCCCAGAGAGCTCAGATATTAGAGACCTTTCCTTTGAATATCACATGGATCTTTGAGAGTCTAATGCAATACTAGAATGGAGAAGGAAGTTCAATAATGGCTGAGGTGGAATTTTCCTACTATACTGGAAGTGCAAGCTTGGAATTAGAATTGTGTTGGTATAATCAAACTTCTTGTGGACTTAGCTTCATACCATCTCATTTTTGTTTTCGTAATTTTTCTTGGTAAAAAATCAAAATTTTCATGGACTTAGCTTCATATCCTCTCATTTTTGGTTTCCCACATAGACAAATCACTTCAAAAAGGGGCAAGATTCTCATGAGTCCTGTTTCCAGCTTCTGCCATTGTTACCCTATCACTCACTCCTGAACAGTTACACTTCCACAGCCTAGAAGGGATTGGTTTATAAATAAGTAAATAAGTTGTGTGTCTGTGTGTGGTGTGTGTGAAAGATGGGGATTTGATTATAATTTTTAATTAGTCCAACTTAAGGTTTACATATCTCAAAGGAACACTATGGGAACACTTGGCAATTAATGTTTGTAAATCACCTTGATATCCTTGAGGAAGAGAGATGCTATATAAATGAATAATATGGTAATGAAAATAATAATACATGTACTCACATTCCCAAGCCAGTTGCCTGAATTAGGTCTTGAAGTCTAAGGAAAGCTGTACAAAATGTAACTATCTAAATAAGAAAGTATTTTCACAGCCCTCAAGTCATAATTGAAAATATCTGTGAAATACACAATAAAAGCATAACCCATGACTATGATTTATAATACACTTATGAATGCTTATCATTTATATAATTAACTATTTCACTATTTGTATACAGTTATTGGATCAAAAGCTAAACACTGTAATCCTTTCTTTGTGATGATATTATGTGGAAGCTAATTGGCAGTGTTTCAACATAATTGCTGAATGTTGCTTAATAATAAATTATAGTTCTATTACTAGTTTAAGACTTGTCAATGGCATAATAGATATTTCTGCAAAGATTTTTTAGAAAGAATTCTTTAAACAGGAAAAAAAAAGCCTAGAGCACCTTCAAACCATAAAAGAAATTACTTCCTCCCCACCTGAGTACCTTTCATTTCCTTTCAGTATTAAAGTTCAATAATCCTATACCTCTGACAATGTCCCTTCCTTTCTGGCACTGCACAAGAGGTAGGGAGGAGGAAGAATATACTTGTTTACTTTATGTATGACACTAAATTCTGCCATTTTGTATTATTATCAGTTGATTGGAAAGTTCTGAAAATGGCATCAAACTTCACAGAACAGGTAAAAATCAATCATTCCCATAGTTATACAAAGTAAGTTAGGGCATTAGGGCTTTACTAAATAAGACTTTTAGGACCTAGAAAATAGAAGAAAGAGCCATTCTGTTAGTTATGAAGTACGATTACTTTCTAATTTCATAAGTCTATTCATTTCCTACTTAGCCAATTTTATTATAAGAAAATATTTTGTCTATTTTTGTTGTTGTTTGTTATCTGTCTCCCCCAACCCCCAATAAGAATATAAGCTGTTTGGAACAATATTTTGTCTGTCTGCCTTATGTATTATTCTCAGCACTCTGACTTTACCTTCCACATAATAAATGCAAGATATCTCACTTCTGGAGAGCTTCTTGTTAAATATTTAACTGTATACCACTTGTTGGAATAGAAAAGAAAATAGAGGGTTACTTGATAAGTTGTGGAAAATCATAATACAGAATAATATAATGACTATTTTCTTTTATACTGATACCAGAACAGGAAGAGGAAGCAGACCTTAAATATTGGCAAATTTAAAAACATAAATAAAGCACAATGAAATGTCCTTATGGCCTTTAAAGTATTTTCACATAGATGATATACTTTACTTCAAGTCCTGGCGGTATGTGTCTCAGGTCAATTAAGGAACAGAGTGGAAAGAAAAGTTTGAAAAAGTGAGAATGTATGTAGTTGGGATAAGAAAGCTGAGACTCCACTTCCACTTATTAATGATAGTTTATAGACTAAGAGATTTATGTTGAGCTTGAGGATTGGAAGAGCACATCCTTAAAGAATTCTCTAAGCAGTTGAAAATGTGCCTGGATTTGGGTAGGACTGAAGGTTCGAAGATAAGGTTTTAGAAACATCTGTATAATTTATAGTCAAGGTTTAGGAGTGAATGTGACCACAAATTCAGAGAGAAAGAATGCTTAGTTCAGAGAGTTGGGAGAAATTCCATCATTTAGAAGATGAGGGAATATTAGAAATTTTCAAAAAAGTTAACCAATGAAATATAATTAAAAGAGGAAGGAATCTTGGATAGTTCAGAGCCACACAAAAAGAAAACAATAGAATGGTCCAGAGAGGAATGTTAACTGTCAAATCTTGCAGGAAGATCAAAGGTAGATGGTAGAGGAACAACAGCTGATTTGGAAATTCAGTCTTAAGAGAGCAATTTCCTTTGAATGGTAGGAATGGAAGCTAAATTATAGGATTTACTAGTGGATGGATGCTTTAGGGCACTGAATAAGATTAATTTTTTTTAAAAAAGCTGGATATTTAAAGGAGAGAAATAGGAGAGGTTCATGAAGGAGTAAATGAAGAGTTTATTTTTACATATATTTTATTGTTTAATTGTTTTAGAATAGAAGGACAAGTATATTTATGGGTAGAAGGAATCCAATGGAGAAGGAAAGTAGTAAAAACTAAGACATATAATTTAGTCAAGGAAATAAAAAGACAAGGGAAAAGGATAAAATTAAACAGAGAGATTTAGATGTCAGGGGAAGGAGTTTGATATATTCAGTGTTATGTTCTTGGTCTCAGCCAAACAGGAATGTAGGCCATATGCTGAGATAAAATAGGGTCATTGCCATAAAGTGAATGTACTACAAATTTTGGAACCTGATAAACTCAAAGTCATTTCTAGGCTCTGCCACTTATTTTATAACTTTTGAAATGTTACTTCCCATCACTGAATCTACTGCCTTGATAAATGGGAATAATAACTCCAATCTTGAAGAGTTATCTTAAATTTGGAGGTAATAGTAACCAACATTTATTGAGCACTTTCTACCTACCAGGTTCTGGTTGAAGAACTTTACGTAATTGAACTCATTTAGTTGTTAAATCAACATTTTGAGGTAGGCGCTATCATTATTCCAATTTTGCACAAGGAAATTGAGGTATCCAGAGATGGAATAACTTTCACAAGGTCAAACAGCTTGTAAGAAGCAGAGCTAGGATTTGAACCCAGGCAGATACATTATCTCTGTAATATATCTAGAAGAGCTTAGAATGGTTCTTGACATATAGAAGATTCAATAACTAGGACTTTTAATTAATGCTAACTTTATTAAATTAAGGACTTATAAAATGTGTTTCTAATTTTATACTAAGTTAAACCCAATAGAAAATCATCCAGTGAGGAATTAAACATTTTCTGCACACCATAGGTTGATCCTGAGGCCATACCTGAGGTTAGCTATATATGGCTTTAAATAGGCATAGATTGGGGCCCAGATATGTCTCATAGTACCCTAGATGACTAACTTTATCTTCTCTTTAAATATGTTTAAATTCTATAGTGGTTTTTCTCAGTTAATTAAGATATTCTTCCCTAACTTCTTTTTCCTGAGAATTTACAGAGTATCACGATATTGTTTGAGGAACATTGAGGGACTGGTCTTTACTAATTATCAAGTTAAACTGTTATGAACTGAGAAGTAACTAACTCTGTTAGCTTCTATATTCACCTCATTTAAATACAGAAGTTCTGATCCCTAGGAATAAGGATGCATTAGAAGTAGTATAGCCCTTATAGGGAATGAAACCTGAAACCAAATCACCTAACCAGAAGTTAGATTATGGTCATCACAGATTGCTAGGGTTCCCAAGAACCTGGCAAAGCAAATAAAAATTCTCTTTGAAGAGATATACCATCATTCTAGGCCTCAGACTATTTCTAAAAGTAATTTTTCATATCAATGTTTGGCTTGCAATAAAAAATAACTGGACAAACCATGCTGTGAGATAACAAATGAGAACTAGACATAACCACAGAAAATAGAAACAAACTTTTAGGGGATTGAGATATTGTAATTGCAGTTATGAGATAGTTTAAAATAAGTATGCTTTTATGTTCAAGGAGAGAAAGAACAAGATAAGGAACTTCAGTAGATAGCTGGAAAATATTTTAAAAAGGGAGATAGCAGAACTGAAAAAGAAAACAAAGATATTTTAGAACTAAAAAATACGTTAAAGGTTAAGATCTTAATGGATATATTTAAAAGTAGGTTAAGGACAACCAAAGATGTAATTAGTGAAATATAGGTAAGAAAAACACATTCAGAGTGAAAAACAGACAAAAATGAAAAATACAGAAGAAAAGTTTGGAGACAAAAAGGATATAGTGACAAATTTCAATTTAATGTAATTAAGGTTCTATAAAGAAATAAATGAAAGAATGAAACAGAAGAGATATTTAAATAGATTATGGCTATTTTTTTCAAAATGATAAAATACATTAAACTGGAGATTCAAGACTTATGAACCCAAACAAAATTTAAAAAAAAAATCCATGTTTAAGACCCTCAAAGCTAAACTGTAGAAAATTAAAAACAAAGAAAATATAAGTTCAGTGAGAGACTAGAGAGATTGCACTAAAATAAAGAAAAATTAGACTTTCTGCCTTATTACTAGAAATAAGTAATAGAAACAAAAAAATAGAATATTATTTTTTAAATTCTGAAAGAAAAATCCAACGTAAGTTTTATACTCAGAAAAAGTTCTTAAACTTACATATGATAATACTCATAACCTTCAAATGGCTAGTACTGAGGTTCATAGTTTAGGAATATGGAAAAGTAAAAAAATAATAGATTGTATATATTGCATATCAGGGCTTGTAGAGAATGTTAGAGATATTAAAAGTCATATACTCTGGAAAATAAAATAACAGTGAGTTATTTCTTCAAATCCTCATCAATTTATTCAACAAATATTGATTGGGTACCCACTATGTGTCTGGTATTGAAAACAGTTAAAACCTATATACTTTAATGGAGCTTATATTCTTGTGCTGAGAAATAACAAGAGTAGCAAAACCAAAACAAATATATATAAATAAATATATATAATATATAAAATAAATATAAAATATACTATCAGACCTAAGAATGCGATACGAATGGTAGTGGGTATCAGAAGAGGCCTCTCTGTTGAGGTGACATTTAAGCAGAGATCTAAAGGAAGAGAGGAAGGAAGCAGTAGAGATACCTATGGACAGACCTTTCCATGTAGGAAAGAAGGTAAGGGTGTATTTGAGGAGCACAATGCAGGACAGTGCCTCCAAAACAGTGGAAGGGAAGAGAATGCTAGATCTGCCAGATCATAAAGTTGACTGTGGTCTTTGGATTATTTTGTGATTGGGGGTGCAGGGGAGGGCTAGGGTTATGGGAAAATTTTGTGCAGGAGAGTGCCATGATAGGAGTTAAATTTTAAAAGATTCCCTTTGGCTTCTGTTAGGAGAGCAAACCACAGGAAGTACTGAAGAAAACTGGGGAGTATTGAAGAAGACGTTCAGAAGTCTGTGTGTGAGACGCTGGTGGTCATCACTGGAGAGCTACTGGTGTACGTGGTGAAATGATACGGTAGGTATTTGCAGTATCTGCAAAGGGTTAATGTATAGCGTATTTTGATTAAATGTTTGCATGTCTTCTGAAGGATACATTTAGAAGTTATAAATTGAATTAAAGTGAGAAAGCTTAGGGGCAACTTTAATAAAATCTTATTAAAGTGAACTATAGGAGTTCTAAAAATGTCAATTTAGTAGCTTCAGATTATTTATTTTGTTTGGGAAAGTACAATAGATCACCTCTTAAGATATGAAATAGCAATTTTTAAATTCAAAATATATTTTAATGGTGTATTTCCAATATAGCATTTCCTCTGAATTATGATCTACTCCAAATGTCAATATGAGGAGTTTCACTGCATTGTGCAAAGATTTTTATTTTAAAAAAGGTGTTCTGAAGATGTTGGGTTTCTGATTCTATGAACTCCAGAAATACTGGTCTGGTTCTAGAATAAATTCATATTATTAAGTGGATGGTGATCTCTCTTCTTAGTTAGAAAATTATCCCCAGAAGATATTTTAATAGAACTACTCTTTTTAGAGTAATAAAATCACCAGGTGTCTTTCTTCGTGTGATCTGGTGTTCTTTCTCCACCCGCATCATTGCTCCACATACTCTTGGAGTTGTGTTCCAGTTTAAAATGAACACTGGATGAGTCTATACCAGTGTTCCAGGTCGGGCAGAAGAATCACCATCCAGGCTGTAATTAAATTTCAGTGAATTGCTGCATTGAGAGATTATTTAAGCAAACATGGAAATAGCATTTAAGTCTTTTCCTTCAAATGACAAAATTACATAATAACTATTAAAATTCATGATCCTAGGATTAACCTCTAACTTTGAGATTAGCTTGCTCTTTGTGTCTCAACTCAGTGTCTTATATAAATTTCAAATCCAGAAGAGTTTAAAAAATGATTTTAAATAGCATTCGCTTGAGTACATTATTAAATCTTATTCTAATCCTGTAACAGGATTAATTACCCGATGGAGAATTCAGTCCTTAGAATTCAAAAATAAATTATTGGGAAGTTTTTTTTTATAAAGAGATTAATAGATGGGGATCTATGAATCTCAGGTATACCTAACTTTGAGTACAGGCTGGACTTTTCTTTTTAATTTTAAATTGAACAACATTGATAACATGTCCTGCCTTCAGGGGGAAGCTTCAGAGAGTGTTATAAAGATACACCAAATAGGCTTGTTTGGCTTGACGTTTTTTGGAGATATTATATTTTGTTTTTGCTGATTTATAAAAGCAATACCCATTAGTTGAAAAATATTTAAAGATTATAGAATATATGAAGTAGAAAACCAAAGTCTCCTCTTATACTTAGCCCTTTCCCCTGACCTACCACGTCTCTATTCTCTGAGATAGATAATCATTGCTAATACTTTAATATGTATTTTTTCATGTTACACTATATGATATATAGCTGGGCATATGAGATATCTAATGTGTCTACTGGACCAGGTTGTTTTTCACTTAACAATGTATCATGAACTTTTTCCATGTCAAGGCATGACTTATGTCATTTGTTTGAAGAGCTGCATTGAATCAGAATATTCAGGTGTTTGTGTGTGTGTGTTTGTCTATTACATGAGAAACTGAGATTTAAGGAAATTAAGACTGCTTACGGTCTGAGTAGTCAGTGTCCTAATTCCAAAGCCCATATTTTAAAAATTATGCTACAAATCCCCCCAAATTTTAACTGTTAATAGTTAATTTCTGAATTAAAAAAGAGAAAAGCTCCATTTAATATAGACATGTTGTTTTCCATATTTCTAGTTCCTTCATTTGGATCAATTTTTAGAAGTAGAGTTGTTGAGGTGAAAGTAGTTTTAATTCTGATACGTATTAGGAGAGAAGGACACTCTTATCAATGATATATTTGATAGTACCTATTTCCCCAAACCCTTGCTGGTTCTAAGAATTATCAATCTTGTTAATTTTGACAAATTGATAGATGCTAATTAAAAGAATTCAAGCCTCTTCAAAAGTTTAATGCTTTACTTGTGTATCCTTCTTTGATGAAAAAAAAAACACATGGATTTGAGGGTGCTTGTATTCGTTCTTATTAAATTATAAACATCTCAGTAAAAGCCATAATGCTTTGTAATATATTTTAAAGATTGTTGTTTCTCCTTAACTTTTTGTGACTTTTTCATGTACAAATAATTAAGTACAATGGAGACATACCTGTGACTTTTTAAATAGTTTTCTGACCATGGCATTCTGCTTCAGGAGACTTTAGCCCAAAATTACTGAAGTATTCTCTTTCTTATTCATCTTGTCATGATTTTTTATGTTAAATTTTAACCCATAATTAATCAGTGATTAATTTGTGTGTGTGTGGTGGGCATTCCCCTACACCAAATGGAGGGTCAGTTGTCCCAAAATTTAATGAAGAATCTATCTACTATTTATAAGTGTAACTTTCATTATTTCTAGATTCTCACTTATGTAACATCAATTTTATTTTTGTATTCTTTATTCTATTTCAAAATCCTTTCTTAAACTGCACTAAACTTCAAAAAATTACTCAGCAATTACATGGATTTAGCCCTGACTCTATATAATTTTATTACTAAGCCTTAAATGTAAATCCATAGTTCATAGTTTCTACAAAATATTTGTCCTTCTCGCTTTGATTCATTTTTATTATTCACTTCTTGTTTGGTTAAATTTAATTCTTAAGCAGTTCTTTTCAGAAGTCTGTTTTGGTGTCATACCTTCTGAGTTCTTAAGTGGCTAGCAGAGTTTTTCTCTAAATTGTGGTTCCCTGAATACTACTGCTCAGTGAGATGTTAACAGATGTTTCAAAGGGAAAGGGAGTATTATTGTCAAATAAATTCAGGAAAGCAGGTTTAAAAATTAGCTTGTTGATGTGTTTTTGTAAAAATTCGATTTTATCCATGAATTTCTCAGAGCTCTTAATAAAGTGTGATTTATGCTTCTTTAAGAAATAAATATAATATATATTTCTAAAATGCAATTATCCATAGATACTATTTAATAATAAAAACATATCAAGATCTTATAGAACAATAATTGTAATCGTTTGGAAAATAGCAGAGTTCAGAATTCTAGATCTCTGTTCATGAAGGCTCATGGAAGCTTTCCAAATCAAAATGTGAGGAAAACACCCTGCTTACTCCTACCAGTCTGTTAGTTAATTGGGCTCTAATCTGTGTATTGCAGCTATCATCTCCTCTCTGTATCATAGCCATTCATTCATTCATTTATTAATCAACTTTTAATTGGTGCCCACTGTGTTCCAGGACTTCTTCTAGCCCTCAGGATACAGTAGTGAGTGAACAAATCAGAAAAAAAAAAAATGTGGAGGTTAATGGGATGAGGAGGGAAGATGGAAAATAAATGAGTAAAATACAAAGTTTATCATATTATGGAATGAGGGATACAATATAAAACAAAAAGGTACATAGTGATGTGTGTGTGCATGTGCATATGTAGAGGGGTGAGATTTGGTAAGGTTCTATTTTAAATAAGTGGTCAAAGATGTTTTGCTGAGAAAGGTCTTGTTTTAATAAGCACCTAAAGTAGGTGAGAGAGCAAGCCATGCAGGTATCTGGGATGAACACTGGCATCCATGCAGGTATCTGGGATGAACACTGGCATGAAGGACTCTAGTCAGAAGGAACACTGAGTTAATTTTTCCCTTCATGGGTTTGTAAAAGCAGACTGGCAATTCAAACTCACCTTAATGAGAAAATATTTAATTATTTCAGTTGGGGGGATGTTTGTTATAACAAGAAGCATGTACATGTCAGCTGTAGGAAGGTTCTAGCTACATTGTAAGTGACTCTGCCCTAACTGAACAATCCTTCCATCAGAGATGCAGCGGTTTTTCTAGGTGCAGTTTCTGCCCTTAGAGTAACAATGAGGAGATGATCTGAGTCTGTCCGGGAGCTCTGCTGAAGTGACCCACGTTCAGAGGTAGGCCCTGACAGTAACCCCTGAATTTTTCATGTGACTCATTTTTGTATTTTCTAAGAAACAGAAGCTGCCACTCAAAACGTTAATGTTAACTGCACTATCCAATATGGTTACTGAGGCAAATTCTGCAATGATTATTTCAAACTCTGGCCAATGAGGAAGGGTTGCTTGGTGTTGGCAGGGAATTTAGAACTGTTTACTCCCTTCAAAAGCATGATTAGAAACATAAGCACCATAGAAGCCAGAGATTGAGATTGCATGTATCATTCAGGAACAGAAAGTTTAGGGGAACAAAATTTTCTACTCTTCATCACCTTCATGTATTTTCATTTGGCTCATAACTTCTTATCTCAGTTTTAGCACTTGAGTTAGTTCTGTACAGGGGATGACAGAAGTGCCCTTTGCATATGAAATTTAAAGTGCAATATGTATGTGTGTGTGTATGTGTACTGTGAAAGACAGAGAGACATTTGAATAAGACTTCTAGAATAAAGAGCTAAATTCCTCTTTCTTCCTTATTTTGAAAAAGTACTAATGAATTTGAGATTTTAATGTTGAAGATAATTCTAATGTTATGCTATTGGGTTGGCCAAAAAGCTCGTTAGTTATTTTTTTCTGTAAGATGGCTCTAGTAGCCCTTATTTGTATTTAACTTCATCCAAAACAATTTTGTTAGATTGTATTGTGACAGCTGTCATATCAGCATGCATTAAAAAAAAACTTATCAAAACTGATGAATTTTTGTGTAGCCATTTTAATATTGAAGATGGAAAAAAAGCAACATTTTCGGCATATTATGTTTTATTTTTCAAGAAAGGTAAAAACACAACTGAAATGCACAAAAAGATTTGTGCAGTATATGGAGAAGGTGCTGTGACTGATCGAACATGTCAGAAGTGGTTTGTGAAGTTTCGTGCTGGAGATTTCTCTCTGGACGATGCTCCATGGTCAGGTAAACCAGTTGAAGTTGATAGTGATCAAATCGAGACATTAATTGAGAACAATCAATGTTATACCATGCAGGAGATAGCCGACATACTCAAAATATCCAAATCAAGTGTTGAAAATAATTGTACCAGCTTGGTTACGTTAATCACTTTGATGTTTGGGTTCCCCATAAGTTAAGCAAAAAAAAACCTTCTTGACCATATTTCCACATGCAGTTCTCTACTTAAATGTAATGAAAGATGTTCCATTTTTAAAATAAATTGTGATGGGCAATGAAAAGTGGATACTGTACAATGATGTGGAACGGAAGAGATCGTGGGGCAAGTGAAATGAACCATCACCAACCACACCAAAGGCTGGTCTTCATCCAAAGAAGGTGATGTTGTGGATATGGTGGGATTGGTTTTCTCCTTCCAGAAAACTAAACAATTAATTCCAACAAATACTGCTCCCAGTTAGACCAACTGAAAGCAGCAGTCAATGAAAAGTGACCAGAATTAGTCACCAGAAAATGCATAATCTTCCATCAGGATAACGCAAGACTGCATATTTCTTTGATGACCAGGCAAAAACTCTTACAGCTTGACTGGGAAGTTCTGATTCATCTGCCTTATTCACCAGATGTCGCACCTTCGGATTTCCATTTACTTGGATCTTTACAAAATTCTCTTAATGGAAAAAATTTCAATTCACTGGAAGACTGTAAAAGGCACCTGGAACAGTTCTTTGCTCAAAAAGATAACAAGTTTTGGGAAGATGGAATTATGAAGTTGCCTGAAAAATAGCAGAAGGTAGTGGAACAAAATGGTGAATACGTTGTTCAATAAAGTTCTTGGTGAAAATGAAAAATGTGTTTTTAATTTTTACTTAAAAACCAAAGGAATGTTTTGGCCAACCCAATAGATGGTCTTCACTTTATACGTGATTTTTCTTTCATTCTCTCAAGAAATTATTTCTCTTATCGATGTTATTGAGGAATAATTTGTATACAATAAAATTATTCATTTAAAGTGTATAGTTTTGTGAATAATGTCAATTGTAGATGCCAATGAAATCATCACCTCATTACCGAACAGAACATCTTCATTTCCCCCAAAAACCCTCATGTCCCTCTGCAGTCGATCCCTCTTCCCACCCCTTGCCTCACTGATTTGCTTTGTGTCATTGTAGATTAATTTTCATCTTATATAAATTGAATCATCTAGTATGTATTCTATTTTTATCTTGCTTCTTTGACTCAGCATAATGTTTTTGTATGCTGTCCATGATATCAGTAGTTCATTTCATTTCACTGCCAAGTAATGTTTTATTCTCTGCACATACAACATTTTGTTTATTTATCTGTTCATGGATATTTGTGTTATTTCCAGTTTTGGGAGATTTTAAATGATGAACACGAACATTTATGAATTTTCTTTCTGAGACTCAATCAATTTGTCTCACTTATAGGATTTCAACTTCACAAATTGAACTACCTACTTATATTGCAGAGCTGTAATAATTCTGTTAACACTACAAGTCTGGAAATTTCTCAGCTCCATGTGTCAGGAAAAACTTTGCATGTGGAGTTCATATAAAGCTTTGCAATAGAGCTTCACTGAGTAAGATTTGAAATTTAAAATCATCTAAGAAGAGAGTAGAACTTAAATGTCCTCATCAAAAAATTAAAATAAAATAAAACCATGTAAGAAAAGGTAATGGGCAATGAGGCTGAATCACTATCAATCACAGAAATTGAAAATGAAAATACAGTGTATGTGGCACCCATAATATAAAAACTGTGTGAGTTCACCAGAAAAACACAGAGATGCAAATTCTAGAATAGCTAGAGATCAGCCACATAAGTCAGCAGTCATGCTGGCATAGATTATAACAACATTGTTTATCAACACAATGGAGTAAAGATTGTATGAGAAGAGTCCAGTGCTAGACTATGACACTCAATTCATTAGAATAAATCCCAAAGAACATTAAATAATTATATAAATTCCAGTTTCAATCACCTTTCATCAGATGTCTTGAATCATTCACATAAAAGTCTTAAGAGAAAGTATAAAATTCCAAGAAATCAGTTCAAGATGCCTTAAAGTGTAGCCTTTTGAAATAGGGATGTAATGTGCAATTCAACACAAATTATAGTAATAATTCATGTTATATACCATGATTACTTTTTTTCACATTTATTAGCTCTGTGGTTTTCATGATGCAATGAGGGATAGGTGCCAAAAAAAAGTCTTAATAAATTGTCCTCAATGGAACATATATAGAAATTAATTGGGGTTGCTAAAACAAAACAAAGCAAGAAACAACACAGAATGCTCCAGAGTTCACCACAGGGACAGGTAGATTACTGATGATGCCTCCCATATAAAGTGGGTTATACCAGGCATGAAAAACTTCTTTTCCACATTTTTACAGGTATTTAAAAAAAATCCTCTTGGCTTCCTCTTATACCCTAGTCATCTGGAGACCATAGCCACCAGAATGTAAGCTCCATGAAAATAGGGATTTGGTCTATCTGTTTTGTTCATTCCTGTATCCTCAGCATGCAGAACAGTGCTGAATAATGGATGAGTAGTGGATGCTTAACAGATACTTGTTAATGAATTCTTTTCTTTTGTTTCTACAAACTGTAGAAACATGTATTCAGACTATAGATAAATACCATGATGCTCCAAGCTCCAGTGTCATTTAAGAAACCACTGAGAGTGAAACTAAATGCCTTATATTCACCCCAGTCACAAACAAGTAACAAACAACCTCACCAAATTTGTGATGTTCACAAAGAGATGGGGTGATCTTTATGCTCGTTTCCCAGGAATACACCTCCAAACAGAGTTCAGTTTTATCTTAAGTGTTCTGGTATACCTTTATTCAAGGTTCACTATATTCCTCAGCACTGTCCAGTTTTATATTCATTATTCTCATCATATAGATGAGAGAACTTGGAATGCTTCTTTTTTTACATATTTCTCCACAACAAGAGGCAATAAATTCTCAGTTAGTTGATTTCCTCCCTGAGAAGGTATTCCATAGCAGTGAGGGCTTTGCTAAATGTTCAGTGAATGAATGAATAGATGGATGGTTAGACAAATTTGCAGCAGTGGGAACTTCAGATGAAGAAATGATTGCTTTCTGAGTGTGCAGTGGTACCTTATTATTTGTCAATAGAAGGACTTTGTAAGTTGCATCCACAATCAAGTAAAGCTAATGTGAAATATCAAAATTCATTGGGAATCATTTAACATATACAAAAGAGTTGCATGGTATTAAGGACACAGACAAATGCAGTCTGCCAAGACTCAGTCAGGGTCTTTAAATTAAAAGAAAAATAACGAACAAATACATAACCTAGGATTGTGTTAAATACAAAGGGCTTTAGGGTTAGGCAGGAAGACATCTAGATCTTTTAAAACCCCCTCAATGCAAAATTCAATCAAATGATCAACCTGGGTGAGAACTGAAATAAAAAGTAGGTTGTGTGAACTGCAAGAATAAATTGTTTTGAAGTACTGAAAGTTTGAAGTATTGAAAAGGGCTCAGCCTCATTGTGTAGGTTTGAAACAAATCTCTCTAGAAGTTGACAGCTCCATGTCTCCTGTTCAAGATGTTATATAACCTCAGTTAACTGAGATAATTTTCTTCCTTAGTGGGTACACATATTTCAACTCCAGGATACTTAAAATTAAGAACAAAATTATTAAAAAGTAAAAATATTAGAATTAATTTTTAATCTTTGGAAGATACATGATAGATACTTTTCATCTATTTACAAAGTTTAAGATAATTTGATGTATTAGTGTGATAATCTTCTAAGCCCAATAATTTAAAGTGTAAAATTGAGTGAGAAAAACATAATTGTAGTAAAACATAATTGCTATGATTTTCAGTTGAAATCTAAGTTTATGTGGTGTTTTGAAATATCTAAAATAAATTTATATTCACAGTTCTTATAAAGTTGATTTAATTTATGTGAACTATTTATACTATAATCTGGAAAGTTTTGTGTGCTAAAGTAGACAATTAAAGTACTTTAAAATATAAATTCACTTAATTAAATTTGCAAATGTAATTGAAATATTTGAGGTTATGCAATAAAATTTGTAAAAGGAGCCAAGCATTATTCAAAGTCCCTTGAAAGTAATTATTTAAATTTGCTAGGTTTATAAATAGAAAAATAAGATTTGTATGCTAAACTTAAAGATTTAGCATAAAAATAGGGCTTTGAATTATAACTGTAATAATCTGAATATTAATTTAGAATACAAAGCAAACCACTGTCCAGTCTTTTGAGGGCACTGAAAACGCTCACAGCAACATTAATTTTATCTGATACTGCTTTACTAACGTTTATTAGAGTTAGGTTTAGCTTAGCTCTCACACCCCTAGGTGTTCATTTGATGCTGATTGAGTGAAAATGTCATAGGTAACTTAGGCAGCAATAGTAATTAAACTTGCAAATGCTAAACCTGAGGGTACTAGGTCAAGGAGGGCAGAATATAAAGCTAGTAAGGGAGAGTTTGTTAATATGGGAAAATTCTCCTGTGATATACTCTGACACCCAGTTTTAATATGCTTAACATCCGACACCAAGTTTTTGTTTTGTTTTAAGATGTTGGGGGAGGAGTTTATTAACTAATTAATTAATTTTTGCTGTGTTGGGTCTTCGTTTCTGTGCGAGGGCTCTCTCTAGTTGTGGCAAGCGGGGGCCACTCTTCATCGCGGTGCGCGGGCCTCTCACTAACGCGTCCTCTCTTGTTGCGGAGCACAGGCTCCAGATGCACAGGCTCAGTATTTGTGGCTCACGGGCCTAGTTGCTCCGCGGCATGTGGGATCCTCCCAGACCAGGGCTCGAACCCGTGTCCCCTGCATTCGCAGGCAGATTCTCAACCACTGCGCCACCAGGGAAGCCCCCGACACCCAGTTTTAATATGCTTCTGTGAAAACTCATAGAGGCTTGGAAAAGAGATTCCGGAACTGGCATGGCAGACCATAGAGGATGGAATCAAAAGGCCCAGAGAGAAGCATGCATGGTGTGTCGGTCCACTACATAAGACTGGAAAGCCTAGCAGCTGACTGGTAGCCTAGCAGCTACCTGAAAAGGGCCTCAGGGGACACTGCATATACCACAGCAATGTATAATGCTCTGGTGAGGGGCACTGACATCAATGGGAAGCACTGTAGTGCCTATTCTTTTTAGGCCAGGGCTGATAGTAGTAGATGCCAAGACCCTACAATAGCAGAGGCCAATTGACAGCTCTTAGGTGTCTAAACCAATGGGGACATGATTACCTTTATGGGCAGAAAAGTTAGAACAGCATCTATAAGGATCTATGGAGATGGATAACAGAGAATGCTGTTTCTAGGGAAAAGATAGAGAGGGGCAGCCAGTGAGAATATTGCTTAATATATACAACCCAAAGAGTTCAAGAATAGGTCAACAAAAGGCTGAGGTCAGATACCTCATTAGAAAGTCACTAACTCTTGACCAGCTTTAAAAACTGATCCTGCTATCAGACCCAGAAACCATCGACTGAAGGAAAGGCCAAGACACATGAGGAAGGACCATACAACAACAAGGCAAGTATATACAGTAATGATTCACCTAGTTCTTCCCTATAAGACCTACAGCTCTTTACTTTGGAAACCATACACTGAGAAATGAGGACTAACTGGACCTTTCAAGGGCTGTTGGATGTGGGGTCTAAGTTGACTCTGTTACTCAAGGACCCAAAGCACCATCATTAAGGCTCCTCTGATAGAGCAGGCACAGATGAGTCAGACACTTGACTTATGGCTCAGGTCCATCTCACTGTAGGTCCACTGGGTGTGTGGACACATCCAATGGTCATTTCCCTGTTGCCCAATGTACGATTGAAATACACTTAGCATGGATAAAACCTTCACGCTGATTCTGTGACCTATAGAGTAAGAACTATGAGAACCTTGAAACCCTCACAAATCAGGTCAAAGCTAAACTTTACCTGAAACCACATCCTTACTCCTGCTTTCCTCCTTTTTTGAAGGCTGTTCCTGAATTGCACTTCTGCACTAAGTCATGTGCATTTGAATCCCTGACTCAAGTTCTGTCCCTAGATAACCCAGTCTTCAACCCTGTATGAGTTACCATATTGAACTATATCTTAGACTGTTTGTAGTAGATATGGTAAATCACTATAATTTAAGCATTTTGTAAGTTGGAAATGTGAGTTATATATTCATAAACCATATCTCTTATAGGAAAGTTAGATTTTTCTTTCAGAAGTTGATACCACATTTTCTTGGACATACTAAAAATTTGCCAAGTAGATATTGTTGAAATGAAATCATTGTCTGGAAACTATGTCTGAAGCCTAAAGCTGATTTTGATATTGAAAGTAATCTATACTTCTATAATTCCTACTTGGTTTCTCTGAAAAATATATAGAAGACACCAGTTTTTCCATGGTACATTACAAAGATGGATCTTTCTATACTTTTTCAGGTACTAAATCAAGGTTTCTTAGTTGTGATAGGTTTTTCCTAAAGGTTAAAGTGCTTGGAGTTCTTTCTCCATACTTTGATGTACATAAATTAGAGCTATGGTTAAGCCTTGATATTTTCCTATGGCATATTTTGCTGGACACTTTTATCCAATTTATAGGCCCAAATTTATTTAAGATTAAAGAATTATCTTGGTTTCTTCTACATCTCCTTTGAGTTTGGGGAAATTAGAAATACACACACACACAACTCTCTAGAGAAAATGGAAATTAAGAGATTGACAGCTGTCTCCCAGTATCTATTCTCTACTTCCTTCTCATAGAAATAGAATCTATTTTTAACTGTCACATGACCGACTAGACTAAGTTCTGGACAATAGGGTGTTAGCAGAAGTGAAATGTGGAACTTCTAGCTCATGTCCTAAAAGGGAGGGGCATGGCTTTCTCACACCCTGCCTCCATTCTGTCGCTTGGAACACGAACATGATTATATCACATCCTGAACCAAGATGACATCTCAGGAAAGGAGAAGCACCAGGGCCCTTAAGTGACCACAATGTAGTACAGCTGTTACAGAAACCTGTTATGTGAGAACATAAAATACTTCTATCTTGTTTAAATCACTGTTGTTTTGGGTCTATGTTACATACAGCTGAAATATCCTAACTATAATATGTAAACTTTTAAGTTTGATACATTATCTGCAATTTCCCAAGTTTATATATTTTTGTGATAATTAAATCTTCCCCCACCCCCTGTTCTTAGATCAAAAGTGAAATCAAAGTGAGTGGGTAAGGCCTGTTCCATATAAAATATTTTTCTGAGGAATACTGAAAGGAAAATACAGCTATAAATTACTAACTGAGGACCTTTCTGAAAAGGTATAGCTGATACCAGTAAAAATAATTGAACTGTGGGACCATGATTGCTTTACCTCTTAATGTTATCCTTGATTTTATAGGGTTTAAGTTTATAAAAGGCTCAGAAAAAAAACAGCATCATGTGGTATCACAATGTTGATTAGCATTAAGTTGATCCCAGGCAAATTAGCAGCTGCAGAATCTTTAAAAAGATCTCATTCAGGTCAATTGTTATGTATACCTTTCTGGCATGCCTATTGAGAACATATCTGAACAAAAATAGATACAGAATAATACTTGTCTATCTCTTGCAATTGCTGAATTAGAGCCATATGCTTTTCTAATACTCACTAGTACATTATAGAGTCAGCCTCTCATGATAATGAACCTCAAATCAAATGATTCTGAAAGCTAAGTAGATACTGAGTCCCCATTTTAGTGTTCTTTTTATAAAGTATTTGTATTTTAATGTCTGTGAAATTTTGATTACAGTTTTTCCCAAGTAGTATTTTGACCTCAAGAAAATGTTTATTAAGCACATCATCCCTGACTTGTTTTACTACCGTTACCACTACTGTTACTACCAGCATATAACACAGTGGGTAATGGGTGGAGAAGAAGGGAGAGAAAAGGAGAAGGTGAAGGGAAGAAAAGAGGAGAAAATAGGAGAAGAGTAGGAGAGGATTAAGGGAGAATAAATGAAAAAAGAGAAAGAGAAGTTGGAACAGGACTAGTAGAGAGAAAAAATGAAATTACAACTTCAGCTTCAACAGAAATAAGTTCAGTTCCATGAAAGCCTTTGCAGATAAGGCTTTACACTGGGACCAGAGTTGTGTGTTTCATGTCTCTAAGTGGCTAAAAGTTTAGCTATGCTGTAAAAATACAAGCTAATAACATAGGATGAGGTCTGACTCTCTGAACTAAATACTTATTTCTTTGGGCATAACCTGTGCTAGAAATTTAGCCAAATTTCCTTTGATAATTTCTAGTATTTTTTCTTAAAACTCCTTGATAAACATGGTTAAGAGAAAAAAATATCCATAATATCCACCTCTATTTGTTATTGATCATCTTTTCACGATAAAGGATTGTCTTTGATAGATTTTACAGTAAGTTTCTCCAGATAGCCTTGACCTCTTTAGTATAAAATGAAAGACCTTTAGTATAAAATGAAAGAAAAAAAATACCTGGGGAGTATATTTAGAGGTAATGTTAACTGCATTTGGTTGTCATGGAAACTGAAAATTTTTAAATGATGATGAAGTGATTGCCAAAAAACACACACAAAACAAAGCACTTGCATGTAGTTGTTATGGTAACTGTTCATTCTGACAAATATTTTTCCTTTTTCTCTAAATTAATCATCTGAAATACTAGTGTCTCAAAATTGCTACAATGATGCATTTAATATAAAATGTATGTTATACTAAGGACAGATGTTAGCTTGGAAATATCTTACACTTATGTGAAGTAACATAACATCTGTATGTGTGTGTGTGTGTGTGTGTGTGTGTAAGTTTTAGTTTATGCACAGAGAGAGACATCCCTAGATTGTTAATAACTAAGAGTCACTGTTCCAGGCTAGTTGTTTTGAAGGCTGCCTCAGTTGGGAGAAGATGGGCAGTGATTCAGGGAGACTACTAGCAGGGAGGAAGTAGGTTGCTCTGCTCACTGGTGGTAAAGACAGGGGAATGAAAAAGAATTAATATTTATTAAGTATTTAAAGAGCTGGGAACTAGGCTTTTACATTTGTTGTCTTGTTTAGACCTAATAGTTATTAGTTCTTTGTACTAGTATTAACCTTTCAGGTTAGTACTGTTCTCATTTTACAAGTGAGGACACTGAGTCTCAGAGATGCTAAATAACTTGCCCAAGATCATAGGTGAGTATGTATGGAGCCAGAATCTATATATTTCTGTATTAAAACCCATCCTACTCCTTTGAAAAATGGCTGATTCTAGGACTGGAGTAGAATATACTCAAGATGAGCCTGGAACATCTTGTAGTAATGGAAAGTAAGATAGTTTTAAAAAAAACCAAACCAAAAGAAAACCTGGTGGCGCAGTGGTTGAGAGTCCGCCTGCCCATGCAGGGGACGTGGGTTCGTGCCCCGGTCCGGGAAGATCCCACATGCTGCAGAGCGGCTGAGCCCGTGAGCCATGGCCGCTGAGCCTACGCATCCGGAGCGTGTGCTCCGCAATGGGAGAGGCCACAACAGTGAGAGGCCCGCGTACAACAAAAAGCAAACAAACAAAAAAACAGATGCATTGAATAGGGTGTGCCAAAAGGGACACAGGAACCAACTGAAAGAGCTCCCAAAGGCTAAGGCTTGAACAGTTTGAACAACAAAATAAAGTATATTGGATTATATTTCAAAGCATAAAATAAATGTTCCTGGATCCATACTTATGTAGATGATTGAATAAATAAATACATGGGGAGAATAGACAAATTTTCTATATAAAAGTTGTCCAAATAATTTATATGGGTGCTCCTCCCTCAGGGAGGTGGAACGTAACTCTCCATTCCCTAAGTGTGGGCTGTGCATAGTGACTTCCTTCCAAAGAGTACAATATGGAATGGAGAAAAGAGTAACTGTACAGTGGAGAAACCTGGTAAACACTGCCTTAGCCTGGTGAACAAGTTAACATCAACAGTGGTAAGTCGTATTGATAGTATGTACCCTTGATATGTGTAATTAGAATGACACTTGACTTCTGTGATCTTCCTCCCCAATGCCCAAATGCTACCAATTAAGGGTCACTCTACAAAACACCTTGGTGAAAAAAGACATTGGATAAAAACTAAGGAAAATTGAATAAAATATGGATAGTTAATGATAATGTATTGGTAGTAAATTCATTAATTATGACAAATGTATCAAAATTTAATGTAAGACATTAATAATGGGGAATTGGGGTATGAAGTATATGGCAATCTTTTTACTATGTTTGTGATTTTTCTGTGAATCTAAAACTACAAATATTAAACATTCTACATTCATTATACCGCAATGTAGGCCTTCCTGTTTATAACTGCTTTTCTTCTTGACATTCATTTTGTCATAATTTTACCTGGAAAATCATAGTTATGCAGTGGGGAATGTGATTTATGTCTGGTCTTCAACCCAACTCTGTATCTCCTAGGGATTTTTGTGTACCCCAGGCTTAAAAAAATAATAGAATGAGGAACAGAACATAAACTATAACATGTTTCTTACACCCATTTTCACTTTTTGACTACCTTTTCTGTCTGCCACTGTATGAAAGTCCTTTGACTTTGTATTGATATTGATGTGTGCCAATGTTACTCTGGGCAAATTACAGATCTAATACTAATTTTTCTCAAAATATTGCAAATGTTAATATTTATCATGGCACCCTTAATATAGTGCAGAAATCATTTGTCTCTGCTGGTAATAACTCCTTTAATAAAAGCAGCTGTATGTAGGCTTAGAATAACATTTTTATTATTTTTTAACATTTCTATTTTAATCAGGAAAGTTCAACATGAAAAAAATCTTACAGGTACAAAGAGGCTGTCAGGTTTTGTGCAAATTTTGATGGTATTCCTTAGATTTTTATTTCTTGAAAATTGGTGTTATTGGAAAAACAAGGAAAAACAACAGTGAAAAAACTTGTGAGTCCTGTGGACTTCTACTGGCTTCAAGAAAATGCCAGGTGTCAAGGGGTCAAGTTTCACTGGTGTTTGTCACAGGAGCCTCAGCATATCAGCCAGACTTTCACTTGTATTTATTTTATGCTTTTATTATATTTTATATGTTTTAGGGTCTCTCAAGTGTGCTTTTATGTTTTCACTCTCTTAAATAGAATATCTCTTATAACTGTGTTCCATGTGACACAGCAGAATGTAGTTGTCAGGACCACAGTGAAGGGATGATAGACAATAGATGTAACTTTAGACTTATTTTTATCACTTATTAACTGGTTCTCAGTTTCCCTATCTGATAAATACTTGGCCAGTTTGTTGGTAGATCAAGTAAAATAATTTGTGAGAAAAAGTGCTTGTAACTATAAACACATAAATTAGAGAATTACTCCTATTACTATTGATGAAGGAAAACTATATAGAAAGGAGCAAAACTAGTTGTTTGAAATAAGGCATGCCTCACAAAGGATGAAGACAGGCTTCACATAAGTGCCTATAAGACCAGCAGTGTCACCTTCCACACATGATAATGAATTATCTTTCCTATGGTGCATAGATGTGTTTTCCACATGACATATTAATGGGGCATACTTGACCTGAACTTTTAAAAATGCCTTGTCTATGTATGTTTAGTGCTATTCCAGCTCTGCAGAGTGGGCCATGTATGAAGGCCATGGACAGGCAAAACCCAAGTTGGTTCCCATTATTTGGGGAGAAAAACAAGGAACAGTCAAAACAGAACCACAGGGACCAATGTATACCGAGAATTGTGTAATGTTGGGGGTATTAACATTCTATTTTATAGAATTGGCCTGTTGTATATTCAACTCTTCCTTGACTCTTCTAGGAAATGCTTGATCTCTTCTTTTCTTGGACAAAGTTCTCAAATAAGTAATCTGCTGTTTCCATTTCTCCTGTAATTCAAATTCTACTCCAAGAAAACCCCAGTTATGCTGTCTATGGATGGAAGAGTTAGAAACAGAGCCAACAAAGTGTTGAAAAGGTTTCTTGACATTTCCAAGGCCCTCTGGCTAGAGGATGTGCTAAGGATTTAGGTTGAGGGAAGTAAATCTGTTCTTTTAAGAAACTGAGTTGAAAGAGAGAAGAACAGAGGAGTCAAGTCCTACACTTGGGGAAATATGTCTACAAGTTGGAAGTGGGAAGAGGAGTTAGTGAAGTAAATAAAGATGGGATCTGAGGGGTACGGAGAGAGTGAAGATAGAGCAAAGACAGAGCCATCTCATGGAAGATTACACATCAGCAAGAACAGCTTTATTTTTGCTGGATTTCTTTTTTGGATTGCTTTTGAATAAAAGCTTTTGCACATTAAAACAATGTGTGAAGATCAATAGACTAGAAAATCTTCTACCTATCAATTCTAATTCAAGCATTACTTCCTCTGAGAAATAAAAAATAAAAATAAACACAGGCATTGACTACACCACTACATTACAAATCTAATTTAAGCATCTCTTCTTTCATTTGAGTGAATCATACTGTCTGTTTATAGCCTTATTTCAAAATGCATTGTACTTGAAATTCCTTACTGATGAATTGGGAACTGTAATTAAATGCATACTGGGAAAACATATTAGTTTGAGAGTGGAAAAAAAATAATTTTCACTAAAATAATATTGGAATATGGACAGTAATTTTATCAGCGACTACTCCCTCCACTCCCGACTCTTGAGAAACTTTGGTAGTTCGTACATCTCATTACATCACATTAATATTAACAAGCGTAGCAGCAGTCTATTGTGGCACTTCTGTTTTTGATTTTTCCACTTGATGGAATAGATCCTGGCTAGTGGAACAATGTTGGCCCAGTAATGATTCCCAATTTAATATATCTTTAGCTTCTCTCTTTAAATCTTGCACATTTTATCATAGACACCAGCATAAGTGAAGAGCTATAATCCTGTTGGCATTATCTACTTTCCTATCTGGAAGCACTGTGGAATTTCTATTTCCTTTTGGAACCAGTGGAGTAAATAGGAATAGGAAATCTTACCAAGCTATGAATTGGCATGAGAAGGGTAGTAACTATTAGGTTCCAACCTTTTTTGTATTCATGGGACTTTGTTTCTTATTGAAGTAAGAAATAAGAACAATTGTAATTGTTATGTTGAGTAATTTTCTTTATCCAAAGACCTCTGCTTCAATTTCACTTGTATTATTTTTTATTTATTTCATGCACTTATTGCCTAGAATGGGCTAATTCACATTGAAAATAGTCATTTCTTTAAACATAATAGTTCAGTAATAACAGTATATAAGGCAAATTGTGTTTTCCAAATTCAGGTCATATTTGGCATTATTTGGGAAACCTTCACAGAGGCTGACCTAAAACTCATCTCTAGAGTGCCTGCACTTGGAAAGTGGTACGCCACTCTGTCTTTGAAAAAATGATGCAATTTAATATTCTAGGATCTTCGTTGTCATAGGTGTTATAGTTCATGCACCAATCTTTTCCTACCGGTGCAAATAGAAAAGCCAAAGCGGCTCTGGCCAAGTTCCAAGAACATTTCAGTGCTCTTCCAAGCCACTTGGAAATGGACTTCAGTGATGCAAATAAGCAAGATAAATATACCGTTTAAACAGCAACTAATCAGATTTGTCCCCGTTTTCTTTCTGCTTAATGAAAGGTGTACTCTCAAAGGCTACATAGCTCATAGGTACCTCTGTCTTTGTTTTGTAGGCTACCCTGAATACCTGCATTTGCTTTGCAATGACTTTAAATGGGTCTCTAAATTTGTGGTGTGTCCATCTAACCAATATTCATCTTCCTAACATGGAAACCCCTATAAAAGCCATGTTCTTTTTTTTTTTTTTCTAGAACCTAGAACCGTGCCTGCTACAAAAAAGATATTAAAGGTTTGTTAAACATGTGAGTGGAGGTTTGAGTGATAGGTGGACTGTATTCTATCAATCTATAGGTATAAGAGTAACTCCCACAGATGAATTATTCTCTCTTGTGAAGTTAAATTTTTTTCTAAACTCTGTCTTTTTCCTTTTCTGTCCTGTTCTTCTTTTGAACCTTTCACTCTGCCAAGTGAGGATCCAAATGTCTAGTTCTCTGAAGAAGGCTTCACTGCCCTGTTGATCCTCCTACCAAATTCTTTTAGCCTTCCAGCTCTCACAACCTACCACCATCACAGACTGTTATGTTGCTTTTAAAATGGATTTTCAGTGTCAATCTTCCACAACAAAATATATGTTAAAGTTCATAGAGATTCACAGAGTTTCTATTATCTGTGTACCTGCTCCTTTCTTTGCACTCCTCTGTCATGTGGCAGAGGTCAGAAACAACCTGCATGTTTTATGACTGGAAAGAGATATGAAATAGGAGGCTTATCCTCCCTTTCTTGTCTGTCTCCAGAACACAGAGAGTAGTTTACTGCTTAAAAAAAAGGTTTATTTCTTGAACTCTATGTACCACGTGGATGAGAACAGGGAAGGGGTGATCCTGGCAGCTTGAGACACAGCTGATTACAATGAGGAGAAAACCAAACAAATGTTTTAGTGTTTAAAAATCACTATTGGTGGGCTTCCCTGGTGGTGCAGTGGTTGAGAGTCCGCCTGCCGATGCAGGGGACACGGGTTCGTGCCCCGGTCCGGGAAGATCCCACATGCCGCGGAGCGGCTGAGCCCGTGAGCCATGGCTGCTGAGCCTGCGCGTCCGGAGCCTGTTCTCCGCAATGGGAGAGGCCGCAGCAGTGAGAGGCCCGCGTACCGCAAAAAAAAAAAAAAAAAAAAAAAAAAAAAAAATCACTATTGGTACTGAAATACATAGGACTTGGAAGGAGTTCTGAAGACATGGAGAAGTATGCAGACTATGGGAGAGATTGCCTAGTTCTCAGTTTCTCTAAGGAAATGAAACTGACAAATATCATCACAGAGTAATTATGCCAAAAAGCAATCAAAATGGTGAGTAGATATAATTAGCATTTTTTGTGATCTACAAATCTTTAGTAATAAATTTTAAAGTAATAATGACATTTGGTTTCATTTTACACTGAGCCCTTTAATTCTGTCCAATGTTTATAGGTAAACATCTTCCTGAAATCCTCAAATTTGCTGCCATTATGATGAGATAGGAAGAAAAGAGTGCTGACACAACACACCTGTGCAGTACTCATAAGTAAGGCATAGCTCTGACAGCCATTGAACATATATAAAATAGCCACAGCAACCTCAAGAAAGATTGAGAAAGTGACAGGTTTTATTTTACATAAAAAATCATTTTAATGGAAACCCTTACACCCAACTTTATAATAAAATTAACAGTAAAGTTAAGCCTATAGAGTTGAAAGAGAGGCCAGGATCATATTCATGTTCAGTTAATGAAATACAAAGAGGTGACTCTTTTTTTTTTTTTTTGCGGTATGCGGGCCTCTCACTGTTGTGGCCTCTCCCGTTGCGGACGTGCAGGCTCAGCGGCCATGGCTCACGGGCCCAGCCGCTCCGCGGCATGTGGGATCTTCGCGGACCGAGGCACGAACCCGTGTCCCCTGCATTGGCAGGTGGACTCTCAACCACTGCGCCACCAGGGAAACCCAGGTTACTCTTTTGAATCTCAAAATGAGATCCTGAGCGAATGCTGAAGAGTTTAAGTGTGGCAAAAGTATAATTTATCCTTTACTTTTATATAACTGTGATGTCCTCTCCCTTGGAGTATTTAAGGAATGCATGCAGATTTTGTTACCTTACTCTAGAATCAAATAACTCAAGTGGGAGGTAGTCAAAGAATAAGAATCAAAATTATTAAGAGAAGGAGATGAGGATATGTATAAAACAGCTGCTGTCAAAGTCAAAACTTAATGATTAAACTGCCCATTTTTGAAGAATAAAAGTTAAAATGGATAATTATGTGAGAGATAAAGAGGCCCTTAAAAATATATATATATATTAATTTATATATATATAAATTAATCAAATTTTGATGATGATCTGATACTAAGGATCACTCTATTGAAGTTCAAAAGAAGTTCATTTATACCCAACATAGTTTATGATCTGGGACATCATGAATTTTAAAATAAAGTCTATAAATGGCTATAAATAAGTTTTGGAAAATATATTATGAAATGCATGCTGTTTGGGAAATAACCCTAAACTTTTGCTGCTAATTCAAGGAGTGTATTAATCTGTTGTACACATGACACATACTTTGGTGCTTCTGTCAGAGAAAAAGTCACTGAGCTGAATGGACAAAGGATCCATTCTGGTGAGGTGTTTATCTTCTTAATTGAACTTATCATTTAGGAAATGGTGATGCTAAGTGTGCTGAGATATGGAAAATGTAAAGAGCTTTATTTCTTATAGCTGTACTTCCTGTTCATAGCTGGCTTCAGACTGACCATTGGATGGAATAGGTTTAGGGATGAATATATACTAGTTGAACACAGAATAGTGGATTCATATCATAGTCAGCTTCAGAGGAAAAAGGAGAGGCCTTTTTTCCTTTCTAGAAAGTATGGACATAATCCATTTCTGTGCAAGACCAAAGTGCCTGGATGAAGAGTAGACATTTAATGAGTCATTTCACATGTTAAATTTTATTATACAACTGAACACAGCTGTGAAAAGATTTTTTCTAACATCACATGTGGAAATTTTCTGAAAGACCTGACTGATTTTTTTTAGAAATACATGAAAAAATTTTTAAAAAATATCTATTCACCTATGTATTTTGATCTTGCTTGCACACATCTAGTTCTTTAATGCAGACACTCATATCCCAGTTTAATTCATGTATCCATATTTATTGAGTGCCTTGTTATGGTAGGCAATATTTTACATCCTTTTAGACATGCTGGCTTTCCTTCCTGTCACTAGTAAAACGTGCTGAGAATGAGTTAAGGATTTTCAAGGGTGATCAACACATATCACTATGACAAAATAAGCTTTTTCCTATTTGCCTCACACTACCCAAGGGTTAGCTGGGGCAGAAGAATCATCCACGGTGTCATTGTGAAGGAAAGTGATGGGTACCTAATCATATTTTCCAGATATCTGAAATTCTAACTATAGTTAGTCTGCAATAGCAGTTTCATGAAGTTGACAGTTTCTGTAAGAACATATAGAGCATAGAATGCATGTTGGGTCCAAGTTAGTGTAAATAAGAGTCTTATTTTTAGAGAATTAAGTAGACAGATAAGGTTATATATGTGTCTTTCACATGCTATTCATTGACAAACTTAGATTTGCAAGAATCTGATGGGAAATATGATTACATCAACACTAGGTCCTTTTCCCTATTGCCTCTTTGTTTCACTATATATACCTGAATTCAAGATAATATTTATAGTCATTCCCTAAGGTATCCTTGACTTGAGTAGCACAATTAAATTTAAAATGGGTTTAGTTATTTATATCTTCAAGAGGCACTATTGCCTTTTTCACTGGAAACCCAGCAGAACTACGAGACCCTAATTTACTTGCACAAAGTGATGCTTAGACCTCTAGGCCAAAATTGTAGATATATTTGAATTAGATAGTTTAAGTTTTATAACCCAATATTCTTACTTGTTGCACTGGCTCCTCAGCACTAAAATGATGGAACCTAGCAAACCTAAGGAGGACTGATGGCCTAAAGAAATATTTCCTTCCTTGTTGAGAACAGACTAGTTTTTGACTGTTGAGACTGTTCAGATATCCTTACCTCATACTCAGTAGTATCCAGATTGTGACCTCCTTGATGGTAGGGGTAGTATTATGTTTAATTTTTGATTCTAGTGTGCAGCACAGCTTAGCATAGAGCTTGATATTTGCTAAGAATCCATAAAATATAAGTCTAGGCTTTAATTTCAACTTGGGCAGGAAACCTGAAAGGAATAGTTGCCTTTGTATGATATCCATGCAGCACTGGGTCAGTGCTAAGCACCTTCAGTTCCTCTTGCTGGTTTTTGATCCGTATGTCCCTGGACACTGACCCCTGAAAATCAGTTATCCCTAGATCTGTGTTTGAGTCATGCATCTCTTGATCCATTGCTGTTCATCTGGTTTCTAAGTCTTTACCTCACTGATTATTTGGATTCAAACCCTATCTCCTTTCATTACACAAAGATATCTTTGACTTATATAGTACAATTAAAATCAAAATGGAATTATTAATTTGTTCCTTGACTGTTATTTTTTCTTTGTTCACTTAAAAACGGCATCTTGCTGTTTGCTCCTACATCATCCTAGGCCCACATTCATAAAAGAATTTTAAAGCAGGAAGGCCCTTAAAACTAGCTTGCCTCCACAAGAACCTCTTTTTCTGAGATAAAAAGAGGTTTTGAGGATTAGAGAGTTACGCAGTTTGTACAATTTCACATAATGAGTTAGAAGTATAGCTGAGGTTCTACTTTCTCCACACATCATTGACTTCCTCTGTTCCTTTAGAATGTTCATCTGGGTCTCAGACCTTGCTACTATTTCTATTTCTTAGATGCCAAGACTCACTCGATTGTCTCAACTTTCTCCTAGGAGTCTGTATCATGTTTCTAGATCTCTTTACTTCCTGGGAATGAAGATTAGTGTTAAGCTTCAGACACGGTCCCAAAATTTCACCAGGAACACAATCTTCTGGGTTTCTGATAGCTCCAATAGCACAACATCAGAACCTGCTTTAGGGGTTCCAGAACCCAGGGCCCTCTTCAGTTTTTAGAATGTAGATTTAGTTCCTCTCTCTCCAGAGTATGAGGAGTTTAGCTTTTGCACTCCCTTTCCACCCATGTAAAACCATGAACTCAGTATTCAGTCTATAATTTAAACCTTCTATCTTCTTGAGCCTTGGAAAAACATCCTATTGATATGGAATCAGTGCCTGCTTGGCATCTGCATTAGCCTGCCCCTTAATGAGTTTTTCTACTACCTGCTGATAGTGCCCCCTCAGTGACAAACTTTCCACTCTTCAACCCCTGACCTACTTCTCTCCTTGAGAATCACCTTCTGTTTATGACGGGTTAAGTATAAACTGACAGCCACAGGTACAGAGAGTGACGTACCCAACACCCAGTTCAAGTCCAGTTCTTCCACCTCCAATTTCTTTTATTTTCTTATTTTCCAGGCATCTGCATCATTGGTAATCCATTTCTCTTTCTTGTAGATTTTGTCTGTATTTCCCTGTTGCCTTCTTTTCTCCTTCTTCCCCTGTCTTCTCTTCCTCCCCTCTCTCTTTCTTTCTCTCTCTTTCCCTCTGACCCTTCCTCTCCCTCTTCCTTTTTGTCTCCTGAATCCTTATCTTCAATCTGTAAACATTCTCAAGTTTCTCTGATTCTAAAAAAAAACCAAAGACCTCAAACTCCCTTAGCCATACATACCACTTTAACTATCATCCAGTCTCCTTCCTATAAAAGATATTTCAAAATTATATTTCCTCAGCTTTCCTTTACTTCTCAACACACTGCAATCTGGCCTCCAATTTGAACGCTCTACTTAGATGACTCTTGCCCCCTTTAGCAACAATTCTGAAATTGTCAAATTCAAGGAGGACTTTTGGGGGTTCTTTTCTTCTACTTTTTTATTCTTCCTTGATTATATGTATCAGAACTTCGCTTCCCACCTGTCATGAAAGTGTTGCTGTCAACAAGGGATCCATCTTTATCCATAATGACAAAAATGTACTCTACCTAGGTAATTTCATTCACACTCAGTTTCAAGTACAACAAATATTCAGATCACCCTTAAGTCATGTGTCCTCTCCAGATTTCTATTTTGACTCATATGCAACCATCTGAAGGACATCTTCACCTGTAAGTTTTATAGGTTAAGAATGACGATATAATTTACTGCCCAGAACAAGAGACTTTTGAGAGGAAAGAGGGTGCTATTACTAAGCTAGGATAACAGGCATAAATCAGCACTGTTCAGGCAAAGCACGATGCATGATCATTCTATACAGGTACCTCAAGCTCAGTGTCTAACACAGAAGTAAACTAGTCAACTTTATTTCAAACATTACCTTCACCTTATATTCTCAACATTATTTATTATTGCCGCCAACCATCTGGTCATCCAAACAGGAAAACTAAAAGTAATCTCTGACCCCTCCTGCTCTTTTACCCCATTCCTGAGTTTACCTCCTGAGTATTGCTTGAATGTGTATCTTTCTCCATATATTTACAACTAATCAATATGGCTTACAAAATATTGAAAAATAGAAATTCAAATAAATGTAAGATGTTATTTTTCTCAATTTAGTGGTGTTTAAGGTATGCATTGTATTGATATTATTAACTCATGGCCATTTGAGGAACTCTAGCCTGCTTTGGGAAATTTTGGTCTCCTATTGGCCTGGCACGCTAAGCTCTTCATGGTCAGGTAATTGTCTATATCAGCATTTTCTGTTTTCTCCCATATTCACCTAACACCGTCAAATAAAGGTAATTGCAAACGCTTAGCTTGATATAGAGAAAAAAAATGCAATTTTCCCCAGTGGCCTTTCTGACATTTTGTTTGCCTGTCTCACTTGTCTTCCCATTTCAGGCCTCCTGGGACTTCTCCCAGGTGAGGCAATTATTATTAGTATGATTTTAGTTTGCAAGCTGTCTCTAATATGCCAATGGGTAGCCCCAAACTAGTAAATAATTACATATCATACAAAAACACTGTTTGTCTTTTTACTATAAGCTTCACAGCCCCAGAGCAAATTAATCTTCTCATTGTATGCTCTGTTACTTATAGTAAATATATCACAAAATATAGTAGAAAGAGAAAATAAAATCTTTTGATCACCAGAAGAAAATGGTCAACAAACAAGTCTGATTACTGTTAAGTGTTAAGGCTTGTCTATGTTTCCACATCTAGAAAACACACTGTAGGAGTCAGAGTTAAGTTACTTTTATCTACATTTTCATTTGATAAAGAACTTTATTAGCAAATGAAGTAGCTTTAATATAGTAATAAAAGTAACATAGAAACTGTATTATTCCTTCTTTCAATTCTTATCATCAATAATTGGCCTAAATGGCTCTATTTTTCTTGCACAAAATCTAGAACTTTAACTTCTATGTGCCCATTTTCTTTGTCTTTCCTTTGATTGCAAAACAAATTTTCTCCTTTTATCCAAAGCTAGTCTCTCCCTCGGCCCCACCTTTCCTTTGTTCTGGCCTCCATCTCCTTTCATGTCAAGACTATGTTCCCATAGTCACCCTGTCTCTCTTTTGCATCACAAATTGCCTCCCCTTTCCCCACCTACCTCTCTCTTCCTTAATCTTCTCCATCTTGGCAGGTTGCACAAACATCTACTTACCCACCCAATCCTCAAAGCAGGTGTCATTCTTAACTTACCACATTTTATCATCTCCCAGCATCCAAACCATTCTGAAAAATTTTGCTTCCAAAGAACATCTCAAAACTGTCCATGTCCCTTATCTTCCCTCCCTCAGCTCTAGACTAGGCCACCAATATCTCTCACTTGGGCTCTCTTGTTTCCCTAATATTTAGGCTTTACATTATAGCCAGAGGAATCTTAAAAATGTAAATCAAATAATATAGCTCCCTTGGTGCAAACTCTTAAAAGCCTTCTAATATATTCAAACTTCTTACCATGGCTCTACCAGAGCCTCTTAGTCCTGCATGATCTGTCCCAGACTTTCTTCATACTCAGCTCACATCACTCCTTCCCTTGCTTGTTTCTCTCCAGCCATACTGGTCTTCTCCTTCCTGAATATATGACAATAATGCTGTAGGTGACCCTTTGTGTACCTATTGCCTTCAAAGCTGTTCACAGAGCTACCCTTTGTCATCTGCCTGCTCAAATGTCACCTCCTTAGACTTTATTGGTCACCATTTTCAAAATTATTCCTTCCATAGCCATCCACTGTTAGTCTCTATTATGCCCTCCTACTTTATTTCCTTTATGGCACTCATCGAACAAAAACTCTTAATGATCTGATTTTGCTATTTGATCACTCATTTATTGGCTGTTTGTTCCCACTTAAATGTAAGCCCCAGGAGAGCAGGGACCTTGTCTTTCTTGTTACCAGTGTGTCTTCAATACTCATAACAGTACCTGGCACACTCACAACTCCAGGCCCTGGTGTGAAAGACACCCCATAGAGTTTTTCAACATGGATCTCTGAGTCCATGTCTCTCGTTTTGGTTAATCTGATATATTTTTGTGTGTGTGCTTTTAGGTTTGTATTTACCTGAGCCTTTTCTTTCCTTTAGTCTTACTGGGACAACGGATTTGACATTGTATAGAAGGAAAGAGCCACAAGAGGTGTGCAGAGTTCCCATGGCTACCATTTTAAAATGTGAAAAGTCTCCACACTAAGAGATAGAGTGCATTTGAAAATAATGACTAATTCCTATGAAGTTATTGGATCTACAAAATTAGAGCCAGAGAAACAAAAAATTCAATTTAGTGATGTAACAGCCTAGGGGGAAGGTTGCAGAGTTACATAACAAAATGGCAGAATGAGGCAAGGATGTGACTCAAGCACAGGAAAATGGGTTACATTACCACCTTCCTTCTTCAATTAAGGACTCTAAGGTAAAGTGCCTAAAAATGGAAGTCAGCCTGACAGTTGGGATTGTAAGAAAAAGTCACCATGGATATTTGTAGCTCCAGACCTTATATATCTGGCCTATATTTCTGATCCTTAAATGACCTTAATAACCTTCTGAGAAGATGTGTAGGGTGATATAATTATTTCCTTAACATCCTTAACTGCAGGAAGATTTAGGGTTAAATGTACAAATTACTGATAGAATCGTCTCTATAGCATTAATTCTTTTGTGCTAAGAAAGAATTTGTCCAAATTTAGGGTTTTAGCCAGTTGTAATATAAAAGCGGATTTGGCTTTTTAAAGTAAAAAATTAACCTTGTGATTCTAATTTAAAATATGTCATTGAGTAATTGCTTTAGACTTGTAATTTACTAAGATGATGTATTGGGAAACTTAAAATACTTTAAGAATCACCATATTTTTAGTTTTAATTCTGCTGGTTTTATTAAAAGCATTAGGGGAAATTTTATTTTATAAGTTAGCCAAACTACTTAAACAGGAACTGAAATATATTAAATTTATGAATGCAATTTAAAACATTGACGGTGTTAAGTTTATAAACGTGATCATGGTTAAAATTCACTGGATATATAAACAGAATAAAAAGATTTGTATGTTGGATGTAAAGCTTAAGGACAAAAATGGAGTTTTGAATATCAGAAATAAACAACTAAATTATATTTTTGGAACTTAAATTTACCCTCGAGACATCAAGTCTAGTGAAATTGGAGGTAGAAGGAGATTTGCACTTGAATCAAAGAATTTCTTGTATTATAAAGAACCAAAATAAGTCACATTTTAGGTCATGAGCTGTCACAGACAATGCAAAGTCAGTGTAATAAGAAATTCTGAGTTTTAGTCTTATCTCTCAAACTTTGTTCATTGCAGTAGTGTTGTCTGCTCTCAAGTAGTCTACAGAGAAGTAGAAATTTTCTAAGTTGACCTCTTATGAGCAACTCACTACCACAGGCACTCTGTACCTCTTTCATCCTCACAGAAAACTTGCCAAGTAGGTACTGTTATTCCCATTTTTAAGTGATATAAATGATTAGGTGCCTTACCTAGTCATACAGCTAGAAAGTGACAGAAGTGAGGTTTGAACCTCACACTTTATAATATTAAAGCTTGTGCTCTTTTCACCTAACTTACTTGCTAATGAGTTACTGTGTTATTAAGCAAAGTAGCTACAATTACGATCAGTCTTTATTGTACGTCAATGCCTTGACCTTTAAGTATCAACTGTCAGGTAAGTAGATGGGTGAACTTTTTTAGGGTGAAAGAATGAGAATAAAAAAAGTGACTTTTATCTCCCTCAAATTGTACTAGGTGGGCAGATGCTTATTTTTTGGATTTTCACTGTTTGTTTTTATATTTTTTGTAAACAAGGGATACAATCACTATACTCTGACAATGATACGTCAAATTGTGATGGCAATTAATTTAGAACTTCAGAAACTTCTGTAAATAATGTGATGTGTAGGAGAGAATTTTAGTAATTTTCACTATTTTATAGGTGAACTGGCCAAGGAGTGTGTGTGTGTGTGTGTGTGTGTGTGTGTGTTCCCATCTTCTGTGAAACCTGTATTAGCAAGAAAATGTGAGGTTGACATTAAGTCCGTGTAGATTGGGACACTGACCTTTATCAGGGTAGAACAAAGAGTAATTAGCTGTTTTGAGGTTTTACTGGTTAGGTCCTGACCTGTTGAAGAGAGTCAGCTGTATGCCTGATGCTTTTATGGGGCTACAGATGACTGACTGTCAGACTACATTTATTCAAATTAAATTATGAATAATGAATAATAGCAGTTTTTAAAAATATCATAACAAAACTCACCCTCAGGTCATTTGTGTTGGGTTCACCATGGCCCTCAAGCAGTTCTCAGCTGGGGAGACACTTATGTGGATCAGCTTCTCTGAGTTTTTGTTCAGGATAAAACTGAATGTAATCAGAATTACAGAATTATAGAATTATAGAATTATAGAATTACAGAATTATAGAATTATAGAATTATAGAATTATAGAATTACAGAATTATAGAATTATAGAATGAAAGTAATCTTTCATTCTATCCTGTTCATTCATTCTCTGAGGTTTCATTCTGAGACATCTCTCTTTGGCTTGTACATAGATGTCTTTTCTGTGTGTCCTCATATGGTCCTCCTTTGATCTGTGTTGTCTGTGCTTTAATCTCTTCTTCTTATGAGAGCACCATGCATATTGGATTAGGGCCCACTATAACAATCTTATTTTAATGAAATTGCTTCTTTTAAGGCCCTATCTCCAAATACAGTCACATTCCAAGGTATTGGGGATTAGGGCTTCAACATATGAATTTTGTGGGGACACAGTTCAACCTATAACTGTAAGAAGTAAATTCATCTTTGTTTTCCTCCTGCACCAAGCTGTAGCTGTAGATCTTATTTCTTTAATATAGGTTGGTTTTGTGTCTCTCCCAAAAGATACGTTGAAGTTCTAATGTCTGGTCCCTGTCAATGTGGCCTTACTTAAAAATAGGGTTCTTGCAGATGTAACCAAGTTAAGATGAGGTCATACTTGATTAAGATGTGTCCTAATTCACCATAACTAGTGTCCTTATAGGAAGAAAAAGCCGTAGAAACACACACAGGAGAGATGGTGGAGGCAGAGTTTGGAGTTATGCAGCTGTAAGATAGAAATTCCAAAGATTCCTGGTGGCCACCTCAGGAAGCTAGGAAAAATCAAGTGAGGATTTTACCCAGAGTCTCAGACGGAACATTAATTTGCTGACATCTTGATTTCAGCCTTTTAACCTCTACAGCAGTGAAAAAATAAATTTCTATTGTAAGCCATTCTAGATATTGGTAATTTTTTAAAAAACCTTTATTGGAGTATAATTGCTTTACAGTGGTGTGTTAGTTTCTGCTTTATAAGAAAGTGAATCAGCTCTACATATACATATATCCCCATATCTCCTCCCTCTTGCGTCTCCCTCCCACCCTCCCTATCCCACCCCTCTAGAGGGTCACAAAGCACCGAGCTGACCTCCCTGCGCTATGTGGCTGCTTCCCACTAGCTATTTTACATTTGGTAGTGTATATATGTCCATGCCACTCTCACTTCGTTCCAGCTTCCCCTTCCCCTTCCCCCTGTCCTCAAGTCCATTCTCTACATCTGCATCTTTATTTCTGTCCTCAGGAGATGGATTGTATGGTAATTCTTTTTTTAATTTTTTGAGGAATCTCCATTCTCTTTTCCATAGGGCTGCACCAATTACATTCCCACTAACAGTGCACAAGGTTCCCTTTCTTCCACATCCTCACCAATGCTTGTTATTTGTTGTCTTTTGATAATAGCCATTCTGACAGGTGTGAGATGATATCTCATTGTGGTTTTGATTTTTGCATTTCCCTGATGATTAGTGATATTGATCATTTTTTCATGTGGCCATCTCTATGTCTTCTTTGGAAAAATGTCTGTTCAGCTCCTCTGCCAGCTTTTTAATTGGAGTGCTTGTTTTTTGGTATTGTTTTATGAGTTCTTTATATGTTTTGGATATTAACCACTTGTTGGACATATCAATTGTAAATATCTTTTTTTCCACTCAGTATGTTACCTGTTTGTTTCATTAATGGTTTCCTTCCCTGTGCAAAAGCTTTTTAGTTTGATGTATTCCCATTTAATTATTTTTGCTTTTGTATCCCTTGCCTGAGGAGACAAACCAAAAAAAATATTACTAAGACCAAAGTCAGTGTGTACTGTCTATGTTTTCTTCCAAGAGTTTTATGGTTTCAAGTCTTACATTTAATCTTTAATCCATTCAGTTGGGCATATAGATATTTTCAAGTGTTATACCCTCTTGTTGGGTTGACCCCTTTGTAATTATGCAGTAGTCTTCTTTGTCTCTTGTTACAATATTTGTTTTAAAGTCTATTTTGTTTGATATAAGTATTGCTACTCCAGCTTTCTTTTCATTTCTGTTTGCATGGAATATCTTTTTCCGTCCCTTCACTTTCAGTCTGTGAGTGTCTTTAGATATGATGTGTGGTAGCATATATATGGGCCATATTATTTCTATCCATTTAGCCATCCTATGTATTTTGACTGGAGCATTTAGTCCATTAAAGTAATTATTGATAGGTATGTACTTATTGCCATTTTGTTGATTGTTTTCTTTTTGTAGTTCTTTTTTGTTCATTTTTTCTTTTGTTCTCTTCCTTTGTGATTTGACAACTATCTTTAGTGTTATGTTTAGATTCCTTTCTCTTTATTTTTTTAATAGATAATTAAAGGTTTTGGTTTGTGGTTACTATGATGATAATATATAATTACAAATGTATATAGCTATTAATGATCTCTTAAATTTGAATGCATTCTAAAGGCTCTACATTTTTAACCCTCTTTCCACATTTTTTGTTTTTGATGTCATATTTTGTATCTTTTTATATTGTGTATTCCTTAACTACTTATTGTAGATATAGATGGTTTTACTATGTTTGTCTTTTAACCTTCTGCTAGTTTTTTAAGTGGTTGATCCACTACGTTGATTATGTTTGCTTTTATCAGTGAGATTTTTTTCTTTCATAATTTTTGTATTTCTAGTTGTGGCTTTTTCTTTTCCACTTAGAAAAGTCCTTTTAACATTCCTTGTAAGGCCATTTAGTGGTGAACTCCTTTGGCTTTTGCTTGTCTGTAAAACCCTTTATATCTCCTTCAATTCTGAATGATAATGTTGCTAGCTAGAGTATTCTTGGTTGTAGGTTTTTAAAAATTTCAGCACTTTGGATATATCATGTCACTACCTTCTGGCCTGTGAAGTTTGGGGTAAAAAGTCAGCTGATAGTCTTATCTGAGTTCCCTTGTATGTAACTATTTGCTTTTCTCCTGTTGCTTTTAAGATTTTTAATTTCTAATTTTTGCCATTTTCATTTTAATGTGTATTGGTGTGGACCTCTTTGTGTTCATCTCATTTGGAAACCTGTGCTTCCTGGACCTGGATGTCTGTTTCCTTCTCCAGGTTATGAAAGTTTTCAGCTATCATTTCTTCACATAAGTTTTCTGCCACTTTCTATTTCATTTCTCCTTCTGGGACCCCTATAATGGAATGTTAGTATGATTACTGTTGTCTCAGAGGTCTCTTAAACTATCCTCATTTAATTCTTTTTACTGTTCAGCTGGAGTGATTTCTACTACTTTGTCTTCTAGATCACTGGTCTGTTCTTCTGTATCATCTAATCTACCATTGATTTCCTCTTGTGTATTTTTCATTTCAGTTATTGTATTCTTCAGCTCTGATTTGTTCTTTTTTGTATTTTCTAACTCTTTGTTGAAGTTCTCACTGTGGTCATCCATTCTTCTCCTGAGTTCAGTGAGAATCTTATCATTACCTTAAACTCTGTATTGGGTAAATTGCTTATCTCTATTTTGTTTAGTTATTTTTTCTGAGGTTTTTGTCTTGTGTTTTCATTTAGAACATATGTCTTCTTATACTATCTAATTATTAGTGTTTATTTGTATTAGGTATGTCTGTTTAATCTCCCAGTCTTGGTGAAGTAGCCTTAGGTAGGAATTGTCCTATGGGATCCAGCGGCATACTCCTCTCTAGAGCCAGATGCTTCAGGGATATTCCCTATGTAGGCTGTATGCATCTTTTTGTTGTGATGGGGATGACTACTGCTGGTGTGCAGGTATGTGTGGCTGTTCCCTGGCCTAGCTGGCTGCAAGGTTCTGCCATGTACAGTTTCTGCAGTTATGCTAGTGGGTAGAACAGGTCCCCGACATTGCTGGCTGTGAGTTCCAGGGATGCGTGACTGCTACAGGTACATTGTGGACAGCCTAGTCTCCCAGTGTGGCTGGCCATGATGCCTTGTGGTGTGAAATTTCTGCAAGCACACTGATCAGCTAGAGGGAGAGTTCCAAAATGGTGTCCATTAATTCCAGTCTCAACATGATAGACAAGATCACAAAATTGGCTTTCCCCAGCATCTTAGTCCCAGCTGCCATCTGCTTCTCCAGGACCCTTTCAAAGATCAGAAAGTGGGCCTGACCCCAGCATCTTTCAAAGTGCTCTCTCTGTGCTGGTACTTGGATCAAGTGAGATTTTGTTCATGTCCTTTGAGAATGGAGACTTGCTTTTCTACAGCCCTCTAGCTCTCCCACATATAATCCCCACAGATTTTAATAGCCATAAATTTTGGAAAGTTGTCTTCCTGGTACAGGACCCCTGGGCTGGGGAGCTCAATGTGGGGATTAGACTGCTTATTCCTCAGGGAGGACCTCTGAGTTGGGATTTTCCTTCTACTTGTAGGTCATTGCACCAAGGGTGTGGACCCTGTTAGTTGGCTTCTTTGCCTCTTCTACCCATTTCATTTTGGCTTATTCTTTATATCTTTAGTTGTAGAAAATCTTGTCTGCTTTCTTTGGGTCTCTCTCAGAGATAGCTCCTCTACAAGTAGTTGTAATTTTGGTGTGCCCATTGAAGAGGGTGAGCTCAGGATCTTCCTGCTTTGCCATTTTTATCCAGACCCCAGAATTTGGCTATCTTTAATGTTTGCTATAACTGTAGATATATGAAACTTCAATTTCCTTTAGCTTCTTTTTTTTACTCCCCTGTTATCTTTAGGTTTCCCTAGAAATTCCTTCTTAAATAGGGCCTGAGCCTTTCAGTTCTTCCAGCTGTAATCCTCTGTTATTATACGGAAGCCCTCATAGTAAGGTGTGGGGAGGGGAAGCATTGTATAATCTTATGATTAGGTCTAGTTTTGTAGTGATCCTGTTTCCCACACTTTGTCTGGGCTGCTCCCAGCCAATGGCTAAGCAGAGCAGGGATAAGGCCAGCACATTTCTTAGAAATGGAGGACTTCTCTGAAAGGTGACTTTAGATCAAGGACTTCCACTGTCTTTGTCAAACTTCCTTAGAACTGCACTGCCTTCTAAAACTCTTCCACTCAACCTCCCTTCCTTCCCACTTTCCTTCACAAGGACCAGACCAGGATGTGGTCTGACAGCCCTCCTGGCCTCCCTCAGGTTCCTTCCCAATTCCCTTCATTTCTTCTCATAATTCTGTTCCACATTTAATCCTGTTTTGGCATATGCTTCTCAGAGGACCTAGATTAACACATCTATTTATATTAAAATAAAAAGATAAGTTATAGAGTATTAATTGGTTTTTAAGGCCAAACACAAAAATTCAAAGGCATTCTGTACTTTTGGTTAAGTGATTTGCACTTTAATTGCAGACCTCTGTAGTTAAAGATTCATCTTCCTCTGATAAAGTTATTTTATTGGAAAAAAATGTAACATACTTTGCTGGTCTAACCAGTAGGTTCTCATCAAATGCTTATGAAGTAATTCAGTGCTTCTTGTAACTGACTTACTTTTAAAAATAACTTCTAAAAAATATATAAAATTGAACATCTGAATTCCCTCTTTGCTACATATCAATGTTATCTTGTATAAGCATACTGATGAACCCAATTGGGCTTAAATTGAGAGAGCATTAATGATAGTCTCTGAGGTTCTAGCTGAAGTTCTTGTTGTCAATAAGCAAGCGGTCATTTAGCATGTCCTCTATTGGGAATCATTTTGATCAATTTAAAATATTAAATTACCTTAATTGGGGAGACTATTTTCTCCTGCTAATACTAATTTCAAATACAAGGGTATAACTGTTTAACTTTTTAGAATTGACTAGTATTTTCCCTACAATCTAATAAATAAAAGAGTTCCAATCGTATGTAAATTATCAGTTGTTACCAATTTAACCCTAAGGAGTAGCATCTCCTTTCAGAATTTGGAGGTATTATGTCTCCATCTTGATCTTATTTCTTCTGTCATTAGCTGTGGTCCTGAATGCATCTTCCTTCTTTTTGTGATATATAAGTTAGGGTAATTATTAGCAAAGTCTAAAAATGATAAAATAACTTCTACATTTAACAAACATTTCTTTGTTTTGCCAACTCTTTATAAGCGAAACATTGGATTATAAATTTTATGATGAATTTAGGAGATTACTCATATTTTTGCTTTCTTATAACCTTTACTAGGCATTTACCAGGTGGTAGAGGATGAAATGTTCAAGTAGATCCCTCCTAAGTGCATAATAAAAACTGGATATGATGGCCTTTAGATATATAGAATGTTCTATCTATCATCTATCTATCTGCCTATCTTTCAGATGTTAAAAACAAAAATATACATTGGAAACAATACTGTGTATTTTGTAAAGTTGTGATTTTAAGGTAAACAAGAGATAGTATTATTACAGTTTATCTACTCATTAAAATGTGAACTTCACATTAGTTGATTGTATAAATATTTTGTTGAAACACATTGTAGGTTTGATCATTCATTTCAACCAGAAAATTATGAATTTCAATTATTACCAGATATATTTATCTGGATAATTCAAAGGTGGTGAACTAAAGGGTAGTGCTAAAGAAAGAAAGGAAAAAAGAGAAATTATTTTAAAAGTAGAATTGGTACTATTAATGCCGCCTGAAAGTATGTGAAAAATCATGTAAAATTATTCAAGCTTTAGGGAATTGTAACAATCCTGGGAAAACAATGGATAGGGCAAGAAGAATGATTATACAGCCATATATTGGAGCTATTTTATATATGCGTTACTGGCATTTACATTTTTAACTTAGAGAAACATAGTACTGTTTTACATATTTCAGCACTATGACTTTATCAATAATTATTTTCTAATAAATATATATAAACATATGTATACATGTATACATATGTTTATATATATCTTACAGAAATGCTATATTTTGAGACCTTTAAAAACCACTTTTAGGTTTTAAACATTTGGCAGGGACTGCATGCCCAATTATATAATGAAAATCATTAGGTAAATGTAATTAGTTTATTACATATATACTGTAAGTTCTACTTTGTGGAATGTTATTATTATTATTTTTTTCTTGCTAGATTGTATTGTTGGAAGGAATTGAAGTTAAGGAGCTGGTGCCTCCCTCTTTGTCACAGATTAGAGGAGGTGAGGATTGGTTTGAAATGAGTGTGGCACTGCCCTACAAGGAAGTAAAAGACTTTCTTTCAACTTGAACAATTACTTTATTTAGGACCTAGAATATAAACTCTAGCTAAATCCTCATTTTATATTGCCTCACAGATACAGTTTTTAGTGATGGTAGGTTTTTAGTCATAACAAGTCGGACAGTGTGGAAGCCATTGTGAGTGCTATTTTTGCTCTACCAGTATAAGGGCATTGTGTTTTGTTCTTTAATTAGCAGGACATCCATGGAACTGTTGTACGAACTAAGTGAAATTTTATATGAAAATCATTTTGCTGAAGAGCAGCAAAGTCATTTTGTTTGATAACAGGGGGAAGTAGTATTAATATTAAGATGATTTAGCCATGTTGCATTTTATTTCAGTGATTTCTTTCTTAACCATTTTTAGCTAAACCTGCCAGCTCAGTATCTGTAATTATGGCACATAGTAAAACCAGCCAAGCTGTTAAGTACACGCTCAGATGTGGAGCTACTGCTCTAATATATCACTCAATCATTTTCCATTATACAATGCAACATTAGTCACCATTATTGTAGTGTGCAGCCTTGATAAACAATGCTAAAGGAGAAAATGTAGGGAATATTGCCTGTTTTTTTAATCTCTGCATCTACATTATGTTTCTCATGTGGTTCTCCTTGCTTCAATTCATGTGGTTTCAGTTGTTAAATTTGCACAAATTCTTAACATAAAAGTATCCCCAAATGTGTATGTTGTAATTAGGTTGTAATTCTGAGCAGAGGTTCTAGTGACATTTAAGAGCAAACTGAGGGGCCGGTGGGATACTGCCAACTCTGGGGAATTTAGAGAGGGAATAACAGAACTAATTTATGCAAGTCTAGGAGCTGATGATTTTATGCACAGCTACTTACAAAATAGGAAATTTCTTAGTTGTTGTCCCCCTTTATTTCTCTCAGTTCAATCCTTACATCACAACTGTTATATATCTAGTGCTTTAGTTTGCATCAGTTAAAATAAACTTATTAATTGCAATTTGCTTTGTTCAAAATATCTGTCTTCACCTCTAGGAGAGCATCATATTGGAACTTCTAGATTTTAAACTAAACATCTCTCTCTAAAAAATCTCACAAGTTTTAACCATTGAAAATTTGGGACCTGATGAACAGAACTCTTTAAAGTTCAGATGACATACTTGCTAAATTAACATGAGCCAACTTACACCTGAAGATTTTAAAAACTGTGAGAAAAACATTGATCTGTCATACAAAAGGAATTCAGAACACAAACTAAACAACTTACGGCAGTCAGCGTTTTGGGTATTTGGTGAGAAGTTTCAGGCGAAGTTAAAGCCAAAGATGGCACTCAGAGTTCTGGCCCTAGACTGAAGTGAGCCTTGCTCTTTGTGCCAAGTTTTTGCTTTGTGCAGAGCCTGATGTGTCCCCACCCCACATTCAAGGGTAGGTCCTCCCTATGAACCTCCTTTCCCCTTCAGAGGGTGGCCTTCAGATTGTGCCCTCTGGCCTTAGGACCTTTGCCACTGGGTCTGCCACTGCTTTACTGAGAGTGGCAGCCTGTACATCATTGAGTGCAGTGTCCCCACTCTTTATCCAGGTACTGCATCACTCAGCCTGTGCTTCTGCTTGTCCTGGGAGTGTTTCAAGTGCTTCCTGTCTTGGCCTTGCCGCTTTTCAGGCCACGGAGGGGAACAGAGGTCGGTGCCTTCTGATACAGTCTGTTCTGTCCTCCAGCACCCTCAGCTGAGCTGACACCAGCCACAACTTCAGAGCCAGTCAACAGTGTTGTCAAAGATTCTTTCTGTTTCAAAACCAAAAGGAAAATTAAATTTTCAATAACCTCACCACAGTCGCCTCTGTAGGTTCATAGCAAATCAGAGTGCCTGGGCATAGCAAAGAAATGGTATCAAAAGACCACTTTCATTTGAAAATGGATCACCGGTGGGAGTATCTGACCATGCCTCCAGTGTGGGAAATAAAATCAGGAGTTTCATTCTATGTTCTTATTTTGTAGATATGGAACTGAAGAAAAAGAGACTTGTCCAAGGGATTTAGGTTGCTTCCTAAAGGAGAGGTCTGATATAAAAGCTTCTCTTCAAATTTGTCACTAGCTCATGAATCTCTGGATTTAGGTCCATCCTGTGTTTTTAATACTTTGTTTTCCTGAATTCCAAATGTCCTTCCCCTTCCTGTGTGCTAATCCAAATCCTACTTAGCCTTAGCCTGTTTCCTCTGTTAGGATTTTACCAATTAGATAATCTCACTTTAACTTCTTTCTTTTTAGGGTCCGTATGCTTTTAGTGTCAGGACTATAGAATTTAATTGGAAAAGAATTATCATTAAAATACAGATTCTGATGCGGTACATCTGAGGTGGGACCCAATATTCTTCATTCCTGACCAGCTCCCAAGTGAGAGCAATGCTGCTGGTCCCTGAGTCATTTTGTATGATGCACAGTATAAGTTCACTGATTCCTAAGTACTTCACTTTTTCTTTTTATTTCATAACTTTAGGATTTATTTATTTTTTTAACATCTTTATTGGAGTATAATTGCTTTACAATGGTGTGTTAGTTTCTGCTTTATAACAAAGTGAATCAGTTATACATATACATATGTTCCCATATCTCTTCCCTCTTACATCTCCCTCCCTCCCACCCTCCCTATCCCACCCCTCTAGGTGGTCACAAACCACCGAGCTGATCTCCGTGTGCTATGTGGCTGCTTCCCACTAGCTATCTATTTTACGTTTGGTAGTGTATATATGTCCATGCCACTCTCTCACTTTGTCACAGCCTAAGTACTTCTTGTGAAGAAGAGCTGTGTGGGCATCATCTGGAGCCATTTGTAAAATGCCAATTCTAGGGTATTTAACTTCTTAACCTCTCTAGATAGTCTTCTAATCTGTAAAATGGAGATATTATTACCTACCTCGCAAGATTTGTATCATGTTTGTACAAGATAATATACGTAAGATGTCTGGGCTGTAACAGGTACTGAATTTATTGTGATTGGGACGTGATATTTTAGTTTTATGTATGTTAGTTCTCCTCTCAACTAGATTGCAAGTCATTAGAGGGCGGGGATCAATGGTTTTCTCCCTTTTTGGTCTAACCTATTGCTATCACACAGCTGAGAGCAGAGCAAATGCTTAATAGATGTGTAACGATGTGACTCAAAAGGAACTTCCTCTTGGCCTTTTCATGTTTGGTCTCCCAACTCGCATTAGCCAGTGTCAGGTAGTTCTGTTTCTTGGATCCTACCCAAAGGCTGCTGAATTTAACACTCATGCCCTGAGCAACTGTCCCATGTCCATAGAAAGCTGACCTAACCCCAGATTATGCCATGCCCAGTGGAAAATCAGAATGCTGGGTAAACTCGAAGGCCAGTCTGAGATTCAGATCTATTGTAGCTTGGGTTTCAAACTCAGAATTTAATCCTGCTTCATACTGAATTTCCAAACCAACCTACACTGTAACTAATCTGACTACTCTGGATTACCCAGGAGTAAAGGTGACCTGACATTAATCCAATAATTGCTTCATCACATTACCACTGTACTTATTTGTTTACTCCTCTCTCTTTGCCACCAGACTGTAAATACCTTGCAGGCAGAGTATGTATTTTACCTTTGGATTCTCAGTAGCATCACAATATAAGATGTATAGTAGATGATAGTTTCATGGGATAACTCGAGACCTGTGTACCTTTTCTGGATTGGAATGAGAGAAAATAAACATTTACCTGATGTTTATTAGACTTATCTTCAGAAGTTAAATTAACTTTTTGCAATCAAGTCATTTGCTTTTAATTTTTGCTGTGATCCTGGCCATGTGTCCCCACAAAAAAATATTTCTAAGCCAAATCGTCATAAATAATTGTAATAGTGGTAAGAGCTATTCTTGATTATTTACTATCTGTCATGCACTTTGCAAAATTCCTGTCAAATACTCACAGTAATCCTGTGAGGCAAACATTATATCCATCTTACAGATGAGGATACTAAGTTCCCGTAAGTTAGAAGTCATGGATTCAAACCTGGATTTTTCTGAGTGTAAAACTGTGCTCTTGATGATTCTGATATATAGCTGCCCTGTGTTCTAATTTAAAAAATTGACTTGAGAATGGAGTAAACCTTTCAATATTATGTTTAATAGAGACATGAATAATTTTTACAAATCATTAACAACTGCATTTCAGGCAATAAATAATCACTCCTAACCACTAGAAACCAGAGTGAGCTTGGCATAATGGAGTTTTCACAGACCTTAATATCAGGGCATTAGAATATGAATCTCATCTCAGCAACCTACTTGTTAAGTAGCCTAGGACACATTTCATAACAGCTCTTTATTTCAGTGTTTGCATCCATAAAGTGGGAATGATGATATTAATTGCATGATTGTTGTTAAGTTTAATGATAAGTAAATATTTGGCATAGTGTCTTCCACATAGCCCACTCAATAAATAGTAGCCACTTTCATCATCCTCCTACTCTACCTGGATATCCTGCAAGTTCTTTTTAGCTCAAAAATTTCCAACCAAGGGCATTGTTTTTCTCCAAATTTCTGCTTTCTTTGTCTGTTTTTTTTTTCCTGCTAATTTGGTGACAGGCATGTGTCAAATTTTATATCAAGCTTTCTTTAAGGAAGGAAACCTAAGAAGATTAAAATCCCCTCTTAGTTGGGACATTTTATTAAAGGAAAAAAGAATGATCAAATAATCTCGATTAGACTAAATACAAGAAAAAGAGAATATCTGGTTAAATGGAATTCCTCTTGACCAACAATTAGCTAGATTGGTGGGTTAAAAGTTTCCCAGAAGGAATCTTAAGCCATTAGCATTTATCAGAAAATTGCTTAAGCATTTTACAGGGTATGTTAATTTCTCTTCCAGAGGAGATTGGTCGTTTCATCGTGAGAAAGGTTTTATCTTCTACTGGGATGGAGCCATGTTGCCTTACCTCTTTCTCCATTAACAACATCCTGCTTTTCTGGCCCAGAATGTCTCTTCCCAGACTGTGGTCTCTTAACTAATCATCATATCTCCTGTCTCTCTTGAGCCAATTCATCTTCCCTACTATAAATGAAACTGTCTTTCTAAAATACAAACCTAATCATTCCACTCACTAAGTTTAAAAGCTCTCCATTGCCTGATCATTGAAATTTTAAGTCTTTAGCTTGTTCCTTCACAACTTGTTCCCATCCTCCTGATCAGACTTATTTTCATTTGCTCTTTTTAATGAAAGTTTTCTTCTGTTTGTAGAAAGCCCTTTGCTAGCCCTTTACTAGGTGTTCTAAGGACTTGACACACCCATGTATCCTTCTTTATGCTTTCTCCTTCTTGTCCTTTTTGTAAAATTTGATTCATCCTTAAAGACTTTTATTAAGTAATACCTGTTCTCTGAAGTATTTTTCATAAATATCCCACTGGGATGAATATTGCTCTTACCTCCCAAGCAATTAATTAACCCTCCAATATTTTATTCAACAAACACTTATATGGAACCTAATATGGGCCAAATACTATATTAAGAACTTTATAAATATTAACTCATTTATATTTAATATAAATATTAACTTATAATGACACTATGAAATACAGTCCTTTGTATTCTTGGATGCAGAACTTGTGAATACAGAGGGCTGACTGTACTATGTTATTTCATATAAGGGACTTGAGCATCTGCAGATTTTGGTATCTGAGGAGGTCCTGGAACCAATCCCCTGCAGGTACCGAGGGAGTCTGTAGGTATTAATTTTATCCCCATTATAGGTTAAAACCCTGAGGCACAGCAAGGTTAAGTTACTTGCCCAAAGTCATACAGGTAGTAAGTGTCACAGCTGGGATTGAAACCCAGGCAATGCAGTCCTCAGGAGTCCATGTTTTTAACCACTATGCTACTATGCTAAAATGACTCTTGTAGACCATCATACATTGCATTAAAAATATATTTTAGCGCTTATTACATTACAGTGTTTTTATTTTTATATACCCACTTCCCCTGCTAAACTCTTTAAGGATAGAAACTAATTGCAATTCCTGGCTCAGCACCTGGCATGAAATGAGTGCTCAATAAATGCTTGTTGAATTTAGTTGATTAAGATTAAAACTATTTTGTTTTTCTTCCCTTTGCTGGTAAATGGACGTGCACGGCAGTAGTTTGCCTTGAGGTTTGTTTATACTCAGTGGGAGGAAAGGTAAGAAGATAAATGCAAGTTAGTTTAGCAATAAAGAAAGGCAATACTAGTAAATGCTCAGAAAATACCATTAAATACTATTATAGCAGTTCTTTTCAGAAATGAATATTTACTTTAGGTATGTAGTGAGGGAGACAGAAGGTTACACAATAATAGAGCAACTAGCAGGCCCTACTTCAATAATGCACGTTAACTGACCAAATGTCAGTGGAGTCACACACACAATTCATGCAAGTCATTGAAATAAATGTGTACACTTTGAACATTGCTAAATGAGGTTGACCTATATTCTTATGAAAGGGAAATGCTGTTTCTAGTAGAAATCCTGATAGCTCAAGATGGAAAAGCTGGACTAGTTGAATTGTCAGAGGAAAAAAAAATAAACAAAACCCTTCAGAGGGAAAAAATAAAAGAGGATCAAAGAAAAAATAATCATTTAGGCTTTATCATTATCATTTATGAATATTCTCATGGAATCATTTTGTAAGTACATGAATAAAATCTAATATGACTATTGGATTACATGTTATATATGATTTGCTTCTAATTCTTCAGTACAGATTTAACTATATAAAAGAACTAGAGCTTAATATCCAGTAAAGTTATAGATTCAAAGTTAGAATTATTTAGATGAAAGCTACTTCAGAACATATTGAGTGCAAACTCCCATCTAATACAGATTTTGCTATTGTTTCTATAGTATTCTTTAGAAATAGTTCATTCTTACTAAACCCATCCAAGTCAGGAAACTAAATATTTCACACAACAATCCTTTCCATTGTTGCTCAACACCAGTAGTTAGAATGGCAATTAAGTAGAATAATTTTAATTGCAGTCTCATATGAAGTTCAGTGCTAAAAAATACCTTTATATATATATATATATATATATATATATATATATATATAAATGAAATAGTTTGCAATAAAGTACAGGTTTGCTACAAATAAGGAGATTTGCTGTAGTAATCTATCATTTAAAGAGAGGAAAAGGGTACATCTTTACCAATAATGTTAACATAAATAAGTGATCAGGTAATTTCACATGATTTTTATACCTTTGGTTAGTCTTAATTAAAACTCTGCCTATAGCACTTTGTTGGCAGTAGGGTTAATAAATGTGTTTCAGAATAGCATGTCTTTAAATGCATTCTTTAAATCAGCTGCGTTATCAATGTTATCCCATTTTGTTTAAAAATACCTAGTCTTTGTACTACTGAAGTTACTAGAAGGGAGACATTCTAAACACTATCTCACAAAATGCTCAAAACTATGAATTTTCTGTTTAGTTATCTCTTCCCAAATAAGTATCCGGAGATAAGTGTCCCTTTTGTTATATGGCAGATTTCTTCCTATTGAATGCATCACTATTAAGTGCAGAACACATTTAAATCATTGGTGACATCATAAAGACTTTACATTTGAACAGCTGAAATATTTCTTTTACTTTTTTTTGCATCATTAACTTACAAACTTAACATGTATTTGGTGTCTACTATGTGCCAGATAGACCTTCCTTAGAAGCTAAGAGCATCTAGTGTTGGAAACAAAACAAAGAAAAATGAAACTACATAATATTCTCTATATTAAGCATTTAAAATGAATAAAACTAGTTGCTAAGTGTTTTAAATGTATTTTCTGTTATTAAATGCATCTATTGCTGGCATTTATTAAACGCTTACCATATGGCAGTCACTATACTAAATGTTTTATAGATACTTGTTTATTCCTCAGAATAATCCTTATAGAGTAGATACTTTTATTACTAATGTTTTATCCATTTTACAGACGAGAGAAGTGAGGCACAGGGAGCCTCATGACATTTTCAAGGTTATACAGCATCTCATTGGCAGTGCCTGGACTCCATGGCTGTATAGGAAGTGTTAATGAAAACAAACTCCCAAATTATTACTTTAATTGTATACTTAAAAATATCTGCAGGAGAGCCTTTCATTCTTTTTTTATTAAGACACAGACAGTAGCAATAGAAGGTAAGAAAACCATCTCCACAGACAAATGAGAAAAGCCAGACCTTTTATTTAGAAGGAAACTCAGGTTTGCTGATGAAGATAATAAAGTCTTCTATTGAGATTTTAGTGAGAACCTGAAAAGAACATTTAAAGAGGCAAATGATCCAGTAAAGTCTCTTTGAGAAGCAAAATTCCATAATTAGGAGAAAATGGTAAATTGATTTGTGACAGAGAGACTTGTTCAAGTCCAGCCCCAATATTAGAAAAATAAATGACACAAAGCAGGTCCCTAGATGGCATTTTACTTATAAAAGTTTCTTCACAGACTGGCTGAATGGATACAAAAACAAGACCCATATAAATGCTGTATACAAGAGACCCACTTCAGACCTAGGGACACATACAGACCATAAGTGAAGGGATGGAAAAAGATATTCCATGCCAATGGAAATCAAAAGAAAGCTGGAGCAGCAATATTTGTATCAGATAAAATAAACTTTAAAATAAAGACTGTTACAAGAGATAAGGAGGGACACTACATAATGATGAAAGTATCAATCCAAGAAGAAGATATAACAATTATAAATGTTTATGCACCCAGCATAGGAGCACCTCAATACATAAGGCATATGCTAACAACCGTGAAGGGAGAAATCGACAGTAACACAATAATAGTAGGGGACTTTAACACACCACTTACACCAATGGACAGATCATCCAAACAGAAAATAAATAAGGACACACAAACTTTAAATGACACAATAGACCAGATAGTTTTAATTGATATTTACAGAACATTGTACCCAAAAGTGGCAGAATACACTTTCTTCTCAAATGCACACAGAATATTCTCGAGGATAGATTACATCTTGGGGTCACAAATCAAGCCCTGGAAAATTTAAGAAAATTGAAATCACATCAAGCATCTTTTCTAACAACAATGCTGTGAGATTGGAAATAAATTACAGGAAAAAGAAACTGTAAAAACACAAATGCATGGAGGCTAAACAGTGCACTACTAAATAACCAAGACATCACTGAAGAAATCAAAAGAGAAATAAAAAATACATAGAAACAAATGACAATGAAAACACGACAACCCAAAACCTATGGGAAGCAGCAAAAGCAGTTCTAAGAGGGAAGTTTATAGCAATTCAATCTCACCTCAAGTAACAAGAAAAATCTCAAGTAAACAATCTAACTCTACACTTAAAACCACTAGAGAAGGAAGAACAAAGAAAACCCAAGAAGTCAGTAAAAGAAAAGAAATCATAAAGATCAGAGCAGAAATAAATGAAAGAAATGAAGAAAACAGTAGCAAAGATCAATAAAACTAAAAGCTGTTTCTTTGAGAAGATAAACAAAATTGATAAACCCTTAGCCAGACTCATCAGGAAAAAAAGGGAGAGGATGTAAATCAATAAAATTAGAAATGAAAAAGGAGAAATCACAACTGACACTGCAGAAATACAAAGGATTATAACAGACTACTACAGACAACTCTATGCCAATAAAATGGACAACCATGAAGAAATGGACAAATTCTTGGAAAGGTACAATTTTCCAAGACTGAACCAGGAAGAATTAGACAATATAAACAGACCTATCACAAGTAATGAAATTGAAACCATAATTTAAAATCTTCCAACAAACAGAAGTCTAGAACCAGATGGCTTCATAGGTGAATTCTATCAAACTTTTAGAGAAGAGCTAACACTGATCCTTCTCAAACTCTTCCAAAAAATTGAGGAGGGAGAAACACTCCCAAATTCATTCTACAAGGCCACCATCACCCTGATACCGAAACCAGAAAAAGATATCACAAAAAAGAAAATTATAGACCAATATCACTAATGAACATATATGCAAAAGTACTGAACAAAATACTAGCAAACAGAATCCACGAACATATTAAAAGGATAATACACCATGATCAAGTGTGATTTATCCCAGGGATGCAAGGATTCTTCAATGTATGCTAGTCAACAGTGTGATACACCACATTAACAAATTACGGAATAAAAACCATATGATCATCTCAATAGATGCAGAAAAATCTTTTGACAAAATTCAACACCCATTTATGACAAACACTCTCCAGAAAATGGGCATAGAGGGAACCTACCTCAACATAATAAAGGCCATATATGACAAACCCACGGCAAGCCTCCTACTCAATAGTGAAAAACTGAAAGCATTTCCACTAAGATCAGGAACAAGACAAGAGCCCACTCTCACCCCTCTTATTCAACATAGTTTTGGAAGTTCTAGCCATGGCAATCAGAGAAGAAAAACAAATAAAAGGAATACAAGTTGGGAAAGAAGTAAAACTGTCACTATTTTCAGATGACATGATACTATACATAGAAAATCCCAAAGATGCCACCAGAAAACTACTTGAACTAATCAATGAATTTGGTAAGGTCGCAGGATACAAAATTAATGCACAGAAATCTCTGGCATTCTTATACATCAACAACGAAAAATCAGAAAGAGAAATTAAGGAAACACTCCCATGTACCACTGCAACAAAAAGAATAAAATACCTAGGGATAAACCTGCCTAAGGAGGCGAAAGACTTGTACTCAGAAAACTGTAAAACACCAATGAAAGAAATCAAAGGTGACATAAACAGATGGAAAAATATACCATGTTCTTGGATTGGAAGAATCAATATTGTGAAAATGACTATACTACCCAAAGCAATCTACAGATTCAATGCAATCCCTATCAAACTACCAATGACATTCTTCACAGAATTAGAACAAAAAATGTTACAATTTGTATGGAAACACAAAAGACCCCGAATAGCCAAAGCAATCTTGAGAAAGAAAAATGGAGCTGGAGGAATCAGGCTCCCCAACTTCAAAGTATACCACAAAGCTACAGTAATGAAGACAGTATGGTACAGGCACAAAAACAGAAATATAGATCAATGGTACAGGATAGAATGCCCAGAGATAAACCCACACACATATGGTCACCTAATCTATGACAAAGGAGGGAAGAACATACAATAGAGAAAAGACAGCCTCTTCAATAAGTGGTGCTGGGAAAACTGGACAGCTACATGTAAAAGAATGAAATTAGAACACTACCTAACACCATACACAAAAATAAACTCCAAATGCATTAAAGACCTAAATGTAAGACCAGACACTATAAAACTCTTAGAGGAAAACACAAGAAGAACACTCTTCAACATAAATCACAGCAAGATCTTTTTTGACCCACTTCCTAGAGTAATGGAAATAAAAACTAAAATAAACAAATGGACTTAATTAAACTTAAAAGCTTTTGCACAGCAAAGGAAACCATAAATAAGACAAAAAGCTACCCTCAAATGGGAGAAAATATTTGCAAATGAAACAACAGACAAACGATTAATCTCCAAACTATACAGACAGCTCATGGAGCTCAATATCAAAAAAGCAAACAATCTCATTAAAAATGGCCAGAAGACCTAAATAGATATTTCACCAAGAAAGACACAGATGGCCAAGAGGCACATGAAAAGATGCTCAACATCACTAATTATTAGAGAAATGCAAATCAAAACTACAATGAGGTATCACCTCACGCCAGTCAGAATGGCCATTTTCAAAAAATCTAGAAACAATAAATGCTGGAAAGGTTGTGGTGAAAATGGAACCCTCCTGCACTGTTGGTGGGAATGTAAATTGATACAACCACTATGGAGAACAGTGTGGAAGTTCCTTAAAAAACTAAAAACAGAACTACCATATGACCCAGCAATCCCACTACTGGGCATATACCCTGAGAAAACCATAATTCAGAAAGAGACATGTACCACAATGTTCACTGCAGCACTATTTACAATAGCTAGGACATGGAACCATCCTAACTGTCCATCGACAGATGAATAGATAAAGAAGATGTGGCACATATATACAATGGAATATGACTCAGCCATAAAAAGAAATGAAATTGAGTTATGTGTAGTGAGGTGGATGGACCTAGAGTCTTTCATACAGAGTGAAGTAAGTCAGAGAAAAACAAATACCATATGCTAACACATATATATGGAACCTAAAAAAAAAAAAATGGTACTGATGAACCTAGTTGCAGGGCAGGAACAAAGATGTAGACATAGAGAATTGACTTGAGGACACATGGTGGGAGGGGGAAGCTGGGGCGAAGTGAGAGTAGCATCGACATACATACACTGCCGAATGTAAAATAGTTGGCTGGTGGGAAGCAGCAGCATAGCACAAGGAGATCAGCTCGGTGCTTTACGATGACCTAGAGAGGTGGGATAGGGAAGATGGGAGGGAGGCTCAAGAGGGAGGGGATATGGGGATATATGTATGCATATAGCTAATCACTTTGGTGTACAACAGAAACTAACAGTATTGTGAAGGAATTATACTCCAGTAAAGATCTATTAAAAAATAAATAAGCTTCTTCTAAGAAGGTTTGCATAGTGCAGCTCACAAACTGTTACCTTCAACAGCAGCATCTATTACCCCCTGTGTCTTTCTGTCCTCAGAAGAGAGCACAAGAATATGAGGATTAAAGACATATTGGATCTAATTTGGTCAAGGAAAATTCTTGCAAGTGAAGAGATCTATTTATCTTGTAACTAACTACCTGCTGAGTTTTTTATGCCACAGTTTAAACACTGACTCACCTAATTTTTACCAAAACTTTTACAGATGAGTAAACTGAGGCTATGGTTTTAAGATGACACAATAAATTATGGAATCAAATTTAAACCCAGGAGGGTTTCTTGTACATCTGCAGTGACATGCACCTTCCTCCAAAACCCTTCATTCCATTAATCAGTGCTTTCCCCACTCTACCTCTGTTGGTAGCTTATCTCTTTAAAATACCTTTTTCTCAAGTTTTTAAAGCACCCACAACTAGACTCAGTCCCCTAGGAAAGGTTTAATCAAGGGTGTAATTATGCAATAATAAGGCTCCTATGAGATACTGCATTGTTTAGCTGTCTACAATAAGTGAATGATGAATATGAATTTGCCAACATGGAAGGATATTCTACTTATATGTGAGTTAATTCTGACAGATCATCATGTGAAAGAAATGCCCATGCCACTTAAAAACATGGTGATATTCTGTAAGTGTGGTGTACTTTTAGCTGTCAAGTAGAACTTAGGTGAGGAAAGGATATGGAACTGTCAAAAACTTGTAGGCTGACAGTGTTATTCAATGCAGATTGTAAAATAAGATGATGGATTCTTTCCAGAGAAGTGTCTCTCTCTGTGGACATGAATCAGTGTCATACTATCACCAAAGCACCAATCTACTTTGGTCATAGTACAGAAAATAATTGGCTATCCTAAGAGAACTTGAATTGTCTTTCTAGACATCATCAAGAAAGAACAAAATTCAAATTTGTGATTTTATAAATAGCTTAAGAGATGTTCAGAATAAAGGGACCATTATGTATATATAAAAAACTATTCCTAATTACATTATAAATTTAAAAATAAATAATTGGATAGGAGATGACATATTACACCAAGGGAATGACTGAAAAGTCCTGAGCAGATTCATTTGACCTGACTTAATCTGAGGATACACTGAGAAGTGATAGAGACCATTTAGAAGGCTGTGAAACTGCAAACCACCATGTGCACTACATGGACATTGGCTCTTCATGAGGACTTGAGCCATGTTTACCACAGAACTGTGGGAATTTTGTTTGATAAGTGTGGCCTTTGATATTGGCAGGGGCACGAAATAGATCACTCAGGGCAGAGGCGTGGTGAAGAAAATCCAGCTAGAAAGACAGTCTAAGCATATGTTTTATAATCAGTCCACTGTAACAGTTGGAAGTGACTGTGGCAGAGAATGTGAGATTTGTATATAGCATCTGAGGCCCTGCTCTTCCACTTATAATTCACAGGAAGTCTCTGAGTCTCAGTTTCTTCATCTGTAGACTTGGAATAAAAATACCTACATTATAGCATTGGTAGGAGGATTAATTATTTCATGAGGTATAGAATGGTAATCAACAAATGTTTTTATTATGATTATTATGAACAAGATTGGAACATCTACATGTACCTGTCCGGTTTTGCTAGGCTCTGTGAGGTGTAGCATGACATTTCAGACAAATGTCTTAGGGAGATGGATCTCTGGGAATCTGGGGGAGGAACACAAAAGCACAACAAATAGAAAACAATAGATAAGGGCTAAAATATTGGTCTTTGCTGATTGGCAAAATAGAAATTTACATATTTATTAGCCAATTTTCCTAGTTAACTTTCCTTCTTACCCCAGCCACACACACAGAAACAACCTTGCCTGCAATGAGCTGGTTCTTTGTAGCTTACACAAAGGATGATCCCCCAGAGCCTGAGGACAGGTAGGAGATTGCACTTCCTTCTTTCCCTCTCTCTGTCTCTCCGTCTCTCTGTCTCTGTCTCTCTCTCTCTCTATATATATAAACATATGTGTATATCCTTGTAAACAGCACCCAGATCATGATGCAGAGCATTTCCTTCACTAGAAAAAACCTTCATTCCCCTTCCCAGTCGATAGGCCTCTTCCAAGAGTGTTCCAAGGATGCGTATACTGTCCTGATTTTTATCGTCGCAGATCACTTTTGTCTGTCCTTGAACCCCATATAAATGGAATCATGGCAGTATGTATTTTTTATTGTTTAGCTTCTTTCACTCAGCATTTGTCTGTTAGATTAATCTATGCTTTGAATGTATCACTAGTTATTTTCTATTGCTGTGTAGTATTTCATTATTTGCCCATCCTACTATTGATGGATGTTTGAGCTATTTTCAATTTTGGGCTATTATAAATAAAGTTGCTATACATATTCTCATACATGTCTTTTGGTGGCCATAAGCATTCATTTCGCTAGGTGTATATACCTAGGAGTAGAATTGCTAGGTCATAGGGTATATATACTGTGAAATATTTTTCCAAAATGGTTACTATTAATTTATATGCCCACCAACAGTATAAGAGAGTTCAAATTGCTTGGTATTCCCAGTGTTCCGTTTAATTATTATTTTTATTTTTATATATATGAGTATGAGGACAATGCTGTTTTACCAGGTCTTCAGGGAAGGAAACCACACATTCATTCACAGAAATTAAGATAGAACATATCTGACCACAGTTGTTCTTGACTTAAATCTTTAGCCTGGCTTTTGCCTGGCTATATGGTATCACTCCATCACTTCTAGGTTTGGGGCACATCTTCAGCTTCCTAATGCATTTTGCATTTTGCTTATTCTACTATGGTAGTTCCACAGACTCTTCTAGAGGTGTTCCATTTTGTGACATCTGCAAACATGATTCCGCTACATACTTATCTGCTGACTAAATGTTGATTAGCAGTGACCCCAAGAATAGATGAGGAAGGGTCAATTCTCTGGACTATACATATCACAGCACTATTCTCGCACTTCTAATTTTAACTGCCTTTGCACAGTAGACATTTGGTAAATATTTCTTGAAATGAGTTGACTTATTTTTTTTTCTCTACAAAATAACTTTAACTTGTGCTTTCTCCTGTTATAAACGTTGCATTTTCCTGGAAAATTGCACATGGTTTGTATATTTATCTGAAAAGCCTTAATTTGTCTACTTCAACGCTTTCAGTCTTAAATGATATGATTGGACTAAGCGATATTGTGAGCTTTCTAAAACATAAATCTGCACATAATAGTGCTCAAAAATTAGCTATTAACCATTTTTAAGCAGGACTTAGAACAGCAGTATAGGCAACTTAGCATTTTGAAAATTATTTGCCTCAGACCTGTGAAAGAATCTGTTAGATACTAGAGACAGTACCTTTAAAATTCTCATTAAAATTATTTGCCCATGCATTAGCAGTTTGGTGGACTAACCATTACCATACCCACATAACATGTCCGGAAACATGTGTTATCTCTGACTTTCTAACAGCTCTGTAAAGTTCTCATTTTACAGAAATAAAATCTGAGTCTGGGAGTTAAAATTGTATTTGCCTAAAGTATACATATTCTAAGTGGGAATTGTCATCATTAAAGTACAAATATATTTGATATCAAATTTCTTTAATATATGATAAAGTGAAATTAATAAAGTTGACCATAATTGATATGATTTTAAAGCACTGAGCAAGTGAAAAGAGATGAGAATGCTGTAATTTTTTTTTAAATTGCAGGCACCCATATTTTTACAGGGATAGATACAAACTGCTGTGTTGTCCACATGTGAAAGGAACTGGGAGAGAACTGAGACCTCTTACTCATTTTCTTTCTGTTTGTTCTTTTCTCAAAGCTTTATTTGAAACATTTCTAAAGACTTTCAGAGCATATTATTTTCCCTTTATGCTGAAAAAAGCCTGCTTATTATAGCTTACTTTCTATTATTATCTTGCAACACATTCCATGCTGTCCTTTGTCAAATCTCAATGGTGTGGCAGTTTGCTCTTGATGATTACTTTGTTGGAGACCTGCCTTATTTTTTCTACTGTTTACTTTTTCAAGTAAATGTCTGTATATGTTTTTTCTTTCTATTTTCATCAATGCCGTTTACCTTCTTACAAATTCTAACTTATGGTGTGTCTGTCTGACTTTGAGCAAATGGAATTGAAAAATTCTGTAGTATCAATTCATCTAGGCTAATTTGTGCATGTCTAAATACATGTCTTTCTGAGCCCCATCAACTATGGAGCTAAACATTGGATCATGGTGAGTGAAACCAGAATTTTTCAGCTGAATTTAATCCTAGTATTAGCCTAGATTTGTTACATTTAAGAATTTACATATTCAACTACAGAAAAACCTATTGGTGTTAAAAATAGGCTTATTTGATCATGTGATTAATTTATACTCTAAATATCAATCAGAAAAGCTGATAGAACCATCATCAGATGAATTTTTTTACTATACCATTTTTTTTCTGTTTAATATTCACTTCCTTCCAATTCTTGATGTTAAAATTTCAATGTTAGTAAAAAACACAGAATCTGAAAGGGCTCCATTTGTCTAGTTAATATGAATTCTATTAAGACTCAGGACATCTCTCTTTTCTACTGTACTGCTCTGACATTTAGGTACTGCATGAAAGCCAGTTAACTATACACACAGCTGCCAAAGTTATCACCTGAGCTTCATTTCAGATAAAGTTACTACTTTCTTATGTCCAGAGGAAAGTAAGCCATAAATTCCTACCTCAAAAGTAATAGTAACAGGGTGATGACAATTGAATAGTAATCACAACCATATATTAATTGTTTTAAGCTGCAGGGGTAGGGACAGATGATTGTCACAGATTGTCTCTGCAGGTCCCACTGAGACTTTAAACGGTGACTGTCTGTCACCTCTTCATTCTAAATTGTTGCTGAGCTACTCCCCCCACTTCTTCTCCTTCATCTTATATCTTCTTTGATTCTTGTCTCACAAATTATCAAAGCCTTTCCCAGAGTTTCTTTGTCGTCATTATCATATATATCCAGATGGGAATATCTTCTTGTCTGGCCCAATTTTCAGAAATGCAGTTTCTGTGTATGTGTTAAGAGAAAGGGAGTCCTGTGGCTGAATAGCTAGCAAACCTTTGACATCTTTGGCTGAATGACATCTCCAGTTTTTCCCAGGCAAAGAAAATAGCTTTTAGAACACTGATTCAGTCTTATTGGGGGGATATATAAAAAGGAGCTTCTGATTTCAGTAATCAATAGCATATTAAAATATCACATTTCATATATTTTAAGCAAAATAATGAATGTCCAACTATATTATTGTATGTATGTATTCATCTTCTTTTCAGAATTTTAGACTTATTGGAAATAACGCTTATGAACATGAATTGACCCTATATTCAGAGGTCTTCTCTGACCCTGTATTCCAGAGATTTAATAATTTTAAATTTCAAATCAAAAGCTTTGAAGTTACATGTTGTTTTATGCATTTAGGATAGCTGGTTGTCATCTCCTATAGCACTAAGTTGCCTTTCATAATAACTTATCACTCCTGATTAGGACTGTGGGAAGGGACAGTGCAATATTGGCTGCAAGAATTGACAAAGTAAAGTCAGAAGCCCTGGAATAATCTTGTAACTGCAAGTTTTATCTTTAGTTTAAAATATATTAATAAAACAACTGAAGCTAAAAGGTCATCCACAGCTTGAGGTTGAGGACATTGTTTTTGTGGCAAGGCTCTCTCCTAAGAATGTTTAACTAGAAGATTGCACAGTGGGTGACAGCTCTTCAGGTACTGGGCAAGCGCCAGGAGACCTCCCTAATAAGGTGTAAATATGGAGCTGATGACCATCTGTGTCCCATCAGGTAGAAAGTTCTTGGGGACCATCCATCCCACCTTGACATATAATGCTGGCCAAATGTCTTAGGATCTTCCTGCTGTTTTAAGCTTCTCTAATATGCAGCTATTTTTTCTTAGTATTTAGCAATAACAGTATTTTTGTGTTGCCTGAGTAATTCCTCTTGTGACTAGAGACTAGACAAAAGTTGTAGGAAAGAACAGAAATATTAAAACAGATACATTAGAGAAACAGTTTTCCATACTGGTGTAGTGCATGCTGGATGCTGACTCCAAGACTCTGAGGTTCTTCACAGAGCCATCCCTACATACAGAACTTGATGTGGCTTCTTGTAGTTCCAATTATGCTAACTAGGATGTGGGGCTCTTAGCAAGGTTCTGAAATAGAAAGTGCCTTTTGTAGACAGGTAATGAAGTCCAGGAAATCTGATGGTGCAAAGGTGACTGGGGTTTTTGCCTCTTAAGGGAAAACAATCTTTTTCAACCGCCTTTCTTATAGTTGTATATGTTTAGGAAAAGCCCACTATTTTCAAAAAATGTTCAAAAGACAGTAATTTCCCAGTGTGAGCCTACATTTTTTTACCCATTACGCACAGATTCTGCTTTGTGTCCCTTCTAAAATGTGTCCACATCTTAACCTAGCTGATGCTGAAAATTTCGTGCATTTATCACTCCACCTCATCACTACTGAAGTTCTTTTTTTTTTTTTTTTCTTCTTGTTTAGTGGACTTTTGTTTTAGGAAAAAGAGGTTAGATTTACAGCCTTGGGAATGAAAGGTGTCTCTTTTGAAAAGCAGAATAAATATTATATAGAGAGTGAGAGCATTTGTGCAAATGCAGGCAAAGAGCTGTTTCTGCTCTTTTCGGCTCCTCAGCATGCGAATTCCCGCCAGTGCTTGCTGACATTTTTAATAACAGCATGAGTAGCCAAGAAACCAACTGAAGACCTTGTGACTAAGTGGGAAAAATGCATAATAGAAAAAGGAGTGTGTAGTTAATCCTTCTTTCTGGGGTAATGGAATCAGAGCATTGGAGCAGAGACTCCCAAATTATCAGTATCTGACTTAGCATGCTTTGGGTTGTTTTCAATAAAATTTTTCTGTCTGATTCATTTATATAACTCAGAAAATAGAAAGACGATCCTATTCACAGCACAGTTTTAGACCATCTTGAAAGATACAATGTATAAAACAGAACTCTGCCCTGAATAATAAATGGCTAAATTATTGTGCAAGGGAAGTATGGAGTTATTGGTACAGAAAATAAGTACTATAAGAATTCAGAGTCAGAAAAGTCAATACGAGACAAGTGGACAGGAAGGCTTTATGGGAATAGGTAGAACTTGACCTTAATCTTGAACAATAAGTGGACTTTTTTTGATAGGTGTAGAGGGGGAAAATGGTAGCAAGAAGCACTGAAGGTGGGACTAAGAAGAGGTTGGAAGAGTCCGTTCTCAGGTGTAAAGTGATCACGAACACTTGATGGAAGGAATGGAATCCAGCTGTGGCAACTCAGTAGGTGAGGAAGTCAACATTTGCTTTGGGGAATGAATAGTGGTTAAGCTATAACTTTTTTTTTAAAAATTAATTAATTTATTTATTTTTGGCTGTGTTGGGTCTTCGTTTCTGTGCGAGGGCTTTCTCTAGTGGCGGCAAGCAGGGGCCACTCTTCATCGCGGTGCACGGGCCTCTCACTGTTGCGGCCTCTCTTGCTGCGGAGCACAGGCTCCAGACGCGCAGGCTCAGTAGTTGTGGCTCACGGGCCCTGTTGCTCCACGGCATGTGGGATCTTCCTGGACCAGGGCTCAAACCCGTGTCCCCTGCGTTGGCAGGCGGATTCTCTACCACTGCGCCACCAGGGAAGCCCAAGCAGTAACTTTTGAAAGAATTTCTCTTTCTGGCTCCTCTTGACCATGAGAGACAGAGTGATAATTTCTTTAATTACGAGTTAAGTAAGAAAGAGGTGTTCAAGAAGGTAAGATTTTGAAAGCCACATTTGGAAGGAACGAGTTGGCTGTGATGGCTTGCCTGCGGATACTTTGAAGGTAGAACTCCTTCCAATCTTAAACTAGTCACACCTGGATCTGTAGAGCTCAGGTGAGAGGGTCTGGAAATCATTTTGAAAACAGAGATAGATAATAAAGATCCTATTGCTATACCAGTCTTCCAGGTGCCTATATAAGATAGAACTTTACAGCAACTTTATGAGGTAGATTTTACTATGCTCATTTCAGAGATGAAAAATTTCAGCTTCTAGGAAGTTATTTGGCTTGTTCAATGCCCCACAAATACAGGGTGACAGAGCTGGGGTTTAACTTCAAGAGCTTCTGCCTTTGCACTCATGCCCTTTCCATTAACCTGTATTACTTTGTCACATTATGTGGGTAGAAAGTACAAAACAACAATGGCAGTGATCTAGAAACGTACACATTTTTTTCTAAAGGCTAATCATCACACAGATGAAATTAAACCAGAAACAGATACGAGATAGGACATAATTTAGTGCTCTTCTACAAGTCATTATTATAGTTACAGAGATTAAGGTTTGTGCTTCTTTTCTCATGCATCCCATCAATAAACACTACTATACTCCCAGCTCTCCATGTTTGTATAGTTTACAGAGTACTTTAAAAATGTTTTAAAATAATCTTCACAAAAATTCATTAATAGCAGGTAGGGTATGGGCATTATTTCCAATTTTTGGAAAGAAAAACTGAGATTCCAGAGGTGCTAAATGGTAGAGCTAGTAGCTAAATCCAGTTTTTGTTTCTAAATCTAATGGTGCACTTAGTTCTAGGTATCTCAAATGCCAGCACTATGTCACCCATGTTGGCTTTTGGAAAAATGACTAGGTGTGATCTGTTCTTGTTTTTTATCTGACCATCACAGCTATTGCAGCCTGAAATACTATTCTAAACTTTATAGAAGATACTTCTCTACTTATAATCATTTTCTTTATCATTTTCTAATCCAGAGTAGTTTATATTTCCCAGTTAGCTATTCTTGGAATGGTTCTCAGGTTACATCTCTATTTTCATCTAATTTTTCAGTTACTACTTTTAAGATTTCTTAAAAAATATAAACCACTACCCCTCACATCAAACAGGATAAAAAAATGTTAATAGCCCTGATTATTATATATTAGGACTTCGAATCTGGTGTCAGTGGAAGCATCTATATGTCTTTCTCTTTTTGCATAAGTTCAGTCATGGTTAATTATTCATTGAATAATTTCATGTCATTGAAAGGGCAGAAAAACAATATGGGGAAAAATCCTGGTTTCTTAAATTACACTGATCTTTCCTTATAGATAATATGGATAATGGCCTCCTTTTAAAACTAAATGAGGTTACATATTGGACTTGTAAGTTTGTCACAGATTTACCTCACTTTTAGCACCCAGGACCCTTTGAAGCCATTTGGAGCCTCATGCTGCTTTTTTCCATAGTCTTTGCACCCTGATGGCCCAGGCACACTTAGCTCTGCCATGTCGAGCCCTGGGAGAAAGTCAAGGTCAAACTACTTGGCATTTTCCACACCAGAAGGCAGAGTCATTGTAGGAAATGGGTGACAGCCCCTGTATGAGAGGGAGAGAGAGAGAAGCAGCATGCATTTCCTATTCACTCTAGTGTAATGCGAGGCTGGGCCTGCAGGGTCCCCTGTTATTGCATTCTCTTACCTAAGGTAATCCTGAGAGGTATTACCACTGGAAGAAAAATAGAAAATGCAATGGGATCATCCTCAGCATTAACTATATTTAAATGTGTTCACTAGTCTTGAACAGTTCTCACACACTGATAATGAAATAAGGAGAAATTTCTTCAATGAGAAAACTACATTCTAACTCTGAGATTAAGTCAAAATAATTGAAAACACATGTAGGGGGAGCAAAATATGCCACCCCAAAATGTGTCTCTTTGGCATAAAGATTTTTTTAGACTGATCATTTTTAAGAAACAGAAAACCCAGGGAATTTTTCTTGTTACCTCCCCCTAACTGCCTAAAAGAATTTAGATAGAGCCCTATTCCAGGAAAGAAGCTATCAGATAGATAATTATAATATGAACTAGGTGTGGTAGACAGGGAAGAACCTATCAGAGTCTAAAATTTCTCTCTGTCCCATTGTCTCTGCATGGCCCAGCAAACATTTATTTACCAAACATTTGCTTTTCATCTCCATGTGAGTTGCTTCCTCCCCTTTGAAGTCCCAAACCATACCCCAAACTTCCTCTTTTGTCTGAAGATGGTATTTAAGGTGAGGGCTTCAGCCATTTTGGAGAGTTACCCAGTTTTCCTGGGTTTCTCCCATGTATACATACTATTAAACTTTGTTTAATATTTCTCCTGTTAATCTGTCTCATGTCAATTTAATTCTTAGACCAACTGGGAGAACCAAGAAGCGTAGAGGAAAATTTCTTCCCTCCAAAACAAGGTAACAATGGAAAGATTCCTGTGGCTGTGGATACCACGGGCTCCATGCAATTGAAAAGGAAAAATGCACACACAAAAAGAGTATCTGAAGAAAACACATGAGGAATGAGCATCAAAGAAATCAATAGGAAAAATCACCTCCCCTAAGTATAATGTCAAGGAAGCTCTATTGGAAAAAAATGTTGTAATACCTCCTCCTAGAGGAGTATGCAGAGGTAAAGGCAAGCATTTTTAAGACTAGAAGAAACTACTCTGGAATTTAAAACAAAAACTAATAATCTAGGTGACAGAGACCTATAGAAGGTGTTTATGTGTTCCGTGGGGAAAATAAAATTAATGAAAAAATGAACATATTGCATTTATACACAACATATGTTTTATGCTATTCTAGTCCTAACACAGTATTTTTGTTATTCCAAATGATTAAGGATCCACTGTAATCCATTAAGTTTTTGTGGAATGGTTATATAGAATGACAACTCAATATTCTGCTGCTCTCCACAAAACTTTTGAAAGGCTTGGAGAATATACTTGGGTAGGGGAGGTTTTCCTTCTACCCTTCTAGGTTTTTGACTGAGACATCCCTGTAATAAAAAGACAGATTAACAGGAGAAAAAAAAAATAGAAGTTTAATAACATGTATACCTCCTGTATATGTGGTAGATACCCAGGAGAACTAACTCCCCAAAATGGCCCAAGCCACAACCTTAAATACCATCTCTAGCTAAAGACAGAAGAAGATGTTGGAGGGTAGGGGATTCAGTTATGGGAGTTTATCAAGAAAAGCACAGTAAACAAGAGTATGGCTGTTATACAGATTTAAGTCGTTTCCTTCTCCATTGATAAGAGTTTCCAGAGATTTGGTCATCTTTCTCTTCCTGGTACAGAGAGGAAGACACCCTTACAAATGGACATTTCCCTTATAAATGCAAATGTTTCTTACAAAAGGATAACTTCTACTCAGTTTTCAGAGCTTCTCCTGTGTCTGCTGTTTCTTAAAAATAATCAGCCTAAGATAATCCTTATGCCAAAGAGATATTTTAGCGTGACAAATTATGCTCCCTTGAACTTGTTTGCTACAAGAAAAGAACCACAAATGTACCTGGCAGGTTTTATAAATATACTTTTTCTTTAAGTTGGCTTAAATGTGTATTTTATTTATTTTTTTTGCAACAACTGTTTCTTTTTTTTCTTTTGGCTGCCTTGGGTCTTCGTTGCTGCGTGCGGGCTTTCTCTAGTTGTGGCGAATGGGGGCTACTCTTCATTGCAGTATGCAGGCTTCTCATTGCGGTGGCTTCTCTTGTTGCAGAGCACGGGCTCTAGTTGCGTGGGCTTCAGTAGTTGCAGCGCACGGGCTCAGTAGCTGTGGCTCGTGGGTTCTAGAGCGCAGGCTCAGTAGTTGTGGCGCACGGGCTTAGTTGCTGCGCGGCATGTGGGATCTTCCCAGACCAGGGCTTGAACCCATGTGCCCTGCATTGGCAGGCAGATTCTTAACCACTGTGCCACCAGGGAAACCCTAAACGTGTATTTTTAAAAGAAGAGGGGATCAGACCTGGCTGATACTCAGCTGTAAGCTGAATAGGTTATATAACTTATATCCTTTATCACTGGTCAGTATCCAGAAAGAATCAGTTAAATACTTAGACTATTACCTTGAAGTTGGGCATCTAGTGGACTTATACCTTTTTCATTTTATACAATATGAATTATTACAACATGTTTTGGCCCCAAATCAGAAGAGCAGCATATTCTGTTTCACAAGGTTTATTGTCCACTTCAGATAGAAAAATAAAAGGTATTTGCTAAGAGTTCTATGTCCTTTTCTTAAAGAAAAAAAGAGTAAAACATTTATTTCTGAATGCTGAATGAGAATATGAATATAATTGTGATATTTTTATTGCTTAATATTTTAAATTACCTAGACAATACATATTGTTCTTAACCTTAGAATAACTATACTGTCTTGTATACTAATATTAAGAACACTATTTTAATTTTTAAAATTGCAGTTATGTATATTTCTTCTTTCATTTAAAAATTTTCTGAAACAAGAAAAAACCATACTAAATTTGTATGATGAAAATATATTTATGATTTATTTGTGCAGAAAATAAAAACAATAAAGTCAAAAATTATACCTTCTCAGACATAATAATTGCAAGAAGCTGGCAATATTTAAATATTGAATGTGGGCTTTGAATTATTTCTCTAGGAGTGGTGAAAGTTCTTTGCTTCTTATTTACTATGAATTCATTGAATATCAGATGCTATCGCAGGCAATGAGATTCCAAAGGGGAAATCCAGAGTTTCTTCTGGGTTTATGGATTTGCACCTGAGTCTCTCTGGTGTTTAAGGGTGTATCCCTATCTTTTCATTACATGATCCTGATCTTTTTATGCACTGAGGCTGACCAGGGCCCAAAGTGTATTCCATAACTGTGCAACTGGATAATATTGATATTAATCATAATGACATAGGCAAATATTTATTTAATGCTTACTATGTGCCAGACTTATTTTAAATGTTTTATATTACTGAATCTTCACAAAATACCCATGAGAATGTTCTTATTGTCCCTGTTTTACAGATGAGGAAGACAAGGGAAGGGCCAAGATTGAAAAAGTTTAACTTGTTAATGGCACAACTGATGTGAAGAATGTATTTTGACTTTCATATGTATTGATATAACCTTGAACCTAATAACCCAACCAGTCAGGGACCTTTTTAATGTTAGTAATGTGTCATGCATGAATGGTGTTTCTACTCAAATGGACTGTGATCTCTTGAGGAATATTTCTGTTGAACTGTCTGAAGAGATTAATTCAGTCTTGGGTGAACAAGGAATCCTTCATGTGTTTATTGATAAAGTTGCAGGGCTCCATTCTCAGTGGTTAGGATATGGTCCTCTGGCCCTCTGTGAACTGCTTCTGAATCAGAGCTAGGCCTGGCTCTGAAAGGTTTCCTGTCCCTCATCCAGGTTTCCCAGAGTGCATCAAGCTTTACCTTTGGAGAAGGTGCTCTCACCTTGAGAGGCTGTGCTGATCTTTTGTTGTTACAGTACTCTGGTACCTTCTCTCTTTGAATCCTTCCTACAACCTAAACCTTCTTATATCCTGGATATTTCTGCCCTACCCTCATCAATTTGTTTTTCCTTCCTAGCAATTCTTTTTCTTCTGAAGCTCTGTCCTTCTGGGGGTTTATGTGAGATATCTGCTATTATTCCAGAGATTCTCAAGTACTTTCACTAACACAGCCCTTTTAATTTCTTAGTGACTCATTAGGTATTTGTTGCACTCACCCACAACTTGGAGGCTGTGGGGCCATCTTCCCTTTCAGCTAGTTGTTCTCAGACTCAGTTTCCATTTATAGTAGCATCCTCTCTCATTGGAAGGATATGTTGCCTATTTGGGGTTCCATCTTTGATTCCATTTCACTTCCTGCTGCTCCTGCCACACAATTGCTGTTTCTTCTAGACCCTGCTCTTGCGGGGAGGGGGTAAAAGGAGAGGGGGGAGGGTTTGGGTACACCCATCCACAATTTAGAGCTTCTGGGATTCCTCATCACCCAGTTTGTTAACATCATCGATGTTTCTCTCTGCTCCATTGCCCTTTTCCCTTAATTTCATCTGAAGACAATTCCTTTCCTCTTATCCTTTCTTAGTGGAATTCCTGTTCTTGTTTCATAAATTCAGCTTCTTCTCTTACCTCTCTGAGGGTATTAATATAACTTTTTCCTCTATCATCGTCTTCTTTTCTCTACATATTCTCCTTTTCTTCAACTTGCTTATTGCTTTTGTTTGATTTGTTCTGTACTTGTTACATGGGAATCTTTCTTCAGATAGTTTGAACCTGGCAAACTTAGGTTGTTTACTCAGATAAACAACCTTTATTTGTGAGTTTATCCACTGGACTAAAGGCTTTGCTGTAGGGTGATTTGCCAGGTCTGTTCTTTGAGGAGCCTCTGATGTCAGTAATTTTAGGTTACCCCCACTAGAACTGGTCAGATTTCCTGGAGAAGGACCTTTCAGTTTCTTGTGTGGAGGGAATAGAATTAATTGCCTTATCTGAAAGCAGACTCAAGAAATGGCATTGAATCTGGGCCTCAGTATTCAATATGTGTGTGTTCTCTTATCTTCCTGTTGCTGGTATGGTGTCCCTACCTTCAATCTGTTCCCAAACCCCAGGATCCTCTATATTAACCTCTGTAAAACATAAACCTCTAGTCTTATAACAAGATAGGGGAGAGGATATTTTGTAGAGGAGGATAACTAACTACATCTTGAAGAGTCTGTTTTCAGACCAATCTTCATTCCGTTTTGCAAATATAACTTTTGCCACCAGTTCTTTGTGGAGAATCAACAACGTGCATCAGATTATATCTCTGCTTTTTTCTGACTGCTAAGTCAGTTTAAGGTTCTGTTTTCCAGGTTCCAAAATTTTATTGTTCTTCTTTCCTATTTTGTTGCCTTTTTTGGGGGGGTTATGATGTTTGAAACATCTTTTACCGTTGTTTTAATGAAGTTTTTTAAGGGAATTAAAAATAAATTTATGCATTCAGTGCACTGTCATTAACCAAATGTTAATGTGCTTTGATAAATACTCAAGCATATGAAAAATCTGTATATATTTATGGGTCCTACAATATTTTGGGCCTCCTTGAGGACAAAGATTCTATATCTTTGAAACATTTTTTATTCTCACTTCTATATCATAATTGTCACAAGAACTGGGAGTTCTCTTATGTTCCAAGTCCCTCTGCAAGCACATTATCTGTTTTCCTACAGGAGAGATATTATCCCTTACTATGTTAATAATCTACTACATAGGAAAGTGCCCATCATAGACCTTTAATTTTCTGAAAAATTACTACCTTATATGAAAACTATAAAATGAATCCCTTGCCATTTTTTCCCCATACCATTAAATTCTGAACCATTAATCTTAGGTATTAATCACAAATGCCTAAGATTAAGTTTTAACTGTAACAAATGGGTGTTTCCACTTTGAAAAAGGTTGCTCACCCCTTTCCTTTCAACCAAAGTTTCCTTTATTGGATTTGTGTTCCTAATTATTTCAGAAAGACTTTTTAAAAGAAAACTGACTAATTATTTTTAGTATATTTTTAAACTTATCTATTGTTGTAAAGCAAAGTACCCCAAAACCTAGTGGCTGAAAACAATAATTTATGTTGCTGATAACTTTGTGAGTCTAGGAATTCTGGAAGGGCTTGACTGAGTGGTTTGTCTCTGATTCATATGACATCATCAGAGTACCCCAGACGTAAGGGATCTGGTTCCAAAAGGATGTCTTCCCTCACATATCTGGCACCGTAGTATTTTCTGGCCTCTCTCTCCACCTCGCGTCTGATCTTCTTTGTCCTCCTCATGTATCTTGGGCTCTCACAGCATGGCAGTCTCAGGCTAGTCAGACTTCCTACATAGCAGTTGGCTTCCTCAAGAGCAAATGTTCCACGAATAAGACAGGAAATGTTTCCCAGGACAGGAAGTAGGAGCTGACCTCAGCCTGGAAACTAGGATAGCATCACTTGTGTTACATTCCATTGATCAGAGTAGTCACAGAGCCTGCCCATACTCAACGGGAGGTGACATAGAGACCATCTCTCAATGGGAGGAATGACAGAAAATTTGCAGCTATCTCTAATCTGCTAATCAGTCTCTCTCTTTCCCTCTCTCTCTCTCACACACACACATATATACACACAAACACACACACAATAAACATATATACATACTACCTATAAAAAGATTTGAGGGCTTCCCTGGTGGCGCAGTGGTTGGGAGTCCGCCTGCCGATGCAGGGGACACGGGTTCGTGCCCCGGCCCGGGAAGATCCCACATGCCACGGAGCGGCAGAGCCCGTGAGCCATGGCCACTGAGCCTGCGCATCCGGAGCCTGTGCTCCACAAGAGGGGAGGCCACAGCAGTGAGAGGCCCGCGTACCACAAAAAAAAAAAAGATTTGGCCAATTTCAGAACCTAAAGCAGTACATCTGCAAAATGGTTGACAAAACCCATAAACACCAGCCATATATAGGAGAACCAGAGATCCCCTACCCCTTTTTCATTACTGTTTTCTAATGATATATTTTTAGTAGAAGTTCTCCCCATAGCTATGACTGATATCACTTCTGATCCCAGAGCAGGGGAGAACAAAACTTCACTGAATGAATTTTCTTAAGAGCCACCAACCTACCTATAATACAATGCTGAGATTGTCACTTCATTCCCCAGAGGGTGTGGCTCTGTTTGGACAATTCCCCACTTGCCATTAAGTTGGCAGAGGAAGAATATAAGGTATCTCTGCCAAGGAAATGTCATCTTTCAAAGCAGCAGCAGGCAGGAGCTATGGTGGCAGCTCCTTAATACCAGAAAAATAATAACCTCACAGAAGAGATGATCTGGACTGATCTAGCTGCTTGACCTTATACAAATAGTTATATTTTCTATGTGCCTTCATTTATAAAATAGAGCCAATAATTTTGTTTCCAAGGGGTTGTTGTGAGACTAAAATGAGGACAGTCATATAGAGTCACATTACATGGAAAAGAATGGGATATGGGTTTTTTGTCTATTATTATTAACATTATTATTATTAAGGAACAATATGAAAATGTAGTGGTATAACCACTTACAGGGTTGACATACTTTAGCATTCATTATATCTAACTTATTAATATTTAATATCAAAATATTGAGTTGTATAAAAGGGCTGTACAGAATCATTGAATCAGTGCCAGCTACAAGTACATTCAAATAGTAATTACCATAAGGAGCATTTTAAGATCATTTCGAAACTTCCCATAGGATGAACACTACAGCTTGTCAGTACCGTCCCTCTGATCTTTTCATATGGAAGTCTACTGAGGCTTCATCCTAAAACCATGAGATTTATCTGTACTAAATTGCAATAAGCTCAAGCTTTTGCCTGCAAGATGTGATGCAGTAAGTCTGTCCCTTTCCTTACTTGCATCTGGATGGCAGCTCATTAGGACATGGTCCTGTCAATATGATTATCATCATCACCATCATCATTTCACATATTCTAATCACATGTTGGTTTCAGATAATGAAAAAAAAAGTGACTTCAGCCTGCATCCCTGACCTCAGTCATCTATCATTTTGAGAGTGATCTGTTGGTATTAGAGGGGACTAAATATAATTACATGGTTGGGGGAGTGTAAACTATCCCCATTGCTAGGAAACAAACCAATACAGCCAGTCTTTGCAGCACCCCATGTGGCACAGCGGCATCACCTATGAACGAGTTCTTGGTATGAAAGAAGGTTTGCTCTCTTACCTGTGGCCTGGAGCTTGTGATCCTGAAACAATTCACTTACTAGAATTTTCTCAACAAAAGGGCACCAGCTTCAGAGACACACAGATCTGGATTCTAATCTTGGCTGTATTACTTAATGGCTTTTTGTCTTAGGGAAAGATAATTAACCACTCTGATACTTGAGTTATTCAGTTGTATAATGTTTATATTATAAAATTATCATAACAATGCATCTTTTTTTAAAAACTTGTTACCATATGGACACTCCCACCCACGTTATTTTGAAGCAATTACCAGATATGTTACATCTTGAAGTATATCAATGTATATCTTTAATACTAAAGAAATTCCTTAATAACATAACTTCTGTGAAATTATGATACCTAAATTATTAACAATAATTAATATTATTATTATTAATTCATAACATCAAATATTCAGCCAATGTTCATATTTCTCCAATTGCCTTGCAATTATTGTTATATTTTACAGTCTTTGTTTGCATTGGGATCAAAATAATGTCCCATATTAGTTGATATGTCTTTTAAGTGTCTTTTTAAAAATAAGTTTTTTGGGCTTCCCTGGTGGCGCAGTGGTTGAGAGTCCGCCTGCCGATGCAGGGGACACGGGTTCGTGCCCCGGTCCGGGAAGATCCCACATGCCGCGGAGCGGCTGGGCCCGTGAGCCATGGCCGCTGAGCCTGCGCGTCCGGAGTCTGTGCTTGGCAACGGGAGAGGCCACAGCAGTGGGAGGCCCGCGTACCGCAAAAAAAAAAAAATAAAAAAAAAATAAGATTTTTTTTTTTTAACATCTTTATTGGAGTATATTTGCTTGTAGTTTTCTTTCTTTGTGACATCCTTGTCTGGTTTTGGTATCAGGGTGATGGTGGCCTTGTAGAATGAGTTTGGGAGTGTTCCTCCCTCTGCTGTATTTTGGAAGAATTTGAGAAGGATAGGTGTTAGCACTTCTCTAAATGTTTGATAGAATTTGCCTGTGAAGCCATCTGGTCCTGGGCTTTTCTTTGTTGGAAGATTTTTAATCACAGGTTCATTTCAGTGCTTGTGATTGTTCTGTTCATATTTTCTATTTCTTCCTGGTTCAGTCTCTGAAGGTTGTGCATTTCTAAGAATTTGTCCATTTCTTCCAGGTTGTCCATTTTATTGGCATAGTGTTGCTTGTAGTAATCTCTCACGATCTTTTGTATTTCTGCAGTGTAAGTTGTTACTTCTCCTTTTCATTTCTAATTCTATTGATTTGAGTCTTCTCCCTTTTTTTCTTGATGAGTCTGGCTAATGGTTTATCAATTTTGTTTATCTTCTCAAAGAACCAGCTTTTAGTTTTATTGATCTTTGCTATCGTTTCTTTCATTTCTTTTTCATTTATTTCTGATCTGATTTTTATGATTTCTTTCCTTCTGCTAACTTTGGGGTTTTTTGTTCTTCTTTCTCTAATTGCTTTAGGTGCAAGGTTAGGTTGTTTATTCGAGATGTTTCCTGTTTCCTAAGGTAGGATTGTATTGCTATAAACTTCCCTCTTAGAACTGCTTTTGCTGCATCCCATAGATGTTGGGTCATCGTGTCTCCATTGTCATTTGTAGTTATTTTTTTATTTCCTCTTTGATTTCTTCAGTGATCACTTTGTTATTAAGTAGTGTATTGTTTAGCCTCCGTGTGTTTGTATTTTTTACAGATCTTTTCCTGTAATTGATATCTAGTCTCATGGCGTTGTGGTCAGAAAAGATACTTGATACAATTTCAATTTTCTTAAATTTACCAAGGCTTGATTTGTGGACCAAGATATGATCTATCCTGGAGAATGTTCCATGAGCACTTGAAAAAAATGTGTATTATGTTGTTTTTGGATGGAATGTCCTATAAATATCAATTAAGTCCATCTTGTTTAATGTATCATTTAAAGCTTGTGTCTCCTTATTTATTTTCATTTTGGATGACCTGTCCATTGGTGAAAGTGGGGTGTTAAAGTCCCCTACTATGAATGTGTTACTGTCGATTTCCCCTTTTATGGCTGTTAGTATTTGCCTTATTTATTGAGGTGCTCCTATGTTGGGTGCATAAGTATTTACAACTGTTATATCTTCTTCTTGGATCGATCCCTTGATCATAATGTAGTGTCCTTCTTTGTCTCTTCTAATAGTCTTTATTTTAAAGTCTATTTTGTCTGATATGAGAATTGCTACTCCAGCTTTCTTTTGATTTCCATTTGCATGAAATATCTTTTTCCATCCCCTCACTTTCAATCTGTATGTGTCTCTAGGTCTGAAGTGGGTCTCTTGCAGACAGCAAATATATGGGTCTTGTTTTTGTATCCATTCAGCCAATCTGTGTCTTTTGGTGGGAGCATTTAGTCCATTTATATTTAAGGTAATTATCGATATATATGATCCTATTCCCATTTTCTTAGTTGTTTTGGGTTCGTTATTGTAGGTCTTTTCCTTCTCTTGTGTTTCTTGTCTAGAGAAGTTCCTTTAGCAGTTGTTGTAGAGCTGGTTTGGTGGTGCTGAACTCTCTCAGCTTTTGCTTGTTTGTAAAGGTTTTAATTTCTCCATCAAATCTGCATGAGATCCTTGCTGGGTTGAGTAATCTTGTTTGCAGGTTTTTCTCCTTCATAACTTTAAATATGTCCTGCCAGTCCCTTCTGGCTTGCAGAGTTTCTGCTGAAAGATCAGCTGTTAACCTTACAGGGATTCCCTTGTGTGTTATTTGTTGTTTTTCCCTTGCTGCTTTTAATATGTTTTCTTTGTATTTCATTTTTGACAGTTTGATTAATATGCGTCTTGGTGTATTTCTCCTTGGATTTATCCTGTATGGGACTCTCTGTGCTTCCTGGACCTATTTAACTATTTCCTTTCCCGTATTAGGGAAACTTTCAACTATAATCTCTTCAAATATTTTCTCAGTCCCTTTCTTTTTCTCTTCTTCTTCTGGAACCCCTATAATTCAAATGTTGGTGCGTTTGATGTTGTCCCAGAGGTCTCTGAGACTGTCCTCAGTTCTTTTCATTGTTTTTTCTTTATTCTGTTCTGCAGTAGTTATTTCCACTATTTTATCTTCCAGGTCACTTATCCGTTCTTCTGCCTCAGTTATTCTGCTATTGATCCCATCTAGAGTATTTTTAATTTCATTTATTGTGTTGTTCATCATTGTTTGTTTCATCTTTAGTTCTTCTAGGTCCTTGTTAAATGTTTCTTGCATTTTCTCTATTCTATTACCAAGATGTTGGATCATCTTTACTATCATTATTCTGAAGTCTTTTTCAGGTAGACTGCCTATTTCCTCTACATTTGTTAGGTCTGGTGGGTTTTTATCTTGCTCCTTCATCTGCTGTGTGTTTTTCTGTCTTCTCATTTTTCTTATCTTACTGTGTTTGGGGTCTCCTTTTTGCAGGCTGCAGGTTCGTAGTTCCTGGTGTTTTTGGTGTCTGTCCCCAGTGGCTAATATTGGTTCAGTGGGTTGTGTAGGCTTCCTGGTGGAGGGGACTAGTGCCTGTGTTCTGGTGGATGAGGCTGGATCTTGTCTTTCTGGTGGGCAGGTCCATGTCTGGTGGTGTGTTTTGGAGTGTCTGTGGACTTCCTGTCTTGCTAGTTGTTTGGCATAGGATGTCCAGCACTGTAGCTTGCTGGTCGTTGAGTGAAGCTGGGTGCTGGTGTTGAGATGGAGATCTCTGGGAGATTTTCGCCGTTTGATATTATGTGGAGCTGGGAGGTCTCTTGTTGACCAGTGTCCTGAAGTTGACTCTCCCTCCTCAGAGTCACAGCACTGACTCCTGGCTTCTGAACCAAGAGCTTTCATCCACACGGCTCAGAATAAAAGGGAGAAAAATAGAAGGAAAGAATTAGTAGAAGTAGAAAGAGAGAAAGAAAGAAAGAGAGAAAGATAGAAAGAAAGGAGGGAGGAAGGAAGGAAGGAGGGATGGAAGGAGAAAAAGAAAGGAGATAAAGTAAGATAAAATATAATAAAGTTATTAAAATAAAAAAATAATTAAGAGAAAAAACAAACAAACAAAAAAAAACGGCCAGGTAGAACCCTAGGACAAATGTTGGAAGCAAAGCTATACGGACAGAATCTCACACAGAAGCATACACATACACACTCACAAAAAGAGGAAAAGGGAAAAAAATCATAAATCTTGCTGTCAATGTCCACCTCCTCAATTTGGAATGATTCATTGTCTAAAGGAGGGAAGGAAGGAAAGAAAGAAATAAAGAAGATAAAGTAAAATAAAGTTATTAAAAAAAAAAAAAAAAGGACAGATATAACCGTAGGACAAGTGGTGGAAGCAAAGCTATACAGACAAAATCCCACACAGAAGCATACACATACACACTCACAAAAAGAGGAAAAGGGGAAAAAATAGTAAATCTTGCTCTCAGTCCACCTCCTTAATTTGGGATGATTCGTTGTCTATTCATGTATTCCACAGATGCAGGGTACGTCAAGTTGATTGTGTAGCTTTAATCCGCTGCTTCTGAGGCTGCTGGGAGAGATATCCCTTTCTCTTCTTTGTTCTCACAGCTCCCAGGGGCTCAGGTTTGGATTTGGCCCCGCCTCTGCGTGTAGGTCGCCGGAGGGCGTCTGTTCTTCACTCAGATAGGAGTGGGTTAAAGGAGCCGCCGATTCGGGGCCTCTCGCTCACTCAGGCCTGGGGGAGGGAGGGGCACGGAGTGTGGGGCGAGCCTGCTGCGTCAGAGGCCGGCGTGACGTTGCACGAGCCTTAGGCGCGCCGTGCGTTCTCCTGGGGAAGTTGTCCCTGGATCCCGGAACCCTGGCAGTGGCGGGCTGCACAGGCTCCCCGGAAGGGGGGTGTGGATAGTGACCGGTGCTCGCACACAGGCTTCTTGGTGGCGGTAGCAGCAGCCTTAGCGTCTCATGCCCGTTTCTGGGATCTGCGCTTTTAGACACGGCTCGCGCCGGTCTCTGGAGCTCCTTTAAGCAGCGCTCTTAATCCCCTCTCCTCGCGCAGCAGGAAACAAAGAGGTAAGAAAAAGTCTTGCCTCTTGGGCAGGTCCAGACTTTTCCCCGGACTCCCTCCTGCCTAGCCGTGGCGCACTAACCCCCTGCAGGCTGTGTTCACGCCGCCAACCCCAGTCCTCTCCCTGCGCTCCAAGAGAAGCCCGAGCCTCAGCTCCCAGCCCTGCCCACCCCGGCGGCTGAGCAGACAAGCCTCTCAGGCTGGTGAGTGCCGGTCGGCCCTGATCCTCTGTGTGGGAATCTCTCTGCTTTGCCCTCCGCACCGCTGTGGCTGTGGTCTCCCCTTCAGCTCCGAAGCTTTCCTCCTCTAACACCCACAGTCTCTGCCCGCGAAGGGGCTTCCTAGTGTGTGGAAACCTTGCCTCCTTCACAGCTCCCTCCCACTGGTGCAGGTCCTGTCCCTATTCTTTTGTCTTTGTTTATTCTTTTTTCTTTTGCCCTACCCAGGTGCGTGGGGGGGTTTCTTGCCTTTTGGGAGATCTGAGGTCTTGTGCCAGCGTTCAGTAGGTGTTCTGTAGGAGTTGTTCCACGTGTAGATGTATTTCTGGTGTATCTGTGGGGAGAAAGGTGATCTCTGTGTCTTACTCTTCCGCCATCTTCCCGCAAGCCCTCAAAAATAAGCTTTGTATTTTAGAATAATTTTAGATTTACAGAAAAGCTGCACAGATAGTACAGTGGGTTCCTTAATGTCCTTTACTCAGCTTTTGCTAATTTTAGCATCTTATAAAACCATGATACATCAAAATGAAGAAATTAACATTGATACAGTATTATAAACTAAACTACTGACTTTATTCAAGTTTTACCAGTTTTACCACTAATCCAGGATCCATTCCAGGAGGTCATATTATGTTTAGGTTTTAGACTCTTTTAAACTCTAGTTTCCTCCTGCATCTTTTTCTTTTTTACAATGTTTTTCTATGAGAAATCAGAAGATTTTTCTTGCAAAAGTTCTCCAATGTAAACTGGAGCTGTATGTTTGTGCTATTTTAAACATGTTTATCTTTACCTTGAATTTATCATAAGTTGATATTAGATCTAAATGTTTGATCAAATTCAGGTTCAATTTTTTTTAATGTATTCAGTTAGTATTGGATAAACTACTTAATAGGCAGTGTAGTGTACTTCTGTAAGGAGATTCATAAGTATGTTTTTTCCTCTTTCTGATGTTATCAGAAACTGGTGATCATTGTTTAGGTCCATTAATCCATTAGGGCATGGCAGAATGGTGATTTTCTACTTCTATCATTTTTCACTCTGTATCAGTTGAAATATTTCCAAAAATAGAAATTTCTCCTCTTCAGTTACAGTATAGCTCATATAAAAAAGCAGAATAAATAATTAATTTCCCTCCTATATTACTAGTTTCAATTTGGTAATGTGGTAATTTCCAGGCATATTTTAGTGATTTTTATCTGTAATGTACTCTATTTTCATGGTTCCAGTTCAATTTTTAAATTATTTTTTATTGAAAGATTATTGGTTAGAGCAATTTTAAATTTACAGAAAAATTGAGCAGAAAGTACAGAGATTTCCCTCTCAAATATTCCTACTCCCCACACAGAACTTCTCCTATTATTCACATCTTGCATTAATGTGGTACATTTGTTACAATTAATGAAGCAATATTGATAGATTACATTAGAGTTCACTCTTTAAGATGTTCATTTCTAATGGTCTTGACAAATGTATAACTTTATCAGATAAGATGATAGCAAATATTTTCTCTCAGTCTGTGGATTATCTTTTAATTCTTTTAGGAATGTCTTTCACAAAGCAGATGTTTTTAATTTTAATGAAGTTTAACTTATCAATTTTTTCTATTATGGATTGTACTTTTGGTGTTGTATCTAAAAAGGCATTGCCAAATCCAAGGTCACCTAGATTTTCTCCTGTGTTATCTTCTAAAAGGTTTGTAGTTTTACATTTTACAATTAGGTCTGTGATCCATTTTAAATTGTTATTTATGAAAGATATAAGGTCAGTATCTAGATTTACTTTTCTGTGTGTAGATATCTAGTTGTTTCAGAACACTGTTGAAAACACTATTCTTTTTCTACTGAATTTATTCTGCTTCTTTGTCAGATCCATTGACTATATTTGTGTGGATCTATTTCTGGAACCTCTGTTGTGTTCCACTGACTTATTTCTGTATTCTTACCCCAATACCACATTTCTTGATCACTGAAGCTTTACAGTAAGTATTAAAATCAGGTAGTACCAGTGCTCTAAACTTCCTCTTCATTATTGTGTTGTCTATTCTGGGTTTTTCCCAGATAAACTTTAAAATCAGTTTGTTGATATCCGTAAAATAATCTGCTGGGATATAGACTGGGATTGGGGTTGTGTTGAATCTATATATCAAGTTGAGAAAAACTAACACATTAACAATATTGTCCTTCTCTCCAAAAACATGAAATATTTGTTTGTTTAGATCTTCTTTAATCAGTTTTTGACAGTGTTCTTCATATAGATCTTATACGTATTTTCTTAGATTTATACCTAAATATTTCCTTTTGAGGAATGCTAAGATAAATGGTACTGTGTTTTTATTTTCAAATTCCAGTTTCTCATTGCTGGTAAATAAGAAAGAAGTTGGCTTTTGGAGGCTAACCTTGTATCCTGCTAACTTGCTATAATTGTTTATTAGTTCCAGGAGTTTTATTGTTGTTATTGTTTCTTTGGAGGTTTTTTACAAAGACAATCATGTCATATGTGAACAAAGACAATTTTCTTTCTTCCTTCCCAGTCTATTTACCTTGTATTTTATTTTCTTCTCTTATTGCATTAGCTAGGCCTTCCAGTATGATATTGAATAGGAGTTATGAGAGAGCACATTCTTGCTTTGTTCCTAACCTTAGGGGAAAAACCATCTATTTTCTCAGCATTAAGTAAAATGTTAGCTGTAGGTTTTTGGTAGATATTTTTAATCATGTTGAGGAAGTTGCCTTCTATTCCCAGTTTGATGAGAATGTGGGTGTTGGATTTTGTGAAATGCTTTTTCTGCATGTATTGATTGAATTTTCAGTAAGATTTCTTGGGTAGTCCCTTCTTTGTTTTCAGAATTTCTTCATATATTAGAAATATAATGCTTCAAGTGACAATAAATTTAAATGAAATTAATGTGTCTAATGTCAACTCAAGACTCAAAATTATCTGATAGGCTGATATGTCAAGCTGAAATCCATAACAGACAAAAGTTAAATCCTGCATATCTCATTAAGTACAAGATGCGAAAAAAAAATTGGCTTGGCAGGAGTTCTTGGAAGAAATATGTAGCAAAATTTTGTTGGCAAAAATGTTAATATTAGATAACAGCATGACCTGGCTGGTTAACAACCATTTTGTAGTATTTAGTTTCTGTTTTCTGGGTGGCAAACTTTGAGAGAGTCCATGATGAAAGAGAATGTGTTGTGCATTATTTTCATAATTATCACCCTGTTGCAAGGATGTGCTGAGACCTCCATACCATGAGATAATATAGGTAATAGCAAGAATAGAAGCTAGAAAAATGGAGGACTTAATGTAGATGCATGATAAACAAATGAAAATATTTAATGGATTGCTATGTAAAAGATTATTTAGATATGTTCTTTATTAGCACAGAGCAGAACTAAGGGTAGCAGCTAAAACTTAAAACATATTTTAACTAACTATATATGTATAATCTTGCCATTAATATACTTGAGGTGTATCATTCCTTTTTAGTCAGTGATGGAATAAAGCAAATTCCTGGGGTATGCTGTTGTAGAGTTGCTACATGGGATGGAGTGTTAGGTTAAGAGAAATCTGAAGGGAACTTACCACTCAAAGTGAGCTCTTAGAACTCACTTGAAGAAATATATTCTACAATAGAGCACATGGTCTGTGTGCAGCCCTGGGTGGGGATACTAGCAGCCAGGGTAAGATGGAGAGAACATAAAAGAGTAGCTCGCCAGAGAGAAAGCGTTGGTAAAAGTGAAAAATAACAGAAAATACACCTTCCTCACTGCTCTGGGAGTAAATCTGCGAAAACATGCTCTTCCAATGGTCCATCATTAACATGAACACTATATCCTTCATGATTCCCACACCAATTTTGAAAGGCAGCTCAATTTTGCAGGGCTATTTCCTGGAAATAAGAATAGCTCTGGAAAAAGAAAGCAATTGAGGGAGAATGTTCAGGAATGGGACTGACCTCAAGAAAACAGTTTTGCTTTGAACTTTCTGTGGAGCAAGAGAACTTAAAAGCTCCCACCTCGAATTTTACTCTGTTTGCTTATAATCAATAGCAAAACAGTGCTCACATTCAGTATATAAAGGCTCATACGAGAAGGAATTTTAGGTGCTATGACAGAAAGAGACGTCTATAAGCAAGTCATGAAGATGATTCAGCAAGTTACAACTGTTTTATAAAGAAGCATTCCTTTGGTTGAGGTCATTTATTAGCAAGGGGTGAACCTCTAGAAAATAAATGGTTAGAAGGTTTGTTTTTTTTTTTTCATCTTTAATGTGAACCACCTAATAGGATTTTTTTAACATGGTGAATAATTATTAGTTGGTATTCTATTCTCTGGTATGAATAAATTTAAACTTAATACTTTTTTTTGTTTAAGGGTAACAGTGAAGATGACAATGGCCTTGCTCTTTTAAATAACTCCATTACAATTAGGAAGACAAAAGAAACCATAACTTTAGCAGATCATTAGAATTAAATTTGATACCAATTACACTGTCAAAAAAATTAATATAATTGAATTTATGTCAACAAGCTTTGACTATATTATTTATATAAAGATAGTTAAGACTCAATATAATCAATCTTATGAAGCATAGATGTAAATAATATAGTTGGTATTGGCTGAAGAATTCCATGTAGAATGAAATCGTACCTTCCTTTGATGTCTTATACAACTATTCAGTTGTATAAGGCATATTCAGTTGTATAAGGCATATAGTGCTAGTTCCCTATTCAGGGCATATTCAGTGCTGTGGCTTTCAGTTTTTCCTTTAAATGTTAAAACTCTCATAGTAAGAGACCTAATTGACACATTTCCAATTATTCTTTTCTTTTATGCTATTCTAAAAATGTGTCACTGACATTGAAGAAATGCCCCAATTAGGAATATAAAGGCTTAAAGCTGCCTCCTGTTGAGGGAGGCACATGAACCTTGTAAATGAACTCTTGTCATGCCCTACACTGTGCTTCATTGACATGAAGCACTGAGAACCCCTCTCTGTAAACTGACCCATCTAATCTGTTCTCCTTGTTCATGGGAAATCTGTGTAAAAATACACATTCATCAGTAGAATATTTGAAAGAGATAACTTTCCAAAAGCAGCAGAAGTAATTTTTATTATCCCTTCCAGTTGAATTTGTACTGGAACAAATTGCCATATTCTGCCTCTAAACAAAAGCTGTTTCTGAAGCAACATGGTTGCATCTGGCTGATTTTAAATTGTGACCAGTGGTGTGATTCTGACACAGTTAGTCCAATTGTCTGGCTAGATTTCTGGTGCTTATTAACCTCTTAAAGTAAAAGAAAGAAACATATTCAGTGAGTATAGTTACAGGCCATTAATGCCTATCCTTTCTCTTAATGAATGAGATACATAAAAGCAAAGAAAAAGACATTTTCTCAAATGCAAAAATGCCACTCTCCACTAATGTTATTATAAAAGGTATACTCGTACAAACTTCCAAAAAATTTCCATGTGAGAAAGGGGGAAAATACTAAGGAAAATTTAAGGGTGGCAAAGAGATTTAATTTCAAAAACTAATGCCCCTGGATGCTGCAGTTTTGTGTTGCCGTTTCTGAAACTGTGTCTCTCCTCACCTAGAGGTGAAGAGTATCAGAATACATTGGTGAGAGCTACCAAGGACACGCAAGGAAGGAAAGCCTGTGTCCCCTGTATCTAGCATAATAGAGCTGATTCCTGCCAGGTTAGAGTAATAATGAGTTAGAAGTGAAGCAGCACACCAAAGACAGTTGATAATGTAGGACTTCAGGATATATCAAATTTCTAGATAACTCCTCTTACCAGTAGAAAGGTCACAGATGGATAACTGACAAGTCAGGTCAAGAGAACATCTAGATTAAAGAAGTGTGGACATTTAGCATTTACTATTGAAATCTTCTATCCCTCCTAAATTACTCCTTTGTAATAAGTATATTCTTATTCTCTCTGGAATAAGTATATTCCCTGTGTAGAGCAGGTGCTTTTGAAGCAAAGGACAAGGTTTCCATCCTTGTATGAACCACCTAGCTTCAGGAAAAAATAGCAAAACATAAGACAAACATAGAAAAAAAAATTTCACAAGAGTAACAACAAACATAAAGTCTAGCAAGTAAAATTAGAAAAGCAACTTAAAGGGTATGCTATGCTAACACAAACATATAAAAAATGCGTAATTTTACAAGGCCCAGGGATGCCTTATTGACTGTTATAACCAGGAGTGGTTTTTAGCATTTGAAAAATGACTTGGGATTCCCAAACAATAACTACCTCATATATATAAGTGTGTGTGTATATATACGTGTGTGTGTGTGTGTGTGTGTGTGTATAAAAGTGGTTAGCTTTCAAGGTGGATATTTTCTGAGGACAAAAACAAACTTCCATTGTAAGACAAACCAAATTAACTCATACATTTGATATAGTCATTTAATAATTCAATCACACCATGGACCTGGCACTAGAGATGCAAAGATGATGCATGTCAGAAAAGATAGGTGTCACTCATATATAATTACTTAATTTATAGTTGTGTTAAACGCTATTGAGAAAACATATTTACAGTTTCATTTGAATATTCCATTGACATTATAACCAATTTAACAGCTTAATGGAATGAAATGAATTGCTTTTTAAAAGATTTTCTTCTTTCGGCCAAGAAAAGAAACTAAGTTTAAGAACAGAAAGAGGGACTTCCCTGGTGGCGCAGTGGTTAAGAAACCGCCTGCCAATGCAGGGGACATGAGTTTGATCCCTGGTCTGGGAAGATCCCACATGCCGCAGAGCAACTAAACCCATGCACCATAACTACTGAGCCTGTGCTCTGAAGCTCGCGTGCCACAACTACCAAAGCCCACGTGCCTAGAGCCTGTGCAACAAGAAAAGCCACCACAATGAGAAGCCCATGCATGCGAGAAAAAGTAGCCCCGGCTCATGGCAACTAGAGAAAGCCTGGGTGCAGCAACAAAGAATCAATGCAACCCAAAATAAATAAATAAATAAATAAATTTATAAAAAAGAAGAGAAAGCAATAAGAGCAACTTCCTGTCAGGCTGAGCTTCCCAATCCATTAGCACGGTAATTTTTTAAAAAAATTTTATTGGCGTATAGTTGATTTACAATGTCATGTTAGTTTCAGGTGTACAGCAAAGTGAATCAGTTGTACATATACATGTATCCACTTTTTTTGGTAAATTCTTTTCCCATATAGGCCATTACAGGGTATTGAGTAGAGTTCCCTGTGCTATACAGTAGGTCCTTATTAGTTATCTATTTTATATATAGTAGTGTGTATCTGTCAATCCCAATCTCCCAATTTATCCCTACCCTTCCTTACCCCCTGGTAACCATAAGTTTGTTTCCTACATCCGTGGCTCTACTTTGTTTTGTAAATAAGTTCATTTGTAACCATTTTTTTAGATTCCACCTTTAAGCGGTATCATATGATATTTGTCTTTCTGTGTCTGACTTACTTCATTCAGTATGACAATCTCTAGGTCCACCCATGTTGCTGCAAATGACATTATTTTGTTCTTTTTTATAGCTGAGGGACTGGGAATGTTTTTTAAAAGTATATATCAGAATACATAAAGATTGGCAATTTTAAAGGTGCATGAGGTTGTATGATAGATTAGATTTGCTATGGTTTAAAATAAGGTTTTGGGACTTCCCTGGTGGCGCAGTGGTTAAGAATCCGCCTGCCAATGCAGGGGACACGGGTTCAAGCCCTGGTCCGGGAAGATCCCACATGCCGCTGAACAACTTAAACCCGTGCGCCACAACTACTGAGCCTGTGCTCTAGAGCTTGCGAGCCACAACTACTGAGACCGCGTGCCACAACTACAGAAACCCACGCCCCTAGAGCCCGTGCTCCACAGCAAGAGAAGCCACCTCAATGAGAAGCCCGTGAGCTGCAACGAAGAGTAGGCCCCACTCACTGTAACTAGAGAAAGCCCACACACAGTAACAAAGGCCCAATGCAGCCAAATATAAATAAATAAATTTATAAAAATAAAAAACAATAAGGTTTTTTAAATACAGGATTCACTGTATTTAATAAAAGGAAAATATAATAGCTTAGGCAATGCATTTGGCCCATTAGCCTGTGTTCTTAGCCTACTGGGCCTTTCTATCCTCTCATTTAGGAATGCCTTTCATCTCCTTCAAGGTTAGCTCAAGCACCACTTCCTTACTGACACTTACTGGGATCAGTAGTTGTTGGAGGGGGTCATTGAGAGGACGTGACCACTGGATTGATCCATGAGCTAGACCAAGGGCATGGGAGGCTCCTCACCATCTCCCCTGTCTTTGGAATGCACATTCGGCCCACTGTTCCCACAGTGGGAACCGTTTTCAAGGACACAGACTTGAGAGAGTAAGGTGTTGTTGAGACCATCTGGACTAAATAAATAGGTGACTGAACCTAATTAAGGCCTCTGTATACACTTTTAAGACTCTGGTGGCAGATGCAGCAATCCAGTGGTTTTCAGCTGCCTAAGGCAAGCCTCATATGTAAATTCCCTTGCTTATGAAACTCACCACCTACCAATCTGGAGTGGCCTGCCTCTATCTTCAGTCTCTCCTTGCCCTCTGGTACTGGTACCAATTTGGAGACCAACAGTAGTAAGAACTAATAGTTCTTTATTTTTTTTAATCCCTGTTGTGTTATTGACTTTGGTGTCTTTTATAGTTCTTACCACATTAACCATTTAACTTTATTTTCAACTAAGTTTAAAAATTAACTGAAGGCTAATCTATCTAGTCCATCTGATTTTATTTTTTAAATTATGCTTTTTCTACTTTTAGCAGTTCAGTAGTAGATTAGTTTATTAGTCTTATTGATAGGATAAAAAATGGTGAATTAAGTATTTGCTCATAGAAATGTCTTTTTCTGTGTCATAAGACAGTGTTTCTGGATGAAAACAGTAAAATGAGAATCATATTTATTTAAATATCATAAAATGTCTGTCAATAATAGCAATTATAAATAGCAATGAACAGAATTTAATCAAAACTTCTCTTAACATAAAGTTTCTCAATCACACTTCATGAAAAATTGTTCTTCAAAGTTTTCCTCGAACTATGCAAAGATTGATAATAAATCAAATGTAATAAAGAATTAATTTTCTTAGGACAAATTAAATAACCAACTAAAGTCATTTTCCATTTTCATGATTCTGGAACCAAAACTATCTACAACCACCAACTTCCTTTCTGCATTAGCATGACATTACTATCCAGTTAACTCTTGCTCAGGAAGAGAAAAATTGCAAATAACTTTATCGTTCATTCTAAGAACTTCCCAGAAGCCCATTTAAAATGAACATAAGACTGTTCAATTTACAGTAGGTAGAATGAAAAGACTGCTTCTGAAGACTCCCTTTGAAACTCTTTCCTTAAAGCCTTAGCTTGCTCTGTCCATCAATCCTAAACTATTATATTATGAACCTTACCCCAATCCTGATGAAATATGTTGCTTTAAGCCAGGCTGCCAAACCTCATAGAAATCTCAATTTTGCTGTTCCTCCTCTGAAATGCTACCCAAATTCTGTTGAGCTAGTTAGCACTCCTACCGCAATAAGCAATAGACTCAATTTTCCCTTATCAACTGAAAATTTTGGTAACATTTTATCAATTCTTATTGAATAACCAAAGTCTCCTTTTTTCATTAACAAATTAGAGTTTATGCACACCAAACAAATTGTCTTCCAGGTTAGTTTTGAGTTCAGTAAATTTCTGGTTAAAAAAATAAAGTCTGTTTAAAGTAGTACTTGGCCTTCTTATGGAATGTATAAAGCTGTATTTTGATAAGGTGGGTAATGTTTGAAATTTCAAATCAAATATATCCAAGCTTTTATTAAATACAAAACTGCAACCGAAACCATTTCCTTTGACCGTTTAGTAATGTGGAGTTTATATATGAATGCTTTTTTTTCATTCAGGTAAAAAGTTTGAAATTTTCTGTTCCAATACTACAGAAGCAATGAGTTTCTTAAGTTATCATAGATCACTTTGGCTTCAAGTTTTTTTTTTTTTTTTTTTTCTGATGTACCTATCCTTTACTTGATTCTCCTATACAACTTCTTCTCAGAATAATGGTGTTTTAGCCGTTTAGGTAGCTTAAAGTAACTGAAACCGCATTAGCTTAGAAATTGGATGGGCCTGAGTTTTACTGTTTACTCTGTTTCATACTACCTTTGTCACTATTGAAAATTACCTCATCTTTTTAAGCATCAGTTTCTTCAGCTGCAAAATGGGAATAATATTATATAACTCCTAGGTTTGCTGTGAGGGTGAAATGGAATGGGAAATGTAAAGTACTTAGTACTGGCCTGGAATGTAGGAGGTACTAAGTCAGTGATAACATCTTAATTTTTGTTATTTACCATGTTATCCAAGGGCCTCACTTTAACGAGGGTACTTTCTCCTTCTAGATGACTCTATTTTTTGCTATCATATGCCTATCACTACACTGTTTCTTTAACTGGGGTACTTCTTTAGCTCATGGCACTTTCCTCCAAAATGTTCCATAAAAGATAAGCTTTCTCAGAGCCTACATTTCATTTGTTCAGGGAGCTCCACCTTCCTGCAGAGCTGTAAGCCTTAGTTTAAACTGTTATCCAAATTGTGGGCCAAATGCATTGCCTAAACTCTTATTTTTTTCCTTTTCTTGAATATAGTGAATCTTGTATTTTAAGAAATCTTATTTTAAACCATAGCAAATCTAATCTATTGTATAACCTCATGTACTTTTTAAATTGCCAGCTTTATATATTCTGATACACACTTTTTGAAAGCACAATTCGACAATTTTGTGCTCTGGTTTTGTATATAATGTATATACCTAAGACATTTTATGCCTCATAGTAACTTTTCCAACATTTTATTTCAGACAGCTCTACAATAAAGAATTGACCTCTCCTTGTCCTCAAGCAAAGGATACCTGGTAAGTTCCAGAAGCATAAATTCGTGTAAGTAATGGGAACTTTAGAGTTGCAGTCAGTAAGTGATTCAGAATACTCTGTGAGGGGACAGCTCCACTGGATAGCTCCCCCACACATCTAAAGGCATTGTGCCTTCTTTGTATGCGAAGATAATTCTACTGATCTTCCGTAATCAGTACAGTGTCTGTTGGATTTCCAATAGCAGGATTAGAATTATAAATTCTAGAAGAGTATAATGTAGAAGGACCTTGAAGTTTATCTAGTCCAGTTACCTTATAAGCAGCCAGAGGCTTAAAGACTTGCACAAGGTGACACTGCCCATTAATAAGAGATTCGTCTCTAGTACTCAGATTCTGTAACTCCCAGCTCAACACCGTTTATGCTTTACCTCAGATTTGGTTTGATTCATGCTCTTTCTCACTGTCTCCACTGGATTAATGATACATATTTGTTAGATGGATGACCAGAGGTGTTGTCATTTTTCTAAAGAGATGTCCATCTACCCTCTTCAGCTCAACAGAATCCATGCAACTTTATAGAATCCATGCAACTTTATGGAATCCATGCAACTAAATAACTCCTTTATTTCTGTCAACTTTGGAAAAATGAGAAAAAAATTTCACTACCAGGCATTGCATTGATCCCATTAGAAAGCCTTTTCATCATAAACAACAACAGATAGTTGTTCAACATTCACTGTGCTTATGGGATACTTTATCATTTTCTTTTCTCTCATTCTGCTGTAGGTATCTCTGTCAATCTGTATATCTCTTATAAAGAACAACTTTTGCTTAAAATTGTTCTCAGCTTTCTTGTACTCAAAGAAATAATCTATGTCTGAGCCTGCTTTTATACATATGCATTTGCTTTTGGGAAAATGCAAACCTCACACACTGGTTAAACTAATACATATGGCTACTCCATAGTAGGCCTCCACCATGAGAGCAAGATAGTCAAACTGCCTTCTACAATAGACATTTTATTTTTCAATACCAAACAAACATTCCTGTAACTGTATTATTTTCTTATAAATAAATAATTTAAAAGAGAAAATGTCACAAAGTTACTCTGGCTATTATGAATATGGTACAAAAGGGATAGAAAGAAAGACCAGTTCAGTGCTTAATGGGTTATATTCTTGCTGAGAACTACTGATGATTGGAAGATGATAGTGGTCTTGGAGATAGTAATAAGTGTATGGGTTTGGAAAAGTAGAGCCAAAGAATTTGCTGATGAGATTGGATATGGGGTGTGAGGAAAAAAGGCACAGTCGAGCATAATGTCTGGAACTCTTGAAAAGAGATGGGAGTCATTGCTGGATAGATAGTATGTTAAAAATGCCATGGACATAGAGACGGTCACACAGGAAGAGCGTGGAAAAGGTAATTGGGTTAAGTACTGAGCAAAAGGAATAGAAAAGTTGCATCCAGTGAGGCAGAAGAGATAAGCTAATACTAAAATCCAGAATAAGCTACTTTAGAGCGGGGGGAAGGTCATCTGTGCCAGATGGTGCTGAGAGATTGGTAAAGTGAGGGCAGAGGAATGCACATTGACCTTGGCAACTTGCAGCTCATTGGTGATCTTGAAAAGAAGGATTGTAGTAATGTGATGAGGAGGGATGAGCAATCAGAGTAGAGGTGAAGAGAGAATGGAAGTGGAGGAAATTGGTGTTAGCAGGAAGAAAATTAATTCAACAGATTTGGAGATGAAGTAAATAGGGATTGAAGTTGATAAGACAATTAGGGTTAAGGGAATTCTTTTTTTTGTTTTTGTTTTTTTTGCGGAACGTGGGCCTCTCACTGTTGCAGCCTCTCCAGTTGCGGAGCACAGGCTCTGGACGCACAGGCTCAGCGGCCATGGCTCACGGGCCCAGCCGCTCCGCGGCATGTGGGATCCTCCCGGACCGGGGCACGAACCCATGTCCCCTGCATCGGCAGGCGGACTCTCAACCACTGCGCCACCAGGGAAGCCCTCTTTTTTTAATATAGGTAAACAAACACAAAATAGAATCATGCAATGTAACTCTAATTTTGGTGTGGAGAAAATGTGTAATTTTCTCTACTGCTATGCTTGCCTTCTTGTTAGCTGCCACCTGCTGGCTAGAGGAGAAGAAAGTTAAAAAGTGTTTTTTCCAGGTAAAAGTTTAATTCAAACTGACTACTTAAATTATTCTTAAAAAGATTTCTAGAGATTGGTTCAAGATGGCAGAATAGGTGGACGTGCATTCACTCCCTCTTGTGAGAGCACCAGAATCACAGCTAACTGCTGAACAATCATCGACAGGAAGACAGTGGAACTCACCAAAAAAGATACCTTACATCCAAAAACAAAGGAGAAGCTGCAGTGAGACAGTAGGAGGAGTACAATCACAATAAAATCAAATCCCATAACTGCTGGGTGGGTGACTCACAAATTGGAGAACAATTATACCACAGAAGACCACCCACTGGACTGAAGGTTCTGAGGTCCACATCAGGCTTCCCAAGCTGGGGGTCCGGCAGTGGGAGGAGGAATTCCCAGAGAATCAGACTTCAAAGGCTAGCAGGATTTGACTGCAGGACTTTGTTAGGACTGGGGAAAACAGAGACTCCAATCTTGGAGGGCACACACAAAGTAGTCTGCTCATCAGGACCCAGAGGGAAGGAGCAGTGACCCCATAGGAGACTCAATCAAAACTACTGTTAGTATTGGAGGGTCTCCTGCAGAGCCAGGGGGTGGCTGTGGCTCACCACAGGGACAAGGACACTGGCAGCAGAAGTTCTGGGAAGTAATCCTTGGTGTGATCCCTCCCGGAGTCCACTATTAGCTCCACCAAAGAGCTGGGTAGGCTCTAGTGCTGGGTCTCCTCAGGACAAACAACCAACAGGGAGGGAGCTTAGCCCCACCCATCAGCAGACAAGTGGATTAATGTTTTACTGAGCTCTGCCCACCAGAGCAACGTCTAGCTCTACCCACCTCCAGTCCCTCCCATCAAGAAGCTTGCACAAGCCTTTTAGATAGCCTCATACACCAGAGGGCAGATAGCATAAGTAAGAAGAGCTACAATCCTGCAACCTGTGGAATGAAAACCACATTCACAGAAAGATAGACAAAATGAAAAGGCAGAGTACTATGTAACACATGAAGGAACAAGATAAAACCCCAGAACAACAGCTAAATGAAGTGGAGATAGGCAACATTCCAGAAAAAGAATTCAGAATAATGATAGTGAAGATGATCCAGGACCTTGGAAAAAGAGTAGAAGCAAAGATCGAGGAGATGCAAGAAATGTTTAACAAAGACCTAGAAGAATTAAAGAACAAAAAAAAATAGATGAACAATACAATAACTGAAATGAAAAATAAACTAGAAGGAATCAATAGCAGAATAACTGAGGCAGAAGAATGGAAAAGTGACCTGAAGACAGAATGGTGGAAATCACTACAGTGGAACAGAATAAAGAAAAAAGAAAGAAAAGAAATGAAGATAGCCTAAGGGACTTCTGGGACTACATTAAATGCACATTCACATTATAGGAGTCCCAGAAGGAGAAGAGAAAGAGAAAGGACCTGAGAAAATATTTGAAGAGATTATAGTTGAAAAATTCCCTAACATGGAAAAAGAAATAGCCACCCAAGTCCAGGAAGAACAGAGAGTCCCAGGCAGGAAAAACCCAAAGAGAAACACGCTAAGACACATTATTAATCAAATTGACAAAAATTAAAGACAAAGAAAAATTAATAAAAGCAACAAGGGAAAAATGACAAATAACATACAAGGGAACTCCCATAAGGTTAACAGCTGATTTCTCAGCAGAAACTCCACAAGCCAGAAGCAAGTGGTACGATATATTTAAAGTGATGAAAGGGAAGAGTCTACAACCAAGATTATGCTACACAGCAAGGATCTCATTCAGATTCAATGGAAAAATCAAAAGGTTTACAGACAAGCAAAAGCTAAGAGAATTCAACACCACCAAACCAGCTCTATAACAAATGCTAAAGGAACTTCTCTAAGTGGGAAACACAAGAGAAGAAAAGGACCTACAAAAACAAACCCATAACAATTAAGAAAATGGTAATAGGAACATACATATTGATAATTAGCTTAAATGTGAATGGATTAAATGCTCCAACGAAAAAACACAAGGTCGCTGAATGATACAAACAAGACTCATATATATGCTATCTACAAGAGACACACTTCAGACCTAGGGACACATACATACTGAAAATGAGGGGATGGAAAAGGATATTTCATGCAAATGGAACTCAAAAGAAAGCTGGAGTAGCAATACTCATATGAGATAAAATGGACTTTAAAATAAAGAATGTTACAAGAGACAAGGAAAGACACTACATAATGATCAAGGGATTAATCCAAGAAGAATATATAAAAGTTATAAATATATATGCACCCAACATAGAAGCACCTCAATACATAAGGCAAATACTAACAACCGTGAAAGGAGAAATAGACAGTAACACAATAATAGTAGGGGACTTTAACACCTCATTTACACCAACGGACAGATCATCCAGACAGAAAGTTTATAAGGAAACACAAGCTTTAAATGACACAATAGACCATATAGGTTTAATTGATATTTATAGGACATTCTATCTGAAAACAGCAGATTACACTTTCTTCTCAAGTGCACATGGAACATTCTTCAGGATAGATCACCTCCTGGGTCACAAATCAAGCCTTGATAAATTTAAGAAAATTGAAATCATATCAAGCATCTTTTCCGACCACAACGCTATGAGATTAGAAACCAGTTACAGGGAAGAAAATGTAAAAACACAAACACATGAAGGCTAAACAATATGTTACTAAATAAGCAAGAGATCACTGAAGAAATCAAAGAGGAAATCAAAAAATACCTTGAGACAAATGACAATGAACACACGAAGATCCAAAACCTATGGGACGTAGCAAAAGCAGTTCTAAGAGGGAACTTTATAGCAATACAATCCTACCTCAAGAAACAAGAAAAATCTGAAATAAACAAACTGACCCTACACCTAAAAGAACTAGAGAAAGAAAAACAAACAAAACCGAAGGTTAGTAGAAGGAAGGAAATCATAAATATCAGAGAAGAAATAAATGAAATAGAAACAAAGAAAACAATAGCAAAGAAAAATAAAACTAAAAGCTGGTTCTTTAAGAAGATAACGAAAATTGATAAACCTGTAGCCAGACTCATCAGGAAAAAGAGGGAGAGGACTCAGATCAACAAAATTAGAAATGAAAAAGGAGAAGTTACAACGGACACTGCAGAAATACAAAGTATCATAAGAGACTACTACAGAAAACTCTATGCCAATAAAATGGACAACCTGGAAGAAATGGACAAATTCTTAGAAAGGTATAACCTTCCACGACTGAACCAGGAAGAAATAGAAAATATGAACAAACCAGTCACAAGTAATGAAATTGAAACTGTGAGTAAAAATCTTTCAACAAACAAAAGTCCAGGACCAGATGGCTTCACAGGTGAATTCTATCAAACATTTAGAGAAGAGCTAACACACATCCTTCTCAAACTCTTCCAAAATATTGCAGAGGGCGGAACAGTCCCAAACTCCTTCTACGTGGCCACCATAACCCTGATACCAAAACCAGACAAAAATATTACAAAAAAAGAAAATTACAAACCAATATCACTGATGAATATAGATGCAAAGATCCTCAACAAAATACTAGCTAACAGAATCCAACAACACATTAAAAGGATCATACACCATGATCAATGGGGATTTATCTCAGGGATGCAAGGATTCTTCAATATATGCAAATCAAAAAATGTGATATACCATATTAACAAATTGAAGAATAAAATCCGTATGATTGTCTCAATAGAGGCAGAAAAAACTTGACAAAATTCAACACCAATTTATGATAAAAACTCTCCAGAAAGTGGGCATAGAGGGAACCTACCTCAACATAATAAAGGCCATATATGGCAGACCCACAGCACACATCATCTCAATGGTGAAAAAGTGAAAGCATTTCCTCTAAGATCAGGAACAAGACAATGATATCCACTCTCACCACTATTATTCAACATAGTTTTGGAAGTCCTCTCCATGGCAATCAGAAAAAAAAAGAAATAAAATGAAAACAAATTGGAAAAGAAGAATTAAAATGCCAGTGTTTGCAGAGGACATGATACTATACATAGATAATCCTAAAGATGCCACCAGAAAACTACTAGAGCTCATCAGTGAATTTGGTAAAGTTGCAGGGTACAAAATTAATGCACAGAAATCTCTTGCATTCCTATACACTAACAATGAATGATCAGAAAAAGAAATTAAGGAACAATGCCATTCACCATTGCACCAAAAAAAAAAAAAATACCTAGGAATAAACCTACCTAAGGAGGTAAAGGACCTGTACTCCAAATACAATAACACACTGTTGGAAGACATCAAAGATGACACAAACAGATGTAGAAATATACCATGTTCTTGGACTGAAAGAATCAATATTGTGAAAATGACTATACTACCCAAAGCAATCTACAGGTTCAATGTAATCCCTATCAAATTACCAGTGGCATTTTTTACAGAACTAGAACAAAAAAATCTTAAAATTTGTATGGAGACACAAAAGACCCCGAATAGCCAAAGCAGTCTTGATGGAAAAAAGGGAGCTGGAGGAATCAGACTCCCTGACTTCAGACTATACTACAAAGCTACAGTAATCAGCACAATATGGTACTGGAACAAAAACAGAAATATAGATCAATGGAACAGGATAGAAAACCCAGAGTTAAACCCATGCACATATGGTCACCTTATCTTTGATAAAGGAGGCAAGAGTATACAATGGAGCAAAGACAGCCTCTTCAATAAGTGGTTCTGGGAAAACTGGACAGCTACATGTAAAAGAATGAAGTTAGAACACTCCCTAACACCATACACAAAGATATACTCAAAATAAATTAAAGACCTAAATGTAAGACCGGACACTATAAAACTCTTAGAGGAAAACACAAGAAGAACACTCTTCAACATAAATCACAGCAAGATCTTTTTTGACCCACCTCCTAAAGTAATGGAAATAAAAACAAAAATAAACAAATAGGACGTAATGAAACTTAAAAGCTTTTGCACAGCCAAGGAAACTGTAAAGAAGACGAAAAGACAACACTCAAAATGGGAGAAAATATCTGCAAACCAATCAATGGACAAAGGATTAATCTTCAAAATATATAAACAGCTCATGCAGCTCAATATCAAAATAACAAACAACCCAATCCAAAAATGGGCAGAAGACCTAAATAGACATTTCTCCAAAGAAGATATACAGATGGCCAAGAGGCACATGAAAAGATGCCCAACATCACTAATTATTAGAGAAACGAAAATGATAACTACAATGAGGTATCACTTCACACTGGTTAGAATGGGCATCATCAGAAAATCTGCAAACAACAAATTCTGGAGAGGGTGTGGAGAAAAGGGAACCCTCTTGCACTGTTGGTGGGAATGTAAATTGATACAGCCACTATGGAGAACAGTATGGAGGTTCCTTAAAAAACTAAAAATAGAATTACCATATGACCCAGCAATCCCATTACTGGGCATATACCCAGAGAAAACCATAATTCAAAAAGACACATGCACTCCAATATTCATTGCAGCACTATTTACAATAGCCAGGTCATGGAAGCAACCTAAATGCCCATCGACAGACGAATGGATATTGAAGATATGGTACATATATACAATGGAATATTACTCTGCCATAAAAAGGAATGAAATTGGGTCATTTGTAGACACATGGATGGACCTACAGACTGTCATACAGAGTGAAGTAGGTCAGACAGAGAAAAACAAATATTGTATATTAATGCATATTTGTGGAATCTAGAAAAATTGTTCAGATGAACCAGTGTGCATGGCAGAAATAGAGACACAGGTGTAGAAAACAAATGTATGGACACCAAGAGGGGAAAGCAGGGGGTTGGGGCTGGTGGTTGGATGAATTGGGAGATTGGGATTGACATGTATACACTAATATGTATACAATAAATAACAAATAAGAACCTTCTGTATAAAAAAATAAAATAAACTATTCCTAAGGAAGAAGTGATCAAGTTGCCTCCCCCAGCTTCTCTCTAATATAGCTTCTCTCTCTTTTATTTGAGAGGAGGGTGTTGCATCCCTGTGGTGAAGGGAAAGACTCAGATCCTGTGTGGTACCATATTCTCTCCTAGTTGATGTTTTTTATTCCAGGTATTTATTGTTGAAGTCCATGGCTGCTCTACTTGATGATCTGCTCACTCTCATGGGTTCTCTGTCTTAGTCAAAGCTCAAGGATTCTCCCTGGCTCTCTCAGCATCCACTGTCATCCTGAGTCCTTGCCATTTCTTGTGTCCTACCTTCTGGTCCAGTGCTAGGGACCAGTCAGTGCTCCAAAGTCATTTCATCAGACAAGGCAAGTCCCAGGGAATCAGCATAGCATCCATGCACCCACATGATGAGGGCACATCCAGATATTTAAACATCAAGGCCATCCTCTGCCTGACCACACTGTACCCCCAAATCCATAAAATTATGCTTTGGTTTGGTTCACAGATCCAGTCAGTCAGAGATTTACTCTTTTTCCTGAGTCATAAATGTAGAGCACCCAATGTCATTGGTGATACTTTCATTAATCCAATGCAACTGAATTCTACACTGCAACCAAAACCAGGGAGAGGATTATTCAGACAATAACATGTGATGTCCTCCCCATCTCTGGAGGCAAAAAGAGGCAAGCTTTAGTACACACCCCATCTCTTTCTGCCTTGATGTTCTTTACTTAAATTTTAATTCTCTATGTTCTCTCTCAGTGTACAAAAATGGGAGGTAAAGGAGTTTAACTCTTCATTTTATCCTTCAGGGTGAAGGATTCCTAAGACCAACTAGGAGGAAAGTCATGCACTAAGAAAGGCAAATTCTGAAGTTTCATTAATTATATTTAACATATTACCCCGTGCATATTTTAATGTGTTGGTGATAATGATCTAATGGAGAGAAAGAAACCAATAGGGATAATTTTAGGGGAGAAGACCTTGTTGAGGAGAAGAAATGGGACTCTAAACCACAAATGAATGTGTTGACCTTTGATAAGACTAGAGACGCTTCACCCACTTTAACAGCAGATAACAAGGTAGGAAGTGTGGGTGTAAATACAGGAGGGTAGGAGACGTGACAGAAAAAACATGGATTTCATCCATATTCTCCATAAGATATGAGACTAGATCATCACCTGAAATTGAGAAGAAAGAGTGCCAAAGAATTTCACTTATCTGAAGAGAAGATGAGAAATGTTTTATAATTATTTTATTTTATGTGAATATTTTTCTCCCATTTGGAATGTAATCATATTTCAAATTATTCATGACCTCACCTTTATACTTATGTTAACCCCTCAAAAATTCTTTTTTTTAATTTTTTATTTGGGGTATAGTTGTTTTACAATGTTGTGTTAGTTTCTACTGTACAACGAAGTGAAATTCCCTGTGCTATACAGCAGGTTCTTATTAGTTATCTATTTCATACATATTAGTGTATACATGTCAATCCCAATCTCCCAGTTCATCCCACCCCCACACCCCACATCCCCCTGCTTTCCCCCCTTGGTGTCCATACATTTGTTCTCTAAACCTGTGTCTCTGTTTCTGCCTTGCAGACCAGTTCATCTGTACCATTTTTCTAGATTCCACATGTATACATTAATATACGATATTTGTTTTTCTCTTTCTGACTTACTTCACTCTGTATGACAGTCTCTAGGTCCATTCATGTCTCTACAAATGACCGAATTTCATTCCTTTCTATGGCTAATATTCCATTGTATATATGTATACATCTCTTTATCCATTCGTCTGTCGATGGACATTTAGAAGAAAGCTTTTTAAAAAATAAATGTTTAGTCTTACTAGTAATCGAAAAGTTAAATAATAAGTTATGAATTTATAGCTTTTATGTATTAGAAAAAAATGTTGTAATGCTCAGTTATGGCAAAGTGATGGTAAAATTTGTAACATACATTGTGTAAATGCAACTGAAATAAACAAAAATGTTTCATCCATTAAGTCTTCATTTATTCAATAACTACTTATTGAGTACCTGCTACTTGCCAGTCATTATTCTAGGCACCAGGATTGTATCAGAGAATAAAACAGACAAAAATCTCTATCCTTGATAAGCTTCCCTTTCAGTGGGATGAGGAAAACAGAGATATTAATAATAATAATAAAATATCAACAATGATTACCAGTTGAGGACTTATATGTTCCAAGTACTTTGATTAACTATTTCTATTCATCACACTATTTAATACTTAAAATAATGTCCCAGATTGTATAATTTTCACAAAAGCCTTATGAGGTAGTATTGTTAACCCTCGTGTCATGGATGAAAAGACTGGGAGCTTACGAAAACCACACAAGATAACACAGCACGTGACAAAAGAGATTCTGCCTCTCTCCTCAGCCTCGCTCTTCTCTCTTTACGATAGGCCCAGAAAATCACAGGGAGCCTAATTTTTGAGGAATAATGTATTGAACTACATAAGGATAAAACTTTCATAGTATTGTCAAAGAGAATAACATGAATGGAAATAAAATTGGAGTACACATGGCAGCAGATGGAGTTTATAAGGATCATGCAACACATGGGAAGACAAAAAGTGACAGTAAATGAGTGAAAAGGAGCACAGTGGGTTAGTTCGTCACATTTTAAGCACTATTCTCTGCACCCCCAGTTCCAAGGCATCTACCACCTAATCTGTATGAAAAGCTATTGATCAAAACTAAAACTTGTATTTATAATGCAGGTCTGTAATTGCCAAGAAATTTAACTATTCAGTAAATGAAAATTTATTCATAATGTGTGGTGGTCATTATTGTCAAGCAATTTTTTTTTGTTAAAAATCTCAATTTCAGAATCTGGACATGACATAGATTATATCAAACTACCTTAATTTGGGGAGCTTCAATGGATACTTATGTTTAGGTAGGGAGCAATATGTCTGGCTGGGGATACCTGTGTTCCTACCTAGAGACAGAAAATAAATGTGGATTATAGAATTACACTTCCAGTAACTACCCCAGCTACTTCCATTTTACTGCCATCTCTCACCTGGATTCCTAACAGGTGTCCCTGCTTCTACTTTTGCGCCTACCAATCTATCTTCATCTACCAGTTAGAGTAATCATGTTAAAATATGAGATGATGTCACTCTTCTGCTTAAAATCTCACAGTGGTGCTCCATTTCATTCAGGTTCAGAGACTACAAGGCTTTATATGTTTAGGTGTCTATAACCTTTATCATCTTAAGTCCTGCCACCTTCCTCTTTGTATACTTCATTCCAGCCACACTCATTCCTGTCCCATTTTTCCGACATGTCAGGCAGGTTCCCATATTAGAACCTTTGAGCTAGGGGACAGTTGCCTCTGCTCAGAAGACTCCCAGATACTTGCCTGACTAACTACCTTCCTCTTGGGGGCCCTTGCTCCAATGTCTAAACGTCACTTCTTCCACAAGACAGGTCTACTTCCAGCTCCCTCTTACTTTACTTTGCTTCAAACATGCTCGCAATATATCCATTTGTTAACAATAATTTCACTTTCCCTATGTCCCCCTGCAAGAAGGTAAGTTCTAGGAGGGAGGGATGTTAACCTATTTGGTTTACTATTATATGTCAACTTCTAGGTACATAGTAGACTATCAGTAAATATTTTATCAATGACTGGCTTTTTAAAAATATCTGTAACCAGCATTTCACTGCTGAATACAGTGACCTGCACAGAGCTGTTATTTGAAAAATAGGTGGATTTATTTATTTTCTAAACTTTGTAGGTGCTCTCAGATCTCCCTGATCTAATTTTCCTAGGACTTATACTGGCACTTACTTTCATATTTGTCCCTTCCTTATGGAGGAAACTCTGTCCATTTTCCTAATATTTAGAATTTAAGCATTTCAGTTCTTCGGGTGAAGTCAGTAGCTTGGAGATTAATCTCTCTCCTGTTTTCTCTTTGCTTGCCCTGAACAATTGGTTGCCTTTCCTAGTTGTGCCAAATTGGGGGCTAGACCACCATGTGTCAATTCCTTATTATTCCACTCACCCATCTCTCACTTTATCCTGTATATACACATATACTAAAGACATAAATTTATATTGCTAATAATCATGAGAATCATCTGGTCTTGATCATAGCAATTTTTTCATATCCACAAACTCTTCAATATATTTTGATATATAGGTCTTGTTATATAGGTCTTGATATATAGGCCTTGTTAGGACATTGCTCTGGTTCTCAATTTTCACAAGGTTTCCTTCTTAAAATTCTCCCTGTGGTTTCTAATGTACAAACTGGTAATTTTACTTTATTTTTATTCCTTCTCTCTCTTGAAGATAGAATATTCTATAAATCCTCTTTCTTGGAATATAGGGAGATCTTTTCACAGAGCTGTTTTGTCATTTACCTGTGAGGATAGATGGGACAGATTTGGGATTGATGGAAAAATTTCCAATTAGATCTATGTTGCCTTCATTTCCAATGAAAACAACAACATGGGTACATATGTATATCAGTACAGTCATTTGGTGTGTTTTAAAAACTCCCTGGTTAAGAGTAATTAGAAAAGCACTTCAGTTCATGGTGATGTCACACTGAGTAATATAAACCAACCCTCTTGCTGATTATAATTTAAAAATATAGATGGATTTTAAAAAACTTTCTAAACATCAATTAATTAACAAGATACTGAGGAATAACTAGAGTAACATGTAAGAGAAGAAAGAATTCAGAGAGATGAGCCTGGAGTTTGGCACATCTTTGGTCCAGGAGCATTTGCTAATCCAGAGGAGCTGCTGAGAAGGTCTTTGACAGAGTTTCAGGACTTCAGGGATAAAAGTTGGAGTCAAGGGTTTGCCAAAGGCAAGGTCCCTGGATGAACTTCCCTGTCTTAAATTTGAGAACCAAATCTAGGAAGAAGATTGAGTCAGAAGTAAAACAGTCTTAGAACAGATTGCAGCCCATGTCAAGTCACTTAGGTGCCACAGAAAAATTGGATGAAGGTGAACCTGTAAAACTAGGACTTCCAGGCACCTGTAAAGTAAATGAAAATTCTCCCTGGAAAATAATAATATCATCTTGAGCCTCAAATTATTTCAGCTGAAGTTTTCGAATGCTATGTCTGGCAACAAAGATAGGAGGCACAGGGAGAGAAGTCAACATGAAAGGGAACCACTACAAACAGCCCATAGGTATGTCAGAGTGGAAATATTATGCTAAGATTGGGGAAAAATATTATGTTCACTATACCCATAGAAATTAAAGTTGAACTTAAAAATATTATCAAGGATATGGAAACTAACATATTATGATTTTAAAGAAAAGAACTGACTAGAGGGCTTTCCTGGTGGCGCAGTGGTTGAGAGTCCGCCTGCCGATACAGGGGACACGGGTTCATCCCCCGGTCCGGGAAGATTCCACATGCCGTGGAGCGGCTAGGCCTGTGAGCCATGGCCGCTGAGCCTGCACATCCGGAGCCTGTGCTCTGCAACGGGAGAGGCCACAACAGTGAGAGGCCCGCGTACCGCAAAAAAAAAAAAACAACTGACTAGAAACTCTAAAACTGAAAAATAGAGTAACCAAAGTTAATTACTCAGGAGATGCATTTAAGGACAGGTTAGATACAGATAAAGAAAGAATTCATGAATCAGAAAATAGGTCAAAAAAATCCATCCAGAAGGAAGTGGAAGACGCAAAATATAAAAAGTGAAAAATAAAGAGACCTGGAGTATACAGTAAGAAGGTTTAAATATTTACTTGGAATTGAAGAATAGAGAAAAGTAGCCAAAAGGCAGAAGAAATATTTGCAGAAATAGTAATTTTCCAAAATTTTTGGAAGACATCAAGTAACAGTGTTACAAAGCCCCGTGAATTTCAAGTAAACCTGAGAAGCCTAATTGGATGGAAAAAATAGTATAAATCAGTGAATTTTATTCAATTGAATTGGAGGGTATTTTATTAGAAATACTCTGTTAATTCCCTAGTACAATTGATGTAAACCATACTAGGAAAAAGTTTGCTGGTTAGGGGTTCCACTTTAATCAATATATCTTAAAGGATTTGGAATTAACATACTTGTTTGAAAGTATATCTAAAAAATTATTGAAAGTGGTTTGTTTTATAAATTGGTTATACATTTTTCTTATATGATATATTTTCCTTGGAGTCCAATTTGTTTTCAACAATGAAAGGAAAATAATCGTAGCAATATACAAATTATCACAAATTGAAAATTAATGTGTTCTAAATTTATATATACTGACTTTAATATAGTGAGATGAAATCATCATTGTCCCATCAGGTTTCAAACTTTATATGAAACTGTTTATATAGTTTTAATATGATATTAAATTAAGCAAAACAGAACTCTCCAATCTCTGGGCTTCTGCTGCCCTCCTCTTTTGTTTAATTTTTAAAAAATGTTTTTCTTTGGTGGACATATGAAAAGGTTGAATAATGTAAACAAGCTTGGAGGAAAGCCTTCATACTTCTGTATATCTACCATCTAATTTTTTAATTAAGAGTGCCTGTAGATGACATCTCCAGACACTGTCATATATTGAGAGAGAGTATGTAAATGACAGAGGTTCCTCGTTTCCCAGTTTTCTTCTTCTGACTTTCAGACACTCTTTGTGCTAAATTTCCAATCTAAAGCTGAGATGAAGCCTCCAATTACAGAATGCAACTGTCCTCCTTGAACTATAGCTACCGGATGGTAACGTCAAAAATTCCCCACTAGAGGCTTAACAGGGAGTCAAGTGATGAAAGGAAATGAAAGAAATCTTGGCTGATTTTCATGAAATAATCTCCTGCCTGGCACAAGCCCATATTGGGCTTCAGAGTGATCTTCAGAGAGACCTGGGGAATGGAACTGAATGAGCCTTCACAGCAGGGCAGCAGTGCCTGTGAGACACACTGGGGCGTATTCAGGGCAGAAAAAATAATCAGAAGTTGGTAAATCTTGGTAAAGCCCGACACTGGTATCCCATTCGTCAGTGACAGTGAGGTCAAACCACTTCCCCTTCTCCATGTGCTAAGGAGAGAATTTCAGGGTGCATTACATATGAAATGGATGTTACAAACCATTTTTTTTTTTTTTTTTTTTTTTTTTTTTTTGCGGTACACAGGCCTCTCACTGTTGTGGCCTCTCCCATTGCGGAGCACAGGCTCCGGACCACAGGCTCAGCGGCCATGGCTCACGGGCCCAGCCGCTCCGCGGCATGTGGAATCTTCCCGGACCGGGGCCCAAACCCATGTCCCCTGCATCAGCAGGCGGACTCTCAACCACTGCGCCACCAGGGAAGCCCCATTTGGTTTTTTTTATAACATCATTTAGTGAGAGGTGCTCATCTTATTTCTGTCACAAGCAAGGATGAAAATGTGTACTTTCTGAAAGAGGGGAATGGGGATTAGAAGGAAATTAGGGCAAAGAAGTGTGAAAATAAGTGGAATTAAAATGGGGGGATAAAACAGATTTAAAAATAACAAAATAAAAGCAAAGTAAAAGTATGTATTGAGTACCATATTAGTACCTGATAATTTCATATGCTTCTTATGGAAACCATAATGGAGAAAATTAAAGTGAGGAAAAAATGTAAAGAAGAAATTAAAAACCTTCTATATTAAAATACACTCAGAAAAGTTTTAGTCTGCCCTTCCTTTCCTTCCTTCCTTTCCCTTTCCTTCCTCCCTCCCTTCCTTCCTTCTTTCCTTCCTTCCTTCCTTGCTTCCTCTATTTCTCTTTCCTAAAAGCTACCTTTTAAATTAATCTTTGAACTCATATCATAGACATTTTGGGAAAAAGATGCCTTATTTTATCTTTTATAAAACTTATGGTCTGGTGTATGTAAATTCCTGATACTACTTCCAGTCATTTGGTCTTAAGTTTTGAGGCCTAGGGAGCTATGTGAAATCCCTCTCAATTGTCCTAAAGCTATTCAAAATGAGTTTCCTTCGAGACTTGGCAATGGTTAAAAAAAAAGTAATAAATCTCCTCCAGTATCTCAGAATATAAGTAGCCTTACTTTTAAGTATGCATTGTGCTATATTCCAGGAGAGAAGTCTTTGCCATTGTGGGTCAAAACCTTTTAGGTCTACCAGACCTCTAGAGCTGCCATTTAGGTCCCACTAAATGGCTTTCCAGTTGTAACAAGGGCTTGTCCCTACATAGTGGCATTTCTGAACTAAGTTAGGACATTTCTATCCAGGTTTTCTGTGTTATGTAAATTCTTTGGGGGCCAGTTTCTTCTCCGCTGCCAGAGTGAGACTTACTGGTAAAGAAACCCAAAGTGGAATAAGAATAGAATAGTGAGTGATGGTGGCAAGTTGATCAAATTCTCAGCCAGAAAATTGAAAGGGAGATATCACATTTTGAAGTTGAGGCAAAAGTGTAATAATCTAGAGAAACTCCTCTAAAGTCTACCAACCAGGGAAAAGAGACTAAATAGGAGATCCAGTAAGTCAAAATGACATAAAATCAAAAACATCAAAATGACATCCATCTAAATTTATTATATATCACCTTTAAGGAATGAATCCTCCCCAGAATAACTTGCTGTACTGTCTCAGGTACTAAAAAATGGCCTTAGAAGTTAAGTCTTAATAGGCTCACTGAGTTGGTCATCTCTGCTCATGTTTTAACCTCTGGGCTGGTCTGAATTATACAGTAGCACCAGAGATGATAAAGGAATCTCATAAAAAGGGACATATCTGATCAAATTTAATCTACTTATTTTATTTTACAGGGGATTTTCCTTGATCCTAATGGTAAGAACAGAGAGAATATACTAAAACCAGGCTAGTTTAAAATTAGTGCAAGATATCTGGATGAGAAATCCCTCCTTTTCCTCCTTCCTTGGATATCTATTAGGAGCTGCAACACTCTTGGATTCATCATCTGAGCAAAGCAATCAAAGGTCTTTTCTCTGATGTGACCATTCTCATTACATTCTCTCCCAGTTTATGGCATTATTTGTCCATGATTTTCTAAGTATGCAGTGCCTATCTGTATCAGAGAGTATGTATCAGGGACATGGTTTTCTCATGTAAGGATAGGGTAGGATGGTGTAATCATGTAATGTAACCCAAGAAAATTAATGGTGCTGTATGAGTGTGTGTGTGTGTGTGTGTGTGTGTGTGTGTGTGGCAGGTGGGGTTGTTGCTTATAACATTTGGGAGAATTAACTCATGAGTGCCCTGATGTTTTTCCAGGTTGATTTTTTGGAACACTGTCCCTCTCAGCTAAATGTGTTGTTACAAGATGGGCAGAAGGGTGAAGGATAGAGGTGGGGATGTGGTGCTGGAAAACTGAGAAAGCTTCTTACCATATTTATGCATAGTTTGGCTTTTATTCATGTTTCGATCTTACATTTAAACTTTTTTTATTGCACTATAGTATTTACAATATTGTGTTAGTTTCAGGTGTACAGCAAAATGATTCATTTGTATATATATATTCTTTTTTAGATTCTTTTCTATTATATGTTATTACAAGATATTGAATATAGTTCCCTATACTATACAGTAAATCCTTGTTTTTTATCTATTTTATATGCAGTGGTGTATATCTGTTAATCCCATACTCCTAATTTATCCTTCCCCACCCCTTTCCCCTTTGGTAACCATAAGTTTGTATTTTATGTCTGTGACTCTGTTTCTGTTTTGTAAATAAGTTCATTTGCATTACTTTATAGATTCCACATATGAACTTCTTGTTGACCTGTATGAATTTTTTTTTTTTTTTCTGGCCGCCCTGCATGGCTTGTGGGATCTTAGTTCCCTGACCAGGGATTGAATCCAGGCCCTCAACAGTGAAAGTGTGAAGTCCTAACCACTGGATCTCCAGGGAATTCTCAAAAAACTTTTTTCAGTAGATTGTTAGAAGGTAAAAGGAGAAGAAGAGAATAGCGAAAAAAGATTATCATAGAAGTGGAAAACATATAGGGTTGAAAGGTGTAAAGTTATGCATGTAAAAATAAGTGGGGAGAGGGAGAAACTAAAATGTAAAGTTCCATAGTAAGATATTTAAATACATTAAGCGTTTATGGAAGGATTCAAAGCAAGAAAAAAGGCTTAGTGCTAACAAGATTTAAAAATAATCAAATGAGATACAAAAAAACAAGAAATGAGGACCCATGAGGGAGAGCGAAAACATTTCAAGTTGGATCCAAATATAGCTCTAATTAAGAAATAAAAAAGGTCAGGAGCAAAAATATAAACATTATTTTAAAAGTAGAAACATTTGAAGTAAATAAATTATTTTTAATAAGTAATTGAAACATAAATAATATATTTTCAATATACAGATAAAAAGTTTAGCTTTAAGAGAAAAGTAAAGGAGACTAAAAAAAATTCAGATTAAAATTTTCAAAAGAATGATTCAAAGTAGACAGAGTTAGTCATAAATTTCTTAGTTTGGATCTAATTTCTCCTGGTTAACAGATCCCTACTGAAACTATTTCCCTGATATAACTACTTTTCACCTGTCTCAAAATGCCCCAATAGCAGGTAAGATTTTAAGCCTCTAGCTGTGAAGGACACAGTTTGGCACCTTGATTCATCAGGCAGATAAGTGATCTAAGAAAATAGAGAAGAGGTGGGAAGAGGAAGAATCCCTAACTGCCCCAAAGACCCCAAGGAAACATTCTACTTTTTACTGATTGCCAAAGACTTTCCCAGAAGAAAGTGAAACTTCAAAGGTTATTAGGACAAAGCATGGGGGACAAAGTCCAAGGTTTAAGCAAGGATCACAGCAACTACATTCAAATAGCAATAAATCATATTAAAATGCTTCATCTTTGATGGGAATGTTCATAATTTGACTCTTCTTTCCAATCTTCTTTCTCTGTGTTCTCTTTTATTTGGCTTATATTGTAGCCAAACAGAAGAGTTTAATGTTACTTGTGCTTAGAGGCCACACAGATTTGAGCCTTTGTTTACACTGTCTTCTTCTTGACTACTCTCCCCGCCCATTCATATGAACATATCTAAATCCTCTCTCTCTCTCTTTTGTTTTTTTTTTTAATTGAGGTATAGTTGTCTTACAATAGTGTGTTAGTTTCAGGTGTACAACATAGTGATTCAAAATTTTTATAGCTTATACTTACTCCATTTATAGTTATTATAAAATGCTGGTTATATTCCCTGTGCTGTACAATATATCCTTATAGCTTATTTACTACATACATAGTTGTTTGTACCTCTTAATCCCCTACCACTATCTTGCCCTTAGCTGATCTGTTCCTTTGTATCACTTAGTCTACTGTTGATTCCTTCCAGTGTATTTTTTTATTTCCATTATTGTATTCTTAATCTGTGTTTGGTTGTTTTTTATACTTTCCAAACTTTTGTTAAAAACTTCTAACTTCTTGGTCTGACACACATTCTTCTCCTGAGTTCTTTGATCATCTTTATGATTATCACCTTGAACACTTTCTTGGGTAGAATGCCTATCTCTGCCTCATTTGGTTCTTCTTCTGGAGTTTTATCTTGTTTCTTTGTTTTGAGCATGATCCTCTGTCACCTCATTTTGTCTAATTTGCTGTTTTTATTTCTGTGTATTTATTTGGTAGGTTGGTTATGTTTTCCAACCTTGAAGAAGTGGCCTTTTGTAGGAGATGTGTATACATCTCAGCATCACACTCCCTCCTGGCCACAGGAGCTATATGCTCTAGGGGTGCCCCCTCTGTGTACTGTGTGGGTCCTTCTGTTGTGGCAGGCTGACTACTGTGAGTGGTCTGGTGTGTGTGGCTGGCCCCTGGCCTGCTCGGTTGCCAGGCCCTGCCTTGTTTGGAGGCTGCCAGCCACTGATTCATGGGGTCAGGTCATGAGGCAGCTGGCTGCTGAACCCCAGGGGGCCTTGGGGCTAGTCCTGGCTCACTGGTGAGTGGAGTCAGGTTCCAGGAGATATCAGGTCTTATGCTAGCCCACAAGTGAGTGAAGCCATTTACTGGAGCTAATGCCAGCACACTGGTGGGCAGAGCTGTGTCCTGAGCTCTGGCTACAGGGCCCAGGAGACGCAGAGCTGGTATTATACTGTTGGTGGGTGGGGCTGGTTTCTGACATAGCTGGCTGCAGGGTCCAGGGTGTTCTGAAGCTTGTATTGTCCTGCTGGTGGGTGGTGCTCTTGCCCAGCGAGTCCCAGGGCTGGTTCTGGCCTGTGGATGGATGACATGGGTCATCACAGCAGGCTGTGGGGCTGCAGTTGTCCTGGAGTTGGTGTCCACCTACTAGTGTGTGAAGCTGGTCCTGAGGCTAGAGGAGGCTAGCTGGTGTGTAGGGCAGGTGTCTAGAGGAGGCTGGGTCTGGTGCCTGCCCAATGGTGGGTGCAGCTGGTTCCCAGTGTCTCTGACTGCAGGCCCCTGGGGTTCTTGTGTCTAGTGCTTGCACACTGGTGTGTGAGGCTGTGATCTGTGCCCTCTGGTGGACTGAGCCATGTCCAAGGGCTACTGTGGGCTCAGTGGGTCTTTAAGGCAGCCTGTCTGCTGGTGGGTAAGGCTGTGTCCCAGCCCAGTTAATTGCTTGGCCTGAGGATTCCCAGCATTGGTGCCTATAGGCTGGTGGGTAAGTGCAGGGCTGGGTCCAGAGACTAAAAGCTAGAGGGAGGATTCCAAAATGGTGTTTGCCATCACCAGTGTCCATGTTGTAGAATGAGCTCCCAAAAATGGCTGTTGCCGGTATTGACGTCCCCAGGGTGAGTTCCAGTTTCCTCCTGCCTCTCCAAGAGACTCTCCAAGATCAGGAGGTAGGTCTGACCCAGACTCCTTTCAAATTGCTGCTTCTGCTGTGGGTCCCAGGGAGTGTGAGATTTTGTTTGTGCTCTTTAAGAGTGGAGTCTCTACTTCCCATAGCCCTCTGGATCTCCTTAAAGTAAGCCCTGCTGGTCTTCAAAGCCAGGTGTTCTGGGGCTCATCTTCCAGCACAGGACCCCCAAACTGGGGAGAACCTTGACAGTTGTAATTATTCTGTCACCCAGGGGTCACCCACCCAGGGGTATGGGTCTTGAATATACTGCAACTCCACCCCTCCTACCCATCTTGTTGTGGTTCCTTCTTTATATCTTTAGTTGTAGAAGATCTTTTCTGGTAATGATGCCGAAAAACTCGCCCTCTGTGCACCAGTGCCAAATCAAATCTCAGAAACAGAGTTTTAGGTGAAGTAGAAAAGAGGAGCTTTATCACTTTGCCAGACAAAGGGGGACACAGTGGGCTCATTCCCCTCAAAAACTATATGTTCTAACCTGGGAGAATTTAGTAAGGAGTTTTATAGCAATGGTTCAAGGGTGGAGTTGCTGATAAGATTAGGGTGTGTGCAGGGCCTGCCCTCCTTTAATCTGGTCTCAGGTAATCTCTTGATGAGCTTCTCTGATTCCTTTACTCTGGCTTCAGGTGGTCTTCTCTGGAATGAAGAATGCTAACACCTTCCATTTTTTGGAGGTTTTAGTTCTGTAAAGAGCTCAAAGATATTGTTATGTGTATCCCTTGAAGCAGAACCAGACCCTTCCCCAAGGTTGCACTATTGTATCTTGGCTGCTTCTCCCTTGTCTCTGCATCCCCTCTCTTCCCTGATTAGCAACAGTTCGAATCTGCCATTTGGAACTCAGGGAAGGTCATGAAGGCTGGAGTCTGTTCCCTACAAACAAGAAATGGGGGGCATGGAAAGTCTTCCATGCCCAGGAGCCCCACAGGGTCCTGCCTGGTTTCAGTAGGTTCCAGTTTTTTTCATCAATAGTTTTTCTGCAAATAGTTGTAGTTTTTGTGTGCCCATGGGAGGAGGTGAGCTCAAGGTCTTTGTACTCTGCTATTTTGGGAACTCTCTCTTCTCTATATTTTAAAACAACTTCAAATGTCATCTCTTCCATGAAGCTTCTCTCGTTTTGTGAGCCGAATGCAGTCTATTTTTTCTGTCTTATTGACCCCATTGACATTTAAGTGCTCAGCATTCTCTATAATATGTTAAAGTTACTTATAAAGATGATTAATTTCTTCTACTAGATCATAAGCATTTTGAAGAAAGAGTCCATGTCTGATTAATCCTGGCAACTTTAATTAAAATTAGTACTCTGCCTTTCCTGTGTTAAAAGGTATGATTCAAAGATAAATCATTACTTTCATTCATTCATTCATTCTCTCCTTTATTTATTTATTCAGTAAACATTGAGCGCGCACTTTGTCCTAGGTTCTCTTCTAGGTACTTGTGTCATTAAGGAACTTTAACTTTGGTGAGGAAAGATATTTTATTAACAAATTAAATATGTAAAGTATATAGTATGTTAGATGTGATAAGTGCCATGGAGAAAAGTGGTTGGATTTTTTTTGTATTCAGTAACAGTGGAAGCTACTTGCATTGCCTGAGTTCATCCATCTTCAAGCATGGTTTCTGGTTGTGGAGCTACCATTACTTGTTAAATGACACATAGTAGGGAACAACATATGGAGTAACTTGCTTTCAATTCCTGCCACCAGGGTCACTGTTTCAAAAACAAACCATAGAGAGCTGAGCACATGGGGCTGCAAAGTACTGACCACTTCAATCTTCTTATTTTACCTTTGTGACTGAGTTCACTGATCTTCTCAGGGTTTCCATTTAATGGAATTTGATTTTTTAAAAGATCCATGACTGAGTTTTTAATGTCTTTCCTGATGTCAACAATTCATCAAGGATTTTCTAATTATATTACACTCCTCTGAAATTGCACATTCATTTCACACTTCTACTCTGGAGAAGACACACTCTAAACTTAACTTGTCTACCATAGTGACAATATCTAATTAGAAGGAAGACTAAAAAATTCCAGTTTTGACTGTATATTTTTTAAAATATCATATTTTACTCTCTGTCATTCTTTTATCAAATCTTTCTTGTGCATCAGCCTGTAAGAAACACAGAATAAAATTCCATGACTGTGTATTTTCCCTCTCCAAATGCATTTGAGTATAAATCATTTCATTGACTTTAAATTTCTGAAATTGCATATATGTAAATACTACTGGTGAAAAATTTTTAAATAAAAAGCCAACTAACTTCTACTCAGATATCGCCGAGTAAATGCTCTGAGGAGATTCAGATTTAATTGGAGAGATGTAAAACTAGTCCAATTTTATACTATACTTGAAAAGATTACCTTAGGTATCTTGTACCTTTTAGTCTCATATAAAGACTTTGTAACTATGAATCTCTATCAATTAGAATTAAATTTTTTTTTTTTTTTGCGGTATGTGGGCCTCTCACTGTTGCGGCCTCTCCTGTTGCAGAGCACAGGCTCCGGACGCGCAGGCTCAGCGGCCACGGCTCACGGGCCCAGCCGCTCCACGGCATGTGGGATCTTCCCGGACCGGGGCACGAACCCATGTCCCCTGCATCAGCAGGCGGACTCTCAACCACTGCGCCACCAGGGAAGCCCTAGAATTAAAATATTTTTAATTAATGAATCTCATTTTAATTGGAATAAATTTTTACCAGGGTATCGACTGTTTTAAAAAAGAGTTTAAGATTTAAAAGATACATATTTTTTCTATGTAAAAATAGAAGTAAGAACCCCAATATCAATAAACTAATAAGAATCCAAAAGAAAACTATAAAATAGAGAATTCAAGTGTGTTCTCTTTAATTATTTATAACTTTTGGATCATTCATAAGCTTTAGCATAAAGTGAATTTTACTGATACAGTGTTTTTGTCTGTTTGATTGTTTACTTAAGAAGGAATGCTGGTAAAAAGTTTTTATGAGTCACATGAAGGTTTATTCTCAAGACCTTGTGAAATGGAGCAGGACCGTGTGGGGACCTCCCAAGTACAAATTCCTTCCATGTCCCCTGTTTCTTGTTTGTAGAAAATAGGCTTCATTCACTTCATTCAGCCTCCCTGACCTTCCCAGAGTCCCAAAGGGCAGATTCAAATAGTTGCTTATCAGGGAAGGGAGGGAATGCAGAAACAAAGGAGTAGCAGTCAAGAAACAATAGTGCAGATGTGGGACAGAGTCCTGGTTCCTCTTCAAGGAATATAAGTGACACCTTTAAGTTCTTCTGTAGGAACTAAGGCCTCCACCCAGGTGGAGGATGGTAACTTCAGGCTGAGCACAAGGTTCCTGGAACACTGCCCTGTTACCTCACCACCAACCAATCAAAAGAAAGTCTGCACATAGTGGAAGAAAACGAAGACTCTGACTCAACCCCCAAATGACTCTCCCTTTAAAAACTTTATGGTTGATCAGAATCTTCAGAATTTGTTTTTGAACATGAGTCCACCTTTTCCCCAGGTTGCCAAACTCCTGAATAAAGCAACCTTTCCTTTTTTAACCAACACTTGTCTCTTGAGTACTGGCTTTCGAGCAGCAAGCAGCCAAACCTGAGTTTGGTAACACTTGCATCAGTTTTTTTCTGAATTAAAAATCATGCAGTCTTATTGATGGTAGTTATTGGATGGATTTACTTTGTCCCTGGCACTTTACATGTAGGTTCCCATTTTATAGACAAGGAAGTTCAGTCTCAGGAATGACAAATGATTTGCTTCAATTCATTTAGCTGCTAAGTAGAAGAGCAGGACCTCAAATCCATGTCTGCCTTGTCCTAAGCCTTACCTCTTTACTTTGTTCCCTATTTCCTCATCATAGAAAGGCCACCTTTCCAGGTCTTTTGATATTTCTATCTTTACTTTTACCTGTCACCTTTGTATGAAAAAATAACTTGGTGTAGTGGTAACAAGAGTTTCAACTACAGTCTTTTGTTTGATTAAAAAATAATAGCACTGTACCTCAGATACTATGTACATATACTCATATACTGGAAAGTTAACAAAATAGACATGATTCTAAAACTCCAGAAAGCAGAAATGAAAACAGCTGTGGGAGCACAGACACAGAATTAGGAAATCTGTCCTGGTAGATTGGGGAGGTTTTGCCTTAGCTGATCTGTAAGAAGTGGGATTTTATTTGATAGAAAATAGGCACCAATAATTGGTAGTTTCCTTTCTTTCTATCTATGAATCTCATTCCCGAATTTATCAGTGACTAAAAGGATCTATGGAATACGTGGTTATAAAACTTGAATGTGTACATTCTTAGGAAGGCTAGATGTATTTTGTAATAAAAACTGATATCAGAGGAATTGTTCTCAAAATATGTTCTGGTCATTAGTTTTCATTAGGGCTCTTTTATTAGTATTTTTTTCTTTTAATCAACTTCAAATTGATCATTTTTCTTAACCTGCTCTAAACACTCACTGTCTATAAAATAGTGGTTTTGATGTGTTATTTTCTACTCATTGTAAACAATCAAACATGTTCAACATCCTTTGTTTAATTCATGCATATGCCACATAAAGTAATTTTGTATGCTACTACTGATATACATATCACACTCAGATATACTGTTTTTGTTTTAATTCTTGAGATGAATGACCTAATCAGCTCTTCTCATCTTTCTGATATAGGTCGCCAAAGAGATATGTTCCTGGATAGTCAATAAAATGACTGCTCTTGAATAGGCAGGTGTGGAACCACACTCAGTCCAATCAGTTGTGATCAGAGTTTGGGATCACCTGATCCAGAGTCAGCTCAGCAGGGAGCATGGGTAAGGTAGGTGATGACAATGAAACTTAACAGATATAAATGTTCACATTCATATAAACACTTACCAAATGATAAGTAATGAAGGCTTGCCTGGGTAATAGTTCAAAGGAAAAACTGATGTTGGTTTTGTTCATCCTAAAATTACTTTAGACTAAAATATGACAGAACATGTAAAGAAGCACACTGATCAACTAGTATGTGATGAAGATGGGAAGGCTCTATAATTTATAGGATATGTGAAATGACTTTATGAACAATTGGAGACTTCCCTTAAATTGTTGTCATATAGAAGAGAGGAAACACCAGTGCTGTATTACTCCGATGGGCAGGAGTAGAGAGGGTGGGTTTCGGAGCAATGTGAGGAAGAATTTTAAATCAGAAATATCCCGAAGTAGAAAGATCTAGTGGTGGCCAAGAAGAGGTCAAGTGCCCCTCTTTCGAAGAGGTAGGAGACATTTTTGAACCAAGAGAGAAATTGAACTTGATGATTATGAATCTTAACTTTAAGAGTATAAGAAATAAGTTAACTATTTACTCTTAAATTCATATATAAAAATAGGTTGTGCTAGGTGTTTACAAGAACAAATCTTGAAAATTTCATAATACTGAGTTCAAAGTGCTTAATGATTTCCACATATATCCTCCATTTTTAGTCATAAGTTTTTCTGAAAGTCTCATTTTGGAAAGAAACTCTCGATATTCAATTTCTGTTCTACAGAGATTTGTGTTCTTGTAAGTAAGTATTCTGAGTTCCAAGTAGTTAATCAGACTTAGTAAGGACTTTCTTGGGATGGTAAATTTAACTAAGCTGTTAGCTGTTAACCTTTGAAAACGTGAATCTGAACAGAAGGAAAATGTCCAATCTACAGACTGCTTTCTTAATATTTGGCTACAATGTTGCTTAATAGAGGTTCAGAGTGTACACTTTTTAAATAGACTTCGAAATATCATGTGGATATTCTTTATACTCAGTGAGGTGTAATACATTAACATTGTTACCACACATGTTGGGTAAAGGAAAGATAGCTTTATTGAGGAAACTGGCAATCCTGGGGAGAAGGTGGCCTCATGTCCCTAAGAACCAAGTCCCAACTCCCCAGGTTTTGCTCAGAGATTATATAGGGAAAAGAGGAAGGAGCTGCGTGCTGGGAAGTAGGTAATCTTTCTATTTTCAGGGATGGTTGTCTCAATCACGTGTTTCCAAGTAGCTGTCAAGTCTTGCTTGAGGTTGGAATATTATCTGAGCCATAAATCTTTGGTTAGCTATTCCTGGAGAATAAGGCACAAGGGTATATCCTATAGAACAACTAATCTTCAATCTTGATATGCATCAACAACTTGGTCCATCAGCAGCAAGCTAAGTTAATGCTGAAGTAGGGTAGAGGAGCTGAGAGTCTCTAGTTACAGTCTCACTGCCTCAGTTACAATATTTAACTTCCAGCTATGGATTAGTGTTGGTTAAAAAAAATAAATACAGGGTTTTAGTTAATGGGTGGGCATGTAGTGAAGAATGTCTAATCAGTAATCTCCCTCTACCCCAGATAATAGTTAGTGGTAGATCTTAAGGTCTGCTATTCCTGATCTTGCTGTTTTGAAATTACATTCATGATATGTAGAGTATTCTGATTCTGCCTGGTTTATTTAAGAGAACTTGGAGAGTATATTTCTGATAATAATGTTGATTGAAGTCACTGTTACTCTCAAGAATCTCCAGAGCAGGTTCTGAGAAAGAACAGATGTTTGTATATTCTGTTACAAATCCTGTAATTCTCCCTATAGCAATGCTGGATCATAATGCCAGAAAAGGTCTCTTTTATATTATTGAAATATATTTTAAAAGAATAATTTGATTTAAAACAAATTCAAAGCCAATTGCTCTAAAATCCCACCAAACTTACCTTAAAGTCACTGAGAACCTTGTGGCATCTCTAATGTTTATTTTCCCATATGGTACCAAACTCAGAGAACTTTGCCCACCGTGCAGCAAATTGACATGAGCAAGAAGACAAACAGAACAAGACAGGAAGATATTTACTGTACGGACTTTTAAGAAGCAATGGCTATTGACAACTCAACTTTGAACTGAAGATAGAAAACAATAAGCTACATATAGTTGGCTGAAGTGATAAATAACCATAGAGCCATGAATTATAAATATTCATACCAGGCAGAGGGGCAGGACTGCCTAGTGGAATGATAGAATCAACCATGAAGAAGATAACACTGGGCAAGATAACGTAAGTGACAGTTATTGGGATCAGACAGGAAGAACTAAATGAGTTAGATCTCCAACGATTAAGATATCAGAATGGGGATAAGCAGTAATGTATCAGTTAAGTGAAGAGTGGAAAGGTCAAGACAAGAAGTAACCCCCAAAAGAAATACCAGATATGGAAACAGTAAGACCTAAATAGTTCAAAGCCATTTGAGGTTCCTGAACAATTCTGGGAAAGCAGGTGCCCAGAAAAAATTATGACTCACGTTCATTTGAGTCAACCCTACGCCCAGATAGAATTCTAATTATTATTTAATTACTGATTTAATAATATGAATAATAATAAATGTTAATCAATTATTAAACTGATATTATTCTTAAATTCTATAGAGTAAACATTCTTCAATTCTTCTATATCAAATACTTCAGTGTCCCTATGACACTCAGCCTTCAGCAACCCCAAACCCAACACTCCATGTGCAAGTTCATCAACCTGTGTTAGTGAACCTACTTGTTCTGGTCAAATTAGTTCCATACACCTTCACTGATGACTATTTGGAGAATTGTTCTAAATACTCTTTATCAGTACACACTGTTGTTGAAATTCTTTTTATGTAAAAGTAAACTTTAATTTCTAACATGTCACTTAATGTCCGTTAATTTTCCTTTTAGATAAGACTATGTTTTGTCAAATATCAGTGATATTTGATCAAGACAGTAGGAAGCAGTATTTTTCCATGTTAATTTTCTGGTTATAGGAATCAAATGTAGACTTGGCACCTGCCTACCAAGCTCTGCCAAAGAATGTAGTTAGTGCTTAAAGAAATTCTACTTTTGACACCAGAACTAAGAGTGTGTTGACAGTTCTTTAATGAAGATTTCTGATACAAATCAATGACTTTCTCCTTAAACACATTATCTTCAGGTAAATGCTAAGATTAATGGGTTATATTTAGACAGTTAAAGTGTCAACAGAATTGCTTCTGTTATGCTGATACTATTTTGTGTGCCAGATATATGAGGTATACTATCCAGATGATAAAAATTGAGGATGTCCCAAAGTAAGCAAAAGCTCATTACATTCACCTCTCAATTACTTTAAAAAAAACAACAAAAAACAGATTACTTAATAGGCTTAACTCTGTGCCCCTCACTTCTGCATATTCTTGCTGCCAGGATTTGACTGTTCATTTCTAGCCATTTGACAGTCCACTAGCACTGTCACCAAAAAGGTGGGAAGGGAAGAAAGAGGAGGTGTAAATCCAGTCAATCAATTTCATAGCTTCATAGCAGTGATGGTGAATGCTTTGGTGGAGGAAGAGTTTTACACAAATGGCTAACATGAAAATTTCAGTGTGTTGCCTGATATTACTGTTTCCTGTAATGCTCTAATCTCTAGTACTCTCAACAACTTGACAAGTTGCACAGCAACTTGAAGTAGATATATATCAACTCAACAGCATTGCTGATGTTTACTCATGTGACACACCTTAGCATTTTCTGAGTAATATCTTGTAGATCACTACCATTATGAAATATTCATACTTTTTGTTTTAAAAAATCTAGCAATTTTGTTTTCTGTTGTATTTTGTGTTTCAGTAAAATAGCTGATTCATTCTGTGATTTCTAACAATCCAACCACTTATTAGAAGGTGGTGATCACTTGAATGCTTTGTTGATTGTGATAAATGGCAGAATAAATAGTAATATGCTGAGAGTCAAAAACCACAAAAATAAATACATACAAAATAATATCCATCAACATATGTTAGGCAAAATATCTCCTCTGCAGATACATCATACCTCTGCCATGTAGAGAAGGTTTTATGAGATTCACTTCCAATTTTAGATTGTTTAATTTCTAAAATAATGGTTCTTAATGATATGGCAAATTACAATTCTTCAAATTCTTAAGAATTACTGGCATAAGTCTTTGTGTAGTTCATTTATAACATAACTACAAAATGGAAGAGGGAAATATTTTATTCTCATTTATATTATACAAATAAACATTATGCTTTTAAAATATCTACTTGCTTGGTAAATTTCTACTGTAGATTTTATTGATGAGGCTAATTATTTTTTTACAGTAGCCCTCAGAAAGCTATAACTCAAATCTAAGTTGTTTCTGGATCTTTTTATTTATGTGCAACCATAACTGATACCTTATCTGATATAAATATGTATATTTTAATGCACAAGGATCTCTAGTACTGTTTATACCGCTTGTTGAAACTGTGAGAGATGAGCATAAGATAAATTCCAAAATTTCATTTTCTCCAACTCTGTTTTGACTTGCCTATTGTTTCATCTTTCATCTATTAAGGGAGAATATCTCATCAAATCACTATCAGTCATAAAATATACATTAAAAACAAATAAATCCAGCATACATTTATTGTCATAGCAGTATCTCCAGTATACTAGAGCAGCATATTCTCCCAACAAAAGATGTTTTCAGAAATAAAATCAATCAGAAAATTTAATACACTTCATCCAAATTAAAGTTTTCCATATAAAAGCAGATAAGGTGCCTTTGGCTATTACCAGTTCCTTGCATAGATGGGCCCACAAATTTAGAATACATCTGTTGTAAGCCAGGCAGTGGATAAACCTTGTCTTTTTAAATGTATCGACAATATTGCTGTCTTGTTTATTAGAAAAAACTGATTTTTTATAACACATTACAAAAATAGGAGTAGGTAACCAATCACCTGAGAAATCTACTTCACTTCTGATGAAAAAAAAAATTAAGTTGGCAGCCTACCAATTTATTTTATAAAGAGCACTGAAGTGGGAATATGCAGAATGTGTTTTCTCATGTAGTTTACAAGTCATTGCAGTACAAAGAAGAACCTTTAATTTGGTAGTTAAGGAATTTCCCCAAAGCTCTGGATGGCACAACATATAATTTTTGAGACATCTCTCTCTTCAGAAGAGATTTCATAGAGTAGGAGCTACACCATCACTGTGATCAACGTACATATGCTTTATTATTTTTTTAATAGATCTGTATTGGAGTATAATTGCTTCACAATAATGTGTTAGTTTCTGTTGTACACCAAAGAGAATCAGCAATATGCATACATATGTCTCCATATCCCCTCCCTCTTGAGCCTCCCTCCCATCCTCCCTATCCCACCCCTCTAGGTCATCTTGAAGCACAAAGCTGATCTCCCTGTGCTATGCTACTTCTTCCCACTAGCTAACTATTTTACATTCCGTAGTGTATATATGTCGATGCTACTCTCACTTTGCCACAGCTTCCTCCTCCCATCCCATGTCCTCAAGTCGATTCTCTGTATCTACCTCTTTATTCCTGTCCTGCAAATAGGTTCATCGGTACCATTTTTTTTAGATTCCGTATATATGCGTTAGAATACAGTATTTGGAGTCTGACTTACTTCACTCTGTATGACAGACTCTGGGTCCATCCACCTCACTACAAATAACTCAATTTCGTTTCTTTTAATGGCTGAGTAATATTCCATTGTATATATGTGCCACATCTTCTTTATCCATTCATCTGTTGGACATTTAGGTTGGTTCCATGCCCTGGCTATTGTAAATAGTGTTGCAATGAACATTGTGGTACATGTCTCTTTTTGAATTATGGTTTTCTCAGGGTATATGGCCAGTAGTGGGATTGCTGGGTCATACAGTAGTTCTATTTGTAGTTTTTTAAGTAACCTCCATACTGTTTTCCATAGTTGTTGTATCAATTTACATTCCCACCAACAGTGCAGGAAGGTTTGCTTTTCACCACACCCTTTCCAGCACTTATTGTTTCTAGATTTTTTGATAATAGCCATTCTGACTGACATTAGGTGATACTTCATTGTAGTTTTGATTTGCATTTCTCTAATAATTAGTGATATTGAGCATCTGTATGTCTTCTTTGGTGGAATGTCTATTTAGGTCTTCTGCCCATTTTTTAATGGGATTTCTTGGTTTTTTGCTATTGAGCTCCATGAGCTATTTGTACATTTTAGAGATTAATCCTTTGTCTGTTGCTTCATTTGCAAATATTTTTTCCCATTCTGAGGGTTGTCTTTTTATCTTGTTTATGGTTTCCTTTGCTGTGCAAAAGCTTTTAAGCTTAATTAAGTCCCATTTGTTTATTTTTGTTTTTATTTCCATTACTCTAGGAGGGGGGTCAAAAAAGATCTTGCTGTGGTTTATGTCAAAGAGTGTTTTTCCTATGTTTTCCTCTAAGAGTTTTATAGTGTCTAGTTTTACATTTAGGTCTTTAATCCATTTAGAATTTATTTTTATGTATGGTTTTAGATAGTGTTCTAATTTCATTCTTTTACATGTAACTCCAGTTTTCCCAGCACCACTTATTGAAGAGGCTGTCTTTTCTCCATTGTATATTCTTGCCTCCTTTATCAAAAATAAGGTGACCGTATGTGCGTGGAATTATCTCTGGGCATTCTATCCTGTACCATTGTTCTATATTTCTGTTTTTGTGCCAGTACCATACTGTCTTCATTACTGTAGCTTTGTGGTAAACTTTGAAGTTGGGGAGCCTGATTCCTCCAACTCTGTTTTTCTTTCTCAAGATTGCTTTGGCTATTTGGGGTCTTTTATGTTTCCATATGAATTGTAAACATTTTTTGTTCTAATTCTATAAAATGCCATTGGTAATTTGATAGGAATTACATCGAATCTGTAGATTGTTTGGGTAGTATAGTCATTTTCACAATATTGATTCTTCCAATCCAAGAACATGGTATTTTTCTCCATCTGTTTATGTCATCTTTGATTTCTTTCATCAGTGTTTTATAGTTTTCTGAGTACAAGTCTTTCGCCTCCTTAGTCAGGTTTATTTCTAGGTATTTTATTTTTTTTGTTGTGATGGTAAATGGGATTGTTTCCTTAATTTCTCTTTCTGATTTTTCATTGTTGGTGTATAGGAATGCCAGAGATTTCTGTGCATGAATTTTGTATCCTGGAACCTTACCAAATTAATTGAGTAGTTCAAGTAGTTTTCTGGTGGCATCTTTAGAATTTTCCATGTATAGTATCATGTCATCCACAAACAGTGACAGTTTTACTTATTGTTTTCCAATTTTTATTGCTTTTATTTGTTTTTCTTCTCTGATTGCCATGGCTAGGACTTCCAAAACTATGTTGAATAAGAGTGGTGAAAGTGGACATCCTTGTCTTGTTCCTGATCTTAGTGGAAATGCTTTCAGTTTTTCACCATTTAGTATGTTGCTTGCTGTGGGTTTGTCATATATAGCCTTTATTATGTTGAGGTAGGTTCCCTGTATGCCCATTTTCTGGAGAGTTTTTATCATAACTGGGTGTTGAATTTTGTCAAAAGTTTTTCTGCATCTATTGAGAGGATCATATGTTTTTTATTCCTTAATTTGTTAATGTGGTTATCACATTGCTTGATTTGCATATGTTGATGAATCCTTGCATCCCTGGAATAAATCCCACTTGATTATGGTGTATGATCCTTATAATGTGTTGTTGGATTCTATTTGCTAGTATTTTTTTCAGGATTTTTGCATCTATGGTCATCAGTGATATCGGTCTATAATTTTCTTTTTTTGTGATTTTTTTTTCTGGTTTCGGTATCAGGGTGATGGTGACTTCATAGAATGAATTTGGGAGTATTTCTCCCACTGCAATTTTTTGGAAGAGTTTGAGAAGGATGGGTATTAGCTCTTCTCTACATGTTTAGCTCTTCTGTAAATGTTTGATAGAATTCGCCTGTGAGGCCATGTGGTCCTGGACTTTTGTTTGTTGGAAGATTTTAAATTATGGTTTCAATTTCATTACCTATGAAAGGTCTTTTTATATTTTGTAATTCTTCCTGGTTCAGTCTTGGAAAATTGTACCTTTCCAAGAATTTGTTCATTTCTTCGTGGTTGTACATTTTATTGGCATATAGTTGGTTGTAGTAGTCTCTTATAATCGTTTGTATTTCTGCAGTGTCAGTTGTGATTTCTCCTTCTTCATTTCTAATTTTATTGATTTTCGTCTTCTCCCTTTTTTTCTTGATGAGTCTGGCTAAGGGTTTATCAATTTTTTTACCTTCTCAAAGAACCAGCTTTTAGTTTTATTGATCTTTGCTATTGTTTTATTTGTTTCTATTTCATTTATTTCTCCTCTGATATTTATGATTTCTTTCCTTCTACTGCCTTTGGGTTTTCTTTGGTCTTCTTTCTCTAGTTGTTTTAAGTGTAGGGTTAGGTTGTTTATTTGAGATTTTTCTTGTTTCTTGAGGTGAGACTGAATTGCTATAAACTTCCCTCTTAGAACTGCTTTTGTTGCATCCCGTAGGTTTTGGGTCGTCATGTTTTCGTTGTCATTTTTTTCTATGTATTTTTTAATTTCTTCAGTGATCTCTTAGTTATTTAGTAGCACACTGGTTAGCCTCCATGTATTTGTGAGTTTTACCATTTTTTTCCTGTAATTGATTTCCAATCTCATAGCGTTGTGGTTAGAAAAGATGCTTGATACGATTTCAATTATCTTAAATTTTCTGAGGCTTGATTTGTGACCCAAGATGTTATCTATCCTGGAGGATGTTCTGTGTGCATTTGAGAAGAAAGTGTATTCTGCCATTTTTAGGTGGAATGTTCTATAAATATCAGTTAAATCTATCTGGCCTATTGTGACATTTAAAGCTTGTGTTTCCTTATTTATTTTCTGTTTGGATGATCTGCCCACTGGTGTAAGTGGTGTGTTAAAGTCCCCTACTATTATTGTGTTACTGTTGATTTCTCCTTTCATGGTTTTTAGCATTTGCCTTATGTATTGAGGTGCTCCTATGTTAGGTGCATAAACATTTATAATTGTTATATCTTCTTGTTGGATTGATCCTTTGATCGTTATGTAGTGTCCTTCTTTGTCTCTTGTAATAGTCTTTATTTTAAAATCTATTTTATCTGATACAAGTACTGCTACTCCAGCTTTCTTTTTATTTCCATTTACATGGAATATCTTTTTCCATCCCTTCACTTTCAGTCTCTATGTGTCCCTAAGTCTGAAATGGGCCTCTTGTAGACAGCATATATATGGGTCTTGTTTTTATATCTGTTCACCAGTCTCTGTCTCTTGGTTGGGGCATTTAATCCATTCACATTCAAGGTTATTATTGATATGTATGTTGCTATTACCATTTTCTCAATTGTTTTGGGTTTGTTTTGGTGGGTCTTTTTCTTCTCTTATGGTTCCTGCCTAGAGAAGTTCCTTTAGCATTTGTTGTAAAGCTGGTTTGGTGGTGCTGAATTCTCTTAGTGTTTTTTTGTCAGAAAAGCTTTTGATTTCTCCATTGAATCTGAATGAGATCCTTGCTGTATAGAGTAATCTTAGTTGTAGGTTTTTCTCTTTCATCACTTCAAGTATATCCTGCCACTCCCTTCTGGCCTGCAGAGTTCTGCTGAAAAATCACCTGATAACCTTATCGGAAATCTTTATGTTATTTTTTGTTTTTCCCTTGCTGCTTTTAATATTTTTTTCTTTGAATTTAATTTTTATTAGTTTGATTAATATGTGTCTTGGTGTGTTTTTCCTAGGGTTTATCCTGTATGGGACTCTCTGTGCTTCCTGGACTTGGGTGACTGTTTTATTTCCCATGTTAGGGAAGTTTTAGACTGTAATCTCTTCAGATATTTTCTCAGACCCTTTCTTTTTCTCTTCTTCTTCTGGGTCCCCTATAATTCGAATGTTGGTAAGTTTAGTGTTGTCCCAGAGGTCTCTGAGATTGTGTTCAATTCTTTTCATTCTTTTTTCTTTTTTCTGCTCCTCAGCAGTTATTTCCACCATTTTGTTTTCCAGCTCACTTATTTGTTCTTCTGCTTAAGTTATTCTGTTATTGATTCCTTCTCGTGTATTTCTCATTTAAGTTATTCTGTTGTTCATCTCTGTTTGTTCTTTAGTTCTTCTAGATCTTTGTTAAACATGTCTTGTATTTTCTCCATCCGTGCCTCCATTCTGCTTCTGAGGTTCTGGATCATCTTTACTATCATTTATCTGAATTCTTTTTCAGGTCTATTGCTTATTTCCCCTTCATTTATTTGGTCTTGTAGGTTTTTACCTTGCTCCTTCATCTGTGACTTATTTTTTTGCTGTCTCATTTTTTTTTTTTTTTATAAGTGGGATTGTGTTCCTGTCTTACTAGTTGTTTGGCCTGAGGTTTCCAACACTGGAGTTTGTAGGCTGTTGGGTACAGCTGGATCTTGATGCTGAGATGAGGACCTCCGTGAACCTCAGTCCGATGAATATTCCCTGGTGTCTGAGGTTCTCTGTTAGTCCAGTGGTTCGACATGGAGCTCCCACTGAAGGAGCTTCAGCCCGACCCCTGGGTTGTGAACCAAGATCCCACAAGCCATGTCTGGTGGCAAATAAAGAAAGAGAGAGAACAATAATAAAGTAAAAAATAAAATTAAACTAGGAAACTAACAGCTATGTTAGAAAGAATATAAAAATAAAAATATAGATGAATCAACAACCAGAAGGTACAACAGTATCACAAGAGTAAAAAAGAGGAGGAGGGAAAAGAGAAAAAAAAAACATACAGGGAAAAGACCTTGGCTGTGGAGGGTGGGACCTAAGCAAGGGTGAGGTTTGGGCAGTGGGCAGGGCCAATGCTCAGAACCCAGAGGGCTGGAAAAGGCCCTGGGGGCTGTGGGAGGCTGGGGCTTAGGCTCAAAGAACAGAAGGGGCCCAGGCATGCTCCCCACCCCTTGTCTCAGAGGGCAGGGGCCCCAGCCCAGCAGGCTTCCAGGGCTCAATTTGGTGGGGCAAATGCTCTCCTCTCCTCTCCTGCTCCTCCAGGACCAGAGAGAAAACTTTGGAAAACTTGTATCTATAATTAAGAGCTTAACAACTTCTTAATACTTGAAGAATTTTGTAATAAGATTGCTGGTGATAGTAACTAAAGCTATATTTGGTTATATTATTGTGCAGTGAGGAGTTAACTCAGCAAGCTTGGGTTGTTAAAATTCTGCACATTCCAAAGAAAGAAATGGCCCTTGACTAACTCATGGTAGATAACATCTGAACCTTGCAATGTTTTGCCTGATAAGAGTGTTTTATATGCCTAAATTTCTGGACCATGCTCTATCAGCTCTAGGGAGCTGAAGACTGATTAACCACAGTCACTCATGAAAGCAGTATGTCCTCATTAACTGACCCCCAATACAATCTATGGACACCAAGGCTCAGGTGAGCTTTTTAGGTTGGCAATACTTTGCATGTGTTGTTACACATTTTTGCTAATACAATTAAGTACATCCCTGTGCTACTCCTTCTGATGTCTTGAGCTTGAGGGTGGGCTTAGGAACCCCCAACACAATTATAATAAAGTGTGTCAACTTTGGAAGAACTTTGTAAAGTGAATGACCAATGCACAATGTAACAAAATCATGCATAGATAAAAGATGCATAAAATGCAAGGTAGCTCAATAGATTTTAAAGTACAAAAAAGTTTATTGATTAGTATCAGATTCCACAGTGCAACAGACCTCTAAGAAACTAGTGCCACCTGTTGAGTTTTAGCGTAATACTAAAAAAAAATTTCCACAATTATCTGAAAAGGATATTAACTTACTCCTCCCTTTTCCAATGAGTCATAGCTTTATAAATCCCCATTTTCTTCCTGTGCTTCAACCAAACCAATATATTGCAAAAGATTGAATGTAGAAGCAGATGTGAGAATTCCGCTATCTTCTGTTAAGCCATACATTAATGAGATTTATAAAATAAAAAGCAATGCCACTGTTTTCACTAAATTGTCTTCTGATTTGGAACTATATTTATAATAAAAATATATTATTTATGTTAATAAGTAATGGCTTTAGTATTGTTATTTTAAGACTAATTAATAAATACTTTAAATTTTTCTCAATTTTAAATCTAAGTATAGCAATTAGGGATAGGTAAAATTCATGTAAACAAAAGGCTCTTGTAATCCTAGGAATTTTTAAGAGTATAAAGGGGGCTTGAGAACAAAAAGTTTGAGAACCACTGGGGTGGTAGCTAGATGTATTCCTTCTTCCACTTCTTCCAGGTTGCTAGCTCCCTTCTGTTTAGTGGGACCTGAATAGGAAGAGGGCTTTGTTCCTTATTTAATTTGCCCTGGTGCATTCCTCTTTTGTTTTCTCCCTCTTTCTTTGGCTAACACTGGCTATTCTTTGACAGCTTCTGTGTGGTTGGTATCTTAAATGCTCTTGGGTGCCTGGTTGATTTTTGTTCAAAGAATGCAGGGTATACAATGTCTGGAACCAAGGCAACCGTTCTTTCTACTTCTCTTTAGGGCCACATTGTCTCTCCAGTCTGTTTATCTGTGCATGTTTCCCTGTCTTTTTTTTCTTCTTCAACTAGTTTTAGCCTAAACATGGGTATACTTTACAAGTGCAGCAAGTCTTATCTCTTAAACCACAATTCTCAACTTCACTTCCAACCCTTGACTATATACCACAGTCTCTTCCTTTTGGGTCTCCTTGCCGGTCAGGTAAGCCCCTTTGGAGGGTTAATAGTTAGTTGAATCAAACCTAGCTAAGTTCCTTAAGTCCACATGGCCCTGGATACAAATGTGCCCTTGCCGTGTGTCTTAGTTTAGGCTACATGACAAAATACTATTGACTGGGTGCCTTAAACAGCAGGAATTTATTTCTAACAGTTCTTGAGGCTGGGAAGTCCAAGATGAATTTACTTCCCTGCTAAGGGCTCTATTCCTAGCTTGAAGACATCCACCTTCTTTCTCTGTCCTCAAATGACAGGTATATAGAGACAGCTCTGGTCTTTTCCTCTTCTTTAAGGACAGTAATCCCATCATGAGGCCCTATCCTTATGATCTCATTTAAACCCAATTATCACCCAAGGCTCCACTCCTCAGACCATCACACTGGGGGTTAGGGCTTCAACATATGAATTTTGGGGAGACACAATCATTCAGTCCACAACATCATGGCAGTTGATATGAGTGCAAACAGCTCCACTGCTTCCCAAGACCAGGAATACCAAATCTCTCTTGTTCCCCCCACACACTTGCCTCACAGCTCTTGCCAAGTATCAGGTGGTTCTCAGGGAGTCCCCCCTCACTTAGGGAAGTATTACTAAGGAGGAGAAAAATAAAATCCTCCAAGCTTTGGATTCTTATTGTTAGGATTGTTATTACTCCCTCTCTAACTCTCCCCAGTTGTCTTTGTAGAGACTAGAAAAGAGGTAGGAAAGGAATAGTGGAGATGGTTAGGTCTAGAAGAGCGGGTTCTGCTAACATTTAGGATATCCAAGAGGAGATCCATGGCCCAGAATGTTTACAACTTCCTTTGGAAAAGAAGGTTCTTAGTACATTGTCCCTGCCTTTGGATTTCACTAGCCAATTCTCAGGAGGTGTCACTCAACATTCGTTACATCTATATCAGAATTTATATGTAACAGGTATCTGAATAAATATTCCAAAGTCATACATGGATTTTGAATTGTGTATTACATGCATAGCATGGTGTGTGTGTGTGTGTGTGTGTGTGTGTGTGTGTGTGTGTTAAGAAAATCTCTTAACAGAAATATTTTGTAGGGAGCTAAGGAGTAGAATACATCTATTATAGAAACGTTTAGTGCAATTTTGGCAGATCAAACTAAATTGCTGATAGGTGTAAACTCTTCCAAAGAGAAAATAACGCGTTTTAGGTCAGTTTAACCAATACTTATAGAACATCTGCAAAAGGAGTAAGCTGTCGTGTTGCCTCAATAAGCTTGTCTTTCAGTGGAAAGACATATATAAAATTAGTCTATTTGGTTGAAGTATGTTACATAAGTTAAAATCAAGGAACTGTGGAAAATGTAGGAGGGAGGAGTGGTTCCAGCTGGCATGCTAAGGAAAGAGTTTAGATATCAAGTTTGAGCTGGAGTAGAAAAAAACAAAGAGAGAGAGAGAGGGAGAGAGAGAGAGAGAGTGTGTGTGTGTGTGTGTGTGTGTGTGTGTGTGTGTGTGTTTTGGCCAGGTGAATATAATGATTGGATTGTAATTGATTAGGAAGAAAAAATAAACCCTAAACCTCTAGGAGAAATGTATGAAGGCACTAACTGGGAAAACACATACTCCAGGGTCAATAGTGTAGGCAGTAAAAGAGTTAGGAATATGGGATAGGGATGGGTTTTGGCTGAGGATAAGAGTGGCAGGTAGCATGGCTTAGACTAACAACACACTGATGGAGAAAACCTCCCTGCCATTTGGGTGAATAAAATTTTTGTGACTTAGATTATTTAGTAATAAACAGTTGTTTTTATCAACATTAGTACTAGTTATTTACTACATTAGAAAATACCCTAATACTACATACAATTCAATTCTTAAAATTATTACCATGAAATCTGGCCTTTCAGTCTTTTTTCCCTTTTAAAAAAGGCAGGAATGACTCAGCAAGTTATTTTGTAATGAGAAACTGTAAAATCATAGGGTACTTACTTTCATATATACTCTGTGTACCTGTTACCCCATTTACCAAGAATGCAAATTTTGTTTCTTGTCCCGTGAAAGCCAACTAGTGGAATTACAAATAACAAATAATTCTAGATAGAAAAACAGAAAGTGGCAAAATCCAGACTTATTAACTGTGGCTACAAAAGCACCAAAAAGTATATCAGTTGCCAAAATATATACTATTGTAAGTTGGTATTGAAGCATCCTTTTGGCCTGAGATATGAAGTTAACCTCTGGCAAGGTCAATTCACATCACTCCAGACTTGGGAAGGATGAATCAAGGTCACCAAATCTGTTCTGTTTAAGAAAGATTAATGATAATCATCCGAAGAAGGTTGGGTGGAGGTTTGCACAGGGGTGAGGAAAGTGAGGGGACAGGAAGGGTCCTCAGTTGTGGTGGCTACCAAGTGGGACGGCTTTCCAAATGAAAGGAAGGTTGATCCTTGAGGAAAAGTTTCAGCAAGACTGGAAGAGGCTGGGATGAGATGAGGTCCATCCTGAGAATCCAGAAAGTACATGTGAGGAAAGAGCTGCAGTTCAAAGTAGCTTTTGGGCAGGATTTCTATACTCTGCCTCACACTGAATACCAAATAACCTCAACTTTCATTAACAGATAATAAAATAAAGTAAAACAACATAAAAATAAAAACCCAACTCCTTGCCAATCACTAACAATTGAAGAATAAACAAATAAAAAACCTATTTTCTAAGCTGTCCCTCAATACACCAAAGAAATAGAAACCACCTCACCAATTAAAGCGGGAATTTCCATATTATTCATCTTGAGTTCTTTAATTACAATTGCATGGTGGTTGTTTTAAATATTCATAAAGTACCTACAAAGAATTTTGGACTCCAGGGAGTAAAATAAATTGAAATAGGTCCTGCTTTCTCCAACTTACATTTGAAACCTCTTTATATAGATTTGTTACTTTTTATGTTACTTCTAATGTTACTTATTAAATGTTTATGTTACTTCTAATGTTACTAATTAAAGGCAGGAATTCTAGCACAGTGCCTGGGATAATGCAGATGATATTCCTTTCTAGGCTTTTATTAAATTTTCATTCTTTTTTCTTTGGATCCATCTTCAGCTGGCAAGGTTTTCAGAGAAGTCCAAAGTACTTGACATGGAAAAGGAAAATGCTGTAGTCATAATCCACCAAGAAACTTCTCTTTCTAGATATAGTAGGTGATAAACTTCACACAGGAATGAAACATGTTTGCCCTTGCAAAATGACAGCCAACCCAGAAATTAAATAAGCTCATATAACCTGGTTAAACCAGATAGGTAAGTCTTTTCTTCCCCTACAAGTGAAACAGTAGTTGACCCACTGTACTAAGTATGATAATCTGAGGTAAACAATCCAGTTACCAGTCTACTGAAAGCTTCCTTGAGAAGTGCGAAGCTTCTGTCTGTCTTCTCTACCAGAGTCACTCTTATCACATCTAAATATGTACTGAAGAAAGAATTTAACCCAATTTCAAAGATGCAGTTTTTTACATCCTAAGCAAATAGCAAATGGAACTAAATCATTTGCTGTTTTAGAAATGTGGTAGGAGCTTATCATAATAAAAGTTATTATTAGGTAAACTTGGCTGGATCATAAATTAAACATGCCTGTAAAATATAGTTTCAAGATAATATACTCTACCGTAAGTAGTACACTTACATAAGCCTATAAAACTATTATCTCCAAGATAGTTGTGTTCAACCTGAGCTTCTCAATTAGTGTCGTAACACATTTCTGTTCTTCTGAACACTTTTTTCTTTTATAGTTAGAACACTGTAGAGAATTTAGATTCTAGGAAAATATCTTCTTTTTAATAAATTAAATGCTGAATGGCCTTTCAGATTCACAGTTAACATCTGTTACCCATAATTAATTGTCATCATTAATGAAAACAAGTGAGCTATTAGCACAGAGTGAGTCAGTCCAGTACGTTTTACATTTAAGTTGGGTGAACTGAGGCATTTTCGTTTTGCCATCTTTCTCAGTATAAGATATTTCAAAGGATTGACTGTTGGAAGAGTTCCTCCTCAGCAGTGTGTGAGTTCTACCTGACCACCACAGGTCTCTCACTCCCATGCAGTAGCTAACTTTGAAGAGAGCAAGTGTCTACAGTGGTTTCAGCAGCTTCAGTGAAGTTTTCTTCCTTTGCATGGCTAAGTACACTTACTTGACGTTTGTCTTTTTCACTAAGGATCATCTGAAAGTTCAGAGATAACAGAACTATTTAAATATTGGAATTAAATGTAATAACTTTAATTAAACTTGTCTTTAGAACTTTTGCCTACTACCGTAATCTGCATCCTGTTTTTAACATCAACAAACATTACATGGTTTAAAAAAACATGGGAAAAATTGATAGTGAAAGAATAGAATGGAGAGGGGGAGCCACTGTGGAAACAGTTATTTTTCTTACTATTTTGTTTTTGCCACCTTTCTGATTTGTTTTTAAATAGGTAGCAAGACTAGATGTGCTGCTTAATAATTCTGATTTAATGATTCTGATATGATTGTTTTCACTGAGAAGGCATAGCTTAAAAATTCCAGCAGGACTTGCAAGTTAAAAATATGAAGAAGGGGCTTCCCTGGTGGTGCAGTGGTTGAGAGTCCGCCTGCCGATGCAGGGGACATGGGTTCGTGCCCCGGTCCGGGAAGATCCCACATGCCGCGGAGCGGCTGGACCCATGAGCCATGGCCACTGAGCCTGCGCGTCCGGAGGCTGTGATCCGCAACGGGAGAGGCCACAGCAGTGAGAGGTCCACGTATCGAAAAAAAGAAAGAAAAAAAAAATATATATATATATAAAGAAGAAGAGGAGGAGAAGGAGGAGGGGTCTGGGCAGGGGGAGGAGGAAATGGAGTGGAAGGGGAAGAAGAGGGAAGGGGAAGAGGAAGAACAACACAAGAACATTTGAAAAATCTCATGAATTAATAGAAATCTTCTTAAAGTTTCATGACATTTCTTTTCAAGAGTAGTAAAAAAGATATCCAGCTGTTGATATGGACTTCTCACTGGAGTTCTTTTCTCAGGAAGCTGGAGTGAGCCTAACCAAACCTGACAAACTTGAGTTGGTTTCTTAGAATTGCAGAGGGACCAGAGAAAATCAACCTGCATAATAAAAGAAAAGCATTTAATAGGAGGAGAAATTAAAGAGATTTTGTTAGTAAGGTTAGAAGCATGAAAGAAAAGGATAACTGTGTTAGACTGGATCCTCCAACAGCTGATGCCAAGATAGGATTAAACGTGCTAACATTTTAAGTGAAGCAGCTGCTAGAAAAAATATGAAGGGAGCCTAAGACGGCTGGAAGAGCTTTTAGACCACAGTGCAAGTCTGACCCTGAGTGAAAGAGAGGGAAGGAAGGTCGAGTGCAAACATTCTTGACTACTGGACAGTCTGAGGAATGTTTGGCAAGGCTGTCAGGTGGTCCTCAAGCCAGAGTCAGATGTCAGAGGTCCTGAGTCTCCTAGGGGTCGAGCATCATATCTGCCTTAGTTTCCCTGGCCACTATCAGTTGATTGTTCAGTGCCTCTTCCATGGTGGGTATTTTCCTCTGGACATTAACATATGATATAGAAATCTTCACATTTGGTGCTTACTTGAATATATCAATTCACATTTCTCTACTCCAGACCCTGGAAAGTCTCTGCTTTTTCAGCCTTTTTTCTTGCATGACCTAACTAGATGGTCAGGCCATTGGCCATTACCCAGTAAGCTCTCTCTTCCCACCTTGGGCCACTTCTCTTTCCACAGGTCCACTATTAGTCATTTCCTCAGTTCCCAAATTAATAAATAAAACAGAACTGGACTTTGGCCATCGTTCCACGTGTCCCCTCTATCCCCCCATCCTGATAGAGAGCCAGGATGGTGATTTGGGTCTCTGGGATCAAGATAAACTCACACCTTGTGTTTGTAAGTCCTCAAAATATTTGGTTATTCCACCTTTCCTCAGTGTATAGTCACCCAATAAATAGGTCCCTTTGTGGAGAGTCTGGGGAATTATCATGGTATAAACTTGTCATAGTGTTGCAGGGTCCTTTCTTCTAGGGACCTGAGCATCTTTTTAGTATTGATCCATATCTGGGAACTGAACAAGGGATTGTGGCTTTTTATTGGGTGATCACCTTCCATTACCTTAAGCACTTTGTTATGTGCCTGTCTGTTTTGCTATTAGTTCCACATTCCTTGCTGGTTACCTCCTTGGCTATACCTCTGACCTTGCTGGTCTTTATGGAAGTTATGGCCTCTTGACTTCTGAGAGTAAAGCCCCATGACTTGGCCTTGATTATTTCAGGACCCAAGATCCCCATGAGTGTTAATGAGCTCAGCTTTGTCACCTACCATCCTAGGTCTTGGGACCAGGGCCTGCAGAGGATAGCTACTAAAAAACTTCTTAGTGATGCTGGTGCCCTTTCACTGTTGCATTCCTGATGGCCTTGGTGAATGCATTGTCCTTTGAGTCCTCTTATAGAACATAATCCTCTGATGTGTCATCTGGCCTTCTGTAGCATATTCATTGTAGCATGCCCATGTCCCTCAGCCTCTTTATTCCTTTCTCTACATCTACCAGGGCAGGGAAGTCATTTCTATCTCACTGTGATTAGCTGTCTTTTTTTCAAGGCTTCTAAGAACCACTCCAGCAGCAAGATTTCTCCATCCTCTTGGGTCCTGTGTCGTGAAAATGGCCCTCAAATCAATGAATTTCTGCAAGACAGCCTTATGTTCTAGCCCCTCAATCACACACATTCCAAGTCCAATCCCAGGAGCACTCGTCTGGCTCCTGCTGGTACATGTGGCTAGCTTTTTTGCATTTTTAAAGTGGACCCTGCAGGTCCCAGCAGGGTCTTGCTTGGAATTTAATCCTAGTTGTTGGCCTGGGAACTAGAATGGAGGTGGGAGAAGTTCCTCAGGAACCACCTGTTGCCTTACTGAGGCGAGGCTTCTTCAGCATTTGCTAGGATGGTGGAAATGCTAGCATCTAGTAAGGAAGTTTGAGCCACCTCTTCAAGCCCAGAGAATCCAGGGTGTACTGCAAACATCTGCTCAACATGTAGAGCAAACATCTTCAAAGCTTTCCATCTAGATATCTCCCTCCCATGTTTTGGGACTCTAGATTTCTCCCACCAGGTTCCTGACCTTTATATACACACTTGCCTTGACTGAACATTCAAATATCTTTGGAGCTCTCCTACAAACAATTACATATTCAGTTCGCTTCTCCACTATGTCTGCCCCTCCACTGCAGGAGAGAAGAAACTCTTTTTTTTTTTTTTTTTTTTTTTTGCGTTACGCGGGCCTGTCACTGTTGTGGCCTCTCCTGTTGCAGAGCACAGGCTCTGGACGTGCAGGCTTAGCAGCCATGGCTCACGGGCCTAGCCGCTCTGTGACATGTGGGATCTTCCCGGACCGGGGCACGAACCCGCGTCCCCTGCATCGGCAGGCGGACTCTCAACCACTGCGCCACCAGGGAAGCCCGAGAAGAAACTCTTTGTAAGCTACCACGGAGGCTCTCTGGCTCCCACACTTAGCTATTAGGTGCTTGTTAATAGATCCTCAGACCCTTATTATCTTTCTGCATGTCATCGATACAACTTTGAAGTAATCAGCCAACTTGGCTCTCTTTGTAAGTATTGAACCTGTAATTTTCAAATGCCTGCATCATTGCACCTGGCACAGAATTCCCCTCCACCAGTACATTTTCTAGATCACCATTATAAAATCTTTAGCAAATATGCTACCATCTTGTGTCAGGCGCTATCTGTACATCACTTAACAACCAGGATGGAGTTCCCTAGGTGGGTGAGCCAGTCCTAAGTCCCCATTTTACTGCCTGTTTTCTGGTACCACTCCTGGTACCACTTCTGTTAGTCCCTCTGAGAAGCAGATGCCAAGATGGGATTAAATATGCAAGAATTTTACTAGGGGGAAACTCTGGGAGGAAATGGGGAGGGAGCCCAGGAAGGCTGGAAGAGCCTTGTAAACTGTAGGAAAGCAGGAAGCAAAGGTGAGCAGAAGTGTCCCAGTCAGCTGTGTGTCCTCCTGTAGTTTTGGCAAGGTCATCAGCAAGCCCTTGAGTCAAATACCTATGTCTCCCAGTATCAGACCTGCTTTAGTATCCCTGCAATGGTCAGTCATTGGCTGGAAGCAGTTTCTGGGATGCTGTGTGGCCTGGGCCCAAATGTGGTAATGGATTTCAGAGCACAAGAGCTGGCCAATTTTGGTCCCTGTTGTTGGAGGTCTGCAGCTTCCATTCTTATGGCCACGCTGACCAACAAAGGTGGAGGAAAGATATCTGTAGACTGGGCCCCCACTCTGATGTCCATACTTAGGGGAATCAAAGCAAGAGGGGGTGCTTTTTTCTGCAAGGGAATCCACTGTAAGGAAGGATTTCGTTCTCAATGATTCCATGCTGGAACAGACTTTCATTGAAGACTTTGGAATCATTAAGCCTGAACCTTTCTATTTATAGGGTGTTAATTTAACCAATTATGGTGTCCAAGTGGGAGTGGAGGGGGTCATGTGGTATAGAACTCATATGTCTTTACATAAGCACTAAGTTTTTCCTTTTGTAAACAGAGAAAACAGGTTTCTCTTTAACCTCAGTAATTCTCTGAGTCTTTAATCTTCAAAAAGTTATTATGCAAATTGGGACTCTCTTATAAGGTAATTAAGTGTACAATATTGGCAAGCACTACAATGATGTAATGTTTACTCAGTGCTGAAGTAAAGCTTTTTTTTTTACATCTTTATTGGAGTATAATTGCTTTACAATGGTGTGTTAGTTTCTGCTTCATAACAAACTGAATCAGCCATACATGTACATATGTTCCCATATCTCTTCCCTCTTGGGTCTCCCTCCCTCCCACCCTCCCTATCCCACCCCTCCAGGTGGTCACAAAGCACCACCAAGCTAATCTCCCTGTGCTATGCGGCTGCTTCCCACTGGCTATCGGTTTCACATTTGGTAGTGTATATGTGTACGTGCCACTCTCTCACTTTGTCCCAGCTTACCCTTCCCCCCCACCATGTCCTCAAGTCCATTCTTTTCCTCAAGTAGGTCTGCATCTTTCTTTATTCCTGTCCTGCCCCTAGGTTCTTCATGACCGTTTTTTGTTTTTTTTTTTTTAGATTCCATATATATGTGTTAGCATACGTTATTTGTTTTTCTCTTTCTGACTTACTTCACTCAGTATGACAGACTCTAGGTCCATCCACCTCACTACAGATAACTCAATTTCGTTTCTTTTTATGGCTGAGTAATATTCCATTGTACGGCCAGGCTTTTTGTTTAAAACAACGTGTTTCAGTAAATCTTGCTTGAGAAATGTTGGGATAGCTTAGCTTATAGCTTAGCTTATAGCTTAGAAAATTTTTTTTTCTTTTGCAGTACGCGGGCCTCTCACTGTTGTGGCCTCTCCCATTGCGGAGCACAGGCTCCGGACACGCAGGCTCAGCAGCCATGGCTCACGGGCCCAGCCGCTCCGCGGCATGTGGGATCTTCCCGGACCGGGGCACAAACCCACGTCCCCTGCATCGGCAGGCGGACTCTTAACCACTGTGCCACCAGGGAAGCCCAGAAATGTATATTTTTAAGGGCAAGGCATGAGATTAACAGCTTCATGCCACTGACTTCATAATTCTACAAGTTGATTTTAAAGTATTCTTTTAATACATGTCCAGAATATAAACTTTATTATTGGTAGTCAATAAGCATGTATTAGCCTCAAAACATGCACCTCTGTTAATGTCACTTTTTAAGATGACATCTTGCAAGTTCTCTAATTGTTTTTGTTTTTTTTCTTCTAAGATGATCAGCAGTTTAAACAGCTCAGAAGGCTTTGTTAATTACTGGGAACATATGATGTCCTAGCCCCTAGTATTTACATCAAGTCTCAAGAAAAGTTATTTCCTTTTTTTTCCAATTATTTAGGAAACTACAAGTAGTTACTTAATTGTTGAATATCTGAGCTAGCAACTGGATCCTCAGCAATGACAAGTTTAAACCCTGGGAACTGAGAGACAGTTGTAAAAGGGGATTGCACAAGGAAGCAATTTCTGTGCACTCTGAAATTTGTCTTTTAAATTGTTGGAAATAAACAATGTTGTATCTCTTCAATAGAAAGGAAAAATACCCTAAAGAATCCTCCTCTGCAGAAATCTTTCATTGCTTCAAGATTCTTTAGAATTATGGTGTCTCCAAAGTGCTGCTTTATTAAGATGTACTGAACCACATAAGTCAATGTTATCTTGAAGTTCAAACACATCAGATAATAGGAACCACTAAATAACATCAAAGCTGTTATAAAGAACAACTCAGGAGGATTTTAAAAGGAGTCTTTAGATTTGATCTATGTGAATAAACAATACTGTGCCTGCCCATTCTAATTATAATTACTATAATACACAAAAGTTGAGTAATCGTAAAGTAAAATTGTTGTCATGGGAAAACTCTTATTCCACTGTTGCATGATTCTAGTTATTTTAACATGGCAGAGCATACGTGCAGCTCTGAGGATAAGAAGCACTTTGGCATACAGATCTGAGAATGAATCACTTTTTGTATATACAAAACTCTGAAAAAGCCATGTGAAGGCTGCATGATGTGTGAGTGGTTTTAAAATATTTCATCAAGAATCTTTTAATTTTGCAAGAAAAGAAAATACTGTTTACCATTAAAAGGAAAGTTGACAGATATGACACCCAAATATGAACAAATTGAGTTCTGATTTATCTGAACAGATATTTTAAAAATAATTTCAGACCTACAAGGTCATTTCTTATACATCTCTCAGATTAAGATATTGAACAAAACATGTTTTTGTTTTCTTTCAAAATCTGGGTTCTAGTGTAAGAGAAGTTAGTGGCATTTTCTGACTGCCTCCCTGTCATCTTTTTCACAGACTCAGGGCTGTGGACACTGAGCAAGGCAGAGAGCAAAAGAAACATTGATGAAGACTCTCTCTCTTCAAAACACTTAATTATTAGTATTCCTTACAATCATTCATACAATCCTTACAATCAGTCAAGCCCTCAAATGGTATATAATGTCTGGTATTATTTTTCTCCATCTTCTTCACAGGTGACCTACAAACATTTTACAATGTAGATATCAGAGGTCAGATAGGAGCATGCATGTCTTAGGCTTTTTAAAAAATTTTAAATCCTCCTCCAATAGGAAGTTGTCCCTGATAAACTTTGAAAAGCTGTTTCTTTTTAAATTTATAAGCTTTTATCTGGAAATAATTTCAGACTTACAAAAGAGTTGCATGAATAATACTAGCATGAAGAACACACCTGTATACTTCTTATCCAGATTTATCCATTGTTAACATTTTACCATTTGCTATATAATGTGCTCTTTTTCCCTGTCTCTCTCTCTCTCTCTTTTTATGTATTTATATATAGTTTATATATGTATATATATATATATATATATACACCATTTGATTATTTCTTTACTTTCTGTCATAACAAGATGTTCAAGCTTATGCTTATCTTATATTTAGCCTGCCGCAGCCCTGGAAACAAACTCTCTGAGGAGCCTTCATTCCTTTCAGTGGAAAATTATATTAGAGACCGAGATCTGAGTATGAGGTGTGCTCATTTCTACAGGGTTGTCATTGCTTCTTATACCATTCAGCAGGCAGAACTAGGAAACATGTACATGTGTATAAATGCACACACGTGCAAATAAACACACAATACACATACATATGTATCCATTCTGCCCATAACCTCTTCCTTGCTTTACTCTTAGCTAGAAGTTATGAAATACTCATCAGTATATGAGATATATTCATGAAAGTACGAAACACTAAACATTAGTTGCTTTATCAACATTTTCCCAGTCATCTTTGGTTGGATGAATCTCATCCTTGTGTTGATTATCATGTTTCGCTTTCATTTCTGTAAAATCTTTATTTTGCCCTCCTACCTTTTTCCGTTTCCTGTTTTCCTTTTACTGTTTCATCTCCAAAGGTGCACCTTCTTAATATATATGATTCTGTTCCAGAAGCAGTGCATCTTTGAGGCTGCCACTTCTGGTGCTGTATACTTTCAAGTTCCTTTCCTGTGGTCAATTCTATGAATTAGTAAGTTCTGACATATGTTCAGTATTTTATCATTTATTTTTGAGCATTTTCTTTTTGATAATGATTTCATCTATGCCTTGAAAGGATTCAAAATGAACCTCCCTAAAATGTGCCACTTTGTCATGTGGATTACTTTGAGCTGAAGTCAATCAAGGCCCAGAAGACTCAGGGAGAGCTTTTTACTCCCTGTTAACTTCCTGAAAGAATTTAGATAGAGGGCCTGATTCAGGAAGAGAGCTATCACCAGAAATAACTACAAGGAATATAGACTAGGTGTGGTAAGCTTGGGGGAAGCTAGGTAGGGCCTGGAGATCAAACCCTTTTTCCCATTGTCTCTGCATGGCATAGCAAACATTTGTTTACTGAACATTTGCTCTTCCCATCTTCCTGTGGATTATCTTCCTCCTGGTTTTAAACCCAGACCCCTACCCATTCGCCTGAGTTTAGAATGGCATATACACCACAATTGCCTGACTGCCTTTGGGTCTCACAGTCTCAGCGGCCCCCTGTACATATATAATTAAGTTTGGTTTTCTCCTGTTAATCTTCCCTATGTTAATTTGATTATATCAGTCAAAGAACAAAGAGGATAGAGGAAAAGTTCTCCCTCCCCTACAGCTTCATCTCAGTCCTTTGCTCTCCTCTTATTCTTACTCAAGGAGAATTGTTAGTCTTCTCTCTTCTCCCTGCATCCACAGGCTTGCAGCACAGAGCTGGCAGTGGGAAAGACATTGGAATTTTTGCTTTGTTTCTTTTCTACTTATAGATAATTATAAAGTTGCATTTTCCTGTCTCCCCAACAAAGCTTAAAGTATTGGTTCTATGTGGCTTATTTCTTCTCCCTGTTGATTTTCTGGAGTGCTGATTAATCAAAAATAGTTTCTTGCCTTTTGAAAAACCTTAAAAATATTACAGGCATAGAATAAATATTTTTATAGAAATTACCAGTTAGATTTAAATATTTAGAAGTTAGAAATGTGAGCCAGACACCAAATCTTCAGTTAATTTGGGGAGAGTGAGTAAGAGGTCAGAAAGTGAAAGGGACCATGTAGGAGAGGTGAGTAGGGTAGCCAGAGGGCAGTGGGGCAAAGTGGGAATGATACAGGAGAGCAAAAATATAATGGGTCAGAAAAGCACTGGGGAACAAAGTTTTTTATCATCTCCCGAATAAGAGGTTTTTGAAAATCAACAGTGTTTAACGTAGAGCTTTTGGGGAAGTGGTATCCTCAAAATAGAGCTATGGGGAGGGAATATTCTGTGAATAGTTGCTTTCCAGAAAATAAAAAATTGGTGAGTAGTGGCACATTCAGATTGGAGAGGCTAAGTCAGGCAGCATCAGGATTAAAGTACAATATATGGAGAATGGCTAAGGATGGCTGGGATGCACCCACCCCAGGGTTGGAAGAACTGTTCTTAAATAGAAATCGCATACAAAGTAGCTTCAATGAAGGCACAGATAAGTCTGCAATTTGAGTCAGAAGTTTATACAATGGTCCAAGCAAAGGGCCCTAGGAGAAACAGATGTCTCATCTGTGGGCACTGAGGCAGACACAGGCAGAAGTTCCTGGTTGAGTTTGTAGGGGAGGAAAAGTATTTTTTCTTCATATTTCTAGGTTTTCAGCTGGGTTTCTGTAAGAAAAGAGAGATTAACAAGAGACAAAAAAAAATTTTGACATGTATATCTCATTACACATGGGAGAAATTCAGTCATGAGTTACTCAAAGGGATGTTTTGGACTGAGGCTCCTACACCATCTTAAGGAGGGGGTAGACTTCTGGACAAGGGGAGGTAAGTTATGGGAAGGTAACTAGGAGAAGTATAGCCAACAAGGGTAAGGGTTGTTGTGCAGATCAGAGTGGTACCTTCTCCAGTGATGAGTCTCTTGTGATTAAGAATCATCCTTCTCTTTTGGGTACAGAGAGAGAGAGAGAGAGAGAGAGAGAGAGACCCTTAGAAATGTACAAAATGTAAATTTGCTTTACAAAAGGGAGACTTTTTTCCTTTCTTCAGAGCTTCTCCTGTGTCAGCTATTTCTTGAAATAATCAGCTCAAAATTATCTTTATGCCAAAGAGGCATACTTTGGGGTGGCACATTCTGGTTTACGAATCAAAGTCCTGGTAGGTGGACCTGTAAGCTTATGCAGATAAAGACTGGAATGGAGCTGGAGATCTACATCTAATCTACTGAGAGCTTTAGTCCTTTCCGTTTAGCAGTCTATAAATACTGTATGCCAATCCACTCTTTTCTTGCCTCCAGTACTGCAAAAGAGATATAGTGTCATCACTTTCTCCTTTTTATGGGTTATAGTATGATACTTAGATATGTGTCCTTCATTCACAATTCAGTGAAATCTCTCAATCTGTGGACCTAGCACTCTCTTTAATTTAGGGATATTGTTTATTATGATATAATTAAAGGTTCTCCTCCATCCTTTTTATTCTTTAGAAGCCCTCATTATTCAATATTAAGTTCTCTTTTTCCTCCATATTCTCTTCTCTCTATACTTTGCCTCCACTCTGAGACAGTTTTCTCCTATTTTGCCTTCTAGACCGTTAAAGCGGGTTTCAACAGTCTCATCTCCAATTTCAATTTATTCACTGAATTGTTAAACTATGAACAGTTATGTTAAACCATGGCTTGCTTAACTTTAATTTCCTTAAGTTTTATTATTATTATTTTAAATTTGGGTTTTCAGTTGCTTTTTTTACGTGTTCTGTGTGTTCTGACTGACATTTCAGAAGCTGAGAGGGATAGCTAGTTCTCTATATTTAGCTCATTGTAGCTTAAGCATAATAGTAGGAGGGTGTGGTTGCAGTTCTACACTGGTAGATTTCCAACTGGCTGTTTCTCTTTGAGGCATGGCCTCAGATGTAGAAGCAGGCACGTTCCAGTTTGTAGCAGAAATACCTGGAGGAAGTCTACCTGTTCTCTAGTTTCCTCTAACTCTCACAGTCTGAGAGTCATGGAAAACCTGGTTCACTTGTCAGCTCCTCTAGGTATTGTGGGCCCCAAAGGAAAAGTCAAACCTACATAGGGTCATTGTCAAATGGTACCCTTTTCCTACCATGAAGAGGTGCTCTCTACAAATCTCTGAGTGCCAGTGTCTTCCCATAAGATGCTACTTGCTGGCTCATGCATGGGAGCCCCTGATAATATCTCTAGGTCTTCATGCTTAGCCCACCATAAAGAAAGGCCTGTACCAGTTATCTGCAGTGAGATTCCCTTAAAGTAGGGTTACCTGATAAAATACAGGACACCCGATTAAATCTGAATTTTAGATACACAGTAATTTTTTTTTAGGGACCTACTTATAGTAAAAAAAAGTGTTCATTGTTTACCTGAAATTCAAGTTTAACTGAGCATCCCATATTTTTATTTGCTAAGTTGAGCCACGCTACCACAGAGCTCAAGGCCATCTTGCACATAGCTTCCTGTAGGGTCATGCAGAAGGTTGAGGCAGGAGGAGCAGCTAGATTGGTCTTGAGAGGTAGAGGAAAGAGGTTCAGTTCTTGTCACCATGTTCCAAATCTCTTTGTCTACAATTTTCTACTTCCCTTTTCACTTTGCCTATCATATATATTCTCCACAATGAACAAGACCTTATGAGCTGACCCAGGAAATAAAAACAACTATAATAAAAGCTTTCCCCGCTAGAATCATGTGCTTGTAAATACAAATATTTTGGTTTCTTTTCCAAATCAATGATTTTATTATTATGTTAGGTTGTAAAGCAAAATCTAGCTACAAACTATTTCAAAGAAACAATTTAAAATGAATAATTAAAAAGTAGTTAAAATAAAGGGACACTAGACAAAGGAAAACAAAATATTTTAAAAAAAGGAAAAGAGGAAGAAAGCAAGAGTGAAAAGTCAGTAGCAGATTATTGGAAATTTAAGTTTAAAGTCACTAGACAGGATAAAGAAGTACATAATGTAATCATAAAAGCACAGTTTATTAAGAAAATATATTAGCCAAACATCTACATCTTATACACAAAATAGATAAAAACACAAAAAAAGTAAGAATTGACTAGAAATAATTATAATGGAAGACTTCCCTACTCTCAAAATTATTCAAATTGAATGACCACAAGAATAGCAAAATAAAGTAAAGGATACTCAGGATCGGGAATTAATTTTTAAAAAATAAGTAGTTATAACATACTATTGGTGAAGGGCCTGTAGAGTAAGGAATGTTCTCATAGGGTGAAAAACTGGAGGAAAATAAAGTGTTATAAGAATTGGAAAAGCAATGGGGAAACATCTACTAAATTGAACTTTCAAAAATCTTTTGGCCCAGCAACCCATTAATGGAACTCTTTTCCATAAAAGGGAAAACATTAGTATATGAAGTCGAGTAGACAGGAATGTTTACTGCAGTATTGTTTGCAAAGATAAAACAAAAAAAGGGTGGAAATCAAATGAACGTCTCTCAATAAGAAAATGGCTGAATTCTATCCTTACCAAGGGATATATGTCAGTTGAAATGGAGGGAGTTGTAGGAGTTATTAGCTGAGAGAGAAAATCATGATGCAGAAAAATACATATAATGTGATATTTTAATTTATATTATTTATCACTTAATGTATAAGTTTATATAGGGTTGAATGAACAAATGAAGAAGCATGGGTCAAAATATATATATTAACACAGTTTCACTTTATGTTGATGGGTAAGTGGGAGAAGGAGAAAGAAAATGAGAAGGGAAACCCAAGAAGAAAAGGGAAAAGATAAAAATTCTACCTCACAATGAAACATTTATCTGAGCTAATCAATGAATTTGGTAAAGTAGCAGGATACAAAATTAATGCAGAGAAATCTCTTGCATTCCTATACACTAACAACGAAAAATCTGAAAGAGAAATTAGGGAAACAATCCCATGTACCATTGCAACAAAAAGAATAAAATACCTAGGAATAAACCTACCTAAGGAGACAAAAGACCTGTATGAGGAAAACTACAAGACACTGATGAAAGAAATCAAAGATGATACAAACAGATGGAGAGATACACCATGTTCTTGGATTGGAAGAATCAACATTGTGAAAATGACTCTACTACCCAAAGCAATCTACAGATTCAATGCAATCCCTATCAAACTACCAAGGGCATTTTTCACAGAACTAGAACAAAAAATTTTACAATTTGTATGGAAATACAAAAGACCCTGAATAGCCAAAGCAATCTTGAGAAAGAAAAATGGAGCTGGAGGAATCAGGCTCCCTGACTTCAGACTATACTACAAAGCTACAGTAATCAAGATGGTATGGTCCAATCAAGACTGGCACAAAAATAGAAATATAGATCAATGGAACAGGATAGAAAGCCCAGAGATAAACCCATGCACATATGGTCACCTTATCTTTGATAAAGGAAACAAGAGTATACAATGGAGTAAAGACAGCCTCTTTAATAAGTGGTGCTGGGAAATCTGGACAGCTACATGTAAAAGAATGAAATTAGAACACTCCCTAACACCATATGCAAAAATAAACTCAAAATGGATTAAAGACCTAAATGTTAAGGCCAGACACTAGAAAACTCTTAGAGGAAAACATAGGCAGAACACTCTATGACATAAATCACAGCAAAATCCTTTTTGACCCACCTCCTGGAGTAATGGAAATAAAACCAAAAATAAACAAATGGGACCTAATGAAACTTAAAAGCTTTTGCATAGCAAAGGAAACCATAATCAAGATGAAAAGACAACCCTCAGAATGGGAGAAAATATTTGCAAACGAAGCAACTGACAAAGGATTAATCTCCAAAATATACAAGCAGCTCATGCAGCTCAATATCGAAAAAACAAACAGCCCAATCCAAAAATGGGCAGAAGACCTAAATAGACATTTCTCCGAAAAAGATATACAGATTGCCAACAAACTCATGAATGGATGTGCAACATCACTAATCATTAGAGAAATGAAAATCAAAACCACAATGAAGTATCACCTCATACCAGTCAGAATGGCCATCATCAAAAAATCTACAAACAATAAATGCTGGAGAGGGTGTGGTGAAAAGGGAATCCTCTTGCTCTGTTGGTGGGAATGTAAATTGATACAGCCACTATGGAGAACAGTATGGAGGTTCCTTAAAATACTAAAAATAAAACTACCATATGACCCAGCAATCCCACTACTGAGCATATACCCTGAGAAAACCATAATTCAAAAAGGGACATGTACCACAATGCACATAGCAGCACTATTTACAATAGCCAGGACATGGAAGCAACCTACAATTTACAGTTATTTACAATAGCCAGGACATGGAAGCAATGTGTCCATCGACAGATGAATGGACACATTGATGATGTGTCCATCATCATGATGAATGGACGGATGAATGGGTAAGGAAGATGTGGCACATATATACAATGGAATATTACTCAGCCATAAAAAGAAATGAAATTGAGCTATTGGTAGTGAGGTGGATGGACCTAGAGTCTGTCATACAGAGTGAAGTAGGTCAGAAAGAGAAAAACAAATACTATTTGCTAATACATATATATGAAGTCTAAAAAAAAAATGGTTCTCATGAACCTAGGAGCAGGTCAGGAATAAAGATGCAGATGTAGAGAATGGACTTGAGGACATGGGGTGGGGAGGGGAAGCTGGGACGAAGTGAGAGAGTAGCATTGATATATACACACTACCAAATATAAAATAGATAGCTAGTGGGAAGCAGCTGCATAGCACAGGGAGATCAGCTGGGTGCTTTGTGACCACTTAGAGGGGTGGGATAGGGAGAATGGTAGGGAGGGATTCTGGGGATATATGTATACATATAGCTGATTAACTTTTTTATGCAGCAGAAACTAACACAACATTGTAAAGCAATTATAATCCAATAAAGATGTAAAAAAAAAATTTTAGACATGATCACGCCTGTGAACTTATGTAAAGATACATATTGCCTTATGTGTAAATAAATTAAATTGACTAATTCTTAAAAAAGTCTTTGGATTCCTACCCAATATATGCATATTACAGAAAAAATCTTTGCTCCAGATTTTGATCTCAGAATTTATCTTTTCTTTTCCTCTCTTTTTTGTGAGTCTTGTTTACCTATGTCTATTGAAAGTTTGTTCCCTCAACAACCCCAGGTCAGAAGTAGGCGTCTACTTTTCAGCGGGGATCTCACACTAGTGGTTTCTATTTTGTTGTTTCCTTCCTTTTTAAGCATTTCCTGCACAGCTCTCTGTCAGGTGCTCTGGAAGTTTAGAGAACTGTATCATTCAATCTTAGTTTTGAAGGAGCTTTCCATATAGTTGGAGAGGCATGTGTACTTAAAATATTACAATTTTAGAATAAAGCACTGCATATGCTGGTATAAGCCAGGACCTAATTAAGAAATGCATGCAGTCTAAATAAATAAAAGGCAAAATAATAGTGTTTGTTACTTAGTCCAGGCTCATATGGCTCACCACATAACAGGCCAATAAATCGAGAGATGAGTTGCTGGGGCATTGAATAGTGACTTTATTTGGAAAGCTCACAGACCGAGAAGATGGTGGACTTGTGTCCCAAAGAACCATCTTGCCTGAGTTAGAATTCAGGATTCTTTTATACCAACAGGGGAGGGGATGTGATTGGTTGTTGCAAGTTTGGCATCAGAATCCTTTGTTCTTCCATCTGTCCAGTAGGTTAGGTCATGATGTTCTCGTAAACTTCCAGTAAGACAAATATTATTCTCTGTTCTGCAACTTTTTATCTCTGTATGAATGGAAAAGTGTTATACCTTTAAAGGTCAGAGCCTTGAGAATGGGCTATCCTGTATATTTCAGGCTATAGGCAACATTCTTAATTGTAGCAAAAGCAATAGAATACAGAGGTTAAAGTAAAAGAATCAGATCCAATATGGAGACAGATTTGTTCTTCCCTATTACATGTTCGTAAAAGGGAGAATTTGGGTTGGAGTGATCAGGAGAGAATTCGGTGAGGCTGTTAGGACAAGGACTAGGTTTCTGAAACATATGGCTAGGAAGTAGAAGGGTAGAAGGTATTCTATGTAGGCATGTTTTCTGAAAAAGAAACCAACACTCTCTAAAAAGGAATGAAGAAACACCACAGAGAAAAACATAGCATCACATTATTTGATAATGAGAATATCTATCCCCCAAGGGATGACTCTTTGCTAAATAAACCTACCCAATTGCTTACTACACTGAGGTGGGAAAATAGGTCTACTCAACACTAGCATTCCTTGAACACAATAATAGCTAATGCTTCTTGGATATTCACTACATTCCAGACACTGTATATTTAGAGGCAAGTAAACTGAGTCACAGGTATGTTAATACTTGCTCAGGGTCACATTGCTAGTGAGGGGTAGAACTAGGATTGTAACCTGGGCTCATAACCTCTATGCTGACTGCCACTTTAACAGTGGCCACGTTACAAGGCAGTGGTAGAGTGGCTATTGGACTGGATGTGGAAACAGCTTCATTACACGAGAGTACAGATTTTAAAACATTTATAAAAATGAGATTCTAGCTATGCAAACCAACTTCCTACTGCATCAGGGAAATACCTTCAGGACCAATGGTAATTAGTGAAAGGAATCTTTAGATGACTTCTATAAGCACTGTAGTGGGAATGTAGCAGGGTCCCCATGGCATATTTTATACTTGCTATATAATTTAGACAACTGTCAGCCCATGGGGAGCTCATATTTAAACTAATTTAAAATAAATGAGTAATTAGCTTTTCATGAGCTAATGAATCAAACATTTTCCTAAATGGAAAACAAATCATGTTTATAGCTTAGCCCTCAATCTCAGCTATAAGTCCTATAATTCACTTAAAAATAAGCTCTCTGGCCTTTGGTTAAAAAGCAACTTGGGGGCTTCCCTGGTGGCGCAGTGGTTAAGAGTCTGCCTGCCGATGCAGGGGTCACAGGTTCGTGCCGCGGTCCGGGAAGATACCACATGCTGCGGAGCGGCTAGGCCCATGAGCCATGGCCGCTGAGCCTGCGCGTCTGGAGCCTGTGCTCCGCAACAGGAGAGGCCACAACAGTGAGAGGCCCACGTACTGCAAAAATAAATAAATAAAAATTAAAAACAACTTGGTCTTTTTCCTCTGGAGATATCTAGATTTTCATCACCTACCAGCCACCTTAATATACACTTGATATCAAAATAATGCATTTTGATTTGTTCCATGAGTTTTTTTTAGTGAACAAGGTACACTGAATGATCTTTTCAAGATAATTTACAATGTGATCCATGTTATAATTAAAACCTTTATTTGAAATGGTGGGGATAAAAAAGTGGGTAGTGTTTAGAATAGGAAATTTCAAAAACAAAACAAATGAATAAACATAGAAAAATGGAAACAGATTTATAGATACAGAGAAGAAACAGGTGGTTGCCAGAAGGGAGGGGGGTGGAGGGAGGAAAAAAATAGGTGAGGGAGAGTAAGAGGTACAAACTTCCAGTTGCAAATATATCTCTATCTCTATCTATCTATTTATCTATCTATCTGTCTATCTAATTTTTCTACATTTTAGGCCCTATGCTGAGTTCTTTACATGCAGTATCCAAATGGGCCTCATAGTAATTTTAGGTGGTAGTATAATTACTATCCCTAATGTAAATAGACTTACTCTCCAATTCAACATTTACTGAATATCTATCATGTGTCAGACATTGTGTTACACAGGACCCATCCCTTTGAAATGTAACCATCAAGAAACACAAAGTCCCTATCTCCCAGCCTCTGTGGGAGTGTAGGAGCCTAACTTCTTCCCAAATAGCAAATGCAAATGGCCTAATCATATTAACCAACTTCCCTCTTCTCCTAATATCATCCAGTACTTTTCCACTAGCTCATGCTGATGTTTAAAAACTCTCTCACCTTTTGTTTCAGTAGTAGGAATTGAGTTTAATTTCTCCTCCTTATTGCAATTATCTTGAATAAAGTCTTACTTGATGAGGCACAATTTTTTTTTTTTAATTACAGATCTATTCTCATAGAACACAGTGTGAATGGCTGGTGGCCTCCTGGAGTGGCCCAATGTGTGGTCCTGGTCAGGCTAGAAGTGGGTGGGGGGACATTGACACATGATTACATAACAACACAGCTACAAATATTACAAATGCTAATAAGAAAACTGCAAAGTATCGTGAGAGTTTTAACAGTTAACCCAAGCTGAAGCTTCTAGGAAAACTATAGAGAGAAAAAAATCACATTTAGATTCCATTTGAGGTCCCACTTGGAGTATAATTAGAATTGTGAGGTAAAGACAATGTGTATGTCTTTCAGATGGAAAGAACAAAGGACAACTATCAAATAGCTTTGGCTACAAGAGTGTAACAGAGATAAAAGAGATTAAAAGATAAGTAATCACAGACTTTCCCCCTCTTAACAAGAGATACAGGACTCAAAGGGAAGTGGACTGTGCAAGCTGAGTTTCATGGCTACTCTTAGGTAGCAGCAGTGGGTGGATGAGGGATGAAGCCCAGAGACTGCATGTGTCAGGGAGGAAGAAATTCTCCTCTACCCTTCTAGGTTCTTCTGGCTGGTCTAAGAATTAAATTGACAGAAGACAGATTAGCAGGACAAAATCAAACACAAATTCAGTAACATTTATACATGGGAGAGACACAGGAGGACTGAGTAACTCAACAAAATGGCTGAAGCCCTCAGCTTAAATACCATCTTCAGCTAAAGACAAAAGAGGATGTTGGGGATAGTGATTTGCGACTTCAAAGGCAAGGAAGGCAATTCACATGGAGTAGGGAAAGCAAATGTTTGGTAAACAAATGTTTAGACCCTTGTTGGGAGGCAGAGATATTGAATAATATCCTCCAAACTAAGAAGGAACTTTGAGACCAAAAAACAAATCAGGCAACTCCATAAAGTGCAATTATGAAGTTTACAGGGGGTAACTTACATACAGACAGGGTTAGGCAGACAACCATCCAGAGATATTCACAGCTGTACTTTGCATGGCCAAAAGGGGTACAGGGGGTTTTAAAGGGGCCAAAACTAAAAATAGAATCTGACTTCCAATTGAAAAGCACATCCACTCCCACAGGAACAGAGGTTTTCCTCCCCCCAGGGGTCTCCTGACCATTAATGCACCTTTAGGTTCTTGGGCTACAGGAAGGAAGGTATTTCACCTATTCTTAGAACTCAGAGGCAAAAGGGATGGAGCTGACCGAGAAGTGGACAGTGACTGACTGCTGAAGCGGAGCAAAATTTGCCACCAAAATACGTCTCTTTGGCATAAGGATTATTTTAGGCTGATTACCTTTAAGAAACAGCAGACACAGGAGAAGCTCTGAAAACTGAGTAGAACATGTCCTTTTGTAAGAGAAATCTGCATTTATAAGGGAAATCTCTATTTGTAAAGATGTCTTTCTGTCTACCAGGAAAAGAAGGATGACTAAATCTCTAGAAATTCTTACCAGTGGAGAAGGCTGAACAGATTTAAATCTCCATAACATCCATACATTTGTTTACTGTGCTTTGCCTGATAATATCTTAAAACTGGCTTTTCACCAACTCCCCCCCTCCAACAACATCTTCTTTGGCCATTTTGAGAGTTACTCACTTTTCCTGGGTATGTATATGGGAGTAATACGTGTTATTAAACTTATAAGTTTTTTTTTCCTTTTTCTGTTAATTTTTTTTTTTTTTTTAGGGAGGCCTCAGCCAAGAAACTAGAAGGGTACATGAAAAACTATTTTTCCTTCCTTTGATTGCCTTTTCCCCAGAGACACAGTTCCCCCATCTCAGTAGCCTCCATAAACACAGACACCCAAGCCTTGAACAACACACACTTGACTAAAAAGTTCTCAGCACCTTTCTCATGCCTATAGTCTGAGGAAACCGAATTCTAGACCTAAGTGACTTCTGTTAAAAGGAGCCCTCTTCTCAATGAGCTTGACAGTAAAGTTATTCTTTAACAGGGGCTGAGTACTCAAGGAACCCCTATTCTTTGGTCCAGGCCAACACCTGCTTCAATAGAGCTTTGTGTGTATATTCAGATAGACAGATGATAAAGTAAAAAAAAAAAAAAAAAAAAAAATCTTAGGAAATATGCCTCCACTCTGTGGTAAATTCCCATTCATGAGAAAGAGTTAAAATATTTATTTCTGGTACAAAAGGGATCTCATCTATTAATCCTTTTTTTTTTTTTTCTTTTTCAATTTTCTCCCTTAGTCATACTAATTGAAATTAATTTCCAAAACAAATTTTAAAATAAAGCTTGCAAAATTTCTCACATTGGAGAGGTGAGACAACTTAGAAGGTATTTGTTATTCTTTAATTAATGTGTCGAGCACTGTTCTGGATACTGTAGGTACAAAATAAATAGGTCACCCCAAGCCCTTAGACTTCTTGGGACAAGTTGCTGTTCCTACATATCTCTAGATCTTGCCTATGATTTCCTTTCCAGGCACACTTCATCACTTTATTTCTGGTTTGTTGTTTTTCAATTTCTGTCCCATTCCCTCAAAGCTCATTTCTAGTTGGTCAGGAGTCAGGAAAGCCTTCATATTTAAAATGAACTTTCAACTGATATGCAGTGAGTGGATATTGCTAGGCAAACAGGGAAGGAAAGGCAAAGAAGATTTAGGTAGGAGGAACCGCAGTTTCTCACACAGACATGTCAAATAGTCTGATTTATTTGGTGAATTTTAAGCAGTTCAATATGACTGGGTGGAAAATTCAAGGAGTGATATTATAAGGATGCAAGTGTGGAGAAGGAAGCAGGGGCTAAATTATTATCTTGTGATAAAAGCTGTTTAGACTTTATTTTATAAGAAATCTGGAGAATCAGTCTTAATCTTGAATCAGGGAGTTTGGTCCTGCTCATATATTTCAGGAAGGAAAAAAAAAAACTAAGCTATGTAAAAATTAATAAACGGAAACCTCCATTAAATATATTTGAGAGACACGGTTCGGGGCTGGTGCTGGAGAGCTCTCACTCCGTGTGATGATAGCCGAGTCCAACAGAAAGAAGAAATACTCCTCTTTGTACCTGGCAAGGACTCAGCCAGTGAAACACCATAGACTCTTTTTTACTATACCCCTCTCAGCTTCCTTCTCCTCTATATAAAAGCCCGCCCTCCTCCTTTCCATTGCCTTGGGAGCTTATTACAGACCACAAATTGAAACTCTCTGCTGATCCTGAATAAACCTGTCTTTGCTGGAGAAATATCTCGCAATCTATTTGTTTCAGGTCAACACAAAAATACGAGAACGTCTTGTATCTTGTATCACTTTTTTTTTTTTTAAATTGCAGTATAGTTGATTTACAATATGTGTTAGTTTCAGGTGTACAGCAAAGTGATTCCGTTATACATACATGTTTCTGATCATAGGACACTATCTCCCCTTCCACAGTCCTGACCTAATATCAGACAGCTTCTTCTTTAACCAGTGCTGTGATAGGGGACTCAATATTTAAAAAAAAAAAAAAAAAAAATCAATTAACTGTTAGCCAGCCCTGGATGTCTGCTTATTCTTCATTTGGTTGAGGTAGAATTGTACTCTGTGAAACTTTACCAAACTGTTCCTCTAGTTCTGCTCTCTCAAGCAAAACTGAATAAGCATTCTTCTTCCACATGACAATTTCTCTTAAAATATTAATTTCCTTTGAAGCACGCTGTGGAAGAAATTTCCTACATTGGTCTAGAGATTGGTCTGGGTGACCTCCATAATTCTATTATTCTATGAAACAAGTATCATAATAAAGCCGTGCAAGTACAATAATGAAAATAACAACTACTTTCTTTTTTAATGTCTACCAAACATTTGTATTCATATGAAAACAAATATTTTAAAAATTTCATATTAACAAACATTAAGCCAGAAAAAGCAAAAGGCAAAAGTATGTGCATAATATGATCTCAAATATTTGTAAATATATAATATTTGAAATTCTTATCAGCATAATAATATGATCTAAAATATATGTAAATAATATACATAGAAAAAAGACTAGAAGAAAATATTCTAAAATATTAACAGGATTGCTTCTAGTTGGGAAGATTATGTTTTTTAAAAAATCATGGTTTGCACTATTTCCCAAATGCTCTATAATTCACATACATTATTTCCTTTTTTTTTTTTGGCTGCACCATGCAGCACACAGCATCTCAGTTCCCCAACCAGGGATCAAACCCATGCCTCCTGCAGTGGAAGCATGCAGTCCTAACCGCTGGACCACCAGGGAATTCCCATGTACATTATTTCTATAACAAATGTTATTGAAATCTTTTTTTTTTTTAACATCTTTATTGGGGTATAATTGCTTTACAATGGTGTGTTAGTTTCTGCTTTATAACAAAGTGAATCAGTTATACATATACATATGTTCCCATATCTCTTCCCTCTTGCATCTCCCTCCCTCCCACCCTCCCTATCCCACCCCTCTTGATTGATGGGCAGGTGCCAAGTCTTAGTGTTAATCTTTACAATAGCCCTGGAGAGTTGGCATTATTATTCTATTCATGCAGATTAGAAAATTAAGGTGAGTAACATACTCATATGTGTGTAGCTGCTAAGTGATGAGCCCAAGATTTAGGTGTAGTTCTATACTCCTATTTCTTAAAAAAAAAAAAAAAAAAAAGGATACCATACAGTGTTACATCTTTTCACACTTCGGTAGGTTAATTAACTTTACTTCTCATTTTAAAGAAGTTTTAAATGTTCATTAATGTGCATCAAACTGGAAAATATTGTGAGTTCCTAGGACATTCTTATTGTACCATTTTGATCTGAGACCCAAACCCGTAGATTCCAGATATTTTAATTAGACACAGTTTTTTTTTTTTTTCTATGAGTAGCATTATACTCCTACATTGCTTTAATTTTTTCAGGGGAATATAAAACTTTGTTAGAGTAATTACTCGAATATTGTCAGACAAATGCTGAACATTTTGTTTATAGTACTTTAACTTTTAATTAAAACAGCTAAACAAAGGAAACTATGAATTAGGAAAGAATAAAGCAAAATTGCATTTTGGGAGGCCTTACACATTCTGGGGTTTGTTCTTTAATAAAACTTTGCATGTGCAATTTTAAATTTTTTAATTAATTTTTTAGAATTTATCTTAGAGCCCTAATATAATTATTATAATTAATAATTTGATTACTTTGTCAACAAAACATTAATTGATTTTAAAATCTGATAGTGTCTAGCAGTTTGTATACTACTAGGCTTCTTTAGTTCTCCAGAAGCATTGTTTTATTTAATTATTCCAAATATTTATATAAAAAGTATGAATTAGGTCAATTAAAAATGTATAAAAATTTTGAGTATATTTGAATCAATATACTTAAATCAAAATTATTTAAAGTAGTGCTTTAATTTTGAATATCAGTATATTATTATGGTATCAGAGTGTTTGATAAATGATCTTAATAAAATGATGAGAGAATTCTATTCTTAACAAATGTCTAAAAGCCTGGGTTTTGAAATCTATTAGACTGAGGCACTAACTCATTGTGTGATCTCAGGTCATAACCTCCCTGCTCCTCAGTATCCTCATTACTAAATCGTGATGATAATGTTCTCCTCACAGAGACCATGAGTCAATGATATGGGACATGTGTATAATGTATAGAGCAGTTAATATTGTCTGTGATTGTGAGGAGATCATATCAGCTAATCTTTTGAGAATAAAGAAAGTAGATATGCTTCTGCTGTTAGGAGGGAAAGCATTCAGTCTTTCACCATTAAGTATGGTGTTAGCTGTGAGGTTTTACAGTTGCCCTTTTTCAAGTTGAAGACATTCTCTTATCCGTCTATTTTTCAGAGCTTTTTTTAGACAAAGATAATGGGTTTTTTAAAATGCTTTTTATGCATCTATAGTTTTTATAATTGTCACTTGTGAACATTATAAATTACAATGATTGATTTTTAAATGTAAAACCAAATTTACATTCCTGGGATAAATCTGATCAAGTCATGATGTATTATACATTTTATATACTTTTGGATTTGATTCATTAATGTTTTCAGTATTTTTGCAATTACGATTATCAGGAGTATTGGTCTGTTATTTTATTTTCTTGCAATCAAAGTGTGTTATTATTCAAATATCTTTCCAAATATCAGGTTTTAATATTAGAGTAATGGTGTTAGATGTTAGAAAGTGTTAGGAAGTATTGTCTCTGCTTCTATTTTCTGGAAAGGTTTTTTGTAGGACTGATACTATTTCTTCCTTATATGTTTGGAACAATTCACCAGTGAAGCCATCTGGGGCTTGAGTTTTCCTTGTGGGAAGGTTTCTAACTATGAATTCAATGACTTTAGTAGATATAAGACTATTTAGTGTATCTATTTCTTCTTCACTGGGCTTTGATAGTTTGTATCATTCAAGGAATTTGCCCATTATCACATTTATTGACAAAAGTTTTTCATAATATTCCCTTACAATCCTTTTAATATTATAGAATCTATCATTATATCCCCTCTCTCATTCCTGATATTGGTAATTTGTGTCTTTTATCTTTTTATCCAATTAGTCTGCCCAGAAGCTTATTAATTTTATTGATCATCTCAAAGAAACAGATTTTGGTTTAATTGGTTTTCTTTTTTTCTGTTTTCTATTTCATTAATTTATACTCTTTATACATTGACTGTGATCTTTATTATTTCCCTTTCTTCTACTTGCTTTGCTTTTTATTTGCTCTTGTCTCTCTGGTTTCTTAAGGTTGATGCTAAGGTCACTGATTTGAGACATTTTCTCTTTACTGACATAAGCATTTTGTGCTATAAATTTCCTCCTATTTACTGCTTTAGTAAGATCACACAAATTTTGTATGATGTTTCAAAAGATTTTTTTTTAATTGCTTGTGCTATCTTATCTTCTCAAGACAACATTACCAAACGTTCATGCATTACAACCTTGTTCTTGTGTGTGTGTGTGTGTGTGTGTACATTTGTGTCTGTGTATTTCTTTTGTTCAGTTGGTCAAAAAGATCTAGAACTGGAACTGATACCATATTGAAATAAGGACAGAGTAAGTGTTTTGCTTATAGTCTGGCATGAGCCTCAAGGAAAAGGATGTTCTAGTCATTTTTATAATCTCTCTTGTGGCAGAAATGATTGGTAGGGCTGATATCCAATCACAGGTTTCTTATCTCATTTGAGGAGGGTTAATAATCAGATACCTCTCTAACTCTTAATATCAGCATAAAGTGGCCAGGAGGCACAAGTATAAACAGAGTTATCACAGAAGAGTTTTGCAAGCATTATATTCTATTTGTGCTAATATGTGAACTTTATTTCTTCAAAAGGTACATACAGATTTTAATAGTACTAATTTTATTCAAACTCATTTTTTTCTCATGAGAGAGGAAAAGTCATACAAGGTACAGGGTAAGACATCAAGATTTAAAGAGGAAATTTGATGAAATTTGTTCATCAATAAAATGTCCAGTTCAGATTATTGCAACCTGTGCATTATAATTGTGCTTGATTTATTTTAATAGTGTGTTTATTTTGATTTATTTATTTTGTGAGTGAAACCTTTTGCTAACTAAATAAATTTCACACACGCATAGAATTTAATTTACTGAATTGTCGATTACAGTCATCATAAAACATAAAAATAAATATTATTAAGAACTTTTACATATAAAATTACTACCAGTTACTGAGCAATGAGTGCATGTACATTATCTCATTTAATAGTCATAAGAGTTCTGCATGCTAGTTATTATTATCCCCATTCTGCAGATTAGGAAATCAGGCTCAGGGTGATTACCCTAATTGGGTCATACAGGGAGTTGAAACAACATTTGTCTGACTACAATGCCAATGCTTTCCACTTTGCAAATACACTATTTCAAAGAAATTAAATTATAGCAGCATTTATTTAACAACATTTATTAAGTTATGTACACACTTTAGGCCAAGCATTTTGGTGAAGGGATTCTAATCTCAGACAAATTAGAAGCCCAGAAATGACTAATAAACATTATCGTCAGATCCCATCTATATTCTGAAACCAAGAATTAAAACTTAAAATATCTAAGGTTTTACCAATAAAATTGCTGCATAGAAGGAAAATAGGTATTTTTCAAGTCCTAATGGGTATTTTCAAGTCCTCATTAAATTAAGACACAAATGGATTTGTATCATTATTACGTATGACTATAAACTCAAACTCACATTTATTTTTTTCCTGAAAAATTACTATGCTTGAATGACAAAAAAGGCTATGCCTGTGAATTTACTATCTCTTTACAGAAAATCCCAGGCAGTGCATATCATCTCTGAGGAAGAAAAACAGAAAAACAAAGCCCCGTATGCACATGTGAATGTGTTAAGGGAAGTCAATCATCCAACTTTCTTGTCTTCCCATGGTCCCACAACAGAGACCTTGGACTTGAAGTGAACTTGGAATCTCTTAGCTTTCTCTGGTGGGTCCAAAGTGTTCAGGCCTGGGACTGCCCTTAGTTTTGTGAATAGCCATGCCAGGAAGTTCTGGAAAATTAATTTTCGTATCATCCCTGTCCTGGACTTGGATATTGTAAGATCAGGTAGTGAAAGGACACGGTTCAGTAAAAACTTAAAATTAATTCATTAGATGCTTCTCTGAGCCAAAAAGTTTGAAAAGCCTAAGAGAACTACCTCTGAGGTAGCTTCACAAATACTGAATAAGGAGGGATCACCATAGGTCATGAAAGTGAGCATTCTCTCAGGACAACTTTTCATTCACTGGCTGGTCTGAAAATAAATAGCCTGAAGTGCTTTGTGCACAAGAGCCATAAAAATGTTCATTCTGCAGGGTGCTTACCATATTCTTCATTAGCTTCTGGGCATCTCAGCACGTTTAATTATATGCTCTTGAAACCATTGAATTAAGTTGAAAAACAAGTTGAGAAAACTTTCCTGAGTAGAGTGGGGATGTTGATTTAGCTTCAAAATAAATTCTACAGTTCTCCAAATTTTGACAATAGTATTGTTAAGGACTGAAGTTGCTGTGGAATTGTAAAACACTTGGCTGCTTGAAGCCAATTTCTTTAATAAAAATGGCAAGCAGAGTTTATAGCTTATAACTATGTGTCTTAACATCATCTCTTTCAATCTGTGTGTACCACACTGTTCAAAGGGCACATAACGATATTGTTAAGCAGTACCATCCCTCTCTGAAGGTGACATGAAGAGCTGCTTACATGGTATAATTTTTTTCTTCATGTAACATTTTTTTTTGTAATAGAAGTATATAATAATTTTTCAAAATTCAAAGAATCCTAAATAATAGAAAGAAAAAATAAATAAAAACCTCCTCGTGACTCTTACAACCTAGGAATAAAATCACTGAAAACACATTTAGAATATTTGTTTCTATAATAAACAAAAAATATATATAAGGAGTTTTTATGAAAAAATAGGGTTAATTGTATTTAATCATAATTTATATGCACTGAGGAAATGAACCAAATGCATTTTCTCAGGCTTTACTTAATCTCAAAAGCTCAGAAATTTCAGTTAGTCTTAGAATGTTTATGAAAAGCTTTGCATGACCCAAAATATCATTTGTTTATGTACTTACTAACTCTGTGATTATTATGCATAAAACAAAAAACCTAATGGGAAATTATTCCCTGCTCCTTCTCTCTTTAATGTAAAACTAGTTTTGCTATATTTTATGTCTTTCTTTAGCAGGTCATTCCATTACTGGAAATTACTTTCAGCACTCTTTTAAAATGGCTTCATTGTCGGGTTTCCCTGGTGGTACAGTGGTTGGGAGCCCGCCTGCCAATGCAGGGGTCACAGGTTCAAGCCCTGGTCCGGGAAGATCCCACATACCGCAGGGCAACTGAGCCCGGGCGCCACAACTATTGAGCGTGTGCTCTAGAGCCCGCAAGCCACAATTACTGAGGCTGTGTGCCACAACTACTGAAGCCCGCACACCTAAAGCCCATGCTCCACAATAAGAGAACCACCGCAGTGAGAAGCCCCACACCTCAACGAACAGTAATCCCCACTTTCTGCAACTAGAGAAAGCCCATGCACAGCAACAAAGACCCAATGCAACCAAAAATAAATAATAAATTAATTAATTTTAAAATCTTATTAAAAAGATAAATAAAATGGCTTCATTGCCTTCATTTATAAGTTTTGATTTGCTGCATATATAGTATAGTCCTAGCACCAATCAATTTTTTTTACATTCATTTGTTTTAGTGGGGTTTTTTTTTTTCAGTTATATAATGAGCACCTTCTTACAGCAAAGGGAGAAAACAGTTGTGTGATTATTCACATTTGTGGGTTTTGCTCCTAGCTCTAAGACTCTAGACAGCTCCTGGGATGGATGATAAAGGACTCTTCTAACATTTGGTAGATGGAGGTGGGAATTTTAGTTTCAAAATTAAGCTTTTCTCAGCCCTAAAAAAAGAGACCATTGAAACTATCAATTGATGCCTCAATCTATTATCCTATTAAGGACTCTCCCTATAGAACGAAGAAAGCAGTGGTGGGTTTATAATGGGCTAACGTCTATAATATATGAACCCATGGATACCACCTTTCATTAATTAAACATATGATGGCTCTGTCTAGACACCTAGGTTCTAGTTATCTACTCATCATTTGGACTGGTGGAGCAATTAACTTCTTTTGGTTACTCTTAGGATAACAATATTGCTTAATCTCTTGTGCCAGACACTGCTAATTGCTTAGCCAGTAATCACGTTCCTCTTTTCTAAATTATTAGAGATCTGACTTTGCTCCAAATGTTATCATGATCAGTTACATTTGCCAACTTCCTTGCAGCTAGGGGAATTATTTCGCCCAGTTCTGGCCTGTGAGATTTAAAAATAAATATTCTGGGAATTTATTTAAAAGTTTTCTTTCCTTCTATGGATTCCATCCACTCACTCTCCTCGTCGCTTTTTTATGCTGGAAAGGGAGATGGAAGATGTATATGGAGCAGCCATTTTGTGACCAGGAGGAGGAAAACCATGCACTATGGATTGCAGAACAGAAAGATTAAATAGCCTGGGTTGCTGATGGCATCTTGGAGCTACTATACCAAGCCTGGATGTCCTGCACCTGTGCTTCTTGTTATGTGACAAAAAATAATCCTTTTAAGATGCTATAGGTAGGTTTGTAAGACAGGCAACCAATGCATACTTTACAGGTGGTATTGTGAGAACTAAATAAAAATATAAAAATGGACTATCCCTGAATATCACAAAAGCAGTTTACATTGATTAGAAATCTAATTATTTTTTTTGTTGTTGTTATTGTTGTTGTTTGGTGAACTGTTAAGCTCCCACATGACTTTAGGAGCACGAAAATTAATTTTATTTAAAAATTTATACATAGGTGTCAAATTTATTGGGTAGGCACTGGGAATATAAAAATGTCACCGTTTCTTCTCTCAAGGAATTAGGTCTAGTAAGGCTAAAGATAAATACATTTTTACATAAACAAAAAAAGTAAAACACTGTGGTGAATCCAAGGAGTGCTTCCTGGAGGAGACATCTGTGTTGGTAGCAAGTGCTAGAAAGTGAAGAGATGAGAAAGAGGGGAAATATTCAGGAGCAGAGCAGTAAGTGAAAAGCAGGGAAGTTTAGCTGTGAGATGTAGTTCACAAAATGTAGTTCAGAATTGCAGAAGCAAAGGATAATAAGATGATGAGGAGGCATTGCCTTATCAGAAAGGACTTTGATGTTGTGTTTACAGTTTGGAATTTTATCCTGAAGGCAATAGAGTAGCTCTCAAGAACTTTATACCAGGAAGGATGATACTTGGCACGTTAGGCAGGGCACTGGGAGAGGTGTGGACAATACTGCTTGAAGAGGACAAGAACAGAATGAGAAAACCCAATTAGAATACAATAATTATAGTCCAACTGAGAGATGGTAAGGATGGGAAAGTGGGACAAAATCAGTAAATAACGGAGATAACAAAGAAAGATTTCTTCACTGATTGTATGCGTGTAAGAATTTGGTAGAGGCTGGGGGTGTGGCAGAAGCAAAATGTAATAACATCTCTCACTACTATAAATTTCAGGCCTGTATTCTTGACCATTAAAATTCCTTATAAGTGGTAGCCAAGCAAAGATGATATCCAAGAAAAGAAATGCTCCAAAAGTTCCAGAACATGAGATGATTTCTTGAGATTAGGTTTTAAAAGAAATCACCATTGTTTTGTAGTTAAAAACTAACTCTTAAGTAACCAAGATGTCTTTCAATAAGATAAATTGATAAGCAAATTGTGGTACATATAGACAACAGAATATTACTCCATAGTAAAATGAAATGAGCTGGCAGAACACATGGAAGAACCTTAAATGAATATGGCTAAGTGAAAGAAGGCATTCTTAAAAGGCTACATATTGTATGATTCCAATAAGACATTCTGGAAAGAGCAAAACTATAGAGACAGTAAAAAGATCAGTGGTTGCCAAGGGTTTAGAGGGAGAGGGACTGAGATGAACAGATGGAACACAGGACATTTTGGAGGCAGTAAAACTATTCTGTTTGATACTGTAGTGGTGGATGTGTGGCATTATGCATTGGTCAAAGCCTATAGAACTGTGCAACACAAAGAGTGATCCTTAATGAACTGTGGACTTTAGTTAATAATAATATATCACTATTGGTTCTTGAGTTGTAACAAACACATCACACAAATGCAAGATCTCAGTGACAGGAGAAACTGTATTAGTGTTGGAGGAGGGAACCATATGGGAGCTCTACTTTCTGTGCAATATTTCAGTAAATCGAAAACTGCTCTAAAATATAAAGTTTATTAGGAAAAAGCTTTCCCCCAAATAAATCAAGTCAGAGTAATAGTAAGTCATAGAAATATTTTTTTTTCAAGATAGGAAAATCTTTGAGCACAAGTTCCTTATCATACAATTCATCCTTCAACAGAACTTTGAACTCCTAACTTTACTTTTTCTTCCCATTTTTTTCTTTTCTTAATAACGACCAGAAACTCTCCTGAGCTTCATATTTTCAGTCTAATGTTTCTCATCAGATCAAGAATAAAATTCCATAGAGGGTTCTACTGATAAATTAATATCTGACACTTTGGGGTTTTCCTCCTGACTTATGGATTCTTTAGGTTTGCAAAACTGTATTTAAGCTGCTCTTCTTCAGACTCTGCAGTTCTGTTGTCAAAATCTGGCAAATATTTGTTACTCCTGTCATGTGCAATATGCACTTCTAGATGTTACCATGGCATCCAGTACCATTCAACTCTAAAGACCAGAGAAATTAACCCATGGGGAAGGTAACATTTCCTTCATGTATGCATTATGTGAACCACCTTATTGATTGCCTCTCACTGTGGCCCTCCACTAATGATTTTCAAGATTCCCAGGTGATTTCTGACTTAAGTGTTTGCTTCAGTGATAGCCAAAATAAATCAGTTTCTAGAGTTATTGACTAATATATGTATGAGACACCCTGAAAATCATACATGCCCATTCCTTCAAAGTTAGTTATCATATTTAAAATAATGACATCATGCACCTCTATCTTGACATTGCTATTTAGAGCCGGATTCCTACCCAAATATAATTTCTTTGTAACCAAGTTTTTTTCTTTTTTTAATTAACTTATTTATTTTTGGCTGCGTTGGGTCTTCTTTGCTGTGTGCGGGCTTTCTCTAGTTGGGGTGAGCAGGGACTACTCTTCGTTGTGGTGCACAGGCTTCTCATTGCTGTGGCTTCTCGTTGCAGAGTACAGGCATGCAGGCTTCAGTAGTTGTGGCACGCGGGCTCAGTAGTTGCGGTGCACAGGCTCAGTATTTGTGCCTCGCAGGCTCTAGAGCACAGGCTCAGTAGTTGTGGTGCACAGGCTTAGTTGCTCCACGGCATGTGGGATCTTCCTGGACCAGGGCTCAAACCCGTGTCCCCTGCATTGGCAGGTGGATTCTTAACCACTGCCCCAGCAGAGAAGTCTGTAACCAAGTATTTTTAGCCAAACACAGTATTACCCAGCTAGATTAAACACTATTTTCCAGGCATAATTCCAAATGACATAGTTATTCCTTAAATAAAATATTCTCTTAAATGGAGAAAGTATGCTACTACAAGCAGCTATATGCTAATAAAATGGACAACCTAGAAGAAATGGACAAATTCTTGGAAAAGTGCACTCTCCCAAGACTCAACCAGGAAGAAATAGAAAATATGAACAGAGCAATTACCAGTACTGAAATTGAATCAGTAATTTAAAGACTCCAAAAAATAAAAGCCTGGGACCAGATGGCTTCACAGGTAAATTCTACCAAACATTTAGAGAAGAGTTAACTCCTATCCTTCTGAAACTCTCCCAAAAAATTTCAGAGAAACACTTCCAAATTCATTCTATGAGTGCACCTTCACTCTGATACCAAAAGCAGACAAAGATATTACCAAAAAAAGAAAATTACAGGCCAGTATTACTGATCAACATAGACGCAAAACCCCTCAACCAAATAATAGCAAACTGACTCCAGCAATACATTTAAAGGATCATACACTATGATCAAGTGGGGTTTATCCCAGGGTGTAAGGATTTTTCAACATCTGCAAATAAATCAGTGTGATATACCACATTAACAAAAAACATATTACTACCTCAGTAGATGCAGGAAAAGCTTTTGATAAAATTGACCATCAATTTATGATAAAAACTGTCCAGAAAGTGGGCATAGTAGGAACATTCCTCAACACAATAAAGGCCATATATGACAAACCCATAGTTAACATCGTACTCAACAGTGAAAAGCTGGGAGAATTTCCTCTAAGATCAGGAACAAGACAAGGATGCCTACCCTCATTGCTTTTATTCAACATAATTTTGGAAGTCCTAGTCACAGCAGTCAGAGAAGAAAAGGAAGTAAAAGGAATCCAAATTGGAAAGGAAGAAGTAAAACTGTCACTGTTTACAGATGACATGTTAATATACTTTGAAAATCCTAAAGACACCAACAGAAAACTACTAGAGCTCATCAGTGAATTCAGTAAAGTTTCAGAATACAAAATTAATATATATAAATCTGTTGCATTTCTATACACTAACAATGAAAGATTAGAAAGAGAAATTAAGGAAACAATCCCATTTACTATTGCATCAAAAAGAATAAAATACCTATGGATAAATCAGCCTAAGGAGGCAAAGGACCTGTTCAAAAACTGTAAGACACTGATGAAGGAAACTGGAAGATGACACAAACAGATGAAAAGATATACTGTGTTCTTGGATTGGAAGAATCAATATTGTTAAAATGACCATACTACTCAAGGTAATCTACAGATTCAGTGCAATCCCTATCAAATTACCAATGGCATTTTTCACAGAACTGGAACAAAAATTTTTTTAATTTATATGAAACACAAAAACCCCTAATACCCCAAACAATCTTGAGACAGAATAACGGATCTCAAAGACTCATGCTCCCTGACTTCAGGCTATACTACAAAGCTTCAGTAATCAAAACAGTATGGTACTGGCACAAAAACAGACATATAGGTCAATGGAACAGATAGAGAGCCCAGAAATAAACCCACACATTATGGTCAATTAATCTATGACAAAGAAGACAAAAATATACAATGGAGAAAAGACAGTCTCTTCAATAAGTTGTGCTGGGAAAACTGGATAGCTACATGTAAATGAATGAAATTAGAACATTCTCTAGCACCATATAAAAAACTAAACTCAAAATGGATTAAAGACCTAAATGTAAAACCAAATACTATAAAACTCCTAGAGGAAAACATAGGCAGGACAGTCTTTGACATAAATCACAGCAATATATTTTTTGATCCACCTCGTACAGTAATGGAAACAAAAGCAAATATAAACGTGGGACCTAATTAAACTTAAAAGCTTTTGCACAGCAAAGGAAACCATAAAAAAATAACAACAACTATGGAATGCAAGAAAATATTTGCAAACAGTATGACCAACAAGGAATTAATTTCCAAAATGTACAAACAGCTCATATGGCACAATATCAAAGAAAACCAAACAACCCAATCAGAAAATGGGCAGAATACCTAAATAGACATTTTTCCAAAGAAGACATACAGATAACCAAAAGGCACATGAAAAGTTGCTTAACATTGCTAATTGTTAGAGAAATGCAAATCAAAACCACAGTGAGGTATCACCTCACACCAGTCAGTCAGAATGGCCATAATTAGAAAGTCTACAAGCAATAACTTCTGGAGAGCATGTGGAGAAAGGGGAACCCTCCTACACTATTGTTGGGAATGTAAATTGGTGCAGCCAGTATGGAGAACAGTATGGAGTTTTCTAAAAAATAAAAATAAAGTTACCATATGATTCATCAATCCCACTCCTGAGCATATATCTGGAGAAAACTCCAACTTGAAAAGACACATGCACCCCAATATTCATAGCAGCACTATTTACCATAGCCAGGACATGGAAGCAACATAAAATTCCATCGACAGATGAATGGATAAAGATATATATGGATATATCTTCTATATATACACACACATACACACACACTCACAATGGAATATTACTCAGCCATTAAAAAAGAGTGAAATAATGTCATTTGCAGCAACATGGATGGACCTAGAGATTATCGAACTAAGTGAAGTAATTCAGACAGAGAAAGACAAATATCATATGATATCACATATATGTGGAATCTTAAAAAGGGCTACAAATCAACTTATTTCCAAAACAGAAAGAGACTCACAGACATAAAAAACTTATGGTTACCAGAGGGGAAAGGGGGAGGGGGTAAATTGGGAATTAACAGATACACACTACTATATATAAAATAGATAAGCAACAAGGACCTAATGTATAGCATAGGAAACTATATTCAATATCTTTTAATAACCTATAATGGAGAAGAATCTGAAAAAGAATATATATATATACATACATACGTACGTATAACTGAATCACTTTACTGTACGCCTGAAACGTAAATCAATTATACTTCAATAAAAAATTATTTTTAAAAAGGGACTAATCGAAAGAACTTCATATGGGGTTCTATGGTGATTCCACATTAAGAATTCTGAATAATGGGAACATTATTAAAATATATTACATTCTCCTTTATTTGAAGGAAATGACACTCATTTGTACATTACTGGGTTGGCTTGTTAAAATCATGCTCTTTATAGTCCTATCATATTAAAAAATTATAAAAATCAAGAACTACAAAGGGGGAAAAATAATGGTTTTTCCCAACTAGTTTTTTTTTTCACCTTATAAATTATGCTAGAAACAACAACAAAATGTTAAAAATAAAGTGTGGATTTAAATCTTTAAAAACTTAAGTGACATTGATATTAATATGCCTATGTTATTCAGGTATTTCTTAGTGCCTCCCAGTAATTTGGTTTAATTCTGGAGACCCAAATAATAATTCCATCAGACCCCTTTCATTTTTTTCATTACCAGATATTTAGCAGTATTGGAAATTCCTCTCCAATTGGTTTCAACAATACAGTTGTTCTTTGTTATCCTTTGAGGGATTGCTTCAAGGGCATCCCTCCCCCACACCTCCAGCCCCCAGGATACCAAAATTCGCTCAAATCTCTTATATAAAATGGTGTAGTATTTGCATATAACCTAAGCACATCTTCCCCTACACTTTAAATCATCTCCAGATTACTTATAATACTTACTGTAAATGCTATGTAAATAGTTGCCAGTGAGTACAAATTCAAGTTTTGCTTTTTGGAACTTTCTGGAAAAGTTTGTGAATATTTTCAATCTGTGGTTGGCTGAATCTGTGAATGCAGAACACATGAATATGGAGGGCCATCTATATTTGTGACAATACTTGATCTGTTTTGACAGTTTATGCCTGAGGAAAGATGAAGCCTCAATTGACATTTCAGCTCTTCTCCCTCTCAAATTTGCCAACAAATAATGAATACATATGAGAAAAGTGTTTTACCAAATCACCAAATCACATGTACTTAGCAAGAGCTTAGCGTTAAATTCCACTTCCATTTGTAGCTGGTAGAGAATGGACGTAAGTGTGAGGTAGGTCTCACATTGCCGTCCGTTACTTCCCTGATCTGGTTGGTTGGTTTGGCTCTTAGATATGGGTTTGTCTGAACCCTTCTCAGTAGAGTTGTTAGATTTAGCATAAAAATATAGGATGCCCAGTTAAATTTGAATTGGATTTTTTAGGGGTATAATTATGCCCAAATATTGCACAGGACACACTTATACTAAAAATTATTTATCTGTACTTCAAACTTAATTGAGCATCCTGTATTAATCTGGCAACCCTCCTTCCCAGTACAGCCAAGTTGGAAGACATTGCCTAGTTCCATCATGCTGAAAAATGTCATATGTATTGTGGGATCTTATGCAACCTGGGGAGGATCAAATGCTGGCACATGGAGACATCGTTGCATTGGTCTTTAAGGGGCTGTGGTCTTTCACCAATTACTGAGACATGAGAGGTCATGCAGATGCTCAGCCTGAATATGAGAGTAAAGATTTAATACTATTTCTGAGTCATCATTTATAGGGTATTACAATGTGAAATTTATGTTCACCTGTTTACATCAATGTGGTGTGTGCATGTGACATATCAGTGAAATGAAATTGAACACTGGGTCATTTCCTTTGCTTATATGCACCCCTTATAGTCCAAGAAAATGGAAAAGAACAGTGCTTTTTCCCTTAAGAAGACCTCCTATCTTGGTTTTATTTTGCTATGAACTGGCTACCTTGTAAAAAGAAAATCCCACCAGAGAGGTTCTTCAAAGAGTATTTACGAGCCTCAATTGATTAAAAATGGCATCATACAGTGGGTACTTAGAAGTTACTCCATCCTGTAATTAACTTTAGTCTTTCCTTAAGGGTTCTTTAATTAACCAGGCATTTTCTAGAATGGAATCAGTATGCCAGAGGCATTTACTGAAGATGCCTGGATCAGTGCCCACTTCACAGATTAGCAATCTCCTACTAGTCTCCTAGGGGTCCTCCTCCCCGCTCTTCTGATTATTCCTTTATAAATGAGTCATTTTATCGGGTAGCTCAGAAAGTCCGTGTCACATAAACTGATGGATACATCATCCACTCTTCAGGACACCAGTGCTCCATCTGTATGCTCACTGTTGCTTGGTCAGGCATTCCTTGGCAGATTACTTTTTCATTTGGATAACATCACTGCCAGGTTGTTAATTGTGTAAGTTTGTTTATTTCAGTGCTTTCAATTCTGAAGAATCGTCTACCTCATTCTGATTCAGCACATTTTAAAATTATTTGATTAAGCCAAGCTTTTTTTTTTTTTTTTTTTAACTCGGTGGCAGGATCTCACTTCTTGTTTGATTCAGTGGGGCTAGTTTCCCTACTCTCTGTGCCCTCAGTGGTTTCTCAAAATTAGTTTTTGGTCCTACATCAAAACACGTCCTAAATTTTCTGCTACAACAGGCTGCTATTTACCAGTTTAATCAGAACCCTTTATTTTTTGAACTCTTTACTGAGGCGCTAATATGCACACACAAAAAATACAGTTGTGTCGATTTTTCTTTTCACAAAGAAAAAAAGTTAATGGATTTTCACAAAGTAAGCATTACCAGCATATCAGAAGTTCCCCACTCTCATGCCCCTTTAAGTCATTACCCCTCAACCAAGGGTAACTACTGTTCTTATTTTTAACAGCATAGATAAGTTTTGCCTAATTTTGAAGTTTATATAAATGGATGTACCTTTTGTGTCTAATATCTTCTACTCAACATTGTATTTGTAAAATTAATCCCCATTGTTGGAGAAATTGTAGCTTTTTCACTCTCATTGCTGTATAATATTGTGTTTTGTGAGTATATCACAATTTATGTATTCAAAAGTTGATAGGCATTTGGATGGTGATGCTGTGAAAATTATTTTGCATGTCTTTGGATGAATTTCACACGTTTCTTTTGGTACATACCTAAGAGAGAAATTTTTGAATTCTAATTTAATTTTATAACTAACTCATGCATAGTATATGTCCTTGAATTTCTTTCCTGCATCACATTCTGTCAACCTAGTATATCTTGTCCTCCACGTTTCTGTTTTAACTTGCCTCTTCTTAATGACTTAGCACAAACATGATTTAACCAAAATTTCATTTATAGTTCTAATACAACCTTAATTTCTCAAGGATTTAAGGTCATTGTCCCCAGTTTTACCAGCTTATACTCCAGCTCAGGTTTCCTCTGGCACCATTCCCCACATGATTATTTCTAGCAGTCCCATAGGGATTTCTTGTATGTGCTTACTTTTCTAGATGCTGTTTATTCCCTGGTATTCACTGGGGCTCCGTGATGATACACTAGTGGAGAAATCCTAAGTAGTTCTGCTCTATCAGATATTTTCCCTTTTTGTTTCAGAAGCAACAGCTTTGAGTAAGAAAAGTGGTTTATGTATGTGTTTAGTTTTCTTTTGTTTCTTTCTTAGTTTTATATGTGTCTATATAGGCTCACCATCAGACTCAGATAAGAATCCAGAAGAGATGGGTTTATTGACAAATCCAAGTAAGTGAATATAAATGCCATTATATACTCAGAGTTTATTTTTCTATCCAGTCCAAGGATTAAGTCAAGTTATCATTGTCTGGTTTCTTAGTCCCCCGAGGAAAAACAATTTCCCATTTATGCAAATTAACTCTTGGGTGACTTTAACCATCAGTTTTTCATGCATAGTCAAGGCTGTCAGAATCTAGCTTCATATAGAGACCCCACACAAATATTCAGTCTTAATGTTTATGTTATCCCAAATGTCATGGTTGATTTCACCAGAATCCTTGTTAGGCTTAAGGTTATGTTACTTTGCAGTTTGGGGTAGACAGATGTAATGAATATGGAAACATGAAGTAATTAAATCCTTATTTCTCTTTTACAGAAGAGAAAAATACTTATGTGAATGAACAATTTCCAGATATACAAAATATTCATATGTAAAATCAAAATTGCAGCATTATTTTTGCACGAAGTATGCACTCTATCTAATTTATTGAATCTCTTTAGTTCTCAATACCTGTAGCTCCTTTAGCATCCGTACTTCTTTCCTCTCCCAGATGCAGCCCCACTTTCCATCACATACTCCTGTGTGTCTGCACTCAGCTCCCTTGCCTGGCAAATACTGATGTAGTTAAGTCCAGTTTTCAGCTCTTCCCCAGTTAACCCCTTAACTGCTTGTCAGAGAGCAACACAAAGCCATGCTGACTGGTCTCACCTTAAACTTATAGCCATGATTCTTACATGAGCTCTTACCCTGACCAGCAACTCTACTACCTTTCCCTATTTAATGTTTCTCCCTCTGTCTATTTTATACTTTATTCTCTGTCTTCAAATTCCATCATCCTATTCACCTATTCTCACTTCCAGCTGATGACCTTGAATTTTCTTTCATTAAGAATGTGGCAGCATTCAGACGAGTACTCCTTCATTTCTCCCCACTCCCTCCATCCCTCTGTGTCTGTATCCATGCATTCAGTTTTCCCCCTTTCACCATGAATGAACACTTCTACTCCTGTCTAAGGCCAGTCTCTCCATTTGTGACCTGGTACACATCCCATTTTTCTTAAGCAAAGTTGTTGCTCCTGCGATTTCTCTTCTCTGCTGCGGCATCCGCTCTTCCCTCCTGCCAGCAGCAGCAGCAGCAATCTGTAGACCCTACTGGGAGAGCTGTCTGGACTCACTGTCTTCACTTCCTCAGCTTATTTTTCATGAAACCACTCTACTCAGGTACTTGTCCACGCACAACACTGAAACCCATTTGTCAAGGTCACCAATGATTTTATCACTGTTAAAATTGGTGGTCAATTATCAGTCTTCATCTTCCTTAGCCTCTAAGATGTTTTTGACATAATGAAACCATCGTGAAACTTTTCACTTGGCTTCAGGATCCCGCACCCTCTTAATTTTCCTCTGATCTCACTGTCTACTTGTTCTCAGTCTCTTTTGTGCTAGCATCCTCATTTTTCTGACCTATGTACATATTGCCTTACCTTTAATTATCTGTAATCCCTCATTAGATGATCTCATCCAGGTCTGTGTCTAGCTAAAGTACAATTCAGTTCTCACAATTCCCCAGATTCTCTCTTCAGCCCAGATTTGACCCCGAACTTCAGATTTGTGCAGTGGTAGCTCCTTTTGGCTCCGACTTCACATATCACAACTAATCTCTTGACCCCTGCGTCCTCAGCGCGCTTCTTTCTCAGTGTTCCTTATTTCAGCAAATTTCATCACTTCTGACCCTGACACTCATAACAAAATTTGCCTTTATCCTTGCTTCCTCTCTTTTTCTTATAATCCATAGCAAAAATATTATATATGCCACCTTCAAAATAGATCCAGAATCAGAACAATTCGGACAAATTCTACTGCTACACCATTGCCCAAAGTGTTCTTTCTTGCCTAGACTTCTACTATTGCTTCTAAAGTAGTCTCCCTGTTGCTTCCCCAAGGCTTCTTCAGTTTATTCCCCAAATGTCAGCCTTTGAAATATAAAACTTGGTCTGTAACTTCCTTGCTCAAAATTATTCAGTGGCTTTTCATGACCCTTATAATAAATGTCACGGTCCTTGCCTTGGGCTAAAATACCCTGCAAGACAACGATGGCCTCATCCCCTGGCTCTCTGTCCTTTGCTCACACACCTGTCTGCAGCAATAAGGGCTTTCTTACTACTTCTTGAATAGGTTAAGGAAGTTCCTATCCTAGGGCATTTGCACCTTGTAACACTCAATCTAGAAGTATCTAGAAGTTATTTCTTCACTTACTGAGATTTCTATCTAAAAATCTCTTCCTCAGAAAAGAAAATAGTTTTCTTATCAACGTATACCTAAAATAGCTGCCCTCGTTGGTCTGCACCCCCTTACTCTGGCTATTCTTCATCCCCAAACACGTATGTATTTGTGGGGTTTTGTTTTACCGTGTTTATCTTAACTACTAGATTATAAAATCCATATAGACAGGGACTCTATTTTGTTTACCAGTCTATCTCTAGTACATATAACAGCATCTGATGTGTGGTAGCTGTTAGTAAATATTTCATTTATTAAATACATGAATTGGGATAGAAGAAATAATCATTCACCTGGGAATGTTCATAAGTGAATCCTGTTTTTAACAAAGACAATTCTCCCCTACCCTCCACCTTGGGAAGAGGAAGGATTTTTTTTCTTACTGAAATCAGTTTAAATATATACTTTAAAAAGAGATGGATGGGGCCTCCCTGGTGGCGCAGTGGTTGAGAGTCCGCCTGCCGATGCAGGGGACACGGGTTCGTGCCCTGGTCCGGGAGGATCCCACATGCTGCGGAGCGGCTGGGCCCATGAGCCATGGCCGCTGAGCCTGCACGTCTGGAGCCTGTGCTCCGCAACGGGAGAGGCCACAACAGTGAGAGGCCCGCATACCACAAAAAATAAATAAATTAATTTAATTAAAAAAAAAAAAAAGAGATGGATGGGTAAGGGAGAGCAATTCAGAGAGAATCTGGTGTTGGAGGGTATTGGAGATGGAAGAGTGGACAGTACAATAGCTGCTGTGGGCTTTGATTTAGCTTGTAATTGGCCTCTCTGCATCTTCTTTGACTCTCCTTCAGTTTCCTCTCCACTATTGATAGGGATTCATAGAAGCAGGCAGGTGGGATTAGTATGGCTCTGAACTATTTAAGATTTTTCATAAAAATTGAAAAGATTTGTACTATTTTGAAATGACTTATGCTCTTAGCTCTTTATTTTTCTGTTTTATTATTATTTTATATAAAAGACAAATGTAACATATGTCAAGAGAGAAATTTTAAACAGTGCTATTGAAACAAACACCTGTGAACATGCTACCCTTCTTAAGAACTAGAACATTTGATTGATATACTTGAGCCTCGTTGTATGCTCTGCCTTGCTTATGTCACCTTCCACACACATACACCTTGCAGGAAACCACTTCCTTGAATCATTTAATCATTTAATTAATCATTCCCTTTGTTTCTTTATTGTTTTACTACATATTGATGAATCTCAAAAAATATAAGTTTAGTTACTTTAAATAAACATCTTATAATTTGCATTTTTCATGAAAATTGGTAGCAGGGGTGGACTGCTGATGAGAACTTTTTTTTTCTAATTTACACATTTATGTTCCCTTTTCTGACTTCCATCTTTCGAGGGCACTGGCTTTACCTCCCATCTCCTTGGTGCCTATCAAACCACAAATTTTGAGGCCCTAGGAATCAGCATACACAACTAGGCAAATACAGGTTCAAGGCCAACTTACCTCTCTGGATTCAGGCTTTCTAGTCATTTCTGAGTCCAAAGGTTTTACCTATTTCCTTCCAGTGCAGACAGTAACATAAAATATTTTATATGTGCATTTGACACATTATTTTAGGTGTTCTCTATTGGCTTGTCCACCTCTATGGGAGGTTAACCTATCTTATTTCTCTCTTTAATTGTAACACCACTCTGAGGCCGAACTGTGGAAATTAGTCTTTATGAGCCTACACATTATGATAAATTTAAACGGAAGACTTATCTTAGCTAAACAATGATTAGAGATAATGTAAATGTCTAAGGGATTCCATGAGTTTGAAACCCAGATATTTTATGGGGCAAAAGCAAGTGTGCCTTTTTCCTATAACCTTAGTGAATGCTCACCAGGTACTTACTATGTTCTAAGCACCTTTCTAAGTATATTACTTGAATTCATTCACTGAACCCTCACAGAAACATTACGAAGCAAGTATGAGTTTTATCACATTTTATAGATCATGACACTGAAGCACAGAGAGCTTAAGTAACATACCTAAGTCCACACAATTAAGTAAGTGGAAGAGCTGGAATCTAAGAGATTGGGAGAGAAAAGCAGTTGAATATGACTGTTCATATAGAGCATAAAAGAAGAGAGAGTTATTAGAGAACAAAAGGGAGATCCTGAAAATACCAGCCCTTGCAAACTCCTGGTGGGAAAGAAAGATCATTGTTTCCTTACTCTACTTTGATCTCTCATAAGTGTCCAACTATTTGTGCACATTTTTGGTCACATAACTGACTTCCTTTCGTGTTGGCAGATAAGCCAAATCAGAAAGAAAATAAGAACCAGGTGTCCTATCAGAGATGTTGGGTCACTTGGAATTCTAGGGTATAAATACAGCCAAAGCCCTTTAAAGACTTGGCGGGGTGGGGAGGGGGTGGTAATGGATGAATGTAGTACCATAAGCTAAGGCCAATGCAGGCTTGTGAATCTGGGCAAGGGCTGAGGAGTTAATAAGTGCTAAGTTGGCTGGTTTAATATATGTACAAAAGAGACAGAATTGGTGGAGGTATATGAACACAGATTGAAATAGGAAAGAGGCACATACAGGAAAAAAAAATGGGCTCAGAGGTCTTATCAAGGAAATATGTCAGAACCTTAGAAACGGTAGGCCAGCAGGAGGTGAGATGCAAGAACGGATGATGAATGGGATGCTAATCCAAGAAGGTAGGAACATAACAACTGGATGATCAAGAACGTAGCTAGTCTGACTTGACACTAAACTGGATAAATACTTCACTAATGCTCTTAATATTCCCTGCTTCCCAACTAGAATTTTTCAGTACACAGGGTAGAGGTTGAATATAAAACGAGTTGGTTTAGTGGCCACATCTGCCAGGTTTAAAAGGAGTAAGGGGCAAGGAACCAGGTGGACCATTAATCAGCATAATATGTCATTAGAACCATTCTTAGCTCTATGGCCTCTGTCACTTAAGTTAACAAATACATCATTAAAAGGGTCACCTTTCAGCCTGGAAATGGCAGATTATTACCTTCCTGATCCCACCTCCCTGCTCTGTGATCTCTCACTTGTTTCTAAAAACCTAGTGCTGATAGCAAAAGTAGATATAAAATTCCTTTTTTTTTTTTTTTTTGTCTCTGACCTACACTGTGGCTCAAGATCCTATTTAAAATAAGGGTGTTCAAAATTATAATTAATTTTTTTTATCTTGCCAAACAAAATAATGGGAATGCTCCATTTAGAATACGTTAATTTGAATAGTAACAGGTTCTATTACTATTTTATATGCCAAATATTTGAGAAAAAATCAATACTGACCTAAATGAGTCTTTTACAATGTATACTATTCATGTTTTTTTTTTGTTTTAATGAAGTATGAGAAATTTGAATCTGAAGACCTTATTATTATTTACAAGAAGTATATATAGTCACTGGAGAAGAATAAAGGGAAAAGCAAGTTCAAGTAAACAAAAGATTAGAATAATTAAAGGAAGCTAATAGAATCTCAGCAGGAAGTGAATCTCATTGACGCCTACCTCATTGAACTGAGTTTGCAAGTTCATTACCCCTTCTCACTGTGTGTGTGTGCATGTGTGTGCTGGCCTGTGTGTGTGTGCACATGTGGGTGTCCATGGCACATGTAAACAACATAGTAAAAGAGTGATAAACAGCAGAATCATGGTAAAATTCTAGAGCTGTAGTGTTTATTAGACATTATATAGTCCTCTGAGTGTCTCATTTTGAGGACAATGTAACCCAGAAAGGTTAAATGACATGCCTAAAATAAAACAATTTGCAAGTGGCAAAAGGAAGCAATTTGGCAAAACTATAAAAGTTTCAAGGAAGAAACAAATAGAAACTAAAGAGATTAGGTGATGGTTTATTAGGCTTGTTGGGGGGAAATGCTGTCACCAATTCCTTTTCTTTGTCTTTAGCTATTGTGTCCCAAATTTTTGAAAAAGATAAAAAGATTAAAAATCAATAAAATAAAAATTAATGAATTGAAACTTGTGGGATGCTTAGGGCTCTAATACTTCTGTTTTTCATACAAAGGGTCAGCTATCAAATAGTTAATATTAGGCACAATTTTTTGTCCAGGAAGTGTGAAAATGGTTTAAGACATTTATGACAAAAACTTAACTGCTAAAATCATAGTGGTTTAAAGAAAAGTCAATAAATTTGTTCATCAATTCCAAGTGCCACTTACCACCCAGTGTTCGCAAACATAATTGGACACACAGAATGTATAGGGTTGGCCAAAAAGTTCATTCCTTTTTTTTTTTGTAAGATGGCTTTAGTAGTGCTTAGTTGTCTTTAACTTCATTCAAAATAATTTTGTTAGATTGTATCGTGACAGCTGTCATATTAGCGTGCATTAAAAAAAAAAATCAAAATTGGTTAATTTTTGTGTAGCCATTCTAATATTGAAGATGGAAGAAAAAAAGGAACATTCTCAGCATATTATGCTTTATTATTTCAAGAAAGTAAAAACGCAACTGAAACGTAAAAAAAGATTTGTGCGGTGTACGGAGAAGGTGCTGTGACTGATCGAACGTGTCAAAAGTGGTTTGCGAAGTTTCGTGCTGGAGATTTCTCACTGGACGGTGCTCCATGGTCAGGTAGACCAGTTGAAGTTGATTGCGATCAAATAGAGACATTAACTGAGAAGAACAATCAATGTTATAACACTTGTGAGATAGCCAACATACTCAAAATATCCAAATCAAGTGTTGAAAATCATTTGCCCATTGCTTTGGGTTCCACATAAGTTAAGCAAAAAAACCCTTCTTGACCATATTTCCACATGGAATTCTCTACTTAAATGTAACAAAAACGTTCCATTTTTAAAACAAATTGTGACAGACAATGAAAAGTGGCTACTGTACGATAATGTGGAATGGAAGAGATCATGGGGCAAGTGAAATGAACCACCACCAACCGCACCAAGGCTGGTCTTCATCCAAAGAAGGTGATGTCGTGTATATTGTGGGATTGGAAGGGAGTCCTCTATTATGAGCTCCTTCTGGAAAACCAAACGATTAATTCCAAGTACTGCACCCAATTAGACCAACTGAAAGCAGCACTCGACAAAAAGCATCCAGTATTAGCCAACAGAAAATGCATAATCTTCCATCAGGATAATGCAGACCACATGTTTCTTTGATGACCAGGCAAAAACTGTTACAGCTTAGTTGCGAAGTTATGATTCATCCGCCTTACTCATCAGACATTGTACCTTCAGATTTCCATTTATTTCGGTGTTTATAGAATTCTCTTAATGGAAAAAACTTCAATTCCCTGGAAGACTGTAAAAGGCACCTGGAAGAGTTCTTTACTCAAAAAGATAAAAAGCTTTGGGAAGATGGAATTATGAAGTTGCCTGAAAAATGACAGAAGGTAGTGGAACAAAAGGGTATAAAGTTTTTGGTGAAAATGAAAAATGTGTCTTTTATTTTGACTTAAAAACCAAAGGAAATTTTTGGCCAACCGAATAGTTTCTTGACTAACACAGAGCTTACTGAAAGAGTAGTCTTTCAACAATTTATAACTAATGTTAAAGTTTTGGTAATACAGAACTGGAAAATTAGCAAGTGAGAAAAAGAGAATCTAAGAGTATAAACTGCATAGAGGGACACAAGTAAAGGCTAAAGAAATGCTGAGAATAAATATTTAGCTACAGGAGTAACTGAACATGAGAGGAGGATGAGAAGACAGCAGACCTATTTTTACACAAGAGAGTCCCATCTCATCCTTCATACTTAGGGTAACCTACCATGGTAAGGAGTGAACAGCTCAGAGCAGCTTTTCCTTCCAGAGACGGAGTTTGATAGGCATCAATCTGGCCTTTTAATTTGGTAGGCTCTCAGCCTAAGAGGATCAAAATGCAAAATTCTGGATGGAAAAAATATATATCAAGGTTAAAATATTTGAGCTTCCAAGCTGCAGATTATCATTTCTAATAAATTTATTCTTCTACAACCCATTTTTACAAAGAAATAACTAAGAACACACTCAGGCCAGTTTTCACACCATATATGTGTGAAAATCTTGATTCATTTAGCAAAACATTAACTGAGCATACTACTATTTGCGTGCAATTTCCTAGATAATGGTGGCATAAAGATGGAAATCATCTGATTCCTGTCCTCAAGGAACTTATTTTCTGAGAGCGGAGAAGACATGTACATAAATAATTGAAAAGCAAAGTCAAAGCCATGGATATCCCATGCGAGTGACAGACACATGCTCTTGTAGGTCATTCGTACAGCCATTCAACAGATATTTATTGCACACTTTTTATGAGGCAGGCATCTAGGGACACAGTGGAGAAAAACCTCTGTCTTCATGGAATATGTGTCATACTGAGGAAACACAGATAGTAAACAGTAAATACCATACATTAAGTTGTGGTAAATCCTTCAGAATAAAATAAAGCAGTGAGGAAGAATGAGGGTTCTGACAAGAATGGGGTTGGTATAGGTGAGATTTGCTATTTTAAGGATGGTGATCAGATGAGAGAGAGAAAGAGAGAGAGGGAGCGAGAAAGAAACAGATTAAGACAGACAGCGAGAAAAGAGAGAGGCCCTCAGAGAAGACACTTATACTTGTTGGATATGGAGGTTGTCAAACTCAGATTCAAGATACATTGAGGGGCCAGGTGAACCCTGTGTTAAACCTTGCCCTTGCCTAAATGCCTTCACACACATACATATGTGCATACATATAGACATACATACAAAATAGAAAAGTAAAATATAAATATAGAATACTTAGAAAATATTTAGTGGGTTGATGAAATAGAACATGAAAGTCTTCCTTCCGCTGCAACCCCACCACGAGGACAGGACTACTACTGTTTTGTAGCACCAGAAAGCCTTGATGAGAGTATTTTAACCTAAAGAGTACTTTATATCTTGCCTCCTCTGCTCTGTTATCTTGGGGAAAGTGTGGAACTAGTTCATGTCTAGTCACATGTTAGACTGCCTGAGGGGGCACTTTTACTGTAGAGAAACTTCTTTAAATAACATGAAACATATGATAATAATCTTTAGGTCAAGTGGAAGCAAATCTTGGACAAGAAACAATACTGCATTTTTAGCCCTTTGGCTCCGAACAACAGCCAAAGGCCACGAAACATTCTTCTTCTGTTATTTTGCTTTTGGTTTCTTTTGGTGATCTGTATCTGTGTCCTTTTTCTTTTTCTCTCTGACATGAAAGATTTCATGCTGTAGTCTACACATTCAGGGCGAGAACCGTGTGGTGATTGCCAGCTACAATTAGCAGAGCAGTTCAGGGAATTGAGAATATTTTACAGAGGAATAAAGCCATGTAGACTGGCCCAGAAAGTGGCCTGAGCAGAAGCAAGAGACCTACCTTCAGGGCATCCATCTAGAGCAGAGATCAGGAAACTCCTTCTCTAAAAGGCCAGAGAGTAAATATTTTAAGCATTGCAAGCCGTGTGGTCTTGTTCCTAACTACGAAACTCTGCCATTGCAGCGTTACAGCATTTAGAGACAATGCATAAATAAATATGGCTGTATTCCAATAAAGCTTTATTTTTAAAAACAGATGGTGGGCTGGATTGGGCCCGTGAGCAGTGGTTTCCTGACCTCTGATCTAGAGAACCCTTGGCTGCTGGCCTGGTCCTGGCCATCAATGTGTCTTACAACAGGTCCCTATCTAGTCTCCCTGTCTCCGGTTGACCTCTTACCATTCTGTCCTCCACACAGCTGCCAGAGAGATTTTTCTAAAACTCGCATGAGATCATGTCATTTACCTGATTCACTTCCTTAGTTCTTATATCATATTGTGCGTATCTGTCACTTGGCCATGCCTGCTGACTCACAGTCTGTTTCAGTCCGGTTCATCTGCTGTCCTGCTCAGACGAGGCTCCAAATCACACCTACTGTTGAAAACTGACTTTACTACAGTGTCGTCGGGGCCTCGCTTTCCCCAGCTACATCTCAGATGTGGCCCAAACATAAGTGCTATCCCCCGCCATCAACACTGAGGCCTCTTGCGCAGAGAAGAATGAAACCTCCTTCATATCAATCAGGAACTTCCTTTACAGGGATAGATCTAATGAGGCAAGATCTCAGAGGTTTTAGGTCTTCCAAGATATTATTTATTCTAACCCACAGTTTCACTGAGATTTTCATGGTGCTTCTCCTAAATCCTAGACCTTGAACAGTTTTATTTCCCTACCTTTATCAACTGCCTGGTCTTTTATCTTAAGGCTGCAATATTTGCTAAACCCACTATTACATCTTGCTCATTCACATGCATAAAGCATGCATCTTTTAAAAAAATACATCTTTTAAAACCTGCATTTGATCAATACTCTAGTTACAGTCCTCCCAATCTTGCGTTAAGATTTCAGAAAGTTTTAAATTCTCAAATAATAGGTTTGCTACACTCCTAATTACTTACATGGATTAATACGTTTACTTCACAGGAATTCTTTAAAAGTAAGTACCATTATAATCTCTGTTTTTTAGATAAGGAAGCTAATGAGACAAGGGCTGAAGTACCTTGTTTATGGTATCCACTGGGGAATTGGAGTCCTTTGTCTTGACCATTTCATATCATTTACTTGGCTCAATCTCGTATTCCAGTCAAAGCTATTCCAACTTGCTTCCTTTCTAGAGATGAAGCACTGAAGCACTCTTAAAGATTCTCTGTAGAGATATGTATCTCCACATACTGTTGTCCAATGAACGTATATTATGCATCCATTCCATAACTGTTAGCTGGATCTTAAATGCATTTTAAAATAGTAACAAGGGATTTGAAATAATTTTACAAACCCTAAAGATCTATATAAATGTTAGAGAAAAGTATTATCTTTCAAAGATATGTATGTTTTATGGAATAACACACAAACTATATATATTATTTATGTATAGCACATATCATACTAAAGAAAATAAAAATTTAATTATTGGACTATGAACAAGAAAAAGACATGGTATGCATAATCATTTGTTCAACACAATTTCCTCATTGCTCTGGAGTTTTAGCAGGAAACTTGGCTTTTTCATGCATAGCCTTAATGATTTTTTGTCTACACCTCCGTAGGTAAATGGACAGTTAATCACTGTGTTTTCTGATGTTGTCCTTGTCTTTCTCAGAAGATATTGCTATATTGCAAAGGCTTGGCTATCAGCCTCTCAACACCCTCCAAAAGGAGGATAAACTCAAAAAATGAATCCTTGATGACATAATTTTGTCTAAGTAATGATAGTGGCTTACATTTATAAAACCTCTGCATCCCCCCGCAAAGCATCTACATTTCCATTGTTTTATTTGATCCTCACAATGGTGCCGTGAGGAGCATAGTGGCAATTTTATTGTCCACATTTACCCAGGAGGAAACTGATGTTCAAAAGGGTTAAGTGACTGGCCTGTGCATACAGATAAGGATTTCCTTTAACAGTGTACCCAAGTGTTCTGACTTCCAGTCTGTGAAAACGCTCAGTCAGGGTCTGGACTGTCTTTGCTTCTGGAAAAACACAGCCTACCCATACCCTTCAGGGACTTATTATACTTTTCCCAATACGTTTGTAGATGTGTTGCTGAATCTGCTTTCCTCATCCCCTTACCTCATTTCACACACAGTTCACCCACTCAGTGGCCAATACTTACCCACTTGCTGTGCTCCTGATTCTTAGCTTCCAGGTCTCCAGTTTTTAAGCCTATTTGAATACATCCTGCTAAGCTGTCCTTATTTCTAAATCTTAGTTCTTCCCATATGGAATACTGATTCCAGACATAAATTTCTTGGTAACCATCCCTTCATTTATCAATTGTTGGGAATCATCCCCCTTGCACTTACCTTTTTTCTCCTCTCAGAGGTAGTCCATATGGGTACATTCTGACACTACAACTAGGCATGGACAACAGCCTGCCCCATATAATGAGTATGAAAACATTGCTCAAGGATAGCTAGGTGATGTTAACTTACACATTTATTTTATTTTGTACAGCATGGATTTTAAGTGTCAAATATCTAAATCATTTTTTTCTAGACAGAGGTTAATCCAAGCTCTAATACCCTGGGGGCACATGGCTGACATTAGAAGGCTCATAAAACATTAAGGAAATGCCATATGAGAGGATACAGAGCCAAGAATATGATGGCATCAAAGGTTAGGAGGATTATAAATACTCAAATTAGGGAACTAATAGAACCAGAAGTCAGAGAGAGTGAGAGTTAAGAGGACAGCTCAGTACAGCAAGTCCATAATGGGAAGTCAAAGGTATAGGGAGAGATCTTCTGGGAAATTGCCAGAAATGGACCTTGCTAAAGGCAGTTCGTTCTGCATTGAAAAGGGACTGAAGACCAGATGAGAGCTAATGAGCGTTACATCTCCTCGTTATACAGTGTCGCACATTATACCTCATAGAAACCGCAGTCTTGGGGCTATTCCAAGATTATTAATTAATAATACAGGAGAAATTACATGAATGGAAGTACAGTAAAACATGTCATCTCAAAACGTTAGCCTGGCAAATTAAAAATAGAATCCCAGCTTTGATGTTTACACAAGAGTAAATCAATACATGTTAGATTTAAAGTACAAAATAGTTTACTCTCTAGAAATAAAAACACACTGTTTCTTAATATCATAAGTCAACTTTTTTCCTATTAGGAAATTTTTGTTTAGTTCACAAAAATATGTATTTTGAGTCATGTACCATATTCTCAATGTTTCCATCAATTTAAAATGTGTTGCTAGTAATGCATGTAAATGCCTTAAACTTGAAAACCAAATGACACAGTGATATACAGCTCTGCCTACATTGTATACATCTTTTATGACATGTTTCCCTTGCTTTAACACTCTATGGCCGTAAACATCAAGGAAAACTCTTTACTATTTCAACTGAACACAAACTAAAAGCAGGTAAACTATTTTAAAAAAACTGTCACCTATAATATTGTGCCAATACATTATAATGGAAATTATACATATTACATGTTCGGGCATTCATTATAGAGTGTTTATACCAATGGCTAAAAAATATATATGAGCTATATTACATTATATCTATTTAATTTATGTCCTTTTTTATTTTATGTATTGGTTATAAGAAATCATTCTTGCCTGACAACAATTACTTTTTCATGTCAGATTTCAGAAAAGCTAAGGTATCCAAAGAAGTGACCCATTTTATTATGAATGGAATACCAAAAATCGTCTATGCTTTGCCTAGACCATGAATATTTACTAGGGTTAGAACTGTAACTGGATCTACTTCAAAATTCTCTTAATTGGAGCAAAAAGTCAAACTGACAAATAAAAAGCATAGCAATTGCTTCTACAGATAATAAGTGTTTTAAGGGGAACGGAGAAGAAGTTTTCAGAAGGCCATGAATATCCTAGCCTCTCTGTCTCAGATTGACTGAGAACAGTAAAGAGCAGCTGAAAATAAAATGTTAGCTAAGGCTCCTAAAGGCAACTGTGGAGCACACAATGGCATTAGTGAGTAGAGGTAGAGATGGCAAACAAGGGTTGCATTGAAAGGTCTGTTCTGTAGAAAGCTATTTTTAGTAATGAATTCTTGAGAAAATATCCTCACGTAGAATGTTTAGACTGTTTAATAGTTTTGTTGTTGTAGTTGTTGGAAATATTGCTTATTTTAGATTCCTTTTACTAACGACTAGTTATTAAGCCACATGTCATAAATAAACGTAATTGGGTTAAGACATTAACAGTTGGGTTTGCATTCATGGCCAAAATATGCTCTGAAGAAAGAAAAGAGGCCGTGGTAGTATGAACCACAGTTACTGAAATACACAGCTCTCCCTGGTGCTGAAACCCTGTTTTAGAGGTCATAGGGATTGATCCTGATGTTTAGTGTGTTCTGCATGACAGCAAGAAGGTCTGGGAATATGCCAAAAACATTATAGCCTATATCCTAGAAGTTTGTATAAATAGAAAATTTATCTTAAGTTTCTAACTCATTTTAAAAAGAAGACATCAAAAATTCAGATTACTCAGTCTATGCTGGGAACTATTTAGATGATTTCTGATATTCAGGAAAGGATATGGGTTGTTATCTCACCAGGGAAAGCACCATTGAATTTATAAAGGCAGAATAATGGTGATATATCTATTTCCAAAAGAAGAGACAGTATTCTACAGCACTCAGTAAGGGGTGGTGTTTACCCTGCTTACCCAATCTGGCCACAAAAGTCTTTACTATGCATTTTAGTGGTTTCCATCCCTATGTTGTCCCTTGTTGTCATTTCACTTCCCTGGAGCCAAAGAAACAGAAACATATGCATTTTCTTTTTGATCAGGCTTATAGTTCTGAACAGCTTCTACTGCTAACATGACTGACAGTGTATTCTAATATCAATTCTTTCACTTCTGGTCCATTGTTTTTTTCTCATTTCAGAATTCAGACTGGGGTCTCTGATCCAGTGCCTAACATTCTTTTCTCAGCTAAAACCTTGGTTTCCTACACAGACCACAGTTTAAGTGGTTCCTCCTATGGCTGTGCTGTTTCAGATGGACAACCAGCCTGCTCTTCTCACCACCATTTACATAAATATCCAGCTTGGGTATTTTCCTTGACCCTAAGAATGGGAACCAGACAAGTGGGGTCCATAATGTCTAAATGTCTTTGTTAAGACATTAATACATGGGAGTATTAATTTAGCCATGCTTTTCAAAGGTAAAACAACACCCAGAATATTAATTAAGTACCTGCAATATACCAGGTATATAGAAAGCTTTATCTTAATTAATATAATCACATTCATGAGAGAGTGATATTACCATGTCCATATTTATAGCTGAGGAAACCAACTCTTAGGTGAAAAAGGTTAAATAACTCAACTGAGATTGCCTACTTATAAATGGTAGAGCCAGAAAAAATTGTCTGTCTCATCCAACACCATGATGTTTAACTTCAAAGTGATTATCTGAAAATTGACTGAATTTATACAAGTAAATGGACTATGAACATTTTATCAATGGTAAACACGCACACACACACATGCAGTCATGGAGAGAGGAATATATACTTACCACTCTAATGGGCCTCTAGTGGTAAGTCTGTCCCTTAACTAGGAGGAACTAGAATGGTGAGAATCTGGATTTGATCCAAATACTCTTCTGCTCTGTGTCTCTATTCTCTAAAGTATCATGATTTGCCACATGATTTCATGGTGGCTCAGTTGCTTCATTAAAATAGACTCTAAAGCATAGTAGTTAGCAGTATAGTTCTAGGGTCTTATGGACCTGCAGTTCATGAGCTACATGACGTTGGGCAAGTGATTTGGTATCTTTGTTTCATCACCCTTATTTGTAAGATGAAAAAAGTAACAGCTATTTCGTAAACTTGCTGTGAGGATTAAGTGAAGTATTATTTACAAGCTTTTACTTTCTGGCTTACAGGGAGCACTCAATATATGTGTGTTATCATGGTACTATTTGTTGTTACTATTATTTATTTGTAGTAGGACAGAAGGTGTCATTCTCTTTGTTAGCTGCTCAAAGATGAGTTTTCCTGGCAAATGTTTAATCCATTTAACTTTTCTTGCTTTAGCTATTTCTCTTTCTGTTTGTTGTTTTACAAGTGCACCAGCATACCAAAGGCATGGCTTTCCTCCAGTGCACATGTCTAAAAACACCTTCTAGAAAGTATTTGATGCTAAAAAATTCCTATGATTGCCCAAGATAACTTTTGCAATTGTAGAAAGTTTATAAATTATTTTGGCATAAGTAAAATGAAGAATGACTTTTGAGCTGTGTGCTATTTAGATATTTTATAATAGCACACTCTTACTTAAAAACTTCTCTGACGGCAGTTACTTGCTGCCTATTGTGTTCCATAAATCTAGTCTCTGGTACCTGAGAGTTGAAATTTTATAATTTGGCCACCCTGTCCATACTCACAGGTGAGTTATATATTCACAATGAATCAACTAAAAGAGATGATTTCATCTAAGCCTCTCATTAATTTAAAACAAGAGGAAACAGGGAACTCTGCTTCTGGCAATGGTGGAATAGGAGATTTTGGACCAAGTCTTCCATTGATAACAAGTACAATACCTGGACTTAATGTAAACAAGCTGTTTGAGGGAATCATAGAGCTACCAAGGTAGCAAGAATGTGTCTGGATAATATCTGAAAGAGAAGAGATGCCCAGAGAAGTAAACCAAATATTTTGTACCACTCTTTTCCTTGAGCTGACTATGGGTGGTTAAACCTGAAGAACTAAACAGAACTTTCTGTATATTTACAGGAATAAGACAATAAAAATTAAAGTTCAGGACTCCTAAGGAAGAGGGGCACTGTTAAGGGTAATGCAGATATAGGTCATCCCTCACAAGGACTGAAACTTAGTTTTGAATCATATCAGTACCTGAATTTAGATGATTTTCTCTAATCTAGCTGTGTATCAGAGATAAAAGTAAATTCTTCCTATAGAAGTTAATGTTGAGAGCTTCAACTTACCACTATAACAATAACTTTTACTAAGTAAGCACTTAGTAAAAAATAATCAGGCATACAATTGAAGACCAGACTGGACCTAAACTGAAAAGTTTTTAAAAAGACAATAGAAACTGACTCATAGAAAGCCATATAATGGAGTTATTATTATCATCTTTAAGATGTTACATGGTTAACATACTCAAATAATTGCAAAAATGAGATTGGGAATTAGAATTTCATCACATAACTAAGAACTATTAAAAATCAAATAATCACCTGAAATTTATACCATATTATATGTCAATTTTATCTCAATAAAGCTTGGGAAAATCAAATAAAAATGAAGAACTGAATAATATAATATCTGAATGAAACAACTAATCGATAGGATTAACATCATATTACACATATCTGAAGTGCTAATTAGTGTACCATAAGATGTGTTAGAAATGCAAATGTCAAAAACATGACTAGAAAAAAAACAAAAAGAAAGAATAAACAGGAACAAAAGTTTTTTTAAAAAAATGATATTTGGAATATAATGGAAATATCCAGCATATGATGAAAAAGTGAAAGAGAGTGGAACTGAAGCAAAATTGAAGAGACAGTTACCAACGTATTCCAAAACAGCAAGATTGTAAAACAGCAACAGCAATCCTAGATATAATCATAGTAAAACTGCTGAAATAGAATATCTCAAAATCAATCAGAAAAAAAGGCATTATCTTCAAAGGAGCAAAAATAAGTCTGACAACTGACTTCTCAACAGAGACAATAGATGCCAGAGAAAAAGACAAAATGAAATTTGAAAGGATGGCAAGATAATACTGTAAAAGAAAAATTCTGTATCAAGAAAAATTATCCTTCCCCAAATGCTGGTTGGGATAAAGATAGTTTCAAATTAAAAAAAAAAAAAGTAGACAAAGAGATTTTTTTCAAAAGGCAGATCTGCACTAAACAAGAGAAGGTGTTCTTCAGACAGAATGATGCAGTCTCAAGAGGAGGCTTACAGATTTACAGGATAATGAAGAGCAATTGAAATGGTAAATATGTAAATCTAAGAGTATGGTTAAAATGTAAATAAATCTAAAAGAATATTGATTATATAAAACAATAATAGATTCTTTGATATTTAAAATATGACGCACAGATTACTTGAGAACAAGAATACATAACTCAGGATGATGATTAAGTTTCAAAGATCCTTGAATACTGTAAGGAATATCAATAGTTCTATTTCATTAGAGGTTAATACATCCTAGAATACAAGTTGTAATCTCTAGGGTAAGCACCAAATGACACATGTAACAAGTGAGCTAAGGAAAGGAAAAAATAGTTTAACAAAATTACTTTAAAAAGCAAAGAAGCTAAAATAAATAGACAAAAACAAACAAAAGACATGAGACAAAAAGGAAGTAAATAATATGAAAGATCTATGTATCTATATTGGTAATTGCATTAAATATAAATGGGTTAAGTTTTTCACTTAACTGATAAGATGATAGGGATTATTAGATTAGTGAAAAAAAACAAACAGATATGTGCTGTTTATAAGACACACCTCAAAATAAAATATAACCCAAAGATGATGAAAGTAGAATGATAAATAACAATGTCATTAACAATAGAGGAAAGGTTGATAAATGGAACTATACTGATATTGGGAGCTTTTGTTCATCAAAGAACATTATTAAGGTAATCTAAATGTAAGTCACAAAGTGGATAATATATTTGACATACAGATAACTTACAAAGAGTTTGCAACTGTATATAACCCTACAATATAAAAGAGAATTTCTGCTCGATGGAACAAATGGTGAGAAAGTTGAACAGGTATTTTACACACAAAAACAAATATCCAAATAGCTAAAAAACATACATAGGTACTCAACATCATTAGTCACCAGGAAATTAAAACTATCATGGATATAATACCATGACATACACAACAGACAGGTGAAAATTAAAAAGACTGATACACTGCTGTTTAAAATGTCAGTTACTACAAACATTTTGGAAAACTTTGTCATTATCTACTAAATTTGGAAAGATAGGTAGGTAAGTAGGTAGGAAGGTAGATGGATAGGTAGATATTTTGCTAACTAGCATTTCTACTCTTAAGTATATTCCATAACACACACACATACTCCACATATTTGTTCACCAAAAGACATGTATAAGAATGTTCATAACAGCATTGACCAAAAGAGTGGAATCAACTGTATAAGAAGATTAAATTACAAGATATTTATGCATTGGAACAGCATAGAACAAAAACAACAAAGGCAGTGAATTACTGCCCAATACAACAACATGAATGAATATCCAAAACAAAATGTTGGAAAGAAGAAGCCAGATTTAAAAGGTGCATAATGATAAATCCTTTATATAAAGATCAGAAAGAGGCAAAACTAACCCATGGTGTTAGCAGTGAGAGTAATAGTTACCTTTGAGAAGGAAGGAGTGTATAGTGATGAAGGAATGGATAAAGGTGAGGGCTTGTAATATTCTAATTCTTAACCTAAGTGACAGTTAAATGAACTTGTTCTTTTTAAGATGATTCATAGAGCTGTACAATTATAAATTTTGCCTTGCTGTGTATTTGTGTTATACTCACAAAACTTTTATTTAAAAAGTAACAGATCAAAAAAGAATATTATTTCAGAGTTATACTCCATAAGAAGAGTATACCTGATATTTTCCCAGGCTCTCTTCCTCATAATTTTCCTCTTCTTAGTTTTTTTTTTTTTTTTAAAATGAAACCTATAATTTCACATAACATTTGCCAGTTAATGGAGAGTTTGACCTTGCCTGTTTCATAATATGTATGTTGTGTTTAGAATCTGGAGTCTCTTAGCATGCTTTACAGATGTGAACCTTGTACTTCAACTCAATTATGTATTCCCCTTTTCAACTCTGAGCTCCTTTTCAGCAGCTATGATGTTTTATTTAATATTTGCATTCTTTTTTTTAAGTTTTTTTGATGTGGACCATTTTTAAAGTCTTTATTGAATTGTTACAATATTGCTTCTGCTTTCTAAGTTCTGGTTTTTTGCCTGTGAGGCATGTGGGATCTTAGCTCCCTGACCAGGGATCAAACCTGCACCCCCTTGCATTGGAAGGCCAAATCTTAACCACTGGACCACCAGGGAAGTCCCAATATTGGCATACTTAACCTTTAGCAAAGTGTCTCACATATCCTAATATAGTCAAGAAATGTTAAGAACTCATTCATTCTTCTAACACATAATTATTGAGAACCTTCTAGGGACTGTGCACTATTCTACTATTCTTTTTTTTTTTTTTTTTTTTTTTTGGTACGTGGGCCTCTCACTGTTGTGGCCTCTCCTGTTGCGGAGCACAGGCCCTGGACGCACAGGCTCAGCGGCCATGGCTCATGGGCCCAGCCGCTCTGTGGCATGTGGGATCTTAGCAGACCAGGGCACGAACTGGTGTCCCCTGCATTGGCAGGCGGACTCTCAACCACTGCGCCAGCAGGGAAGCCCTATTCTGCTATTCTTGATGTTGAGAGCAATGATCAGTATAGAACAGGCTACCATTCTCATGGATTGGTTGTAGGTAGCTATTTTTCCCTGAACCCACTATAGAGAGGCCATTTTTTTCCCATGGTGCATTGCTGAAATACTGAAGCTCAAAAGAAAAAGAAGTTCCCAAGGCATTTCCAGTAAACACCTCCCCTCCAAGGCCATTTTGAAATAGACAGCATTACCTAGAAGATCTAAGGCACCATTATTTGATTTAGAAATGTTCCTAGTTGGAGGCCCAAAATGGAAAAAAAAATCTCTATAGTTAATGAGAGTTCCTTTCAGGCCAAAGTTATTAAGAGCCATAGCCTCAGTCTTCAATCTCTTATGGTTCCAGGAAGAGAACCCTAGTATTTTGGTAGCACAGACTATCTCAAGTCATGTGTGTCACTGTGTATATAAGGGATTGGGACCATGGCTGCTGCTGGGGCTGGTAGTTCACAGCACGCACATTTCAGCATTAAATCAATACCATGGTGAAAAATTGAGAGTTGAGTGATATCCTGTTCAGAAAAGTAAAAATGTTACCTTGCTGTACAAAACAAAATGTTCAGTCTCTGACAACTCTTAATGGTGCAACAATTAAATCCATTCTATAGGAAAGATTGAGAAAGCTGTCTATTAAATTTTGAGTGCCCCCAAAATACTTCTTTATCCAAAAGTAACTGCTACAGCCAATTGGCATGCCTGAAAACCACTCTTAGAGTCACTTCTTGGAGTTTTTTTTTTTTTCTTTCTTAATACCTCTTATAAAATGTGAATACTCTTGGAAGAATCAACAATAACTCATTTACACGAAAAAATTAATGGCTCATATGATTTTATATTTTAAGATGGCCACATTGGCCCCCTGTGGAGTGCAAAAGGGAATGGTGGAGGGCTCCACAGAGTGTGGTATAGGGGGAAAGACTGTGGTTTTTGGTGTCAGGGAGACCTGAGTTTAAATTCTGGCTCTGAAACGTTTTGGTAATTTGCTGTTGAACAGACTATATGATCACTCTGAACCATAAGGTTGTATGAAAAGAGTGACAAAATACTTTCTTTGTGAGGTTTTTACGAGGAGCAAGTTAACATGCAATGTACATAGCATTATACCTAATAGAGTGCTTGGCACCAAATAGTTCCCCAATATAGGTAATTTCCTGTCTTGGAGAGGGGGGAAAGTATAAAAAAATGGAATGGCATGTCTCTGGAGAAAAGTATAACCATTTTAAAGCATGACTTGCTGTGCTCTGGTAAATTCCTTCAGAAGATGGAGGAAGTTGTGTGTCAATAGAATTCTAATTAGACTATCTCAGGAGATGTTACAAATATTAAAGAAGGCAAAACAACCAAAAAGAATGGAGAAAGGTTAAACAATCTGTTGGTAAATTAATGTTAGATTGCTAGCAAAAGGATGAGCTAACAGACTGAGGTAACATGTGTTGACATGATGGGTGTGAAAAGCTGGGAAAGCAATAATGTTGGAAAAGACTTGAGGGATTGGTTGTCATCCAATTAATTAGCTGCAACACATGCTTGTGTGATTTTACACCACACAGAGGAATTTTCCCACATGACAGTGATGTGAATGCACCTGCCACATCACATTTAACAGGGCCTCTCTAGTCTCTTAACATTGAAGGAAAATGGGAATGATCAAGGCCAATGATTAAGGCTTTTTGTAGGCTGTTCTCTGATGAAAAACTTAAGTAACAGAGGGCTCAGAATTTGATGGGGATAGCCACATGCATATCAATACAAATTTATTATAACATGATCCATTATTACATAATTAGAAAATTATGAGGCTAGTCACATTCTCCAATCCTCACTCTCTGAAGTAAAGCCTGGGGATAAGACTGTTAGATTATCACATAGAAATCAGTCATGTCCCGTTTTGCTGGGATCTGCTGGATTTCCTGATGGGAGCCTCTTGACAGAGTTTTTTCAATCTGTTCCCCCTTCTTGCTTCCTGAACCAAGTCTGCCTTATCTCAGACTACCGCCCCAAGGTAGCTCATACTCCAAACACATCAGACTACTGACCATTGTTTAAACAGATTCTGGAATTTCCTATTTCTCTGTCTTTATTCATCCTATTTCCTTAGCTTAAGATATTCTCCTTCAATTATCAACCCTATGCTAGTTATTCTTCAGTTTATCCCTCCAGATCCACTATCTGTGCTGCTCATTGACCTGGGAGGCTGACCACTTTGGGCTGCATTACCTGGACTTTTGCCCCCCAGCTTCTCATTGGGTTTGGCCAATGGGAGGTATTGGCAGGAGATGGAAGAGTGGGGGGGTGGTGAAAGATTTAGTGTTTTTTTTTTTTTTTTTTTTTACAGTGTCTATAATCCTGTCCAAAGCCACAACTCCCCTACTATAATACATAATCCTTACTTTGAGTCACAGTTATGGTTTTCTTACCCTGACCCTTCCAGCCTAAGGATGGTAATGACATCATGCTCTTGTTCGCCTGAGGATGCTGTACTATCCCTTGTTTGTTCCCTTAACACTGCCTGCACATTTGTACTAGTCTCTTCATTGGATTTTCTTCAGTCTTTTTGAGAGTACCATCCTCATACACAAAATCTTTCTCAGTTCCTCTATTTGGGATTGATACCTCCATTTTCTGTGCTCCTGGTGTAATTATAATAGTCACTGCAACAGCTGTGGAATCACAGGTCATGTGCTCTGGTATACAAAAATATAATAATTTTGCTATATCTCAGCTTAGTTTTTATTTTGATTTTTCTGTTCCAACTTGATGGCAGAAATTTAATTATCAATTTGAGGTCACCCTACCTTCAAAGTAGTGTCAGATTTGGAGGGAGGCTGTGTAGCCCAGGTAAGGTGGCAGAGCAACCTGAGCTTCAGTCATCAGTTCATTCAGGTACATATGTGTAATGGATATGGTGATGCCGGGTCCAGATCCCTCTTCAATGAAGGGCATGTGGCCCCAGTTGCTGAGATTACTGTCAAGAGACAGCCTTCAGCTGATGCCACATTACACAGTGTCTTAACCTTCCTGAGGCTGTGTAAACTCAGTAGCAATCCACCGTGATCATGTAGAGCCTTAGCCATTTTGGTCCTGTGCGTGGCAGCTTTGAAAGGCCTTTCTAGTTCCATTGTCTGTGAGGTTGGCTGATGCCTTTGTCGGTCCTGTGGCACAGCACCACTTCTCCTTCTTTCCTGACCATTTCTTCTACCTCCCTTCCACAGGTTTTGATCCCAAGGGCCCTTCCTAATAAACTTTGTGCACCATAAACTGCATTTCAGAGCTTACTTTTTTTTTTTTTTTTTGTGGTATGCGGGCCTCTCACTGCCGTGGCCTCTCCCGTTGTGGAGCACAGGCTCCGGACGCGCAGGCCCAGCGGCCATGGCTCACGGGCCCAGCTGCTTCGCGGCATGTGGGATCTTCCCGGACTGGGCACGAACCCGTGTCCCCTGCATCGGCAGGCAGACTCTCAACCACTGCGCCACCAGGGAAGCCCCAGAGCTTACTTTTAAAGGATCACAATCTGCAAAAATATCTTTGATGCTACCTACTTCTCAATAACCAGTTGTAGCTGAAGTATCCCTTTTTCCTATCTCCTGACTCTCTCAGGTTTGCCTCCCTCTTTCCATCTGTGCTCTATTAGTTATCTATTGACGCATGACAATGTTGCCACAAACTCAGTAGCTTGAAACAACATGTGTTTATTATGTTTCATTTTCTGTGGATCAGGAGTGTCATGCAGGTTAGTTGGACTCTGATTGGAAAACGCACAAGGTTGCAATCAAAGTGTCAGCCAGGGCTGCAACCTTATCTGAGGCTCAGTTGGAGAAGGAACCACTTCCAAGATCCTGTGGTTATTGACAGCATTTATTTTCTTGTGGCTGTTAGACAGTTTTTCTGACTGTCATCTGGAGGCCACTCTCAGTTCCTTACCGTGAAGGTCTTCCCAGTGTGGCTTCTTGTTTCCTCAAAGCCAGCAAGGAAAAGAGTCCCCTAGCAAGTTAGTTTTCAATCTTAGGTTATCATGAAACTGACATTCCATCACCTTTGCCATGTTCAATAGGTCAGAAGCAAGTCTCAGTTCCTGCCCTCACTCAAAGGGAGAGGTTATGAAGGTTTGAATCACAGGAGATGGGAATCACTGGGGCCTCCCTAAAGTCTTTTCACCACACTATGGAAACTGCAAGATTATCTACGGCCCTGTCTGTCTAGACGCATCAAACAGCAATTTTGTTCTTGGCATCTTACTGTCTCTCTAGGAATCTCTCTGGAGTGTAGGGATCAAAACATTTGTCTCTCAGGGCTAGAAGAATCTTGTCTCATTGATGCTTCCCCTATTTCAGAGGAAAATGAGGCACAGGAAGGGAATGGAGAGAACCGAGACCCTAGCAATGCTGCTGCAGTGGTGGGCGGGGTTGAGGGTGAACTATGCCTAGTTCCAGGGTCTACTCAATAGTTTTCCCTCATGTTGCCGGGAAAGGGGAAGAGGAGGGGCTGAGGAGGGTTGAGGAGAGAGGGAGGATAGAAGAAGCACTGGTCACACTAGGATGTACATTCTCCATCCCAGAGACAGTTAGAGTACTAAACAGTTACATTTAGCAACAGTTGGTATTTAAACAAATACTCAGGTTGACAATTTAGTCTAGGATTTTCTACATTAGAATTTAAACCACTCAGCTTGACACTAATTCTCAGACTTACAGGGTAGAACAGAAAATTCGCTGGAGTTGTTCAAGGGAGAGAAGTCTTAGACATTCTTACTAAGCTAAGAAGCAGCAGATTCTCATACCATCTCATAAACCTAAGGACACACCTCTCCACACCTCTGCCTATCAAACATTTCATATTCTGCAGCACAAGGCAGAACATTCAGTGCATAGTTTTGTTCCGTGGTATCCATCTCTTTACACTGATCTTCATTGCAGGAGCTGACCTTAAGCATAGATGAAGTAGGGCTTCACCTGCCAACTTGGTGGGGGGCTGCCACAGCGTCTTTGAGCCCCCAAATAGCTTCTTGCCACTGCCCTGCCCTGAGCTTACCTTTCATATCCATGAACTCTCTCTTTAAGTAAAGTTATGACTTAGCATTAACAATATGTCAGCAACACACTAAAATCTGTACGTGCATGAAAAGAATTCCAGGTGTATTATCAACAAAATTAATCTAACCTAGCCCAGTGAGAGTATTGAAGGTGTTCTGTGATATTCTTGTATTGCGTGACAAGGAAGCACAAAAAACGTAAGCATCATATATAAAATGATTGAGTGGGAATAGGGTATTAAACATATTTTGAGCATCTTTTATGTTCCAAGAACTGTATTATATACTTCACTTATGCCATTTCATTGTATTTTCATAATCACCTTGCAAGGTACATATTAAAACGTCCATTTTATAAATGAGAAATCAGGCACTTAGAGATGTTAATAAATTGTCAATGTCACAGAACTGGTAGGGATTGACCCAGGATTTAAACTTGAGTCTGTGTCTTATAAATCCAGCTTTTCACTTGCCATGTTGCCTCCTGGAATTAGTAAAACATATGTATAGCCCCAAGCAACATTTCTGGGGACAGCTGGGAGGAGTGAAAAATTTAGGAAACAGGGGATGGAAGAATGTGCTCCCAAACTTCCTCTTTTTTCAGCAAAAGATGTTTAGAGAAATTGGTCTGCTTCTATTCCTCAGTAATTTTCTGTCTGAAATTTGAAACACAGTATCCCCTACAAACAAACTCAGTGAAACACATTACCTCCCTCCCATTTCTTCTTAAATAAGAATAAACGCCCACTCTGTGACACTGGCTGAAGGACTCCAAACCATTACAAACAATAACTGCCTGATAGCCATCTGACCCTAGATAGAATCATTTCTGTTAGTCAGCAAACACTTGCTAGGGAGTTAAAGAGAAGGGGTGTGAGGGCTGTGCAGAGGGAAAAGAAGAACCATCAACCATCAGTAAAATCTTTCCCTGGAATAGACTTACCCTTGCCATTTACTCATAAGTTATAAGAAATAGGGAGAGAAAGAAACCCATTTGTATGAGAATCAAAAGCTGAAACCTGTAAGGGATGGATCAGTGGAAACTGAGCATAATTAATAATTGACTTAAATGGGAAGAAGAGTAGAAAACCCCTTTCAGGTGAAAGTGATTATAGTACAAGACCTGAAACATGGGGGTGTTTGGTCAATCATAACCGTGCCAACTCCTATTATGATTCCTAAACGCATGTTGTATAAAGAGAGATGAGTGAGCTAGCCACAGCCAGTTGGTTCTACACCGATAAGTTCTAGAGAAAACCTCTCATGTATGCAATACATATAGAGGCACATGTATTTTCTTGTGAATTAGACATCAAAGGAAGTAGTTTACTTTCTAAAGTCCATAACTTGAAATGCATATGCCTTAAACTACAGGGAAGAGAAAGTTTTAAAAGCTATTGTTTTATTCTCAGTAGCACTTTCCCTGTCATTAGCAATTCAGATGAAGTTCAAAGGTGCTTTCATATTGGCATCTATAGAGATGAGGGAGATCACCTAGCTCAGGAACATTTTTTTTTTTTGCGGTACGCGGGCCTCTCACTGTTGTGGCCTCTCCCGTTGCGGAGTACAGGCTCCGGACCCGCAGGCTCAGCGGCCATGGCTCAGGGGCCCAGCTGCTCCGCGGCATGTGGGATCCTCCCGAACCGGGGCACGAACCCGTGTCGCCTGCATCGGCAGGCGGACTCTCAGCCACTGTGCCACCGGGGAAGCCCCGGTTCTTTTATTAATAACAAAAAATACTGTACTTTCTTTCCTGTCAAGTTTCTTCTTTTGTAAAGGATTGTTTATCACTTTTTCCTTTAATATCCTACCTTGAACATTTATTTTTTGTTGTTCCCTAATTTGACTAATTGCATCTTCTTTGCCTCAGATGTTTTCAGTTCTCTAACGGCATGACCAGCACTTTCAGGAAGGGCTTTTTAAATCTATCTGGTCAATTAAATACATTCCCAGGAATAAAATAAATTTTACTCAATTTTCCAAACAGAGAAATATAAAAATTTCAGAGGTTTAAAATTTTTTTTAAATCTTATTTTTATGTCCCTGAAGTCTCCTCAATCTATTTTCAAACCCAAACTAGACTATATAGGGAAATAAGAAAGGATTTTCTCAGAAGGCAATCTAAATTGTCCTTTGCTAATAGTAACACTAATTTCACTATAGCCATCAGTTAGCATTTACAAGGGCTAAGGTTTGTTCTGATACTTATTTCAATTCATCCTTTTCATTATACATTGTATACAGTGAAGCATAATTTAACTTGTATCATGTCAACAAAATAATGATTAATCTATAAGTAGAGGTGGGCCAACAGAGATTTCTGTTCAGTAAAGGGAATAGAAATTATTTCAGAAATATTCACATTTTACCAAAAAAAACCCCACTGATGAGCTTGCAAATACTTTACAGCTGGTGTGGGTGAGGAGCAAAGGATCCAAAGCTATGGCCCTCTCCTTTTGTATTTTAGTAATATATTCCATCATTTCATGGTGCACACTACTAAGGTGCACAGAATCATTTAAACAAATTTTAGTAATGCCTTTAGTGTCGTATAATAGTCTCTGGATAACCTTCCGAGTTCTTTTTAAAAATATATTTATAGGGCTTCCCTGGTGGCGCAGTGGTTGAGGGTCCGCCTGCCGATGCAGGGGACACGGGTTCGTGCCCCGGTCCGGGAAGATCCCACATGCCGCGAAGCGGCTGGGCCCGTGAGCCATGGCCGCTGGGCCTGCGCGTCCGGATCCTGTGCTCCGCAACAGGAGAGGCCACAGCAGTGAGAGGCCCGTATACCACAAAACAACAACAAAAATTTTATATATATATATATATATATATATATATATTTATTTATTTAAACACATTTTTGATTTTATGAGAAGACTTCAATAACCTGGGTAAATGATACAAAAAGGAAAAATGATTATGCACTATCACAGTTCAGCAGTTCTTGGCCATAATCATGGACTTTTTTAAAAGATAATTTTAACTTTCTTTTGAGATTTTCAATAGGAGAGTTGTTTTCAAAATTTTAGAACATGTCTTAATATATAGGTATCATTACTAATAAACACTGTTAATAAACATTTGTACTATGAAATATATTAACTTTGTTTCTATTAAGAAATCTTCTTTTTCTCTGTTACAACCTTGACTTATATCAAATTAAGCAAAAGGATGTTGAAGAATTGGTGGGCAGAAGTGTTTCATAAGAAAGTGACTAATATAAGCTGAATGGAAAAGAACAACATTTTCATCTTCATTGTTATTGAAATGTGTTATTCAAGGAATTGAAAAATGTTCAATTTATCCATGTAAAAATGCAGTTATTGCTATATGTACCTCAGAAAGTGCCTAAAAGCAGGAACAGTGTTATTATATTTACAAAGCACGTTGAAATTCACAAAGTGTGTCCCTCTTGAGCTCTTAACTCTGTAGGGACAAGTATCATTTCCTCCATGTTTGAGCAGGAAAACCTGAGCTCAGAGAGATTCTCTGTAATGAATTTCTGGTTTCCACACATAGCCAATGTGACCAGGTGTGGTCAGGCCTTCTGCTCCATAATCCAGTGATGTTTCTCCAGAGGAGAATGAACTGGGTTGAGAAGAAGATGTATTTGGCATCTTTTATGGCCTTTTTAGAACCTTCAACTCCAACTGGCCCCCACACGTTAAAAATGCCTGTGAGCTGTGTTGTAGGCACGGTATAAGTATCAACACGTTTATCTTTTTCACCTATTACATGGCAGTAAATGAGAAGTTACACAAGTATTTTACTTGTCACACTCCCACAGTGATTTTTATAGAAAAATAATAGGGGCAGGGGTTATGAGATGATTCCTGAGGTCCCTTTCAGCTCTCATATTCTGTGACTTTACTGTGCTGGAGCAGAATAATGCTCACAAAATGCACACCGAATGAATTAATCCACTTCAGACAAATGTGAGTTATAGAGCTGTCATTTCTGAGAGATAATAGTACTGACGGCATCATATTACTGACAGCATGCCTCACAATAATTCTTAGCTTGATATAATGCTGGGAAAATAAAATATTTGGAATTTGTTTTTTCTCTGTTAATAATTTTAGACTATGAGTCTGCAGACTTTACAAAGTATAACCACGGACATAAATTTCAGCTATTAATTTGTTGGCTCAAAATCTCTTTCAAGTTCCTTCTCCTGCCATCCTGGAACAACTTCTTCAATACCTCCAGAGATTCACATAAATGACTCAATAAGGGCAAGAACTAACCTGATGACATTTACATTTTAAAGTGATTAATTTGATCTGAAGTCTTAAGGAAGAGCTTTAAGAAGAGGCAGGGTCACCGATTATGAAAGAGGAGGTGAAGACATTTCAGAAGGGATGAGAAGGTGATTACAGGAGAGGAGGTGAGAACCAGGCTCCTGAACACTAAGGTTTGCTGGCAAAACTTCAGTGGGGATTAAGGACAGCTGGCCTGAAGGCATCTGAAAGGAAAAAAATAAAGTGTGACTGCTATGAGGAGGCCAGTTAGGGAGAGATCTTTAAATCTGCAAATTTTTTTTCTGCAGCCTCTGGGCAGTTAGCATCTCCGGGGGTTTCCTACACTGAAGGAGGCTTTTAGATGTGGAAATGAATATTATTTGTCTTCCACTTAAAAGCTTGCTCTCACTTTTGCTCTATAAAAATGGAGAAGGACCTGAATGCCCCTCTGGGAGCTTAGACCCACAATGTATCCAGGTATGCCCTGGCTGTGGCAGACCTCTCTGAAGGATGTTCATGTATCTGCTGACCCTGACTGTAAATTCTAGCCTGAACTAAGCGACACTGGGTAGGTGATCCAGAGCCCCATTTTTAACGTGTGGGGGCCAGTTGGAGTTGAAGGTTCTAAAAAGGCCATAAAAGATGCCAAATACATCTTCTTCTCAACCCAGTTCATTCTCCTCTGGAGAAACATCACTGGATTATGGAGCAGAAGGCCTGACCACACCTGGTCACATTGGCTATGTGTGGAAACCAGAAATTCATTACAGAGAATCTCTCTGAGCTCAGGTTTTCCTGCTCAAACATGGAGGAAATGATACTTGTCCCTACAGAGTTAAGAGCTCAAGAGGGACACACTTTGTGAATTTCAACGTGCTTTGTAAATATAATAACACTGTTCCTGCTTTTAGGCACTTTCTGAGGTACATATAGCAATAACTGCATTTTTACATGGATAAATTGAACATTTTTCAATTCCTTGAATAACACATTTCAATAACAATGAAGATGAAAATGTTGTTCTTTTCCATTCAGCTTATATTAGTCACTTTCTTATGAAACACTTCTGCCCACCAATTCTTCAACATCCTTTTGCTTAATTTGATATAAGTCAAGGTTGTAACAGAGAAAAAGAAGATTTCTTAATAGAAACAAAGTTAATATATTTCATAGTACAAATGTTTATTAACAGTGTTTATTAGTAATGATACCTATATATTAAGACATGTTCTAAAATTTTGAAAACAACTCTCCTATTGAAAATCTCAAAAGAAAGTTAAAATTACCTTTTAAAAAAGTCCATGATTATGGCCAAGAACTGCTGAACTGTGATAGTGCATAATCATTTTTCCTTTTTGTATCATTTACCCAGGTTATTGAAGTCTTCTCATAAAATCAAAAATGTGTTTAAATAAATAAATAAATATATATATATATATATATATATATATATATAAAATTTTTGTTGTTGTTTTGTGGTATACGGGCCTCTCACTGCTGTGGCCTCTCCCGTTGCGGAGCACAGGATCCGGACGCGCAGGCCCAGCGGCCATGGCTCACGGGCCCAGCCGCTTCGCGGCATGTGGGATCTTCCCGGACCGGGGCACGAACCCGTGTCCCCTGCATCGGCAGGCGGACCCTCAACCACTGCGCCACCAGGGAAGCCCTATAAATATATTTTTAAAAAGAACTCGGAAGGTTATCCAGAGACTATTATACGACACTAAAGGCATTACTAAAATTTGTTTAAATGATTCTGTGCACCTTAGTAGTGCGCACCATGAAATGATGGAATATATTACTAAAATACAAAAGGAGAGGGCCATAGCTTTGGATCCTTTGCTCCTCACCCACTCCAGCTGTAAAGTATTTGCAAGCTCATCAGTGGGGTTTTTTTTGGTAAAATGTGAATATTTCTGAAATAATTTCTATTCCCTTTACTGAACAGAAATCTCTGTTGGCCCACCTCTACTTAATTATAGATTAATCATTATTTTATTGACATGATACAAGTTAAATTATGCTTCATTGTATACAATGTATAATGAAAAGGATGAATTGAAATAAGTATCAGAACAAACCTTAGCCCTTGTAAATGCTAATTGATGGCTATAGTGAAATTAGTGTTACTATTAGCAAAGGACAATTTAGATTGCCTTCTGAGAAAATCCTTTCTTATTTCCCTATATAGTCTAGTTTGGGTTTGAAAATAGATTGAGGAGACTTTAGGGACATAAAAATAAGATTAAAAAAAAATTTTAAACCTCTGAAATTTTTATATTTCTCTGTTTGGAAAATTGAGTAAAATTTATTTTATTCCTGGGAATGTATTTAATTGACCAGATAGATTTAAAAAGCCCTTCCTGTAAGTGCTGGTCATGCCTTTAGAGAACTGAAAACATCTGAGGCAAAGAAGATGCAACTAGTCAAATTAGGGAACAACAAAAAATAAATGTTCAGGTAGGATATTAAAGGAAAAAGCGATAAACAATCCTTTACAAAAGAAGAAACTTGACAGGAAAGAAAGTACAGTATTTTTTGTTATTAATAAAAGAACCGGGGCTTCCCTGATGGCACAGTGGTTGAGAGTCCGCCTGCCGATGCAGGCGACTCGGGTTCGTGCCCCGGTTTGGGAGGATCCCACATGCCGCGGAGCAGCTGGGCCACTGAGCCATGGCCACTGAGCTTGCGCGTCCGGAGCCTGTGCTCCGCAACGGGAGAGGCCACAACAGTGAGAGGCCCACGTACCGCAAAAAAATAAATAAATAAATAAAAGAACAATAGCTTTTATTGTCTCTTCCTTTAGGTAAAGCTAACTGAACGATGCTGTGATTAACTGTGGTTTCTGAATCAATCTGACTACACTTTGCTGATGACATTTTTAAGAAGACTTTAGAAACAGAATGCACAATCGTTTCAGTGTTCACCTCCCTAATTACTACTTATAATGCTCAGCTTTTGTCTGTACTTAACCATGTGATATCTTCAGATATTAGTAAGGCATTGAGCACTAAAAAGTGATTCCAAAGTATGGGTTTGCATCAGACCTACCTAGCTGCCACAGCACAGAGGCAGGACAAAAATATGGTACTACAGACCTTCCCTGAGGCTATTCCATTCTAATACACAAGTCAGCACTATTGATTTCATTTTTAAAATGTCTGGGAAGTGTGGTATTTTGTCAAAATTCAGGTAATATTCTGAGATAGATAGGAAGGAATGACTTGATTTTACACTATTTATTGACCTTAAAGAAGTCATTTTCCTTCTCTGGATTTAGTTTTGTATTATGTAAATTAGACATGATGAGTATCATCCCATATCTTGTAGAAATGCCAAGGAAAGGCAATTAAAAAAACATGGGAGAGGACAGTGGAGGGCTATTCAGGGCACTGCCAGACAGTGTCCCCCTGTAAAGGAGGATATCTTATGTTTCGACACCTTATTCCACTGTAGTCTGTAACGCAAATGCTTTCATTGTATCTTTAACTGTGTAACTGAAAGTGGGTAACACATCTGAATCTTCCCTAAATGCATAAAAAGTGAAAACTTGGCAGTCTTCTTTTTGCCCATCCTGCATTCAGGCTGCTTCTCAAATATAGGTTAAAATTTAAATAAAAGGTCTAAGCAGTAGCTTCATTTAATGCTCAGAGCTAATACAAAGTGGCAAAGAAATGGGAATTTTCTGCTGATGTGCCCCTGTAGGAAAGGAATTCCCATAGAAGACAAAGGGCTTCTCTGTTGAGTCAGGGTTAGGGGCCCCACCCATCCTTTGTGGTCTGTACATACCTTGATCATAGCAATAATCACACTGAAATAATATAATCCACATCAGGAGATCCTTCAGAGTAAGGTGTAAAACACTAATAAACGGAGAACCAAAATCAGTTGATCATTACAGCCTGGCTCATGGCTTTTCTAGTGAGGCAAAGGATTTGCCTAGTTGTCTTATGCTCCTTTTCTCCAGTCTCCCCATAAAAATCTCCATTCTCCCCATAAATTCCTCCATTCCTTTTCATATATCTCTCTACTGCTCCAAAGCCTCAGTAACGATATAGCTTGTTCCCACAAAAAAGTTGGTGACTATCAGCTTTACCCATGACCATGGGAGGGAAAAAGGTGCATGTCCCCTCTTCTAGCACATCACAACTCTTTAAAAGTATTATTGCAGTTTAAAATGATGTATAGAGCAATTAATTTCTACATAAGAGTTTTGTTGAGGAGCATCACAGTTTGACTAAGTATATTCTGTAGAATAACATAGCATCATGGAAAGAACAGTCCTTGTATTAAAAATATATTTTGACCTTTATGCTCAATCCCCTTAAAATATTTTTAAAGAATTTTTCTTTCATGGCTCTTTTGTAACTGTCCATTACTGAAAGAGTTGAAAAAGAAAAGATGGCAGTCTTGGGAATGTATAAAGAAGGGAATAAGTTTATACAATTGGGAAACATATTGTAGCTTTCCCACCAGAATATATCAAAACTCTCATTTTCCTGTCATTTTTGCCAAGCCAGAACACAGCTTCTATGCCTACCTACTGTCAGCAGATTAAGGCTTGTGCTATTATTTACATCATCAAGGAGAATTCACCTGCTGCTGTGGATGAAGCGTGATATTCCTGCCCATTTATGCTACATGCTCACAGGGACATATTTAACCAGGTGACACACTTATGGTGGCCAAAAGGCCAGAGCCCCATCCAGAGGGATCCAGAGCCCCATCCAGAGTCACCATTTTATAGTGACTAAAGTAAAATAATCTAGTAACTTGGTGACTACTCATTAATGGAGTTATTAAAGATTCGTGTTCAATAATAGGTTATTATCATCACATTTGTCAGTCATGTCTTCAATTGCTATTAATCACCCCAGGAATTTTTTATTTGTACATATTTTGAATATTATAAAAGTTACACAGAAATTAACTTTTCTAACTAAATTAGATCCTTTAATTTTTTTCATGCATTAGATCATTTTATCAGTTTAGTGTGAGTAAACAGTGGTGATGATTTCTACAGTCCCTTAAAGTATTTGATTTTCTGTAGCTACAACCAAAAAGTATAGATTAAGGAGCTATACATATTTTGTTAATGGGTTGATAGATAATCACTCTTAACCTAAAGCAGTAGGAATAAATATTGTGTCATAATTATACAGCTTAATCCCAACAGATTATTTTGTGACCTCCATCCTGGGTAGACACAAATAGATCTTATGTAATAAATAGAAGTTCAGTTTAATACATCCCATGGCTGCAAGAACAAAGTGATGGCTTCACTGAGCTACCCTTCCTTCCCTTCTCCTTTTATTCCTTTCTTCCTCATAAGGAATATTTCCATTCAGTCATATCACCATAACCAGTGGACCAATTACCTCTTGATTACCTTTTCCCAGCCCCTGTTAGTTTGTGCCTTGCTGCTTGTGATGGATAGAAGACTGGCAAAAATGGCTTGGGTGAACATTGGAACACTCGTCAGCTTTCTGTGGGAAGGCTATACCCTAGGATTAGTGATGCATTCCCAATTGTCTCATGGAACTCAAGGCATCTGGCAAAACTTATATGCCATTCTTCTCCCTAGAGTATTATCAATCTCTTGGGAAGTACTCAGCCTCCACCTGAATGCAATTCCCTGATGAGGCTTTCCAAACAACTTTGCTATGCTATGTTTCTTTGTGCATTCCACAACTCTGAGACAGTATCTCTGTGTCCAACCTTGTTCCCTTATTTCTCTCACAAACCTTTTTTTTTTTTTTTGGTCTCTACCTCCTTGTTTTTGCTTTAATTAAAACCTGAATTCTCTTCATAAAATCATTTCAAAGGGTAAGCATTACTCTTAATTTCTGCTTCTATCTCCAGATGAGCAGGTTATCCCTTGCCCAATGACACATTGTTTATTGAAACTCAGGCACAATTGAAGAAGGAGTGTAACATCGTAGTTTTTGGAGTCAGACAGAACTTATTAGCAATCCTAGTTCACTAACTTTGCTACCTAAAAGTTTCAAAAGCTTATTTAATTATAAATTCCTTCCTTCTCTAAAATGGAAATAAACAATATTGGCTTGGGTTCTTGTGAGTAAATTGATATGCACAATTTATATCACATAAATTGATATACATAAAGTATTTAGCACTTCCCATGACATGTAGTAAAAACTCAGTAAATGTTACCATACTTCTCTAATCATACTACCATATTTTCAGATATTTTTTGTGTGATGAGGCCAATGATTTAGTAGAAAGAATATGGACATTTAAGGCACTTTAAAGATGTTTATGTTCTGCATCCACCACTGTGTAGATGGAAGATCTTGGATGATATATTAATCTTGACATCTCAGTATGATCATGAATACCTACTTATGAATACCTACTTAATAACTCTATAGTGAGGATAAAATGTCATAATCAAGGTTTCTGACTAAAACACTGGCTGGTGTATAGTAATTGCTTCACAAATGATAGACAAGGCATGGAAACAGAATATTCTTCCCATCTTTGTTCTTGTCCCTAGACACACCTGAGCACAGCCTTCTCTATTCCATAACAGTCTTAGCACTGGCCCCCTAATTTTCCTTTTCACTCTGTTCCATCATTATTTTAGATAACTTCAAAATTACCTGACATTCATACATATCACATCAGTGATCAGAATTTGGACTATATTATCATTGAGAACAGTTCTAAGATCTTAAAATTTGAAATTGCTCTTTCTGACCTCCATGATTTCACATCACACTCCATCACTTTCCTCTCCGTCCTCACCAGGACCTTCATACCTTCTATCCCTCCATATTCTTAGAGTCAATTTGTTTCCCCCCTAACTCCACAATCAGCCATTCTACTTAACTATTTATACTTAAAAATTTCTAGTGCTTTATTTTCCTCAATATTCTGTTTCCTTGTGAATCACTCAAACCAACCACCAGTGCTGACCTCATTGCTTCATTCTTTATTTTTTGAGTGAGTTTCCATAGGATTAATATTAATTGTTCCCTTAAATTTTGAATTGAATTCACCAGTGAACCTATGTGGGACTGAATTTTCTTTGTAGGAAGGTTTTAATTCACAATTCCAATTTTTTTGATATAGGATTATTCAGATTTTCTATTTCAGTTTTGGTAATTTGTGTCTTTCAAGGATTTTATCCATGTTACCTAAGTTTTTTGTTTGTTTGTTTTGTGTGTGTGTGAAAACATTTAAGTTCTACTCTGGGCAAATTTCAATTACGCGATACAGTGTTATCAACTATAGCAGGTGTTCCCAACCCCCAGCCATGGACCGGCATCAGTCTGTGGCCTATTAGGAACAGGGCCGCACAGCAGGAGGTGAGCAGCAGGCAGGTGAGTGAAGCTTCATCTGCCGCTCCCTGTCGCTCCCCATCGCTCCTCATTGCTCTCATTACTGCCTGAACCATCCCCCACATCGCTCACATTAACCCAGTCCATGGAAAAATTGTCTTCCATGAAACTGGTCCCTGGTGCCAAAAAGGTTGGAGGCCGCTGAACTATAGTCACCATGTTTTTCATTAGATCCCCAGACCTTATTCATCTTATAGCTGAAAGTTTGTACCCCTTACCAGCCCTATAACTTGCATTTGTCTAAATTCATTTGGCATGCAGTTTGTTGTGCATGAACATTTGTTCCTGTCTCAAAATGGTGCCAGAGATTCTGTCCTTATTACTCCCTAAACTTACGGAAATGTTATCCATTTACAAAATCTATGTCAATCACCATTTGCTCTGGGAAAACTGACTTATTGATTTGATGTAGTGCCTCCTTCCTTGGATTTACCTAACAGTTTACTGGACTTCACTTAAGACTTTTACCTGATACCGCTTGAACTTTACCCATGTTGGCAAGTTTCAGAGAGAAGGAAATCTGATTTAATCATCTTCATACTGCTCATCACATCAAGTACATGAACAAACTCAAAAAGTGCACTTGAATTCAATTAGCATTGTTATAGAAGATAAATTGTAAGGTTCTTAAACTTAAGAATTAGATTCTGTCCCTTAGTCTTCAGCATAGCCTCTCATAAATTTCTAATTGTTTTAAAGTTACTAAACCCAGAAGCAGTTTTCTAGCTAGTCTTTTCTGAAGACAAGCTGGTTGAATTGCTTAAGAAGAATGGATGGGAGAAATTAACATTAAATAAACAAATCTTACTGATTACAGTCAGTACACTTCCTCTCACCCTTGTTCCTTCTCCTTTCCTACCACCGCGTACCCCCTCCCCTGTGTTCATAAAGAAGGCCATAGTTTTCTAATACTGATTCAGATATAACCCGTCCTGTCTTAGAGACGGAGCAAGTCTAGGGATTTTGTAATAGGGTATGTGTTAGCACTTTGCCTGGATAATTTGAAGCGTATTAGCATTTTTTTTTTTCCATCTTGGCATGGTATTTGGATAAGGGCAGCACCTCCAGCCTTTTCAGTTTACTAAAACTTTTTTTTTTTTTTTAGATGTTTGGGGTAGGAGTTTATTAATTAATTATTTTTTGCTGTGTTGGGCCTTCGTTTCTGTGCGAGGGCTTTCTCTAGTTGTGGCAAGCGGGGGCCACTCTTCATCGCGGTGCGCGGGCCTCTCACTATCGCGGCCTCTCTTGTTGCGGAGCACAGGCTCCAGACGTTGCAGGCTCAGTATTTGTGGCTCACGGGCCTAGTTGCTCCGTGGTATGTGGGATCCTCCCAGGCCAGAGCTCGAACCCGTGTCCCCCGCATTAGCAGGCAAATTCTCAACCACTGCGCCACCAGGGAAGCCCCTCAGTTTACTAAAACTTTTTAAACTGCCACATATTGGGCATTATTATTTCACTATCTTTCTAAAAGACAGGATGTTATCCTGCAGCTCCATACCAGGTCAATGATTTAAATCCAATTCTGTGAGAAAAGTTGAAAGTGTCAGACAATGAATCATTAGTACACATTTCCAGAAGAATCCATATCTTCCTTAGACGTTGCCTGTCTAACTTGGCCTAACTATGTTGGATGTGCAACTCACGACAGGACAACGGAATAAGTGGGTAGGATTGCTTGCTCAGAAATGTTCTCCTTTGTCCCTTGCTCTTTCTCCCTTTTTCCCCCTGCCCAATCTCAGAAGTGGACAAAAATATTTTTTTTTTCTTAGTGCTCCCATATTATGGGAAGAAAGGCAGTCTTGCAACACTTATTATAAAACTCAATTTCTTGAAGCCGGCTGCAGGGGGATGCTCATGAATAACAAACAGGAAGGAAAGGGAAATTTGTGAGAAACAAAAGGAGTAATTTTCCTGGGATTGAAAAATAGTTCAAAATGCAACAAATCAATAAAACAGATAAATCTGTGAGAAAAAGACCTGCGAGAGAGAATATATATTATAAATGTGCAGTTTTGTTACCCAGAATGCTCACAGTGAAACCAAGAGTAGAAAACTGGAGGTTTTTGAATCTCTTATAAACTAGAAAAAGCATCTGTTCCATGAGTTCCAGGACTGAATGCTAATGCTGCATGTACGCGACAGAGATTTTTACACCATGTTTTGTGATCTCTGACCTATGAGGTTACTTAGGTGTACCACTGCCTCCCTTACCTCACCCTGACCCTGAGTTAAAATGTGTGTTTAGTGTTGGAATGGTCTCTGGTGCATGTAATAACACTGTACTATTACTTAATAAAATATTTTATATCACTCCCAAGAATCATCAATTCAACTCACTATTCACCTGCTCCCTCCATGCCATCCCCCCAAAATAAAAGCCATATGCTTCAAATCCATATGAAATTGGGAGTAATAAAACATGATCTTTTATTGTATTATTTATAATCCAGAATGTTGTTAAGGGAAAAGAAAAAAAAAAAGCTCCTGTATTTCATCATCTCTGTCATTTGTTTGAGAGGATGGAAGCTAATGATGCATGTAATACAGTTGTGGACAGTGCTTTTACCTTTGGTTTTTTTCACCTGTTTTCCGAGAGAGCAATCAGTTGCTTGGCCTAAGGAAAGCAGCATGGATGTGATCCCAGAGGCTTCTCAGTTGCCACACAGTCATCTGGGAGAAGGAAATAAATAGCCCTCTTTAGGACTTAAAGTGGAGGTAGTCTTCCCTGTAGGTCTGCTGTTCCCCGCCATCTCAGCTGAGAGTTGCTGCAGACAAAGGTGTTGCAGGTCCCTCTTTTTCAGTGTGAGAACTGGAATACCTGACTATCGTTGGCCTAGGGAATTGGCACAGTTTTAGCAACTGTGAGGACTGCTCTCCATGCCTCTTTTATGTTTTAGATAAAATGCCAAGCTGTAAATGGGAATGATGCCCTGGGGGAAGGTCTGGTCTTCAGAAGGTTCTCTGAAGTAAACATTTCTGGGTATCTCACATACATGCCCTGATTATTTTATTAACGCTCTTCTGTTGACTTGTGCTTGTCTCAGCATATTTTAGACTTGGCTTTAGTGACCTGACTCACTCTTATTGACCCATACCCAGTCTGTGGCTTCATTCTACCACTGGCCCTTGTACCTAGAGGGTGTGAATGATACCCAGGCATCCTTTGGTACCTTTCTAAGAGAATACTGGCTGATAGGAGCAAATAAATAAATATAGCATGGTTAACATTTATGTTGAGTAGGAAGCATCCTACAGACCAGGTCTTTAGCTGTGTCCTCTTCCCCATTAGTTCAACTGTTGATCATGCCACCGTTTCTGTTTTTAATTTGCATGTTCACTTAAAATGCCAATATTTGGGGGGAAGTGAGAGTGAAATAAAATCATTATCAGGCAATAAAGTATTAATGTTAAAGCAGGCATTATTTGATGCCCAAGAACAATATTCAGATATAAGCCACTGAAAGTGGCATCACTAAGATTTGTTTGAGGAATTTGGGGAGTGGGGAGGGGGAACGGGAAGCAGATCTTCCATTATACTCCAGTGTTTTCTGTGTTCGCTTTACTAGCTAGCTTTACTAGCTAGACTGTCCCTTCTCCCTTTCAACAGCTGGCTATTACCAACTCCATGCCCACCATTTGTAAATGTTACTACGTTAAGAGCCCTAGTGAAATAATTAATTTCTCTGTAGTGAGTATTGCTTTTATTCTGAGGTCAAATTTATTTGGACATGCTTCTGGTATCTCAATAAAGTGTATCCATGAACTTTCATCCATGAACTCCAGTGAATATAGATATTTCCATGCAGCATTTTATTTTACTATTCTTTGCTTCCACATTGTTTGGTATTGCCTTCCTGTTTTCACATTTAGTCTATTTTCTGTCCCTCATTTCGTCTTTTGTTGAACTTTTATCAACTCTATTCTGTGGGTGTTATCAGTTCCTCTAGCAATATATCCCAGGTTTACTAATAAACAGTCTCTAGTTTTGGCTATGGCTAGAAAGGCTATTAGACATGAAATAAAAAGCACAGTGGAAATTGTGCTGTCTCTTTCCTTGGAGAGGTTTCAGCATTCAGGTCAGATGTAAGCTGGTTCACACAGTGTCATAGGCACAGGAATGGAACAGCATTCTTGTGAGAGCTGAGCCTGCCATTGTTTTCATAATAATCTTCTATTTGGGGGTTCAGTGTATATTTTATTGATACTTTTATATACAACCATTTTCATGATTATACTTCTCAAGCAGTAATTAAATTCAACAAATATTTATTCGTTTCTTACTTCATGTCAGGCACTATGTAAGTGCTGTAGTTTCATAGGAACAACATAGGTCTGCTCTTTGCCTCCTTGCTATTTGTAGTCTAGAAAGGATTCATAATAACAACACTTATGTGGCATTTCATAGTTAAACAAACACTTTCACTTTTCTCATCTCATTTGATCTTCATGAACTCTGGGAGTAATAAGGGTGGATGTTAACATTCCCATTTCACAGAGGAGGGAAATGGCTTAAAAAGATAAAGTGAGTTTCTCAAGGTCACAGCTAGTAAGGGGCAGGTTTAGGGCAGTGAGTAGAAGAAACTTTATTTGAAATTCTCCTATAAACATAGAAGTCCTTAAACTCCAATAACATGTGACTAAAGATATTTGCTTCATCACAGCTCCAGATTAGTATCTTTCTGATTATAATGGTCTCCATCATCCATCTTCCAAAAAATAAAAAAAAAAGGATACGGAGAATAGAATTGCTGTAAAGGCAAGCTATTTGACACTCTCCATAAAATATTATTGTTGTTTCTCAGTCTTATCCCAGGGGGATAGTTAAATCTAAGAAACACTAATTTATATGTCAGACCAATAGTATAGTCCAACAGAAGATCAATTTAAATGGACATTTATTCCTTGATTTTTATTTTTAAAGAGATACTAGTAGAATAAAAGCCATTTCATAAAAGAAGCTAATCTTTTTTCTTTGTTCCTTCTGGTTCCTGCTACAGTGCTGCCTGGCTCTCTCATCCTTAGTACAAAGGCAGAGGAAAGACAGAGTACCTCTTTATCATTAGTAGTCAGTATTTTTCTTCTTCTTTATAAAACTCGACACATGATTATTTTAACTAAGAAATTTATTTACATGTAATTCATAGCCTGATATACTCTGGTCTTAGAGTATATCAGCAAATATATGAAACATTTCCATAGCACTTTATGGGAGAATGAAGCACTAAGAGCTTTCCAAATATCTTCCTACCCTCTATGCAGCAGTGCACACCCTTAACCACTTCCTGTATCTTGAAGTTCTCTCTTCCCTTAAATTCTATAAGCCTGAATTTTGTCTAATTCTCTTCCTATCTCCAGTTCTCTAACTGCTTTATTTTTTTCTCATGCTTTTCTTATACTTGCAACTGCAGTAATTCCTTGAAGTTCTATCCTTATTACCCCTTTTCTGATAGAGCTCATCGTTTGATAGTGTATCAGTCATCTAATATGAATGACTTTCTAAGTCATATATTTAGTTTTGAATTCTCTCTTAAAGCCAATTCACCAAAGTATCCTCTGGATAATATCATCTTACATACTATAACTAATATTTTAGTATTTTAAAAAACAAATATCTCATTTCAACCTCAAATTTATTTCACTCAGCATGATGGTCTCCCTTTATTTCTGTTGGCAATACCTTTAATCTCCTAGTGTTGAAACTCAAGTTTAAACCTGTATTCATCATCCTCCCCTTTTATTAACCTATTTAATGAGCTTCTAAAACCTGTTAATTTCCTTTTTAAAAATTACAATTACTTTTGTTTGTTTTTATTTATACTGCTACCATCAGGTACTCTATTTTCACTGCTGTCAAATTTATTTTTTAAACATGGATATCATCAGTCTGTGACCACCATCAAAAACTGTCAATATCTCCCAATGTCAAAGGCCTGACAGGCAAGTCTGCAAGCCTGCAATGGCACTTTCTGACACTTACTCACTTTAATGTATATCTCAGCTTAAGTGTTATATTCTGTCCTAGGTAGATATTTTGTCTGAACTTGTTTTTATGGCTTTGTCCATGCTGTTTCCCCAATGGATGATTTCTCCTCTCCTTATTACCACATACTAAGAACTCCATGGATCATTTAGTTTGTTCTATTTCCCATATTCTGTGTAAGTCATCACTGACCATCCAGAATGGAAATACGTCTTGGCTCTGTTATGCTATAATAGATCATTTGGCCTTTGCATATAATGCCTTAAAAATTTAATTGTCCTTGGGCTTCCCTGGTGGTGCAGTGGTTGAGAATCTGCCTGCTGATGCAGGGGACACGGGTTCGTGCCCCAGTCCGGGAAGATCCCACATGCCGTGGAGTGGCTAGGCCCATGAGCCATGGCCACTGAGCCTGTGCGTCCAGAGCCTGTGCTCCGCAACATGAGAAGCCACAACAGTGAGAGGCCCGCGTACCGCAAAAAAAAAAAATTTAATTGTCCTTTATACACATGTATTTCCTATCTTCCCAACTAATTTCTAAAGTGCTTATTCCAGGGATTATGTCTTATCTCTTCTTGCAGCTGCCACAATAACTATACCAAGCCACTTTAGGCACTTAATAAACAGTTGATTGGTTGCATATAAAGAAGATAAATTCTTAATGAAAATTATTTATATTGAAAAACTATATATGCATGCTTTTAAAGATCATTAACAAGAATATGCTTGGTGGGAGATTGGTTCAAGATGGAGGAGTAGAAGGATGTGCGCTAACTCCCTTTTGTGAGAGCACCGGAATCACAACTAACTGCTGAACAATTATCGACAGGAAGATACTCGAACTCATCAAAAAGATACCCCACATCCAAAGACAAAGAAGAAGCCACAATGAGACTGTAGGAGGGGTTCAATCACAATAAAATCAAATCCCATAACTGTTGGGTGGGTGACTCACAAAGTAGAGAACAATTATACTGCAGAAGTCCACCCACTGCAGTGAAGGTTCTGAGGCCCAAGTCCACCCACTGGAGTGAAGGTTCTGAGGCCCACGTCAGGCTTCCCAACCAGGGGGTCTGGCAACAGGAGGAGGAATTCCCAGAGACTCAGACTTTGAAGACTAGTGGGATTTGATTGCAGGACTTTGACAGAAATGGGGAAAACAGAGACTCCACTCTTGGAGGGCACACACAAAGTAGTGTGCACATCAGGACCCAAGGGGAAGGAGCAGTGTCCCCGTAGGAGACTGAACCAGACCTACTTTTTAGTATTGGAGGGTCTCCTGCAGAGGGAGGGGGTGGCTGTGGCTCACTGTGGGTACAAGGACAGTGGCAGTAGAAGTTCTGGGAATTACTCCTTAGCACGACCCTCTGGAGTCTGCCATAAGCCCCACCAAAGAGCCTGTAGCTTCCAGTGCTGGGTCACTTCAGACCAAATAACCAACAGGGAGGGAACTCAGCCCCACTCATCAGCAAAAAGAAGATTAAAGTTTCACTGAGCTCTGCCCACCAGAGCAATACCCAGCTCTGCCCACCACCAGTCCCTCCCATCAAGAAGTTTGCACAAGCCTCTTAGATAGCTTCATCCATCAGACGGCAGACAGCAGAAGAAAGAAGAACTACAATCCTCCAGCCTGTGGAACGAAAACCACATTCACAGAAAGATAGACAAAATGAAAAGGCAGATAACTATGTATCAGATGAAGCAACAAGATAAAACCCCAGAAAAACACCTAAATTAAGTGGAGATAGGCAACCTTCCAGGAAAAGAATTCAGAATAATGACAGTGAAGATGATCCAGCACCTCAGAAAAAGAATGGAGGCAAAGATCGAGAAGATGCAATAAATGTTTAACAAATACCTAGAAGAATTAAAGAACAAACAGAGATGAACAATACAATAACTGAAATGAAAAATATACTGGACGGAATCAATAGCAGAATAACTGAGGCAGAAGAACGGAGAAGTAAACTGGAAGACAGAATGTTGGAAATCACTACTATGGAACAGAATAAAGAGAAACAATGAAAAGAAATGAAGACAGCCTAAGAGACCTCTGAGACATTAAACACAACAACATTCACAGTATAGGGGTGCCAGAAGGAGAAGAGAGAGAAAGGACTTGATAAAATATTTGAAGAGATTATAGTCAAAAACTTCCCTAACGTGGAAAAGGAAATAGTCACCCAAGTCCAGGAAGCACAGAGAGTCCCAGGCAGGAAAAACCAAAGGAGAAACGTGCTGAGACACACAGTAATCAAATTGACAAAAATTAAAGACAAAGAAAAATTATTAAAAGCAACAAGGAAAAAACGACAAATAACATACAGGGGAACTCCTATAAGGTTAACAGCTGATTTCTCAGCAGAAACTATACAAGCTAGAAGGGAGTGGCACAAATATTTAAAGTGATGAAAGGGAAGAACCTACAACCAAGTTTAAGATTACACTAGCCTGCAAGAATCTCATTCAGATTTGAGGGAGAAATCAAAAGCTTTACAGACAACCAAAAGCTAATAGAATTCACACCACCAAAACAGCTCTACAACAAATGCTAAAGGAACTTCTCTAGGCAGGAAACACAAGAGAAGAAAAAGAGCCACCAAAAAAATGCAACACAATTAAGAAACACCAAGGGGAGAAAATGGCAGGGGGTGGTGGTGATCGTGGTGGGATAAATTGGGAGATTGTGATTGAAATATATACACTAATAGGTATAAAATAGGTAACTAATAAGAACCTGCTGTATAAAAACTAAATAAAATAAAATTCAAAAGAAAAACAAATGCTAAAGAAACTTCTCTAAGTGGGAAACACAAGAGAAGAAAAGGACATAGAAAAACAAACCCAAAACAATTAAGAATATGGTAACAGGAACATACATATCGATAATTACTTTAAATGAGAGTGGATTAAATGCTTCAACCAAAAGACACAAGCATGCTGAATGGATACAAAAACAAGAGCCATATATATGCTGTCTGTAAGAGACCCACTTCAGACCTACGGAAACATACAGTCTGAAAGTGAGGGCATGGAAAAAGATATTCCATGCAAATGGAACTCAAAAGAAAGCTGGAGTAGCCATACTCATATCAGGTAAAATAGACTTTAAAATAAAGAATGTTACAAGAGATAAGGAAGGACACTACATAATGTTCAAGTGATTAATCCAAGAAGAAGATATAACAATTATAAATATATATGCACCCAACATAGGAGCACCTCAATACATAAGGCAAATGTTAACAGCTATAAAAGAGGAAATCGATAGTAACACAATAATAGTGGGAGACTTTAACACCTCATTACACCAATGGACAGATCATCCAGACAGAAAATTAATAAGGAAACACAAGCTTTAAGTGACACAAGAGACCAGATAGATTGAATTGATATTTTTAGGACATTCCATCCAAAAACAGCAGATTACACTTTCTTGTCAAGTGCGCATGGAACATTCCCAGGATAGATCACATCTTGGGTCACAAATAAAGCCTCAGTAAATTTAAGAAAATTGAAATCATATCAAGCATCTTTTCCAGCCAGAAAGCTATGAGATTAGAAATAAATTATGGGGAAAAAATGTAAAAAACAAAAACACATGGAGGCTAAACAATACGTTAGTAAATAAGCAAGAGATCACTGAAGAAATCAAAGAGGAAATCAAAAAATACCTAGAGAAAAATGACAATGAAAACGCAATGATCCAAAACCAATGGGATGTAGCAAAAGCAGTTCTAAGAGGGGAGTTTATTGCAATACAGCCCTACCTCAAGAAACAGGAAAAATCTCAAATAAACAATTTAACCTTACACCTAAAGGAATTAGGGAAAGAAACAAACAAAACCCAAGGTTAGTAGAAGGAAAGAAATCATAAATATCAGAGTGTAAATAAATAGAAACAAAGAAAAAATAGCAAAGAAAAATAAAACTAAAAGCTGGTCCTTTAAAAAGATAAAGATAATTGATAAACCTTTAGCCAGACTCATCAAGAAAAAGAGGGAGAGGACTCAAATCAATAAAATTAGAAATGAAAAGAAGTTACAAGGGACACTGCAGAAATACAAAGGATCATGAGAGATTACTACAAGCCACTCTATGCCAATAAAATGGACAACCTGGAAGAAATGGACAAATTCTTAGAAAGGTATAAACTTCCAAGATGGAACTAGGAAAAGGTTCCATCACAAGTAAACAAATTGAAACTGTGATTAAAAATCTTCCATCAAACAAAAGTCCAGGACCAGATGGCTTCACAGGTGAATTCTGTCAAACATTTAGAGAAGAGCTAACACCCATCCTTCTCAAACTCTTCCAAAAAATTGCAGAGGAAGGAACACTCCCAAACTCATTCTACAAGGCCACCATCACCCTGATAACAAAACCAGACAGAGGTACTACAAAAAAAGAAAATTACAGACAAATATCACTCATGAATACAGATGCAAATATCCTCAACAGAATACTAGCAAACAGACCCAACAACACGTTAAAAGGGTCATACACCATGATCATGTGGGATTTATTCCAGGGATGCAAGGATTCTTCAATATACACAAATCAATCAATGTGATACACCATATAAACCAACTGAAGAATAAAAATTATATGATCATCTCAATAGATGCAGAAGAAGCATTTGACAAACTTCGACACCAATTTTGATAAAAACTCTTCAGAAAGTGGGCATAGAGGGAAACTACCTCAACATGATAAATGCCACATACAACAAACCCACCACAAATCTCAATGCTGAAAAACTGAAAGCATTTCCTCTAAGATCAGGAAGGAGACAAGGGTGCCCACTCTCACGACTATCATTCAACACAGTTTTGGAACTCCTAGCCATGGCAATCAGAGAAGAAAAAGAAATAAAAATAATACAAATTGGAAAAGAAGAAGTAAAACTGTCACTGTTTACAGATGACATGATACTATTCATAGATAAGCCTAAGGATGCAACTAGAAAACTACTAGAGCTAATCAATGAATTTGGTAATGTTTCAGGATACAAAATTAATGCACAGAAATCTCTTGCATTCTTATATGCTAAAATGAACAATCAGAAAGAGAAATTAAGGAAACAATCCCATTCACCATTACAACAAAATGAATAAAATACCTAGGAATAAACCGACCTAAGGAGGTAAAAGATCTGTAGTCAGAGAAATATAAGACATGGATGAAAGAAATCAAAGATGATACAAACAGATGGAGAGATGTACCATGTTTTTGGATTAGAAGAATCAATATTGTGAAAACGACTATACTACCCCAAGCAATCTACAGATTCAATGCAATCCCTTTCAAATTACCAATGGCATTTTTTACAGAAGTAGCACAAAAAAATCTTAAAATTTGTATGGAGACAAAAAAGACCCCGAATAGCCAAAGCAATCTTAAGTAAGAAGAATGGAACTAGAGGAATCAGGCTCCCTGACTTCAAAGGTATAGTAATCAAGACAATATGGTACTGGCACAAAAACAGAAATATAGATCAGTGGAACAGCATAGAAAGTCCACTGATAAATCTATACACCTATGGTTAACTAATCTATGACAAAGGAAGCAAGGATATACAATAGAGAAAAGACAGCCTCTTCAATAAGTGGTGCTGGGAAAAATGGACAGCTACATGTAAATGAATGAAATTAGAAATACACAAAAATAAACTCAAAATGGATTAAAGACCTGAACATAAGACTGGACACTATAAAACTCTTAGAGGAAAACATAGGAAGAACACTCTTTGACATAAATCACAGCAACATTTTTTTTGACCCACCTCCTAGAGTAATGGAAGTGAAAGCAAAAATAAACAAATGAGACCTAATGAAACTTAAAAGCTTTTGCACAGCAAAGGAAACTACAAACAGGACTAAAAGACAGCCCTCAGAATGGGAGAAAATATTTGCAAATGAATCAACAGACAAAGGATTAATCTCCAAAATATATAAACAGCTCATGCAGCTCAATATTAAAAAAACAGCCCAATCAAAATATTGGCAGAAGACCTAAATAGACATCTCTCCAAGAAAGACATACAGATGGCCAAGAAGCACATGAAAAGCTGTTCAACATCACTAATTATTAGAGAAATGCAAATCAAATCTACAATGAGGTATCATTTCACACCAGTTAGGATGGGCATCACCAGAAAATCTACAAACAACAAATACTGGAGAGGGTGTGGAGAAAAGGGAACCCTCATACACTGTTGGTGGGAATATAAAATGATACAGCCACTATGGAGAACAGTATGGAGGTTCCTTAAAAAACTAAAAATAGAATTACCATATGACCCAGCAACCCCACTACTGGGCATATGCCCAGAGAAAACCATAATTCAAAAAGACACATTCACCCCAATGCTCATTGCAGCACTATTTACAATAGCCATGTCATGGAAGCAACCTAAATGCCCATCGACAGACGTTGGATATTGAAGATATGGTACATATATACAATGGAATATTACTCAGCCATAAAAAGGAATGAAACTGGGTAATTTGCAGAGACACAGATGGACGTAGAGACTGTCATACAGAATGAAGTAGGTCAGAAAGAGAAAAACAAATATCATATATTAATGCATATATGTGGATCTAGAAAAAAGTTACAGATGAACCAGTTTGCAAGGCAGAAATTGAGACACAGATGTAGAGAACAAACGTATGGACACCAAGGTGGGAAAGTAGGGTGGGAGGTGGTGGTGGTGGGATGATTTGGGAGATTGGGATTGACATGTATACACTAATATGTATAAAGTGGATGACTAATAGGAACCTGCTGTATAAAAATAAATAAAAATTAAAAAAAGAATTTGGTTGGTGATAATTCTTCATGAATTGTTCATAACTGCTTTAGGCACTCAAAAAACTAAAAACAAATAAAAATTCATTAATCAGTTTCAATTCCTTTGGCAGTTGACCAAAGTCCAAAACAGATGATGGACAAACATAAACAAATATTGTTTCAGTGTCTGGTTCTTTAATCCCAGGCATAACCTTCTCTAGGCTGTATCCATCCCTTTCTTTCTTCTAAATGGGACAATTATCAAAGCTTTTCCTACTTGATTGTTCCCAGAGAAGGTAAACTTGCTTACTGAGGTGCAAAAAATGACAAGTTGAAAAACCCATTTAATATGCGAGTTGAGCAGCTGTGGCCCAGTGGTGGTGGTGGGGCAGTTACATCATGTATTTACTGGATCCAGTATCTTTTAGGTTGCTTTAATAGGCAGGTTCTACATTGCGTGTTAACAATTTTTTTTCCCCAATAGCGTGTAAACCCTAGAGACTGAGAGATGTGCTTTATTCATTTCTGAATCCTCAGTGCCTATCAGTTTTGTGTACATAATTTGTTTGCAAAATTTATTAATTCCTTCCTTTTCTTAGTGCACAATAGTGTTTTGCCCTCTTTTTATCCAACAATAAGTGGACCACTTGTATGTCAAGTCATCAGCTGCCATTGGGTAAAATTTTGCTTAAACAAACAGATAAACATACACAAGAAAGAGGGGAGAGACTCTCCTCACTCCCCCCCACACACATACTTTCCTCCCTTTGCCTCTCCACCCACACATTAATTTATTAGACAGAAAATAGGAAAAGACTAAAGAAAATAGTCCTCCATGGTGCTGGGATTGTGACTCTGCTAATGATCTGGGTCATGCAATTCCACACTTCATCAGATATGAAGGAGAAAAGCAGTATTTCAGGCCTATACCTATAGGTCAGTGGTTCTCCACCAGGGGTAATTTTGCCACAAAGGGAACATTTGGAAGTGTCTTGAGACATTTTATTATTATTATTATGCTTTTGCGGTATGTGGGCCTCTCACTGTTGTGGCCTTTCCCATTGCGGAGCACAGGCTCTGGACCCGCAGGCTCAGCAGCCACGGCTCACGGGCCCAGCCGCTCTGCGGCATGTGGGATCTTCCTGGACCGGGGCATGAACCCGTGTCCCCTGCATCGGCAGGCGGACTCTCAACCACTGCGCCACCAGGGAAGCCCTTGAGACATTTTTGATTGTTCGAACAGTGTGTGTGTGTGTGTGTGTGTGTGTGTGTGTGTGTGTGTGTGTGTAGACACACTCCTGGAATCCAGTGGGTGGACACTATGGATGCTGCTAAACATCCTATAAAACACAGGACAATCCCCACAACAAGCAATTTTCCAGCCCCAAAAGTAAATAGGGCCAACCTGATAAACCCTACTTTAGATTGTAATTCAGTAAGTAAACTGGAAGCTTGAATTTTGCATTTTTAACATGTACTCTATATGATCTGATATAGATGATTCACAGGCTCTCAAAATGCAGATTTGTCCTTTGAATAATTATTTTATTTCTCTGTGATTCAGTCACGTGAGAAAATTATTAGGTGTACAGAACATTCAATTAAAACATTCAGTATTTTATACCAGTGCATATGATCTTCATTGATATGGAGTACTTAAAATGAGCTTCACGGACAGCCAGCATGACTTCTTATTACTAGCGGGAAGCCAGCCAGGGTTAACACCCACACCGTCTAGTCAAGTCTGACAGCCTTGTCGGCTCCATTGTCAAGACGTGCGCCTACACAATTACAGCATGTAGTCTGATCTGGTGTCCCACAAAAGAAAACTATTGTAGCAGATGACTGCTTCCAGGATCCCTGCTGTCAGAGAAAATAAGCCAGTCATAACTTCTCCATCATCCTGCTGCAGAGCATTTTCAGTGGTGCCTATTGCTGCTTCACTCAGGGACTACATGTTGTTTTTCTCTGGTAAATGGTCCGGCTAACTTTTGACCTTATCTCGGGTCATGTCATATTGATTCCTGTATTAAGTTACTGTTGCAAGGTAAACCTTTTTCTCGGCATTATAAAACTTAATACTACTTGTGATATGCTAACAGCTTCCAAGTCACTGTTTGGAGGGGAATACCATTTCTTTTTGTGCAATACAGAGCGTCAGCCACCCAAGAAGATAGCTTCAGCAGGGCATTCAGCAGGCTCTTCTTAATCTTCCTTTTCCCCCAGTGTCACAGTCTCAACCATACCCTGTCCACCTGTTCTGTTTACCACTTACAACCACAGCTGCCTTCATGGACCCAAGCAAGGAATCTCTATCTTTCCTCCATCTTTCCTGATAAAGTTGTTTCCACCTCCATTGCATTGCCCATGTTCCTTCTCTATTCACCATCTCTGCTTCAGTTTAACCCTTGAAAATCTTTGCTTCTAAAATTATAACTGCCTTCCATTTTGTTTCTCTCCCGCTTTTGTCTCTTGACTCCCTTTTAATCTACCTTCTATGGTACTGCCGGTTTTCCTTGTGAAACAACTCTTATATGTCATCTTGCACATACAATCTGCAAAATGATTGCCTATTACCTATAGAGAAAAATCCAAATTCCTCAGATAGGTAACCAAGACCGCTTATAATTTGGGCCCTACCTTCCCCAGCTGTGCCATAGATCGCCTCTCTGGTATTCTAACAAAATTGCATGACTTAGGTGAATAAGGCATATTCTTTCTTATCTCTGCTTTTTCTTGCATTGTTCCTTTTACATGGAATGCACTCTGTTTCTTCCTTTCTAGTAGACAAACTCTTATTAATATTGAGAGATGTCTCAAATTATAAAAAGTCTTTCTTGACCTCTCTGGACTAGGTAGAACAGGTCAGTTTCCCCAGAAAGCAGACTGTAAGACAGAGATTTACCTGCAGAAAGTTTATTGGTTAAATGTTCTTAGAATCATTATCTGTGTGATCTGTGTGAGTAGGAGAGTGGGAAGGAAGCAGGGATATCCAGAGAGAGAAGTTGAACAGTCATGCAGTCACAAAAAAGGCCTCAGAAAATTTTATGGGGAGGTCATAGCTAGCATGACTCTTCAGAGTTGTCCTGAATTCAGGCAAGGGGACTTGGCCTTTATATCTCAATGTTGGAAAGTCACTGTATGCAGATTGCCCCAGAAAGAGGTGAGACATGAGGTAAAGCCCAGGGTCAGTCCTAGAGAGGGACTCTGCTAAGAGCTGTGGATAACTCGTACGTCATCAGCTGGGGGAATGAGGACTGACACCTTTAAAGAGCTGCTGAGGAGATGTGGATGCAGGACTACATGGCATCCACTACACCAGAGTATCCATGTCTTCTGCTGCTACCTTTATTCTAGAAACTGGTATTTTGTACATTATTTGTTTACATCTTTTGTTCGCTAAACCAGGTGGGATAACACCCCAATGTAGCAAAAGTAGTTTGTACTAGCCCTTCATTTATTCAAGATAAAAATGTAGCTAAAGATAAATAACATTGATCTGCATACTCAGTTCTTAATTTTAAATGAGATTGGCATCTAGTTTTAATAATTGAAATTCCACAAACTTTTAACAGGCAATATTTATTCTTCTCATTAATAAAGGACTTAGCTTTTCTGTAACATCAATAGCATATTGTGCTATTGATACTGTGTACTTATGAGAAAGAGAAACCTTGCCATACAAATATCTGGACAAAATGAATGGAAAATAATATTACATGAAAATTATCCAAAAAACTTACCAATGCTCATTTGCAAAGAGAACAAGCTTAATATTCCTTTAGTGCCTGGCAACATACTTAGATTCCCTCTTACTTGTAGAAGAAAACATTATTACAAGATCAAAGATACATATTGAAATAAGAAAGCTGTGGCCTTTGAAGTTAGCTCATTTAGTTCTGATCATTAGATGCTAAAATATAATTGGTTCATCATTATGAATGAAACTATTCAGAAAATGTAATAGAGAGAGCTTTCATAACAATATATTTAGCATAGCATGTAATTACTCCTTTACTGTTTATACTGTTCATCATGAGTCAGTTGATGTCAACATTAAAATTTCATCTTGAACATTGCCTGGCATTTCTTTGTTTAACTTGAATCTTGAAAGTTAAATTCTAGATGTTTTATTCCTAATTATTACTTATTTTATTCCTTTGAACGCAAGAATATAATGAGAAAAATAAAATCTTTTTCTCACTTGTTAAAGATATGTTGAATCTTCATAGGTACCAGACACCATTCTTTATATAAATTACTTAGATTTAGCCAAAATGATGATGTAGCTATGAGTTACCATGTCTGAGCCTGAAGCTCAGAAATAATTTTACAAACCAGTTAACAACTGGGGCCACCAGAAGCTGGAAGAGACAAGGAAGTATTCTCATCTAGAGCCTTCAGTGGTAACTTGACCCTGATTACACCTTGACATCTTGATTTTGAACTTCTGAACTTCAGAACTGTGAGAAAATAAATTGCTGTTGTTTTAAACTTTAGGAAACAAATACATATTTTGGTGCCCTCTTGAATTGTCATTTGAAAAAAGAAAAAACATCAGTTTTTATTTATAAAACCTCTCCATTTATGATATTGTAGGTATTTAAGGCTTAGAGACTAACCAGCCCAATGTTGACAACATTCGGGGCTGCTAAATCTCAGAGAGCTAGCTCCCTCTAGCACCCAGAACTGGAGCAGTTTGGCACAGGCTGATGCATGGATGAAACAGAGTTAGTTCAGGCTGTGTGTAAATCTCCCACCCCACCTACCCACAAGCTGTGACTCCACATCTTTCTCACTCAACAAGAAGGTTTCCACTCTTCAGCTAAGAATGCTTAGCTCATTGTATTATTTTAGAGAGGAGGGCATTGAACCTCTAAGCTAAGACTTATCCACAATGACACAGTGAACTAATTTTTGACCCAGATCTCTCGTTCTTACTATCCTTTGCTTTCTGTTGGATAGGACACCTGGACCTGAGACTGAAGCATAAATATTGGTAACTCAGTGAAGTGTAATCATTTGTATTAGGAAGACAATATTTGTAAAATATATTTGCATTTGTCTTAAGTCACTTATTTCCAACCCATGTGATGCTAATTGTATAGGACATTGTTCAGATTAACCAAACATTTATAGATCACCTTTTATGCGTGCCACATTTTCATTTCTATTATCATGCTTATCATCATTGTAACTTCAGATGTGTCATTTATCCAAGGTAAGTAACACTTGTTTTCTAGTTCCTAGTCTGTTTTTCACTACTACTACTGCAAAAGGTAGTACAAACGGTGACCATATATTTTTAAGAGAGAAACAAGGCACTATTTAGAAACACACTGGGCAACAGGCGTCAACCAGGACTGTTCTGGTGCAACAGGACATAAAGTATAAATAAGCATGGTCTGGGATATTACCACCATATTTCTTTTAAGTTGAATTTTGAACATGATGATTGAAGGTGCTAACTCCCCAGTATGTAATGTAGTTATGTTTTAAGAAAAAGATATCTCTCTAAGAAGTGCATTGTAGCAGTCAAACTCAAAACTGGGATACAACGTAGTCTAAGATATAGCCTGGTGCAAAGGTTTGTAAGAATACCTAGAGTGCTCCCTGAGAAATCAGACTTAGTGGGAGTCACCCATAATTCTTGTTTAGGTTCACTCAAGCACAGTTGGGCTCACTGTCCTCCATGCTTCTTAACTCCTTTATTCACACCTCTTTTAGTGCATTTAATTTATTATGTTGTAACTTTTCATGGATGTGCCCCTCTCCCCCAGTAGAATGTGTGTCTTGTCACTTTGTGCCATCCTTGGTGCAGAGTGACAGTAGCTCACCATGGGCAAACTGGTTGGGGGGATATTACTGTGAACAGCAGATGGGCATACAAGAAAGCAGGCTTCTGTTTCTTAATCCTAAAACAAACACCCATCAGAGCCAAGAGCAGAGAAAAAAATGGGCCACATTAGTAGTTTGAATTGTTTATACATAATTTGACATAGTTGATTTTAATAATAATGGTTATCAATAAACATGAAAACAACAAATGCACGTATAGTGTTTAATATGTGCAAGGACTCTTTTAAGATACCTTCACACCAGTTATACACTGAGGACCAAAATGATCTTAACATGATTTGACTATTCCAGAGTCTTCATTAGCATAACTGTCTTATTCCAGAAGACTCTTGCCCAGGATGGTTAAAGTTGGAAATAACTGCATTGCTTGTTACAGGAATTCCCAAGACCCATTACCTCTTCAACAGAAAGCACTAACAGTGTATTGTATAAGAATTCTTGACTCTCTCTCCTCAAAATGCTCTCCCTGTTGTTTTTATCAATCCCAAACTGTTATGATTCTTAGCCAGTCCTCATCAGGACCCATATTTTGTGAAAAATCTGCTTTTAACCAGACTTCAAAATTTCAATAAATCCAGCTTTGTTCTCTTCCACTACAACATGCTGTCAGACACTGTAGAGGTTTTATTCTCCTGGATAAGCCGTAAACTCAGTTTTGTCATATCAAGAGCTTATAAATTGCTTTGCTCTTCTGGGAATCTCTCAGCAAGCACTTTACATATAACTAACTTAATTCTCACAGAAACTCTATGGTGTTTAGTGTACTATTAGTGTTATTATTATTCCCATATTGCAGAGGAGAAACTAAGCCCAAGGTTATTCTGTGAGTAGATGATAGAGCTGAGATCTGAATCTAGGCTGTCTGACCCTATAGCCAGTGTATCTGCATTATATTCCTGGGAGTCATTTAAAAGCCACTTTAATTGGCCTCATTTGGAAGAAATCTCAAAGCATTAGAATAAAGGAAAACACTTAAATTTAAAAAAGGGCATAACTAGAAATGCAACATTTTAAATATTATATCATTTACATAAATTCATCTATTATTCTCCATTTAAAGGAGAATTACGACATTTTCAATGGTCATGAAAAGTGTCTTAATACTAGACTCCTATCCCAGTGATTGCTCTAACTGATTTTAATTAAAAGGTTATTCTAATGCAATGTAACAAAATTCAGTGGTTTACTAATATTATCTATGATGGAATCAAGACTTCATATGTCAGTTAGCTAGAAGGATATGGCAAAACGAACACAAATATATACAGATAAATACAAATTCTGGTGTTTAGGCCTAAAAAATAAATTATGTTAAATGCTTGCTAACAACTAAAGCTGACTCACAATGAACCCTCCAATAAAGTAACTATTTAAGCAGAACACTGAAGACCCTCTTTCTGGAATATTCTGTATGACAGTTAAATATAATGATATTGAAATTTATTTCCAGCTACTAGATCCATACTACTGATATAACTGTGGTTTGACAGATCCAAAGCTTGCATTCAAGTTTTAGTAATGTGGCATTTAGTCAGCCAGCCTTCAACTGACATATTTACCTGAACATATTTTTTGGTTGTTGTTGGGAGGGTTTGGGCAAAGCTTTTTTACCTACTTATATACATGTTCACATAACTTTGGCCATGACCAGATGTCCAAAAAAGGAGGGAGACCTGGAGACAGAATTTATCATAGAGCTTGAACTCTGCATGAAGGCTGGCAGAGGAAAGAAACCATTTGTTTTAATTCTCTGATGTGTCTGAGGTTAGTTGCCGTCCTTCCCTAGCCTTCCCTAGAATTAGCTTGTCTAAGTGAATCCAGGAGTTCAGCCATTGAAAGTATGGCTGATTAATGTGTACCTGCCTTGAGTTAACTTGTCTCTGAGGGTAGGAGCCTCTATACTTGACCTTGAGGAACCACTTTGTTCTGAGCAGTGATTGCAGTAGTAACAGTGTCAGGAGTGTCAGTGACTAGAGGGGGTGCCTCAACTAAGGGACGCTGATAATGCCTTGGACCCAGGGATGCTAGGACTCCAGCACATAAAATCTCAGCTCTGCATTCAACAATGGCAATGTTGTCTAAGTAAGTTATCAGAGCACTTAGAGGGCATTAAGCTATGATGGCCAGAGCAAGGGTCTTTTCACTATAGGGCAACACAACTTTGAGGCTAAATTTCTTCTTTCCTTGACCACCAGAATCCTGAGCATCTGCCATGAAGCACTGAATGAGCATTTTTCTTTTTTTCCTTTTTCTTGAAACCATTAAAAAGTGGTCTTAAAGAAAACATTTGGTGAACACAAAAGGCTGAAACAAATCTTTTCTTGGCTTTTTAAAATGCAAGCATGTGTTAATATAATATTTCTCTGTGGTTTTTTTTAACAAGCTCTTTATTATTTTCATCAGTATTCTTCATAATTATTTTTATTGCTATAAAGAACTATATATATGTGCCAGAGGCTCAAGAGGGAGGGGATATGGGGATATATGTATGCATATGGCTGATTCACTTTGTTGTACAACAGAAACTAACACAGCATTATAAAGCAGTTATATTCCAATAAAGATTAAAAATGAAAAAAAAAAAGAACTATAAGATTAAGAATAGACTCAGGTAAATTTTTACCACTGTTGGGGATGGAGAAATTTCCCCCTCTACACTACTTGAGTTCTTGTGGCTAGACGAATAAAAAAATTGACCCAACACATATTAACCGGAGAAAAGAAACAAATTTTAATTCTTGCACATGGAGGTCTCACAGAAGTGGGACCTAAAAAGTGGCCAAAACAGGCAGCTTTTATACTTTAGACAAAGAAACAAATTTGTGAGGAATTGACAAACTTAGATTTGGGGTTCTTAATTAATCAAGACTCTAGACAGAGTTTGGGCTTGGGGTACTAAATTAAAGAAGTAACAGTGTTTTATAAGGCTTCTTGGCCCTGAATTCTCTATCTCTGGCGGTAAGGATGTCCTTCTACCTCCAGATGCACATTTCATATGGTAGGTTTATTTCCTGCTTTCAGGGGGACAGAGAAGGGTTGGAGTTTCCTTCTTACATTGGCTGCTTCTCAAGTAACTTCAATTCAAAATAATCAATATGCCATTGTGACATATTTTGGGGTTGTCTGCCCTGAGCCCCAACACTACAGTCAGAATCCTGAAGAGTTCCATCTTGCCAAAAACTTATTCAAGCTTTCGCCTGTGGTCAAATATTCCCCCATCCCTAACCTGTGATTTTCACTGATCTTTTCTCCATTCCTATAGTTTGGCCTTTCTAGAAAGTTGAATAAATGGAATCACAGTTTGTAATCTTTTGAGACTGGCTTCTTTCACTCAGCTTAATGCTTTTGAGATGCATCAATGTTATTGCATGTCAATATTCCTTTCCTTTTTATTTCTGGGTATTATTCCATTGTATGGATATGCTGCATTTTGTTTATTCAATCACCTGTTAAAGGTCATTTATGTTTTCTGGTTGGGGGCTGTTATGAATAATGCTGCTATAAACACATTTGTACAGAGGTTTTATGTAAACATAAGTTTCCATTTTCTAGGGCAAATATTTAGGAGTAAAATTACTGGGTCATATAAGTAAGTGTCTTTAACTTTAAACAAAATATATATTAATTTTATATTATATGATTATGTATATCATAACATATTTTATACATATAATTATATATCATATATAATAGATATAAATTTATTATAAAATTTATATATTAATATATATATATCCTTATAAGAAATGCACCATTTTGCATTTCTGTCAGAAGTGTGTGAGTTCCAGTTGTCTTGCATTGGTGTCAGCACTTGAAATTGTCAAATTTTGTTTTTCTCCCATTCTAAATAGGTATGAAGGGTAGTCTCATTGTAGTTTTAATTTGCATGCTTCTAATGGCTACTGTACTGAGCATCTATTAATATGCTTATTTGCCATCTGTGTGTATTTTTTTGGTAAAGTATCTGTTGAAATCTTTTGTTTATTTTAATTGCTTTTTTTTGTTACTGTTGAGTTATGAGAATTTTTTATAAATTCTATAAAAAGTCCTTTATGAATATGTGATTTGAAAATATTTTTCCCACTCTGTAGCTTGTCTTTTAATTCTCAGAAACGTTCATACAGCAAACATTTGTTTCTCTTTATTTTGATGAAGTCTAATTTTACAACTTTTTCTTTTATAGATAATGTTTTTGTTTTTTGTTTTTGTTATATGTAAGAATTTTTTGCCAAAGCTTAGGTCAGATTTTTCTCCTATGATTTTTTTCTGAAGTTTTACCTTTATTTGTAGTGCAATGACCTATTTTGAGTTAATTTTCCTATGAAGTGTGAAGTTTAGGTTGAGGGTTTTCTTTTTTGGTATATGGATGTCCAGTTATTCCAACATCATTTATTGAAAAAACCGCCCTTTCTGTATTGAATTACCTTGGAATCTTCATCAAATATCAATGAATCATATTTGTGTGGGTCAGTTTCTGAACTCTCTATTCTGATCCATTGATCTATGTTCCTCTCTTTTCTCCAGTGCCACTATCTTGACTACTGAAGCTTTATAATGAATGTTAAGCACAGGTAGTATGAGTCTCCCAATTTTATTTTTTCAGTATTATTTTTGTTTTACTTCCATTGCTTGTTCATATAAACTTTAGAATCAGATTGACTAAATGTATAAAAATAACTCCAGGGATTTCTTTTTTGGAATTACATTAAATCTATAGATCAACTTGGGGAGAATTAACATGTTAACTATATTGTGTCTTCCAGTTCAGGGAACATGATATGTCTTTTCCCTTATTTAGGTTTCCAGTTTCTTCTCTTAGTGTTTTATAGTTTTTAAACTCAGTTATTATTAGTTCTAGGATAGTTTTTCAAAATTCCTTGGAATTTTTTACATAGGCAAGCATGACTTCTCTGAATAAGGACAGTTTTCATCTCACATTTTCCAATCTGTATGTCTTTTATTTCTTTTTCTTCTCTTATTTCACTGGCTAATTCTTCTAGCACAATATTGAATCAGAGTGGTGAGAATGGATTTCCTTTTGTTCCCAATTTTAAAATAAATATAATCAGTCTTTTACTATTAAGTATGTGGGTTAAAAGTGTGTTTTTTTGAAATACTTTATTAGATACAGGAAGTTTCCCACTATTGCTAGTTTCCTGAGCATTTATGTAATGAAACAGCATTCTTGATTTCCTCTTGCACTGATAAGAATAATTCTAGTCAAAACTATATATTCAAGAAAGAGGTCATATTGGGAGTGGAGGGAAATAACTGAGTTTATTGCAAAGCTGTGTAGTACAAGGTCAGAATTGTGGTCTTTAAGGTGTCAATATTGAGTGACATTGCTTTGAACTCTAAACTAGTGGAACCATATATAACAGCTTCTCTATGAAATTTATTGGATGATATCTGCCAATTGAATAGCCACTAGGGAAAAAAATTTATAAAAAGACTTCAGGTCAGTATTTGCTTTATCAGGACTATATCTTTATCTTATATAAGGAACAGATTACCAGGTAAATGCAGGAATAGAAACTTTCTACATTTATAATGTATGTCCTATAGTCTTCCAAAAATATTTAAATTTGCTACAGAAATAAATATGTAGGCATATTATAGCGTAAAATGTTGGTTAATTAAATAATTGCACTATTTTTCAATTAATGCCTTACTGGCTACTAATTTTGTAAAGTTACATTTCTCTAGGTGTTTGAGGCTGATTAAACTCAGTCGTCTCACTGCACTTACCTTACACTTCTTTAGAAGAGTTGTTCATGTAGTTTTCTGTTACTCAATTTACATGAATAATTGCATCACGCAGTACATAGGAAGACAGGTTGCATAGGCCACTACCTTGTTCCTGAATGTAATTTAAGGTGTTGACATTACTTTAAAAACCTCTAAGTGTTTGCAGTTCTCACTACATTATAAATTATTGTTCCCAACTGAAATTTCAAAATAAGGGAGATAAGCCAATATACTCCTACTGTTATTGCCTGAAATCTACCTTTGGGAAGTCAGGGCATGGTCATTTATTGGTATGATATCATCTAAGGACGATTTTGACTGTCTTTGCCTGGAAAACTAATATTTGGTCTCTCAGTAGCTGGTATGAGGCATACAGTTTTGAGATTTTCAGGTGGCATCTTAAAATTTTATAGCTGACTTTGTTACACTGCAATATAAATTGCAATGTCATGAGGAATCTCTTTTTAATGCTTTTATTAGCTGTTTCTCCCTGAAGCAATTCTTAGAAGAGCACATTTTAAAATTTAAACAAATCTGAAGAGGGTTTAAGAAAATGTGTGGCTTGGCATAATTACAAATTTAGAGCAAAGACTATTTGTACACTCATTTTCTTACAGGTGAAATTTATTCATTGGGTTTAGCAGTGATGTTTTGTATTCTTGGACTGCACATCTCCAGCCAAATCTTTTTATTCAGTTTACTTTTCTTCCTTACATCTGTAATGGTATATTACTGTACAGAGATTTTACTTACACAAATTTAGAATTAAGTCTTTCAATATATGTGATAAAATTTTTAAATCCAACTCTTTCTTCTGTTGGGAGTATTATAATAAAATATCAATCAATATTGCTTCAACCTCTTTGTACCTCTATCTCTTCATACATCAAAAAATAAACAATTAACTAGTTTTCTTATCTCTTAGGTTTATTCTTTAGGGGAGTCACACAAACATGCATACACATGCAAGTATGCAGGTGTCTAAGTTCCACAGTTTTCTGTGTGACTAACAGTTTGACACAATGAAAAGAAGACAGCCTCTGGAATCCTATAGAACTGCAGTTAAAACTTGTTTTGCCAGTAGTTGAGTAACCTAGACAAAGAGTTTAACTTTTTTGGTCCTTGGATTCCTTAGTATGAAATAGGAAGGATAACATTTACCTTTTAGAAATATTATATTAAACTAGATGAATTCATGAAACTAGACTCAGCCTGCTAAGACTCAGACTTTAAGACCCATGCAATTAATTTGCAGCACTTACTGCAAGCTAAGGACACAAATGAAGTTATATCAGCCCATCTGGACTGAGTCATTAACTACTACAGTTGCTGACAGTGCACCCTGAAAGGAATTCAGGGTGAAGATGAGGATTGAGACTCTCTGTGCTCTGGGAAACCAAGCATAACAGGCCCTTAGATAGTTTGAGAGTTATATTTCAGGAAAAATTTTAATAAACCCAGATTCTTGCATCTTCCCATACATAAAGAAGCACTAAAATTATTAACTGAGATACCTGATCCTCATGCCTAGCAGTAACCTTTTACTGAGATGTATCCTTGACTGCCTGTATTTCCTAACCAAAATCACATTGGCTTTTTCCCACTTCCTCTTTGGAGCAGTTTCTCAGAGCTATCTGAGAGGCTGTATCCCTGGCTATAGTCCTCAATAAGTCCCCAAATAAAGCTGAAACTCACAGCTCTCACATTGTGCATTTTTATTTCAGTCAGCAAATACTTCCATATGTTCTTTTTTTAATATAAATTTATTTATTTTTAATTTTTGGCTGCATTGCGTCTTCGTTGCTGTGCACGGGCTTTCTCTAGTTGTGGCGAATGGGGGCTACTCTTCATTGCAGTGCCTGGGCTTCTCATTGTGGTGGCTTCTCGTTGCAGAGCACAGGCTCTAGGTGCGTGGGTTTCAGTAGTTGTGGCACGTGGGCTTCAGTAGTTGTGGCATGTGGGCTCAGTAGTTGTGGCTTGTGGGCTGTAGAGTGCAGTCTCAGTAGTTGTGGCACATGGGCTAGTTGCTCTGTAGCATGTGAGATCTTCCCAGACCAGGGATCAAACCCATGTCCCCTGCATTGGCAGGTAGATTCTTAACCACTGTGCCACCAGGGAAGCCCCTTCCATATGTTCTTGTTCTTTTCCTTTGAAGCATTAATAATATGAGATTTTATATTTTTACCATTATTTGGAAAATCTCTGTATATTCCATTAAATTGTAAACCCTATGAAGGAAGGAACTATGACTTTTTTGCTTACCGTCTGCTTTTGCAGCATTGGCAGAGTGTCTAGCACATAACAGGGTATCAATAAATTGTTGTAGAATTGTGTCTTTAATGTCATCTATCTTCCAGTGAATTATAGTGAATTACAGAGAGGAAAGTGCCCTGCTTTGCTACCTTTACTTTTTTAAAGTTTTTACAAAGATTTTATGTTTTTATTTAAATGTTCTTAATAGTTCTGTAATGTAGGTATTTCTATCCCAATTTGTCATATGAGGAACTTGTAGAACAGAGAGATTGTGGCTCAAAGTCACACACTAGTAACTGGTGAAAATGAGATATAAATTTAACCTCTACTTTTCTTTAACCCTACTTGAGATATAGGTTACATACCATAAAGTTCACCCATTTAAAGTGTATAATTTAAAAGATTTTAATATATATTTACAGAATTGTACAACCATCACTATATTCTAATTTTAGAACATTTTCTCACACTCATAAAAGAAGCTTTGCACCTTTTAGTAATCACTCTCCATCTCTTCCTTCCCTACTCCCCAGTCATAGGCCAACACTAATTTACATTCTGTTTCTATGGATTTGCCTATTCTGGACATTTCATATAGGTCATATCATATAGTATGTGATCTTTGGGACTAGTTTCTTTTACTAATTTCATTACTATTATAATGATTAAGGTTTATCCATATTGTGCCATGTATCAGCATTTGATCCTTTTCTATGGCCCAATTATATTCCCTTGTATAGATTTACTATATTCTGTTTATCCATTCATCAATTTATCAGCATTTGGAGTGTTTCCACTTTTGGCTATTATGAATAACACTCCTGTGAACATTCATTTACCCATTTTTGTATGTATATGTATTTTCAGTTCTCTTGGGTATCTACCTAGGAGTGGAACTGTTAGGTCATATAGTAATTCTGTATTTAACATTTTGAGGAGCAGCCAAACTATTCTCTAAAGTGGTTGTAACATCTTTTCATTTCCACTAGTAATGTATAAGGATTGCAGTTTCAATTCTTGTTTACTAGTACTTGTTACTGCTTTTCTTTTTCACTATAGACATTCTTGCAAATATGAAGTGGTATCACATTGAGGGCTTCAATCACATTCCCTAGTGACTAATAATGTTGAGCATCTTTTAATCTGCTTATTAGACATTCATATATCTTCTTTCAAGACATGTCCCTTCAAATCCTTTGGTCATTTTTTAATTGGGTTATTTTTCCTTTTATTGTTGAGTTTTAAGAGTTCTTTGTAAATTCTAGATACAAATCATTTGTCATATATATGATCTGAAAATATTTTCTCCCAGTCTGTGTGAACCACACATGTTTTTATTTCTGATGAAGTACAGTATAAAGTATCTCCTCTTTGATTGCTTGTGCAAAGAAATCATTGCCTAACTCATTTACTCCTGTGCTTTTTTGGTAAGAATTTTATAGTTTTAGTTCTTACACTTAAATCGGATACATTTTGATTTAATTTTTGTATATCATTCAAAGAAGGGGTCCAAATTATTATTATTATTTTATTGCATGTGGATACTCAGTTGTCCCAGAACCATTTTTTGAGAAGACTGTTCTTTCCCCCATTGAATTATCTTGGTCCCTTTGCTGAAAATGAATTGATCATAAATTTAGAGTTTATTTCTAGACTCTCAGTTCTATTCCATGGATTCTATCCTATTCTTATGTCAGTAATATACTGTGTTGATTACTGTGCCTTGCAATAAGTTTTGAAATCAGGCGATGTTGAGTGCACTCACTCAGTTCTTTTTTGAGATTGTTTTATTTTGGCTATTCTGAGTCCTTTTCATTTTCTTACGAATTTTAGGGTTAGTTTGACAATTTCTGCAAAAACAAAAACCAAAGAAACAGCTGGGGTTTTGATAGGAGTTGTGTTGAGTCTGTGGATTGATTGATATGGGGAGTTTTAATAACTTAACAACTCAATTTAATAACATGACTATAATACTCATGATCATAAGGCACCTTTCTGTTTATTTTTATCTTTTTAAATTTCTTTCAATGATGCTTTTATAATTTTCAATGTACAACTCTTGCCCTTCTTTTAAAAAATCTATTCCTAAGTACTTTATTCTTTTTGATGCTATTGTGAATGGAATTATTTTCATTGCTGGTGTATAGAAATATAACTGATTTTTGTATATTGATCTTGTCTCTTGCAACCATGCTTAATTTGTTTATTAGTTCTAATGTTTTTTTGGAAGATTTCTTGGGATTTCCTATATACAAGATCATGTCATTTACAAATAGAGGTAGTTTTACCTTTTCCTTTCCAATCTAGATACCTCGTATCTAATTGCCCTAGCTGGAACCTAATTGCCCTAGCTGGAACCTCAAGTGCAATATTGAATAGAAGTGGCAAGAGTAGACCTCATTTTCTTATGTCTGATCTTAGGGGAAAAGTATTCAATCTTTCACCATTAAGTACAATGTTGGCTGTAGGTTTTTGTAGATGCCTTTTATGAGATTGAGGAAGTTCCCTTCATTCCTATTTTGTTGAGTGCTTTTATCATAAAGGTTTTAGGTTTTTTCAAATGCTTTTTCTACATCTCTTCAAATGATAATGTAATTTTGTCCTTTATTACTATAGTGCATTATATTAATTGATTTTTGCGTGTAAATACAATTTTTATTGTTCTCCTTTTCTTACTGGAATATTCTTGACTCTAGTTCTTGCTACTCCATTCACTCAATCAATTGAAATTCTATCCACTTTTCCAGGCACATCTCTAATTAAACCTCTTTTAAGAATCTTTACCCCATAACAATTTGTATTATCCATGTGATTCTTTCATGATCTGTATTTCATCGTATTCATTCATGTGTGTATCACTTTTATATCACTTCATGTTACATGCATATGTGCTATATAAAAATGCTTCTTGGGGACAGGAAATATCCCATGCTATATTATACCATAGTTTCAGCAGAATAATACATACAGAATATACACAGAAAAGTTGTTCAATTAATGTTTGCTAAATTGCAAGGAGTTTCCAGTTTTGTTGAGGCCAATTTTCTATTAACTATGACATTGAAAGAGTTGATGTAATCACATTATACTCAAAACATGCTAAATTTTAATAAACAGATTTCCATTTTCACTGTCTTGTAATTTACTTGGGCCTTTTGTCTTCTTGATGTAAGGTTATGGCAGATATTTCAATATACGGATGACTATTTCCAGAACATTTGAACAGAAAATCCATTTTAAAAAATGTATCCAAGTGGAAAAAGGCATTTTCAGTTTTAACTCAAAAAGTTGTAAGTGTTGAACAATGTTGACGTGACATATATCCAATATCCAGCTTTCAAACGTTGAAGACAGTTTTATAACACTAAATTTAGCAGCTTAAGAACAAAATCAAAAACTTATCTGTCAAGCTCATGTACTGATTGTATATGCTGAAAATCTGATCCCCATCTAACTTATTTTTTAAGAGAGCTCCCGGAAATCCAGAGATTGCTTAGGATCAGTAAACATTTTCTCACTTTGATTATTTTGAATTAAGCTTACTTAAGAAATGACCAATGCAAGGAGGGCAGTTTGACGCTCCTCTCTGTCTCCCTGAAAACAGGAAATAAATCTCCCATGTGAAAGATGACCTCCCTGTACCAGGAGGTAAAAAGACGTCGTTCTCACCAGAGGCAGGGAGTTCAGGGCTGAGGAGCCTCTGCGTAAACCTTGTTACTCCTTTACTAATTTACTACTCAAACTCAAACTTGACTTAAATTCCTTACTAATTAAGCACCCAAACATAGTTTCTTTGTCCTGTCAATTCCTCTCAAATTTGTTGTTTGTCTAAAAAGTATAAAAACCCCCTGCTTTGGCCACTTCTTAGGTCCTTTTTTATGAGACCACCGTGTGCACAAATTAAATTTGTGTCTTTTTCTCCTCTTAATCTCTCTTGTGTCAAGTCACAAAATCTCAAGAGGGGCAGAGAGGAAAATTTCTCTCTCCCTAACAATGCATTTGCGAGAAGAAAAGCTAGCCCGGTTGGTTGTGGCTCCAAGGATTAGCTCTCAGCACAGGGCTTCTGCTTTCTGCAGCACACCAGGTAAAGACAAAAGGGCTTGAGTGTGAGCCTTTGTGATGGGAAGAATCACTTTATAAAGGAAACAACCACTTCATTTTTTTCATGTCTCTGAATTCAGATGTTCACAGCCATTTAATTGAGACATTTAATAAGAACCCATTGGGTATAAAGGAACTTGCTAGATGTTGGGATGGTTTTGAGGTAAGCAAGTGAGAAAAAATAGAATTAATTACAATCAGTCATTTTTCCTCTTTAAGGCTATTAAGGACCAGTTTAAAAATAAATTCAAACAGATATAGTATTTTTTCCTTCTTTTTTCCCATAAAGAGTTGTTTTAATTTTCTGTTGCTCAAGGCATGGACTAGACTGTGCTGGGAGAAATGATTTCTACCAATTGACTATGAGACCCTGGAAAAATCTTTTTACCACTTGTACTCCATCCATTCACTTGTAAAAGAGTTTGACTAGAAGATCTCCAAAGTGATTTCTATCTCTCAAATTCTATAATTCTGCCTTTGCTGTTCATCCCCTAAGCCCTGCGAATATGTCAGTTTAATATAGTGATTACAGTCACATCATTGGGGTACTTATCCAAAGCGTGCCTGTTGCAGTGTTACTGAATACACCAGCTTACCTGGAACCTGGAAAATTGGACAGGGGCTAGCTAAGGAGAAGTTCAACTACATTCTTTTTGCAAGTAAAGCATATTTAAAGCACTTATCTGTCCACATTTATCTGGACATAGAAAAATTCAGTTATGTAATTGACGATTAGCAAATGAAGAACCCTTTTCCACTAGTTTAGACAGTCAATATAAATTTGCCATATTGATAGGCTTTGACTACTCATGTGTGAAGTGGTATATTTCCCAAACAATGTTCCGAAGAATACTGCTGTTTCTCAAGATATTTCTAAATCTTTTCTTTGAGTGTAAGGGAGAACTCCGTGGCCAAATAACCTTGGAAATTTTTTATACTCCCCCCTACCTTTGAATATTTACAACAGTGCATATTAACTAACTAAAGGTTTTGAGAAGGGCTACAGTAAGGAAAGCACACATCCTCAAACCTACAGGACCACTGTAACTTTTTTCCATGGAACGCCTCTAGGTTTTCAGAATGTAGATCCACAAATGAGAATTTCAAGAAATGGTTTCTTACTTGTTAAATTCTCCAGAGACTTCAAAATTTGTCTAAAATAGTCATGCTATATTGTTTTTGCACTTTTTCCTTTGACATCTGCTAAATGTCATCTCATTATTTATGGCTCAGTTTTTAAGAGCACATTTGGTATGCTTTTCTGGTTATTGTCCCTTTCTTATTTTTTCCTCAGCTTTGTTGTTGTTGTTAAGCCATATCTAACATTTCCTTTCTAATTATTCTCATTAAATATTTCTGATATTTCTTCTTTCTTATATTTTAGTAAAAGTATGCTTTATAACATCCACATTTAATTTCTGCTTTGATGTTTATTGTTTAGTGAGGAGCAGTTAGAGGTATTGGGTTATTAGCTCATGTAGTATGACACAAAAATTTTCCTTTGTACCCAGAAGTTACAGGGATGGGTAAAATTCACCATTTCTACTCCACAATTTATAGAAACAGGAAATGCAAAATAGCTATGCAAAGAACTGCTCTAGTGAGGGAGACACATTTTCTCTTTTATGCTCAAGATTCACCTTCCATAGGAAGATTCTCTTAGCACCTGACTTCAGCTCATTCTGATTCCTCCTTAATTGTTCCTTCAAAATGGATTCATTTTATCTTACTTTCTTAACTGTTCTGTATGTTTTTGGCTGTGGCCTCATAAGATTATAAACTCCCTAGGAGGAGGTACTGTAAATATTTTTGCATGTTTGTATATCCACAATATTATGCTTTCAAAAATTATTTTTGAATGAATGTGGGACTATCTAAAGGAATAAAAAGACCTATGTCTTTACTTGAATTCAATTTAGGACTTACACATTGAAGACATGAGGTAACATTGAAATTTGGGGGGCAGGAAAAGCTAACCTCTACAGAAGTGACTTCCTATATTGAGAGGGAAATGAGTGAGAGAAAAGAATGCACATCTGTTGATAAAAAGAACTATTCTAAGTTATTTGTATTAACCATGTCTCCAGAGCCATGCTTCACGTCAGTCAGAGGCAACACCATGCCTATTTTCTGAGTGGTAAAGGGGCTTGCTTATGTGATCTCAGCAGAGCCTCAGTGTAAAGTCCCATCTGATTCCAAAGGCCATGGCCTTTCACCATCTCATCATGACTAAAAGGCTGTGCTCTCTGGTTCAGGTAGCATTGCCTTCTACATATAGTAGGGCTTTACTAGCCTATCTTTTATGGATAGATATTGGGAAACGTTACAATTTTGAGGTAAGAACTGTGGCTAGAAATAGTCAACAGCAAAATCAATAAATAATTTCTGGTTATTATTTCTTTCCTTATAAAATGGCTTTGTTTAAGCTGACTAGATATTAATGTATGAATTTAGTGATAATTATTTTTTTAACAAATAAAAATTTGGTTAAATGTTATGAAATGGCCAATGAAAACTCAGACTGGCAAACTTTTCTTGAAATGAATATATATAAATAGCTTATTATACTGAATATAGAAAGTTAAGGAGAGGATGAAGGAAAAAGGGGTAAAAATAAGATTGGATGTATGCTCTGAATTCCATGCAGTCTAAACACCAAATATTAGGAAGTAAATTTTGGTAAATCTAAATGGTATTTTATCTGACATCTCCCTTGCAAGTCTGATATTGACAACAGCTTGCCTCTCTGTGCTCGGATACTTTTACTGACTTTTCTATTCAGTGCCTTGTCATGCAGTACCAGAGTGATCGGATGAGTATAGTTTCCGTTTGAGATTAGTATTGGAATCTTAGAAATCTTACAGATACATTTATTATATTTCCAAAATTTTTGTACTTACTTAACTAACCGGGGTGGGGGGGGCGGTTTGCTGCTTTATGTAGTGTGGTTTGGGGGAAGGAAACAATTTGCTAGAGCTAATACAGATAGTTTCAAAGTTATATCATAGTTTCTGTTAATGGAGCTTATAACCCTAGAGAAAAACATACTATTAAAACAGTTTGGCCAACTTGCAAGAGTGCAGTAATGAGTTTTGTGGCTATGGCTGTAGTTGTTGTTTTTCTTCTCTCTAAACCGTATAATTCTCCATCTCCTCCTTGCTATTTTTAAACTAATTTTGCTCATTCCCACTGCCACCACACACAATTTCTTCCTTGGAAAACGAACAAAAACCATTCTGTGTTACTTTTTATATATAATATGTTGTGAACTGATTCATTTAATAATTCTGACAAACATGAAGCCATGTCTCTATCTCACTTATAGTATTTGATGATTTTCTTAAGTGAATCCTGAAACAACGTGAGATTTTATTTTTTATGTTATTATGAGGTCACTGTACTCTGCTCTTACAGATCATACAGCTTTCACTTCTATCTTTATCTTTTTATTTTTTCCTCTTTTCCTTATCTTAGTCCACTCCCAAATCTGAGACTTTACCTATTTTATACATTTTCTGTATTTTGACCAATTCTTTAACAAGTAATTGAACTTGTAGTGATTGGTCTCCATTCTAAAGGGTCATGTGTATGAGGAGTATGTGTAGGTAAAATATGAGATTTGATTATTTTACCTTAACAAAATTCAAAATCAACCAAAACTATTGTACAATCGTTTTCTGTGTTTTTTTTACTAAATTATTTTTTAAAGCACTTTACTGAGGTATGATTGACATACAAAAAGCTATACATATTGAGTGCATAATGTATACAACTTGATGAGTATACACTGGTGAAACCATTACCACAATCTATGCTGTAAATGTATTCCTCGCCTCCAAAAGTTTCCTCTTGCCCTCTTTATTTATAATGATGATGATAAGAACACCTACCATAAGATTTAACCTCCTGGCAAATTTTAAAGTATAGTTGTCCCTTGGTGTCCTCAGGAGATTTGTTTCAGGAGCAAACCCCCATAAAACTGGCAGATGCTCGATCAAGTCCTTTTTATAAAATGGCATAGTACATGGCCTTCTGTGTCCATGGTTCCATATCTGCAGATTCAACCAACCATGGATCAAAATCTGAGGCTGGTTGAATCTGTGGGTGCAGAACCCATGGATTTGGAAGGCCAACTGACACAGTATAGTATTAAACTATAGGTATTATACTGTATAGTAGATCTCTAGGACTTATTCATCTTGTATAACTAAAAGTTATGTTTCATTGCCCTTCAGCCTAGATTCACAAGTGACGAAAAAGAGACTTAGAAAGATTAAATAACTATTTCAAGTTCATAGGAGCTATTAAATAATGTATATTAGTCAGGATAGGTTAGGTTATGCTCTAGGAACAGATAGTGCCTTAAACCTCCCTGGCTTAAAACAGTAAATCTATTTCTCATTCATGTCACAGTCTGAGTTGGACTGTCCTCCATTTTATAATTACACTACCTGGAGCACATAGCCTTGAACGAGATCATTGCAAAGGAAGAGAAAGATGGTAGAGGCACGTAGGTGCTTAACTTCTTGACATGATAACAACATATTTTATAGTCCTTTGATCAGGACCTGAAACTACTCCTATAGTTCCAACCTAAGCCAAAGGGAGGTTAGGCACATGGAAACTTCAGTAAGCATTAAATATTTCTGCCATGTAGTTGAAAAAGTTGAATTCAAATTATTAAAGTTCCAAGGCCCACACTATGCTTTCTCCAGTAATTTTCATTTCAGTCAACAATGTAATTATTTTCAGGATTTGCTTAACAAATAAAAACTGAGATGCTTTTATCTCAACAATATAAATAATTAATGTTTATGTTTTGTAAAAATAGTAATAATAATATACAGGGAATGGTGTGTGGCTTTTATTTTATTAACCTAAAATTTTATAATGAATCATTTTCTATGTATCATTCCCCAAAACGTATTTGAATGGATATGCATATTTATTAAAACATTTCTCTATTGTTGAAAATTTAGGTTGGGTCAATATTTTGATTATTATAAATAACACTGCATTGTGTTTCATGTATAGTTCCTTTATTTCAGAATATTTACTTCAAATAGATTTCTCGAATGGCAATTATTGAGTCAAAGAATGTTAACAACTTTAAGGCACTTTACAAATATTACTAAATTGCTTCCCAAATATGTTGCATCAGCTTGCACTTTATTAGATATGCATGAGAATATGTCTATCACATTTTTTGAATTTTATGTGTACTTGCAAATTGTTTGAAAGTAGACCTCAATTCTTATTCTCTCATAACTGAATCATTGTTTTATCCTTCTTTGAAGAAATGTAACTTATTGCTTCCTTTATCATTGGTTTTTAATAACTTTTAGATATATTTCAAAATTATATTCTTTCCTTGCTCATGTGATTTTCTTGCCTGTCTTAAGGACTGACATCTTGAACCTCTTTATTCCTCTTATCTGCTCCCTCAGTTCTTTCGTTTATATCAAAACACTCAGCAAATGCTTTTTTCCTCATCTCTTGTTAGATCCTTTTCTCCTCATCTGCTTTTGCTAATGAAATTACAGATGGCAGAATGTACTGAGATGGAGAGATTCTAGTAGTAAAAAGATAAAGGCATAGGAAGGATACTGTTGCAGGGCAGACATTAGGCTTTTGTGTTAGGATGAAAGTGCATTGAAAAGCTCCCAAATGACTTCTATATAGTGTGGAATTAACTAACAGGATAAAACACCCATGACTGGATTATCAGTTTACTTCTCCTTGTATGAGGTTAAATATCATTATTTTTTTAACGTCTTTATTGGAGTATAATTCCTTTACAAAGTTAACAGTTCAATCATTTAGATCATGTTTATAAGACACTGATATTGGAAAATCCGCTCAGGAATGCCAAATTCAGAAAGATGATTTCTATTTCAGGAAACTGACCTCTGCTTCATTCTAGGAGCTATATTACCAGTCTCATACCTTCTATTTTTCCATTTGTTTTATTTAATCAACGTAAATGCAGCTTACCATACCTGTTCTATTGATTTTTGTAACAGATTTCAGTAGTACCCACAGACAGAAACAAAGACAGATTCCTCTTATGCTCTGATTGATGCATTCTTTTACCACACATGACAAAGTGATAGATGTACTTAGTTAACTTTCTCCAAAATCGTTAATGCCACACTCACTGGTTGGCTACTCAGGGATTGGTTAAGTAGCTGTCATACATTTGTTACCTGAAACACTGCAATACTGAATAAATAGCCTATTAATTTTCTTTCAAGATCAACTCCAAGGATCAGTATGAAATACATAGAAAAGAAGTAGAAGAATATACCATGAGCTTCAGAGAGATATTAGATACTGCAAAATTACAACTTAAGCCTGAGATTAAAAAAAGAGAAAGTAAATTGATTTTCTCTGAATTTACACTTGGGAAAATTATTGAAAATGCTAACAAGTTTTCTTGCAAGCCATAATTTAGATGTTGAGTTCTCGGGTATATGTACATAGCATCTAAGTTTTAATCTCAAACCCATAAATATACACAAGCAGTAGAGGGAAAATTTTTATTTTAGAAAACTTTCTAGATATGAGACAGGAATAGAGAATATAGAAAATGTACAGATTAAGCTAAAAGATAATAATTTCACAGTTAGCAAAGGAAACTAATGAATAAATAATTAACACTCCAGGAAAATGGGGAAAAAAGTTACTGACCTAGAAGAAATCCATCTAATACTAATACTTTAGTGAGGCAATTTAATAGTTCCCTTCTATATTTTATATCAATATTACTCCCATTGATTCTTTAAGTTATAATGAGATTTTCCCTTATGGAATAAAAAGCTATGGTTTATCTTTCTCTTTGAACCCAAGATAATTTCTCCTTTATAGTTAATGAGCAGTAACTAAAGTATAAGAACCAGTTAGTCAATTGAATATCATGAAGCTCTAAAAGCTTAAAAAGGCTGACTTGCTTTTTCTCCTCCTTATTTGTGGTTTCTATGTACAGTTGAAAAGCAAAGAATATTTTCCTCATATAGAGTATTTTCTGTTTTGGGGAAGATTAATTTTACATAGTAACTTTGTTCCTGGAATAGCAGAGAGGAAAGAGAAAAAATTAATAATAATATCTTATATCTGTCTTATACCCACAGAGAAATGTGGCCAACCAATGGCCAAGAAAACAAAAACATAAACAACAAACACTTCTAAAATAGCAAGCCTCTTTATCCACAGAGAGTTAATATTTGTTCAAGTAATCAAAAATGGAAAAGATTTAAAGGGATGAGCTGGATTGTACAGTTTTCTGTAGGCAGAAGGGGCAGAAGAAGGGAATGTTGTCCTAACCCTGCTATCAAGAAATTTGCAATCTGATGGGGGAAAAGATTACAGACATATACTAGGAAAATCAGTTATTAAAAGATATTTGTCTATTCATTAAACAAGTATTTATTTTGAACCCACTATATTCCAAACAAAGTTCTGGAGTCTGGGGAAGACAATACTGAATAAGATAAAATATAGAGCTTACATTCTACCAAGGCAGGAGACAGACAATAAATAAACAAAGACAAAAACAACCACAGAGAGGCTATGGAGTAAATGCAAAGAAGGGAATGGGCTAGACAGATACTGGTAAGGGATAAAGTGTAGATTTTTTTTTTTTAGGTACAGTGGTTTGGCAAGTCTTCTCAGGAAATGGCTTTTGAGCAGAGACCTGAACGATGACAAATACCTAGTACCTGATGTTCCAGGCATAAGAAGCAGCAAGGTTAAAGGCCCTGAGGTGAGAACAAAGTTCAGGAATTGCAACAAATTGAGGAACTGAAAGGAAATGTAGCTGGAGCTCATTCCTGTGTGTATGTGGGTAGGGGAGGAGGTGAGGAGGTAGTGAGATATGTACTGTCAGAAATGACTGAGATCATTTTGGCCAGCATGGTTTCCCAGTCAGTTCAGGTAATATGTCATGTCACACTCAAATGCCTCAGCTTTATGGCTTGAGGTATTAGAATAATAACATTGTATATCTCTTATAAAACCATTCCCTTTCTATTGATTTTTGTCCAGAGAGATCATCATCGTGTTATTATGATTTACATTTAGCACTTACTCATCCTTACTGGTTTGTTGAACAATCAATACTCTTTGTCTAGAAGGCAGAAGCCATCTTTATTTCTCTTATCTCTTTTTGGTAAGCATGAGGGAAGGATCACTCTTGCACTGAAAAACAAATTGCTGTGGAAATACGAGTAATAATATCATGTTTCTCTGGTATGTACTAGCAAATTACATTGCTTATTCAGAAAGAATCACTTCTGCTCTCAGCCAAAGCTTTGTAAAATCCAGGCATTTCAAATTGCACCCCACAGCCTGGATGCCTTCATTCAGGCAAAGCTGAGTCCTGAGGCACTGCTACATTTAGAGTAGAGAGCTGCCCTTTAAATCTAGTCAACCAATCATTGACTTGCCTATTTATGATTGAATTTTGCTCTAAAACACCCATTTTAAAAGCATAACCATTTACCTAAATATCTTTCCATGATACAAATGTCCAACTACTTTCATAACCCCACATTATCATTGTTAGCATGTATTATATAACTTGCATACATGTACTGTGTGGTTAAAAATGAATTATGTCACCTCATGTTCTAACTACCTTAAGAAATAATTTCACAGACATGTTCTTATTAATTTCTAAGTGCTCATAAGTATTGTTCTGTATAATTTTGTCCATTTGTCTGTCTCTACTGGATACTAAATAACTCAATGAATATGCTTTCTTTACCCCAAATTTAAAAACTTAGATCTTTATAAATTACTAAAAATACAAATATAACTTAAAATTTATATTCACAGCTAGAGCTTGGAAAAGATAGACTCTCAGCCAAAACTCAGGGCAGATGATATAATATTAATGGATGACAGAAAATAAGGACTACTCTAGCCTAATTAGTTTCTGTCTGTGTTATCTTTGAGAATCATTCATTTGTTCTTTTAAACTATATTCACTAAATATCCATTATATGCCAAGAGAAATTTCAGGCACTTTTTATACAAATAGCTACTGCACACAGGGGTCAAGAAGCAACTAAATAATTATACTGTAATGTTATAGTTGCTACAGTAGAGTGGTGTAAAAACTCCAGGGTGAAAATATGATAAAGGCAGCCTAAATCTAATGGTAGAGGTCAAAGATGACTTTCAGAGAAGGTAGCCCTTAAGAAGGTACTTGAAGCAGGGGTTTTCTTTTTACAATACAAGATAATGTATTCCAGGGAGAGGGAACAAATATGCAAAGGTATAGAGTCATTACTGAGCATGATGTATATGGGATAGGAAAGATAGTTCCCTATGTTTGTATCAAAAGAAGTAAGTAGTAGATAAGTTTGGAGAGTATGCAGGAATCAAATGTGAACATTTTTATACAGGAATGTAGCATCAGGGGAAGTAGGAAGTGTTTTGTATGGGGGTTCTGGGTTGAGGAATGACACCATTTTCTAGAGTATCAACTATGCTCTACCATGCAGGGATTATTTAGTATTTCAGAAGATCATGGACATGACAAATGGCTGATTCTAATCCCAATGAAGGAAAATAAAAGAAGTAAACAGATGTTACTTACATTTCATCTGATTTTGAGGATTCCAGGAATGAGAATGGCTAGTAAATGTAGAAGAAAATGGTGAATATGGTTAGAAGGTCTTGAGATTCATCCAAAAGCCTCCTGCATTTATATTAACCCAGGGAGGAGAGGGAAGGAGAGATGGAAAGGCTAGGAGTGGAAATGTAATGAGTCAGAGTGAGGAAAAATGCCTCAGCCAAGGCACCCCGATAAGATGGTCTTGATGGAGGTACTGGAAAGTACTTCAGCTGAGGCCCTGATAAGGAAACCTTTGAATGGAGGTGCCTGAGTTAGGAATGAAGATATATGTATGAGTATGGATGGTCCAGGGGAACCTGGGTCCTTGACTGCAACTCTCTCTAGAGAACTGTCATGCACTGGCTGTGCACCAAGTCTTGTGTGGGGAGGGCAGCTTTCCCCATGAAGCCTGCCAGGCAAAGCCTTGTAATTGCCTGTGGTCTGGCCTGAGGAATCACATATATGCCTTTTGCCCAGTGCCGGACTCTTCAAATACACACATGCGCACACACACACATATATATATTTATCCTAGAAACTACTCATGTTATAAATATGAGCAATGCAAGCTCCTCAAAGGTGAATCTATAAGATGTTCTGGGAAGTTCATAATAAACTTGTTATTGCAGTTGTTTGATTTTAGATACTTGGCTTTATTTTAATTTGATTTTAGATACTTGGCTTTATTTTAATTTTACCAATTGGCAGGTCCCATCTCTCTGTTAAGGCAGAGATGTTTCTTTCCTGAAGAAGATGTTTCTTCTTGATTAAATGTACAGCCTACACCACAGTAAAGCACTATCTGAATGAAAACAATTGGAAATGTTGTTTTGTCTAAGAAATAGCTAGAGGGGTTCATGTTTAAAACTTTTTCAGGCTGGCACGCCCAAAAATAGTTTCTTTCAATTTCCTATTAAAATACATGGGAAAACAAACAAACGAAATATCGAAACCCACAACACTGATAATTAGGACAAAGAGGCAACCAACCGCCAAAAGTTGGGAGGATTTTACCCTAACTGGAGGGCTGGGGAAGAACTGGATTAAAGTGTCTTATTAGTGGCCCACATCAGATTGCCTCATCTGAAATTATTGACAATTTTTATTACTCCCCTGCCCTTTGTCATGCTTTTTTTCCAGAATAAATAAAGGTCTTTACGCACAAGAAATATGAGCAGCCATCATTCTAGTACCGTGTGCTACCCTTTGAGGCAGCCAGAGTACAATACACCCAAATACCTGTAAGTTTCTGTCTTTGTATAATTACATTTTAATATTGATAAAGCAACTGGGCAGACAGAGGGAGAGGGATATGGTCAGTGATACACTGCATCTTGGAAGGCATAATCCTCACAATCGAGTATTGAATATGGAAGTGGAAAGAGAAAGAGTTCTGGAAGCAGTAAGTATTAGGAAATTTAGTTTTTCATCTTCAACATCAGTGCTTAGCTCAACACATCTACACTAGAGAAAGTGTGTGAGGAAGGACTGGGCAGAGTTATACACACTTACCTGCTATCCAGCCAAAAAACTCAGAGCAAAGAAAAATCTATATACCCACTTTGTTGGTGTGGGCAAACACTGAGTCTAGCCAAATCTCTCCCTAGTTTAAGAATGAGTAAACAATCATATACACACACATCGTGAGGCTCACAACAATATTGTAGAACAAGCTAACATTATTATGAAGATCAAAAACAATGTTTCTTTGGTAGTTAGATGAAAAATAACAAAGTAATGTGGCATTCTCAGTAGCTGAAAAAATGAAAATCTGGATGAAATAGGGCTAGAAATAAATATTGAGAGATCAAGCTGAAATTAAAATCAACAAGATAAAGGGACAAGGGAAAAGGGAGAGAGAAGGAAATATTAGGATGAAGGGAGCCTGGAAATGGAATTGAAAGATTACAATCTGCATAAGAGGTAAGAAAGATTAAAACTGACATAACAGATAGTCAGTGACAAGGAAGAAAAAATTGTCCCTGAGAAAGAAGAGGAATAGGACAAAGAGATGAAATGCTAATGAAACAGTTAAGAAATGTGGAGGTCAGGGAACATATTTAGATAAATTCTGTCAACATAATAACATTGCAATGTAAAGAAAATATTCATTCCTGTATTTAAATTTATTTATAGAATACTATTCTGGATTCTGGGGATATAGAAGTAAAGAATATGGAAATGTTTTGGCTTTTATGATAAGAAGGACAGAAAATAAACAAAAAGATAAAAAAATAAATAAAAGGACATCAATATTAATAAGTGTTACGATGAACAAAATATAGGTGAGCGATGTGAGAGAATGTGATTAGAGGTCACTTAAAGTTGAGTGGTCAGGGAAAGCCCCTCTGAGAAAGCAGCCTTTAATCCAAGGCAAGAACAATAAACAAGAACAACAAGCAAGAACAACAACAAAAAACTCTGGAACAGGAATAGTCAGGAACATTCTGGAAAGAAACAATGGCTGTTGAAAAGATCCTAAAATCGGAATAAGCTGGTATATTTCGGGAAAAGGAAAAACGTATATTTTGACTATACTGAGCAAGCGAAAGAGGAAGGTCACAGGTCAGAGAAGAAAAAAGATTATTTAGGACCCTCTAAGCCAGCGTGAGGATTTAGGATTTTATTGTTACTACTATTGGAAGCCATTGGACGATTTTTAAGATCAGGATTGACAAAAATAAGACTTACTTTTTAACAAAAGATCTTCTTTGCTGCTGTGGAAGAATGGAAAATAAGGAAATATCTAGGAGGTCTTTCAAGAAGTTACTGAAGCATTCTAGGTAAGATATAATTGACAGGTGTGTTAGCAGTGCAGATGGAGACAAGTAAACATGTGTTATGCTTTGAAGGCACGATTCATATAGTTATTGAGATACTTCATGTAGGATATGAGGAAAAGTAAGAAACAGAGGATCCAGGTTTTTGTCTTAAGCTGTTAGTTGGATGATCAGGTATGTGTGCTGGAGTATAGCAGGTTTGCATTATGTATGTGTGTGTGTTTCTGTGTGGTGTGGGAGGAGACCAAGAGTACTGTTTTTGAGGCTGGTTAAGTTTGAGATCCATGTTAAAACTGAGATGCCCGTGTGATATCAGAGTGGAAAGGGTAACTTAACTATTGCATATATGTCCTTGGTGTTCAGAGGTGCACTCTGGACTAGAGATGTAAGTTCATGAGTTATTAATAGATAAAAATCCAGGTGGAAAAGATACATAATACACAAGGGAGTAAAATCAGGCTGCTCTAAGAGTCTCTGCATTATTAAGTGACAGAAGCTAATGGAGCAACATATGTAGAGTATGGAAAGTTTTAAAATGTGGATCAATATTTTATACTATGTCAAATTACTTATCATATATGAGGGCGAGAATAAGCAATTCCAGATATGTACATACTGCAAAAGTATACTTAACACCCATGCCTTTATAGGAGGGCACTTAAAGTCATGCTTCCAAGCAATTGAGAATGAATCAAAATTTAGTATTCAGTAATAATGATGTGGTGGGTTTGTACTCCCCTTCTAGAAATATATTCTAAGGAAATAATCTGAAATATGGATGCAAATTTATGCACAAAAATGTTCATTGTAGAGTCTTTATCAGTAATGAAAATTGTAGTCAACATTAGGAGAATGTCCATATGGTAGAATACTAGGAAGACATTTAAAATTATGTTTATGAATAATTTAAATTACATAGAAAACAATTATGAAACACAGATAAATGAAAAAAGCAGTATGCCAAATTATAGGTACAGTATCATCACTATCAATCTGTGTAGAAAAACATCCTGGAAAGGAAAAATTTAAGTGTCACTGGTGTTTGCCTCTGAGAGATGGACTTACTCTTTTCCAGTTTCATTGTTATTTTTCATAAATGAAAAAAGCAGTATGCCAAATTATAGGTACAGTATCATCACTATCAATCTGTGTAGAAAAACATCCTGGAAAGGAAAAATTTAAGTGTCACTGGTGTTTGCCTCTGAGAGATGGACTTACTCTTTTCCAGTTTCATTGTTATTTTTCATAAATGAAAAAAGCAGTATGCCAAATTATAGGTACAGTATCATCACTATCAATCTGTGTAGAAAAACATCCTGGAAAGGAAAAATTTAAGTGTCACTGGTGTTTGCCTCTGAGAGATGGACTTACTCTTTTCCAGTTTCATTGTTATTTTTCATACTTTGTAAGATTTCTAAATCAGTATTACTTATGTAATGGAAAACTATGTTTAAAAATTTTCAAACTTGGAAAGGCATTGTAAAGTTTATGAAAACATGGGATAATTGTTATGATATAAAGCAAAGTGAAAAAGCAGAATAAAAATTCAGTATGCATTACTGATTCAAACATATAAAAATGTAAGTAAATAGTGCATGTGGAGAAGCTTAAAGAGACAATCATACAAAAAATATCAGTATTCACAGGAGTCAGAGAATATTGTAAATTTCAAGTTAAAAGTGAGTAGGGAAACAAACAAAATTCTAACAGTTACTGTTGGAACTCCCTTCAGGACTGCAAGCTTATGAATGCAGAGATTAATGCAGAGAAAGAGGAATCTAAATGGAGCAAAGGTAGTGAATAGAAAAGGGAAGATGAAAATGTAGACAAAGCTCAGGAAAGAAAGTCAATCCCAGGAAGAGAAAGTCCAACACTAAGTGCCAAAATCCTGGACACAGATCAGAGACTTACTAGAGTCTAGAGCAAGGGGCCTAGAAGGGGCGTAGCATTGGAGGCAGCCTCAGAGCTAATGGGAGAGAAGAGATGCCCCTTCAAGGCATGGTAGTGTTTGAAAAAAAAAAGAAGAGGGAAAAATTAAAGGCCCTGCAGAAGCAGCATAGGACCACAAAATAAGACAATCCATCCTCAATGCCAACCCTTAATGAAACTACATGTCACTATACTAGCAGAAGAGAGCACTCATGAGATAGGAACCCTGTCCACAAATACCTCAAAATAGAAAAAAATCAGAGCAATTCCATACCAAACTACTCAAACAAAACAAAACAAAACAGAAAGCTTTTAATCTGTTAAAAATGTTTCTAAATATCCAGTCAAATGGAGAACAAATCTATCACAAAACAATCTCAAATGAATTAAATAAATCAAGTATATTTTTAAAAAATGACTCTAAATTCAAGAATTAAGAGCAAAAATAAGCAAAAACAAAAAAGTGTGAAGTTCGATAAGAGTTGACAGAAAACTCAGGAAAGAAATTTTTTAAAAAACTTAAAAATATAAAATATTAAGGATAAAATTCAAGGTGCTCAAGGGAGAATAAAACTGAATGAAAATTTAATAAAGGACATTGAAAGAAAAGGAAAATAAACACCAATATAAACATTAAAAAGAGGAAAATTAATAACAGCTAGGAAAAAAAAGTGTTTAAAATGGAGGACATGAAAAGAATATCTATATGTTTGGAACTAGAATCTCTTAAGAAGAATAACAAAACAATGAAACTAAACTAATATTTATAACTATAATCCAAAAAACTATTTTCCAGCAAAAATTAAATCTATGTCAGCATATTGAAAAAAACTCATTGTTGTATCTGGAAAAGCTTGGGCCAGGTTGACTACTCAAAAACATATCAAGGTAAAATTATTAGACTTTAAAGACAAAAAATTCTTAGAGCCTACAGGAAAAACGACAAAATTATTTATAAAAATAAGAAAGCAATATGGTCACCAGATATTTCAAGAGCACATCAGCCATGGCAAGGTGATAGTGGAGAAGGATTTTCAAGAAACTCAAGAAAATGTAGTGTGGGCCAAAGATTTTATGTCTAGCCAATCTGTTCTTCAAATATTAAAAGTGCAAAACCCTCTAAAGAAATCTATTAGAGGAAGAGCTCCATCCTGGAAAAACTCAACAATGGTAAGTATTTAGTATATTTAATTTTCGATCTAGATCTAAGACTAAAAAAGGAGTGAGGACATGGTGGAAGAATAATACAGATGGCCCCAGACATAGGATAGTTTGAGTTATGACCTTTTAACTTCATGATGGGGGTAAAGCAAAGAGCATTCAGTAGAAACCATACTTTGAATTTTGATCTTTTCCCTTCACCTGATGCTGGGCAGTGGCAGCAAGCTGCAGCTACCAGTCAGCCACGCAATCACGAGGGTGAACAACTGATCCACTTACAACCTTTCTGTACCCAGACAACCATTCTGTTTTTCACTTTCAGTACAGTAGTCAATCAATTACATGAGATACTTAATACTTTATTATAAAATAGGCTTTGTGTTAGATGATTTTGCCCAACTGTCGTCTAATGGAAGAGTTCTGAGCACATTTACGGAAGGCCAGACTAAGCTACTATGTTCAGTAGGTTAGGTGTATTAAATGCATTTTCGACTTATGATATTTTCAATTTATGATAGGTTTATCAGATGTAACCCCGTTGGAAGGTGTGGAAGATCTGTTTATAAACATATTTATCACAAAGTAGGAGAATGCAACTAAGAAATGAAAGGAAAAGAGAAAACTAGAATATGAACACTAATTGTAATATAAGTATTGGGTAAATATCAAGGAATGCCATTTATTTATTTAACATCTTTATTGGAGTATAATTGCTTTACAATGGTGTGTTAGTTTCTGATATATAACACAGTGAATCAGCTATACATATACATATATCCCCATATCTCCTCTTTCTTGCATCTCCCTCTCACCATCCCTATCCCACCCCTCTAGGTGGTCACAAAGTACCGAGCTGATCTCCCTGTGCTATGCGGCTGCTTCCCACTAGCTATCTGTTTTACGTTTGGTAGTGTATATATGTCCATGCCACTCTCACTTCGTCCCAGCTTACCCTTCCCACTCCCCGTGTCTTCAAGTCCATTCTCTACGTCTGCATCTTTATTCCTGTCCTGCCCCTTGGTTCTTCAGAACCATTTTTATTTTAGATTCCATATATATATATGTTAGCATGCAGTATTTGTTGTTCTCTTTCTGACTTATTTCACTCTATATGACAGGCTCTAGTTCCATCCACCTCACTACAAATAACTCAATTTCATTTCTCTTTATGGCTGAGTAATATTCCATTGTATATATGTGCCACGTCTTCTTTATCCATTCACCTATCAATGAACACTTAGGTTCCTTCCATGTCCTGGCTATTGTAAATAGAGGTGCAATGAACATTGTGGTACATGACTCTTTTTGAAATGTGGTTTTCTCAGGGTATATGTACAGTAGTGGGATTGCTGGGTCATATGGTAGTTCTATTTTTAGTTTTCTAAGGAACCTCCATACTCTTCTCCATAGTGGCTGTATCAATTTACATTCCTACCAACAGTGCAAGAGGGTTCCCTTTTCTCCACACCCTCTCCAGCATTTGTTGTTTGTAGATTTTTTGATGATGGCCATTCTGACTGGTGTGAAGTGATACCTCATTGTAGTTTTGATTTACATTTCTCTAATGATTAGTGATGTTGAGCATTCTTTCATGTGTTTGTTGGCAATCTGTATATCTTCTTTGGAGAAATGTCTGTTTAGGTCTTCTGCCCATTTTTGGATTGGGTTGTTTGTTTTTTCGATATTGAGCTGCATGAGCTGCTTGTAAATTTTGGAGATTAATCCTTTGTCAGTTGCTTCATTTGCAAATATTTTCTCCCATTCTGAGGGTTGTCTTTTGGTCTTGTTTATGGCTTCCTTTGCTGTGCAAAAGCTTTGAAGTTTCATTAGGTCCCACTTGTTTATTTTTGTTTTTATTTCCATTTCTCTAGGAGGTGGGTCAAAAAGGATCTTGCTGTGATTTATGTCATAGAGTGTTCTGCCTATGTTTTCCTCTAAGAGTTTGATAGTTTCTGGCCTTACATTTAGGTCTTTAATCCATTTTGAGTTTATTTTTGTGTATGGTGTGAGGAAGTGTTCTAATTTCATTCTTTTACATGTAGCTGTCCAGTTTTCCCAGCACCATTTATTGAAGAGGGGAATGCCATTTAAAACTGGCAATGCAGATAGAAAAGAGATTAATTTTAAAAGGAGCAGTTCAGGGCACTAGTAAAGGTATAATACAAAGGTAATCACAGTTTTAGAAAAGTATAAATCTTCTTAAATAACGAAGCAAGGAAAACAACTAACAGTGAGGGGAAACACAGTAAATGTGATACACACCGTAATTATGGCATAAAATGATGCAGCAGAATTGAGGCAAATCATATTCATAATTATCAATGAGCTTAACTCACCTAGCAAAGAAAAGGATTTTCAAACTGTCTCATGAAGGTAAACCTAACTCTATGTATATATGACACACCTGAAACCAATTAAATCAAAAAGGCTAAAAATAAAGAGATGGACAAAGATATGCTGGGTAACTGAAAGCAATAAGAAAGCAGATACCAGACTAAGGAGAAATAAGCCAAAAACAAAAAAAGAGAGAGAGAGAGAAAAAACACTCAATGAAATAAAGACATTGTTTTTAAATGCTAAAAGTCATGGTTTACAATGAATATTTAACAGCTGTAAATAACTATGCAATATATAATTAGAATCCATGAGTCCACACTGATAAAGACATACTTAGATAGATATTTTAAATTAAAGATGATAGATGAATAGATACACAGAAGGTAGATAAGGTGAGGGAAAGTTCTTTCTTATGATGAAATGTCAACTAATCAATATGAAAGAAGTAATTAATGTGAAAAAATCACTATTTTACAATTATCATAGTAAAAATTGATTCAGGCAAAAATTCATCAAATTCAGCATCTTATGGGAGGATCAAGTTTGATGAGGGCAGGATATTTACATAGTTTCCAAATTATATATTTATTCTAAAAGTCAAATTATATTAATGCATACAAACTGTAAGTGCAGAAACTGGATAATCCCTTAATGCAGTCATTTAAACAACATCACAAGTAAAATACAAATGTATATCATATGTCTTGGAATGTGATACCTTAAGGATACAATATGCCTAATGTCATATTCAAGCCAAAAATCCATAGCCTGATTCAAGTTTGGGGAAAACATCAAACTGTAATTGAGAGACACTCTATAAAATAACTGCCCTATATTCTTCAGATATATCAATGTCATGTAAAATAAAGGCTAAACGTAACTGCTCCAGATTAAAGGAGGCTAAAATGATGCATCAACTAAATACAATATGAGATCCCGGATCTCTCTTGAACTAGAAAACAAATTCTATAAAGATATTATTGGGACAGGTAGAAAATGGGCTGTAGGTTAGTTAGAAGTATTTTATCAAAGTTAAATTTCGTAAAATTGAAAAATAAATAAGTTATATCTTTGAAGGTAAGAAGAGCCTATGAAAATCAGTAAAAAGAGAGGAGGGTAAAGGTGATTGGTGTTGATGTGAGTAAATTCTCACTCTTTATTACATACTGTAAGAATTCCTAGGATTTTTGGTTTACCCAGTTTCTTGACACCCTCTTGTTTGGTAGCATGGGAGGAGCTGTGGAATAGAGCCAGATTTCTGTTCCCATTATGACCCAAACCCGAAATGCAAAAATGTTCTTGGGACTTCACTGAATTGTAATGGGCTCATCAGCAAAAGGGAAGACATAAAGCCCATGGCCATTGGCTCTCGGACTAAGCAGTGTAATCCCAGCTATCCTGAGGGACATCTTATTACAACACAGATATTTCAAAACCAAAAAAAAAAACCAACGAATCTACCAACCTGTCATAAATCTACAAATATGAATACATTTGAAATAACCCTGCTTTCAATACAGAGGAAAAAGGTGAAGAAAATATGTAAGAACATAAAATATGACTCCATTATCTTCAAAGCTCTGACAATTTTAATTTGAAATCTATTTTTAATGCATTAATTTTTTTTTCTTTCAAGTGGAATTTATTGAGCCTTTTTTATGGTTGTGTGTTAGATGTTGAACTGAAATAGCTTCTGAATAGTCTATTCTTGAATTATTTCTCTTCTCTCCATTTCTAGTGCTAGTTCAATCTCTCAGTGTAGTGACTCAAGTACTTCTTAAGTGATATGGCTACTTAAGTTTATCTCCCATATAATCTGTCCAACCTGTGACCTTCAGATTTATCTTTGTCAAATATAAATCTGCCCATGCTACACCCTGTTTTAAAATTTTAATAGTTTTCTTGCTCTGTAGGATAAAACCAGATGCCTCAACATATTACACTTTTTTTTTTTTTCTCCCAACCTCCCTTCAGTTGATGCAGTGTTACTTTCTGCTTCTAGAAAAAACATATCATCCTTTTATACTTTTGCTTAATCATGCCCTCCTTCTTGGAGTTATTTTCCTTGTGCTTCTAGGACACAGAGGCCTTAATCAAAATGTTTCTTCTCTCACCCAACAATATTTAGAGCCCCCAAGTCTGGGATCTCATGGCCCATTGTATCTGACCTCTTTTGTGCTAGTGTTTATTTCTACAGTGCTTCTTTTCCTCCTAACTGTATCATAGCATCTATGATGAAGACATCTCATCTTATCACAGTGCTTGTGCAATGTTTGGATTCTGTTAGTATTTTAATAAATATTTGTCAAATAGAAAGATAATATTTACCATGACTACATAATTAAGTCACCTGGAGAAGAAATTAAGATATTAAGAGAATGGTATATACAAGAAAACCCCCAAAGACTTCAGAAGCAAGAACTCATGTTGCACAAACAGACTGAATTCATGTACTTCCCATTACAAAGTTTCAAACTGTACCTAATGATACCCCATTAACAACACCCAAGATGATTTTGAAAACATTAAAGATGTTGGACAGAGTTAGACATCTGGCTTGAAATAATTCCAGTGGGATATAGACAGGCAGTCTCTTTGAAGTAAAGATATTTATGGAACACAGAAGAATTATCAAATACCCTACCTACTGCCAAAGAGCTGCTGCAACCAAATATTAAATAATGTGAAAGAGAAAATGAGGCCACAATTCTCTCAATGGGATATAAACCAAGAATAGGCCTTGTCTCAGACATGTATTTGGACACAAGCAATGCATTTGTTCAATAGTCTTGTCTTTCACACAAAACAATAAAAAACGAACAGAAAATAAAATTTTGCATTTCAGAAATTTAACTCATTTATTAATTTTTGAGTAATGCTTTGATTTCAATCAAGGGCAATATAAAAAAGTACGAGTTTAATTACTAAGTGTATGACTTTTTCTACTTACATTGTTTTCATATTTTTTTATTTTAAGTAGACCTATGTGAATACTTCAAATGATTCAATTATTAATAGTACTTAAAACTATGAACAAGAAAAGAATTATTTTTTATGGCACAGTTTCTCTTATTTGCATACATAATGACACATTTATCGGAGGCTTTTGAGAGATAAGAAAGCGGTGGATAATGTACAGAATTTATAAACATTTCCAGGATATCTTTATACTTCCTTATTGTCCTCCTTCTCTGCTGTGGGATTTGAGTCATGGTTCCTTTCAAACTACATTATAAACAACCTGAATTTCTCTGATTATATTTTATTCCTATTTCCTCCTCTTTCCATCTTGAGGAGAGATGATTACCATTTGTAATGTTGAAGATAGTTATGAAACCATCTTCCCTTTTTAATTTCCTAGAATATGTCCAACTTCTATCTTCCTTCTTGAGATTGTTCAACCATTACTGCTTCTGGTCCCTTTCCAGATTCTTCACAGCAGTCATTTTTCAGAAAATCATGCACACCTGATAGAGGGATAGAGAATGATGTAGGGGGATACACGTATCACAAAGGTTCTGCTGGACCACGCTCAAAAATAGAATCCATTTAGCAAAAGGAAATTCCAACATCTTTGCAGCAGAATTTTATCTCAGTGGATCAAGCAATCTCTCTGGCTTGAATTGGGTTCCTGGGCATTGAAATTATGGTAGGATTATCACTTGTATTATTTGATTAATCATGTGAATAGTATCCCACCCACTTTTATGAGTCATAATCCAAGTTCTTCAGGGATTGATGATAATACTAATAACAACAATAATAATAATAAGCAATGATACTTAATATTTATTGAACAATTGTCATGTGTTGACACTTTGTTAAGGGCTTTAGATATATTACCTCATAACAACTGAATGAAATGAGGAATATTATCTACATTTGACACATGAGAAAGTACAGAGTGATTACTTACCCAAGAGCCATAAGAAGGCAAAAACAAAATATGATCCCAAGCATAATACCCAGGGCCTGAACTCTTAGCCACCATTTTATATTGCTGCTGGAAAGGAAAATCTGAAGATGGTAGGAAAAATGAGATGGTCAGTTGTTGGTAGGACATGGATAATTCACCTCAATTCACTAAATGTTGATTGTGAACCAGAGTGTAGATAAGTCTAGTGAGGTCAGAATGCATCCAGAAAGATGTTAACATGCTCTGTAACAGTGGGAGGATATGATTTCTAGACAAATTCAGGATTATATATGTGAGATAGTGAGGTATCTAAGGTCAGAAATCCAGGAAATCTTGGCAGACCAAAGGGTTTAGGCGTATATAAAATATGAGAGCTGACATCTGTCCACTGTCCAAGAGAGCCAGGTGAACTTAAGGCATCCAATCATTCAGAAGGTGGAGCAGTAGAACATTTTGACATCATTCATTAAGGGAGCCTAATTCTGGAGCAGGAAGTATTTGTCCTTTAGACTCACATACTTTTAGAAAGACAGTTTAAGAATCTTGGGAGTAGTTTCAGTTAGAGGGAGACTCTGAAGAACTTAGGTATATACTCTTTCTGCCTATGCTAGTTCCTGAGATTACTAAAATGATTCTGTTCTTACCATCAAAGGATTTATTTTGTCTTTTGTGAGATAGCCATATACCCAGAATGAAGCAAATGAAGCAAATGATCATAGCTGACATGTATTACATGCTCAGTAGGTGCCAAGCATTATACTAAGTACACTCTGATGATACGTTACAAATGTGAGAGTATGCACTAAATGTTAGGTGGAAGTCCAGAAAAGGTAGTGGGGACAGGACTTGGGTCATAATGGTAAGCTTCATGAGAGTAATGAATGTTGGGAGGTACTTCTACATGGGTCTCATTCATTTCTCATGTCTTATGAGCACAGGCACTGTTTATACAAACAACTTTTGTTCTGAACTATCTTTACAAGCATGTTTGTATACTAAACAGTCATGAAAGGTAGAAATAGTGTATCTTTTCTTGCAGAACAGAAGGCTGTCCAATATGGTAAAAATAATGCTTCCCTCTGGGGAAGATTTTGGGCAGGCTTGTTTGCATCCAGTGTAAAAGATTCAGGTCTCCTAATCTTGAATTCCTTGGCTGTGACACAAACCCTTGAATACATAACATCCACCTGGGTTGCTCCATGTTGCTTTCATGAGATTTGTGGGCCAGGAGAACCAGTGCAAACATGAAGTTCATGAAGCTTGCTATGCTTTGAGTAATAAAGTCCTTTGTCTCTGACCCAGGAGTTTTATGTCTTCTGTCATAAAACTGTCATAAAACTTCATCAGGAAACTCTGGTAGACTAACCTGTTAGCTTTTAAGTAGAGATCCTTTACAGTTCTTGGCAATAGACCTTAAAGAAAGGATGAAACTTATAAAATCAGATAGGGATAGTAAGACATCTCAGAGTAAAACACTGATACATGAATTGATTAGGGTACAAAGAACAGATCAGTTTGATTAGGCTTACGTATTTGAGTAGGGAACTAATGTTAGACAAACTGAGGTTAGATATTATAGAACTTTGAGCAGTAAGTAGTATGGAACTTAATCCAAGAAATTCAAAGAGCCACAAAACATTTCAAAGCAAAGGATTCTTTCCTTTTCTGTTTATACTCTCTCTTAAAAGGCCCCACCTGGTACCTTGATTTTACTAATCAGCTGTAGGCATATCTTCTTCACAATATGGACAATCCATCTATATATATACTTAGCAACAATCCCATATTTTCAAACCTTTCTAGATAAATTACTGTTTACACATAATTAAAACTATAGTTGATTCTAATTCCGAATTAGTGATTCTCACCATTAAGTTGCTACCAATATTCAGGTGAGAGAAATATTTCATTCGCTTTTGAAAATGATTACAACTGAGATTTCTATGTTAATTTCATCTGCGATAAAGTATAATTTATTATTAACTTGGCTTTACAAAGGAACTAAACAATTGGTGACATTCTTATGGGAAAGCTATTTATGTGATGAGTTGCAACTGGGTTCATTTCTTTCTGTTCTTCTGCTTTTCTCAAATAGTTAAATATAGACCCTAGGATTTAGGTATGAAAAATAAAGTACAACACTGGGATGTACATGTGTATATTTACTATTTCTGCCTTTGGTGTCTCACATAAATTGTCTTTTGAAAAGTTGTACATTTCAAAACAGTACTTATGAGCTTATAGTGAACTAGGTTCATCTATTCACTGTAGAAAAAGAAAGAAAGAAAGGAAGGAAGGAAGGAAGGAAAGAAAGAAAGAAAAAAAAGTTGCTCTAATTAAATGTGAAGTACATTTCATACTTTTAGTATTACATTTGGAAGGTAGTTAATTATAGGTATTGAAAAAGGATAATCCTTATTCAAACCCTAGCAATCAATATGTTCTTAGTATAGTGCTACTACTTATCTTTTTTTTTTTTTGCGGTACATGGGCCTGTCATTTCTGTGGCCTCTCCCGTTGCGGAGCACAGGCTCCGGACGCGCAGGCTCAGCGGCCATGGCCCACGGGCCCAGCCACTCCATGGCATGCGGGATCCTCCCGGACCAGGGCACGAACCCGTGTCCCCTGCATCGGCAGGCGGACTCCCAACCACTGCGCCACCAGGGAAGCCCTACTTAACATTTTAAGCCATGAAAGTTCTTCTACTCTAGCAAGAACCATAATCTCCAAGAAAAAAAAATTCTCATCAAACATTTGATTAAGAGAGTGAACTCTAGAGAACTCTTTGAAGATTTCTCTATTAAAAAATCAGGGCTTCCCACATGCCGCGGAGCTGCTGGGCCCGTGAGCCATGGCCGCTGAGCCTGCGCGTCCGGAGCCTGTGCTCTGCAGCGGGACAGGCCACAGCAATGAGAGGCCCGCGTACCGGAAAAAAAGTAACAAAAATCAAATGATATTTTAAAGCATGATATTTATGTTTGGCTGAACAGCTAGAAAAAGAGAATTACCTTTTGACTCCATCACAGAATGAGGCACTCTGTAGCATCCTGCTAAAAGAGAATGCTGTTTCTGCTGAAAAGTGAACACGTTGTAAATCATCATAACTCTTATTAACATGTAAACATTAGGCTAATCTCTCTCCAGGATTGGCTCATTATTTATTTTTTCAGGGGTTCACAGGGAAGATTCTTTGCTTTCTGTTGTCACTCACAATATGTGACCTTTATATTACGAAAGCTGTATGTATGTATGTTTATATGTATGTATGTATGTATTTAGATAGATAGATGATAGACAGATACAAATCTGGGGTAGAGATGGCAAATAAATGACAATGTGCTACTGCTCTCACATTCCATGCCCATGACAGATATTACTTCGTACCATGTCCAGAAGTAACCTCAGATTTCTTCACAGAGCAGTTCTCTGGCCAAACACTAACAAAGAATGAAAGCCTGGGAATTAAAAGAGTATTCTTGCTCTAATAATATAATATATTTGATTTCTAAGCCACATTGGAATTCTGGCTAAGTGTAAAATTCTTACCCAAGTAATACATAGGCCTTCTTTAGTTGAATCCATTGCATACCTGCCTCATATATTTGTCCATTTATAAAATATTTGTCACTGCACAGCTATTATAGCGAAGCACTGGTTGAAAACCTGCCAAATTTTATGTATCTAGAAGGTCCCCAAGACATCATCTACTCATGCTGCTTCATATTACACATGAGAAAGTTGAGATCATATAGGGGAAATGCCTTGATCAAGATCTTACAACTAGCAAGTGACATAGCCAAATCTGGAACCTAGGACTTTGGAAGAATTAATTTAACTAAAATCTGGTTCAAGTCACATTTTTGTACCTTAACTTGGTAAAGAGATGTCTCCAGACAGAAAATCCCAACAGCTGTTTGTCATTGGGATTCAAATGAAAGAATTTGAATACTTGGGCTAGTTAATAGAATAGACAAAGCTTCTTAAAAACAGTTACTAAATTTTGGGTACAGTGGTATCTCATCTGTATAATGGGGGAAATGCAAGTATCTCATACGATTGTTAAGGAGATTAAATGTCTTAGTATAATTAAAGCATCTAATTGAAACATTGGAAGCAGTCTTTTACAATGTATTTTCTAGTATATTATTTTTATTTAAAAAATTTATCTTCAAAAATAGCACCATTACAAAATAGTTTTATGAGTAAATTGAAACAACCCTCAGAGAACTTTGTCGTTCATGTTATAGCAATCTTTCAATTCATAGAATATTATAGCATATATTATAATATTATAGCATAAAGAAATCAGTTTAAAAACTCATTTTAAAAAGTTCAAATAACTTCCAAATCACAGTTTTAAAGAATATGAACACACAGCTGTATGAGACTATATACATACACACAAACACAAATATAAATACTATAGGTCATTTTTGCTAATAAACCTAGACTTTAAAAAAAGTAAGTAGAATTCAGAAATACATTTAGAGAAGTGAATAAGGTTTCTACTAGGGATATGAGTTTAGACAAAAATTAGAAATCTGCTTATTTGTTATACTATGTTAATAAATTAAGGTTAAAAAATCATATGACCATCTCATCAGCTACAGGAATAATAATAAATTCAACACCCACTCTTGGTTAAAATACAAACATGCAAACTTACATTAGCAAACTAGGAATAGAAGAAAACTTTTAAAATTTCATAAAGCTCATTTTTAGAAACCAAAAAACAAGCATCACTGATACTATAAGTAAATCCAGGAGCAATATAAGGTGCCTGATTTCATTACTGCTATTTGACATTGTACTGAATGTTTTGACTCAGGGTTTCTACCTTTGGCACTGTTATTGTAGACCAGATAACTCTTTGTGTGGGAGACTGTTCTGTGCAGTGTAAGATGTTTACCAGGATCTTTGATTTCTAATCACTTGATGTGAATAACATCTCCCTAGTCATGACAATCAAAAATGTCTCAGGGGCTTCCCTGGTGGCGCAGTGGTTGAGGGTCCGCCTGCCAGTGCAGGGGACACGGGTTCGTGCCCCGGTCCGGGAAGATCCCACATATTGCGGAGCGGCTGGGCCTGTGAGCCATGGCCGCTAAGCCTGCGCGTCTGGAGCCTGTGCTCCGCAACGGGAGAGGCCACAACAGTGAGAGGCCCGCGTATCGCAAAAAAAAAAAAAAAAAAAAATGTCTCAGGACGTTGACAAATGTCCCCTTGGGGAAAGAAAACAGTACCCAGTTTATAACCACTGCTTTATCAATGAAAAAAGACAATATTTCAAAAATACAAATTATAATTATTGGAAAGGAAAAAAAATATTTTCCGATAATATAATTGTTATAACCAATTAAAATATATTACAGGAAAAAAATCATGACTCCAATAGTAACTAAAACTAAATAATTCTTTATAATTCACTTGAGAAGAAATTTTCACAGTATGAAAATTACAAATCCTCAGCATAAAAGAAATCCTGACTGAATAGAGGAATATTTCATGTACACGGATAAGAAGAGTTGATATTGCAAAGTCAACAATTCTACTCAAATTAATTTGTAAGCTCAAAGCAAGCCCAGTAAACTTACTGACACACACATACAAAATTTAAACTGGAAGAAGAAATGTACAGTTAACAGCTAAGAACATTTTAAGCAAGAACAATGATGGATGATTTACCCTGCTGGATGTCAGAATACTCCATAGAAGTATAATAAATACGTCAACATGGAATTGGCCTCAACACATACTGTGATATGGATCATTCCTGAAAACATGCTAAGTGAAGAAGCACAAAAGGCTACACATCACATAATTTCATTTATATGAAATGTCCAGAATAGGTGAATCGATAGAGATGGAAAATAGATTAGTGGTTGCCAGGGTCTGGGAGTAGGGGATTATTGGGACTGACTGCTAATGGATTTGAAGTTTCTTCTGGGGAGTGATGAAGTGTTCTAGAGTTAGACACTGATAATGCTTGCACAACTCTGTGAATTGTATCCACTAAATTGTACACTTTAAAAGGGTGAATTTTATAGTATCTAAATTATATAACAACAAAGCTGTTACTATTAAGAAGCATGACATTGGCCCAGAAATGGAAAACTGGATAATTGGATATGTTCAATAATCTATAAATGTTATATTATATGTATATATATCATGTATATTCTATATATTGTGCCTATAAGGATAATATATTACATATATTATATATATTATCCTTATAGAATTGTTATATATAAAAAGAGGTATGAGTAATAATATTGATATTTTCAATTCATGGAGGCAAATGTGAGCTATCAATAAATAATGCTGTAATAATTGACTACCTCTCAGGAAAAGAAAACCGTTTACCTACCTCTAATCATTCTCAAGCAAAACTCATGTTAGATTAAAAGATAAACATTTAAAAACTACCTTTCACTCGTTAGAAGAAAGTAAAGGTAAATATGGTTTTAAGGTAGTGGTATATGGTGTGTAAGGCTTTCTTATGCAAGTCATAAAATACAAAAGCCATAATAGAAAATGAGTTGACAGCCTATAAACTTATTTACATACCACAAAACTCTGTAAAAAGTATAGAAAATAAAAATACAAAACAAAACACCAGAGAATTATTTGCAATCTGTAAAATAAATTATATAGTAGTAAAAAAATAAGACCACTATAAGATAGTCTTGCATATTCATTAAAAAACCTAGTGAGAGACATGAAAAATATTAAATAGGGCACAGAAAAGAAAATTAAAGTTAGTAATAACTATGAAAATTGCTTAACACAAATAGTAATTAAGGGAACGTAAACTGAGCCAATGAGATACCATTTTCCCCCATAAGATTGACCAGAAAAAGAAAAAACAATCTAGTGTGAGTTATTTGTGTTGAAAATTGAGCCTCTCATATACTGTGAATATGTATTGCTTTTTGATAGAATATTAGAATGGCTGGATAGGTGATTGATGCTACCCATCAATAGATAGATGATTGATAGATAGATTAGAAATACTGGGAGGTATGGCTATTCCAATTCATAGAGATAGATTTAACATCTCCACCAAGAGGTATGCAATGGTATATACTGAAAGATTTGGAAATAAGCTGTGGCACATTTTATTTTTTTCAAGATGACTATAAAAATATTTATCATTGCACACAAATTTTCAGAAATATATCACTCCCTTGTCGAGATAGAGTTTATCACACAAATTTTCAGAAATATATCACTCCCTTTTGAGAGAGAGTCTATCTCCCCATTTATTAAACCTGGGCTGAGTTTGTGCTTTCACTCACTGACAGAGTCCTGTGCACAGGAGGCTATTTGACTTCCTAGATTAAGTAACAGTTTCTGGTTGGCCTTCTGAGATCTCAGCCAACAGTCATTACCAACTTGCCAGCCATGTGGATAAGCCATCTTGGAAGCAGATTAAGCAGCCATTAGTGAAACCACCCCAGATGATGCCACATGGCATATACAGGATGCTTCTCACCAAGCCCTTTCCCAATTACAGATTTACAAGCAAACAAATGATTGTCATTGTTTTGAGCCACTTAGTTTTAGGGTAGTTTGTTACTAACAACAGATAGCAAGAATATAACTTAAGGTTTTATTAAATGGCAGATGATTATACTATAGTATGTAATATTACATAGCCTCTTAAAAGAATTGTGTGTGTGTGAGTGTGTGTGTGTGGACATGGACAGATTTAGGACACCCCCAAAAAATATCTGTTTCTAAATGTGCCCACAAGTATACAAATAGAAAACAGTGGGGAACACGTCATGGAGAATATTTTTTAAACCTGACTTTATTAAAATTTTACAGTAAAAATGAATTGGTCTGTTACTTTTATAATTAAAAATAAATTTAAAACAATAAAAAAACCTAGTAATAAGTAGCAAAAGCCTATGTGAATATACAGTTGCAATGTGGATGAAGAGGGGGTGAAAGCTTAAATATTTCTAACAGCATTTTAGGATTTGGGGCTTAAGAGTTCTGACTGATTCCTCTTCAATTTGGATTCAAAGCATTATCAAAATATTTGCAGTCCCATCTGGAGCTATGTTTTTGTTGTTGCTATTTAGAACAGTGTGTTTGATGAATGCTAAGGCAATGTATGATCAGATTTTTAATACCCTCATTGGTGAAATAAATGGGGACAAGCCTTTTGCTTCATTTTATTACGATTGTCAGAACTTGCTTATTACATGAACTTGCTTATTTAAATATCTCTGAATATCTGCATTCTCTTTGCCTATTCTTGGCATCAAACACACAAACAAATTCCTATTAACCTGCACTCTGGGGACTATTTATGCTAGCAGAAAACCCTCTATTTTATGTAAGAGACATGAACTTTGCTCACTGGCACTAACTTGGTTGATTCATTTTTTGCTCATTCATTTTGGTGATCTAAAATATAATATTAATAAAAGTAGCAACATAATAATAGAATAGCCACACCAAAGATAGCTGAAATGTAAGGAGTACTTAAGGAATATGTGCAAATACACAAAATTAGAAACTGCAACCACCAGAAAGCAGACAGCAGAAGCAAGAACAACTACAATCCTGCAGCCTGTGGGACAAAAACCACATTCACAGAAAGATAGACAAGATGAAAAGGCAGAGGGCCATGTACCAGATGAAGGAACAAGATAAAACCCCAGAAAAACAACTAAATGAAATGGAGATAGGCAATCTTCCAGAAAAAGAATTCAGAATAATAATAGTGAAGATGATGCAGGACCTCAGAAAAAGAATGGAGGCAAAGATTGAGAAGATGCAAGAAATGTTTAACAAGGATCTAGAAGAATTAAAGAACAAACAAACAGAGATGAACAATACAATAACTGAAATGAAAAATACACTAGAAGGAATCAATAGCAGAATAACTGAAGCAGAAGAATGGATAATTGACCTGTAAGACAGAATGGTGGAATTCACTGCTGCAGAACAAAATAAAGAAAAAAGAATGAAAAGAAATGAGGACAGTATAAGAGACCTCTGGGTCAACATTAAACGCAATGACATTCGCATTATAGGGGTCCCAGAAGGAGAAGAGATAAAGAAAGGACCCAAGAAAATATTTGAAGAGATTATAGTCGAGAACTTCCCTAACATGGGAAAGGAAATAGCCACCCAAGTCCAGGAAACGCAGAGAGTCACATACAAGATAAACCCAAGGAGAAATACACAGAGACACATAGTAATCATAATTGGCAAAAATTAAAGATAAAGAAAAATTATTGAAAGCATCAAGAGTAAAACAACAAATAACGTACAAGGGAACTCCCATACAGTTAAGAGCTGATTCCTCAGCAGAAACTCTACAAGCTAGAAGGGAGTGGCATGATATACTTAAACTGATGAAAAAGAATAAGCTACAACCAAGATTACTCTACCCAGCAAGGATCTCATTCAGATTCGATGGAGAAATCAAAAGCTTTACAGACAAGCAAAAGCTAAGAGAATTCAGCACCACCAAACCAGCTCTACCACAAATGCAATAGGAACTTCTCTAAGTGGGAAACACAAGAGAAAAAAAGGACCTACAAAAACAAACCGCCCCAAATTAAGAAAATGGTAATAGGAACATACATATCGATAATTACCTTAAATGTGAATGGATTAATGCTCCAACCAAAAGACACAGGCTTGCTGAATGAATACAAAAACAAGACCCATATATATGCTGTCTACAAGAGACCTGCTTCAGACCTAGGGATACATACAGACTGAAAGTGAGGGCATGGAAAAAGATATTCCACACAAATGGAAATCAAAAGAAAGCTCGAGTAGCAATACTCGTATCAGATAAAATAGACTTTAAAATAAAGAATGTTACAAGGGACAAGGAAGGACACTATGTAATGATCAAGGGATCAAGTCAAGAAAAAGGTATAACAATTATAAACATACATGCACCCAACATAGGAGCACATCAATACATAAGGCAACTGCTAACAGCTCTAAAACAGGAAATTGACAGTAACACAACAATAGTGGGGAACTTTAACACGTCACTTACACCAATGGACAGATCGTCCACACAGAAAATTAATAAGGAAACACAAGCTCTAAATGACACAATAGGACAGATAGATTTCACTGATATTTATAGGACATTCCATCCAAAAACAGCATATTACACTTTCTTCTCAAGTGTGCATGGAACATTCCCAGGATAGATCACATCTTGGGTCACAAATCAAGCTTCAGTAAATTTAAGAAAATTGAAATCATATCAAGCATCTTTTCTGACCACAACACTATGAGATTAGAAATCAATTACAGTGAAAAAAATGTAAAAAACACAAACACATGGAGGCTAAACAATACGTTAGTAAATAAGCAAAAGATCACTGAAGAAATCAAATAGGAAATCAAAAAATACCTAGAGAAAAATAACAATGAAAACACAATGATCCAAAACCTATGGGCTGCAGCAAAAGCAGTTCTAAGAGGGAAGTTTATAGCTATACAATCCTACCTCAAGAAACAAGAAAAATATCAAATAAACAGTCTAACTTTACACCTAAAGGAACTAGAGAAAGAAGAACAAACAAAACCCAAGGTTAGTAGAAGGAAAGAAATCCTAAAGATCAGAGTAGAAATAAATGAAATAGAAACAAAGAAAACAATAGGAAATATCACTAAAACTAAAAGGTGGTTCCCTGAGATGATTAAGAAATATTGATAAACCATTAGCCAGACTCATCAAGAAAAAGAGGGAGAGGACTCAAATCAATAAAATTAGAAGTGAAAAAGGAGAAGTTACAACAGGCACCACAGAAATACAAAGCATTCTAAGAGACTACTACAAACAACTCTATGCCAATAAAGTGGACAACCTGGAAGAAATTGACAAATTCTTAGAAAGGTATAACTTTCCAAGACGGAACCAGGAAGAAATAGAAAATATGAACAGACCAATCACAAGTAATGAAATTGAAATTGTGATTTAAAATCTTCCAACAAACAAAAGTCCAGGACCAGATGGCTGCACAGGTGCATTCTATGAAACATTTACAGAAGAGCTAACACCCATACTTCTCAAACTCTTCCAGAAAATTTCAGAGGAAGGAAAACTCCCAAACTCATTCTATGAGGCCACCATCACCCTGATACCAAAACCAGACAAAGATACTACAAAAAAAAGAAAATGACAGACCAATATCACTGATGAATATAGATGCAGAAATTCTCAACAAAATACTAGTAAACAATTCAACAACACATTACAAGGATCATACACCATGCTCAAGTGGAATTTATCCCAGAGATGCAAGGATTCTTCAATATGCGCAAATCAATCAATGTGATACACCATATTAACAAATTGAAGAATAAAATCCATCTGATCATCTCAATAGATGCAGAAAAAGCTTTTGACAAAATTCAACACCCATTTATAATAGAGACTCTCCAGAAAGTGGGCATAGAGGGAACCTACTTCAACATAATAGAGGCCATGTACTACAGACCCACAGCAAACATCATTCTCAATGGTGAAAAACTGAAAGCACTTCCTGTATGATCAGGAACAAGACAAGGTTGTCTATTTTCACCACTATTATTCAACATAGTTTTGGAAATCCTAGCCATGGCAATCAGAGAAGAAAAAGAAATAAAAGGAATACAAATTGGAAAAGAAGAAGTAAAACTGTCACTGTTTGCAGATGACATGGTACCATACATAGAGAATCCTAAAGATGCTACCAGAAAAATACTAGAGTTAATCAATTAATTCGATAAAGTTGCAGGATACAAAATTAATGCATAGAAATCTCTTGCATTCCTATACACTAATGATGAAAAATCTGAAAGAGAAATTAAGGAAACACCCCCATTTACCACTGCAACAAAAGGAATAAAATACCTAGGAATAAACCTACCTAGGGAGACAAAAGACCTGTATGCAGAAAATTATAAGACACTGATGAAAGAAATTAAAGATGATACCAACAGATGGAGAGATATACCATATTCTTGGATTGGAAGAATCAATATTGGGAAAATGACTATACTACCCAAAGCAATCTACAGATTCAATGCAATCCCTATCAAATTACCAATGGCATTTTTTACAGAACCAGAAAAAAGATCTTAAAATTTGTATGGAGACACAAAAGACCCCGAATAGCCAAAGCAATTTAGAGAAAGAAAAACGGAGCTGGAGTAATCAGGCTCCCTGACTTCAGACTATACTACAAAGCTACAGTAATCAAGACAATATGGTGTGGGCACAAAAACAGAAATATAGATCAATGGAACAGGATGGAAAGCCCAGAGATAAACCCATGCACCTATGGTTAACTAATCTATGCCAAAAGAGGCAAGGATATACAATGGAGAAAAGACAGTCTCTTCAATAAGTGGTGCTGGGCAAACTGGACAGCTACATGTAAAAGAATGAAATTAGAATACTCCCTAACACCATACACAAAAATAAACTCAAAATGGATTAAAGACCTAAATGTAAAACTGGGCACTATAAAACTCTTAGAGGAAAACATAGGAAGAACACTCTTTGACATAAATCACAGCAAGATATTTTTTGATACACTTCCTAGAGTAATGGAAATATAAACAAAAATAAACAAGTGGGACCTAATGAAACTTCAAAGCTTTTCCACAGCAAAGGAAACCATAAACAAGTTTAAAAGACAACCCTCAGAATGGGAGAAAATATTTGTAAATGAATGATTGGACAAAGGATTAATCTCCAAAATATATAAACAGCTCATGCAGCTCAATATTAAAAAAACAAATAACCCAATCCAAAAATGGGCAGAAGACCTAAATATACATTTCTCCATAGAAGACATACAGATGGCCAAGAAGCACATGAAAAGCTGTTCAACATCACTAATTATTAGAGAAGTGCAAATCAAAGCTACAATGAGGTTATTACCTCACACCTGTTAGAATGGGCATCATCAGAAAATCTACAAACAACAAATGCTGGAGAGGGTGTGGAGAAAAGGGAATCCTCTTGCACTCTTGGTGGGAATGTAAATTGATACAGCCACTATGGAGAACAGTATGGAGGTTCCTTAAAAAACTAAAAATAGAGTTACCATATGACCCAGCAATCCCACTACTGGGCATATACCCAGAGGAAACCATAATTCAAAAAGACACATGCACCCCAATGTTCACTGCAGCAGTGTTTACGATAGCCAGGTCATGGAAGCAACCTAAATGCCCATCAACAGATGAATGGATAAAGAAGGTGTGGCACATATATACAATGGAATATTACTCAGCTATAAAAAGGAACGAAATTGGGTCATTTCTAGAGACTTGGATGCATCTAGTGACTGCCATACAGAGTGAAATAAGTCAGAAAGAGGAAAACAAATATCGTATATTAACGCATATATGTGGAACCTAGAAAATGGTACAGATGAACCAGTTTGCAGAGCAGAAATTGAGACACAGAAGTAGAGAAAAAACTTATGGACACCAAGGGGGGAAAACGGCAGGGGGTGGGGGGGGTGTGATGAATTGGGAGGTTGGGATTGACATGTATACACTGATGTGTATAAAGTAAATGACTAATAAGAAAAAAAAATTAGAAACTGCAAGAGCAAAGGTTTGAACCCAGGTTTCTCTGATCCCCAGACCCAGTGATCCCCTTAACCACTGTGCTATCTCCCTTGATGAACTTTCACCCTTACATGGAAATGTGTCAGAAACCCCTCACCAATTTCTAGTCTCTCCTACTTTTATCACCATAACAATTTCTCACCTTCTGGAGTAGCATAGGAACCCTGGACTGAAGGCTCCAACCAGCCTCTCTCAACCCTTCTCTGTTTTATCCTGTTGCCACTGATATATCACATGGCAACCAAATTATCTGAGTTTCCCTTTGGACTGTTTAACTTTAGTCCTATAAACCTACAATGTACAAGCCTCAAGACTTTAAAATAAAAATTATGTCCAATTTGACCACAATATTTTTTTATTTTTTTGCGGTACGCGGGCCCCTCACTGTTGTGGCCTCTCCCGTTGCGGAGCACAGGCTCCGGACGCGTAGGCTCAGCGACCATGGCTCACGAGCCCAGCCGCTTCGCGGCATGTGGGATCTTCCTGGACCGGGGCACGAACCCGTGTCCCCTGCATCGGCAGGCGGACTCCCAACCACTGCGCCACCAGGGAAGCCCAAACAACAATTTTTTAGATGTGCTTGATGGGTAAGTTTAGAGTTTATTCAGATATGCAATCTGGCATTTTCTTTTGCCAGTCCCAACAATCCAAGAATACAGTCTCCCAGAGATATTGACATTTGTAATATTCATTTCCAATTTCTTGAACTTCTGTATACACTTTTGAAAAATATATTCTGCATTGGATTTTTTTCTCTGTTCTCCTTATTTCTCTTTAACTGGATTAAAAATCCATTTCAAACACTACTTTCTGTATGCATGTCAAGTAGTTTACAAAGCATCAATGTTTCTTAAGAAAAAGATTCATTAAGTTGGTTCTATTTGTTAAAATCTAATTTTTTTAAAAAAACAAACTTCTGCATACAAAATCTTTGTATATCTAAGCTAGAATTTACCTTTCCACCTTTCCTAAAACATATGACTTAATGGGTGTTTTCACTACTGCACTTCTTTGTTTTTAAAACCGTTTGATTAATTACTTGATTCAGAAGATGTGTCTCTGGATCCACTCCTAATACCTTAGTTGTTGCTTAGAAGTAACTCAGTTTTTTCTTGGTTTTAGGAAGCTACACACGTGAAAGCAAAGAATGAAGCCATGGAATGTTCTTAAATAAATAGCTTTATGTTTTCTAAATATTAAGTGATAATAAAACAGAACGAGTCTTTGAGCCTTTGATCCACTGTGGGTCTGTCATGGAGGCACATTGGAACTACAAATTAATAATGATATGAATGATTGCTAGAGGAGTGTCCTGATTTTATTCTAGCTATGTCTTTTATTCTGTCCTGTTCTCTTTTCTTCCTTTAATATAATTTACATTTTGCTTAGCAGATTATTAATAACTATTCAACAATTTTAATTAGGAGACCATCTTTTGGAGATTGTTCTACCATTCAAAGAAAGGAATGAATAATGAAGGGCACAAACTGACCATCCTCGAATCCTCGCAAGGCATAAATAGAAATAGAAAAGAGAATTATAGAAACTATGAAATAGAAAAGACAATTGAAACAGAACTGTTACTTTCAGATCTTTTGTTTTTTTCATCATCAAAAACGCTAAATATTCTGGCCATTAGACAAAAAGTTCTACAAAAAGAGGTCTTTGTTATTTGTATCAATCCAGTGATTAGCACAACACCTTTCAGGGAGAAATGCTTAATAGAAGTTTCTAGACTTAAGTGAATGAATGAGAAGAGGAGCTTAGAATGGGTAAGGAGAGAATACCAAAGGATTTAAGGTCATTTAATGAGAATTAAGTGGGAAATTTTCTAAACTTCATTAACTTTATATGAATAACCCTAAAGTATGGGTATACTATGACTATACTTATCACAGTTGTTTGCCAAGTTTCTAGAAGGTCCAAAGCTAAAATGTGAAAAGGCAGACTTGATCTTCACAGGCAGGCCCTCTTAATTTTAAAACAATTGATACTAAGAATTTCATCAGTATAATTGGTAAGATTTGCTGAGGATTCATCAGACTGGAAGCAATAAAAAAAATGAATGACAATAGATAGCTAGTGGGAAGTAGCCGCATAGCACAGGGAGATCAGCTCAGTGCTTTGTGTCCACCTAGAGGGGTGGGATAGGGAGGGTGGGAGGGAGACACAAGAGGGAGGAGATACGGGGATATATGTATAAGTATAGCTGGTTCACTTTGTTATACAGCAGAAACTAACACAACATTGTAAAGCAATTATACTCCAATAAAGATGTTAAAAAAACGAAAAAAATAAATTTTAAAAAATCTAAAAAAATAAATCAATGACAAACAATGGACAAATGGGTTTGTATAAATTTCAGGAAAAGCTAGTATTAATTAGGAGCTAATTATGGTAGGAATGGATATGGTCTCTTCTTGTTTTCTTTATAGTTAGGGATATACACACTCACACACACACATGCACACACAGGCATGCATGTGTGAATCAGAAGATTTTGGAAACTCTGTTTACTAATCTATATGAGATTCACTCTGCTATTTTCTATTCTACTTTGTTTATTTGGTGAAAGGAAAAATTTGGTTCCACCCCACCTAGTTTATGTCTACATCTACTAGTGGTTTGCAAACTATAGTTTAAAAAAACATTAAAGTAGGGATATAGGGAGACAAGATCCTATGATTTGAGATGTTTGTGCCTGAGAACACTCCTACACTTGCATCTAAATGAAAATTTTCAGTCATTGCACACATGCTTTGTTGAATTCATTAAAGTGCTCAGTGCGGGCTTCCCTGGTGGCGCAGTGGTTGGGGGTCCACCTGCCGATGCAGGGGACACGGGTTCGTGCCCCGGTCCGGGAAGATCCCACATGCTGTGGAGCGGCTGGGCCCGTGAGCCATGGCCGCTGAGCCTGCGCGTCTGGAGCTTGTGCTGCGTGGTGGGAGAGGCCACAACAGTGAGAGGCCCACGTACTGCAAAAAAAAAAAAAAAAATCCATAGTGTGAATTCCCACCCATGTGTCAGAAAGATGGAAGACTACGGTTTACCTGCAACTTCTTGAACCATGCCTCCGTACCAGCACAGCTTTTGTGCTTCCTGGTTGAGAAGTGAATACAGGTGTTTTTCTAAATGTTGAAACAAAAGGGACTCACTAGTGAGCTGACATGAGCCCAGAGCTCAGATTTTGAAAATCTAAACCCAAGGCCTATCATCATCAGGCTGCATAGAGAATAGGAAGTGGTGAACAGGGCCCACTCACAGACCAGGGAAGCTGTCCAGGGAGACATCTCTATGTGCATGTCACTTTTAAACATGTTGCCATAAGAAAGGAAACTGACAGAGCTGTTTCTCCCAGAAAATCATTCCGTTGTTTGCACAATGCCAACACTTGTCTTAGACATTCACATCCTACACCCTCTTTCTCCTTACTTTTAATTTCTTTTCATTACATATACAGTTTAAACTCTGTTTTTTTTTTTTATTATTATCCTAAAGATAAAACAAACACAGAAATGGAGACGTAGGTAAGCAGAGATGGGGGAGTGCATAGAAAACTTGAGCTCTTAATTTCACATTTTTGTGTTATAAAAGCTTTTCAGTGTTAAGAGGTACTTGTCTGGGTCTTAGGTTAAAACACACACATAATTATGGTTTCTTTGTGGAATCAAAACGCCTGATGCATCAAAAAGCATGGTGTCACCACAAGCTGGTGGACCTCACAGTAGAGACTCTCTGCCAAAGCTTTTTGTATAAAACGTTTTTCATAAATAAAATTTTACTGTACAAATTTAGTTCATGAGACCAGAGTGACCAAATCATATATTGGCATACACTGAGTATTCACAAAGATTTAATTATTATTATTTTTGTTATTGTTCATTTTTTTTTAACCAGAATTTAGGAGACAGAGGCAATGACAAGGAAGAAAGTTGTATCCCTATTTTGTGGAAGGAAATGTCATTTTATTTTTCTTCCAGACCTGGTTTCATTAGGCTCCTCTTTGTGAATTTTTTCCTAATAATAAACTCCTTTGGGCAGCATGTTTCCCTTCTCTGTACTTTTCCAGTTATCTAGAATATATTTAGTGCAAAATAAAAGTTAGCTAAATCAATGAATAGATAAGTGCATGAAAGAAGTTAACAAGAAAATAAAATTAATCAGATCAGGTATTTCTGTTAATTTGATATTTTAAAAATATTGCTAATGCAAATACTTTGTTTTGGCCCTAAATACCCAATGATAGAATCAAAAACTTTTATTTATTTTTGAATCAGCTAAGAATTATGTCCTTTGTTTTGTTAGTGTACACTAGAACTCAGTCCTAGGCCTTACTGCCAAATTCCTTGTAAATACCTTAGATTTCAGTTCACAAGGGTATTGGGATCTAGCCATGAGAAAGAAGAAAAAGAAAACACTTAACTTGGAGTCTTATTTAAAATAATTACTCATCTTCTCTAGAAAATATCATAGCAATGTATCTAAAAATCTAGCACTTTTTTTTTTTCTCTCAGAAAAAATTAGTAACTGCTCATGCAAGTAACTGGATGTGACCAGGTTTCTAAATGGGGATTGAGAGTTTTCTATGTATTGTTATTAATTACCTTTTTTTTTTTGGTTTTTTCTGTCTTCTGAATATTTATCAAGGAAAATAACGGATGCATATAGGTAATAAAATGCAAATCGTGGATTCAGTCCATGGTTATCCATGGAAGGACGCAGAGGACAACCTGGGACCGTCTTTCCCAGTGTCAGGGTTTAGTTCAAGCTCTCCCAGCAAGGACACCAAGAAGTCCTGCGCAAGAGCTGATGCAGTCACTGATTCCTCGGTTCAGAACAGATGATTGCTAACATCTCTTCTGTTACCCTGCAGGTTTTTGAGAGTTTATAATGAGCGAAATATAAAGTGCATTATTTAATATGAGTTTTAAGAAATGACCCCATTGTTAAATATATAATGTTGCATACAGAGAGCTAAATATATATATACACACATAAGCATATATATATATATATGCATATGTGTGTATATATATTTCATATATATGCATATATATTCCATATATATATATATATATATATATATGGAAAAAAAGAATGAGCTATCATGATGAAAAGAAACCTGATGGGGTCTTTGGAAGGAGAAAGGAGTTTATTTCTAGAGAAAGCTGACATAAGAAAGGAATTAACTGTCTTGGAAATTCTGTAAATATATGTCTTTAATTTCCAATGTTTACCAAGATCAGAAAATTCCAGTATTAAAGATTACGATTATGTGGTTTATTTTGAATTTATTGTTAACATAAAAATTTTTTAATCATTAAAAAATTACAAACGTTTGCAATATTGTGAACATTGGCAGAGATATAATGGAATCACTGTGTTGGCATTTGGAGTATGTGGCTTCTAAATGCCTTTTCTTTTTGTAGGATTTGTTCACACATTAATTTGGATGCCTACATTAAACTGTATAATTGCTGTTATACTCTCAGATCAGTTCTAATTATTCTAGTACTGATTATTCTATTTGTGGGCAGCTTTCCTTTGCTTTCCTTTTTTACTATACCCTATGCCACTCCCAAAACAACTTCTGATACATAAAAGAGGCATTATTCTCATAGTCCCTGACATCTAGTTCTACTTTTATGACTTGGGTGAAACAAATCTCTAAGAAGACTCACTAATGGGACAATTTAATGGATTCCTTTTAATCTCCACACTTCTTGTCCTTTCTGTAGCATATGAGACATTTGAGTCAGTGAAGTATGAAAACCCTGTTTCTACAAGTCTTTTCTTTGGCTTCTGTGCTGTTATGATGTTATGTTCCCTTTTGTCTCCTTTACTTACTCTCCTTTTTCACTCTTCCTTTATATAAGCACATACTAGAATTCACCATCGATATTTTCTTTTTCTTTTTTTTGTAGTCACTCACTGGTTACCGTGTCTTTCAATTTTCCAGTTATAAGGATCTCTAAAGTTCTTTTCTTTAAGCCTCAGCATTCTCTTAAGTCTTGAAAAAAATGATTCCCTGGTTATCTCAAAAATCTACATGCTAGGGCTTCCCTGGTGGCGCAGCGGTTGAGAGTCCGTCTGCCGATGCAGGGGATACGGGTTCGTGCCCCGGTCCAGGAAGATCCCATATGCCGTGGGGCGGCTGGGCCCATACGTCATGGCCGCTGAGCCTGCGCGTCCGGAGCCTGTGCTCCGCAGCGGGAGAGGCCACAACGGTGAGAAGCCCGTGTACCGCAAAAAAAAACCCAAAAAAACTACATGCTAAAAATTCAGTTTTTTATTTTAAGCACTATTTCATACTCACCCACTTCCAAACCAACTTCTCTTCCTGGTCTGAATGTTGTCATCATCTACTGTATCTCAGATTCAAAAGCTTGATGTCAATGTTGACTTTGCCTCTTACTTCATATGTCAGATACAATCATTTACCAAGTCCTACTGAATTTTTGAACGAATTAATTCGGCACCTATTATATGACAGAAATGACATTTAGCACTTAGTATATACTATGATTTAAATCCTCAGAACATGACAGTGAAGGCATATTACTGTCCACATTATGAAAAATTTGGAAATAAAGGTTCAGTGTGTGTAAGAAACTTGCCTAAACAAGCAGAAGTTGGGCAGGAACTGGCATTCAAATTCAGGTTTCTTTATAATAATGTCTAGTGTTCATTCCTCCAAACTATATTATTTTTATTTCCATAAAGTCTCATAGCCTTCTACTCCTTCATAGTCCTCTTAATTCCACAAAACACTGCACTTCTTCTTGCCTGTACTCTGATTCTAATTCCTTGTTACTTCAATTTTTCCTAAATTGCATCTTTATCATATTACTCTTCAATAAATTTTAACTGCTCCTCGTTTGCAAATTATGTTCAGATCCATTAGACATGTTTGTCAGTTGGAACTTCTTGCTCATGGTCAACAGAAGGTGATTCTGATTAAGTTGTGCAAAACAAAAGGAAAAACAAAACCTTTATTACCCCCCTCCCACACACACACACAAACAAGAAGTTTATTGTAAGGATACTAAGGGGCTTACTAAAGTAAAGGAGAAGTGGGGCCTTGGGAAGGACCAGAAAGTGGGCAGATTCTGATGGTGGGATTCAGAACCTTTGCATGTAGGTGCTGAAGTTGATTTAGCTCCAGCAGTCCTTTGGTCCATGTGCCTCCTTGGTCAAGGCTCAGATTCCCAAGTGACAGATTAATTGGCCTACGTGGGGTTGTATGTCTACCTCTTGGGGAGAAGGATGAATGGTAACGTTATTTATAATCTTAACTGGACCCCAAGGTAAGAGGAGTGAAGCACTCTGAAGAAAATAACTCTGCTGTTACCCACAGAAGGGAGCAGAGGCACCCACAGGCCTAAAAGACAGGTGTCCACGTGCAAAGCATACAGGTGCTCCAATTCAGCAGCAGCCTTTTTCAGTGTCATCACCAACTGCCTCTTCCTACCATGCAGCCCAGGAATTCTCACCATTCTCCATACATGCTATAAGCCTTTCTGGCCACTGTTTTTCTGGAGCATTTGCTTCTCCTATATCTCTAGCTAACAAAACCCTTCCTATCCATATTGGCCCTCCCAAATGGCTATTATTACCATTTCAAGATTTCTACAGATAGATAATTTCCTGCTTTTTCCCTTTTTCAAAGCATTTCCTTTTGCTCATCTTTAACAGTACTTTTTAACATCTGCCTCGTATCTTCTTTTCTAAAATGTATGCGCTTTGAAGGCATGCATCATGTCTTACTCATCTCAGCATCCCCTCTAATGTTGAATATGAGTTCCTATAGCCTGTGGTGATTAATAAATATAGGTATGGTTATTTTTCTTATTGTTGCTTCAAAGTGCTGGTTTGAATCTATAATGCAATTGTATCATTTATCTCCAACATCATTGTAATGTCCTTTTTTTTTCTTTCTTTTGGCTGCATTAGGTCCTTATTGCTGTGTGGGCTTTCTCTAGCTGCGTTGAGCGGGGGCTACTCTTCATTGCGGTGTGCGGGCTTCTCATTGCGATGGCTTCTTTTGCTGCAGAGCTGGGCTCTAGGCATGTGGGCTTCAGGAGTTGTAGCACGTGGGCTCAGTAGTTGCGGCACGCAGGCCCTAGAGTGCACGGGCTTCAGTAGTTGTGGCACATGGGCTTAGTTGCTCCGTGGCATGTGGGATTTCCTGGACCAGGGATCAAACCCATGTCCCCTGCATTGGCAGGTGGATTCTTAACCACTGTGCCATCAGGGAAGTCCCCATTGTAATGTCCTTGATGGGAAATTACACACACAGCATTTTAAAATATTAATTTATACCCAGTAGGTAATGAATAAACGTGATGATTCAGTGTCAATTTAACAAAGTTGAATGGCAATCTAACAGATTATTTGAAAAAGGAAGATCAAGTTACTGAAAGGAGAAGGAAGAGAAAATAGGCCAATAATGGTTAGACATTCTCCTAACACAGCTATGAGGTAGGCATTATTATTCTTATTTTACATATGAGGAAATTGAGGCTTAGATGGGGTTAATTTCTTACAGGAAATAAAAGTTATATCCAGGATTTTTTCATATACTGATTGTTCTTTCCATTAATTGACAATTTTATAAATCTAAAATAATGAATATATGAATATTTTTTTAAAAAATCAAGTAACCCAGTGGGTTTTATCATAAAAATGAGCAGTTTTCTGTCCTAACCTTCACTATCCTAAAGGCAGCCACTCTTCATCATTTCATTTTGGAGTATTCTTTTGGTTAGCTCTGTTTTTCTAGATAACATGCATATGCCACCCTCTCTTGATGGATTATGAGTGATAGATGGCCATTCTGCTTCAAGCAAAAAATTTTTTAAAGGCTAAGAACAAGTTACAGAATACTGTAAAAGAAGGACAAGATAAATCCAGGTAGCAAATACCCTAATAAGAAAAATAATTCTTAGAAGAGGAAATAATCATCCACTCAGTGCAGAAATTAGTAATCAAGGAAGAACAAAATCTATTAGCAAGAGCCTATATTCAACCATTATATTAGAAAGAGGCAAAACCTGTAAGGATACAAGGAAATGGACCCTCAGATGCAGTGTTGGAAGGAGTATAAATTAACACAGCTATTTTGGAGGGGAATTTGGTAGCATTGCCCTAAATGCTAAAACAATGAAAAACAAACAAAAAAAAACAAAACTCGTGCACACTGTCCTCCAGTAATCCACTGCACTGTATCTTAAAGAGAAGCACCTGGACATGTGAACATCGAGATGTGTAAGAGGGTGTTCACTGCAGCATTGTTTGCACTAGGGAAAACTGAACAACTTCAAAATCCGTCTTCTGCAAGGTGCCTGGTTATATACTTTGCTCTAATTTTATCTTGTTATTTGCCTTATTTTATCTCTAAAAACAATTTCAAATATTAGCCCTTTGCTTCACAAATGTTGCACATATTTTCGGCTACCATTTATTGTCTAGCTTTTTTCCACATTCTTTCTCCTTTCAAAATTTTATCTTAATTCTAATCAAGTTTAACTGATCCATTTTGGCTTTCGCTTTATGGATAGTTTTTGGGATGGCCTTTTTTACCCCAAAGCCCTAAACACATTCTCCTGTATTTTTCCTATTGCCTCATGGCTTTAATTCTTTAAATTCTTTAGTGTCTGTGGAATTCTTATTTTTATTATGAGGAAAGGAAAAGGAATTCTTTTCCTTTTATTATGAAAGGAAAAGAGCTCTGTTTACAATTCTTTCTCACTTCCCAACAATTTCTCTAAATCATGTCTTAATCAATGCACCTCATATTTGGACCACAATTTCTTTGACAGATTTTGTTTGCCCTGGCTTTGCTGATTGCATTATTTTCTTTCTTTGTAGAGAAAAAACAAAGTAGACTTCAATGAATCACTTGCTTTCAGCTCCATGCTGCCCTCTCTTGCTCATTCTGTCCTCTATGCCCTCTCAGAGATGGAATAGTACAGGAGCTGTGCCTGGCTTATTTTTTCTACAGGCCTTCTGCATGTTCTAGGCTGCAGGCTCCTCTGTCCTGCTTTTGATTTGTTCCCTCTATGAAGAAATTAATGAAATATCTCATTCCTTTTTAGTAAGGCTTTACAACATTTACATTCTTTTAGTATCATGATAATGAGCACTGTAGAGAGAGGAGGCGGAAATATCAATACATGTGTATAGCTCACTATCATTAAAAAAAATCTACCGCACACTGTTTAAAGTTGTCACTGTATTACCTCTTAAGGTTAAGTGAGTGTATCCATGTTCTTGCTGGAAAAAAAATGATATGAGAAGAGGTTTATTTGTGCATTTAAATAAAATATCTCCAGGTTTCAAGTGTTTGAGCTCTAATTGTTCCTTATTAGCAAGATGTGACTGGATCTTCAATTATATCATTACATAGTTCAATCAGGACTCAGCTAGACTCTTTTTTACCCCCCCAAAGCTACTTATCTCTAATTTCTCAAGTTACTTAAAATTGACCCAAACTGTAGAGCTTTTAATGGTCATTCAGATCACCAGAAAAAAAAAAAAATTAAGCTCTGTTAATATAAAGGAATCATAAAAATTATTCAGGCTATATTTTCTGAACTTATCTTTCTGATCTTTCTTGGATGCTTTTCTGATGCTCCCTCCTTCATCTGCCTCAGATGCTTCTGTCTGTACCCCTTTGGGGGTGGTGATACCCTGCTGACAGCCAGAACTTTATCACTGTCATCATGTAGGACACTAGTCCAACCTAAGGCGCCTCAGCCGCCAACCACTTTTCTATTGTCATTCTCTACCAGCTGTCATTGTTGTCATCAAAGGCGTAAGTGACACTCTGACTAGTACAAGTAGACTAAAGAGGAAGCATAATCCTGTGAAAACTGCAGCTACCTAGATGTCAAAAGATTTCAAAGCTATTCACATTCATATCTTATTGAATGGCACACATATCATTGAATGGCTCCTGCAAAAAACCAATATATTGTCTTACAAACTTTTGCTTTTCCTTCAAATAATAGATATCAGGTTGTTTGTTCTTTAGTTTACACACATAGGGATGTATATATACAAGTTTGGAATGAAAGAAGAGGATGGGAGATTGCATCTAAAAGGAGAAGTGCTGAAAGACCTAATTGATCTATTGGGTTGGCCAAAAAGTTCGTTCGGGTTTTTCCCTGACACCCCAATACATTGTTGCCAGTCAGGAGCTGTCCCTGGTACCAACCTCAGCAGTGATATCTCAACAATAAACTGAAAAGAAGAGGGAGAATTTGTAGTGGGGAGGAGATAAGAACACAAACAAACTTTTGCCTACCGAAATCAAGTTACAGATGAGGGCCACCCACGCCAGCAGTATCCCCTTCCTTTCTGTGGCTTTTTTTTCAATTTCTTCTCCCTCATTCCTCAGGACCTGGATCCCAGTGGTGCTCTCCTAATTTCTCCTGTTCCAGGGAAAAGTGAAATAAACACCTTTACCTTAGCATTGGTAATTATTTTGCTTCTTAAGGGAAGATACACTCTAACTTAAAAAAATCCACATTTTGGTAAAATAAAATAGAGAACCCAGCAATAAGCCTCCACATATACAGTCAAGTGACACAGTGCCAAGATCATTCAATGTGGAAAGGAGAGTATTTTCAACAAATGGTGTTGGTAAAACTGGATATCCACATGCAAACAAATGAAATTGGTCACTTACCTTATAACATATACCAAAATTAACTCAGTATGGATCAAAGATATATCTGTAGGGCTAAAACTAAAACCCTAGAAGGCGTTTGGACTTGGCAATAATATCTTGTATACGACACAAATAATACAGGCAACAAAAGGCAAAAATAGATAAATTGGATTTCATCAAAATTAAAAACTTGTGTGCATCAAAGGACACCATGAAGAAAGTGAAAAGGCAACCCACAGAGTGGGAGAAAATATTAGCAAATGAAAGTCTCATAAGGGAGTAATATCTAGAATATGTAAAGAACTCTTATAGATCAACATCAAAACACCAAAAAAAATTTAAAATAGGCAAAGGACTTGAATGGACATTTCTCTGAAAAAGATATACAAAGTGTCAATATCCACATGAAAAGATGCTCAACATCACTAATCATTATGGAAATGCAAATTGAAACCACAATGAGACATCACTTCACACCAGTTAGGATGGGTATTATCAAAAAACAGAAAAAAACAAGTATTGGTGAAGATGTGGAGAAATTAGAACCTTTGTTCATTGTTGATGGGCATGTAAAATGGTAAAGCTGCTATGGAAACCATTAGGGCAGTTGCTCAAAAAAATTAAATGTATTACCATATGATCCAGCATTCCACTTCTGGTATTACTCAAGGAAGTAAAAATAGAGACTCAAACAAATATTTGTACACCTATGTTCATAACAGCTTTATTCACAATAGTCATAAGGTGGAAGCAACCCAAGTGTACATTGACAGATGAATTGATAAATGAAATGTGGTGGTTGCATTAACATTGTGAATGTATCAGTTCTTAATGCCACTGAACTGTGTTTTACCTTACATATAATTTGCCACAATGTAAAAAAATGTGTATATGAAAAAAACCCACAGATTTTGGAAACAGCGTATAATTACATTTTAACCTCAATAATTGAAAGACAACAATGCTTAGTTTACCAAAGACAATTTAGTAATGAATTACAAAGATGGATAATTGGAGCCCTCTCATACAGTCATTCAAAATATTTAGCAAACATGCCAAGGACACTGCTATGGGCAAACCAGATACTGTCACTGCTCTCGCTTGGAATCAAGGAGAAAATCAGTTAACCAAATAATGACAAAAAATCAATTTATAAATATCTAAAAGACCACGTAATCAGCTGTATCTGTATTGTATAAGCACTGAAATCTTTATCTTTTCTCAAAACTTCCTTGAAAACCATTTCCTTAATATTCTTTCCTAATACAGGTTGTAAACTCTGGTAGGATTCAAAGGACTTTTAGTCACTGTCCATTAATAATTATATAGCTTCTTTTGTTTAGGTAATAAAAACTCCAGTCTAGTAGACTATCAAAACAAACAAACAAAAGATCATACCATTTAAATCTTCTCTTCTCCATCTCAGACCTTATTTATCCTCAGAGACCTACAGAGAGGAAGAGAGAGATTATAGATTACTTCTCCCTTCCTTGCTTTTCCCCCTCTCCAACTATGTAACTGCAGTTTGGGAACCATTAGAGTTAGGGGGTAGGTAAAAGGGGGGAAGTGGAGGAGTGATAAAGTACAGGAAAAGTCATATTTAATGAGTAAATTTTAATCCATAAATAAGACTTTTGAATTGTGGCATATTCTCTCTGGTGGATGCTTTTGTGTGTTCCTTAGAGATTTTTCTGCTAAGGCCTTCCAACCATAATTTCTTCTAATTGGTGGCTTCCCATCAGGCTGGCATAAATCTCCACTCTTTCCCCAGTTCTCCCTCTCACCAAGCTTTTGCATCCAGTGGTACTTTAAGGTACTTTCTGCTGAGGTCACTTCTTTACTCAAGAAAACATCCTTTTGTGCTCTGTCTTTGGCGATAGTGCAGCTTAATTCCATTGCTTTTATTTGCATTCTTTCTCTCTCTCTTTTACTCTCGGCCTCTCTATCTCTGTCTGTCTCTCCTCAAGTAAATGCACAGAGTCTCAAGAACCTGCTTATATCCTTATGTAAACCACAGCACATGAAGAGTTTTTTTCCCAAATAATCAAATAATAAATTCCAAATACTGTTGATCCTTGAATAATGTGAGGGTTATTGGCAGTGACCCTCTTCAAAGTGGAAAATCCATGTGTAACATAGGCCCACCCTATCTGCGGTTTTGTAACGGTAGATTCAACCAGCCCTGGATCATGTAGTACGTATTTATTGAAAAAAAAATTGAGTATAAGTGGACCCACACAGTTCAAACCAGTGTTGTTCAAGAGTCTACTTTAGTCTCCAAATTGACCTTTTCTGTTGTATCCTATAGGTGAATGATGGTCTAATGCTGGCAGAAGTAGTTTAGTAATGCCTTTCTTAAGCATTCCTTATAGGTAGGTGTATAAGTCTGCTAGGGGTGCTGTAACAAAACACCATAGGCTCTGTGGCCTAAACAACAGAAATACATTTCTTACAGTTCTGGGGACTGTGAAGTTGAAGATTAAGGTGTTAGCCAGTTTGGTTCCTGGTAAGGACTCTCCCTTGCTTGCAGATAGCTGTCTTCTGAATTTGTCCTCACATGGTAGAGAAAGAGAAAGACCTCTGGTGTCTCCTTCTGTTATATGGACACCAGACCTATAAGATTAGGGCCCCACCTCATGACTTCATTTAATCTTTCACTTCCTCAGCAGTCCTGTCTCCAAATACAAGTACATTGGGAGTTAGGGTTTCAATATAGGGCTTGGGTGCGGGGGTGGGGGAGGAGGGGGAATATTTGGTCTATAAAATCAACTTGTATTCCTATTTACTTGGGATAATACCAGGTTACATCTGTGGTGAAAGCTGAATTTTTAATAGCATTCTATTTTATTCACAAGTTCCAATTTAGATGATAAATGACAGAGTCATCTTATATATAAATGTTCTAGAACTTTAATTTAGAATGTATGAACATTTAGAACCTATTGTTTTCAACCTTTGGGGCCTCTGACAAAAGTCTGAGACAATAGGAAAATTTGAATTTGAAAATCAGTTACAATTATAAAATGTTATATAGAGGAAATATATCGGGCACGATGAGAGCATACAGTAGAGGTACCAAGCATAGCTAAAATGGTGTCAGAAAGGAAATATTTCAGCCAAGATTTAAAGATCACCATAAAATAAGTAGGAAAAACGGGTAAGGAGATGGGGCTGAGAGATCAGGTAGTGACACAGCAGAAAGGAGAATGTCCTGGGTAAAGAAAAAACTAAGCATAAAGTTCTGAAGTAGAAAGAGACATGAACTTTTAGAGGAACTTCAAGAAAACCATTATGAATGGAGTTCACAAAGTGAAGTGGAGAGAAGACAAGTGATGTCTCCTTCTGTCTAGGTTATAGAAAGTAGCATCTCCTAGGTTTAGTATTCTAACAGTGAATAAAAGTCAGATAGACTGAAAAATCATAACCTTTCTTGAGTCAATCAAAAGCTGAAATCATGGGGCAATTAAGTAGCCTGGATTTAAGTGAGGGACAGGCATCTCAAAAGAGAAGGATGGATGGATTGACTCACCTGTGGGAAGCACAGGAGGAGAGAGTGACTGTCATTCAAGAATATAAGAAGAAATCAGCAATATTTTAACAAATTGCCAAAAATCTAGTGTTGAGGTGGTATGCTAGACTGGAATAGTGGAGGATTCCAGGTATAGGAAGAGTTTACACATCCTTGCAGACTCCTTTCCATTGTCCGATAGCACGTGCTAATAAGCATGATTAGGGGCAAGGCAGGAGACTAGAGAGAGCACCTTAGTGACGCAGACATGCCGGAGGTGGTCAACTACTACTGCCGGAAAAGTATGAAACCCTACCCTCTGGCCAGACCCTTCACTCATGTGGAGTAAAAACCTCAAAGCTCTGTGAGAGTGAAAGTAAACCCTGTTACTCTCAGGGCACAGGCAAGGCCCATTGTGGCTGCAAAAATGGTACTAGAAAAAAAACTTCTATCCCTAATGAAGGGCAGAAGTGTCCAGTCCAGGGATTAAATACTTATACCACTAGAGATATGTTAACATTGAGAGAAGGGGAAGGGTAGGAACTTCCACCTAAGACTAAAGTCAGGTATAAGGTAGGGTTTGGTGGCCATGGGAGATTATTATACAAAAGTTAGGGTATAATTGGCATTTTGCATTTGATATCATTTATATTTATTGAACTCAGTTTAAACAGTATGGAGTTTCCTTAAAAAACTAAAAATAGAACCCTCCTACATTGTTGGTGGGAATGTAAATTGATATAACCACTATGGAAAACAGTATGGAGTTTCCTTTAAAAACTAAAAATAGAACTACCATACACCCCAGCAATATACCCTGAGAAAACCATAATTCAAAAAGAGTCATGTACCACAATGTTCATTGCAGCTCTATTTACAATAGCCAGAACATGGAAGCAACCTAAGTGTCTGTTGACAGATGAATGGATAAAGAAGATGTGGCACATATATACAGTGGAATATGACTCAGCCATAAAAAGAAATGAAATTGAGTTCTTTGTAGTGAGGTGGGTGGACCTAGAGACTGTCATACAGAGTGAAGTAAGTCAGAAGGAGAAAAACAAATACTGTATGCTAACGCAAATATATGGAATCTAAAAAAAAAAATGGTACTGATGAACCTAGTGACAGGGCAGGAATAAAGAAGTAGACATAGAAAATGGACTTGAGGACATGGGAGAGGGGGAAGCTGGGGAGAAGTGAGAATAGCATCGATATATATACACTACCAAATGTAAAATAGTTAGCTAGTGGGAAGCAGCCACATAACACAGGGAGATCAGTTTAGTGCTTTAAGATGACCTAGAGGGGTGGGGATAAGGACGGTGGGAGGGAGGCTCAAGAGGGAGGGGATATGGGGATGTATGCATGCACATGGCTGATTCACTTTGTTGTGCGACAGAGGCTAGTGCAGTATTGTGAAGCAGTTTTACTCCAATAAAGATATATTTAAAAAAAATCCCTTTGGAAAAAATAAATTAAATAAATAAATAAATAAATAAAAATAAAGTCTTGCAATTTTCCAAAATAATTTTCAACACTAAAATTCTGTGATTTATTTTACATTAGGGTGTTTTGTGTTTGTGGAAAAACTAAAAACAAATAAAATAATTTAATTTTAGGTTTGCAGTTTGAATTACACTCTTTCAGATTTTTTTAAAATGTATACACTAGAGAAAACTATATTTTTAAAACCAGTTTCCATCAAATTCAGATTGTATGATCAGTAGCAGTTAGATGATTAATATGTGAACTTAGTAATTGTTGTGGGTACACTATTGTTTCCACTATGAAAACAGTATGGTGGTGTCTCAAGAAATTAAAAATAGTACTACCATATGATCTAGCAGTTCCACTTCTGGGTATATATCTGAAGGAAATGAAATCATGATCACAAATAGATACCTGCACTCCCATGCTCCTTGTAGTGTTATTCACAATAGCCAAGTCATGGAAAAGCCATAAGTGTTACTGAGAGAAGAATGGGTAGAGAACAATGGAATAATTCAGCCATGAGAAGAAAATTCTGCCGTTTGCAACATGGATGAACCTTGAGAGCATCATGCTAAGTGAAATAAGTCCGGCAGAGAAAGACAAATACTGTATGTTCTCACTTATTCATGGAATCTTAAAAAGCCAAACTCATAGAAGTAGAGAGTACAGTGGTGGTTGCCAGGGGATGGGGGAATTGGGGAGATGTTGGTCAAAGGGTCCAAACTTCCATTATAAGATAGACAAGGTCAGTGTGCCTAATGTACAGCAGCGTCAATATAATTCACAACACTGCATTATAAAATTGAAAGTTGTTAAGAGAGCAGATTTTAAATGTTATCATCACACACAAAAAAGATAATTATGTGAGGGGATAGAGATGGTAACTAATCTTGTTGAGGTAATCATTTCATAATATACATGTGTACCAAATAACCACAATGTGCACCTTAAACTTACATATCTTATATGTCAATAATATCTTAATAAAGCTGGAAAAAATTATTTGAAGAGAATTCTACCATAATACTGCTGTGATGCTCCATTATATTGCTAGAAGAAGTTTCAGTACCATGGACAGATTTAGGATAAATCCTACCTATTTTCTAACCAAGACTGCAGAGAAAATCACGGTTATATTGATTAAAACAATGAACTGAAATTATCTAATTTCATTGAATTATTTGACTTTTCTAGATTATTTATACAATTCTATATTTAATACAATTCATTGATTAGGAAATTTTACATATTTTGTTAAAATATGTTAATTAAACATTCTATTTCACAAAAAAAATGATCATGCTAAAAGTACACCCTTCAGATAACCATTACTACAGGTGAATAAACAGCAAGGCTACAAAGATATTTCTTTGGTACCATTAATAACCTAGGAGTCATTTCTTCAACTTATAGACCCAGTAACTTGGAGGAAATAGCCTCTAATGTAGGAGCCTTTCAAACTCCTGGATATAGAATGATGGTAAACATTTTGGTTAGTCTCATACCTGTGGAACTCTCTTTTAATTAATTAGTTAATTTTAGCATCTCAGAGTGTTGTGGAGAAAGTATTGATTTTGAGGAGACAGTTTTTACGTTTGAGTTTAGGGCTGGACTAGTCCTTTAATTCTCTTTAATACTCTGGATCTCAGTCTCCTCTGAGACTGTACAGCTAGGTGATCTGAGAGGCATAACTAGATAATCTCAAAGTTCCTGTAAATATACGATTCAATCATAGAGAAGCCACATTTGGCTATCAGTGCTTTCCTGTCACTATGCTGTTCAGCATCTCTTCTAAAAGCAAGCCCAGGTGCTCTGCCAACTAAAGGCTTTTTTTTTTTCCAGATCTTGAAATCGTAGCAGCCACCCCTTGTGGGAGGCAGTGGTGAGCTATGGACTCATTTCCTCTGTGACAACATCATTAGAAGCCTTCTTGCAGCTTGGCATGCCTCTTATAAGCTGTGGTAAGCATTTTAACCATGTTACTAGATGTTTTCATTACCTTAAGTGATATTTGGCATCACTAGTGCCAACATAGCTTGTCACCAAGAACCACAGACCAATATCTGCCTCCCCCCACATCTATCCTAGTTACTCAGGCAGTTTTGCTTTCTGATGAGGATTATTTCAGGCTGCAGAAAACCACAGTGTCTTACTCCATGGTTACACAAATCACCTCCTCAATCAAAGCAGACAGATTCAGGTAGCAGTATACACTGACTCCTGATAGAGAGAAAGCTTTGAATCTGATGAGCTGGAAACGCTGGAGTAGCATTAAAAAAAAAAAAAAGATGTGCTAAAAATGTCTGTAAATGCCTTGCACAGAGATTGATGTATTACTTCTCATAAATGCCTTTGTCCAAATAAACATTCTCAGGTCAAGGGCAAATAGTCATAATATTTTAATAATCTTGTTTTGAATTTGTGTTGGACATATCAAGGGTAACATAAAATGAAGTGCATTGGCTAAAGGAAGGTAAAAGATAATGTGTGCTGTAGTATATTTGAAAGATTGTTGTACTTCCAGTCAGAAGTACAACTTCCTGGTTGTGACCCTCCGTATTCCTCTCACTGTCTGTGTGACCACAAAAGCCACTTACCCAATATAGCCCCCTATTCCCTGGCCCATAATATTGGGTTGACTATACACCCTTTTAAGGTGCCTTTTCATCTAATAGTTCTTGATCTAAGTGCTCAGAGTGAGACAGCATCTGTTTTTTTTCAGAGCTTCAAGGCTTTCCCCTGACGCCACTTTACTTCTTTTGTACTTCACTATCTCTAAAACACTCCAGCTCTTATAAGTTAGCAAATTAAGATGCACACATTTTCAATATCGTCCCATAATTTATATGTATAAGAAAAATATGTGCTGAACCTGAATTGCTATCTGCAGAATTTAGGCAAACACTGAAATAAAAATAATTCCTTTGTGTTTTAGTCCAAATTACCAGGACCCCCCAACTTTATATAGTGATGAATAGAGGCACCTTAAGTGGAGAATATAAATTTTATCTGTTATATTCATGTAATTGGATACTAGTGGTCATTAAAATTATTATGTGAATTTATATTTATTATGAAAAGATATTTATGACATATGAATATCAAAAAGCAGCTACAAAAAGAGTTTAGTATAACCCCTTTATACTTATTTATATATTCACATATATTACAAATAATTATATATACATATATAAATGTTTGGAAAAGTATGTGATTACCTATTAAAGGATTTTAACTACTTTTTCACTTCTCACTATTATTTGAATTTTATGTAACACATATGCACTACTTTAATACAAAAGAAAACCACATTGAGATTGAAAAAAAGTAAATCTTTCAAATCAAAGTCCAAATTGATTTCAAATATGCTTTTTTCTAAACCTTAGTAATTATTATATTAAGGCTTACCAACATGTAATTAGATTGCAATTATTATTTCTTATATTTGTGGTACAAACTGGTTATTTCTTTTTTAGGCAAGAATATACACAAACTGAGGTGTATCTATATAAATAATGTGTTTTCATTTTCAAATTCAAGCAGTTATGAAAATTATTCTCAAAAAACCAAACTGAGTAGTTTACTTTGGCATTTTCTGTTAACCTTTCTCCTGACAGTGTTTGCGAGCAGATGCCCAATAAATGTTTTTGAATGAATAATACCTTTTAACATTATTTAATTACAATAGTTAGATAAAGATAAGGCATCTTTAACCTTTAGGAAACATGGAAAGTTAAATGTTAGCCCCTCTTTTATAAATGAGAAAACTAAGACAGTTTTAAATTGCTAAAAGTCTCTGATTGAATGTCCATGGGTTTTCTTTTACATTTCGGAGAAATTTGGTGATGTGTTTTGGAGTGAAGAGTGACCTGTGTTCACAGACTTAAGCTACATTACCACTGAAAACAGCCTGAAATGATTTTACTATATTTTATTTAAAAAAATAAGTTCATATGTTGCAAAGTGTTTACTATAAAATATATTTAAATGCATATAAATTTGAAAAAAAAAGTAAAATAATTCTGTAATCCTACCCTCTAGAGAAAATCATTGATAACATTTTGGTTATATAATTTACATTTTTTTTAGCCTTTGTGTGTATGTCTGTGTGTGTGTGTGTGTGTGTGTGCATGTATTTTTTAAACCAAGGAATTATACTGTACTATCTACTGTACTTTATAATGTGTCTATGTTACTAAAAATGTATGAGCACCTTTGAATCATGTTAAATATTTTTCTTCTATTTTTCTTCCTATTTTATTCTATAGATATGCTTTCATTAATTTAAACTGCTATAAGTGTTCCTCCAAATTTTGGAATGCTTTTTTTTTTTTTTGATCTATAATTGAAGCTTCTCAGAATGGCTTATCAACTAAAGTCTTTGCTAAATTACAGAATGCTTCTAGATCCCATGTGTCTTAGTTTGTTCAGGCTGCTCTAACAAAATACTGTAGACTAGATGGCTTATAACAACAAAAGTTTGTTTCTCACAGATCTGGAGGCTGGGAGGTCTCGGATCAAAGTGCTGGCCAATTCAGTGTTTGTTGAGGGTTTCCTGGTTCATTGATAGCTCTCTCTTCTCTGTGTCCTCCCACAGCAGAACAGAGAACAGATCTCCCTGAAGCCTCTTTTGTAAGGATACTAATCCCATTCATGAGGTCTCTGCCTTCATGACCTAAGCACCTCCCTAAAGTCCCATCTCCTAATCCCATCATTTTAGAGGTTAAGATTTCAACATATGAATTTTAGGAAGACATAAACATTTATATCATAGCACCATTTATTACAAATATTCTAAATCCAGAGAAAAACAACAACAAAAATAGTACAGCTATCAATGATTGTGACGTTTTAACAGAAGTGAAGAAAGCTATACCTCTAAATACTTTGCCATCGTATCTCTATCAAGATTGGACTGCTGTCACATTACTAAGCTGATCTCTCATTAGTACCCAAAGATGCTCCAGCCAAAATGGCAGATTCAACTGTACTCTTTTCTACAGATTCAGTTATGCAGGAGGCCGTTATTTGGAAAGGAAGGTATAGGCAGAAAGAGGGAGCCAGTTGCAGCTGACTTTGATGTGCATTTAATTATTTACACTTTAAAGTAGCTAAGAAGAATAAGATATCTGGCATTTTTTCTTTCCCTCTTATAAACCTCAGGGAACTGAGTCAGGAACTTGGGCAATGTAAATGTCAGGTCTAACTATCTGCCTCGACCTCTTTGCTTTAGTAGCAGCACCTCTTTAAGCCAACTGAGTGTGGCTTAAGAGAGTTGAAAGAAAAATGCCTTAAATGGGCAAGACTCCCCCAGTCAAAGCAGAGCAGAGAATTGAACCAATTATCTAGACAGTTTAGGGCAAGACAAGGAAGGGTTTCTGGACATATCAGCCAAATAGAAAATGAACACAAAAAAAATTGAAAGCATCAATTATCATCACAGTTCAGCTCTTGCTTTGCGAAAAGCTGTACAAATGATGTTCCTGAGTATAAATGGCAGAGAGATGGAAAGTAACTAAATGCCACTCATTTATCCTGATTGATTCAAACCTACCAGTCTCAAACTTTTTGCCCCAGTCAATCACCGCCCTCTGCTTTGCCTCTAAGAAAGCCTAGATCCACAAAACTCTCAACCATTGTCTAATCATGTGTTTTAGGGACCTGTTCTTACAGGGAATTGGCAGCTGGTTTTCAGTAACATCCCACTCTCATTTTAATTGCCATCCTCTCTGTCATTCCTCCAGGTTCCTCTCCTTCCCTCCCCTTTCTCACCCGCTTCCAAGTACCCCATGATATATGCCCTTCCTTGGCCTCCCAAAACTTCATGTTTTGCCTGGACATTTAGGTCTGTGAATTATGATATATACTTGCTTTGTCATGATGCACCATTCACTGCCATAGTTTAAAAAGCAGATGTATATTTTATAGCTTGCATTATATGTGATATGTTAATATGTTAATGGGTTAACTTACCATCCTACAGGTTAGTTTTAGATTTTAATAGGGATTAGGTGCAACTGGGACTGGTAACTTCTAAAGTATTAAACCACTGGAGTTACAACAGCGTGGTAATTTCAGGCACTGTGGATGGATAATGAGGGACAATTGTGGAGCAGGTGGACCTCTTATTGCCTATAAAACACACCCCCTGTGATGTCAGGCATAAAGCTGGATGCCTGTTAAATCCAACTAGTGTTTTATGTTTTTCTGCTTTATTCGGTTGAAATATACTATCATTACTATTATGTTAGGCACCTTCCTTACACCTTCCTCACCTCTTTCTCCTTTATTAACCATTTCAGTATTGCTTCCTGTAAAAGTCTAGAAAGGAAGATGTTCCTTTTGCTTCTGCTAGTCTTACATTTTTAAAATTTCTATCCATTCTTCTGCCTGTCCAAACAAAAGTGATCAAAGAAAATCCTGTCACTTCTCCTACTCATAGGGAATGGGAAAAAGAAAATGACACCACCAATGGCCTACCCTAGTGACATTTATTGGTTTCAACAAATGTCATGAGAGGCAGATTTGGAGGAAAAAAAAATCTGAAACAAAGCCTGAGCTTTGCTTTAAAATAGACCTAGGTTTGTTTTAGTTCTGTCCTTTACTAAGCATGAGAATTTTACCAAGATGCCTGATCTATCTGGACTTCAGTTTCATAATCTCTATATTGGAGGTAACATTATTTACTTCAAAACTTTATTGCTGGGATTGGATGACATGTTTATGAATTGCTAATGGTGTAAATACACTATGTTCAGTGAATGATAGAACACTATACCAAATGTTGCAGGAGTTACAGACATGGGTTGGATAGACTTGCTTTCTCCAAGATACTCACAGGCTAGTAGTGAGTTAAACTGATGTCACAATAGCTATAATTCTGAATATCAAGTAAAATCTGATGTTACTGACTAAATTGTATCTCTACAAAAGTCATACATTTGAAGTCCTAACCCCCACTGTGACTGTATTTGGAGACAGGCCCTTTCAGGAGGTAATTACTTTAAATGAGGTCATAAGGGTGAGGACCTAATCCAATAGGACTGGGGTTCTTAGAAGAGGAAGAGATACCAGGAGTACACACACACAAAGGAAAGGCCATGTGAGAACATATTGAGAAGATGGCCTTCTGACAGAGACCTCAGGAGAAACCAATCCTGCCGGCACCTTGATCTGGGACTTCCAGGATCCATAACTGCTTGAAAATAAATTTCTGTTGTTTAAGCCACCCAGTTTGTGTTATGGAACACTCGCTGCCTAAAATACCTGATATCAGAGAAGAACAGTGGGAATTCAGAGAAGTTTTCTGTTTGTTTCTAGTTGAAAGAAGTGTTACTGAGTCCAAGCTCCTACCTCTTGCTGTGCTACAGGCCAGTAAATCTGGAGATGAGGTGTTGGGGCAAATAGTGACTTTATTCAGAAAACCAGCCTACCGAGAAGATGGTGGACTAGTGTTCCAAAGAACAATCTTACCTGAGTTAGAATTCAGGCTTCTTTTATACTAAAAGGGGAGGGGGTGTGGCTGGTTGTTGGACACTTCTTGGGGCAGAAATCCTTTGTTCTTGCAGCTGTACATGGCAGGTCTGATCACAATGTTACTATAAACCTTCAACAAGACAATTGTTATTTTCTGTTCTGCAACTTTTAATCTCTATCTAAATGGAAAAGTGTTATACTTTTAAAGGTCAGAGCCTTGAGAATGAGCTATCATGTATATTTCAGGCTCTAGGCAACATTGTTTTACAAACGTGCAGAGCCAGCATGATAAGCACAAACAACAAAGCGCAAGGGTTAGAGCTAAAGGAATAGACCCAATATGGCATCAGGTTTGTTCTTCTCTGTTGCAGAAGCAGAGAAAGTCTACATGGAAGTAAGCCTAGGAATATAGGTGGGTGTTGCATAAAGGGATTTGGGAGGTGGGAGGGGATACATGTAAATACAGGGAAGAGCCCGCAAGCCTGGTTGGGGGAGATTGGAGACCCAGGGGCAGAGCACAAGGGACAGAACAGGGTAGCTCAGGGGGTTCCTTCAGACATAGTATTATTTCTTCACCTTGGGAAGTTAAGCACATAAAAAATAAATGTGACTATATGTACACATGACTTTTTGGCATTAAAATAATTAAACGTACAGGTTGCTAGAAATTGCGTCTTGGCCCAGAAAGGTCTGAGGCAATTGTCCTCCATAGTTGTATAATCCATTTCATCCATTGTGTTAGTATTTTATATGTAAAGGACATGTTTTGAGTAATAGAATTAGGTATCTTTTGAAAACACTTTCTCTCTCAACCAAGGAAATAACAGAAACAATGCCTATTTTACACATAGGCGCTTTTGAATCAAACAATTTGGATTAGATTCTTGGCTCCCCAATTTGTTAGCTGTTTGCCTTTGACAAAATCCTTATTTGCTGTAAACCTCAGTTTCCTTATCTATAAACATAATAATAACCACTACGTCCTACTTCAGGGGGCTAAGTTGTGAGAATGAAATAAAGTTGTGCACATAAGCAGTTAGTACAGTGCTGGGAACACAATAAATATTAACTATCATTTTAATTATTATGCTCTAGTACTTACCAGGAAACAGGATCACACAGGTTGCTGTCTTTATATAGCAGCCATCAAATCAAAGGGGGTGGTGTGATCTGATGGAAACCACTTATTCACCTTCACTTTTATTTTACCCTGCATTGAAGTTAATTCCTTTGTTCCTAGAATAAGCATTACACACATCCTTTGGGCAAAAATAATGATGGTTCTAGGAGTATTTGGGGAAAATATAAATACTTTTGTACTAAGTTGTTGGCAGTCTTTACCTTACAAACAGATCATGTTTTTCCACAGCCAGCTAAAACAGGACTCTAAGGAAAAATATACTTTGATGAGGTTTAAGTTGAAGAGATATATTTGTCATACACTCAGGAAAGTAGGTTCAGGTTAAGGTTTGAGTGTAGTGTTGGGCAGCCCTGGGTCACTGTCAGCATCATAGCCCCAGGAAGATGGGGTTATCAAGAAGGAAAGAGATGGATGCAGATTTCGGTAGTCCATGCATCCTGAAAACAAAATGTACATAGCTTGTCATTTTCCTAGAGCAGTTATGCTCTGGTCATTTATTAGATATAAGTTTATAACAACAGGCTGTTTGTGGTACAGTATAATACATCTGCCCAAATTCTCATCTTTCTTTGTAGAAAACAGACCAAGCCTCCCTATAGCTTTGCATATGAAGTTCTAGGGATCCATGCATTACCCTTTCATCAGTTCTAGAAGAGAAAATGCCCCTGATTAAACCCCTAATCTCCTGAGAAATGTTGCTAATGTTCTTTATACTTTTAAATACCAATGAAGGGCTGGATTTTTTTTTTTTTTTTGGAAACACATATATTACCTATTATGTGTCATGGATGTTTAAAGAGTTTATAGATACTAACTAGTTTAAACTTTGTGACAACTTTATGATGTAGAAACTATTATTTCCATCTCTCAGAAAAAGAAGCTGAGACACAAATTAACTATATACAAGTTCACAAAGTAGATAAGTGGTGAAGTCAGGATAGCAAGGAAGTTTACTGTCTTTGTTTTTGTTTTTGTGGTACGCTGGCCTCTCACTGCTGTGGCCTCTCCTGTTGCGGAGCACAGGCTCCGGACACGCAGTCTCAGCGGCCTTGGCTCACGTGCCCAGCTGCTCCGCGGCATGTGGGGTCCTCCCAGACCGGGACACGAACCCGTGTCCCTTGCATCGGCAGGCGGACTCTCAACCACTGCACCACCAGGGAAGCCCAACTGTCTTAATCATTGAACTTCTATCAGTAACTACTACCAGACACAGAAGTACAATACTTGGCCTTCCCCCATCCATTTTCTAATCTCTTTGGATCCCAGTGACAAAGTTCATGGTACCATGTTGGTAAAATACAGTACCTACCTCCACATAAGCTATTCTATTTTGGTCCTGGATATTGCTTAAGTTACACTTGCCTAGCACAACAAATAGAAGCTGGATGCTGATATTAATCCAGAATTGATACTATTCTTAAATGGATAATCTTCCAATTATCTCAAACAATAGCGTATTTTCCAAGTTTCTCAAGCTATCACCGTTATTCTACAAACAAATTATAAGTAGGAGTATAATTTATTACCCCAAATCCTAGGAATGTAATATTTTTTTTAAATCCCAGACCTTTTCTTTTTAAGAAGAAAATAATTTAAATTTTTTCCAAAAATCAAATTGTGTAATAAGAATGGATATACATATACTCATTACACACACACGGTATGTATATATACTCTATATAGATATATGTACCCTCTTACTTTTAAAAATCATTTGTATACTCCAAAATGCATACATAGCCTAGAAAATCAGATCAGTGATCTAAGGTTGTATGGCAGTTATCTTCATCCAGAGGACACTACTGCTTGTTTTTATTGTGCCCTGTCTCATTGACCTTGGATGAGCCTTGATTACATATCAGTCACATGAGCTTTTTTTCTGTCAACATTATGTCTTAGATTTTTTGGCTGCTATAACAAAATACTACAGACTGGGTGGCTTATAAACAACAGAAATTTATTTTTCACACTTCTGGATGCTGTAAGTCCAAGATCATGACACCATCATAGTTGTGTTCTGGTGAGAACCTGTTTCCTGGTTCATAGACCAAGTTTTCTGACTGTGTCCTCACATGGTGGAAGGAGCTAAGGAGTTATCTGGGGGTCTGTCTTATAAGGGCACAAATCCTATTCAGTTGGCCTCCACCCTCATGATCTAAGCACCTCCCAAAGGTACCACCATCATATTGGGCATTAGGATTTCAACTTTGTGAGGACACAAACATTCAGACTGTATTATCTTAGAGCTGATTTTCTTACCTAAATACTCGGTCCCGGCCCTTGGCACCAATTGAGGAAAACGAGGACAAGGGTTTGAGAAAGAAGGAAAAGGAGTTTATTAATTTGCCAGCAAATGAGGAGAGTAGCAGACTAATATCCAAAGGCTACTGTCCTACCTCCTTAAGATGGCAGGACCGTTTTAGAGGCGAGCTATTTAAACATGGGTCGTGAGCTACCTGACTGGGACTGCACCAGCTCATAGTGTTGTGATGTCTTTTATCTTGATATATGTTTTCTATAATGTGAATCCTGGCCCTTGAGGTTGTCTGCCTCTGGTCATGATGTCCCTGATAACAATCCCAAGTTTCTGCAGTTCTGTGAACAAAAGGGGAACAAAGATAGGAAAACAAGATACAATGCTTACATTAATTAGTAACATAATTCTTAGAACTAGGAGTACAGTTTTGAGGAGAGGGAAAGAAGAAAGCAGGAGGAAAAAAATCCCCATCTTTCCCTGGTCTGCATCAATTTCTTCATAAAAATGTGGAGAAGGTAGTGAGAACAGGTGTCAAAACTTGAGACAACAAATGGCCTATTTTAAAGATCTCTCACAAAACGTTGCCGCCTTAGACTCATTCTCATTCTGTTTTTGCATCCTTATCACTAGCATAGGTAGTAGAGCATTGTGGGTAAGAGTATAGCACTGGACCGCACTGGCCCTGGACCTGGGAGTAGACCTTGGGCCAACTTGGCCAAGTGATTCAATCTTTCAGTGCTTCAGTAGTTTTCATCTGCAACATGCAATTAATAATAATAATAATACTCCTGCCTCATAGGGTAATTGTGATAATCAAGTGAATATATTACATAATATATAATATATATTATATTATATATATAATATATGTATATATATACACACATCAATATGTATATATAAATTATATATATAAAATATATTCATTGTATACACTTATTATAGTAAAATATACATGCAGATGTGTTGTATATTACATATATGTAATATATATATATATTCCTTAAGATACACACATACACACATAAGTGAGTGTCTGCTATGATTATGTGTTTACTGTCCTTTGCTATCAATGAGTTCATGATACATATAGAAAGAGATAGGGAGCATATTGTATAGTGATTAAAGATATAGACTCTGAAGTAAGATCACCTTTGACAATTTATTCGACCTTTAAAAGAATTTGCTTCCTCATTTGGAAAATTGAGATGATAATACTATTTACAGGATCATTACAAAGATTAAATCATTTCCTACCTATAAACTATCTGGCCTAATACCTAGCATATACTAAGAGCTTAGCAACTATAAGCTTCTTTTATTATTATCATTTTTAATGTTATTATTATTAGATCAATTACAATAAATATTTGACCTGTTATTATTAGTATTAGTATTAGTCTTAATTTTAGTATTAAATCAAGCACTCATGGAACTTTTCCTAATACAGAATATGTGTTCCTATATTGCCTATTGTATGTGGTATAAAGCTGACTTGCAGTTTGAAGTATGACCACAGAATATTCATTAAATATCCTAAAAATTAGAATTTAACCATTGCCCTTTAAAATTCCTCTTTGATTATTTTCTGCATGTTTTTTCTTTCCCTTTGGAAATCCTAGGCTTTGCCTTGCACTGTGTCTCTTATGGAGTTGAGCATACATTATTAGCACAGTCAAGTTTCTGTGTAGTAATAGAAGATAGCAGTTCTCTAGAAGAGGACTTCAAATTAATTTTTAAGCAGCAAGGCTGCTGTTGCACTCTCCATCATTGTCAGACACTCCATTCTTCCTACGTGACCAGGAATAACAATAAATGCTTTTAGCAAGAAAACCCCCTGCCAAAATCCACATCTTTAAAAATGGACTCTAAACAGACACCTCATAATAAGCCTGCCATCATCTCTGATCTCATGAAATAATCTATTAGCTAACTATCAGGTTGTTCATTAACTGTCCCTTCTTCACACCTTAGTTAGATATAATATGAAATTTGCTTTCTTTAATTCACTGTTAAAAATAAAACAATTACATTGCTCTGATGTATCCTTTTAAAGGACTATGGTCTTTATCTCTATCAACTTTTGTCCAGTCCAATGATATGGTGTTGTAGCAATCCTAAAACCTTCTATGTCTTTGCATTTAACTACAGTAGGCACACTGACCAGTCTCTAAACGTTAACTTCAATGAAGTAGGCATATTTTGAATGTAGCTCATCTTTCCAAATAGTGACCCTTCACAGACCATTTGGTCTGTAGATTTTTTCCATTTTGTAATGGAAAAAAAAATTGTATGAATTTGATCAGAAAACAATGTGTGGCTTTACCTGCCAGACTCAATGTGGTCTGAATCTCACTATGTTATCATATATTCCATAATTTTTACCATTATGAATATGTGAGATCTAAAAACCAGTTCTCAAAGGTGTGAGACTGTTTATTTTCACAACTCACTTAAAATTCAGCTTTTTCCTTCTGCATGACCTATACCTGGCACACTAACCTCCCAAAGCCTTAATTTTCTCATCGGTAAAACAGGGATAATAATATTACCTATCCCAGAGGGTTTCTGTGAGGATGAAATGAACAATCCTTGTTAAGTGGGTGGCCAAGTTCCACGCATGTGGGAAGGGCCCAGAACACGTTTTCTGTCATTTTTGTTGTTAATACCTTAGAAATGTGAAGTGAGATCTCTTCACAAAGGATATGATGGTTCTTCAGAGATTGAGAGCCAGATAAATAAGCACAGCATTGGTTTCCCAAGAAGCATATTTAAAGTAGGGTTATATGTTAATAAACACACACAGGATTTTGAACTTGCTACCCAGGCCCGGGGTAGACTTTTAGCCCCGAGGTTGTGCTGACTATAATGGGAATGATAAATCAGACATCCTTAGTGGGAAAATCACAGTTGAAATTCATATACATTGACAAGAGTTAGGAGCCTGAGAAAAGAGATCTATGGATGGCGTGTGCTGATTGCCAGAAGGAAAAGAATGACCCTTGACTTACTGTGCTTGACTCCAAATATTCTACAAAATAAATGATGAACAATCTTAGAAATAAACAATCTCAACCTTTTCTTTCAAATGTCTAAATAGTAAGGAGTGACTATAGAATGCGAAGGTCTACATCTACAGATGAACAGATACAAAATACTAGATGAAGGCATATATCATCAGATACACGGTTTTCTTTAGCTGAGTTGTAATGTATACCAGATGGCAAACAGGTCTAGGCTGATTTCAGGCAACAGACATGTTTTTCTAGGCTTGCACAGTGTTGGATGAGATAGTGTCTTAAACATTTTGAATTATTTTTGAACATTGGGAAAATAGGAAATTTTATGTAAAGTCCAGATACACATATAAATGGCTTATTTAAAAATATGTGGCAAATAAAGGGGTAGCGCAAGGGAGCCCCATGGTAACGGAACCGTTTTTCATCTTGAATGTGATGCTGGTTACACAAAGCTACACCTATGATAAAAATCATATAAAACTATACATACCCTGAAATAAGTGCTTTAAAACTGGTGAAATTTGAATAAGCCCTGTGAATTATACTAATGTTAAGTTCCTGGTTTTGATAGTGAACCATAGTAATGCACCAGGTTACGATTAGGGGAGGCAGAGTAAACAGAGCCCAAGACCTCTCTGCACATTTTTACAATTTCCCTGGAGTCTATAATTATTTCAAAATAAGGATGTTAAGAAAATATGTACAAGGTAAGTGAATCTGGCAACAGATTTCCATATGGTGATAATTTGGAATTATATAGCAGGTGCCCCTTTATACAAGCTTGGAAGGAAAAGAAGGAAGGAAGGGATACAAGAAGGAAGGAAAGAGGGAGAGGGGGGAAGAATGAGGGAGCTAAGAAAGGGAAGAAAGAAGACAACGTATAAATTCTAAAGACACAGAAAAAATTATATATGTAAATAAAATGAAAAACAACTGATTACTTCAAAAGAAAACAGGAAAGACAAGCAAAATAGAATTGACCAGTAGAATAAAAGGAATAACAAAATACGATGTTAAAATGAATCAAAATAATCAGAATGTGAGATAAATGGCTGATATCAGAATTAATATACAAATATAGATTTAAGCCACTGATAAGATAGATATCTAAAATATAAGAAGATAAAATATTGAAAGTTAAATTATGGAAAAATTATTCTAAGCAAATATTAACCAAAAGAAAGATGTTGGACCCATATTAATAAAGATTTTACAGTAACTACATAAAAATTATTGTTTTAGTTCATCAGATATTATATTATGTTAATTTTTATGTACCTAAGTTGCTTTAGCATATTTAGAGCAAATTTGACAAAAATCCCAAGAAGAAATTTACAAAACCCCTATCAGAGGGAAACATTTTAGCATATCTGTTTTTGTAAGTGATAAATCAAGTAGATGAAAATGAGAAAATAAAAGGAATATTTGAACAACCTAATGAATATGCCTAGTTTAATAGATACATATAAAAACTATATCTAGTAGTTAAAAGAATCACATTTTTAAATGTACACATGGAACATTTGAAAAAACTAACGACCTATTAGACTATAAATGTTAAACGATTGATGTCATTAGACCAAACAGTTGGCAAATGGATACATATAATATGATACCACGTATATAAATTTTAAAATATGAAAAACAATTATATTTATTATATAAAGGTACATAATTATTCAATAAGTACTTACAGAAATGCAAGGAACTAGTAAGAACCAAAATGAATATAATGAACATGTCTGGGTGTAGGAAGGTGAGGGAAGGATAGGGGTATAAAAGGGAAGTTTGGGTACTCAAGAGTCTCTAAAAGCATTTGCAATGTTTTACTTCCAAAATTAAATAATGGGTACATACGTTTTACTTTAGTATCTTTTTTCCTTCCAGTATATCTGCAATATTTCACAGTGCATTTGAAAACAACCAAACATACCAGGCTTCTATTCCCTGATTCTCCACTGCTCCCCAGTCTGACACTGAGTTTGAGCAAACTCAGACTGTTGCTTTTCCCTAAAGTAGTACTAAAGAGAGAATAAAATGCTTACTTTTAAAAATTAGTTTATTTTTTAATAGTAACCCCCAAACACTCACTTATTTTACCCTCTAGCACCCTGTAGGTATTTGAATTTATGAACACTAATCAGTACTAGTAAGAGGAGATATCCTATGGACATTTATTATTATTATTATGAACACCAGACAATTCTCTGCATCTCAGGCTTAGAAACTTGTCTCATAATTATACAAGATCAGTGTAAAAAGATCTCTAAAACCAAAGATCAGACATCCAGTTTGTAATGGTTCTAAAGTGCTTTGAACCCCTTTGTAATAAGCAGAATTGCTGCTTCTCAAGAAATTATAATTATTTTTGCTTATAATTAACATTGCCTTATTAATAAGTGCTATACTTCCAGTTAGAACCAATGTTGAATAAATTAAGATAATACTAAAAGAGACCATGTTTAAAGCAAGCAGAAACTTTGGTGGACATGTTATTATACTCATTATAGAGTGTGTTTATTATGGAGGGGCTTCATCTCTTATGCGACACCATAAAATACGTTTTGATCACCAAATAGCTTTTTCAGCCTGAGAAGTATGTGCTGCAATGACTAGCTACTTGAACAAACATTAAGGAACTGTTACTATCAAATCAAATACTAAGATGTGATCCATATATCTATGAATTCAACTCAAGTGCAGTGAGGTATACACATGAATATTTCCTTAGATAGGAGTTATCAGTGCCACAACTTATGTGTATTGCTGACAAAATGGTGAGTGGATTTCAGGTAGGAAATTAGAAAATCTATTATTCATACATAATGGTAGTACCTACCCTTACCTATTGCAACTTTGGCAAATGGATATTGTTAAGGCAGTGTGTTGGTTGTGCTACAGTTCAAGGTGGCTAAGTATGCACATGTATCCCACTTCTCACCTCAAATTTCATGAAATGACAGTGAAAAAGCACATTAAACATTGACCAGCTTAAACTGGTTTTGCCTCCTTAAATAGGCTGTTGATTAATCAAACATCAAGTTATTTTATATAGACAGCACTGCATATGTGTAAGATGGGACCCATGTCTCTAGGATGACCCTGGAACCAAGACTCTTCAGTCTACGGAACTCAAAGAATAAGAAATGTTGCCAGTGGAGCCTGTTACAAAATGGAAAGTCCTTCAAGAAGGAAAATCTGGCTTCTCACAGCATGAGTAGCTTATATGGATTAATTCAAGATCAGCTTCCAAGTTTGAAATTCCCCTAACCCTTTAAATTTGACCCTGAACCCTGGATCAAGGAGACTGATTTAAGAGCCTTGCCTCCTGTCTCCTGGCCAGCTGACCTCTCAATAAAGCTCTTTCTTTTCTCAAAAGCACTACTGGGCATATACCCTGAGAAAACCATAATTCAAAAAGAGTCATTTACTAAAGTGTTCATTGCAGCTCTATTTACAATAGACAGGACATGGAAGCAACCTAAGTGTCCATCATCGGATGAATGGATAAAGAAGATGTGGCACATATATACAATGGAATATTACTCAGCCATAAAAAGAAACGAAATTGAGATATTTGTAGTGAGGTGGATGGACCTAGAGACTGTCATACAGAGCGAAGTAAGTCAGAAAGAGAAAAACAAATACTGTATGCTAACACATATATATGGAATCTAAGAAAAAAAAAAAAGATCATGAAGAACCTAGGGGTAAGATGGGAATAAAGACACAGACCTACTAGAGAATAGACTTGAGGATATGGAGACGGGAAAGGGTAAGCTGTGACAAAGTGAGAGAGTCACATGGACTTATATATACTACTAAATGTAAAATAGATAGCTAGTGGGAAGCAGCCACATAGCACAGGGAGATCAGCTCGGTGCTTTGTGACCACCTAGAGGGGTGGGATAGGGAGGGTGGGAGAGAGGGAGACGCAAGAGGGAAGAGATATGGGAACATATGTATATGTATAACTGATTCACTTTGTTATAAAGCAGAAAATAACACACCATTGTAAAGCAATTATACTCCAATAAAGATGTTAAAAAAAAAAAAAAAGCCAGTGCCATAGTGTTGGCTTCTGTGCACATTGGGCAGTGAGCCCTTGCACAGTAACAACAGTGAGGTTGTATAAAAGGAAATGAATTTGTTCTTATAATACAAACGTTTCATCAATGGATTAGAGACTTCGAAACATGTATGAAAAGTTGGAGTGTAAATGAAAGTGGAGGAGTCTAGTAGCATTTTAGAAACAGATAGGAGGACACTGCAGCAGAAAGAGAAAACACATATTTCAGCCGAGCCCTAGGGAGTCTTCAGGCTTAGAGAACAGGTGTAGGTTACAAACCAGAGTTGTCCATTTATGCTTTTATTCATAATATCAAAGGCAAATGACCCCATGCTCCCAGAGTGCACATTTAGCAAGACAAGCCCCTAGATGAAGACTGGAGATCTGCTTGCTAAAGAAATTGAACAGTCTACTCATGAGGGGCAAGAACTCGAAACAAACATCTTATTTTGGCATAAGACAGGTGGTTTGATAGTTACAGGATGCCTGCATTCTCCCCACTCATAAAGGGCAAACTGCATGTGTCCAGTGACATGTCCCTATCCATGAAATAGAACTCTTGGTCAGTTCTTCTACATAGGGAACAGAGAACTACACAACACCGTAGGAATACAGGGTCAATATCTAATGTTTAACACTCATTCCTCAATTCATAGATACGCTGTGAGAACAAATATGACCAGACATTTTCAGGAAGCCAAAAACAGAAACAGAGAAGCATCCTGGTGAACAAATAGTAAAAATGATGTCAAAAGAAATAGAATTCAAGGATCAGAAACATGTCTTTTAAAATCCATAGTTAAATCCTTAGATTCCAGAAGATTCTGCATTCAGTAAAACAACATCAAGCTTCCATAAAAAAAAAAAAATTATCAGAGGATAAGAAAGTGCTCCTGGAAAGAAAAATCATTAAAAAAGTTAGAAAATAAAATCAAGAGTATGAATTAAAAGATAGAGCAAAAAGTCAAAAAAGCAGGAAATTATGAGAGAGACATCAGAGATACGGAGCCTCAAAATCCTTCATGCAGCTAGTAAGTATTTTAGAAAGAATAAACAGAAAACATGGAGGTGAGACAGTAGTTGAAGAACTAATTGAGATTATTTCACAGCATTTAAGACCAAATATCAGATTGAGAAGATCCAAGGACTGCCTGGAACAGTACATGGACAAAGTCCTATTGCTAAGACACATTGTTATGAAATTTCAGAACATCCAAGGTGAAGAGATGGTCTTAAAAGTGGTTGTGGAAAAATGCCAGTTTATAGACAAATGAACACAAATCAGATTTGCATTAGAAAACTGGATTAGAAAACTGAGAAAATTGTATGTTCTTGCCAAACTATCAATTTCAATAATGTGTGAGGAAAAAAATTTTTTTTTCATATTTGTAAGGTACACTCTGAAGTAAAAATAAAATAAAAATCAAGAAGAAAAATACACAGGATTTAAAAAATGCACTTAATTTAGAATGACAGAATAAGAGCTATGCTGCATAATTAAGAGAAACTAGTCCTAATTGAAACAAGAAGTCAGAGCCTTCATTTTAACAAATGCTATGGTTAAGAACTTGGATGACCTTAGAGTCAGGCTAAAGGCATATTCTTCTTCTATAGGTGAGCAAAAGGAAAGGCAATTCAAATCTCCAGGAAGACAAAAAAAAAAAAGTTCTTTAAATCATAACCTGAATTTAAAGCAAACAACTGATTCATGATTTTGACTAATTGGTGTAAGCCATTTGACTCTGACAGTGTTGTTCAAGGAGATGGAGAGAGAAGATATTATATCCCTGTGCTATTTAAGTTTTTGTACTATGTATACAATTTAGTTAGTAGGGGCAATACAATAATAACTATAATGAAGTTATTCACAGGCATTTTGTGAGCACAGTGCCAGGGTAGGTAGCCCAAACTAGAAGCACTCAACCACATCTTTCAAGAGGAGATACATGAGTGGTACATTTTGAGTTCAGAAGTAATTCAGCAACAATTGAAAGGATGGTGGAAAGAAGAGTATGAACAAAGAAACAGAGGTATGAATCAATATCCATCTATTTACTTAGGTTAGATCTTTCTGTATACTAGTCTTTGGAGATACGAAGTTAAATAGGAAATGACCAAATCCTAAATAATTTACAATTAACTGGTGGAGACAGATCAGCAAGGCAGACCTGCAATACAGTGCCACAAGTGCCACTATTTGGTATTTTGGATGGTGAAATTAGCTATTGAAAATGAGGAGAGCAGGAGCTGAATTGTGTGAAAACATGAGGAAAACTGTTAATATTTGGACAGTCACTGAGGGGCATAAGAGAAAGGTCACCAAAGAACATTGAGTGATGGTCTAGCAGTGTGAGGTCCTTTCTAGCACTGAACTGTCACCCAATCAGAAGATAGTACTCATCTACAGAGACACTTAGCTGAAAATATGTATTATCAGACTAGTTTGGGAGTTGATCCAATTTGTGTGGCAGAAATACAGAGGTATACTTGGGATTGAGGGGACGAATAAAGGAGTAGATCAATTAATTAATATGGCATCCAGAACCAAAAGATAAGTGAAGATGAAGAAGTATGATATAAAGACTAAGGAAAATGGAGGGACTGTGGTCCTTTATATTTCTTTAAGGATTAAAGGATCAATAAGTAGGACATAGCAGAGGTTGCTAAAGGTTGAGTGTCATTAGCATAAGAACCATGTGCTTTCCTATTTGCATATAATGTGCCTTCCAGCCATCCTTGGCTAAAGTAAACATTCTGATAACCTAAAGCCCTTGAAATTATTGAGCACATCATTTAAGTGTGACATGATGGAAGTAAATGACAGGGGAAATACCATTTACCACAGCTAGGATTTGGTTGAAAGCACTGAAATGAGAGTCCAGGAGATCTAATGTATAAATCTGAAAATCATACTTGACATTTCTGAGACTCATTTTCTTCTCTCTCTATAATATTCGAATTATCTGTTGTATCATCTATTCCTCGAATTGTTGTACATAGATTATAATTCAAAATGGAGAAATGTAAAAATGAGCTTTTAACAAATCATTCCATATATCAATATAGAATACTGCCTCACCCGTATTAGGATTATTTTTCATTACTCTTCTCTTTTGTTGTTGCAGTTATCACAGAAAAAGAACTAATCCCAAACGCATAATTTGCTCAGGCAAATGATCAACAAATGCTCTAATTTGTCTGATGTCTATAATCAATAGGCTTCAATAATATAAAGATATTTATTTTGTTAGTTTCCCTTTATTTAATCACTAGGATAAAATTCTGGTGCAATGAGACATTTCAAATAATATAAAACAGAACAAACTTTTAATGGTCTACAACAGACGGACTTGGTCATCATGCAAATGTCTGTTTCCTCTCCAATATTTTCCTGAAGAAAATGTACTCATATTCTTTACAGAAACAAACCAGATGGTGTCCTCTGTGCACTTTCTATTTTCTCAAAAGTTCAAGAAAATTATTTAAATAAAAAACTTGAGCTTGGATTTTTAGTCTAATAATGCTGAACATTCTAACTCCAGGGTGTTCATTAAATCTCTTTATTCTGCATGACTAAAGCCTTTCTCTCTTTTCTTCTCCTCCTCCTTCTTCTTCTTCCTCTCTCTCTCCCACTCTCTCTCTCTCTCTCCTCTCTTCTCCTCTATCTCTAATTCTCTTTCTATCTCTATCTCTATTTCTTTGATTTTCTCTTAACACTATTGGAAAAAGTCACCTTTCTTCTATTTTAGCTTTATTTAAAAATCTGGAGATCTACCTTTACGATTGGATGCTAAACACTAACTTCTGGCTTTATCTGATATTAGCTTTATCTGTTTATATATTGATACATTGCTATTTGGATATTCTGACAGATTAATCCAGAGACCTAGGATCAGCATGAGGTTGATAAAGCTTGGAAGTGAACTGTGGATGAAAATGTTCTAGACCATGTACAACTTACATGGACCCAGAAGATATTGTTACATGTTTCTCTATACAATATTACATTCAGTATGACATATTATGATATTCTGGTATTCAGTCATGCTTACTCTGTGACAGCATCAAAGAAGAGAAAGATGTGGAATAAAAAATATGTATTTTTTGGATGATATGAAAAACTCACATTTTATCTACTACTCAAGCCAAAAATAATTGTTACTTATGTTACTAAGGATTTATTTCCATCACTTCATTAGTTAGCAATTTGCATTGTATCAAATGGGTTTAACTCCTTTAATAGATTCCAAATGGGTCATTAGGCTAATCAATTCTGGTTAGCTTTATACTTATTCATGAGAAGAAAATGCACTAGAAGGATTTCCTGAAGGAAGTCTTGTTTGGAATTCAGCGTTTAAACAATAAAAAAAAAAGAAAAAGGTCAACATTGCTAACTGTGAGAGATGTATGAGTGGCTTTCCCTGAAGATTTAGATCCTTAACAGATCAGTTCTTGTCACTCTGTTGTCTTACAAAGTTGGTTCACAGAGAGCAGAGATGAAGCTGATTGGCCTGCTTATTATACCACTGTTAAAAATCAGGATCTGAGTAAGTGCTTGTGGAGGTGGTGATTATGAATAAAGAGAAAAGTACTGTATCCTTGTTACTGAATGCAAGTTTGTGTGCCCAACATACAGTGAGGCCAAACAAACCTAAACATCGGAGTTTGGAACAGAGAAAGGTTTATTTCAGGACCAAGCAAGGAGAATGGGTGGCTTGTGCTCAAAAACCCCAAAATCCCCAAAAGTCTTCCAGTAAAAGTTTTTATGGGCAAGATTTGGGGTGAGGGCTGGAGCGTGTATGACTTTCTTCTAATTGTTTGGTGGTGAGGTAACAGAGTGGTGTTCCAGGATTGTTCTCAGCTTGAAGTTACCATCTTCCACCTGAGTGGGGCCTTAGTTCCTGTAGAAGAACTCAAAAATATTGTTATGTATATTCCTTGAGGAGGAACCAACTCAGGTTTAATCGCTGCACTATTTTTTCTTGATTGCTCCTCCTTTGTTTCTGCATTCCCTTACTCCCCTGATTAGCAATTGTTTGGATCTACACTTTGGAGCTCGGGGAAGGTCTTAGGAGGCTAAATGAAGACTATTTCATACAAACAAGAAACGGGACATGGAAAGGATTTGTACCCCAGAGGCCCCCACAGGTTCCTGCTCTGTCTCATTCCTCATATATGCCTTTGCACAGGTTGTCCCTTTTGCTTTTTGAATAACCCTTCCCTACTTCATCTCCCAATCTCCATGTCAAATTTTCCAGGCCAAACCCAAATTTCTCCCCACCCATTATCTGTAGGGATGACTTTCTCCTTCTCTGCAATAAGCTTGAGTATTGAGAACCAAAACTGTCTACCCCTACACAATGCTTAGAGGCTGAAACTGAAACTACCTCCCCACCCACCCAACTTACAGTCTGCATTAGGGGTTGGCAAACTTTTTCTCTGAAGGGCCAGATAAATATTGTAGGATTTGCAGGCAACATAAGATCTGTGCTGCACATTCTTTTTCTTTTTCCTTTCTTATAATCCTTTAAAAGTGTAAAGAACTTTCTCGGCTTTGCCCACAGGACTGGATTTGGCACCTGAATCCAGGCATAGTTTGCAGATCACTAGTCTACATTAACATAACTTTACTATTCCATTGTCTTCATTAGCATGACTTTACTATTCCAGAAGAACCAATGATTCTTCAATGAAAAGTATCCACAGACATTTTTTGCCTTAAGATTCTATGCATCTCTTGACCCAGAATTCCTCACCTTGCTTTTTGTATCAATGCTACACTGTTATATGATGATCTTTATCCAGTCATAATCAAGCTTTCATCCCCTCTTCCCCACTCTCTCACTCTCATTGAAAGCTGTCTTTTAAACCAAACTTTCAATTCTCAGTTTCAGTTCTAAATTTCAATCTTGCCTTCCCCACTTTGAGACAGGACCAAAGCTCTGTGGAGGAAGTATTTGCTCTCACCTGTGCTAAACTAAACCTTCTCTTTTGAATAGGTTATTTTGGTGAATTTTGTTTTGGTAGATATTTGGGGATCCAGCATTCAATATTCAATAGAATGGTGTTGATTCTATTACAGTGTCTTTCATAATTGGCTTTTTATCATAGTTATTTAAGTTTGTGCCTGCCTTGACTTTAAAATTTAGGTTATCAGGAATAGTTGCAGGAAGGGGTACCCCTTCCAGGGCCTGAGAGTGGGCTCTTCTCTAACACTCACAAATGAATTGTCCGAGGAAACACATGTGGTGACAAAGCAAGAGGTTTTTTTGGGAAGGGGCGCCTGGGCAGAGAGCGGCAGGATAAGGGAACCCAAGAGTACTGCTTTGCCATGTGGCTCACAGTCTCTGGGCTTATGGTAATGGGGTTAGTTTCTGGGTTGTATCTGTCCAATCATTCTGACTCAGGGTCCTTCCTGGTGGCGTGCGCATCACTCAGTCAAGATGGATTCCAGCAAGAAGGATTCTGGGAAGTTGGTAGGACATATGGACTGGAATTTCCTCTCTCCTTTTGACCTTTCCCAAATTCTTCTGGTTGGTGGTAGCTTGTTAGTTCCGCCTTCCTTACCAGGGCGTCTTGTTGTAAGATAACTCATGCAACTTGTTACTATTGGCCTGGCCAGGGTGGGCGGTTTCCATCAGTTGTTCCCCTAACAGAATCATATATTGGCTATATTTTGTTATGGATTTTGCACATAGTGCTTAATAAGTATCCTTTGCTATATGGCAATTTAGTGGATCTTTACTGAACCACGTTTATTCAATTTAGCCCTTTCTCTTTCTCATGTAGGGTTTGCTGTGTGAAAGCATCTTTCCCTTCTATTCATGTAAAACACAAAATGAAAAGGGAAGATGTTCCAAGAGCCATAATTACGCCTCCTTAAAACATCCCCAGGAATAATCAGTGCTGTTTCTCCACAGGATATTTTCTGTGAAAGTAGCAGCATTTTGTGTCTGGATTTCCTTATATATTCAACTATTCCCGTGACTGCGGATCAGGACATCCCCACAGCGCAGGTCCAATCAAGGGAGCACTGTGTTTCTTCAGTTTGACAAGATAAAGAGCAAGGAAAGAAACAGAGAACAGGTCTCACTAAAGAGTAAAAAAGTCTTCCTGATGTGTGTTGATGGAGGCAATGGCAGGTCAGGCTGTTCTGGGATTAATGCCTAATTACACAGGTGTGTGCTTCCACAACACACACAGATGGCTAAGCACACAATTAGAATTTCTTCAGTAAGATGGAAAAGATGGGCTTCTTTTTAAGTAGAAAAACTTGTCAGAAATCAGCCTTTGAACTGTTGATCTCTTGGGGAACATCATATGGGTGTGCTGTTATATGTCTCTCAATATTCTCTTATGTTCTTTCTTAAGTTGTAGGCAGGTAACTGTGCTGTGTAAGTTATTGACTCTGAAGATAAAACTAAATGCACGGGCTTCCCTCGTGGCACAGTGGCTGACAGTCCGCCTGCCGAGGCAGGGGACACGGGCTCGTGCTCTGGTCCGGGAGGATCCCACATGCCGCGGAGCGGCTGGGCCCGTGAGCCATGGCCGCTGAGCCTGCGCGTCTGGAGCCTGTGCTCCGCAGCGGGAGAGGCCACAGCGGTGAGAGGCCCGCGTACCGCAAAAAACAAAACAAAAAAAACAACAAAAAAAACCTAAATGCACATAATCAAAGAAAAGGTTGGAAGTTAAATACGACAAAAAAGAAAAAGGTGTGCTGATAACATGTTAAATCAGTATGCATACTTATTAGTTAAAAAGGCATGTCATTCTTACGAGCTAAAGTAATTAGTCTATGCTTATCCATAGCACCATTTCTGGAACTACCTAAGGGAAAGTTGTTACTGGAAAATAAGGAAGAGTATGTTTAGAGGCCCTTCTAGTTTTGGGAAGAATAGCCCTTTTCTGCTATCAAGCCAGATTTTAGAGATGAGCATGGCTCTGTGATACATCTCACTAGAGTATAATCTGTATGTTACCCTACAGCTCTTAATACACACAGTTTGTTAGTTTCTCCTATGCAATTCTTGTGAAGAAGAAAACAAATAAAACACACACAGCTGACTTAGAGAGAACACTGTTTGATTTCATGGGAGGTGGAGGTGACAGTTACACTTCTGATAAGTAGGCGCATCTGCTGCAATTTCTCCAGGCTCAGAGTCAAGAGAATTGCCATTTCCTTGCCAGTCTTTGCCCTGACCTTTGCCTTGCTTGACCTGGCACATCTAGGTAGGGAAGAAGGAGGGACACAAAAGGCGGAAGCAGGATGCATCAGACTCAGACTACGGTCAGTATGGGATCTTTTATTCCCTGCCTAGCCATCGTCATATAGGCCTTTGCTCTGCTAAGAAAATTGTCTCCAAATGAAACAAAGCATGCTGTTTAAATAAACACTGGGTTCCTACAGTGACCGTCTTTGGAGTAATAATACCTAACAGGACTTAAAAAGGGAGACCATCCTCCCTGTTGAAACTACTCTGATACATCTGTCTTTGCTAGATTACGCACCTCTTTTTTCCAGAACATCACCTGAGACACCCACCCGTACCCTATTATGTTTTAAAGAAATCAGTTACACAGACAGCAGTCTTATATGATTTGTTAACTTCATGAATATATAGGTTTAACTGAAACTGTATTGATAGATGTCTTCTATATTTGAAGTATGAAATTCTGATTGACAAATTTTTTTTTTCTCTGCACAGTTTTGCAAAGCTTATGTTTAGACAGTATGACAAGGGTGATCTTTTACCTGACAGAGACATTTTAAATCACTTTTTGCATCTGAAATAATGACTTGTACCTCATAGCAAATCAATGAATATTGCTAAATTTTGAAATAATATGGAGAAAAAAACCCCAAATTTCCATCGACAGATGAATGAATACATAGATTATGGTATTCTAGTATAATGGAATATCACTTGGCAATAAAAAAAGAATGAACTATTTTAGATCCATACAAAAGCCTGGATGAATCTCAAAATAACTTTACTGAGAGGAAGAAGCCAGACTTTCACCCCCAAAAGGAGTACATACTATATGATGCCATTTTATAACTTTCTAGACAAAACAAACAAATCTCTAAGTACAGAAAAGCATATCAGTGGTTGACTGGGAGCAGAGAGTAGGATAGACGAAAAGGAGGGAATGAAAAAGCACAAGAAAAATTGGGGAAATAATGAATATGTCAGTATGTTGATTGTGGTGATAATTTCACAGGTGTATATAAAGATCAAACCTTATTAAATTATACATTAAATATGTGCTGAGCCATTCCTTATATGTCAAGTGTACTTTAATAAGTCTATCATATGAATATCTTAAATATCATCAACGAATTCTTAATAGGAGTAAATAGTGAGGTAGAATCTCTCTTTGCAAGCTGTGTAATTTTTGAACTTTTAATATATACAAGATAAGAAGAATCCTGTGGGTGGAGCCTTGACACAATGCTTATGGGTAAGAAGTAGGAATGGAGGCCTTTTCCTTATCAGTAATAGTACAACAAAGCAAGCAAATAAGGGCCACATAGGTAAAAAGCAACTTATGTTTAACAGACATAAAATGGTTCAAAACATGATATTTGCAATAAGAATGAGAAAGATAAGATTCTCTTCAATAAATAAAACATGATTCGTATTTATATTATTTCACAATACATAGATAAAGGCACAAGAAAAAAGGGGAAGCTAAGAAAAAAATAGAGATATGGAAAAAGAAATTTAAAAAATGAATATTGTCCATTCATCTCATGGATATTGTCAGGTAGATACACAAAGATAAATAAACATGGAGCAAATTGATAAAGACATTCATAAAATATTTCCATCTTGTAAACATTCAGAAAACATTCCTTAAAAGACATACAGGGCCCTCCTTCAGTAGAGTCATATGTGCCATTGGGTAGAATCAGGGAAAAATTAGATCTGGCTCAAAGGTCCTAGTCTTCCCAGGTCCTCTGAGGTCAAAAGAAGAACGGAAAAGAATTTAAAATGTTGTCAATTAGGAGACCATGTAAATTCAATTTAAACTGTCATTTAATTGCATGATATTTGAAGACTTTTATTTTTCAATAAAATGAGCTGAGAAAGGGCAATGAACTAATAGCAAGGTAAAGAAATTACTAATTGAGCAATTTTGGGTAATAGCAAGCAAAGTATTTTTAGGCTGAGTTTTCTTGGTCTCTTATAAATCACATAGGCTAGGCCTATGTGTGCAGCCAACTGTGTTGTGAGAATATCTAACAAATTGAACATTACTTCAATGCAATGCTGATTACAAGCAAAAGAACCCCACCATTAAATGTATAACCAAGGAGGAAGTGTTTAGGAATAGCTAATTTGTTTACCATTTCATTTTTTCTTACCAAGGATATTTAAGAAGAAATCAGGGGCATCCAATTTACTTTCATAACTGTCATGGGCAGTGTTTTTCAGCAATCAGGTATTTGTTTAAAATATACCTGGTCTTTGTCCTTAGTCTGTATTGACTACATAGATACAAAAAGCTGTCGTGTCTATTTTTCTTCGTTAGTGAATTGTTAAGGCATCCTGCAGGTTTATGCTTTAGCAGGACACTTTTGCTAATCAAGCCATATAAACATATTAAAAAGATCCACAATGATTTCTCAGTTATCAAGGAGATTATTCTGCCCATTATGTTCATCTCAATTTCCAATAGCATGTAGATTATTTAGACCCACCTTTTGGAAGTCAGCATGTAAAGGTTCATTAGATAAAACTCAGATCAGTCACCTTGGAATTTTTCTGGTAGAATTTGGTGGGAGAAAACACAAGTGAAGTTTGGTGAAATCTTTAGTACGTATCAGTTGTCCTTGTAATATGCCATGGAACTGATATTTAAGAATGGGTATGTAGAGACCTGTGAAGGAGAAATGAGATGGTGAGCTTTTGAAGCAGTGATAAAACATTATAAGAGTCTCTATGTTCATAATTTTTATGTGGAAGCTGCTCAACAAATAATTAAGTCAAAACAAAAGAATGTGGCATTTCATTGCAAGAAATTGTATCCCAGTCTCTGCTGAGTTGAGGAATTCTCCCCTAATGGGACACTGGCAGGCCAGCTTCTCTGTGTCTCAGGTGACTCTGGGCTGGATGGCAGCAACCCTCATCCCTGCAAGGATTTTTGACTCACTGTGTAAGGGGCATAAGGAAGCCCAGTAGCAATGGCCTCAGCATAATATGATTGTCTCTTTTGTATAGCCAGGAAAAAAAGGAAAATTGTCCAAAACACCCACAGCAAGATGCACTGCAAATAAGAAACTATCATTAGCAGAATGAGACATTAAATGAGAAAAATCCTTTGCTAACATTTGCTGATAAGTACAGACAGGATGAGTCAAGTGCTCACTTTAGCTTCTTCTGCTGCAGGGGCGCTTCAGGCACCAGTGCTTTCTCCTCATGCCTGGCACACGACTTGCCTTGGCAGCCACAGGTAGCCTGGTACTTCAGAAGATACAAACCTACCTTCTTAAAGTAATAATAGAAATTTCATCCAGATGCAATTTTATCAAGGAGGCAAATAATATAGTAAAAATATGAAATTTTAAAATATTTTTGTGTAATATAGGGAAAATTTAAAAATTACATTGTGAAAAGAGAAAATTTGTTTCTAAGGTGAAGGAAAATTCAAGAGAAAAAAAGAAATATCTCCTAACAAAATCTATTCTAGATAGACTAAAACATTGAATGGAAAAACGTTAGTGAGATGCCTGAGGAAGCCAGAATATCTACTATATATGTCATCTATATATATAACGTTTTAGTATGTTTGAAGAAGTTTTTCTTTCTTGTGTTTAGAATAGGATTTTTTCAAAATGATACTGTAGAACAAGAAGAAAATTGTCTTTTGCTGTTTTCTACCTTTAGGTGAGGTAGTTTTCAAAGCTGCTCTTCTCAAATGCCTCCATTGGTCCTACCATGGTGCCCCATACCGTATCACTTTTTTAGAAGCTTCATTTACAGTGTAAATATCATATAGAAAGTGTCTTAGTCTGTACAGGCTGCTATAACAAAATACTAGTGGCTTTAATGGCCCGTACTTATTTGTCATAGTTCTGGAGGCTAGGAATCAGAGATCAAGGTGTCAGCATGGCTGGGTTCTGATGAGAGCATGCTTCCTGTCTTGTAAACAGCTACTTTCTCTCTGAGTGTTCACAGAGGAGATCTCAAATCTTCTGTTTTTATAAAGGCACAGATTCCATCATGAGGGCCCTACCCTCATGACCTAATCTAACCCTAATTACCTTCCAAAGGCCCACATTGAAATACCATAATATCGGGGATTCGGGCTTCAACATATGGATTTTGGGGGGAACTCAAATTCAGTCAGCAGCAGAAGAGATAGGGTCTAAGCTTAAAATAATTCATTTGGTTATTTATGTAAGCGAATAGCTGGGTTCTAAGAGAAGGGATGTTGTACAGGTACTGTTGAGTGTGTAGCGGGCAAGGAGAGATAGGTAGATAGCCAGATAAGGGGAACTGCAAAGAGGTTGGGGAGGTGCTAGGAATATCAAGAACCTCGGAGGTTGCTGAAAGAGGGAAAATTGGATGGGAAAGGGAGCAGTCACTGATGATAAAACATTTTGTTTACTTACTAGCCTTGCTTAGGGAAAGTCCCATCATACGCATATTTTTAGATTTTTCAAAAGCTATTTCTTTCTCTGCACCCGGGCTGCCTGAGGTATTATTTAGAATTTTGGTGTTAGTCCTAATCACCACAGATAGACAGATACTAAATGTTCTCGTTGTAGATAATGAAGCCAGACTAGTCTCTTCTGTGAACTCATATTCTGAATTTTCAAATGTCTAAAGAGCTGGGTATCAACAAAGCCCAGAATGAATAAATGAATGTGTGCATATGTTAATTAATTTTTTAAACATACAAACAATAAATACAACTCCCAAAATATTTTGAAACACAGTCTGCACAGACAGTTTGAAATTGGTTAGCAGAAATTAGTTTAGCTTAAAAGTCTTATGTTTTATTTGAGAAATGAAAGTGAGAAGGTTCAGAGACAATAGCTGTCACTTTCGAACATAAAATATTAGAAGGGAAGTAGAAAGTTATCTAAAGTTCACAAACGTCTCCAGTCATCTACAATAGATGTTATTAATCATTTCCTAATGTTTGAAAAGGTGCAACTCATCTGAATTTTATGGGGAAAACTGACCTGTAAACAAACAAATAAATAAACCTGTATTGTAACTAGAAGATAATAATCGTGTGTCCTAAAAGTTAAAGAATTATTACTACGAAGCTCTGTTTACTTTGTTAAAATTTATCTAATGTATTTCTTATGCACATTAAGTATTTTGACAGGCATCAGTTAATTTTGATGTTTCAAAATATTTCTGTTAGACTTTCAGCCCATTTGAATATGCTAGAAATTATGATATTAGGATACAGCAAATTTTGTTTGCTTTAAAGGAAGGGAAGAAGGCTTATTTTTACATAATAGCTCTCATTTAGTATTTATTTTAATATTAAAACTTCTTACCACATTTTCCAGCACATGGCATTTTCTCAATAAACGTTGAATGAATGAGGTTAGGTCACAGGTCACATATTATTTTCAGAGAATAGCAGCACCATGGCTTAATGACAGTGTTTTCTAGTTTTTAAATAAGATGTGGCACTTCTATAGGCACTTGTTCTGAAAATTGTGTCATTTTGAAACTTACAACATCAAAGTTATTTGAAATCATTTTCCAAATAAACCAATGACAGAGGCAATGACACTAAGATGGTACCCAACTCTTTAACAAAATAATAATATTATAATCCTTCAGTCTGTGCTCAAGCAATCTCCCTTTAAAGGGAGATGTGTGTTGTGTGTGAGTACCCTATAATGTCTCTTAAATTAGCATTGAGGTATGGCTAAAGCTACCATTGGAAGGGATTAATATATAATATATGATATTGATTCCAATTTCTAATATATACTATGAATATAGAACAATAATTGTAATATAGAAATCATTTGAGAAAAAAAAATTTAAACTCTTTTCCTCACCATTAAAATCTGAATGTTTACTCAAGAAAATGTTTTGAAGATGGCCTAAAAACCTTCAATTCACCAGAACAGGCAGCTTTCTTGTCTTCTATAAGTTTGTGTTTGAATTATGCCATAGATAGTTATTGTTATTGAAGAAGGAAGGAGAGGAACGATTAGATCAGTGAATATTGTTATTATAAAATATGAGAAAATCAAGGCCTTGTTTGAGAATTCCTGCCCCTTGAGAAGTTATAAAACACCAAAGTCAGTTCTGTTCATCAAACTGAAATTACTGTGATGTAAAACTCTTCTTGAAAATTCCTAGCTTGTAGTTGAGATGGAGTCAGCATGATAAAATCAAAAATTAATTTCACAGATTCACCCGATAAAAAGTAAGGAATGTAGCCCACGTACTGATGTCCCCCCAACAGATTTCTTCTTCTTCTTTGATTTCTTCTTCGTCTCCTCATTTCTTTCTTCTTTCTTTCTTTCTTTATTTTTGCCATTAAGACATTACTAACAGTTGTGTGTTTTTAGAAGATACAGGGAAGCCTGAGGGGAGGGCTACAGGGCTCTCTCACTCATTTCCACACAATAGGAATGAAAACAGAAGGAACAACCATTCCAGTTGCTCCCTCAGAATCTTGGAGAACAACAATTACCTGGAGTGTCCTCTGTTGGTGGCACCTATGGGGAAGCGAACACAGCCTCCCACATCCTAGGGAGCCACTCTCCTGAGACACAGCATGAAAGAGGTGGCACTTATTAATGTGCTCTGGCACCCAGGGGAGGAATGGTGAAGCCAGACGAGGAAACCAACTACTGTTGGTAAGATGGCAGCTCCGGGGACAGCAGGTCAGCCTAAGAGAAACAAAAGGGTCAAATGAGGCAGCCCCGGTGCAAGTGGATCCAGCATGGACTTTGGAGTCAGGTGGACACACATTTATGACCCTGTTGTGTATCTTCTGAGTAGCAACTTACATGAGTTTCCTAAGTTCTCTAAACCTTAGTTTCTTCATTTGTAAAACTGAGATTACCATACCTATCACTCAGTGTTATTAGTTGATAACGTGTATTTTTTATGTATCAATGCATGGCAAATCAGCTCAAAATTTAGCAGCGTAAAATAGCAATCTCTGTTTATTAGCTTTTGTGATGTTGTGGGCCAGGCATATGAACGTGGCTGAGCTGGGCTGTTCTCACCTGGGGTCTCTCACTTGCTTGCAGTCAGTCAGTCGGTGGCTAGAGCTGGGGTCATTTTGAAGGCTTTCCCATTCACATTTCTGGTGCCCGGGCTAGGAGACAAACAGCAGGGACTGGAGAAGCTGGGGCTCCCCAGGCATCTCCCCTACCCCCAGGGGGTCTCCCCACCTCACCCTCCTGCATGGCCCTTGCAGGGTCACTGGATTTCTTACATAGTGGATCAGGGCGCCGAAGGAACACGTTCTGAGACAAAGAAACAGGTGCAACTGTATCACGTTGACTACTCTGGGCCGAAAGTCACACAACATCACTTCCACTGCCTTCTATTCACTAGAAGTGAGTTGCTACTACCAACCCATAATCAATAGGAGAAGAATTAGACCCCTGCTCATTTTGAAGGAGTATCAAAAATTTGTGGATGTGCTTCAAAAGTACTGCACTATGTGAAATGCATGGTCTTCAATAAGTGGTGGCAATTTTTTTTTGTTTTGGTTGAAGTGTAGTTGATTTGCAATATTGCATTAGTGTTGCGTGTGCAGCATAGTAATTCAGTTTTTTTTTGTAGATTATATTCCATTGTGGGTTGTTAGAAGATGTTGGATGTGGTTCCCCATGCTATGCAGTGGGTCCTTGTTGCTTTTCTAAAAAAAAAAAAGAAAAGAAAAAAGAAAAGAAATGACTAACAGGGTCTCTATCAGCCTATTATACAAAAAATAATAACTTGTATTAACAGAATGCCTCAAAATCATTCACAAACATTTACCAATATGCTGCTGCAAGATGACCATTTCCACTGAGGTGGAACCACCTCTGGTGAAACACAAGAGTGTATTTACTAGCAACTCTCCCTTTCTGGTGTGAACACAGGAAGGTGTCTACAACAGGAAGGGGAAATGCAGATATTCACGTTTTCCTTCAAAGAGTTAAAGCAGATTCTTCTCTTGGCTATAACTGTATTTTGAATTGTGTCTGAAGTTTTTTAAAGACTGGCTGTTCAGAAATTTCTCTTTGCATTACTTCAAGTAATACTTTACATAACTGGAAAAGTACTTTTACATAGCTGATAAAAATGCTCAGTTACTTTTTACAGTGGTTTCCAACTATTTTACCTTCATTACTGCGTTGGCATGTGGCAGGGCTGGCTTCATGGGTATGCAACCTGTGTAGTAGCACAGGACCCAGTGCTCAGAAGGGCCCTGTGTTTGGTTTAATGTTCCATTGTCACAATTTTGAGATTCTTAATAGTTGTTTAACCAGGGATCCTGTGTTTTCATTTTGCGCTAGACCCTGTAAATGATGTGGCCAGTCCTGGCACCTGGTCGGAAGTAGAGTGAATTAAGGGTCTGGATGACCTTCAAAGACACCAGAGCAAAGTTCCCAGCACTTGGGTATGTTTGTCTATTTTGACAAAGCAATTAAGGATGGTATATGCAGCCAGGCTTCTTCAGAGCAATGTGCCGCCAATTTTCCTCACTGAATGCAAAGTAGGGTGGCTAGAGTAACCTGCAATAGGATGTGCAATTTTATGTTATACCAAAAGTAAGGACCTCTGGAGACTGTGCACCAAACAGTACTAAACTTCTGTCTTATACTCTGCTGGGAGAGGGAGATGACTTATATGCAGATGAAGCTAGAGAAGCTGGGTATTACATGTAGCCGCTATATCTTAACATATGCCTGTCCACAGAGAAAGCCCACCAGTCCACACATACTGAGGGCAATGATGGTAGAACAATCCTGAAACTTATACTAATAATACTGCTTAATATTTGTATGACTTCTATAGATTATCTCACAGTAATGATCCTAATTGAGGTTTACTATAATTCAATACTAAATTCATAGAAGTTGAGTTGCCAAAAGTCATATAGTGAGTAAGTTGAGGTAAACTTTAAATATGGGTATTCTAAATCCATGCCCAGTGCTATGTTCAGCTGTCTGTTTCACTGGTTATAAATCTTTGAGCCTCTAGCTAGAAGGCTGCCCACATAATGGGATTTTATTGAAGCAGATGAAGTAATCTTTTGGCTGCCAGTGAGGGCCTCATCTCTAAAGAATCCCAAGACAGAACATCATGTAGGTAGTGGGAAGGGAAACAGAGCACCAAAAATATGGCAGGAAAAGAAGGGCAGAAGGGAAAGACATGGTAAGGAAGGCACTGAAAAGTGAAGTTGAAAGAAACACTTACGGTCATCTTGTCAATCTCATACTTCTCTCTCTATCCGACCTGATGAAAAATCCCCCTCAACAGATGCTGAAAAGATGAATTTTCACTTCAGAAACATGTACAAATGAGCACTTTATCTCAAAATACCAGATTCCATATCATTCTTAAAGACCTCTATTTGTTTGAAAGTTCTGGCTTAAGTTAAACTGAAATTTGATTTGATGTGAATTTGAATTAAATATGGTCTCTGCTCTCAACTCTTCAGTCATAAACACGTAATTTCAATACACATGATAAAAGTCATAGCAGTGAAATCCACAAAAACATTTTAGAAAAGCATATTGCTGGAAATGCTTGACAGGGTTTCACAGAGCACTTTCTCTTTGTCATAGGCTGTGAATAATGGCAAATTATAAAAATGGAGAACACAGAAGTTTTCTACTAACCCTAATGACTTTTGTCCCTAATCCACATATATTTTTTTAATGTTTAAAAACTCTAGCATATGGGGCTTCCCTGGTGGCGCAGTGGTTGAGATTCCGCCTGCCGATGCAGGAGACACGGGTTCGTGCCCCGGTCCGGGAGGATCCTGCATGCCGCGGAGCGGCTGGGCCCGTGAGCCATGGCCGCCGAGCCTGCGCGTCCGGAGCCTGTGCTCCGCAACGGGAGAGGCCACAACAGTGAGAGGCCCGCGTACCACAAAAAAAAAAAAAAAAAAAAAAAATACCCTAGCATATCTCTTGGTGGTATTCTCCTTTTTAGATTAAATAATTAACTCAAAAAATTCCTTAAATACTGTGTGTGGCATCCACATCTGCTCCTCAAAATATATGATTCTCTATCCTTTCATCCTATAGATTATTCTCTAGTTCTTTACTGTCCCTGTTAATGTGAACCCCCAAGGTCTAAACTCACTTCATCATATATATTCTGCTCTTTGCTGCAAAAAGACCTCATTCCCTGTGATGGGAGCATTTTCTCACATACTAAGCGTGCATTAGAGTTTGTGTCAGCAGCATCATTATTTTCTTGGCTTATGCTGAACCTATATTTTGATCAATACCAGATAGAGCGGGTGTCCCACAAAAGCATATACTTGGGGGGCTTCCCTGGTGGCGCAGTGGTTGAGAGTCCGCCTGCCGATGCAGGGGACACGGGTTCGTGCCCTGGACCGGGAAGATCCCACGTGCCGCGGAGCGGCTGGGCCCGTGAGCCATGCCCGCTGGGCCTGAGCGTCCGGAGCCTGTGCTCCTTAATGGAAGAGGCCACAGCAGTGAGAGGCCCGTGTACCACAAAAAAAAAAAAAAAAAAAAAAGGCATATACTTGGAAATCTAAGACAAAAGTTTCATTTTCTCTCCTTAGTTTTGACCTAAATAAAAAAATGTTGACCTTGTTGCCTAGTAAATTAAATTTTTCCCCATCTTGTTGCACTTAAAAATTAGATAACTCTGCCTTCAATGTTTTTTTATGTTTATTTATTTTCTTATTAGTCATCCATTTTATACACATCAGTGTATACATTTCAATCCCAACCTCCCAATTCATCACACCCCCACCCCACCACCGCTTCCCCCCCTTAGTGTCCATATGTTTGTTCTCTACATCTGTGTCTCAATTTGTGCTCTGCAAACCGGCTCATCTCTACCATTTTCTAGGTTCCACATATATGTGTTAAGATACGATATTTGTTTTTCTCTTTCTGACTTACTTCACTCTGTATGACAGTCTCCAAATGCATCCATGTCTCTACAAATGACCCAATTTCGTTCCTTTTTATGGCTGAGTAATATTCCATTGTATATATGTACCACATCTTCTTTATCCATTCATTTGTCGATGGGCATTTAGGTTGCTTCCATGACCTGGCTATTGTAAATAGTGCTGCAATGAACATTGGGATGCATGTTTTTTTTTGACTTACGGTTTTCTCTGGGCATATGCCCAGTAGTGGGATTGCTGGGTCAAATGGTAATTCTACTTTTAGTTCTTTGAGGAACCTCGATACTGTTCTCCATAGTGGCTGTATCAATTTACATTCCCACCAAGAGTGCAAGAGGATTCCCTTTTCTCCACACCCTCTCCAGCATTTGTTGTTTGTAGATTTTCTGATGATACCCATTCTAACTGGTGTGAGGTGATACCTCATTGTAGTTTTGATTTGCATTTCTCTAATAATTAGTGATGTTGAGCAGCTTTTCATGTGCTTCTTGGCCATCTGTATGTCTTCTATGGAGAAATGTCTATTTAGGTCTTCTGCCCATTTTTGGATTGGGTTGTTTGTGTTTTTAATATTGAATTGCATGAGCTGTTTATGTATTTTGGAGATTAATCCTTTGTCTGATGATTCATTTGCAAATATTTTCTCCCATTCTGAGGGTTGTCTTTTCATCTTGTTTACGGTTTCCTTTGCTGTGCAAAAGCTTTTAAGTTTCATTAGGTCCCATTTGTTTATTTTTGTTTTTATTTCCATTACTCCAGGAGGTGAATCAAAAAATATCTTGCTGTGATCTATGTCAAAGAGTGTTCTTCCTATGTTTTCCCCTAAGAGTTTTATAGTGTCCGGTCTTACATTTAGGTCTCTAATACATTTTGAGTTTATTTTTGTGTATGGTGTTAGGGAGTGTTCTAATTTCATTCTTTTACATGTAGCTGTCCAGTTTTCCCAGCACTACTTAGTGAAAAGACTGTCTTTTCTCCATTGTATATCCTTGCCTCCTTTGTCATAGATTAGTTGACCATAGGTGCGTGGGTTTATCTCTGGGCTTTCTGTCCTGTTCCATTGATCTGTATTTCTGTTTTTGTGCCAGTACCATATTGTCTTGATTACTGTAGCTTTGTAGTATATTCTGAAGTCAGGGAGTCTGATTCCCCCAGCTCCGTTTTTTTCCCTCAAGACTGCTTTGGCTATTCGGGGTCTTTTGTGTCTCCATACAAATTTTGAGATTTTTTGTTCTAGTTCTGTAAAAAATGCCATTGGTAATTTGATAGGGATTTCATTGAATCTGTAGTTTGCTTTGGGTAGTATAGTCATTTTCACAATATTGATTTTCCAGTCCAAGAACATGGTTTATCTCTCCATCTGTTGGTATCATCTTTAATTTCTTTCATCAGTGTCTTATAATTTTCTGCATACAGGTCTTTTGTCTCCCTAGGTAGGTTTATTCCTAGGTATTTTATTCTTTTTGTTGCAATGGCAAATGGGAGTATTTCCTTAATTTCTCTTTCAGATTTTTCATCATTAGTGTATAGGCATGCAAGAGATTTCTGTGCATTAATTTTGTATCCTGCAACTTTACCAAATTCATTGATTAGCTCTAGTAGTTTTCTGGTGGCTGTGTTACTGTCAATTTCCTCTTTTAGAGCTGTTAGCAGTTGCCTTATGTATTGAGGTGCTCCTATGTTGGGTGCATATATATTTATAATTGTTATATCTTCTTCTTGGATTGATCCCTTTAACATTATGTAGTGTCCTTCCTTGTCTCTTGTAACTTTCTTTATTTTAAAATCTGTTTTATCTGTTATGAGTATTGCTACTCCAGCTTTCTTTTGATTTCCATTTGCATGGAATATCTTTTTCCTTCCCCTCACTTTCAGTCTGTATGTGTCCCTAGGTCTGAAGTGGGTCTCTTGCAGACAGCATATATACAGGTCTTGTTTTTGTATCCATTCAGCCATCCTGTGTCTTTTGGTTGGAGCATTTAATCCATTCACATTTAAGGTAATTATTGATATGTATGTTCCTATTACCATTTTCTTAATTTGGGGGGCTTTGTTTTTGTAGGTCCTTTTCTTCTCTTGTGTTTCCCACTTAGAGAAGTTCCTTTAGCATTTGTTGTAGAGCTGGTTTGGTGGTGCTGAATTCTCTTAGCTTTTGCTTGTCTGTAAAGCTTTTGATTTCTGCATTGAAACTGAATGAGATCCTTGCTGGATAGAGTAATCTTGGTTGTAGATTCTTCCCTTTCATCACTTTAATTATATCATGCCACTCCCTTCTGGCTTGTAGAGTGTCTGCAGAGAAATCAGCTGTTAACCTTATGGGAGTTCCCCTGTATGTTGTCATTTTTCCCTTGCTGCTTTCAATGATTTTTCTTTGTCTTTAATTTTTTTTAATAGTTCTTTTTTTTTTTTTAGATGTTGGGGGTAGGAGTTTATTAATTTATTTATTTTTGCTGTGTTGGGTCTTTGTTTCTGTGCAAGCGCTTTCTCTAGTTATGGCAAGTGGGGGCCACTCTTCATCGCGGTGCGCGGGCCTCTCACTATCGCAGCCTCTCTTGTTGCGGAGCACAGGCTCCAGATGCGTAGGCTCAGTAGTTGAGGCTCACGGGCCTAGTTGCTCCACAGCATATGGGATCCTCCCAGACCAGGGCTCGAATCCGTGTCCCCTGCATTAGCAGGTAGATTCTCAACCACTGTGCCACCACGGAAGCCCTGTCTTTAATTTTTGCCAATTTGATTACTATGTGTCTCGGCATGTTTCTCCTTAGGTTTATCCTGCCTGGGACTCTCTGTGCTTCCTGGACTTGGGTGGCTATTTCCTTTCCCATGTTAGGGAAGTTTTCGACTATAATCTCTTCAAATGTTTTCTCGTGTCCTTTCTCTCTCTTCTGCTTCTTGGACCCTGATAATGCGAATGTCGTTGCATTTAATGTTGTCCCAGAGGTCTCTTAGGCTGTCTTCATTTCTTTTCATTCTTTTTTCTTTATTTTGTTCCACAGCAATAAATTCCATCATTCTGTCTTCCAGGTCACTTATCCGTTCTTCTACCTCAGTTATTCTGCTATTGATTCCTTCTAGTGTATTTTTCATTTCAGTTATTGTATTGTTCATCTCTGTTTGTTTGTTCTTTAATTCTCCTAGATCTTTGTTAAACATTTCTTGCATCTTCTCGATCTTTGCCTCCATTCTTTTTCTGAGGTCCTGGGTCATCTTCACTATCATTATTCTGAATTCTTTTTCTGGAAGATTGCCTATCTCCATTTCATTTAGTCGTTTTTCTGGGGTTTTATCTTGTTCTTTCATCTGGTACATAGTCCTCTGCCTTTTCATCTTGTCTGTCTTTCTGTGAATGTGTTTTTTGTTCCACAGGCTGCAGGATTGTAGTTCTGCTTGCTTCTGCTGTCTGCCCTCTCTTCAATGTTTTTAAATTGAAAAAAAAAATCATAAAGAAAAAATTGTATTTCTCTTTCCATCTTACAAAGATTTTGAAAATCTGAGATTCTCTCTATTGTAGTGAACACTTTCTATAGTTTTATATTTGCTAGCATTGGTCACATATTTAGAATTTTCTTTTTTGAAGCTTCAATCTTCAAGTCATACCCAGGGGAAGTTCCAGGTTTTATGGGACTTGAAACTTGTACAGCTGGGGATGGGTGTCTTCTTTAAGAAAAGTAGCATAAAAAACCTTACTTTAAAAAATTTTATAGGACTGTGAAAGTAGCCCATTCAGGGGCATCTGAAACTTGAGATTAATTAGGTTCATGGTGATTACACTTCTGGCTATGCTCCTTTCAGATTCTCTAGCCAAAGAACTATAGCTGAGTTTTGGCTGACCATTTTGAAAGTGCCCAGATTGTCTAGCGTATATTATCTGTTCAGTATGGCAGTCTGAGCTGATTCAAAAGCCAACTTCAACTCATGGACATGATAGAAAAAACAGAATTAATGTGTTTTAGAATGCATCAGTCATCTTGAAACTAACAAAAGAAAATTGTCTTATGGTTGAGATGAAGATGGAAATCAATTCACAAACATGTATCAAGAGTCACAAAAGCTGCCACTTGAAAGAAAGTTAGGCTAAAAACAGCACCAATCAGTTCTGGGAAGCAGCATGGAAGATTGACCCCCACTCAGAACTCAGTGTGTCAGAGAACTACTCCTCTGGCTCATACTAATCTTGAGACTAGAATCTGAATTCATACCAACCGTGTGTTTCAGGTATTTTTAAGACCAAAAACCAAAACAACAAACAAACAAAAACAAGCAAACAAAACAAACAAAGAAAAACAACAAAACTTGTCCTGTACCAGTGATATCTGATATTAGGCAAAAGTATCATGGTTTGGCTCTATTGAGATGCTTCCACAAACCCGGACATATGAAATCCTCAGAAAAATCATTGCAGTGAGATAGAGTCAAAACTTACAAATCAACCAAGGAAAGAAACCACCACAGTGGGGCTCAGTACATAAAACACATGAGCAAATTTGAAGCCCATGCATGACCTTGAGACACTAGAATAATCGGAGTGAAAGGTAAAATATCCAAATGATTAAAAAGATGAATATAGATCAAAGTACAAGAGTAGTATGAATAAAAAGAAATAGGAATAATTGAGAAAATACCCAATATATAGTATACAAATAATATAGTTACAGGAAAAGTAATCTCAATAGATGGGTTGAACAATAGACTGAAAAAATAATTGTGTCTGAAGATAGACCTGAGCACTTCTGCAGTATAAACAAAAAATTAAAGAGAAGGAAAACATGAAAAAAAGAGGCTAAAAAATCTGGGCATATAATACAAGGAAAGCGTGAAAAAAGAGGCTAAAAAATCTGGGCATATAATACAAGGAAAGCATGAAAAAAGAGGCTAAAAAATCTGGGCATATAATAAAAAATTTTAGCCTGCATCTAATAGGAGTTTCAAAAGGAAAGAGGAAAAATTAGAGAAGTAACATTTAAAGTCACAATGATAATGGTAAGAGCAGATATACTTGCTTTACTCCTCATGTTGATGAAAAAGCTTCTAAATGTTCATCATTAAGTATGTTGTTGGCTATAGAGTTTTGACAAATAATGTTAAGAAGTTTGTTTCCTGTTACTGTTTGCTGCCTTTTTTATTTTAATGATGATTGCAAGCAAAATTTATTTTAAGATTTTTCTGTCCCTTTTGAGGTGATCATATGCATTCTTTACTCTCTTAATGAGCTGTGAGAACAGACTGTTTTGCAATCCTGATAAGTAAATTTTTAAACATTGTTAGAATCGATTTACTAATACAATTTAATGTATCTCAGGTTTTGACTCTGTGAGTGAGATTACCCTAGAATTTTTTTGTACTGCTCTTGTCCAATTTTAGGGTTTTAGTTACATGAGTGTCATAAAATGAATTGGATAACTTTCCCTCCATTATATCCTCTGGAAAAGGGTGTAAAGGTCAGAGATAAACTGTTTGGGAAGATTTGCTAAAACTTGCCTGTAGTAGCATCTAGACTTGATGTTGCTGGAGAGTGGAGAAAGGGGAGAGAATTTGACTACCTATTCCATTTATTTAGTGCCTGTTGATCCAGAGTTCCAATTGCTTCTTGAGATAATTTGGTTATATGTTTATTTATTAATTTTTAGAAAATATCTACCATATATACAATTTATAATTTATTGGCATTAAATCATTCATTGTTTAAAAATAATTACTATTTTATTATATATAGAGAGACATACAGTCACATATACACACACATGCACTATAGTACATATGCATGCATATAGGTATAGTCCATATACAATGTGTGTTTGTATAGATATGTGGGGGTCAGTGTTTCTCTCTTTGAACAGTTTTGCTTGAATTTTGTGTATTTCATTTCATTTTTAAACAAAATTTGTTGTTAGACCTCAAAATCAATTTTCCACTTGTTCTAGAAAATCATCATCCATGTCCTTTCTCTACCCATGTGTTTAGAAATGTACATGCATAATACTACTACTTGTGAATTTCTATTTACTGCTTCTCAACACCCCACCCCTCACTGTGCTTCTACTCTACTCCTCTGGGAAGCCCTCCAGACTCTTCCTTGCCCAACTCTGGGAGCTCCATCCACTATGCTGTCATTACCTCCTGTCCTGGACTCCATTACCATAAACAATGTATTTAACTGGCTTGCTTTATTTAAATGCAAGTCTCCTTATTACATTGTAATGTTCTTGGGACAAGTGCAGTAACTTTTGTTTGTGGCCTTTAAATCCCCACAATGTGTTTAGTATAGAATAGGCACTGAATAAATTAGTTTGAATTCTTAACACTAACATGTTAATTATTTTCACAAGAAGCAGGAGAAAAATTAGTGTTTTGAATATTTTTTGACAAGTCGGAAGAAGTTGACTTATTCTTCTAAGAAGATAGAACACTTGCCAATTTGACATATCAGGCCCTTTTACTGATTTATAATTTATCATTTTCTAGAAGAAATTTCAGCAGCTGTATCACACCTAGATATGTCTACTTCCAAAGCCTTTATAAGAGATTCCTCAAATAATATTATAAATTTCCTTCTATGGTGGTGACAGTATTCCTGCCTTTCCCTGTGAATACAGAGATCATGCTATATTCTCTGAAGTATGAAATAGGGCTTCATTGTTCATTGTTTAGACTCATTATCTTTAAGAAGAGACTTAATGCTTTTTAGAACCCATCAAAGCCTCTTATTCATTGTCTCATTAAGTCATGTTCTCCTGCTTGTACAAGTTTTATATCTTTGATTTAGCACTCTTTTTCCCCTGATGAGTATCGATTTAGTTAACAGAAAATGTACAGTTGGAAAAGTCTTTTCTTTTAGGCATTTTCTCCGACTATGGGAATTTGCAAATCCTCTCTATGGGCTTCCCTGAAATTAAAGTAACAAGACCAATTTCAGTTACTTTAACAAATAGATATTTTAAATGCTTGATTAAATTCACTTATTTAAACAAGAGCATATGATATGATTCTGAAAAAAAAAATCGCGTGATATGGTGGTCTGAGCAGATTTTCATTCCATCTTCCTCTTGCTGACTTTGCTGAAGAATTGCCAAACTGACCTTGATCTCCAGACTGAGTCCAAGAAGCAGACCAGAGATGTGGTTGGCATTCTGTGATGTGGTGGTGTGCAGTCTGCCATCGACTCGAACCCATGACTTCCACGTGGTCTGTGCCTGACGCAGTTGTACAGGTTTTAGAGGCTGATACTTAAGATGTTCCTCTAGGCCAATCACTCATTGGTTAAAGCTCTAACAATTAATAAAGAAGAGATGAAGCAAGCTATCGCCTCAACTCTAAACAAAGAAAGTGTGGGATTTGCAACTACCACTTGTAAAATTGGGTGCCTTTCCAAGTGGGCCTAGAGAGCAGAGGATTAAGAATAAGAGAAAATATATCACATATAGAGACCCAAAATACTCACTTTTATATCTTTTTCTTCTATAAAAATATTTTATATATTTTTCATCATTTTATATTTATACTGACACTTTTGCTGCTCCCTAGGTCCAGAACAACAGATTTAAATGGTGTGTGTGTGTGTGTGTGTGTGTGTGTCTACGTGTGAGTGTGTATATACTTACATGTACAAAGAGTCTGAAGCAGACCTTGCTGACTACTATATTACCCCTCCCTTTTTGCTCAAGCAGGGAAACCAGTTTCAGAAGCTATGAATCGTTATCACATCAGACAGGAGCACAGACATAAAACATGCCCTTCAGTTCCTTCTATATCTACAATTCTTTGCTCCTTCATGCATTCAGGAACATTTCCTGGAAACTACCATAGAATATCTTTTTTCCAGACAGCTGCTGGTAGCTCTCAAGAGCTCCTAAAATGCATGAATTTAACATTCCAAGCACTACCTTTCGTGCACCTAGAGCAGCATTCCAAGAATGATTCTGTTGCTGACCACTTTCTCTTGCAACTTATAAACAAAGAGAATCTAACACAATTCAGCTGTCCTTTCTCAACTGTTTTATCAGACAGAGCAAGCCAAAAAAAAAATAGATATGTAATCTTTTCACAAATTGCTATGCTTACATCTAAATTACAGTGTTGCTTGGGAAAATGGGGACAAAACACAAAAAGAGGAAAAGGAGAACAAAGGAAGTAAAAAGTGAGAGGAATCATGAAGGATACTTGAATAACATCAGATTGGAAGTAGGTTTAATAAGAGCCAAAATCATGAGAGTCTAATGTGAGGATATAATTTATTCAATTTAGAATAATTTCTTTCAAATACATGTGAAAAAAAGGGTAGGATCAAAATTTGATACATTTATGAAAGTTACAATGGGGATACAGACTGACTTAGTCATTACATCCCAAGATACTTGAATGAGGGAATAAGGTTTGACGTTTCCAAGAAGAATATTTGGGAAAGATAAGAGGATGTTCAAAATCTACTGGTATTTAATAAATGTATTGAGTGATTAAAAACTAGAATAAATAAGAATAGACATTAGAACTATTTCAAAAAAGTAATGATCTATATTGTTATGGTTTGGTTGTGTCCCTTCTCAAAATATGTTGATATTCTGGCATCTGTGAATGTGACCGTATTTGGGAACTGGGTCTTTACAGATGTAATCAAGTTAAGATGAGTTCATCCTAGGCTAAGGTGGGCCCTAATCCAATAACTGATATCTTTATAAGATGAGGAAATTTGGATACACACACAGAGAGGAGTATGTCATGTGAAGAAACAGAGATACACATGCCCAGGGGGAAGATGATATAAAGACATACAGAAAGAAGGCCATGTGATGATAGAGGTAGTATTGAAGTGATGCATCTATTGATACAAACCAAGGAATGCCAAGGATTGCCAGCAACCATGAGAAGCTAGAAAGAGGCAAGGGAGAATCATCCCCTAGAGCCTTCAGAGAAAATATTGACACTGCTGGCATCTTGATTTTGGACTTCTAGCTTCCAGAGCTGTGATGCATTTCTGTTATTTCAAGTCACTCAGTTTGTGGTAATTTGTTACAGCAGCCCTAGGAAACTAATACATATAGATTATATTTAGAAAATTTAGGTACACCTATGATTTAAATGCAATCTCAAAATTGAGATTATAAAAAATTGACATATTTCTATGCTAAAGAACAGGTGCCTTGGGGCTTCCCTGGTGGTGCAGTGGTTGAAGTCCGCCTGCCAATGCAGGGGACACGGGTTCGTGTCCCGGTCCGGGAAGATCCCACATGCTGCAGAGCGGCTGGGCCCGTGAGCCATGGCCGCTGAGCCTGCGCGTCCGGAGCCTGTGCTCCGCAACGGGAGGGGCCACAGCAGTGAGAGGCCCGCGTACCGGAAAAAAAAAAAAAAAAAAGAACAGGTGCCTTTTTATTTCTTTCTTTTTTTTTTTTCAACATCTGATTTCTCACATGCATCTTCTCCTTCCCTTTTAAAAGAAGGGTAGAAGGCTTGAGAAGTAGGAAGAGGGAAAGGAGAGAGAGAGAGACAGAGTTTGGGGAAGGAGAAGATGCATGTGAGAAATCAGATGTTGATCAAGGGTTTGCTGAGAAAGCTCAGGCAGGTTGATTGGTAAATAAACAGGATGGGTAGAAAATACGTTTCCAAAGAGCAAAAAATAGACCCTGATCTGATTCCTTACACAGCCAAACAGAATGAATTATTATTTCCCTTTTATTTCATTAGTATTCATTTTGCTTGTTTTTCTGTATTTTTAAATCATCCATGTAAACCTTAGGGAGGGAGATACTATCTCTTTATCAAGCTTCAATTTTGTGCAGACCCACCATGCCCACTTGAAGGAGATAACCAGGCCAACGCTCTATTCTAGCCAAGGAAGGCTCTGGTTCAGGGAGAATGACAAAGGAATATAATTTTGCTAATTAGATTAGAATCTTATCACTTTTTGGAAGCTTTTCCTCCAGGTACAGCAAATAACTTTGCTTATCCAGAAATTTAAGACCAATTAAAAACAAGTTGCTTGAATTACCACTTTAGTTATTTATTCCCTTGCTCCTTACAAGTTGCCAGGAATGTATTTAGGAACTCAACCATTGGACTATTTATTGCAAGTTACTATCTCTGGCAGCTGATCTGTGGCAGGTAGAAAGAGGAAAATCATTGGATGTTAAAAAAAAGTATGATTCAAGGCAAAATTGTGGATATTTTTATTTTTGAATATTCCTTAGAAGTTAGGAAGTAGACTAGGCAGGGAGGTTCTTCTTTATGCAGTTAGTCTCCAGTTTTTATTGAGAAGGCCATGGGGGAATTTTAGGCCCACTCCCTGCTCCACAGACTCCAAAAGGCTTCTGGTCACTTTACATGAGGAATGAGACCTCTGCCAGGAATCACCAACAGGAGCACAGAGTGAATCAAAATGACCAGCGGTCACTTAAAGCCCGTTCCCTTTGCACCATAAGAATTCTCTTGATGTCATCGTGTGTGTCCTCAGAGAAGAGTGGTCATTACTTCTTGATTTCTTTCTCTCTTGGCACATAGTTTCAAAGATCACTGAGCCCTCTCCTAGTCTATACCATAATTATAGTGAGGCTTCTCAGTAAAAACTTAGAGGTGAATTTTTTTGGGGCCCCAGTAAATGGGTATTTTTTTAGATAATTTCTTAGACCTATCTAGCCATGCTTCTTAATACATTTCTCTTCTTTGACTGTACATCACATGGCCTTTCTTCTTTGAAGTCATGAAACTCATCTGTCTCAGGGCCTCATACACACTGACCTTCTGTTCAACACACTCCCATCTGATCTTCTACTCACCTTTCAGGTATCATTCTCATCCCTGTCACTATCCCCAGCCCAGCAAAGTTATAACTCTTATGTGCATTGGACCATTTCAAAATGCTATTTTAAAAATGAATAAATACTTATTTGTGTAATTGTGTGTTGAATAGATGTCTTCTCCACAACATAGAAGTCCACAGCACAAGGACTGAGGGTCTTTTCTAATTTGGGCATCCTGTCTGATGGCAGAACTGTCATAGGCAATCAATAATGCTGGGGATGGCATGATCTCACCTTAGAGAGACCCCCCACAGAGATCTCTAGTTTAAAGATGCTTCATTGCAGTTTAGGGCTTCAAATTCCTAGGTCCTCGTGCTGTCAGTGGGTGCAGGGATGATGGGTGCGTGCATTAGAATGCTACCTACAAGTTCTGGACCAAACACAACAAATTTTTTCTGAAAAAGGCCAGGTAGCAAATATTTTAGGTTTTGCAGTCTCTGCTTCATCTACTCAACTCTGCCTTTGTAATGTGAAAGCAGCCGCAGATAAAACCTAACATGAACAAGTGTGGCTGTGTTCTAATGAAGCAGTTTATAAAACAAAAAGGCCGGGGACAGTGATCTGTGAGCCACAGCTGTCCAAATCCTGTTCTAGATGATAATTTCTTCACTAAAGATTTTAATACCTGAAAGACACTGTAGAGAGCTATACCTGTTCTGGTCTATTCCTGTTCTCTAGTATAACTACATCTCACTATGTTGTAGAAGAAACAATACAGACATTTGTTTATGTGGGAGGGATGCAGTGATGCTCCTTCTATCAATTTCAATTTTATTCATAGTAACAATTTGTTTCAGAGAGTCACATAACTCCAAAATACTTTCACATGTGTCACTGCAAAACAGCTTTGATAAGTTTTCATTAAACCTTTTCTTTATTCTATTACTTTTTATATTACATCCTATGCTATTTATTGCTTTCCTATAAAGATCATCTGTTGTTGCTTATTCCAAGTGTTAGGTAGAATTTATAGGACTGATAGGAAATAATTTTTGACAGATATGGGATCAAACAGAGTCATTTAAAACCATTTACCTTCCCTATAAATTACAGCTGGGTGGCTACTGTTAAAGAATTGCTCCCATCTCCATTAACAACCTCCATCTCCTACTCAGTCAGCTGTGTACATTGTGGATGTTTTGAGCCAAGCTCCAACATCACTTACAAGGCTGATATGTCAGACTAATGTGAACGCTGACCATTTGCACTCACAACATGCCCACAACACATGCATTATCAAGGGGAATTAATTGTTAGCAATGAATTCAACATTCAGCCTTTAACATTTTTATTCTGCTAGGGAGGCCAGAGAATAAATCTATTCTTTCAAGCAGGCTGTTATTAATCTCTGGCTTTCACAAACGGCGAACAGTCACTGAATCCAGCTGACAGCACATATTCATTTAAAGACTAATAAGGAGAATTACCCATATTAGTTAAAGTGTGTTCTTCATCATGGGTAAATCTTTCCAGAACTATTGCAGGAATTGGATTGGAGTACGTGGAACAAATTGACTTGTTCTAATTGTTATCTAAAGGTGAGGCATTGAGAAAAATTTCCAAAATACATTCTGACAATCATTTCAGCTTCTTTTTGGGAAGAACATAATCTTGCAATAGATATTATTTAACTGTTTTTTTTGTAAAGAAATACATTAAAAAACCCTTCAGTCTTTTGTGTGGTCAGATTCAGAGATGTCTCTTTACTTTCTATGTGTTTATATTAGGATTTTAACTGTAATGGGTTCAAATGCATGAAGGAGGAATAGAAATAGGAAGCAGGCTTCAAAGAGCAGAACCTGAGAACATATGATGGAGAAGTAATTCTACGGGGCTTGTTCTCTACACTCCAATTTCATCACCCAGGGAAAATGCTTCCCTTGCTCTGTCCCTTTTTAGTCGTACCAGTCTGGTTATCAGCGTTCCTCAAATTATGCAAACTTAGAAGAATCCATTATTATAGTGTACTTCTGAGTGTCTTAAAAGAGAAAAGGGATATTAAACCAAAGACATACTATATCAAATATCATAGCTACTGAATATCTACAAAGCCATCTTAGGAATCCCATCATACTTTTGAAGTTTTTATTGGTAGATACTTTGTTATGTTTCTCTGGTTGATTGGAGAAATGATCATTGCTTCATGGTTGTGACATCTGATTTCCCTCATGTCTAGTCTAGCATCTTCCCCGAGTTCTAACCTTCCTTTCACAGTATTTTGTGGAAATTATTGAAGAGTTGATGCTTCAGGGGCAATTTTGAAATTGGCTCCACTCTTCAATGACTGTGACGTGGAAGCTACAGTTGACGTGCACCTGCAGTTTGCCACCAGCAGACATATTCTGCCATTTCTAAGATGCAAATCGCTAATTGCATTCACAGGTGGTAAGATCAGAGTGAAGTTCAATTATTTCTGAATTTCTGTGCTCCTATTGGATGCAGGAACTGTCAAGTGATACAAAAAGACTCATCTTGCTCAAAATGAGGGGTGTGAAAACAGCACCAAGGGCTATGAAATGAAATTCTCCATCTGACATTGGTTTTCACAGATTCACCTTTAATAGTTTGGTATCGTTTTACTAAATATTATTTTATGCTCCTGAGCATTAGCCTTTCTGCATTTCTCTGAGACTTTATTGCTAGTTTACATAAACTCAACTAATACTTACTGAGGCTTTCTTATATTTGTTTGTTTAAATGTATACAAATAGAAAATGCAATACTCTAGAATAAAGAAAATTCATATATTAAGAAACAAGGTAACAGACTATACTTAAGTAACTTTAGAATATTTAATTATTATTCAGTCAAAGCTTCATTATTGCTACTTATTTGAATTTGCACTTTTGTTTGTGAGGAAATGAAACAGCTAAAATGTTCAGTATGTCAAAGAGTGGACCAGCCTTGGATATTATATGGTCTTGACTCTTCCACATGTTTCCATGGTCATCATGCTTTATGTGGTCCCAAACTCCTTAGCTCATCCAAATTAACTTTCTCAAAGTTTTCCCCAAGCACTTCATTTTTTCTCATAACTTCATGAATGTAGAGGGGCTGATTTCTTACAATAATGTGTTTTTCTTCTCTCTTTCTCCTATTCATCCTTTACAATTCATATTTAATGTCACTTCTTATGAGCAGTGATTTCTGTCTGCTCTAGCTGAGTTAGGGATCCCCTCTTTGTTCTCATTATGTCCTACGCTTATGCTTTTCACAGCACCTATTTTGCCATATTTAAACACTTTTTCTTGCCTTTCTCTATACCTGACTGTGATTTCCTTGAGGGTAGATATTGTGTTGTTTTTATTTCCAGATACCCAGTGAATAATATGTAGAAACATTTATTGTATACATGGCTTATGGAGTTCACCACAAGGCTGTTTAGTTGCAGGGAGAGAATCACCTAGGGACATAATGCTTTTTCTTGACTATGAAAACCTAGTGCCACATTTTTGTCCTAGAGTGATAATAAATCTTTATTCTGGCTTATGTAGGCTCTCCTAGAAGTGTGGGTTTTTACATGAGACTCATATCTGTCCCATGGCTTCCCATACAGGGATCCTATGCAGTAAAAGATTAACTCAGGAAGTCTGGATTGTTCACACTCTACACATTCCAAAGAAAGAGCCTTTGCTCTGCTTCTGGAAGGGAACCTCTAAGCCCTTAGAATATCCTCTCTGATGAGAGTGTCACTGTTCACATGGAGGCCTTGGGCCACACCAGACAGTCTGTGCTAATGTTGTGATTTATGGTGGGGGCCCTGAGCCATTGAGAATCAGCTTGGGATTTTAGGAGGCCTGGAGACTAAGGTAAGCCATGCTTTTGTGATGGTCCACACCAAGGCTCAGGTGAACTGTCCTGGCTGGCAATGCTCTGTGCATATTGTCGCATACTGTTGCTGGGAGAAATAAGTGTTATACACATGACTCCCCTGTGAGAGAAAAATTGGAAGCTTGTGCCTAGTGTCTCCTGGAACTGCCCTATGAGTCTTTTCCATTTTTGCTGTAATAAACTGTAACTGTGCATAATAGATTTCCTGAGCTCTCTGAGTACCTGTAGCAAATCACTGAACCTGAGTGAGGTCTTTTGTACCATCAAACAAATAACCTAAAGGATTAAAACAGTTTAGAGAAGGTTCTGAACATCTGTGGTTATCTTATCTTAAAGTGCCTTATTACCTTTGCACGAATAGGTCAAGGTTTGGAAATTGTATTATATGACTTCAATTAACATTTCCTTACCCCTAACATCCTGTGGAATTTTCTGGACATTTGATAATAATGTATGTGAGCTTGACACTGAACTCCACTTTTAGGATAAATAGTGAAACTTAATGTATATTAAGTCACACTAAAATCTGTTCTCTTCTTTGGGACAGATTAGACTAGAACCTTATTAGTTTCTGAGAGTTCATTACATTCTTTGTGTGGCCTTAGTGGTCAAAATATTTCCTGAAATCCACTTTACTGTAAATAATTATTTAGATTTTGTTTAGGGATGGGCTTATAATGTATAAAGATACAATTTGTACTGAAATAACTCATGGAAGGGAGAAAGTTATAGAGCTAACAGATGAAAAAGTTTGTATGCTATTAAAATTAAGTTGGATTTAATACAAACAAGATTGTTGTAAATTAAGATGCAAAATGTAATTCCCAAGATAACCACTAGGAAATAATCCAAAAATTAAAAGCAAAGAAAACAAGAGAATAAGAATGGTGTACTAGAAAATATCTTTTTAAAACAACAGAAGGAAGTAACAGAGAAATAGAGACATTCCTATTAGTAGGGAATGGAGGCAAAAAAGACATAAAATATATTAAAAAACACATGGCAACTTGGTGTACATAAAGTGAATGAATTAAACACTTCAATCAAGAGGCAGAGATTGGAAGAATAGATAAAAAGCAATATGAGAAAAAGTTTAGTCTCAAAGATGCAAATAGATTTGAAGTAAAAGGATGAAAAAAGATATACCATTCATAAAGTACCCAAAAGAGATTTGGACTGGCTACACTAATATCACACAAAAATAGAATTTAAGACAGATTGTCGCTAGAGTAAAAGAGGGAAAAGGATTAATTCATCTTGGAAACATAACAATTATAAAATTATATGCACCTAACTAAAGAACTCCAAAATATATGAAGCAGAAAGGGACAGAATTGAAGAGAGAAATAGATAATTCTATCATATACTTGGAGACTTCAATACTCCACTTTTAAGAATGTATAGAGCAATAAAGCTTAAGATTAATAAGGTCGTATGGTAGTTTTAGTTTTTTAAGGAACTTCCATGTGTGTTAGGGAGGATGGGGGGGAGGGAGAAGCAAGAGGGAAGAGATATGGGGATATATGTATAACTGATTCACTTTGTTATAAAGCAGAAACTAACACACCATTGTAAAGCAATTATACTCCAATAAAGATGTTAAAAAAAAAGATTAATAAGGAAATAGAAGACATAAATAAACCAAATAGACTTAGTAGATATCTATAGAACACTTCATCCAAAAAGAGCATGATACACATTCTTCTTAATTGTATGTGGTCCATTATGCATTACTGACCAGATATTAGGTTAAAAAACAAACCTTAATAAACTTTAAAATAATAGAAATCATATGTAGTACATTTTCCTACCATAATGGAATAAAATTAAAAATCAATAAAAATGAAATCTTATTTTTTTTTTAATTATGGAAGTTAAAAACACTCTTCTAAATATCCAGTGGGGAAAGAAAAAAAAAATCAAAAGGGAAGTTGGAAAATACTTTGAGATAAATGAAAACAGTGACGAAACATACCAAAACTTATCAAATGCAGCTAAAGCAGTGTTCAGAGAGAGGTTTATAGCTGTAAACTCCTATTTTTAAAAAGAAGAAAGATCTCAAATCAATAATAAAACTTTAAATTTTATGAAAATAGAAGAAGAACATACTAAACCTAAAGCAGGCATAAGGGAGGAAATAATAAAGACTAGAATAGAAATAAATGAAATGAAGAATTTTTTTAAAAATGAAGAAAATCAGTCAAGTCAAAAGTTTAAAATCCTTCCTTTCCAGTTTCTACAGGAAGGGGAGCCCTTGGAGGAGCAAGGTAAATAAAATTGGAACATATTTATTGGGTTGGCCAAAAGGTTCCTTCAGTTTTTTCTGTAAGATGGCTCTAGTAGCACGTAGTTTTCTTTAACTTCATTCAAAACAGTTTTGTTAGATTGTATGTGACAGCTGTCATATCAGCGATCAGCATGCATTTAAAAAAGACTTATGAAAATTGACGTATTTTTGTGTAGCCATTTTAATATTGAAGATGGACGAAAAAAGCAACATTTTTGTCATATTATGCTTTATTATTTCAAGAAAGGTAAAAATGCAACCGAAACGCAAAAAAAAGATTTGTGCAGTGTATGGAGAAGGTGCTGTGACTGATGGAACGTGTCAAAAGTGGTTTGCAAAGTTTCATGCTGGAGATTTCTCACTGGACGATTCCCCATGGTCGGGTAGACCAGTTGAAGTTGATAGCAATCAAACCAAGACATTAACTGAGAATAACCAACATTATAACATGCGGGAGATAGCTGACATACTCAAAATATCTAATCAAGCATTGAAAACCATTTGCACCAGCTTGGTTATGTTAATCGCGTTGATGTTTGAGTTCCACATAAGTTAAGTGAAAAAAACCTCCTTGACAGTACTTCTGCATGCGATTCTCTACTTAAATATAATGAAAACATTCCATTTTTAAAACAAATTGTGACGGGCAATGAAAAGTGGATACTGTACAACAATGTGGAATGGAAGAGATCGTGGGGCAAGTGAAATGAACCACCACCAACCACACCAAAGGCCAGTCTTCATCCAAAGAAGGTGATGTTATGTATATGGTGGGATGGGAAGGGAGTCCTCTATCATGAGTTCCTTCTGGAAAACCAAACAATTAATTCCAACAACTACTGCTCCCAATTAGACCAAATGAAAGCAGCACTCGATGAAAAGCGTCCAGAATTAGTCAACAGAAAACTCATAATCTTCCATCAGGATAATGCAAGACTACATGTTTTTTGATGACCAAGCAAAAGGTGTTACAGCTTGGCTGGGAAGTTCTGATTCATCCGCCATATTCGCCAGACATTGCACCTTTGGATTTCCATTTATTTCGGTCTTTTCAAAATTCTCTTAATGGAAAATATTTCAATTCACTGGAAGACTGTTAAAGGCACCTGGAAGAGTTCTTTACTCAAAAAGATAAAAAGTTTTGGGAAGATGGAATTATGAAGTTGCCTGATAAATGGCAGAATGTAGTGGAACAAAAGGGTGAATATGTTGTTCAATAAAGTTTTTGGTGAAAATGAAAACTGTGTCTTTTACTTAAAAACCAAAGACACTTTTTGGCCAATAAAATATACAACATGATGATTTGATGTACATATGCATTGTGAAAGGATTCTTCCTCATTGAATTAATTAACACATCCATCACTTCACTTATTTACCTTTTTTTTTGGGAGGGGGGCGGTGAGAACATTTAAGTTTTGCTCTCCTAGCAAATTACAATAACTCCATTTTTATATCATCACAATCTACATAGCCGCAATGTTAAAAAGTTACATACTAACTTTGTAAGATCAAGTACTTTGATTTTTGGCAGGGAGATGACAGAGAAGATACACATTCTAGATAAGTTTCCAGAAGCAGAGAAAATGGTGTCTTTTAAATGTTCCATATATTTCTCTATACTTCTTAGACTTCTTTTAGTAAGATGGCTTCATTGTTGTCATCAAAGAAATGTGAATGAAAGTGAGTGTGCCATTTTAGGACCAAATTTTTAAAAAGCTTATATACCTTTCGTAGCTCTCACGTTTTTACCTTGGTGTCCCTGAAAGATAGTTTTTAGATGTTTGGAACTTGAAGCTCTGAACCACAGGCTGGTAGGGAAATGGACTGACTCTCACTAGACTTTTCATAAGCAAGAAATAAACCTTTGTTGCACTAAAATACCACAACCTATTTTAACCTAATCTCAGAAGAAATAGGTCAACAAATGATGTTAACAATTTAATCTACACAAAATACAGCCTTAACTAATACAGGCAGAGTATTATAAAATGGATTTTTGAGGAGACAAAGGAAGAGTCCCTTTTATCAATTTTGTATCATTTGATTTCTATAAGACTTAAGAATATGTGTATGAATATTACTAAAATATTGGTCTTAAAACATGATTGAGATCTTCCCTCCAATTCTGACATAGAGTCCTCTGGTTATGTCACTGATTAGCAGACTCTTCATTTATAAACTTGTTGGAAGTACAGATTTAGAAGATAAAGGATCATTTATTGTCAACCAATTGAGCTCCCAAATATGAGACAAAGAGGGAAAAAAGGAGAAGAAAAAAGAGCATTCTTCCAGTTGCTCATGTAAAAACCTTGGAGTCATCTTTGACCCCTTTTTGACTCTCACACTCCATATCCAATCCCTCAGAGAGTCCTGGCTATGCAGCCTTCAAGTTAGATACAAAATTTAGCTACTACTTATCCTCAATTACTACCACTCTAGGCCAACTGACCTTCATCTTTGACCAGAATTAATAAAAAGCTTTTAAAATTGTCTACCTACTTCTCTACTTGTCTCTGTCTATTCTCAAAACAGCAGCCTGAGTGATCCTATTAAAAAGTACGTCAGATCATGTCACTTTTCCGCTCAATATCCTTCAGGCATGTCATCTCCATCAGAGTAAAAGTAAAGTCCTGACAGAGACCTACAAGGCTGTACATGATATTTCTGACCTCCATTTCCCACTTCCACCCTCGCTCCCTCTGCTTAAGTCAAGGTTTCCTTGCTGTTCTAGGAATAGGTCAGGCATGATGTTGCCTTAATGTTCTCTTTCTTCTCTTTAGAATGCTTGTCTTCAACATCCGCACAGCTAGATACCTCCCTTTAGTGCGGTGTCACCTTTTCATGAGATTGTCCTGTTCTTCGGTCCATCCTGTTATTCCAGATGTAACCCTTTCTACCCCTCTTCTATAATTTTCTCTTTCCTTTTCATAATCTCCTGTTCTTTTCACTCTCTAATGTACTACACATCTCACGTATTTATCTTTTTTATCCTCAGTTTCTCTCACTAGAGAGTATGTCCCACGGGGCAAGGATTTTTGTCTGTGTGCCTAGAACAGTGCTTGGCACATAAGAGTATTCAATAAATATTGGTACTTCTGAGTGACAGATGCAGTGTTGGACTGTTTACATATATTTTTCACTTAGTCTTCATAATGATCCTATTATATATATACTTTTGTCTCCTTTTTTTTTTTTCCTTAGATGAAGACACTGAAACTGAGAGAAGTTAAAATATGTGAATGTAGGTCTTTCTGACTTCAAAGCCATTGTTCTTTATTATATCTTAGTTACTTTTACTCAGGAATAGGTGTTATGTGACAGGTCCTTAGGTCTTTATTTCCTTTTTATCTGGGACTCTCTTCAATCTTCCTTTCGCTCTCTGACTTTTCGTGTTCGTGTTAATACAGCAAAGACAACCCATTGTGAAGCCTGGCTTAGCCACACTGTCACCCTCTCCTCTAAAATCTCACCAGTTGGAGTAGAGCTGTCAGCCTTTTGTGAACATGGTAAGCCTCTCAGTGAAGTAAAAGGCCATTGTGTTTACAAATAAAAGCAGCTAAACCCTCATGTTTCAGGACTTGCATTCTGAAGTTTCATTTCTCTATCATGTAATAGACTAAAGTAGGTCTTTTACAAGGCCATTACATGTACCTTGTAAAAGCTATCATAGTAGAAAAGAACATGCAGAAATGTTCACATGATGAAGAGAAATGTCACCAGATGCATATAATCTTGAAATTCTTACCTATATATATATTTTTAACATCTTTATTGGGGTATAATTGCTTTACAATGGTGTGTTAGTTTCTGCTTTATAACCTATATTTTTATATACACTACTTGAGTTAACAGTTCTGAGACAATAAAAGAAAGACACAATCATTTTGTTCAGTTCAAGTGCTTGACATTAAAAAAAAGCGCTTTTTATAAAAGTGAATATCAGCTGAGTAATCGCTGAAAAAAAATTGCCTATTCATCTAATCAAAAGAGAGCATTCAAAATGAACATAGTCCAGGTTTATGTAAAATTTAGGATAGGTCAAATGCTTAGTACTTTTGAGGTAAAAATTTTATGATACCTGAATACTAGTGGCAGAAAACTCAAGGGCAGAAAAGATAAAGTTGGAATAAAAAGTGTAGCTAAGTGGAATTGCTACAAGTTGATTCATTAGGAATAAAGGAAAAGCAGAGTAGAGAGGACAAAACTGTAATGATTAAACAGGAAGCTTTGCTTCCTATGTCGGTCCAATATTTATGTGAATAAGAGTATTTAAGAATTCAGAGTAAAAGGAGAGCAACAAGATGAAAAGGTCTTTTAATTCTTATCTTGAATTTAAATTTCTTAATCATCTTACAGTGGACAATAATGAATGCCATTAAAAAGAATATTTGTTGAAGAAAGTTAGCAAAACATATATATTTATATATATATTCTTCAATATATGTGTGTGCACACACATGCACACATGTCCCAAGCAGCTTATTTCTGTGATTCCATATATCAGAGAAAACTTACTTGGGGTTTTTACTTCTAAAGGTGCTAATGTAACATTGGATGTGTTTACAAATAAAAGCAGCTAAACCCTCATGTTTCAGGACTTGCATTCTGAAGTTTCATTTCTCTATCATGTAATAGACTAAAGTAGGTGCTCTTAGCCAGCTAGTTCTTCCTCAGGCAGAAATTCGAGGATCCGTGTCACCCTGGAATCATTTCCATTCCAGGCAACTAGAAGGGAAACAAACCAGACAGATCATTCCTGGGGAGGTTTTCATTGGCCAGGCTGGGAAATATACATTTCTCTTTCACTCACATTCCATTAGCTAGACCTCCATTACATGGCCACACTCACCTGTCCAGCCATGTGCCCAGGAAGAAGAGGAATATGGCTTTGAGAACAGATAGCAATCTGCCCCATCAGAATAGCACACTATGTTGGGCTGCTATTATGAATAATGGCATTGTTCTAGACACTGGCACATTTGAATATTGGTTTTTTGCGGACCCTAAATTAGAATACTAATTGTACAATTTCTGATGAAATAAATTGTTTCATTTGGACTAAAAATACATAATAGTATATATTTAGGTTTATGTCACATGTCTTATTAACATGTAAACTTAAAATTCTAGAGTTTCAGAATAGTTTGAACTTAGAAAGCTATTCACTACAGATTATTTGTGGCATTAATGGAGTCCTGTAATTGAAATGCTGAAAATGTAAATTAATTGGCTTGTAAATGAGACAGGTATAACAAGTAGATGAGGTCCCCAGGTCTGTTTTCATTCAGCTACCAAGTTGCAGGAGAAAGTGAAAATGTTTACAGAGGTTAATGGAATAATTATGTGGGATTTATCAATTCTGTTTAAACTGCATTTAAAACATAAAGCCATATTGTGCACCTGAAATTATAAAACGGGCTTTCTCAGAATTCAGAATGTTTAGAACTAAAAAAGAGGCATTTTGTATTATTGTGAAAAGGTAACTGTCTTTTTAAAAGTCGGAATTTATTTATAATTTTCTCTTCCAATCCATTTTCTAGGCTTTTATACAAAAGACACATCTGTCTTCAAAGTTAGTTCATTTAAGTCATAGAGAGAGAAGCAAGTGCAGAATAAAAAGAAAATCACTGCCATAATGCAGAGTTCTGAAATACCATCACTTAGAAAGAGATATATCCAGACAGAGACTATTTTAAATATTAATATTTGTAAGCTTCTTATTTCACTCCCTTTCCTTCCCTCCCTCCCTCCTTCCTTCCTTTCTTTCTTCTCTCTCTCTCTTTTTTTGTTTTTTTCATTTTTATCAAGTTTTTAGATTGCTTCTTCAGGAAGATTCTTAATTTACTGGCTGAAATGATGGAAGGGGAAGCCAGGTACATGATTTCACCTAAGCAAGAATCTCCACCTCTAAGGAATAGTGATAACTAGATTATGCAGCTAAGATCATCACCTTCATTCCTCCTTATTTGGGTAGGTTCCCCTATACACTCAAGAGGAGTTAAGCTCAAACCACTTTACAAAGCATATCAAATTAATCTTTTCAATATCCCATCAGTTAGTTTTATGCCTGGATACTCATTTAAGAAAGCTTCAGACATAAATAGCACTCATCTCTATTCACCTAAATTACTGATTTTTTCAAATTCTTTTCTTGAACTTCAATGGGTCAATAATTTTATTTTTGTTTTAAGAAACATCTTTATTCACAATCATTAATTTAAGCATTTTTAAATAAAAATTAAAATATTATATCTAAAAATGAAAAGTATGAAGAGTAAATATATTAACTCTTACTTGGATGTTTACAAACTGAATGAAAAAAAAAGGTATTTTCAACAACAAAAGGTATAGAGTATATAGCAGAGTTTTTATTTTTCTTTTTATAATTGAAGTATAGTACAATATTGGTTTCAGGTGTACAACATAGTGGTTTGACATTTATATACATTATGAAATTACCTCCATGATAAGTTTAATAACTATTTGTCACCATACATAGCTGTTATTATCATATTGTTGACTATATTCTCTATGCCATACATTATACCCCCATGACCTATTTATTGTACGAATAGAAGTTTGTACCTCTTAATCCCCTTCACCTATTTCATTTGTTTTTGTATCCCTTTCCTCTCTGGTGACCACCAGTTTGTCCTCTGTATTTTTGAATCAGTTTGTTTTGTTTCATTTGTTTGTTTTGTTTTTTTAGATTCCACACATAAGTGAAATCATACAGTATTTGTCTTCCTCTGTCTGACTCATTTCCCTTAGCATAATACTATCTAGATTCATCCATGTTGTTGCAAATGGCAAGATTTCATTCTTTTTTATGACTGAGTAATATTCCATTGCACATATATATATGTGTATATATATATATATATATACACACCACATTTTCTTTATCCATTTATCTATCAGTGGGCACTTAGGTTGCTTTCATATCTTGGCTCTTGTAAATAATGCTGTGATGAACAAAGATGTGAATATCTCTTCAAATTAGTGTTTTTGTTTTCTTCAGATAAATACCCAGGAATGGAATTTGCTGGATCTTTTTTTTTTAACATCTTTATTGGAGTATAATTGCTTTACAATGGTGTGTTAGTTTCTGCTTTATAACAAAGTGAATCAGCTATACGTATACATATATCGCCATATCTCCTCCCTCTTACTTCTCCCCCCCACCCTCCCTATCCCACCCCTATACGTGGTCATAAAGCACCGAGCTGATCTCCCTGTGCTATGTGGCTGCTTCTCACTAGCTGTCTGTTTTACATTTGGTAATGTCAATGCTACTCTCTTACTTCGTCCCAGCTTACCCTTCCCCCTCCCCGTGTCCTCAAGTCCATTCTCTACGTTTGGGTCTTTTTTTTTTTTTTTTAACATCTTTATTGGGGTATAACTGCTCCACAATGGTGTGCTAGTTTCCGCTCCACAACAAAGCGAATCAGTTATACATATACATATGTTCCCATATCTCTTCCCTCTTGCGTCTCCCTCCCTCCCACCCCTCCAGGCAGTCACAAAGCACCGAGCCGATATCCCTGTGCCATGCGGCTGCTTCCCACTAGCTATCTACCTTACGTTTGTTATTGTATCTATGTCCATGACTCTCGCCCTTCCCCCTCCCCATATCCTCAAGTCCGTTCTCCAGTAGGTCTGTGTCTTTATTCCTGTCTTACCCCTAGGTTCTTCATGACATTTTTTTTTCTTAAATTCCATATGTATGTGTTAGCATACGGTATTTGTCTTTTTCTTTCTGACTTACTTCACTCTGTATGACAGACTCTAGGTCTATCCACCTCATTACAAATAGCTCAATTTCGTTTCTTTTTATGGCTGAGTAATATTCCATTGTATATATGTGCCATATCTTCTTTTTTTTTTTTTTTTTTTAAACATCTTTATTGGGGTATAATTGCTTTACAATGGTGTGTTAGTTTCTGCTTTATAACAAAGTGAATCAGTTATACATATACATATGTTCCCATATGTCTTCCCTCTTGCGTCTCCCTCCCTCCCACTCTCCCTATCCCACCCCTCCAGGCTGTCACAAAGCACCGAGCTAATATCCCTGTGCCTTGCGGCTGCTTCCCCCTAGCTATCTACCTTACTACGTTTGTTAGTGTGTATATGTCCATGACTCTCTCTCGCCCTGTCAAAGCTCACCCTTCCCCCTCCCCATATCCTCAAGTCCGTTCTCCAGTAGGTCTGCGTCGTTATTCCTGTCTTACCCCTAGGTTCTTCATGACATTTTTTTTCCCCTTAAATTCCATATATATGTGTTAGCATACGGTATTTGTCTTTTTCTTTCTGACTTACTTCACTCTGTATGACAGACTCTAGGTCTATCCATCTCATTACAAATAGCTCAATTTCATTTCTTTTTAAGGCTGAGTAATATTCCATTGTATATATGTGCCACATCTTCTTTATCCATTCATCCGATGATGGGCGCTTAGGTTGTTTCCATCTCCGGGCTATTGTAAATAGAGCTGCAATGAACATTTTGGTACATGACTCTTTTTGAATTTTGGTTTTCTCAGGGTATATGCCCAGTAGTGGGATTGCTGGGTCATATGGTAATTCTATTTGTAGTTTTTTAAGGAACCTCCATACTGTTCTCCATAGTGGCTGAACCAATTCACATTCCCACCAGCAGTGCAAGAGTGTTCCCTTTTCTCCACACCCTCTCCAGCATTTATTGTTTCTAGATTTTTTGATGATGGCCATTCTGACTGGTGTGAGATGATATCTCATCGTAGTTTTGATTTGCATTTCTCTACTGATTAATGATGTTGAGCATTCTTTCATGTGTTTGTTGGCAGTCTGTATATCTTCTTTGCAGAAATGTCTGTTTAGGTCTTCTGCCCATTTTTGGATTGGGTTGTTTGTTTTTTTGTTATTGAGCTGCATGAGCTGCTTGTAAATTTTGGAGATTAATCCTTTGTCAGTTGCTTCATTTGCAAATATTTTCTCCCATTCTGAGGGTTGTCTTTTCATCTTGTTTATGGTTTCCTTTGCTGTGCAAAAGCTTTGAAGTTTCATTAGGTCCCATTTGTTTATTTTTGTTTTTATTTCCATTTCTTTAGGAGGTGGGTCAGAAAGGATCTTGCTGTGATTTATGTCACAGAGTGTTCTGCCTATGTTTTCCTCTAAGAGTTTGATAATTTTTGGCCTTACATTTAGGTCTTTAATCCATTTTGAGCTTATTTTTGTGTATGGTGTTAGGGAGTGATCTAATCTCATACTTTTACATGTAGCTGTCCAGTTTTCCCAGCACCACTTATTGAAGAGGCTGTCCTTTCTCCACTGTACATTTCTGCCACCTTTATCAAAGATAAGGTGTCCATATGTGCGTGGGTTTATCTCTGGGCTTTCCATCCTGTTCCATTGATCTTTCTGTTTTTGTGTCAGTACCATACTGTCTTGATTACTATAGCTTTGTAGTATAGTCTGAAGACAGGGAGCCTGATTCCTGCAGCTTCGTTTTTCGTTCTCAAGATTGCTTTGGCTATTCGGGGTCTTTTGTGTTTCCATACAAATTGTAAAAGTTTTTGTTCTAGTTCTGTGAAAAATGCCAGTGGTAGTTTGATAGGGATTGCATTGAATCTATAGATTGCTTTGGGTAGTAGAGTCATTTTCACAATGTTGATTCTTCCAATCCAAGAACATGGTATATCTCTCCATCTATTTGTATCATCTTTAATTTCTTTCATCAGTGTCTTATAATTTTCTGCATACAGGTCTTTTGTCTCCTTAGGTAGGTTTATTCCTAGATATTTTATTCTTTTTGTTGCAATGGTAAATGGGAGTGTTTTCTTGATTTCACTTTCAGATTTTTCATCATTAGTATATAGGAATGCCAGAGATTTTTGTGCATTAATTTTGTATCCTGCTACTTTACCAAATTCATTGTTTAGTTCTAGTAGTTTTCTGGTAGCATCTTTAGGATTCTCTATGTATAGTATCATGTCATCTGCAAAGAGTGACAGCTTTACTTCTTCTTTTCCGATTTGGATTCCTTTTATTTCCTTTTCTTCTCTGATTGCTGTGGCTAAAACTTACAAAACTATGTTGAATAAGAGTGGTGAGAGTGGGCAACCCTGTCTTGTTCCTGATCTTAGTGGAAATGGTTTCAGTTTTTCACCATTGAGGATGATGTTGGCTGTGAGCTTGTCATATATGGCCTTTATTATGTTGAGGAAAGTTCCCTTTATGCCTACTTTGCTGAATCTTATGGTAATTCTATTTTAAATTTTTTGAGGAACTTTCATACTGTTTTCCATTGTGGCTGCACCAATTTACATTCCAGCCAACAGTGCACAGGATTCTTTTTTATCCATTACCTCACCAACACTTGTTATTTGTTGTTCTTTTAATTATAGACATTCTGACAGGTATGAGGTGGTATCTCATTATAATTTTGATTTGCATTTCCCTGATAATTAGTGTTAACAACTTTCCATGTGTCTGTGTTCTTTGGAAAAATATCTATTTACTTCCTCTGCCCAGTTTTTAATCAAATTGCTTATTTTTTGATATTGAGTTGTATGAGTTCTTTGTATATTTTTGATAATAACCCCTTATCGGATATATAATTTGCAACTATCTTTTGCCATTCAGTAGGTTGTTATCAGAGTCTTCTGACCTTGGCGTTATTGACATTTTGGACCAGACAGTTATTTACTGTGGGACTATCCTTATATTGTAGGATATTAGCAGGATTCCTGACTACCTACCAAATGCCATCCAGCTGGCACAACATAAATGTCTTCAGATTTTGCCAAATGTACCCTTGGGAGAAGCACAATGCTTCAGTTGAGAACCATTGAGCATTATAATTATTTTTTTATTATTTTAATCACAAATATGGCAAATATTCACATGTATGCTCTTAATTTTGGTGAACTATAACATTCTTCCTTGCAGTAACTCACCACTCAGAGGGCAGAATTGTCCACAGTATTTTAGAAAAGCTGTTAAATAATGTGGGGCTTTAGGCAAGTCTATACTGAATGAGACTCTGGACTAATTCATCGGTTTTAGCTTTCATAATGAAGGAGAAACTAATATGTTTTTAGTGTGATTGAGCCAAAGTGCTAAAGTGTCAATAAATCATCATGATAGAATAAATTGAGTTAATGGATTTCTTAGTGTTTTGCCTTTAGAATGCGAGGCAGAGGATGAAGTCACTGAACGAGAAACCTCGCAGTCATATAGCTTAGTTATATCTGAATATTAGAGTATTTAAGATTATTCACTAGCTAGTTCAATTCTGTTTTTATTCAGTGTTGAAAAATGAACAATTATCTGATGAATGTCAATCCTGCAAAAAGTGCTTTAGGATAATTTTGGCCTAAAAGACATTATACAGTCTGTATAGATCTCGGGTTTGGGATTGGGTTTATTTTGAGAAGTACCTAAATTCTGAAGCTCTTACAGCTTGTGTGCTGACTTAGCCTTAAGGCCACTTCATTGCTTGGAAAATTCTAGATGTGAATTGAAACATCTTAGTAATGTGAGGCTATTCAAGTTAATGACTCTATTTGGATAGTGAGAAGGTAATTCTGGGATATTCACATTGGGATATTCAGTAGTAGGTGAGAAGCACTTAACTGGAGCATTGAAAAGAGAAGAATAAAATCTTTCTATTTCTAATTCTCAGCAGTTTTGAGATCTACCTTTCCTTAACTACTCAGATCACAACTCGCTCTGATAGAGGATATTTTGTACATGTGGGTTAAATCCTCAAGTATACCTTACATCTTTCAGGTACCCCAAGTATCTCCTAGGCCCTGGTGAAAGATATGAAGCAAATGTATCTTACTTATCCCTTTGCATGCTCTGCAGATTTTACTATAGAACCCATATGGAGGGACTCTCATCCCACACTTATCTTTAGACAGAGAATTGACTGAAAATGGGAACATTTTTTAAAAACTACTTTTGTCAGACCTATACCGTCGTCCTAAATAAATTAAATCATCTTCAAAGTACGAATTTTGTATAAGAATAAAAACACATAATTTTCCTGGAAATAAGTGATACAAAGCACATCTGAAAAGCTACCTCTTCCATGAACTAGTTAGTGACTCCAAAATTGGTACATGTCCTGTCTCAACCTAACAACCTTCATGACCATTATGACATTATGATAACACATTTTAAAAACATATTCTTCTGTATACTGTAGAGACTTATGTGCTTATCTTATGCTGCTTTACTAATCTGGGAGCTCTTTCAAGAGATATTTCATAGTTTCATTTCAGAGTTACTTTGCCTCACATGGTTGTATTGATCTTTCTAGTCATTATGTCCAGATTAAAAAATCAACCCCTAAATTAGTGGCTTAACACAACAAAAATATTTTTTATACTCATCCATCTGCAGTTTGGGCAGGGCTCCAGGGCTCAGTGGAGAGAGCTCATCCTTGTTCTACTAGGTGACTAGCTTCTGGGAAAACTAGAAGTCTGGGTTCTGAAATCATCTTGAAGACTTGATTGCTCACGTATCTGGTGGTGATACTGGCTGTTAGCTGAGATCTTAGTTGAAACTATTGACCAGAATATCTATCAATCACTGGTCTCTCCATGTGGTCGGTGCTTCCTAATAACATGGTGACTGGGTTCCCAGGGTGACAAATTGATTTAATGGGATGTAAAGGATTTCAGGCAGCCTCTGATGCAAAGTATAGTCCATCCCTTTGGACATAAAGGGCCAAGTGACGTATAAAGCTCACACTACACGTCTTTATATTACACTGACTATAGCCAGAGAGGGCATTACTACCTGGAGAGGAAGTCCTGTCCCAACAAGTTTATCACTTCAGTGAAAATTCCCAGATCTCTTTCCCTAACTCTACCATCCCCTCTACTCTGCCACCCAGCATTTATTCGTCCCTTCAAGAGCTCATTTTTAGCTCTTATCACTTTGTTTGGAAAGTGTTTTCTTGTTTGTTTTGCCTTGATCTTTGTCCAGTGCCTGGCATGTCATTTAAGACCACAGAGAGGTCATCTTTGTTAAACTGATGGAGGAAATAAATTTTGGATCTTGGGTTGGCAGATTTATTAGGTAAAGAAAGTGGCATAAATTTACCTGTGGTCTTATGCAAATGGAATGCTTTAGGAGCTGACCTTGGATGGAGAAGAAAACCTGGAGCTAAAGAAATGAATGAATGAGTAGATGAGTAAATGAATGGCAGAGTAGAAAATAACTTTTAACTGCTAATTTGGCTAAACTATCAAAATAAAGTACTGTATGATAAAATAACTATCACTTACTAACCCAGAAAGCTTCACTAGTGCTAGTCTAGAAACTCTTCAAGCCTCTAGTTAGCACCTGTAGTAAGACAACTGAAACATACTATAATTTTTGCTCTATATCAGTCCCATGAGACAAGAAACTGTTTGAGTTCAGGGTCCAATTATTGCTTGTAATAAAGCAGTTTCTCTATAAATGTTGAGTGAGAGATCAGTTAATCAAACTAGATTTTATAAACATAAATGTATTTTACATTTTTGGTAAAGATTTGGTAAACCAAATTTCATAATATCTACATGACCTTGATATTAACATGGAAAGAGTCATTTTTCATTGTCTACTATTGGCACCTCTCCCCGTCATTATAGTCAGTCATTCAAATCTCTAACAAGTCAGAATATTAAATAAAATAAAGTTTATCTTCTGATGTTAAGGTATGAAGATAAGAAATTTTTGTCCTGAACTATAAGAGGAACAGTCAAAAGAACAAAGAAGGAGGTAAGAGGATAATAATGAGAATGTAAGTATCCAAGAAATATTGTCTGTCTGTTATGATTTATATAATGAAGTTAAAAAGTTGAAAGCCAAAAAAAAAAAGTTGAAAGCCAATTTTAAAGCATTTCAAAGTAATATCAAGAAAATTAGTTTGAAGGATATATTTAATGTTTTGAATCTGAATCTGTCAAGCCTGTCATGAATTTTAACTGAGTTTAAAAAGTATTCTGATGCATATTATATGTTGGAGTTTCAAATACCACAGAACTACACAAGAAATGATGATACAGTAGGAATCAATTACCTGGCAGTAATAAAGTATTTCAGCTGAAATCATGATGAATGCCAAAGGAAATATTTTGATGTATTTAAATAATGAACTCTACTATTTGTAAAACCTTGTTGTGCCAGATAACTTCTAGAACAGTATTCTGATTTTTAACCTCATCTAGTTTTACTTCTTATTAACACACACACGCAAGTACACATATTATAACTGTGAAACTTATTAAATTTTCACAAACTGAACACCTCTGTGTAACCAATACCCAGATCAAAAAGACAGAATATTGTCAGCACACCAAAAGCCCTCCTTATATCCTCTTCCTATCTATCTCTACTTGTCTCCCAAACTAATTACTATCCTGACTGTAGCATAGATTATTTTGCCTATTTTTGTATTTTATGTTAATAGAACAAAAAGTAGAGTATGTAATTTTTGTGTGTGTGACTGGCTTCTTTCACTCAAGGTTATATTTGTGGGAATAATCCATATTATTGCTAATAGTTGTACATTGTTAATTTTTATTGCTGCATAGTATTCCATCAGATAACTATTCTACAATTTATATATCCATTCTATTAGTCATGGAACTTTGGGTGTTTTAAGTTTGGTGTTATTATAAATAGCACTGCCAGGAGGAACATTTAATATATTTAATTGAATATATCCTAATGCCAACTGCTTTTTTGCATGTGCTGTGTAAATTATCATATAAAACTATACAATTAATGTTAATTCTATTATTCAGGTATAAGTATAAAATACCTTTTTTTTAGGCTGCTATTCATTAAAAATTATATGTAACGTTAAAGAAATGCAGATTATTTAAAGAGAGAGTCCAGTATATGCCAGATATATAACTGAACCAGATACTTTATTACTGATAAATTTTCTGTAAAATAAATATTACTATACCATTTTACAGATGAGGAAACTGAAGTTATTAGAGGCTAAGTGACAAATTAAAAATTCTCTAGCTAATGTTATGAAGAATTTATCACTATGACGTTGCAAAACTGAATTATGTTCTAACATAAGTTTGGTTTGTAAAATGAAGGAGGGAGAAAACAAGAAGGAAGAGAAGAGGGGAAAAGGTATTACAAATATGTTTCCAAACAAAATTTAGAAATCCAGTCAGTTTAATCTCAAAGTCTGTCTGTTTTAATTTAGATTTTCCCACAGGCAGACTTCGAGACAAGGATTCAACCACACAAGTTGCTATCATAGGCCACTAGAAGTCTGGGAAACATTGTGGATTATAGGGCTCAGAGATGTTTCTTTTAGGATCATGGGAGCTGGGGTATTTTAAAATTAACTCTCAGAGCCAATGGTTAAATTCTAATCCTGAAAGTATTATTTTTCTGTCACATCCTGCCTGCTGTGTGCAAGGGCAGAAAAGGTCCCAGATAAGCCCTTGGGCAATGAGATACTAATGATGGCAGTTGGAAATCAATTAGTAGGCACTTAAATGATAAGGCTTGAAGGGATTTGGGTGGGCCACCCAGAGTATCTGCAACAGTCTACTCTTTGCCCTGGCCAGATCCGCCCTGTCCCATGTTAAATTCATTCAATATTTCAATATTATCACTGCTTTTTCATGTGATGGCCAGTCACAGTTTTATTTTAAAAATATAATAGAAGAAGTGGGACAAACTCCTGCCCTCCCCCTCCTCAACACTTATTCTACATTGTCTTTGCTCTCAGCCAGGCTTTTCACTGGTCTGTTTCTTGCTAAACAGGTGAATATAGACCTTCATCCCTCAGGGTTCTGTGCCTCTGAATAACATGCCTTTGTAAGGCCATCCTTGCTGTAATTAACCGTTAATGAATATCTCTCAGCATGGAAGCAAAGCCCCAGGAGACTCCCAGGTGAATATCTTGAATTCTGGATATAACTCTCTCTACCTCCATCACGTGGCAGCAATCTTATCTCTTCATGATAATTAGATTCTGTTATTCCTGCTAGCATAGTAACATTTTGCTTGTTTGTTTTGCTTTCTTGTTTGTTTTTTCCGTTATGTTTGGAAGTCCAAAATGATCAGGCAGCAATCCTGCATTTAGGTTTTCTGGAACATTTACTGTGTTACTTGTTATAAGAGTGCTCTCTGGGAACCAGGGCCTCTGGTCCAGCAGACCTTAAAGTTACAAGCACAGGAAGTACAAATTCCCTATGTGAGCACCTGGAAGTGTAGTGAGAAGGACCACTGTTTTATCACCTGTTTCTTAGATTTATTTATTCTATTAGGGCTATAACATCATATAAATAAGTTCAACTATATTTCATGCCTCAAAGGATAGTACTCAACCATGAACAGCATCATCCCCAAGCTAGTATCTCAGCTATGTATTTAAGAGGTCATATTAACATTATATTAGGCTGGTGTCTTCTAGCGATGAGGTGTATTTAGGACTGGAGGATCCCATACTCATATGTTCACCTCATTTTTTGTTTTTTGATCCAGGGTCATATTATAAGGGATCTACTGACAACAAATCAGGCACTCTGAGCTCTACCAAGAGAGCCTTAACATTGATCTCAGATTGAATAAACTTTGGACAAGTTTCTTTCTAACTATAACCCCCAACCTCCCTTTTCTTAGAACACTTACTTTAGAAAACTTGTCATTTTAAGTACTTTGCTTCTTTGAGATATAAATTTTCTCTAGCCTCTTGACTGTTTTACAACCCAAGACTGTCTTTCTCAAGGTCCTGGGAGCCATCCTTTTGAAATGTAATAATCAAGGAAGATAGTGCCTCTCTCTTCCAGTCTCTGTGGGACAGTAGGAGCCTAACTTCCATAAGCTAAACATTGAGCAGCCTCCCCTATAAGACCCTCTTGTGTTTTTCCACTAGCTCATCCCAGCACTTAAAAACTCTCCTGCTTTTTGTTTCAGTGGAGTTGAGTTCATACTCTTTCACCTATTGCAATAGTCTTCAGTTAAGTCTTCCTTGTTTAACTTGGTCTGTGAAACTTTTCATTAGTGTTATGGTCCAAGACAAGGAAAAGAGGAAACACAAAACTTAACCTGGAAAATGTAAGAGTCCCAGTAAGGATGAATCAGTGTTCTTCCATCATGAAAGGGAAATAACATGGTCAACTAGCCAAAAAGTATTCCGTTAGTTTCTCTGAGGGATGGCATGTGTATTAATCAGGATCCAGTCAGGACACAGAAACCATACTAGTAATTTAAATAAGGAAAATTTAATGTAAAGAATTATTAACTACTAAAAAGAGTAAAAGAGGACTTGCTACTATATGTAGGGCTGGGAGAGTGAACAAAGAGGGAACTAGGAACTTAGGAGAGATAGTATCCCCCAGGCTAAGACTCAAACTTCATTAGAGAAAGTGTGGCTACCATATACATATGAGGTACAGTGAAGAAGAAATTTGCCAGAGGGTATGGTCTTGAACTGTTGGGTAGGAAAGGCCTGTGAGGTTGCCAAGAAACTACTGGAGGGTGTTTACCACCAGGCTTCTGGCACACTGACTTCTTGGCAGCTGCATCATAAGAAAATAAAAGTACACCAGTACCAAGGAGAGAAGTCCCTCTCGTTATGGTATTGCAGTGACTCCAGCACCTCCTATTGACAAAGCTAAACATTGTATTAGCTGGCAAAGGAGAAACAATAGGATTAAGTTCCAGTTTGACAGAGCAGGTTAAAGAAGGGTGAATTAGGAGCTTCGAGTTAATAAATTGATAGCTAATATGATATCCAGGGGTCAGCATCAGTCTAAGCTACTCATAGGTCAAACATTCTGTAGCAGCAGTAGCTAGGTTTGTCTTAGTGGGGAAGGAGCCCAGGGTGAAAGTCAGATACATAGCCTCCCTCTCTCTCATTCTGGGAACTCCATTCATGGGATTATTATGCAAACACTGTGGTGACTGAGTCTGAGGGTAGCTAACCACCATTGTATGTCTTTCTATCTGGCTAGTTGTCTGTTTACTTTCTCTCTGATAAATATTCTTAGTGGGCAGTGCCATGAGACACAAAGATCCCTGTATTTTGTTTACTTTCTCATCGAACAATTTACATGCTTTTCCTCAAATCTCTGTCTTGCTCTTTCTAGGTTCTTGACCAACAAACAAGGTCATTTGCCTCTGCCTGGGAATTTATTAATCTGCTTATTTCAGGCATCTTCTTTTACATCAAACTGATGACCTAGGGCATCTCTTCTGCCCGTTAGAAAGATTTCCTTTCATATTGTCTTTGGAGGTCATTCCTGTGATAGTCTGTTTTTGACTAACATAAATGTATTGGCTTACAGCAACTTAGCTTTCCATGAATTTGGACCGTGTTATATCCACACCTGGGAATAAGGAATTCCCTACCATGTTATAAATGTGAGCTGAGGTAGATTTGTTGGAATAAAAGAATTAGGTAACTTGGAATCTGGTCCAGCTCTTTTGTAAATTATTTGTTGTCTTTGATGTGCTTCAAGCCTAATCTTAAATGTATCCTTTTCATTATATGATGGAATTCTGTTGTGTCTGTACAACTTTATTACTTGATAGGTTGATAATTCCCAGCTCATGATGAGTAGCACCAGTTGTAGTCCTGGCCCTTAATAGACACTAGCATCTCAGTCTCTATTAGGGTCCAGTAAATGCCAGAAGCTGCTTTTCTAATGGCTAATAGTTCTCTGCTTCAAACATCTTCTATGCTAGAGATCCCATATGATACCCTTTTCTAAGATGGATACCTCCAGCATCATGGAATACACCTGGCCATATAGACAGAGTTGCAGGGATGCTTGTACGGCAGCCTGAAAGTAATGCAGAATCCTCTGGGCCCAATCAAAAATGACAGATTTCTGAGTCACCCAACAAATGAATGTGACCAGTGTTACTAAGTCTTTATGTGCTGTCCTCAAAATCTACATGGGGCTACCAAGTAAAGGGACTATTTAATAATCATAAGAGGTTCAAGGTACAATAACCTGTCCTTTAATTTGGTGGGAATATCCTGATATGCATCAGTTACTAGAATTCTAAAAATTTCCCTCATTTTTAAGGTCTGTAAGTCTAGGTTACACAATATGGGTTTTTCTCCCACTCTCTCGAGCATGTGACATGCAAAGTACTTGGTACTTCCTACTTATTAGGCCCAATTAATAGGATGACATTATTATAAAGAACCAGCTATGCATTTTATATAATAGTCAAATGATACTTTTTTTCTTCTCACTATATTTGGCTAAAATCATTAGGGTTAATGTTTTAGGGAAAGAGTGTGAGCGTATAGTACCATCAATTCCAGGTAAGTGTACATTGCTTCGAATCCTCTTTCCTGATTAATACTGGGGGGAAAAGCACATTTGCTAGATCAATAACTGTATATCAAATGCTCAAGGCTGTATGGATCTGTTAAAGTTACACATCTGGAAAAGCAGCTGCAATTGGAAATAACACCTGGTTAAGTGGATGCTACTTGCTGTTATTTGCCATGCTCGATTTTTCTTCATTTTTTGAGTGGGTAGGAGTACAGACTGGTCAATTAAAATAGGGTTAAAATAGGGTTAAAATAAATAACACCACCCCTATATCCTTTAGGTTTCTGCCAGTTTGTTCTTCCATCTGGGATGCAATATTGCTTTTAATTTACTAACTTGCCTGGAAGGAGGACGTTTCAGGTGCTTTTACTTGAACTTTCCTACCATTATTGCACTCCTCCACAGGTCAGGTTGCAAGAACAAGAGCTCTGCCAATTCAAAATGTGTATTCATCCTGATTATGCATTCATGGACTGACAAATGCCCCTAGGGCCAGAGGTGAGGGCTCTGTGGAATCACTGAATATACAGTAAGATGACTGAAGGCCAGTATTCCATATATCACCTGGCCTCCATGTGCTTGCATTCTGACTGAGGGTCTATGATGGCATTTTGGTTTCCCCAGGATATTGTTAGTCCAGACTCTGAGTCTAACAGTTTTCAATGTTAGAATTAGGTCCTGGTAAATTTCTCTAGACATTTTGAGGAAAGGTCATCGTATTGTTTATACTCGCTTTGTTTTATGGAGTATTCCTCCAGAGGAGGCAGTGTCTTCTGGAACAGTCTCCCTGGAAATTGGTGCATGGTTATGATTTTGCCTTGGGTAGCTGACATCAGCATCTTGGTTATCTGTTTCTAAAGTTTCTGTAATTTTGTGTGTGTGTGTTGTTATTTTATAAGTCAGACACTATCCTTAGGAAACTATGGTTCAACAGCCTACAGGATCTGAATGCTTCCCCAAACTACATGAGCTTGGAAGAAATTTCTGCACCAGTTAGGCCTCAGTTGAGACTGAAGCCCTAGCTGACACTTTGATAGAAGCTGTGTGAGAAACTAAAGATGATACAGCTAATCTATGTCTAGACTGACTCAAAGAAGCTATGCTATATGTCTGTTGTTTAAAGCTGCTAAGGTTGTAGTAATTTGTTATGCAGCCATAGATAACTGATATGATAGGGATAGTACTTCCCCAGTTGGGCCATGCTGAGTCATAATCATAACTACTGGTATAAAAGCAATGAAGGAAATTAGGAGCAACTCTGGAGGAGAAAACAACCAAACAAACAAACATGATTGTGCAAGACATCTGCCTCAGGTGAAGTCTTTTCATGGTGTCCAGAAAAAGGAATACAGTGTTTGTCTGATAAGAAGAGTGTGCCACTTCTGCTAGCCTAGAACATTCTGGGAAATCTCAGGTCTCAAAGTTCTTAAACATTTTACCTAGATATCTTACCTAAGGTCTTAAAGTCCCACTCTTTCCTTATCAGGGCTCCGACTTGAGTATAGAAGACCTGACAAGATGTGAATTTAGCCTCCTTTATAACTTGCAAGAGATGAGAATCTCTTTAATGCTGCTATAGCCTAGTGGCTTGACTAGTCATATCTTGTGTTGATAATGTCATGAGTTAACTTGTCATGTTTTGTTTGTTTGTTTGTTTGCTTTTTAATTACTTAATGACTAATAAGCTCCAAGGTTCTTATAACAATTATGCCCCCATATCTCTAGAGATATTGCACAAGCCAGTGCATTTCATTCCACTTTTATCCTAATTCACCACAGGTAAGAGTCTTGGTTATTGTAATGCTGTAGCGTTTGGGGTGTTATGATTACCCTACTCACTACTAGTAATGGGGTCCTAGAGGCCTCTGGCCAGTGAGTGATCCAATTTCAGAATTTTATCCTGAGGATCTGCTTTCTAAAACCACTTCTAGTGACAATTGTCTTAATTTGGGTTCCCCCAGAAAGTGACTCCTAGAAAATCAAGTGTCAGTAGTTTATTTGTGAGTTATTTCATGAAATACAAATAATGAAGTAGTCATTGAGACAGGGAGGGGGATGAGACAATAAAGGATACATTATCAAAAAAATTATCTTTTTGGGCAAGGGGTGCTTAAACTACCTGGGAAATCTCAAAGTCACTGCCCCTGATGGATGAGGAAGCCGGGGTATTTATATACCAAGTCAAATCAATTTGGTAGACATCTGTTTTGGTGAGCCATTACTTCTCTGTGACACCAAATCTGCAGTGCATAAAGCAATTTAAGCTTCAACGGTCAGAGACTTACCTTCAGGTAAAGCGATTCAGATGTTAGCCGTTGGAATTCTACAGAAATGCACCAACATCCTGAGGTACAGAGGACACAGGCTGGACCACAGCAACATCTGCTGCACTGTACTGTTGCCTCTTCCCACAAATCATATTTTACCAAGATAATCTTTTCAGGAAAATTAAAAATATACCGTGAACTGTACACCAGATTACATGGTGATATTACTGGGAATTTCCTATTAGCCTCCTTGAAAACTATGAGTTAATAACTAAAATGTTACCAAAGCTTTTTTTTTTTTTTTTTGCGGTACTTGGGCCTCTCACTGTTGTGGCCTCTCCCGTTGCGGAGCACAGGCTCCGGACGCACAGGCTCAGTGGCCGTGGCTCACAGGCCCAGCCGCCCCGCGGCATGTGGGATCTTCCCAGACTGGGGCACAAACGCGTGTCCCCTGCATTGGCAGGTGGACTCTCAACCACTGCGCCACCAGGGAAGCCCTAAAGCTTTTTTTTTTAAACTAAGAACACTTCTAAAAATCATTCCTTATGACCACATAAGAGTATTTTCTTTAATAATCTTCAAAATTATACTTATAATCATTTAATGGAATGTTAAATCTCATTGGGATTGTGTCTTCTTATTTATCTTGGAATTATTGACAGGTTACTGAACTTTTATATAAAAAATGAAAAAGTCATGTTTTGATATTTTACAGTTATTAAACAGAGCTCACAGTGCTCTGCTGAGAGACAAAAAAAAAGTAGATCTAATCCTGGCTTTCATGACGATTTATGTTTCGTAAATTTACTCTTAAATACAGATATCTTATGCTCTAACTATTCATTTCCAACACTCAAAGATTTTATGTTAAAATGATAGCTGTATTACACATCAGCCTGAAACCCCCAACTTCCTAAAATATAACTGAAACATAGTAAAATGCCTAATATAAGTAATAAACTATTGTTAAGATGTTAAATGCTTTAATAAATCACATAATACTCAACAAACAAAGTATGGTAAAGTTATCAGAACTCAATAAGTCAAAATTTATAATATAATTTCTAGGATAACCATAGAATAACAGTAAAAGCAAATGAATAACTATCAAGCAAAGAAAGGAAAAATGGAGTAATGAAATTTAATCAATATAAAAGAAGGCAAGAAGGGCTTCCCTGGTGGCGCAGTGGTTGAGAGTCTGCCTGCCGATGCAGGGGACGCGGGTTCGTGCCCTGGTCCGGGAAGATCCCACATGCCGCGGAGCGGCTGGGCCTGTGAGCCATGGCCGCTGAGCCTGCGCGTCCGGAGCCTGTGCTCCGCAGTGGGAGAGGCCACAACAGTGAGAGGCCCAAGTACCGCAAAAAAAAAAAAAAAAAATAGAAGGCAAGAAAAGAGATAAAAAGAAACTTTGCTCAGGCAAGACAGAAAATTATAAAATAGTAGATTTAAACCCAATACAATGATAGTTGCGCTAAATACAAATAGGCTAGTCAATTAAAGGTAAGAAGAGGTTTAAATTTAAATAAAATCCAACTATATAATACATATAAGAGACATAGTTAAAATAGAAGGATACAGAAAAGTTACACAACACAAAAAGATTTAATATGCATCACTAGCCAAAAGAAAACTATTTTAGTTATATTAATATTTTTATATCAGGTTAAGTAGACCTTATTTAAAAGACATTAGTATTAATTAAGAAGGATGTTTTATAATAATAAATATTAAATTCACTAGGAGATTATAATTCTAAATTTGTATAGACCTAATAGCAAATTAAATACATTTTTAATAAGAATCACACAAAAAATTCACAATAATTGGAATAGGGGAGTTAATTTGCCTCTCTCAGTAACTGATCAAACAAGTAGAAAAAAAAAAACAATAAAAGATATAGAAAATATGCAAAAACATTAACAAACTTGACCTAATAGAAATATATAAAGCACCCCTCCATACAATTGCATAATAAACATTCTTTTCAAGTACACATGGAATATTTACCAAAGTTGACCGTGTTCTGGGTAAATCTTATCAATCTTCAAGACATTAAAATCAAAGGGGGTAGATCTTCTGACTACAATGAAATTAAGCTAGAAATCAATAACAAAAAATGACTAGAAAATTCACATATATTTAGAAATTTGGAAATACACTCTGAAATAACCCATAGGTCAAAGAAGAAGTTGTATGGATATTAGTCAATAAACTAAATGATTATGAAATAAGTTCCATAAAGAGAAAGGCTAGGTCTGTCTCATACACTGAAGCCTGGTTATCTAGTATGTAGTGTTTGGCATATAGCAGGTGCTCAGTAAATACTTGTTAAGTAAATTAATCCTAGAGTAACTGCATGCAGTTCCTTTGATGATGGCACTTACTGGGTATGGGAGATTTAAATCAGTGCAGACAAATCAATCAATAACAAGGAAAGATTCTTCAAAAAGACAGTATAAGCTGAGCTCAGAATTCAGGTTATCCTGTTTTGCAGCAGCAGCAGCAGAAGGAAAAGGAGGAAAAAGGAGAGGAGGAGGAGACTGGGGGAAAGTTGAAAAAACAGGTATTATCTTTCATAATTAAAACTGAGACTCCTATCTGCATTGTTCACGGAATGATGTGAAACACAATAATTATGGATAAAGAATGGGTTAGCTTATTTTATCTAAGCTGTCAGTACCATCTTTTTATGAATCAACTTGTGTCTTATTAGAATATAGAATAGTTCCTTTGTCTTAAATTTATATTGCTGGTCCAGAAGTTCTTGAGAATTATAAAATGACTATTATTAATTGTATAATCATTTTCAGATTGTGATTTTTCAGCTTCTCATCCCAGAAAAGGAATTCTATTAAACAAACACTACTAATTAAAGATTCAGTTGTCATTATTGATCTAAATTCATCAGTTATAAGGATATTAGCATGAAGATTTACAATATTTTTATGAAATATTAATAATCTTTGACAGTGTAAAGGTGGGGCTGGGAGATAAAAGCCAATATCCTTTCCATTTCACTTGTGAAACTGCTTTACAAGGTTTCAATTAGATCTGTCTTTTACCCCTGAGAGAAGCTAACGGATGTATTGCATTAATTATGGTTCCCAGAGGCAGGTTCAGGGAATCCAAAATTATAAAATTACAATCATTGCAGTTTTGCAGGCTCTACTTTTTCTCTCATTTCATGTGCTTGCAGAGTTGAGATGTGAATTTACAACCAATGGCTTCAGAGGAAGTGCCAGTGTCAGACTAGCACCAAAGATTCTGTAGAACCGGAGAAAGGGAAGAGATGAAGCCATAGAACAATGTCTGCTTAACCAAATATACGATTGAGTGTAGTTTATGATAGTTAAAATGCAAGATTTTTAACCTATTGAATATCTTTAATGTATATTTATAGTTCTATTAAATTTAATTTTAATTGTTTACATATGTGCATATTGCTTATACACACATATACACACATGCATACATAGAGTGGGAATGAGCTATCACTGAATATATATATATATCTAAGTTTTCTTATGTGTTTGTTCTCATGTGTGTCATGTATGTGTGTGTGTGTGTGTGTGTTTGGCATGTGGGAATAGACAGAGAGAAAGGAATGGAAACTTTTTACTATCAGCACACAGAACTGTCCCAAATCACAATGCAGCTCTTTGAAAATATAATGGATTGGAATGGTCATTAATAATTTCCTTTAATATTTTTTAAACTAAAAATTAATTGAATAGCTCCCCTGAAAAATATATCATGCCAATAATACACCTTTTGACTAAGGCAATTATTGGTGTAAACTTTCACATTATTTTAAAAGCTACAGTCTGTAGAAGAGAAAAGCCAGGGATAAGAATTTTATCTCCCTTTATAGGGGTAGCATTTTGAAGAGAGTTGTCACAACATTTTCTAAATTTGAAGAGTAAAATTTGCTTGAAATGTCTATATTTCAGAATATTGTCTAACAGCATGATTAAATTTTAAAAATAGAATTTATTAAATGATCCAGATCCATTTAGGTAACTAAGGTCATAAATCAGAAGCACTTGCATGCAGAGGTAACAGGTACTGGGTTGATTTTATATGTTCAAAAGGAAAGATTTTATTTTTGCTGAAATAAGAAAAAGAATAGACAGTCAATTAAGAGTCATAAAAAGTTAAGAGACAGATTAAATAGTATTAAATATAATAATGCAAGGCAGTGCTTTCTAAAATATCAAACTTGTAGAATAACTCATATTTATAGCCTGAATAAATAAGCGGCTGAAATAGTAGGTTAATTAAAATTAGTGCATTTTTTTAAACTAGCAAACCAAATAGCTTGGTGGGCTAATATATCAAAGGTTGGCAATTATTTCAGATAAAATATTCTGAGCAGATGGGCATCTAGACATGGCCTCAATAGACTTTAGGTTTTATAGTCTTATACTAGGTCATAGAACTTACCACATTAACTTTTTTTTTTTGAAGCATTATTATCACATGATGAATATGTCTATAGCCTAAATGTTAATTGTATCACTTTCTAACTATGAGAATTTGTCAATTTCTCTTTCATCCCATTTTCCGCACTTATGAAATAGGGATAATAAAAGAATCTATCACCTAGGATTTTTCAAAGGTTAAATTAATTAGTATAGAAAACAGGACATTGACACACACTGAGCTTTCAAGAAATGAAAGTTAGTGCATTTAAAAATTTTTCCTCTATTTTGACATTCATGGTATAACCCACACTGAAGACATTTCTAGATGTAGACCTCAGTTTAAATCACAGAATTGTTCATATTCTAGTTTCATTTTGTGGTGTTTGGGTTTATATCAGCTTTGCAAGCAGTTAAATAGACTACAACTAAGTAGACCATGCCAATCTAGTCAAAAGGCAACTGAACTAGGCTTCTATTTTTCTTTCCTTTAGCCATTTTATCTATATGAAAATTATCCTCTTCAGGATCTTTCAGAAAAGCTTTTCCACGATTGGACACTTTTAATAAATGGGATTCAGGCTAACGGAAAAAAATTAACAAGACATCTCAAAGAAAATTCACTTCAAAAAGAATATAGCCTTTTAAATGACATAGTGCCTTACAGAGAATTTGAAGATGGAGGAGAATCGTTCAGGAAATAAAAAGGGAGGTTTTTATAATTCAGGGACTAAAAATGAGATCTGTAATTGGATAAAGTCTACAAGATCATGATGCCTTTTGAACTGCAAACACCAGGTTAAGAACTTATGAGATATTTTGAAAAGTGTGCTTAGAGAGCAAATGATCTAATGCCTTCTATTTGTTCCCATCTATCAGAGGTCCCATTGCACACTACTTGTCTAATCAGACAGAAGATTTTCAATTCATTGGCCTTACTGCTGACCTTTTGTTCTCTCAAAACCAAAGAATCCCACATACTGGTGTAGCAAAATGGAAAACTCCCTTTAGAATTAGGTTTGATTTCAATTATTCCATGTGGCATTTTGTGTTTTAATTTTTTTGATAGGGGGTGTAGGAAGTGGGAGGAGGATGGTGTAAAATTACACAAAGAGCAAGGATGTCGAGCCGTAGACAACCTGGTTCAATTCCTCCTAGCTATACATGCTGTGCAACTTGGGGGCCATACTCCTTAATGGAAAGGACCATTTCTTAGTTGTCATTTAACCCCTAGCACCCACTATATAGTGTATGTAAAACAAGTACTCAAAAAGCGTTTATTGAAAATGTGCTTTGTAAAGCAAGTATTTTTTTAACTTTATATTTTCCTTCTTATTCTGTAAAATGGGTATAACTACTTTCTAAGCTTGTGGGGATTAAACAATGTACATAAAATGAAATAGAGAAAGCACCTGACACATAGTAAACTTTCCTCAATCAATGGCAGTTCTGGTATTTGTATTAAAAAATATTCAACTTCATAACAAGATTTTTTTCTTTTTGGTACATTGGGAATTATTATTACTTTAAATGTTAAGCCTACCAAGAATTCATATCTTTTATTATTATTTTCTTCACATGCAAATTTGAATCAATTATTTTGATATATATCCATTGAAAATAAACTTTTTCATTAACTAGATAACTAGACAGAGATTTAGGTGAACATTTTTAAAGTTAAATAGTCAGATTTGGAACAGTTTTTATCTATATTAATTATGAAAGCCTAAATTAAGAAATAAAGAAATTTAATGTCAGAAAATACCTTTTTTCTGACATTTCCTTTCTCAAATGGGATTTTAGAAAGACATGCTAAACACAGTCCCATATGTGGTGGTGGAACTGCCTGAAAAGATGTTGATTTTCTTCCTATCAATAATTTTTCCCCAGATTTCCATCCATGAAAAGTCATCCCAATTTTTCATTCTTTATAATACTGTCATACTAATTTAACTGAAATATAAACTAGCTTTAATAGAATTTATTATGAAACTGCTATCAAGCATTGGATTCCTCCTATTCCTTTACCTTCAATTGTCCATATAAACTCTAAGTGCCTTTAAGTATTAAATTAGGAAAAGCCAGGCAACTTTAAAGCTTCCTTGTAAGGATTTTCTTTATCTACATATTATATAAAGTGCAATTTGTAGCTAAGTTGTCCTATGTTTCTTTCCCTATAGCACTTTTTCAGCCAGTGAAACACTGCAGGACCATAACTTGACCTAATACCCACTGATTACCCAGTATGGGAAGATGCTTTTAACCCCAAATCAGCACTAGCTCCCTGCTGACTCTAATTTCAATTATAGCAATATTCCTTTAAAGAAAGATGAAGGACAACCTGAGACCTTCTACATTTATTCTTATATATTAAATCATCCTGAATTTGTTTACACGTTTTTCTTGATGGAGAAAAAGCAAGAGATAGAGTTTTTATTTTTATTAAACTAGAAGTACATTCAGATGTCCCCTTGCTGGCTAATGGAAGGGTGGGGGGAAGATTCATTAAGATTTACTTTCATTGGTAATTTTGGATACCAGTAGAAGAATGGGTGTGGCTTCTATTCTCTGGGAGCAGAAGTCTGTATTCTCCCTTGGGCAAGAGAACTGCTCGCAGGGAGTAACGCCTTTTCCACCATGCATATTTGCATTATTTATTTTGCTCTCAACACCGACCTACTTTCTTCACATGGCCTCTGAAAGCTGTGGAGTTATAGATCTTATATCTTTCCAGCTTCAGATACCTAAGAGACTGCCTTGAATCTTTAAAAATTATGAGTCTACAAATCTTTGAGAGAAGAATTATTATTCTAAGAGAAAGATTGGGTCAGATACCCTCCATTGGGTCCATCAATTTTGGGTAAAGAAACCTGATTATATAGCAACATGACACCTCCCATAGAAACGGAAAGGGAGGAGGAAGTGCTGGAAAAATGGAAGAGAAGGAGAGCAAATGTCTTTTTGCAGTTTGTCATGTCTCATATATTGTCTCACTTGAATACCCACTCCAAACTAGAATTTTCCATATCCACATAAAATGTGAACTAGCATACTTTGGACTTCCAGAAAAGTACTGTCCCTTCCTATCACACCTTAATGTGACCCTGTTTGTTAAAGTCCCGAGTTGTGTCAAGGAAGTGATATCTGAGTCCTTAATCATTCAGATTTCTATGCTGTATATTAAACTGCAAATCCTAAAAGGCATTCCAACAAGTTTTCAGATACTGATGTAATGACTTTCTGGTATTAATTCTCTGTACTTTGTTTCTCTGGATCTCATTTTACAATTGATCTTTAATTGACAAAGTGATATATTGTAGCTCTTTGTTTATAAGTTTTCATATAATCTTCATTTATCTAACTTTTCCCCTTCTTTTGTAACCAAGGTAAGAGAAATCATTGCCTACCAGCAAACTATAAAGAAATATATATGTGGGAAAGGTTAAAGACAAAATATACCAGAAACCTTTTATTAAAATATAGGCAGATGAGCTTTGTACCAAGATTGCCGTAGAAAACCAGCATGTACATTAAAACTCTAAATTTAAGCTGTTTACTTATTTTAAGTTACTGGAATTTATTTCTAATTCGATTTAAGATATCTACACAATTCAGTATAGATTTTAAATAATATATCCAATGGAACTTGCTTAAAGTATCTGGACAATTAAAACAGAAATTGATTAGATTATTTTTTTCAAGTTTAGTACATTCTTTTTGTTCCATGTATAGGTAACATAAATGTCACATGCTAGCAGTTATTCAGTTAATTCAACCAATAGAGTCAGTCTTGCTTTTTGAGGTTCAAAACTACATAGAAACCAAACAATACCCAAAACAAAATTTTTTCGTCAGTAGCAGCATATTTTTTTCCTTCGCTTGTTATAAAAATACCAGCGGTTATAAACCACATTAGTTAGTTTGAAATCACAGTGTTTGATGACTCATTTCTTTTTTCTCTTTTTAAAATTTTGGTCTCATTCCCCATGTTTCCAAGCCTCAAACTTAAACTTAGCAAGAAAAGTTTAATTCAATGATAAAAAGATAAAAATATATTTCATGTCCTCTGTTCTTACTCATCAGGGAATGTTATATAAAGCTTATTTAAAAGAACAAAGTATTACCCCTCTAACTAGGTGATAAGATACAGTCTCAGACCTGAATAATCTGGAAGTTTATCACTCATAAAAAATACTTCAATACAGGTTTTGTTACCAGTTGAACCAATGAACAGCAAAGCTGTATTAACAAAAAGATCCATTAATGTTTTCTGGCTCACTGAACCATATGAAATTTAAATTAGCAAATCTATAGAAAAATTGATTCCTTCATTTGTAACTTTTCAGAAAATCAGCTTCTTCCTCAGAATCATACAGTGATACTAAATCAAGCTATGGTCAGAAAATACAGAGTGAATGTTCCAAAAAAAAAAAAACTGAGTTATAATAGATTCTGTAACTGAATATTGCTTTATTTTTAAGTTAGTAGGTACTCAATAATCAATCTAAGTTAGTCAAGTGGATTCTTTACCTATTGTTCTATCACGTGTGTTTAATTATTTCATTGTATGTCAGTTTATTAGAATAATAGTTAATTAAAAAAAATCTCCCTAAAGCTTGTAGATATAAATACTAAAATTCAGTTTCCAGAAGTATTTAATTTAAACACACTTTTTAAAAAAATGTATTTCTTTCATTTTTTTTCCACCGCTTTATTTAGCTTTTTTTGACAAATAAAAATTCTAAAGATCTTCCTCAACTTACAATGGGGTTACATCCTGAGAAACTCATCATAAGTTGAAAAATTATAAGTTGAAATGCATTTAATACGCCTAACCTATCAAACATTACATTTTAGCCTAGCCTATCTTAAACGTGCTCAGACACTTAAATTAGCCTACAGTTGGGCAAAAGCATCCAACACCAAGTTTATTTTATAACAAAGTGTTGAATATCTCATGTAATTGATTGAATACTGTACTAAAAGTGAAAAACAGAATGGTTGTCGATTGTTTACCCTTTTGATCACATGGCTGACTGGGAGCTGCTGCTTGCTGCCGCTGCCCAGCATTATGAGAGCATTGTAGGGCATATCGCTAGCCTGGGAAAAGGTCAAAATAAAATCCAAAGTATGGTTTCTACTGAATGTGTATCACTTTTGCACCATCATAAAGTCAAAAAATCTTAAGTCAAATCATTGTAAGTTGGGACTGTCTGTATATATTTAGGTTGTACATATTGTATATTGTAGGTATATATTTAGGTTGTCCAATGTGATTTTTTTAAAAAGATGTGTGATATGATGACTTAATATATGCACATATTATGATGTGATTGCCACAATCAAGTTAATTAACACATTCATCGCCTCATATAATTACGTGTGTGTGTGTGGTGAGAACACTTAAGATCTACTCCATTAGCAAAATTCCAGTATACAATACAGTATTATTGTCTATAATCACCATGCTGTACTCTAGATCTCCAGAACTTATTCATCTTATAACTGAAAATTTGTACCTTTTGACCAACATCTCCTCATTATGTACAGGTTCTAGAGATAAGGTTAATTATCAAAAGATCCACTATGACAAAAGCCCCATGAGGACTGGGATTTTAGTTTGTTGGATTCGATGTTGTGTGCCTATGATCCCAAGCAGAACCTTGGCATCATTGCTCAACACTCATTTAAAAAAGAGAATGCTTTACAATATATCCTTGTTGCCTATCTAACATTAGGTGGAGGGGAAAAAAAGGGAATGCTTCTAACATTTCACGGTAAACATTATGTTTGCTGTGGGTTTAGGGAGCTTCTCTTTGCTTATCTTTATATTAACATACATGTCTTTTTAAATATATATTAAACCTTTCTTTCTTTTACACACCTTCTCACATTCTGTCATCCATCTATTTATTTTGTCTCTTGTGTCTTTCACTGAAGAGTAATCCTTATTTTGATGTAATCACATTCATCAATTTTTTTGTCTTATGATTTTTGACTTTGAAGTTTTATTGTTAAAGTATTTTTCCACCTAGAGATTATAAAGATACTCAGTTTTGTCTTCTTCAACTATCTAATAGTTTAGCCTTCACATTTAGATCTTTAATCCATTTAGACAATTTGAATGTGCTGTTAAGTAGGCATCCACTTTCATTTTTCTCCTTGAAGTAGTTTGTTTAACTTCTTCTACTAAATAATTTGTCCTTTCGCCACTACTTTTGATATGCCCATTGTCATATATGTTTCCATATACACTAACAAATTTGAAAACCTAGAGAAAAATATATAAATTCTGGAAAAATAATGTCAAAATGTCCTGAGTAACAATAAGGTTTAAACAAAATTAAAATAGTAGCTAAGATTTCCCCATTAGAAACAAACAAGCAAACAAAACAAAACAAAAGCTACGGCCAAAAATTTTTGAAGTGAGGTCATACAAACTTTCAATTACCATTTGTCTCTGAACCAAGAATCATGTCTCCTACCAGCATCCATGAAACTGCAGTAGGCTAACTTGTTAGCTTGCAAATCAGGTAAAAATCTTAGACCATTCACAGTTCTTGACATGAACTAGAATATATAATACAAAATAGGACTCCATCACACCAGCAACAAAAGGTTTAATTCATATAGTAATTTATCTTGAGTGCAATATGGAAAAAAACTGTAGAAATAAGGGTGTAAAAGAAGATTTTAATTTTTCAAGAGACATCTCATGTTTTTAGGAGAAATGGGTTAATATTACAAATGAGTCAGATGTTCTTAAATTAATCTATAACTGTGATGCAATCCAATGACATTTCAAATTTGATATTTTGATAAATGTAACAAACTTTATCTACAACCTATATGGAAGAATAATTTATGAATAGCTAAGCCAGCCATACATAAGTAAGAGTAAAGCAGAGGTATTTGTCCTAACAGAATTAAGAAATATTACAAAACAAAGTTATACATGTGGTGTGATATTTGCTCAATAACATTGGCTCAAATGCATGTACTTATAATTTAAAAATTGTCAATGAATTTTTTAATTAATTTCATGTCTTATTTTGACAATGTAAACCATACTATTCAGTAGCCTTTTAGATTTATTTGGTATGCAAAGAATATGTGTTATCTCATGCAACTTTAACAAGGGGAAAAATTGCCCATGCTGTCCTGATATTATTTCAGGAACATGGGTCTGCTTTGTGAAACACATTGACTTGAACTTGCATGTAGAATTCCTCCATCAAGTGAACCTGAATATCCAAGGCTACATTGGCATACACACACACATATATCTATATACATGTATTTATATATGTATATATACACACATATATATACATTTATATTTTACATAAAATAAAATTCAGAAAAAGCACGTGACCTCAATATATATATTTCAAATTCATCAGTAATGCCAATGCCAGGTTATCTTAATAATATAATATGAATAGAAATAACAAAATTTTCTTTTAAAAAGTGATGTTTTGTGAGTAAAGGAATGTGCAAATTATAAAACACTAGCTCTGTTTTAAAAGCAGATTTTCCCATGGGTCTGCATTTAAATTGAATTCACAGTTCTGAAGGACAAACAGCTGATTTACTCCAAAGAGTGTCCTTTAAATCTCTGAGGTTAACATGAAACTTGGTAAATTGATAGTGTAGAACCTAGTGAAATATTAGAATATAAATAGAGAACCTCAAACTTTACTGCTGACTTTGAAATTTGGAAATAATATTTGTCACATTATTATAAAGCTATTGCTTTTTCAATGACAAATTGTCATGAGGGATTGTAATCATTAGACCACATTTTGAATTGTATTGATTGTTTGCTCAAACATGAGATCTGGCCACAATCCTACTATAAATTTCCCACCCCAACATCCCTGCTAGCTCATACAGTGCTTTAAATATCTTTAATAGTGGACAACAGTAAGAAGGAAAAAAGAAAAAAAACAAAACAAAACAGTAGCATAGTAGCATAAGAGAGTTGATTTGTTATAACGTACAAAGTATAACTTTGTAAATTAAATCACCATGGTTCTTTGAATCTATTTAATGACTCATAAGACTTGATGACAAATGTGTTACTTACTATATAGTTCATCCATGATAAAAAGAAAATTAGCCTCTAAAAATCCAGAACTTGATTCACTCTTAAGCTAGCTCTTGGTGTTAGAACCTGCCTGGCACCCACAGCTTGGCCATAGGGTTCTCCTGTTGGACATAGTGATTTCACAGAATCTCATTTTCAGAAAAGGTCACTGTGTGACTGTGTTGAAGTGAGATAACAAACAAGAACAATTCATGATGCTAAGTAAAAAGAAAGACAATATCATTTTGTAAACCCTAAAGTATCAAACATCCCTCTATCCCAGTTAGTATGAATGATGACTACTACTTCTTTAACAATTAACAGCTCTAGCCTTGCTCTAGCCTTCTCTCTTGCCAAATAAGATTTATTTTTTACTTAATCACAGAATTATCCACAGTTCCTGAAAGTATCCAATTCAGACCAAAGACTTGCTTGTTTGAACCCTCCCTCAAATCACCTTAGCAAAGCCTGAATCCTGCAATAAGTCTTTTCTAACACATTCTTACTGAGATGCCCCATGGTTCCTCATGGTGTGCATTCTCCTTCCTGGTAATGCATAATAAACCCAACTCATTCTACTAGTTTGTTTCTGGTTATCTTTTTTTGGAGGACATTGTGACCTATTAATTGTAACCTTGGTTTATATCTTTGGAAAAAACAAAACAAAACAAAAAACAAAGCCAGTGAAACAACAATCAGAAAACAGCATCAACTAAAACTTACCAAGGTATATAATTAACTTCAGAATTTGTACCTAGTTATGATCTTGAGTCCCAATCAGTGCTGAGCAAATTATTTCTGGCATACTTAGCATTCTGTCTCTGTAGGCACCAGGAAATTGCATTCAAAAACAAAAGTATAATTCTAGCTATTGTCTGCAAAACAACTTTTCTAAAACTGTTGAAAAAAATAAAAAGGAATCCCAAGATAAAATAATAGGATTGTTGGTATTTTATCCAATTTGGAAAAAAGCTTGTCAAAAACAGCTTTGCCTAAACTGTATTTCATAAAACAGTAATGATTCTCAATTAATTACCTATTAATTAATGATTCTTTCCAAATTTTTCCAAAATATATAAAGAGGAGGAACACTTTCTAAATCATTTTATGGTGCTAATACTACCTTAATATCAAAACAGGACAAAGACATCATAAGATAAGAAAACTATGGAGCAATGTCTCTTTATAAATATGGCTGTAGAAATCCTCACAAATACTCAAAAACCAAATCCAGTAAGATAAAAAGAATTACACACCATGAGTGAGTAGTATGTATCACAGGAATGCAAGATTAGTTTAACATCCAAAAGTTAATTAATGTAATACATCACGACTACAGAATAAAAAACAACTCACATGATCATCTCAATAGACAAAGAAAAAACATTTGACAAAACCCAACAACGTTTCATGGTAAAACACACTGAAACAAAGCTAGGAATGGAAGAGAAATTTCCTGTCAACATAAAGGGTACCTACTATAATTCCACAGTTAATATCATGCATGATGGTGAAAAACTAGGAGTAAGAATAAGACAAGGATGTGCACTCTTGCCAGTTCTATTCAACACTGTACAGGACTCTAGCCAGGGCAACTTGGCAAAAATAAGAAACAAAAGGCCTCCAGATTGGAAAGAAAGAACTAAAATATTTCTATTGAAGAAGACATGATATTGTATATTAGAAAATAATCCAATAAATAACCATAAGAAATAATAAATGATTTCAACAAAGTAGCAAGATATGAGATCCTTATACGAAAGTCAATTGTAGTTTTATACACTTCTAATAAACAATCTAAAAATTAAATTAAGAAAATAATTCAAATACTAGCAAATATAATCCAACAGCACATTAAAAAGATCATACACTATGATTAAGTGGGGTTTATCCCAGGAATGCAAGTATTCTTCAACATACGCAAATCAATCAATGTGATACACCATATTAACAAATTGAAGGAGAAAAACCATATGATCATCTCAATAGATGTAGAGAAAGCTTTTGATGAAATTCAACACCCATTTATGATAAAAACCCTCCAGACAGTAGGCATAGAGGGAACTTACCTCAACATAATAAAGGCCATATATGCAAACCCACAGCCAATATCATCCTCAATGGTGAAAAACTGAAAGCATTTCTGCTAAGATCAGGAGCAAGACAAGGTTGCCCACTCTCACTATTATTATTCAACATAGTTTTGGAAGTTTTAGCCACAGCAATCAGAGAAGAAAAAGAAAACGAATCCAAATTGGGAAAGAAGAAGTAAAGCTGTCACTGTTTGCAGATGACATGATACTATTCATAGAGTCCTAAAGATGCTACCAGAAAACTACTAGAGCTAATCAATGAATTTGGTAAAGTAGCAGGATACAAAATTAATGCACAGAAATCTCTTGCATTCCTATACACTAATGATGAAAACTCTGAAAGAGAAATTAAGAAAACACTCCCATTTACCATTGCAACAAAAAGATAAAATACCTAGGAATAAATCTACCTAAGGAGACAAAAGACCTGTATGCAGAAAATTTAAGACATTATAATTTTAAGACATATATAATTATAAGATAAATTATAAGACATATAGATGGAGAAATATACCATATTCTTGGATTGGAAGAATCAACATTGTGAAAATGACTATACTACCCAAATTAACATACAGATTCAATGAAATCCCTATCAAACTACCACTGGCATTTTACCACAAAACTAGAACAAAAAATTTCACAATTTTCACGGAAACACAAAAGACCCCGAATAGCCAAAGCAATCTTGAGAAAGAAAAATGGAGCTGGAGGAATCAGGCTCGCTGACTTCAGACAATACTACAAAGCTACAGTAATCAAGACAGTATGGTACTGGCAGAAAAACAGAAATATTGATCAATGGAACTGGATAGAAAGTCCAGAGATAAACCCATGCACATATGGTCACCTTATCATTGATAAAGTAGGCAAGAATATACAATGGAGAAAAGACAGCCTCTTCAATAAGTGGTACTGGGAAAACTGGACAGCTAACTGTAAAAGAATGAAATTAGAACACTCCCTAGCACCATACACAAAAATAAACTCAAAATGGATTAAAGACCTAAATGTAAGGCCAGGAACTATCAAACTCTTAGAGGAAAACAAGCAGAACACACTATGACATAAATCACGGCAAGATCTTTTTTGACCCACCTCCTAGAGAAATGGAAATAAAAACAAAAATAAATCAGACCTAATGAAACTTAAAAGCTTTTGCACAGCAAAGGAAACCATAAACAAGGCGAAAAGACAACCCCCAGAATGGGTGAAAATATTTGCAAATGAAGCAACTGACAAAGGATTAATCTCCAAAATATACAAGCAGCTCATGCAACTCAATATCAAAAAAACAAACAACCCAGTCCAAAACTGGGCAGAAGACCTAAATAGACATTTCTCCAAAGAAGATATACAGATTGCCAACAAACACATGAAAGAATGCTCAACATCATTAATCATTAGAGAAATGCAAATCAAAACTACAATGCGATATCATCTCACACCAGTCACAATGGCCACCATTGAAGAGGTATGGGAACATATGTATATGTATGACTGATTCACTTTGTTATATAGCAGAAACTAACACACCATTGTAAAGCAATTATACTCCAATAAAGATGTTAAAAAAAAGATCTACAAACAATAACTGCTGGAGAGGGTGTGGAGAACAGGGAACCCTCTTACACTGTTGGTGGGAATGTAAATTGATACAGCCACTATGGAGAACAGTATGGAGGTTCCTTAGAAAACTAAAAATAGAACTACCATATGACCCAGCAATCCCACTACTATACATATACCCTGAGAAAACCACATTTCAAAAAGAGTCATGTACCACAATGTTCATTGCAGCTCTATTTACAGTCGCCAGGACATGGAAGCAACCTAAATGTCCATCGACAGATGAATGGATAAAGAAGATGTGGCACATATATACAATGGAATATTACTCAGCCATAAAAACAAACGAAATTGAGTTATTTGTAGTGAGGTGGATGGACCTAGAGTGTGTCATGCAGAGTGAAGTAAGTCATAAAGAGAAAAACAAATACCATTTGCTAACACATATATATGGAATCTAAAAAAAAAAAAAATGCCAATGAAGAACCTAGGGGCAAGATGGGAATAAAGACGCAGACCTACTAGAGAATGGACTTGAGGATGTGGGGAGGGGGAAGGGTAAGCTGGGACAAAGTTAGAGAGTGGTAGTGTATATATGGACATATATACACTACCAAATGTAAAATAGATCTCTAGTGGGAAGCAGTCTCATAGCACAGGGAGATCAGCTCGGTGCTTTGTGACCAGCTAGAAGGGTGGGATAGGGAGGGTGGGAGAGAGGGAGATACAAGAGGGAAGAGATATGGGGAAATACGTATATGTATATCTGATTCACTTTGTTATAAAGCAGAAACTAACACACCATTGTAAAGCAATTATACTCCAATAAAAACGTTAAAAAAAATAAAAGAAAGTTAAGACTTTCCACAAGAAAATATTTGTAGGTTCTGATAAGGAAACTGTATCTAGAATATATAAAGAACACTTACAACTCAACAACAAAAAGGCAAGCCAATTTAAAATGAGGAAATTATCTAAATAGTCATTTATCCAAGGAATTTATGAATTTATGTTTACCTAATGAATAATGTAAATATCATCATCTAAACATAAATTTGTACAACAGAAGTCACAGAAAAATGCGTATGGTATTATTCCATTTTTATAACACGCAAAAGCAGACCATCTTGTACTATGGTGATAGAAGTCAGGACGGTGGGTAACCTTAGTGGGGCAGAAAATGGAAGACAGGACAGGAGGGCTTCTCAGGGTGCTGGTTTTTTTTTTTTTTTTCTTTTAGACATTTATAGAATCTCACTCTACGGCTTTCCTTTCCAGAGACCCAACGTTTGCTGGGGTTTTTTTTGTTTTGTTTTTGCCCACACTGCAAGGCTTGCAGTATCTCAGTTCCCCGACCAGGGATTGAACCCAGGCCACAGCAATGAAAGTGTATTTTACACACTGTATTTTACTTTTACAAGAGATAAATAAACTGACACCAAGCATTGTAAATGGATGACCACAACAAAAGCAACAATGATTGCAATTACCAAACATGAAACACACTCATGCTATGTCATAATATTGACATTCAGTCCAGGAATCCTCCACTGTAACAGCTCCTTTACTTTGCAGTGAAAATTGGTTTGTATATTTTTTGCCTTTGTGTCCTTGTGGGATGTTTTTTTTATTCAAACAGAAAGTCACAAAAATTATAATCATCCTCATCAGTTCACTCAGTCCCATGTGATTAATTTTTTTTCATCTTGATCTTTGTTAGCACTTTTGTGAATTCATCAGTTTTCCATTAGAGTTCTGAAAATGCTTATTCATTCGGTTCAGCAGTATAGTCAGTTACCAGAAACCTGTACTTGTCAGAGTCTTTTCCATGAATTCCTTGAAGATCAAACCCTTTTATAGAAACATTTTTGCAAAAGCATCAGAGTCCACCCAGGTATTTTCTTTTTTCTTGATGTTGGTGCTGTTAGATGTTTATGTCATGAAAATTCACTGAGATGTGCATTTATAATATGGGCACTTATCTGCATAGATACTTGCTTCAATAAGAGCATTATAAATGGATGCTGATTGAAGATTTTTAAAGAATTTTATGAGTTAAATTAAGCTTGAGAGAGACTTCCCTGGCAGTCCAGTGTTAAGACTTCGCCTTCCAATGCAGGGGGTGCGAGTTTGGTCCCTGGTTGGGGAGCTAAGATCCCACATGCTTCGTGGCCATAAAAACCAAAAGATTCAAAAGAAGCAATATTGTAACAAATTCAATAAAAACTTTAAAAATGGTCCACATCAAAAAAATCTTTAAAAAAATAAGCTTGAGAAACCGCAGTACATATATCAGTGTGTTTTTCAATATGGTTATCTTTTGATTAAGCGTCTTTTTCTTATTTTAAATTTGTATTATGCCATATTCTAGAAACAACTGAAGTTAGGTTTAAGAGGATTAACCAAAGTATAGCAAGACATAGATGAAAAAGAGGGAAAGAAAAGTAGAGGTAGAAAATAGAAGCATATGATCACAATTATTCCCTATATTTGTAAGCGATTTGCATTTCTTTCATCAGCCTTTGTCTTGTTTTGCATGCCTCATTAACTATCCTTATCTTTCCTGATACTTAATCAGGAAAGTAAAGGGGGCATCCTTCATCTGTTCACTGTTAGAATTTTACTTATTTTATATTTGTCCAAGTAAACTACAAAGTATCTCCTCTGAGAGGTTCCAAGGGGGACAGTGCGAGTCCTTAGTGAGGGGAGAGGTGCTGGGAGAGGGTGTCATGCTTTATCCCCCAACACACTGCAGTCCTTGCCACCCCCTATTCCTCTGAGCCCTCACAGCCCTTGCCTGTGTCATCAATGTTGATATTTATTACATACAGTCTGAGTATGATAAAAAATTGTCTAGATTTCCTCCATTTGCCAGTTTTTTGTTACTATCATGAGTCTCAAATAATATGCTATTAAAGAAAACTTCCTCAAAACCATGTTTATATCTTAGACTGCTAAATTGTGATTTCTTTCTTTCCAAGCTAAAAGTTCACAGCTTTTAGAGTTTACTTACAAATAGTTGTGACATATAGACAAGACTGAAAATGTATTCCTGTAACTGAAGACTCATCTTTAAACAGAGAAGGAGTAAAAATATTTCAATAGTGAACTTTTTTAATTGAAAAAAAGTATGTGAGATAAAATCCTTTATTTACTCTTTTGTGGTTCAAAGGACCACAAACATAGATTTGAAAGGTGTGGCTTCTACTCTTGATTTGGCCACTGACAACATGATATAAAATTGGCCACTAACCCCTTTGGGCTTCAGCTTCTTCACGTTTTTTTTTTTTTTTAATTAAGGGCTTGGAGTAGATTATTTTTAAAGTATGATTTCTGCTTTTCCTCTACAATTATCATTTATTCATTACCTAATGTGCAGTGAAGTAGGCTTAACTCACTTAAAACTGCTAATGATCCTAGAAAAAGGGCTTTACTAGCATCTCCATTTTACAGGTAAATAAACTGTGGTAGAGATGGGGTAAACCTTTTGTTCAGAATAATTCAGCTGGGCAGTGACAGAGCCAGAAATCCAACTGATTCTGTGTGACTCCAGAGTCCCTTGCGGTTCTTCTCCATTATGTAATCCTACTTTTATGAGAGGCGGTATACTTTCTTCTTTAAATGCATTCATTCTGGAGCTAGCCTGCAGAGGCAAAACCCAGCTCTGCTACTTACCCACTATGCAACCTTTAACAAGTTACTTATTCCCAGGGTCTCAGTTTCAGTCTAAAAAGGGGGATAATAATTGTTCCTTCTGTTATGAGGTTGGAAAAGTTGTATACATAAAGGCTGTTATGAGGTTGGAAAAGTTGTATACCTAAAGTACTTAGGACAGTGTCTGATACAATAAGCATTCCTTCAGTGTTACCCACTGTTATCAGTGGGTAACGCTTATCCTTACTTATCCTTACTCTTACATCAAAAGTAGAGCCATGGGATTAAAATCAACCCATGCATAGATGTGGTTTGATTGTATCATTTTTCTATGCATACTACTGTTCACTTTGCATGACAAAATATTCAGTTCTTTTAAATTGAAACTCTGCAAGTCAAATTGAATTTCATTTGTCCCATAATATCCTTGCCAATTTGATTTAAAAATTAATATGAAAAATCTCTTCATGCTATGCATGACTTTACCAGGGCTTCTAACTCCTATCAATTACACAGCAACGTCCATTTTCATGGTGAATCATTTATGAGTAGACATTCAGCTGGATGGTAACACTCGATGAGACCCATTTCAAGGCAGGCTGCACAGTATGCCCAGATGTGTGCAGACACATGTACACCCAACTGGAATTAGATTCAGAATGCCCATGTTCCAGTCCTAACTGCTGATCCTTGCTAATAAAGTAGGAAAAAATCTTTTAATTTCTATGGGGTTAAATTTCTTCATCTGTAAAATAAACATAATACCTATTCCTTTATTTGGGTCTATTTTGAGGATCAAATGAGATAAAAGCTGTATATAGTGCTCTGCAAAATTCAAACTTCTCTTCAAAACTAAAATACATTATTATTGAAACTTAACTTTTAATTTTTTAAAACTTTGCTTTATTTATTTTTTTACATCTTTATTGGAGTATAATTGCTTTACAATGTTGTATTAGTTTCTGCTGTATAACAAAGTGAATCAGCTATATGTATACATACATCCCCATATCCCTTCCCTCTTGCGTCTCCCTCCCACCCTCCCTATCCCACCCCTCTAGGTGGTCACAAAGCACCGAGCTGATCTCCTTGTGCTATGCGGCTGCTTCCCACTAGCTATCTATTTTACATTTGGTAGTGTATATATGTCATTTTTACTCTCTCACTTCGAAACTTTGCTATAAATTCAGCCTGATTTGGCAATGGCCTGTCACACTACAACAGTTTCTAAATCTGGGTGCTCATATTTCTGTGCTTATCTCTCATAAGAGATCAAATACTTTGATGTTTCTAGGGTTACACAGACTATCTTCTCCAAGGGAGGTTTACTGCAAGGACCCACAAGAATAAGGGCAAAGGGGAGTCATCTCACAAATTACATACTTCTCTCATCCTAGTTATTCCAGACTGTGTAATGCACTTAGAATAATACAATGAGGCCCAGTGGTCTATCTTTTCCTTGCTCACTGAGCATTCCAAAAGAGAGTATTAACAGGCTGTTGCTCTGTACAGAGCTCCTCTATCAGGCAAGAATTTGCTCTTTAGCAATTTGTGTCCAACTTGCAGATTGTAATTCCCAGCTTATACACCTGCCCACAACCTAGCTCGGTATAGCTAGGATCACAGGATTGATAGACCATGTTGTACCAGCTTTAGGAGCTTATGCCAAATGGCAACCGTTGGCCACTTTCTTTTGAGTGTGTATCCAAGACTTGAAGATCATGGATTACTTCTTCAGTTTAGCTGGTATTCTCCTTTTGAGGTTTACTTTTCTGAATCATGTTTCTTAATCTTAACTCTTCATTCTACTGTTTTTTCAGCATTGTACATTAAAACAAGCAAGCATGCCACACTTGATTGAGCAATTAAAAACAATTTGGCCACACTTTCTTTTAATGCTGAATGAGCAAGCTATCCAAAAGGACTTTGGGAGTTATTAAGCTTCATACCTACTAGCCAATACCAAACTTAGGGAACCAAAGAGGGCCCAGGATAACCTGGACACAGGTTTGTTCCACCAAATTCAACTGGAGGATTTTATGAAAAGAGAGAAGATAACTACTGGCCATAGGCCTGCCCATCACTCATAGCTACAGATATTTTTCCTCTTCTTTTCACTACATTTTAACATATAATGCATAACAGTCACTGAGCCTGAAGCTCATGCTAGAGGAATTTTTCTCTTAAATATGTGTAGACCATTTTTACATAGAATCCAAAGTCATTCAAGGTGGAGGCTTATTTATTTATGTATGGCAACATCTCTCTCTCTAGATATATCTAGCCTTGTTTCAGTTTTATTTGGTTGCCTTTTTTCTGACTTTCCCTGATTTTGCCGTTTTAATATTAGTGTTTTTTTTTTTTTAATGCAGTCCTTGGTGAAATTGTAAAAGCAGGACATACTGAGAAACATAAAATCATCAAATGTTTATGCTATGGACCAAATATAATTACTCAGTTTGGGATACAGCCATAGACAGACATTTGCTGTTGGAATTTTAATGTCAAGTGGCAAGAGATTTCCATCTACTTTCATTCAAAAAGTTCATGGGCATATGTCAGTCATCATATTTGTTTTTACAAATAACATTACAGTGTTCCAACTTGTTTTTCCAATTAATTCTTCTCCACCATTATATTCTCACCATAATTCTACAGTAAATATATAGATGTGACCCCTATTCAAGAGCTATTTCTTATTTCTCTGAAAATTTCTGAAAGAAGGGGTGTAGCTTTGTGGTTTAATTGGATTTTTTTCCAATACAATAATAGCATGCTTCTAATTGTCAGATATTTCAAGAGAAAGTTAAATAAACACATTTTATGAACTGAAAACAAGTTTTATTGACCATTAACTTTTATAAGCTAATTTCAAGGTAGCACCTTGTACATTCAAATATGTTGCATCACTTTTTATTTATGGGTAATTATATCACTACATGATTTTGGAAAAATAGTGAAAACTTTTGGAGGGATCATATACTTAAAGTCACATAGGAAATTTATTAATGCAATTAATGTTTATATGGTTATAATGCATATTCTGTTGACTTTATAGAAGTCATTTAAATACTAGCTGTTGAGAAGTCAGTAAGTAATGAGAACTTGGTTTTAGAAATGCACTTTTAATCTGGTAAATATTAAAATGAACTGTTATTGTTTTGACTGTTGTGGTTAAGTGACTAATATGTAAATCCTAAATAATGTTTTCTTTTTACTAACATTCAACCTTGCAATGGGGGAAAAATTCTAGATTATATGATTGAGTTTGTCGTAATCACATCTCTTATGTAATCCAGATTTGCTACCCCCACGCTGAGGCTGGAAAGCTTCATCCAGTGCTGTTCTCTGCTACTCAGCCTAGAACCATGGATGCTTTCCAACCAGCGCACTTACCTCCAATGGCACTGTTCCCCTGGAACTTATTTCAGAGTCTACCTTGCATGCATTTTTGCTGCTGACCCTGAGTACATTCTCCTAATACCTTTCTCTAGACCTTTTTCTCTTATGGCCACCCCTATAATTGTCTCAGGTGGCTTGAAAGAATTATAGGGGAAAAGTTATAGAAATTGATTAGGGGAAGGCCTGACTCATCAGTTTTCCAGACATACCAGATGTATGTGAATTATAGTTTAGGCTTGAGTAGAAAAAGATACCTGCTACTGTTTCCAAAGAATTATTAACCAATCTAAGGGCAGGCAGTGCTATATTATGTACCACACAAATAGATAATGGTCCTTACCAGGCCTATTTAAAATTATTCCCCATGCCTAGTAGAGTGTACTGTCCAAATGTGATAAATAAACCTTTGCTGGATGGTTCAGTGAAAATATTTTTGAAACTGTAAAGGTCAACACTGCAGTGTATATCACTCATTTACACATTCAATAGACATTTAATCAGGACAAATTTTATGTCAGCTGTTATATACAAATCATGTTATTGAATCATCACTATAAAGCTTAAAGAGGGTAAGACACTTAAAGTCACACAGCTAATATGTTTTAAGTCTGTTAGATTACTAACAGAGATCTGTTTAATTTCAAATCCAATGACTATTTCACTGTATCTCAGTTTATTTTACATCTCCTAGAGATGTTCAAAAACAGCAGAATAATAAAATTATTGAGAATGAGGATGGTTAACATATTCAATTCTTTCAAAGTTTTAGGCATTTAGCAAAGTGTCTTACATTATTTAAGTTATTTAATACTCACACAATACTCTGTAATAAATATTGTTGTTCCTATAATGCTGATGCAAAAACTGAATTTCAGAGAATCAAGTCACACACTCAGAACTAAATTTTATACTCTAGCTGTCCTACTCTAAACTCATGTGTTTTACTATGTGGGGCAGGGGGCTGATAAATGTGAATAGGATAAAGGACTATCAAAATAAAGACTGGAATAAGTTATTTACAAAGGGAGGTTTTAGCTGGATAAATGCATAAACTGGAGAGCTCATAGAGTTTAGCTGCAAGAGTGATGTACTAAACAGGGTTAGAAGAAAGAAGTACTCAAGTATACCTTGATAAATCTGAACGAGGTTTTGGGGTGAGGTTAAATTGTGGAACCATTTATGGAAGATCAACTCGTGGGAATACAAAAAGAGGAAAGTTGGGTAACCTAGGCATGCAGTACTATGGAAAATCCACTAAGGCAGAAGGGAAATGAATGGATAAAGGCATTTTTGATTACTTTCTGTCAGGAAGTTGGCTAGAACCACAGTGAAGGAATAGGGAGTTTGAATGAAGTAATTCAGACATAGATAATGATTTTTGAGGGGTTTTAATGGCAATAGGAGTCTATCGCACACTTTTAAGAAAAAGGCATATGCTTTAACTCATACAATCACTTTTATTGGCATAACAAAATGGCAATATTGGGCTTCCCTGGTGGTGCAGTGGTTGAGAGTCTGCCTGCCGATGCAGGGGACACGGGTTCGTGCCCCGGTCCGGGAAGATCCCACATGCCGTGGAGCGGCTGGGCCCGTGAGCCATGGCCGCTGAGCCGGCGCGTCTGGAGCCTGTGCTCCGCAACGGGAGAGGCCACAACAGTGAGAGGCCCAAGTACCGCAAAAAAAAAAAAAAATGCATTATTGTAATCAATAAGAGTTTCAAACATTTCCTACATTTTTCCAATATGTAACGTAAAGGCAAATGTAGAAAGGACAAAAGAAAACAGCTGTGTATGGCTCGATTTCAATTTATTTATTTGATTAGTATCTCTAACTTAAGTTCACACTAAAATAGAGGAGAAAATTCTTCTCTATGCATAAAAATATATCTCATTGTAAAGGTTAATAACTTAGAAACTATGACAGCAATTTTCTTCAGTACTGGCTTGATGTTAAATGGAAGAATATTCCACTACTGCTAACTTTGAATTTTATCACTATAGCCAACTGAATGCTATTGAGCTAAATAAAAGGGCCCTGGCAAATTTCTGTAATGAGAATTTTCTTATTCATATTACTTACACTTGGATGAAGTAATTTTCCTCTTTTTACCAATAAAAAAGATAACATTTGTGGAAGTTTCTTTTGAGAGGTCATTTGCAGACATAAACACTTTTTTGAAAGATAAGAAAGAATGGCTTTTCTGTTTCTAGAGATTCTCATGTTTCAATAGACATTAAAACATTCACAGAAATTATGCCAGCAATGTCAACTTTGAAATACCTCCAACATTGTCAACTATGTTAAGATATGGGGATTGAATAGAATAAATAACATTGTTCTGAAAGAGTCTGGAGTAGGATTAGAATAAACTTTTTAAATGAATATGCTTGGTTTCAGTTTCAACTATTTTTAAGCTTGAGCAACACTTTTTTTTCAACAAACACATGGTTCTTTAAAATCCCCAGAGATCCAACCTGCACTATTTTAAAACATTTGCCCACTTCTTTGCCCACTGTTTCACTTTTTAAAAGAAAATCATAATTACGTTGGAGTGTTGATTACGAAAAGTATTGATTAACAGCATTGCAAGATATTTCAAAAGACTATCAGATCTAATATTCACCTTCTAGGGAAGATTTTTAAATGGGTTGTTATACTTGGAATGGACAGGTATAATACCCAGAACTGATCATCATGCCATCCTCATTAAAGCCCGCCCAAAGTTACCAACAGAGAACCCAAGGGGTGACCTGCATGTGATTCCACAGATCTAACCGTGGTATCAAGATCTGGCTCATGGCAGTTAAGTAGCTTAAGTTCATCACCGCAGTTTTCATCAGCCAGCCCTCCACACAGTCACCCCTAATGAAACACAATCTCCAAGCAAATACCAAGTGCTTGTGGAAATACAACCTCAAAAAATGTTCCTTAGCCTTCTGTTTCAACTAGAATGCTACCTATAAGCTTCCTCTATATAGAAATTCTGAAGTTTCTGGAGATTATATGTACATGTAAAGATATATATATATATATATATATATATATGTATATATGTGTATATATATATAGTTATATATAGTATGTTATTATGTATAACATATACATATATATAATCTTAAACACTTTTCTTATAATATATAATACATTCACTTCTGGTTATCATCTCCAAAGATTGAAAACACTGTCCAGGTAGATTATACATGTTTACAAGTAACATGTGACCCTTATAAGCAACCCCAATTCATGCCCACTTCCTCAAGCAGGTTAAGTCATCATACTTCTGTCAGTTTACACATAGAGGTCTTATTAACTAAATCTTTAATCCATTCAGTTTCTCTTTTCTAGACCTTATTTTATTTTCCCCTTCCATCAGATTTTGTGGCACCATTTTCCTTACTTTCTTAACTTTTCTAGTTATTGTTTAGTTTCTGGGTTATTTTTTTGAACTTGTGTCCTAAGCCCTCTGCTCTTTTGCATCCACAACTTCCCAAACAACCCTATCCACTCTTCGACTACTACGTGTTTGCTGGTGAATAGTAGTCCTATCTCTTTTGTAATCCAGATCTATATCTCCAACAGCCTACCAGATATCTCCTATCATGTTTCATATATGCAAAATGGATATAATTAAATCAATCAATCCAACAGAATACAATAACAAATCTAGCCCCTTCAACGTGTTTAGTTTTTAAAGTGACATCATGACAAGATTTAGTCACCGAAGGCAAATTTGTATTTATTTCCTTAACAGCACTATCCTCTACTTTGCCCCTTCTAATAGGTCATCAAATCTTGTTGATCTCTACAGCTTTGGTCTCTTTAATCATGTGTGTTTTATACATTTCCTCTGCCCCTTATTTAGTCTAGACTCCTATAATTTCTCATATGACATAAGGAAAATAACCTCCTATATCACTTGGTTGTAATCATATTCTCACATCCTTACCATAGAGATACACACATTGCTTAGATAGTGAATCATGTTAGTAACAGATGTGGTGGTAAAAAATGTGCTGTCTGTGCTAAAATAACCTATATACCATGTAATTTTTAATAAACTATTTGTTTTTAAGTGGCTCAGATATCTACATTGCAGGAAATATTTAATGTAAGGTTAAGATGAAAGGAAAAATGTATGGTAAATTTCAATAGATTAACAGGTGCTAGATGGTCTGGGAGATCATAGGCATCAGGGGTAAGGATGGTTACCAGTTCTGCTATATGCATTATCCAAAGTCACAAACACAAGAGAATCATTTCCTCTTTTAAAAATAATCTTGGGCTTCCATCTTTGACAGACTTGTCACATATAAAACTTGAATTGGAGTAATAAAAATCCTGTACCTTTTTGAGTTTAAATAACTCAGTTGGATCAACACTTCATGTCTAGAATGGCAGACTAAATTAAATTCAGTTGTAAGGGGAATGAAAAAAGATTGCAAAGGTAATGGCAATATACTACCCCATCAATACAAGGACAGGAAAGTCAAGAAGGTGAAATGGTGGAGAAAAGTCCTCTTGAAGGAAATGAAATTAGAAAAGAGATTTCTTTGGACTAATTGCCTATCTACTGTATGGTAAGTAATGTAAGCCATTTGAAATAAAATTCACTTTAAAAAAAGAAAGTTTTGGTGCCGCTGGGAAGGGGAGAAGCTGCTGCCGCCGCCGCCATTGCCGGGAGCCGCGGAGACAGGTCACTACCTTTCCATTTCTCACAATTGGGCTGAGCACGACTGAACCATGGGGGAACACAGTCCAGATGACAGCATCAGCTACTTTGAGGTAGAGGAAGATGAGCTGACCCCTGATGACAAGATGCTCAGGTTTGTGTATAAGAACGGACTGGTGCCTTCCTCATCTGGAACTGTTTATGATAGGACAACTGTTCTTATCGAGCAGGATCCTGGCACTTTGAAAGATGAAGATGACGACGGACAGTACAGAGAACACTTGCCTTTTCTAGTAGGGGGTGAAGAGGGCTTTCATCTAATAGATCATGAAGCAATGTCCCAGGTTTATGTGCAACACATTATCTCACCAGATCAGATTCATTTAACAATAAACCCTGGTTCCACGCCCATGCCAAGAAATATTGAAGGTGCAGCCCTCACAACTGCAGTCGGAATGTCCAGAAACGAAACATAACGAAGTAAAGCGGTACCAGTGCACCTTTGAGGGCTGTCCCCACACCTACAGCACAGCAGGCAACCTGAGCACCCACCAGAAGACCCACCGGGGAGAGTACACCTTTGTCAGTAATCAGGAGGCCTGCGGCAAGGCCTTCCTCACCTCCTACAGCCTCAGGATCCACGTGCGGTGCACACAAAGGAGAAGCCGTTTGAGTGCAAAGTGCAGGGCCGTGAGAAGGCGTTCAACACGCTGTACAGGCTGAAAACACATCAGAGGCTTCACACAGGGAAGACGTTTAACTGTGAATCTGAAGGCTGCAGCAAGTACTTCACCACGTTCAGTGATCTGAGGAAGCACATTCGAACCCAGACAGGAGAAAAGCCATTTCGGTGTGATCGTGATGGCTGTGGAAAAGCATTTGCAGCAAGCCACCACCTCAAAACTCACGTCCGTACACATACTGGTGAAAGACCCTTTGTCTGCCCCAGTAATGGCTGTGAGAAAACTTTCAGCACTCAGTGCAGTCTCAAAAGTCACATGAAAGGTCACAATAACAAAGGAAATTCATACAGTGCACTTCTAAATCACAATGGATCCGAGGATACAAATCACTCACTCTGAGGAATTTAAGCCTTCTGTCCACAGATTCCGAATTTCAAGAACATTCCAATACAGGCCAGAATGCTCACTTTCAGCACACTTTCACCAGCCATCATTTTTGAACCAATGTTCCGGAAGTCAGCTGACCCAGCAATCCAGGAAGATCCTCAACAGACAGCCTGGCATATCCGAGCCACCCCGGTCTCTACTACCAGCCTCAGCACCGTCTACTCCTCTGCCTGCTCCCTCCCTAGGAACTGGCTCCCAGCAAGCTGCATTTGGCAACCCACCTGCTCTCTTACAACCTCCAGAAGTGCCTGTTCCCCACAGCACACAGTTTTCTGCTAATCATCAAGAGTTTCTTCCGCACCCTCAGGCACCGCAGCCCATTGTGCCGGGACTTTCTGTTGTCGCTGGGGCTTTGGCATCAGCAGTGGCAGTGGCGTCAGCCATGGCAGCACCGCCTCAACCACAGAGTACTACTGAGCCCCTGCTGGCCATGGTCCAGACTCTGCCCCTGGATGCCAACTCCGTCCTAACTAGTAATCCCACTATAACCATCACCCCGACTCTGAGCACGGCTCTCCTGCAGCCCAGCCTTGTCACGGGAGAACAGAACTTACAGTGGATACTGAATGGTGCCACCAGCTCATACACCCAAGAACAAATTCAGCAAACATCTAAAGTTGAGAAGGTGTTTTTTACCACTGCAGTACCAGTAGCCAGTAGCACAGGGAGTGCTGTACAGCAGATTGGCCTCAGCGTCCCTGTGATCATCATCAAGCAAGAGGAGGCCTGTCAGTGTCAGTGTGCATGCCGGGACTCCGCCAAGGTGCAGGCAGCCAGCAGGAGGAAGGGCTGTCCTTCCCCTCCTGCTCCAGGAGGCTCCAGCCTCCTGATGAGCCCAGCCTGAAGCTACCACCGCAGACTTTTTCCCCGCCCCCGATCCCCCTGTCCTCCTCCACCACATCCTTTTCCTGTGAGCAAAGCAGACAAGCAGTGACTCCTTCATACCCTCAGACAGAAACGTTACATGCCATGGATACGTCAGAGTTTCTGTCCCTCCAGAACCTGGACATGCCGTCCAATCTGATTCCCACTGAAGCACTACTGCAGGTGGAGGAGGAGATGGGCCTGACCAGCAGCTTCTCCAAGTGAAAGACCCGGAGGTGCTCACCTCCAGGAACAGAGGCTGAGCAGGAGGCAGAAGGTGCGATGCCTACCATTGTGGGGTCAGCAGTTTGAAGGAGGAAGAAATCTACTGTTTGAAATCCTCACCTTTCAGACTCATTTTCTTGGTCACAAGACACCTATGGTCACATAATCTATGAAAAAGGAGGCCAGAATATAAAATGGAGCAAATATAGCCTCTTCAATAAGTGGTGCTGGAAAAACTGGACAGCTACATGTAAAAGAAAGTAATTAGAACACTTCCTAACACCATACACAAAAATAAACTCAAAATGGATTAAAGACCTAAATGTAAGGCCAGACTCTATAAAACTCTTAGAGAAAAACATGGGCAGGACTTGCTTTGACATAAATTACAGCAAGATCTTTTTTGACCCACTTTGTTGAGTAATGAGAAGAAAAACAAAAATACACAATGGGACCTAATGAAACTTAAAAGCTTTTACACAGCAAAGGAAACCATAAATGAGATTAAAATACAACCCTCAGAATGGGAGAAAGTATTTGCAAAGGAAGCAACTGACAAAGGATTAATCTCCAAAATATACAAATAGCTCATGCTACTCAATATCAAAAAAACAACCCAATCCAAAAAAGGGTGGAAGCCCTAAATAGACATTTCTCCAAAGAAGACATACAAATGGCCAACAAACACATGAAAAGATGCTCAATATCAGTAATTATTAGAGAAATGCAAATCAAAACTACAATGAGGTATCACCTCACACCAGTCAGAATGGACATCATCAAAAAAAACTACAAACAATAAATGCTGGAGAGGGTGTGGAGAAAAGGGAGCCCTCATGCATTGTTGGTGGGAATGTAAATTGATACAGCCACTATGGAGAACAGTATAGAAGTTCCTTAAAAAACTAATAACAGAACAATCCCATTACTGGGCATATACACAGAGAAAAGCATAATTCAAAAAGACACATGCACCCCAATGTTCATTGCAACAATATTTACAATAACTAGGACATGGAAGCAACCTAAATGCCCATCAACAGAGGAATGGATAAAGAAGATGCAGTATATATATACAGTGGAATATTACTCAGCCATAAAAAGGAACAAAACTGTCATACAGAATGAAGTAAGTCAGAAAGATAAAAACAAATATCGTATATTAACGCATATATGTAGAATCTAGACAAATGGTATAGATGATCTTATTTGCAAAGCAGAAATTGACACAGACATAGAGAACAAATGTATGCATACCAAGGGGGAAAGGGGAGGGGTGAGAGGAATTGAGAGATTGGGGTTGACATATATACACTATTGATACTATGTATAAAATATAATAGGTAACTAATGAGAACCTACTGTATAGCACAGGGAATTCTATTCAATGCTCTGTGGTGACCTAAATGGGAAGGAAATCCAAAGAAGAGGGGATATGTATATGTATAACTGATTCATTTTGCTGTACAGTAGAAACTAACACAACATTGTAAAGCAACTATATGCCAATAAAAACTAATTTTAAAAATTAGGAAGATATATGAAGTGATTTATTTATATCAAAGTTAGTGGAACAGAGAAAAACACAATTTAAAATGAAATAATCAGGGACTTCCCTGGTGGTCCAGTGGTTAAGACTTTGCCTTCCAATGCAGGGGGTGCAGGCTCAATCCCTGGTCGGGGAGCTAAGATCCCACATGCCTTGGGGCCAAAACACCAAAACATAAAACAGAAGCAATACTGTAACAAATTCAATAAAGACTTTAAAAATGGTCCACATCAAAAAATCTTAAAAAAAAAATGAAATAATCAATTTTCCAGCAAAGATATTTGATCATGGAATTGCCAGTTATATAACACCTTTAATGTTTAAGAATAATACATGTAAAGTCTGAGTTATAAACTGTGAGTAATATCACTGCCCAACTCAATCCAAAAAAAATAACAATATAACAGCATCCATAAATTCTTAAGTTTGTTACATACACACACACACACACATACACACACAGAGCAAACCACATACTTCCTTATGTACATAGGTAATTATATTTCATAACCATGAAACATAGATATATTAATTCAAATTTTTCCTTCTTTCTTATTTCATCTGTGACAACAACAAAACGAACAAGGCCAGGTAGAAAACAAGAATGACCATGAACTATGAGGGCAAGGGTATAATTCAACCAAATTCAAATATCTCTAACTCTGTAATAATAGAAATAGCACCTAGGTATACAACATATGAGCAACAGTCAATTTCATACCCTTCTACCTTGTTAAGTGGTATCAGATGTAGTCAACATTGGTGCTTCCAAAAGAGACAGAATATTTTTATTCACATTGGAAAAATAAGAAACACTCCCAAGAAGAGGCTATAACTCCTTATATGTTTACTGAGAACTTCATGTACTCTCTTGATATTTACTCATGCTGTAATCGCTACTAGGTCACAGATGACTGTGGTAAACTCAATCAGGCACTGAGAAACAATACTCTTACTTCAACTAAATGAGTGCAATAGTTTGTTCTTCCACTAGTAGATTGTTCTGGTCTCTTTCAAGTGTAGACCCCTCATCTCAGCACACACCCTTTTTTTTTTTTTTAATTAGGATCCCAAGTTCAATAAGTGTAAATAGTAGGTTACAAGATGTAAGGGCAGGATCACAAAAGAATAGTGTTCTCAGTCACATTGTCACCTGTTTAAAGAAACCAATTAAGCAACTGCCCTGATATTTCATTCTATCACTCTCTTTCTTTTTATATGTGTAACATGTATTCCATGTGCCAAGAGCTGTGATCAATGTTTCAGAAGTGTTATCTTCTTTTAATAATGACCCAATTCTTAAAATGTTTTCAGTGAGAAAACTGAGGCAGAGTGACATTAAGTAATTTGTCCAAGGTCACCTAACTCACAAGGGGTAGAGGTGGGATTTGAACTCCGACCATAGGACTTTAGAGCCCATACTCTTAACCACTACAAGGTACAGCCCCTTATATTAGTTTGGAAGAAATCTTTTAAAATAACTAATGATGTTTGATGCAAATGAGATTCCAGATCCAAAATTCATCATTCATGGAGTTGAAAGGAGATCTCCAAATTTATCCTAATCCCCCATACACACACCTGCTAAAGCCTAATATATCTGGCAAATATTTGGTACTCGTTATATATTTGCTGAATCAACAAATGAAAGAATACAGTATGAATATCCAAATCAACTCAGACAGGAAGATGTCATTATCTAAGGCTTATTATTTTTTGGAATAGTGGCTTTGACTCTATTTCAAGGTGATAGCACTATTTTTGACACTGCAATAGCTCAATCATTACGAATACTATAGGCACTGGGATGATTATAATTGGTCAGTTCAATGATATCCATTAGATTGGGAGTTGATCAGAAAGAGATAATATATAAACTTGGATAAAGCATTATATATTTTTAAAAGTTTCTTCCCAGCTTTATTGAGATATTATTTACATATAGCATATGTAAATTTAGGGGTACACTGTGATGATTAGATATATGTATATATTACAAAATGATTACCACAATAAGGTTAGTTAGTATCTCTATCCCATCACATAGGCATAATTGTTTTCGTATGTGGTGATAACATTTAAGATTTACTTTCAAGTATATAATACAGTATTAATAATTATAGATACTATTATATTGATGATTTTAGGTGTTGATCCAGTCTTTTTTTTTCATTTTTTATTAGTTATCTATTTTATACATATTAGTGTATATATGTCAATCCCAATCTCCCAATTCATCCCACCACCACCACCACCACCAAAGCATTATATATTTTTAAAGGAGAAAAAGAATGTTGACTGCAGGAAACATAAAATATAAATGAACATAAGTTGGACTTATGTTCTCCATAAGGAGGACTAAAAGTAGGTGCTGTAGGAGTACTTGTTGATTGATGTCTTGGATCAGTGAATTATAGCAAATTTAGATTTCTTTATATAACTGACACTTTTTAAATCATACCTAAGTAAACCAAATCCACTCTTGGAATAGTCTTCAGTTGTTTCATTGTGCCTTGTTTCATGATCAAATGTTCTTCTTAATTTCAGAAGGCAATATAATAAGCAATTATTTAAATACAAACTATGTGGTCAAAAGCTATTGACTGATGAGAGATCAGACTCAGGCAACATTAGGAGAATTAATGAAATTATAGTGAGTAAAGAGACAAATGCCAATGGGGGAGTAATCTATAATATCTGTACCTTCGGTAATGCCTGTGGAAAATTTCCAAGAGGGCTCCTCTAAGGAAAAAAGCTAATTATTTCAGATGTCTCCTCTGTAAAGTCACAGGTCTGTAATCTCTTGTCAAAATGTATAACTTTTAGAAAAGAGTAGAAAACAGCTATGGATGAGTGGGAAAGTGCCAGCTCCCAAGGAGAAAATGATTGGGCTCTAGATGACAGCCTGTCCTGGAGGAAGACAGAGGAACCCCATTGAGACAGAACAAACCATAGCAATTTCATCTTTAATATATTGGATAAAAAGTCCAGGGGAGAAAGCAATTGTTCATGATTTTCTCATTAATATACTATTTAAGAATGTCAGAAGCATCATGACTACTCATGGAAAGATTTTTCAAAATGAAAATCTTAATTATTACCCATAATATTATCTATTTAAATAATAATCAACACCTAAGCCCTGAAAAGTTGACCAATACCAGGAATATGAATAGTTGTATTTCTGTTTCAGTCAGAAAACAGAACAAAATAAAATACCAGTGAATCAATTTTTCCCTCCCCAATTTTTCATTTGCTATATTTGTCAAAAAATATTTAAAAGATAGCAGTTTAGAAAATAGAACAAAATTAAATCATTGAGTTTTTGTCTGTAAAGCATTTTAGGTAAACAATATTTTCAAAAGGTTCTATCATCTAATTTCCACCTGAAGGTTTTGAATCATACACAGTCCAGGAAGTCTGGCAGTAGAGGATAGCAGAACCATAGGAATTTGAGATATATTAGATTTAGCACCCAGGAGGCTACTCATTTCAAAATAAAATTTTCCAAATTTTTAAAGCAGTTCTCTTCTCTGAGCATACTTGAATGCCCTTCTTTTTTCCAATGGCTATCACAACATTCTCAAATCTATATCTACCCCAAATTTCATCGTTCTTTCCATACTTCAACTATATTTTAATTTTGCTGTCCCCCTTTTCATTGCTTTTTTTCTGTGCTTAATTCCCTGAACATAGAAACCACAAAAAATTGAGACTAAATAGAAAAATGTAATTAAGAAATCCATCAAAAAAAAAAAAAAAAAAAGAGGGCTTCCCTGGTGGCGCAGTGGTTGAGAGTCCACCTGCCGATGCAGGGGACACGGGTTCGTGCCCCGGTCCGGGAGGATCCCACATGCCATGGAGCGTCTGGGCCCGTGAGCCATGGCTGCTGAGCCTGCGTGTCCGGAGCCTGTGCTCCGCAACGGGAGAGGCCACAACAATGAGAGGCCCGCGTACCGAAAAAATTAATAAATAAATAAAAATAAATAAATAAAGTTATTAAAAAAAAGAGAGAGAAAATGTACATTAGAGTTTATGCAAAGAGAAGGAAAATTCTAGATAGAGGAATGTGTCTCAGCCTCTTTAACTCACATGCCCCTTAAATATAAAAAAGAAAAAAAGAAGCCTTTATTTAATGTTATTTAAAATTTCAGGGTACATTTTATGTGGTGTAATGAAAACAAGTCATACTATAAGACATAATTTTTATGTTGACTATCTTTTATCTTTTTTTTTTAAACATCTTTATTGGAGTATAACTGCTTTACAATGGTGTGTTAATTTCTGCTTTATAACAAAGTGAATCAACTATACATATACATATATCCCCATATCTCTTCCCACTTGCATCTCCCTCCCTTCTACCCTCCTTATCCCACCCCTGTAGGTGGTCACAAAGCACCAAGCCGTTCTCCCTGTGCTATGCTGTTGCTTCCCACTAGCTATATATTTTACATTTGGTAGTATATATAAGTCCATGCCACTCTCTCACTTCTTCCCAGCTTACCCTTCCCCCTCCCCATGTTCTCAAGTCCATTCTCTATTCCTGCATCTTTATTCCTGTCCTGCCCCTAGGTTCTTCAGAGCCTTTTTTTTTTTTTAGATTCCATATATATGCGTTAGCATATGGTATCTGTTTTTCTCTTTCTGACTTACTTCACTCTGTAGGACAGACTCTAGGTCCATCCACCTCAATACAAATAACTCAATTTTGTTTCTTTATATGGCTGAGTAATATTCCATTGTATATATGTGCCACATCTTCTTCATCCATTCATCTGTTGATGGACACTTAGGTTGCTTCCATGTCCAGGTTATTGTAAATACAGCTGCAGTGAACACTGTGGTACATGACTCTTTTTGAATTTTGGTTTTCTCAGGGTATATGCCCAATAGTGCGATTGCTGGGTTGTATGGTGGTTTCTTTTTTAGTTTTTTAAGGAAGCTCCATACTGTTCTCCATAGTGGCTATATCAATTTACATTCCCACCAACGGTGTTAAGAGGGTTCCCTCTTCTCCACACCCTCTCCAGCATTTATTGTTTCTATATTTTTAATGATGGCCATTCTGACTGGTGTGAGGTGATACCTAATTGTAGTTTTGGTTTGCATTTCTCTAATGATTAGTGATGTTGAGCATCCTTTCATGTGTTTGTTGCCAATCTGTATATCTTCTTTGGAGAAATGTCTGTTTAGGTCTTCAGCCCATTTTTGGATTGGGTTGTTTGTTTTTTTGTTATTGAGCTGCATGAAATGCTTATAAATTTTGGAGATTAATCCTTTGTCAGTTGCTTCATTTGCAAATATTTTCTCCCATTCTGAGGGTTGTCTTTTTGTCTTGTTTATGGTTTCCTTTGCTGTTCAAAAGCTTTTAAGTTTCATTAGGTCCCATTTGTTTATTTTTGTTTTTATTTCCATTTCTCTAGCAGGTGGGTCAAAAAGAATCTTGCCGTGATTTATGTCATAGTGTGTTCTGCTTGTTTTCCTCTAAGAGTTTGATAGTGTCTGGCCTTACATTTAGGTCTTTAATCCATTTTGAGTTTATTTTTGTGTATGGTGTTACAGAGTGTTCTAATTTCATTCTTTTACATGTAGGTGTCCAGTTTTTCCAGCACCACTTACTGAAGAGGCTGTCTTTTCTCCATTGTATAGTCTTGCCTCCTTTATCAAAAATAAGGTGACCATATGTGCATGAGTCTTTCTCTGGGCTTTCTATCCTGTTCCATTGATCTATATTTCTGTTTTTGTGCCTGTACTATACTGTCTTGATTACTGTAGCTTTGCAGTATAGTCTGAAGTCAGGGAGTCTGATTTCTCCAGCTCTGTTTTCCTTTCTCAAAATTGCTTTGGCTATTCGGGGTCTTTGGTGTTACCATACAAATTGTGAAATTTTTTATTCCAGTTCTGTGAAAAATATCAGTGGTAGTTTGATAGGGACTGCATTGAACCTGTAGATTGCTTTGTATAGTAAAGTCATTTTCACAATGTTGATTCTTCCAATCCAAGAACATGGTATATCTCTCCATGTGTTTGTATCATCTTTAATTTGTTTCATCAGTGTCTTATAGCTTTCTGCATACAGGTCTTTTGTCTCCTTAGGTGGGTTTATTCCTAGGTATTTTGAATATCTTTTTTCTAACTACCCAAGACTCTCTTCTAACCTTTCCCTCAATATGATGTGTCATTCCAAGGGGTCATGATGCCATTTCTCAAGGAAGAAGCACTTCACCAAGTTTTACAAACAACTGAGCAAAAAATTCCTCTTCCATATGTGTGTCCATGAATTACAGTTTAGAAATCCCTTTGTGGACATTTGGAACAAATATTTTGTGTTGTAAATCAGAACATCAGATCTGTAGGGAGATTTTACAAAATTGTGGCAAACTGAAGCCACATCCATGGCCAAGCAGTCAGCTTAATAATCACAAGCTCATATGAAATTGTATGACATGTACAGGGACACATAGCAAACAAAACATTTACAAGCACTTCTTTATTTGCCAGGTAATTGCTCTGGTGCCTGTGAACCTGTTGTACTATAGCCATAGACACAGAGTAGGTAAGGATAAAAATGTGAGAAGGACTAAACAAAACAGTCACTCCAAATAAAGCAGAGGGTTTTTTTGTTTGTTTGTTTGCTTGTTTGGGGTTTTTTTCCCCCCTTTTCTCACTTTTTGGTAGTCTGATTTGTTTACATTGCATGATTGGTTTACATTGCAACAAAAGCATCTGAGAAATTCAGCTTGTCCAAGATGCCAACTCAAAGTGTCTCAGACAGGCTTTCTGCCATGGGCCAGGTCCAGGCTGCAAATGCTGGGACCAGGAATACAACATACATGGGCCCTAGGGTTAGACTTAGTTATAATTATAGGGCAGGAATATGTTCTTTCCATAAGAATGTGGAGGATTGCAAATGAGGAGAGTGGGGAAGGACCATGGGCTCAGAATCCATAGGTTGATGAAGAATTTCTATATTTCACTATGAGAAGGATGCTTGGTTGTAAGTAGACTAATTGGCTCTAAAGCTAGAAGTTCAACACAGGAAAGAAGGAAATGTTTCCAGCCAAAGGATTGGGTTTAAGGACCCCAATTTAGACAATGCAAGTGGAGAGGATCCAAACTGTTAAACCAAATTCAAGTGCAGAAAACATGAGAGATCAAGTGAAAGAAATGCCGGTATAAGAGCTACCTGAAATAGCAAGTTCTCAGACATGGGCTAGGATATATCAAATGACAGGATCTAATAGGTTCCTAGGTATGGGAGACTGAAGAATTGTTCCAAAAGATGTCCATGTCCTAATCCCCAGAATCTGTCAGTATGTTTCTGTAACTGGCAAAAGGCTCATTAAAGAAGGGACTAAATTAAGCATTTTGAGATGTGGAGATTATCTTGGATTATCCTGGGCTCAGTGTAATCACAAAGTCCTAATAATAAGGAATCAGAAGGGTCAGAGTTAGAGAAGATGATGTGACTATGGAAGCAGAGGGAGAGAAGGGTATTTGATGGTAGAAATAGGGGTCAGAATGATGCAGGATCATAAGCCAATGAATATGGGGAGCCTCTTGAAGCTGGAAAAGGCAAGTGAACTGATTCTTCCTTAGCACCTACAGGAGGAATTAAGCCCTGCAAAGTCATTTTAGAATTCTGATCTCAAGAACAGAAAGATCATACATTGGTATTCCTTTAAGGCTCTTTATTTATGGTAATTTATTACAGTGGCAATTGGAAGCTAATACAATAGGAATGTTGTGACACGAGTGAGAGACCCAGGAAGGGAGATACTACACAATAAAGGTTAGAAATCACATATTTACAGAGAGGTAATAAGAAGGTAAGAACCTAGGAACAATAGGGTCTGTACAGAAGGTCCAAGAAAAACCAATAATAAATGAGCTATCCTTACATTTGTTGCAAGAACTGCCTATATTTTCCCATTCCATGGACAAGACAAGGCTAAGTCGATAGACACACCTCAGTGGAGGTAAGGTTTATGGGTATAGGAGACAAGCAAAACAATACCATGGTCCAATAAAACACTAGCAGGGAGAATATCAGTGCCCTCCATGATGCCATCTTTAAAAGTTCAGGGTGCAGTAAGTTCAAATATGGCTGCTTTGTGTGTCATCTGCTATGGATATATCCATCATCCACTAATTTATGAGAAAGATTGCTTTACTTTCCCATAGGGATAGAATGACTCATTACCCTTCTTTCTCACTTTTCTTTCCCTACCTTGAACAGCTTTTTTTTCAGGTAAGTTTCCACTAAAATGCCCTTCGTTATTCATTTTATATCTTAACAATTGAACAAGAACACTGTCTTACATAGCTTCACTGCAGGTTGCTGACATGTATAACTTTCAATAAGGACTCACTAACCACACACTAATAACCCCCATATAAATAATTAAACATACCCAGAGCACTGACACGTTGTTATTCTAACTCTAGAGAGAAAGGAAATAGGATTTTCTCACACACAAGTGCTGCTTTTTCTGTAATCTTAGCATACCCTAGGACTAGCTTCTAACTCACCCCACACAGTGTTTCTGAAGTCCTCCACTTATAGCTAAGGTACTTGTGATGCCCCACTGGAAAAGAAAGGCAGAGGGAATAATTGTCAGAGTGAGATTCTGAATAAGATTAATTATAGAAGCTTGTCTGACTTTTGCCTCTAACTCACTGACCTTGAGCGTTAAGCCTTTCCTTTAATCCTACTACAGGGTTAGTCCAGAATTGGGAAATATACACATGCTGCGAGTCATGCTTCTTATGTCTATGATGGATATTACCAATCAATCAGAGTGCAATTTCCTTCTAAACTGTCACAGTTCAATTTTCCACTAAAGTAGGTGCGGCCTCACAATTTTCATTATAATAAACTAGACAGCTGTTGCCTTGGTCATAACACCTATTCCACATGTAGCCTATTTTCCTTGGTGGATTTCTCTCCGTATTCAAATCTAAAACTAGTGGACAACTTTAGGAAGCAGGGAACTATGTGTCAGTTGTTCTCAAGCACAACCCATTTTTGTGTCTGGGTCTGGGGTGACTTTGTTGCTCTTTTCAATTCTCAGGTATTTTTAAATTGCATTCTTTGAGGTTTGTCTCTGAACCCCATTGCTGGATATTACCAGTGCTAACCCTATCTTCTATTTTGAATCCACTATTGGTAAAGGACCACTATTAACTAATCTGTTGAAACCAACATTTGTCTTCTCCACTAGACCATCTCTATTGACCTTAGAAGCTCTATCATCTTTAGCCTCAGACTTGGTAAGAATTAAGCTTATAGTAGCAACGTTCTTCTACCATTCTCTCTTACGCTGACTTCCCAGGAGAATCTGGGTTGTTCTAAGACCTATGTATAACCTTTCAATTACTCCCAATTTCCTAGCTCAGTCTCACCTTTCCTAGAGTGTCCAATGCTACCACTATCTGACACGCATGATCTTTTCATCAACACGTATAGTTGACATAGTCCAGCTAACAATCCCTCTGTGGTTCAGAATTACTTTAGTGAGATTAAAGGGAAGAGGATAAGAATGAAAGGAAGATGAACAAGTGGCAGCACTTTTTCTGTGCTGTTGAAAAATCGTGCATCCATGAGCTGCAGGCCCTCTTACATCTGAGTAAAAGTTTTCTCAGAGCCTACCTCTAAGTATTCTCCAATATTCTGTAGTTTCTCAGATGATTAATTAGAAAGATCTGTGAAGGTGCTGCTGAATAGCAAGCAATCATCTTGTATTTTGCTGTCCTAAGAGCATAAAGTTCAACTCTATATAGTAGCATTTAATTATTTTAATGCTAGTTGTGGTATGTGCATTGATGGTCATCAACTTCATTTTTGTGTGAAGTAAATTTAGCAAGTCAAATGGAATTTTGCAGAGTTAAAGGCTGCTGACAATCTATTTACTTACAGGAGAAAAGACACCTTTACCCTAGCTTACGCAGAACATCTTTATTTGATATTGATAGTAGCCAAGGAGCAGTTGGCCTGGAAAGATGGTTCCTGTCATATGCTTTGAAGTTCCAGATTGCTGTCTCACCAAACCTGTTATGAAAATTTTCAAGGAAGAATGAATGGATAAGGAATCTTAATGATCAAACTAATATTTAGGACCATCTGCCTTAAATTATTTTTGAATGTTTTGTCATATTTAAAGAAATCTTACATGCATACATACATGCATAGTTATATATAAAAATATAATAAGAACCTGATGTATAAAAAGAAATAAAATTCAAAAAATATATATAGGGAGTCCTTGCTTTGCATGTTTTAATATCCGTGAATTTCAGTTACCACAGTTTAGTGAAATATACCAGTTTCTCAACAGTACAGTTTAAATTTCAGTTACCAAGGTGTATTAACTCAGTAATTACATGAAGTTGAAACTTAATTGCTAGCTTTTCAGTCCACAAATCATTATGTGAATAACAGACGTCCATCATGATTAGTGGCTAATCACATCATTTCTTTCAAGATCCTGAAATAATTATTTAGTGCACATTTGTTTGTTATTCAGTTCACACACAGCAAAATGTGGTTTTGTGTTGCCTCCTTGTCCTCCAGTGATTTCAAGTCACATAAAATTTTCCAAAAATGGGTAAAGAGGGAATTGGCCCAAAAAGATGAAAGTGCAGCAAAGAAATGAAAAGTAATGCTGAAAGTGAAATTCAAATAGAACATGAAGGATTTGGAGAAGAAATGCCAAGTATGGAAATGTTCATATCACTACTGTTCTAGAGGAAGTTTGTGAATGCAGACTTATCAACACAACTGAGAAACATAGTTGTGATGGGAAGGGTGAAGATATCCTAGAGGAATTAACACTGGCAAAAAACTTCACAGTAAAAGAACTCTGAGAGCTATCTCACAATATTAAATACACAGAGAATAAATGTTAGAAATTGATCCCAACTTAGAAAGGAATATGATAATTTACCAAGTCAGAGAAATGATGCTTGTTTTGTGCTGTAATTGTGTAATGAGAAGGCACACGTTACTCAAACTATCTTTGATAGTTCATTTCTTTTCAAAAATAAATGACACAAATTCTCAGCTTCTAATGTTAAAATTACAATGTACTAAATAAATATTAGTTTTACTATTCTTAAAATTTCTTATACATTTATAACCAATAGTAAGAGAGTTTTCATGTTTGGGGGGGAAATCTGTAAAGGTCACAGGACTTTTGAAATTTTTCTGTTGATTTTTGAGATCACTTTGTACAGTTTCAGCTTTCATGATCATTTATAGTCCTGTATTACTGGGCTAAAAAACAAGGACTGCTGCTATTCACACCATAATGTATGTACTCACTTGGAGATCAGATCATTTAAATAGGCTTGCTTAAAGGATGCTCAAATCTTGAGTTGATGGTAAGGTTATAAATTCATTCAAAAATAAATAAATACCGAAATTTTGTGTTCTGAAGGGCAGAAACCATGTAACCTACCATGAATTATGACATAGGAATTGTGTAAAAGCCTCTGCCCTATAAACTAGAGAACTGAGATCTGTAAACTTGATTGGACAGTGAGGAAGCTGGAATCCCAGTAATGAAACTATACTTTTATGGAAGTTTGTGGAGTAAAGGAGAGACTCATACAATTATCCTGGGGCCCTCATTCTTCCCTTTGCTTGATATAACCTGAGGAAAGAATATATGAAACTTCTCCTTCTCTCTGTCTCTCTCTCTCTGTCTCTCTCTCTGTCTCTTTCTCTGTCTCTCTCTCTCTCACACACACACACACACACACACATGCATGCAGTCACACACACATGCACACATACACATTCATAAACACACTTACGTGTTACCTACCTAACTTCATGCTTTATATATTGAATGAGTTTTATCTACCTGGGCACCTTAAAATCAATTCATTGATTTTGTGTTCTTATTTATTTAATGCAAAATTAGTTTTGAATTTGGAAATATAGAGTCAGTAAGAAAGACATTATAAACATTTTAGGTTGAATGAAGTTCTGAAAAGTTGCTGTAATCACACCCACAGTGAGTGAATTATTATCTCCTAATCTTTTGTTAGGCTTCATTTGTTTGTCCTCCCTTTACTACACAGTAAAAAATAAGACAAGATCTACCTTTGTTTTGTGAGTCACATTATGTTGAGTATTGTTGAGGGTTTTTTAAAAAACCAATTTATGATGTATGCTGAATAACTTTCTATGCACATCCAAGGGAGTAATCAATATACCTTCCTTTTAAGTTGAAAGCTGTGTTCAGCAACTCTCACAGTTCTATTTATCTCTGAATTCAAATGAGAAGCAAAATCTTATAAGTGGACACAATGTGCAGAATAATAAATAACCTGCTAAAGAATGTTGTTTGTGATGAGTATTCTGTTTCTCATGGTTTGAAGGTGAAGCAGCCTATGGTAATCATTCCCACCTGCCCTTTCAGAATCAACTACCTGATTTATTCTCCAAAGTGAGTGGTGTGATGTGATAACTTGTGGGTATAGTCACTCTTTTGTTAAGACAGCCACCAGCAGGTAATGTAGGGGAGAGTAACTTCATCTAGAACTTTAGCACAATAAAGACACTGTAGTTAATACTCACTCCAATAGGATCCATGCTAGCTTTCTCCCAGTTCATTCCAAGCCTGTCAGTGTTGGGAAGAAGAAGGTATTGCTTCTGACCTCATCTGTGATCTTGGAGTCAGACAATTGTCTCTGAGTCTCTGTTACTTCAACAGTGAAATAAATGATTGTTGTATTTTACCTGTGAGGTGAACCATTCTCTGATTCTGGATTTCATTCAGGTCATATATATACAGATATGTGGGTATGTATGTATATACATAAATATACAATTTTTTTTGAAGTTTGCTTTTTTACTTAGTATTTTTTAGACGCACTCTATATCAGTTCACAGAGGCCCTCATTATTTTTCTAACTGCAGAGTGCTTTACTGTGTCTATGTACCATTGTTGATTCACCTAATCTCCCATTTTGAACATTTAGGAAGGTATCAGTATTTTATAAGTTAAAATAGTACTGTGGTAAAGATATCCATTCCCCTTACCAAATACACACATAAAGACCAAGAATGTAATAGGTACGCAATAAATGCATGAGGGAAAAAATCATTAAAAGTTGATGATTAGCTTCTTTAATAAGAATGAATTAAAATATATTTAATAATGACATCATTACTCAAGTTTTCAAGATAACAGCTCAGATTATTTTCTTTCTTGGTAAACTTTAGGTACTCTGGAAATATTTTACTCACTGTAGTAGTTAATTTTTTGTGTCAACTTGACTGGACCATTGGGTGCCTAGATATTTGATCAAACATTGTTCTGTGTGTCTCAGTAAAGGTGTTTTTGGATGAGATCAACATTTGGATAGATAGACTGCGTAAAGCACGTGCCCTCCCTCATGTGGGCGGACCTCATTCAAGCAAGCAAAGACCTAAATAGAACAAAAAGTTTGAGTAAGAGGAAGCTCCTCTTGCCTGACTGTTGAGCTGGGACATTGATCTTCTCCTGCACTTAGACTGGAACTTACACCATTGGCTCTCCTGATTCTCAGAACTTTAGGTGAGGACTAAAACTGCACCATTGAGTCTCCCTCCCTCATCTTGCTGCCTGCAGATCTTGGGACTTCTCTCTCTCGATTTTATATATATATATAAATATATATATATATATATATATGTATGAATATAAAATCATATATGTAAATACAATATATAATGCAGTTTTATATAAATGTAATATATATTTGATATCAATATATAATATTTTCTCTCTCTCTCTCTCTCTCTCTCTCTCTCTCTTTCTCTCTCTCTCTCTCTCTCTCTCTCTCTATATATATATATATATATATATATATACCTATTGGCTTTTAAGAACCCCTGACTAATATACCCACCTGGACCATTTTAATGGAGACTGTGTTTAAAACAACAACAACCCAAAACAGCAGTAATAAACCAAATCTTCTTTGCTTTAAATTATTTTTATTTCTGATGTTGTTTGTTTCTTTTCTTTCTTCAAAACTTCATACATTTTTAAAAATAGAAATAGGTATACCAGAGATTAAATCATGTGTGCCTCAATAAAAAATAATTGCCTAGTATCTCATTTGGGCTTTACATACAAAAATCTCATTGACTTTTATTTTCAATTTCCAAGACAGTTACTATAACATATATTATATATACATATATACTATGTATACATTTATTTATATATATCTAAAATAATAAATATGTTTGTGGACAGATAGATAAATAGGTAGATGGTGTATTTGTCAGGGTTCTCCAAAGAAACAGAACCAATAAGATGTATGTTGATAGATAATAGATAGATAGATAGATATAAAAGAGGAGATTTATTGTAGAAATTGGCTCATAAGCTTATTGAAGCCAGGAAGTCCCACAGTAGGCCTTTTGGAAGCTGGAGAATGAGGAAAGCTGGTGATATAATTCATTCCAAATCTGAAGGCCTGAGAACCAGGGGGCCACTGGTGTAAGGGGGCCACTGGTGCTAATTTCCTCCAGAATCAACCTCACAGACACACCCAGAAATAATGTTTTACCAGCTGTCTGGGTATCCCTTAGCCCAGGGAAGCTGACACATAAAATTAACCATCACAGATATATGATTGATGATAGATAGATGAATAGATAGATAGATTTTTTCATGTTCTACATATATACTATCAATACTACTCAGAGTAAGAGAAACGTACAAAAACTTTTATGTGAGACTAACCTTTAAACTCAATGATGTATCTAGTTCTGAAAATTTGAGGGTAAAATGGATAGCACCTATCTTTAGATCAGATCTCCTTTAGAGGAGAGACCCATTAATACCACTTTTTAGGAAAAAACCCCAACATTTTTGTCCGAAAATATCAAGGAAGTAGAGAGGAAAATGAAGAGCAGGGAAAACAATAAATTTACTTGATGCAACCAAATGTTGGCAGATACAGGGAATTGTAAGGCAAGACTGACAAAAATGTGAATGCAAGAAAAGAAAGATGTTAACTTAGAAATGAAAGAAAATCAACCTCTGCTGGTGCTTTTGCAGAGTGAACAACCCATAAAAGAATCTCATGCAGCGTTTTTTTATTACTGGCGCTGTTTTCAGAGTGGCACATCAGTCCCTGTGTTTCAGACTGTGCTCATCCAGACAAAGTAGAAAAGATATGATTGAATGATTAGCCAATAAATGAGATTCATGTAAGTGGCCTCTTGGAAAATTCTCAAGTCAAAACAAATAAGTATTTTATATGCTGGGTGAATTTTGTCTAGCTAAATAATGCCTACATTTTGCTTCATCTATCTGCACATACACACATAAACATGACTAAGCCAAGGCAAAGTGGACAAGTACATTTCTGATGTTCCCCTTCTTTTTGGTACTCACATGCATTTTTTCATCCCTCTCCCACCCTAAACCTTAGCAAGCACTGATCTTTTTACTGTCTCCATAGTTCTGCCTTTTCCAGAATATCATATAGTTGGAATCACACAGTATGAAGCCTTTGCAGATTGGCTTCATACATTTATGTTTTCTCCATGTCTTTTCACAACAGCTCATTTCTTTTTAGAGCTGAATACTATTCAATAGTCTGGATATACCACAGTTTATTTATCTATTCACCTATAGAAGGACTTGTTGGTTGCTTCCAAGTTTTGGCAATTACAGAAAAAACCTGCTATAAACATCCATGTGCAGGTTCTTGTGTGGACATAAGTTTTCAGATCCTTTGGGTAGATAGACTGGAGTGGGATTTCTGGATGGTATGGTAAGAGTATGCTTAGTTTTGTAAACCACCAACTATCTTCCAAAGTGGCTGTACCATGCTGAATTCCCACTATCGATAAGTAAAAATTCCTGTTGCTGTATGTTCTCACCAGCATTTGCTCTCTTGTTAGTGTTCTGGATTTGTCTATCCCAACAGGTGTGTAGTGGTTGAACCTCACATGCACTTTTAATGCCCTTTTGCTGGTTCCATTTCATGAAGACCAACTTTCAGCTTGCTGTCAATTGCAATATTCTGTTCCTCCACAACCTTAAGTGTTACTAGTTAAGATTTTTCATGTTCTAAGGTAATTCACATTAAAATCAGAGGTTTTTGAGAATCAAAAGCCAAGAAAAATAAAACAGAGAGAGAGAGCATGCTAGGGGAGTGGGATTTCAGGCAGGCATGTTGATTTTTATTTTTCAGGCAGACATATCATCCCATGCAGAGAGTCTGCCTACTCCCTCGACATTTCAGAACAGTTATGCACCAGGATGTGTTGAGGAAGAAAGTACAGATGATGATATCAGACAGGGCTGAGTTTGAATACTGACAATTCTTTCCATCAATGGCTGTATGACCTCAGACAAACTACTTAATCTTTCTGAGCCTCTGTGTTCTATAAAATAGGAGTAAATATCTACCTTGTGATATTGTTTGAGATTACGTTTTAAATGAGATAATGCACTTCAAACACATAGTAAGTGCCTGAAATGAGTATTTGAGTGACAGTAAAATGGTTGCTATTATTATTATTATTAGCTATTGGGAGGCTGAGTGTTAACATTAGGAGTGATATTTTCATTTATATGGGTTATTTGAGGATTAAATTAATTCGTATTTGCAAAAATTCCTGTCACAGTACATGGCAGATGCACCCACTGAAATGCACTTTTCACTTATAAGAAGTACAGGATGAGATTGCTTTTATTTTTTTGAGTTGGATACTTTCTAAACCAGTTTGAGAGCTGAACTGCAAACCAAAATAGCCCTTTTACTACAGGGTTGCATATTATTATGACAAGCTTTTAGATTTACCCTGTTTTGTTCTTACAGTTCCTCAAATCTTTCAGTTCTATATATTAAAAAAAAATCAGGTATTGAATTTTTACAGCGCTTTTTTTTTTTTTTTTTTTTAGCGGTACGCAGGCCTGTCACCGTTGCGGCCTCTCCCGTTGCGGAGCACAGGCTCCGAACGCACAGGCTCAGCGGCCATGGCTCACGGGCCCAGCCGCTCCGTGGCATGTGGGATCTTCCCGGACCGGGGCACGAAACCGTGTCCTCTGCATCGGCAGGCAGACTCTCAACCACTGCACCACCAGGGAAGCCCTTTCAGGTATTGAATTTTTGAATGGTAATGACTTCCTCTCAGCTTCTGTTGAGATAAAACATGCTGCTTGAGTCTAAATCATAATGGATTTATTCTTGAGTCCTTTAAAGAAAACATAAATTTGGGATCTCTTTGTATTAAAACCTTAATTTATAAGGAAATGCCTATTACTTACATTTAAATGAAAAAATGGAAGCAACCTAAGTGTCCATCAACAGATGAATGGATAAAGAAGATGTAGCACATATATACAATGGAATATTACTCAGCCATAAAAAGAAACGAAATTGAATTATTTGTAGTGAGGTAGATGGACCTAAAGGCTTTCATAGAGAGTGAAGTAAGTCAGAAAGAGGAAAACAAATACCGTATGCTAACACATATATATGGAATCTAAAAAAAAAAAGGTTCTGAAGAACATAGGGACAGGACAGGAATAAAGATGCAGACGTAGAGAATGGACTTGAGGACACGGGGAGGGAGAAGGGTATGCTGGGAAGAAGTGAGAGAGTGTCATGGACTTACATACACTACCAAATGTAAAATAGATAGCTAGTGAGAAGCAGCCGCATAGCACAGGGAGAACAGCTTGGTGCTTTGTGACCACCTAGAGGGGTGAGATAGGGAGGTTGGGAGGGAGACATAAGGGGGAGGAGATATGGGGATATATGTATACATATAGCTGATTCACTTTGTTATACAGCAGAAGCTAACACACCATTATAAAGCAATTATACTCCAATAAAGATGTTAAAATATATATATAAATGTATTGTATTATTTTAACTGCATTCAAAGACCTTAAAGTATAAAAGTAAACTATTAATAGTGGCTGTCTTTAGTTAAAGAAAATGCATAATTTATTATATCTATATATAAATGTTCCAAAATGGATCTTATTGCTCTTATAATTAAGGAAAAAATTGTGACATCATACATTTTCAGGAGATGCTCTGTTTTTGCTGTAGAGTTTTGAGTGATTTCTGAAGCAAAAGGAGTCCTAAACACTCTCCCAGGATGTAAACATTTCTGAAACCTCACTAGATGAAATGCTAAATTTTAATATTTAAAGGCTATGCTTGTGGTGCAGATATTAATGTTTCTGAATGTTTTATTAAAGTGATTCGAAAAATATTTACCCTGATACTTGTTAATAATTGCAGTTCAACTATATCTAAGTACAATACTTGAGAATTAGTCTTAATTTAGTCTATAATGTGTATTTCTAATTTTCCCAAAATATTAACAGCAATATTATATGCTCCTTTTCTATACAGTATATTCCCTGTCCCAGTATCTTCAAATTGTTTCCCAAATTGCTAGCTTTCAAAAGTGGACAAGTAAACATTTGTCTTTTTCATTTTCTTATTTTGTGTTCAGAAGATTATCAGACATTATAATCTTAGACATTAATGTCTAAGAGAGGATTCAGGGAAAAACCATTTATTTAGATATTCATATAAAGTTTTTTAAGATGGAGATGATAGTAGTTTATTTTAAATAGTTGAATTGGTCTCTATTTTTTTTTCTTTTTCTTTTCATATTTATGTGTGATCATGATAACATTACCAGTGACTAAACAAATCAGGTTGATCCTCATATATCTGTATTCCAGAAAGGTTATTGAATTGTCATTGTACAATTAAGCATTCAGGAAACATGACCTTGGGAGTCCCTTTTTCCTTTCTTCGTGTAGAGATGAGCAATTTGGTTCATACTGTAAAAGGGCAAATTTGCATATACTCAATATTTTGGTTTTGGGTTAAGATATTAGGCCTCCCCTCATCCGCTGCTCCTTAAAGAAAAAGCAAGGCATTTTCCTCTTCAATTGCTCTAGTTTAATAAAAGCAAAAATTGTAACTGCTGTGAATCACTGAAGAGGCTCTTAACACTGCATGTATTCTAAACACATCTTCAAGTCTGCTGGCAACATTTTCCATAACCCAAATCCTGCATACTAATAATGTGAAAACTCTGACATTATTCAGGCCACATAGGGACTGCTTTTCTCCTAAAATACCACAAAGATACCAAACACAGTAAGTTGTATGTAAAAGGTGAAAATTAAAAATAATGCCAGTGTGTCACATAGGAAGTGGGTCAGTTGTCTGGATCAAAATTTAGTTGATTGCAGGTGAGAACGACATATCACATATCAGAGTTAGTTAGCCATATACATAGATAAAAATAAGTGGATGTCACTTGAGGGATGCTATGTTGTTAACTATCTATACCAAATCTCTATAAGCAACGTGTTAGAGTTCCTGAAATTCCTTCTTTTGGAGTTATTCATCTGAGTTATTATTTTCTCCAAAGAATTCTTATTAAAAAGCAATTGTTAGCTTGCAAAGAGGGTTGAACATTACAATAAATTATTTATGAGATTGGTTAGGTTTTACTTTGGGGAGAAGGCATAAAGACGTGAATGATATGAAACAGAATCACCAGGAAATTAGTGGTTGTGTACAGGACAGCTCTTCCACTAGACTGTAACTCTTTGAAAGCAAAGCCCTAATCTTCCTTATTTTTATATCCTCCATTTTGCTCAGAAGAGTGCAGTATACCCACTCAATATAGAATTTTAAAAAGTGATTTCAATTGATAGAAATATTAACAGGAATGGAAATTTCTCCAAGGAAGAACTACTTAGGAACATCTTGAAAGTGGAGATGCCTAAGTTCAAGTGTAGGCAAGAATGAGGCCATCAACCATACAATCAGTTGATCTTAATTTGGTTTGTTTCAGGATCCCACCCAGATCCTCAAATAATCAACATCCAGTTAAGAAGGAATCCAATTCAAGGGGAAACCAAATTAGCCTCTTGCTCCGCTTACAGTCATACTGCAGTAGAAGAAATGTGCCTAATCCCTTTGCAAATGCTCAGGAAAATGTATTTTGGAAGTAAGCGAATCAGTGTTGAATGCGTTGACAAGAGCTGGATAGAGATGAGAACAGTGCCTCATGGTGGAGTGTTAGTGGGGTAGCAGGAGAAGCATAGGCTCTGGAATCCCAAGATCTGGTGTTAATATTTTGTTATTTTTATTAATGTAATAATCTAAAATTTTATAAGTAAAAAAAAGTTATTTACTTTAATTCAGGTTCTAAGGAAACCAGAGTAAAGAAAATTCTTCTGTTCCTGTCCTGATCATTCCCTGTAGAGAAACAGAGGACTATTTCATAAGTATTTTAATTACATGAAGCACCTTCCTAAAATAGAGTGAACTTTAGCAGGGGATTTGTCATGGCTTTCCCATTTATTTAACCATACTGATTCGTTGAAAAACATGGCAGTGTGAGCTCTCCCCACCTCTTCATCTCAAATCCACCACCTAGTCTTCACATTTAATTAAGTTTGTATTTATGAAGCCCTCCTGTCCTCTGAGCAATTCAAAGGAGACATAACTAATACAAAATTGCTAAATGTCAGCCTCCGGAGAAGTGAGATTTCTTCTAAAGAACCAGGCTGTCTGCCCACATTCCCAACCCACACTGATACACCAAAGGACACCAGTCATATTGCTGATCTTATGAAATATGTCTTAAAATAAATGCATACAAGACCTTATTTCTATTTCTTTTCATCTATTTCTTTTCATCTTTTCATCTATAAAGAAACAAAAATGCCAATTTTCAATTGTGCATTTAAAAAAATGTTTGCATCAATCCATATACAGATTTATGTTGAAAAATATATCATTTTCATTTGAATATATCAAGAGTTCAGGAAGAAGCAACTTTTAAGGCTATTTTGGCTAGCCATATAATACCCCTCTTCCTGTGACTCTAACTCTTTATTCTATTTCCCATTATTTGCATTTTCCTACTTTTCTTCCCCTTTTGCCCTCATTTGCTCACTTTCTTTTACTTACCTATTGTTTTAATCATTTCCTGCTCACCCATTTGGTGAGGGAGAGATTCCTATTCTCACCCTATGGCTATGGCGATGGCCATGGTCACACACACACAACACCAGACACTAGACAGATGAGATAGACAGCAATTTATTAATCACATAGACTCACAGCATGGGGAAGAGGATGGTACATGCCATGCATGGCCACATGGGGTTGCACTAGGGAACAGAGTGAACAGGTAGGCAATGTGGGAGGCAGCATTAGTAGAATCAAGAGGATGAGGTGGCCCCTTATTCCCACAGGGGATGTAATCAGCTTGCTTGATACTTCGAAGGGCTGGCAAGGAACTGAAACCTGCTACTCAGAGAGAAGCAGGAACTGTACCTTGTCCCCATGATAAGGAGGATTGTTGGGCTAGAGGACCTTATCCACAGAGCAGAGTGGGGAAGACAACTTGCCATTAGGCCATTTGAAGCCCTACCATATTTACCAGATGTCAGGACAGCACATAACATAGGGCCTTAAATTTAAGCTTTATACCATATGCATCTTCCCTTTTAAGTTAGCAAATATTTACTGTGTACTCACTATGTCTAAAACAACAAGTTATACCATCTCAACCGTGGCTGCAATCTTGGGTCATATGTTACCCAATTTTAAATAATATTTGTCCTCAGCTGAGTAACACCAATAAGGCAAGTATTATTTCCCCCATTTTACAGATGAGGAAATTGTATTTTGAGAAACCATGCTTTGTCTAAGATTCCACAGTTAATAACTACATGTACTTCGGTTTGAAACTAGGTCTTTATTCATTAGATTACTATACTTCTTTTTATCTTCTATTTGGGCTTTGAGTACCCCTGTGATATTCAGTGGACTTAATAAGCTTGTTGAACTCTGGACTAAGAACATTCTCATGTAATCACCCAAACATGGAGAAGGACTGACCAAGCTACCTTTTAGGGGATGCTGCTCAGGGTGCCCTGATCTCTTTTTTTCCAACAAAAAAAGTCCTTTGTTCTACTAAACAATTAGACTGGAATGGGTGGGGAAGCATACACTCTCAGAGTTGAACGTACCATCATGTATTCAAAAAATTTGCTGGCCCACCCAGGGATTCTGGTAGAAGCAGAACTCCAAGCGACATTAGACAAACATATTTTGTTTCAGTTTAAAAAATGGATTGGTGGCCTTATACCAAAACTAAGGACAACATGCAGACATAATTCTGGCTGTCTGTGCAGAAGCCTACATGAACCTTGGATGCCTGGGCAAGATGTAAGTTCTCCCAGCACTGCAGCTGCCCGTGTTCCTTGGGGCAGTGATTTGATGTAAAGATAAAGATGAACCAACATAACACTTATAAAACATGACTTAAGATCATCTGAAAGTTTCAGTGTCTCTAGCATCTCTTGAGAAATTCCAGAATTTATAGGCCAGCAAATGTTGACCCCTTCACTTATATAATCTGGAAAGATGGCTTTCTGTGTCCTTCAGTGGACAAATCAGATACATTAAAGGGGAATATACCATGAAAGTGTAAATTTTCAGGTTTACCCAACACTGGTGAACACTGGTGAACATGACTATCTCTAGGGGAAAGGCTCCTTTCTCTTGTATACTTTGTGTGTGTATATGTGTCTGTGTGCTTATGTTTTCCTTATGAGGTAAATAGAATTTTCTGGATTTATTGCTGTGACTTCTCCCCAAGCAGCAATTTTTGTGGCTTCTTGTACTAAAATCAAATGGAGAAGACAGTGGAAAGCTCTTCCAAAACTGCTGATGGGGGAGAGTAAATAGAAAAGATTTGCAGCAGATTTATTATTTTTTGCTGGTTTGTGGACTTCCTTTTGAATGTGATGAGAAGAAGCACATTCTTAACCAATCGTTTTTCCAGTTTTGAATGTGAATAAGAATACAGGAATTGACAGATATATTTTATCCTGAGCATTTTAATAGGTCCCAGAAGAAAAACAAAAGCCCAAATAGCTATAATATGTAATTCTGATTCAAATGCAAATAACTGAGTTCAGTTTCCTTTAGGATTGTTAATCACTTTGTTAAAAATAACTTTTGGGGGCTTCCCTGGTGGCGCAGTGGTTGAGAGTCCGCCTGCCGATGCAGGGGACACGGGTTCGTGCCCCGGTCCGGGAAGATCCCACATGCCGCGGAGCGGCTGGGCCCGTGAGCCATGGCCGCTGAGCCTGCGCGTCAGGAGCCTGTGCTCCGCAACGGGAGAGGCCACAACAGTGAGAGGCCCGCGTACCGCAAAAAAAAAAAAAAAAAAAAAAAACTTTTGGAAATGAGCTGTCCTCCTGTATGTACCATTTTCATGTAACATGTATGAATACTAATACATAATATATTCAAATATTTCCCAATACACAACAAATCCATATGAGCTTTTAAAATTAACACAACTTCTAATTTTCAATTTTAAATAATATACTTAATGATGTTGTGAGCTAAAACCAATCTCAGAAAAGTAAAGAATTAGGACTTAACTTAGGTTGCTCTTTCATCACCTGCACCACTAACTAATCTCAGTTGTCCCTGCAAAGACTATTTTTCTTTTTAACTGATAAAAGTTTAATAGATATGTGTACTCCAGAGAATGTTTATGTGAGGTGTGTGAGCACATGAGTGTGTGCATGTGTGTGTACATATGTGTAGTGTGAAAAGTAGGGCGGGAAAACATAGTTACATTGAATAATAGTGTATGTACTGAGAATCCCCTTGCCAATACTACTTCTGAAAACACACACATGCGTGCACGCACACACACACACACACAGACACATCCCTAACATCAGAAACGAACTTTTTTTCTGTGATGATCAAGAAAATTGATTTCAAGGTAATCAAAGATTTTCATTAAATCATAAAAATCAAGCTTTCCTCAACCCTAAGACATAGGCAATATAATCAGTGAAACTACAGGTAAGTATCTAAATTAACCCAGGCTTAGTCCTAATTCTTTTAGTTTTTATTTTAAAAAAATTTTTATAGTTACTCTTCTGAGATTAGTTGCAGCTCAGAATATCACTATGTGGAGGCAAGATATTTTTCCTTAATTCTTATTGTGAAATAAATTTTTTATGTGATAAATCTTTTTTCTCCAGAGAACCTACTATACCTTTTCTCATGGACAATAACCTCTTTAACTAGTCTTATTTTCCACTTAATTTTCCTGCCAGGTAAACTTGGAAACGTATCTGGTGCCCAATATCAGTTACTGGATTGAGTCTCATGGTCTACATGCTGACTTTACATATTTGGTCTTATCTTTTATTCTAACCATATTTTAATGCTCTGACAATATTCATAAATCACCCTAATTTTATTTTGGAATGTGTTAGTTACAATAAACAATCAATGGTATGTCCCTCATTTCTCTATCCTAAAGACATTGGGTCTCAAAACATATATTTGTACTTCAATGTGAATCAACTGAAATAGCTGCATTGATTTATGACATTTTGTTCTTTTCTTGATCATGAGACTTGGGTCTGGATAAGATTGGTATTACTAAAGAAGGTCATTTTTGCTGTGAGATATAGAAACGTTTAATTTTTCCTCCAGTACAATGGATCCTATAATCCTCACAGATATACAGTCAGCCCATATGCTTTAAAAAGCAAATGAATAGTTTATGTTTCTTTACTAGAAATCTTTAAAAAATTCCCTGAGTCTTCATTCAAGCAATGGTATATAAGGATTATTATGTCTGCAATAAAAATAGCAGCTACCATTTATTGAACTCTTACTTTGCATCAGGCACAATCCTAATTGATTTTTCTAAATTATTTAATTCTCACAATAAACTTGTATAATGAGTATTCGATCTTTAGTTTAAAGATGAGAAAACTAAGTAAGGACCATGTGCTAAATTTAGGTGCATGTTCATAAAATCAATAAATGACAGAGCTTGCATTTGAATCTGTATTTGTTAGAAATAATTTTGTTCATGGATATTACAAAATCCCTGAGTAATAAAGTTTTAAACAAGATATAGGTTTATTTCTCTTTTTTGAAAAAGTCTAATATCATGTAGCTCAGAAGTCGGATGGAGGATGTGCTCAAATCATCCTCAGAGATCCAAGCTCCATTAGTCCTCACCTTTCTGTCATCTCTAGGTGTAGGCATTGTCTTCATGGTCCAGGTGGCATTATGTTCCAGGGAGCAGGACTGAAAAAGACAAGAATAGATTAAGACAGGGCAATGGGAATACTCCAGATGTCTTTTAAGGAAAGTTCCAGAAAGCTACCTAGTGACATGCTTATAACCAGTGGCTGGATAACCAAACTACTGACTGAGCAGATTCTCGCTAAGTAGACATGTACCTCATGTAACATCATGAGAAACAACCCTTGTCAAAATGACATTCTCTAGGAATGCTGCTTCGCTAGATTTCCCACTCTGGACATCAGAATCTTAACTAGAGGAAACTATATGTTTCTATAATAATATTTGGAGTTGTTCCTTATTCAACCTTTTATGAAGACAGCAGAAGAGCCATTTGAGAGAGAATGCTTGTTGCCCAGTGGTGCTCAGTAAGTGTTTACCAAATGAATGTCTGAATGCATTCATGAAATGAGAACTGTATGAATTTATTTACAGTCAAATTAAACCAAATAAATACAAATGAAAAAGAATGAGACGAAACATTCAAATATAAACCACTAGTTTATCCACACTAAGTAGAGAGTTAAAGCCACTTCATATATTCATTTATCTATTCATTCATCAAATTTTATATATGTATATATATAATATATATATGTATTATATATAATATATATGTATGTATAATATATATAATATATGTATGTATAATATATATGTATGTATAATATATATATATATGTATATATATACATGTAGTTGTCTTAGACCAATTGGAGGATGGGGCACAGGAGCTAGAGATCCAATTCTGCCCTCACCCTCTCCCCCGCTACAAGCTCTAATCAGAACGGGATTCTCCCTAATCCCAAGCTTCTCATTGTTACCTTCCTTTCCTCCCTCTTCTCAGGCTTTCAGTACCCTCGTGATGCCCCTTGGCTCCTCAGGGACAAATACAAACATCCGCTATTATATGGTCCAGAAACTATGCCAATTGTTTTCCTTTGCAAAACCCTTTTGACCATTATACCTACCTGCATGTGCTAAATACTACTGTCTCCACTTTGTAGAAAAGGGTACAGAGTATGACAAATTTAAGGAAGATTCATATCCTGGTTCCATAACTTCTTAGCTGTGTAATTTCTGCCTCAACACTTACTCTGCCTGAGCTTAGTTTTTCCTCACCTATACAGTTAGAATAATAATGCCTCCTCTTCTCTGGATAATTGACTCAATGTAGAATTCTAGAAGAGTGCCTGCTCATAGTAAGTGTACAATATATTAATACTGTCATGTTTATTCTATAACATTATACTGCCAGTAATTTTCTTACATTTCCAACCTTCTTTATTCTGTTTATTTTCTAACATACTCAATGGTGGGTGTTACTTAAGTCAAGAGTTTCTTGACTAAGAAAGTTCTTAGTGTCAATGATTTTTTTTTCTTCTGTGTTTGCTCCTCCATTTGGAGAACTCATTTGTTATCATAATTTTTTGTTGGTTTTTTTTCGGTACGCGGGCCTCTCACTGTTGTGGCCTCTCCCGTTGCGGAGCACAGGCTCCAGATGCGCAGGCTCAGCGGCCATGGCTCACGGGCCCAGCCGCTCCGCGGCATGTGGGATCTTCCCAGACTGGAGCACGAACCCGTGTCCCCTGCATCGGCAGACGGACTCTCAACCACTGCGCTACCAGGGAAGCCCCTGTTATCATATTTTTTTGTTTGTTTGTTTGTTTGCAGTACACGGGCCTCTCACTGTTGTGGCCTCTCCCATTGCGGAGCACAGGCTCCGGACGCGCAGGCTCAGCGTCCATGGCTCACGGGCCCAGCCGCTCCGCGGCATGTGGGATCTTCCCGGACCGGGGCACGAACCTGTGTCCCCTGCATTGGCAGGTGGACTCTCAACCATTGCGCCACCAGGGAAGCCCCCTGTTATCATATTTTTAAACATTATTTCTAAAAGAAGTTTTTTCCTCCCTTCTTCTCACTTTGATTTAACCAGATGCAAATTGATATAAGTGGATACTTTTTCTCCCCTCTTTGGTTTATTGAATAACTCAAGCCTTTGACACTGCCCTATAGCAAGGAAAATAAACAAGGACAAGGAGCAAACTGTCTTAGGATCAGATTAGCCCTTTTAACTTGGGAGCATCTGTCTTGCTCACTGTGAAAGTCTGGTGTCCAAACCTGCCTCCTCTGAATGATACAGCTTTCTTTGAGGTAAAACCTTTTACTTACCTGGGTTTACTAGCCCTCAGTCCTATTGATCCCTTTAAAATGAAGATTTGCTAGTACCATTTCTTGTACTCGTCTCTGCCTGTGTGTTGCTCCAATGTCCCTCCTCCCCTCCCCTGGTAAAATTTGTCCTAGTGTCACCCACAACCCATCTTCTGATAATTACCCAATTTGTAGCACAGGTCTTATCCTCTCACAGGAACTCCAATCATACGACTTCAGAATGATGGAGGGATGTCTGGACATGCAAGTTTGCATTCAGTCAACTCAGACTTCACACCTTCCCTGTCTTCCTTTCTTCTGAGGGGATCCCATGATTCCAGTCAGCCAGATGCAAAATCTTGGCATCATTTTTGGTGCAGCCTCCTTTATGATGGTCTAATTAGTATCTGTCACCACGTCACACTGCTGATTTTGCTTCCTAATTTCTAATCAGTTCTACTGCTGGCACACCCATCTCAGAGTGAGATCCCTGCAAAGGCATCTGCTCTAGCCTCCATCCTGCTTTGGCCTCCACACATCCAGCTTCCTTAAGCCCTGCTCTAAAAACATCTCTTCTCTTCTCAGAACCTTTTAGCAGCATTCAGTTTTCAACCATTCAAAGTCCCTGCCTTACTTTCAATGTCTTCTTCAAGCTGTTTCTACCTATGCAGCATTAATTTTCATGATTACTCAGCATATTTCTTCTACTTCTGCCTATTCAGTGTTATTTTGTGTACTATTTTATGCTATTTCATAAACTCACACTACTTCTGTATCTGTTTTAATTCTCCTTTCATCTTAAATGTTCTGTTCTCTGCCTCCCCAGTTTGAGCCAACTTTCAAATCTCATTGCAACGCTCACTCATCCCTCGATGATAGATAGTCTCCTGTTCCTCAAAGTTTTATTTATCCCTATCCACTCTGACCTAGCATTTACTATTGGTAAAAATGCTTTAGCATTTAAATACTGGCACCTGAATATACTCAAAATGTATGCGTTTTAAGTTGCTGATCTCTTAATTTCAAATGCAGTTTAACAACCCTGCATACTTAACTCTCCTCCCCTCATGATTACTGTTTTTGATATCATATTTTATATCTGATTGTTTTGTGTATCCCTTAACTGCTTATTGTGGATACATATGATTTTACTACTTTTGTCTTTAGCCTTCCTACTAGCTTTGTACATGAATGGTTTACTACCTTTACTGTATATTTGCCTTTACCGATGAGAGTTTTTCTTTTCATAATTTTCACATTTCTAATTTTGGCCTTTCCTTTTTCACTTAGAGAAGTTCCTTAAATGTTTCTTGTAAGGCTGGTTTGCTGGTGCTGAACTTTTTTAACTTTTGCTTCTCTGTAAGACTTTTGATCTTGTCATCAAATCTAAATGAAAGCCTTGCCTGGTAGAGTATTCTTGGTTATAGGTTCTTCCCTTTTATCACTTTAAATGTACCATGCCACTCCCTTCTGGCCTGTAGTTTCTGCTGAAAAGTCAGCTGATAACCTTATGGGAGTTCCCTTGTATATAACTTGTTGCTTTTTCCTCTCCGCTTTCAATATTCACTTTTTACCTTTATTTTTTGCCATTTTAATTGTAGTGTGTCTTGATGTGGACCTCTTTGGTTTCATCTTGTTTGGGATTCTGTGCTTCCTGGACTTGGATGTCCTTTCCCAGGTTAGGGAGGTTTTCAGATATTTCTTCAAATAAGGCCTCTGTGCCTTTTCCTCTCTTTTCTCCTTCTGTAACTCCTATAATGCAAATGTTAGTAAGCTTGTTGTTGTCTAAGAGGTTTTCAAAAGTATCCTCATTTTTTCAAATTCTTTTTTCTGTTCAGCTTGGATGATTTCTACCACTCTGTTTTTCAGTTCACTGATCTGTTCCTCTATATCATCTAATCTACTGTTGATCCCTTTCTAGTGTATTTTTTATTCCAGTTACTGTATTCTTCAGCTCTGTTTGTTTCTACTTTATGTTTTTAAATTCTTTGTTAAACTTCTCACTGTGTTCATCCATTCTTGTCCTGAGTTCAGTGAGCATCTTTATGTTCATTACCTTGAACTCTTTGTCAGGTTGATTGCCTGTCCCCACTTAGCTTAGTTATTTTTCTGAGGTTTTGTCTTATTCTTTCATTTGGAACATTACTCTGCCTCCTCATTTTGCCTAATCCTCTGTGTTTATTTCTACGTATTAGGTAGGTTGATCATGTTTCCCAATCTTGGAGAAGTGGCCTTATGTTGGAGACATCCTATGGAGCCCAGAAGCACACTTCCCTGTTGGCTTCCAGGACCTGCCTTGTGTGGTGGCTGCCAGTCCTCTGGTGGGTAGGGCCTTGTCCTGTTATAGCTGGCTGCATGACCCAGGGGATCCTGGGCTGGTGCCGGCTTGCTGGTGGGAGGAGCCAAGGCTGGTTGTTGTGGCTGGGGGTCTCAGAGCTTGTGCCCGCCAACTCTGGGTGAGGCTGGGTCTCTGCATGGCTGGCTGCTTGGCCCAGGTGGTCATAGGACTGGTGCCAATCCACTGACAGGGGGAAAGCTCCTGGCACTAATACACTAGAAGGAGGACTTCAAAATGGTGCTTCCCAGTACCAGTGTCCTCATGGTACAAAAAGCTCCCCCAAATGGATGCCACCAGCATCTGTGTCCCCAGGGGGAGTCCCTGTTGCCTCCTGTCTCTTGGGAAGGCTCTCTGAGATCAGCAAGTGATTCTCACCCAGCCTTCTTTCAAATTACAGCCTCTGTGCTGGGTTTCAGGACGTGTGAGATCATGCACACACCCATTAAGAGCAAAGTCTCTGTTTCTTGTAACTCTCTGGCTTTCTTACACACAAGCCCTGCTGGCTTTCAAAGCCAGATATTCAGGGGACTCATCTTCCCAGTGCAGGACCCCTGGGCAGGGAAGCCCAATGTGGGGCCTCAGACTTCTTACTCTTTCAGGAGAACTTCTGCAATTGTAATTACCTTCCTCCTTGTGGGTCACCTCTCCAGGGGTGTGGGTCTTGACTATGCCAAGTCTCTGTTCCTCATACCCATCTCATTGTTATTCCTTCTTTACACCTTTAGTTGTGGAAAATCTTTTCTGCTAATTTTCAAGTCATTCATGTTGATAGTTGCTCTGTAAGTAGTTGTAATGTTTGTGTGTCTGTGGGAGTTGGTGAGCTCAGGGTGTTCTTACTCCACCATCTTGGACATTTCCCTTGTCTATGCTATTTTCTGTATACCTTTCTGAATAAATGATAACTAAATTCACACATCAAAAAAAATTTGCAGATTGCATCTAAAAAAGTGCCAAGTATAGGTGCTTGATGGGTGGTTTTATTGATTAACATATGTGGCACACACAGTTTTTCATCAGGGAATCTGATGCACATAAATACGTCTCATTTTTAATCATAAATAAATTTGATATTTAAAAACAAATTATCTTTCATTAACTAGATTAAATAGTTTGTATCTTTGAGACTACTGGTTGGGAGGGGGCAGAAAGGAGCCTTCTGTCCCCTCAGTTCTAAATCTTGATCTGCATGGTTATTACATAGGTGAATATATATGGAAG